>NC_090444.1:1041136841-1042386841 GCF_031143425.1 Pleurodeles waltl | reverse complement strand
GGGGTGGGGGTGTTGCGTGTGTGTGTCCCTGTTTTTTCCCTCCCCCCTCCCCTGTGTCGTAGGTGCAGTACTCACCGTTGTCTTCGCCGCCGGCGTTCGTGCTCCTAGTAGAGGAGCAAGAAGATGAGGGCTGGCAGGATCTGGAGCTCGGGTTCCATGGCGTCTGGATTCCTCGTGGGGTGTGTAGAGGTGAGCGTTTTCCCTTCGAAGTCCTGTTTCCGCCGTGTTTTTGCTTGCGGTGAATCCGCCCCGGAAAAGGTGGCGGATTGGTAGGTTGTGATACTGTGGGCGGTACATTGTCCTCCGCCTGTCTGTTGGCAGTGACCGCCAAGCTGTTTGTTTGTACCGCCGTGGCGGTCGGAGTGGTAAAGTGGCTGTCTTTGTTGGCGGTTTCCGCCACGGTCGTAATTGCAATTTGTTTTCCACTGGCCTGTTGGCGGTCTTACCGCCGCTTTAACACCGACCGCCAGGGTTGTAATGACCACCATAGTTACTTGAGGTAACTCTATCTAGAACTTTGGTTATTTAAGTGAATATATATATATATTAACAATTTATTTATAACATTTTACAGTATTTAAAATATTTTAAATATTTAAATATTTATATAAAAATTACTATTGAAGAACAATTTTTATAAATATTTGGTAAACTAGATTGAAAATCGTTGATTAAGAGAAATTGATGACAGTGGTCTAAAAAGTGCAATAATATAAGCCTTTTACAATGTTAATTTTGGTATGACATTGAAATAATGATGATAGACTCATATGCAAGGATTATGTTGCACATTAGGGAGATATACTAATGAGATTTAGAATCAGTAGTTGAGTTTCTATAACATTATTAGCATTTATTATGAATTAATGAAATATGTGCGGGATATATGATGGTTCAATGTCCATATTACCGAAAGTAGTTCATGTCAATATTGTTGAGCTTAAAATGGGCATTTATGTGCTGATCTATTCAAGTTGTTTGCATGTTTAAAGACGGCCGCTGCATTAGGTTACACTAGAATGTAATGAAAACAAATGATGGAGTTTAACTTATATATATGTTGTCGGTTTCATGGCCGAGTTTGTCCAGTAGAAGGCGTTTGCCAAAACGCGTTGACACTCGTTTCAGGATACTGTGAAACCATTATATGGAATAAATTTGATACAATTTAACTCTAAATTGTTGAACTTTACTTCGTCCCTATGACTGGGATTTGACTAAGGGATTGGTGCAGCCGTCAGGTGGATATTGTTCCATCTGTTGAGGATTATTTAATACGTGGTCTCTGGTACACGATACAGCAGGCACGCTGTTTGGAGTGCACATGGCATTGTTAACTGGCAAGACTCGAGAAGTGGCTTACACGCAGCACCGCGCCGTCTTCACTTGGATGTGGATTCAGCCGATTTGACACTGTAGGAGTGTTGCTTTCTTCTGGGGGGGTTGGAGGACGCCCACAGGTTAGAGGCTTCATGCCGCCTCTCTTCTCAGCTACAAAATATCCCTTTCTTTAAACATCTTATTCGAAATTGACACACGGCCCGGAAATAACCAAAAGACAAAATGTCAGTGTTTGAAGTACAGCTTTCCCTTGCTACATTGTTATAATTATAGAATCCATTTGAGAGAACGGATCAACAAGCACAGAGAGTATCTAGCCCACTATTGGTGTGTATACACACAGTGTCCTGCTCATTAGACTTTTTTACTCTTCTTGGTTTTTTAACCACTTAGCGGCTAAAAATAGAACGGTGTCTTTGATCGCAAAACCCGGGCTGCTCTTGCATTCATCGTAACCATGGCTGAGTGGAGAAGGCTGTGGGAACAAGCAGCAGCAGAATTATTTGACAACAGTAAGGCCAGTAATGGATCTTCAGGGGCTCAGGTTCACACTACCTCCAGCATTATTAATCAGCTAGAGAAAGCACGTATTTCGGAACTCAAAAAATTGTGGGAAATGACATTGTTGACCAAATACATTGAAAGCGGCAGGGTGCCAAGGGGCCTTCGCATTTTAATATTGCCCACCTTAGGTGATATGGATCCGGACTTGCTAGAGGAGTGGAGAACCCAAACAGCTGATTGTTCAACTAAACTCATGGGAACTTTAATCACCCAGACGAAAAGACGAATGGATGGACAGATTATCAAGATTGAACAATTAACTAAAGATCTAGAGAAAACAGGTAATCAACAAGAAGTCTCTAATCAGCTAGCCAAAATGGAAGAACGAATTAAGAATAAGGAAGAAGAAATCAAATCACGTAAGGCACACAAGTTCAATAGAGACAAATTGGATTATGAACATGGAAGAATTTATACGTTTGCTCGTAAATACGACAGTTTAAGAACAAAAGGTATGTCAAAGAGTGGAGTAGAAGTTGCCATACATCACACTTCCGCTGACAATAGTTCTGAGATAGGCTCCTCTGCGGATGAGGCACCACGTAACAAATTGGATTTTCAGGGGAAAATGCGTCTCATGCAAATGGTCACACCACCCCCTGGCCAAAACCGCAGACGGGGCAGAGGAGGCGGAAGACGAGGCGGGGCAAGAGGAAGAAGCAATCAACACAAGGAATAGAATTGAATTCTTATTCCTCCATCAGTTTGAACCACACGAGTACAGTTGTCAACATTTCCAACAGTATCCTAACAGATAATCAAATACGCATTCTTGATTTAGGACTTAGCTTCCACCCCAATGTCCAATGGGACTATGTCAGTACACGGATTGAGCTCTATAAATTTGTACGCAAATTACAATTAATTAAACATTTTTCCAATAAGGATAAAATCCTTTTTGCAGAGAATGGGAATAGCAGGGGTCCGTCATCAGGATTCAGTATTGCGGACAGTACAGAATTGATTGCCATCAATGATCTAGCTAAGGAAAGTAACGAATCTAGATGCTCGGCAAATGAAAATACCAACATCAACACCTCGATGCTCAATGAGATGGGGTTTATTACTAATCTTCATAACACTAGTCATTTAAAATCGTCGAGCAAATTCAATCCTCCACTACCAAGCGGAAATTTGATTGATACGTTTCATGAGCTGGTAATTGGGGATATTGATAAATTCCGTAGGAAAGTCCCATCGAAAACTATAAATAGATCCAATTTTACACAGCAAGGTTGGCAAGACCTGAATGTACTGAGTACCAATACGTCCATTGTCATCAAGCCCTCTGATAAGGGTTGCAACATTGTCATCATGGACATTTCGGATTATACTAAAGAAGCTTATCGACAATTGACTAACGCAGATCATCATGACAAGTTGCGGATTAATCCTATAACTCAATATCAATTGACATAACATGAGATGCTTAAAGAATGGCACATCAAACAACTTATTGATTATGACGAGTTTATATATTTGAAAATTGATTATCCTAAAATTCCATGTATTTACTTTTTGCCCAAAATCCATAAGAACAAATCACATCCCCCAGGCAGACCCATAGTGAGTATGAACCAGTCCTTGCTGGAAAATACTTTGCGATATTTAGACTTGTTTCTGTGCGCCTTTGTCACCAAACTACCATCTTATCTACGTGACACCAACGATTTCCTGGCTAAGATACATAATATTCTGTGGCACAGAGATTATCTAATGGTCACCATGGATGTGGCCTCTCTGTACACCTCCATTAAACATCAATATGGGTTGCAAGCATGTAGATATTTTTTACAAACACGACCCATTGAATTTCTCGAACATACAGACATGCTTCTATCTATGTTGCAATTTTGTTTGACCCATAACCTGTTCCTATTTGATAATGATTGTTTTTTGCAAAAACAAGGGACCGCTACGGCGGCTTCTTTTGCTCCCACATATGGCAATTTATACATGGGCTGGTGGGAGAAAGAGGTGGCATGGTCTGAGAACAATAACATCTACATGGATAGGGTCGTGTTGTGGGTGCGATATATTGATGATCTTTTTATTATTTGGGATGGCTCTGATCAACTACTTCTGGAATATATAAACATACTGAATGACAACCAATTTAATATTCACTTGGAAACCACCTCTAGCAGAGAGACAATTGAATTTTTAGATGTTTTACTAGAAGTGAAAAATGATCAATTAGAGACTACCATCTATCGCAAACCCACGGCATGCAATTCCATTCTGCATGCCAATAGTGGACATCCCACGACATTAAAATGGAGTATACCATATAGCCAGTTTCTGCGGGCTCGCAGAATATGCTCCAATGAGAGCAGATATGATTTAGAAATCAGGACAATGACAGTCAGGACTATGATGGAAAGATTTTTAAATAGAGGGTATCCTCTCAAAATCTTGGTGGATGCACAGAACAGAGTTAAATATAAAAGCAGAGATGAGTTACTTTTCAATAATACACCTACCAATAGTGAGACAAAACAACTGTCCCCTAGAATATTTTTGCAATATAATCAACAGCATGGCTCTTTGAAAACCATACTACAAAAGAACTGGTATATTTTACAGAATGACCCCAATATTAGGGATATAATTGACCCACATCCATCCATAACTTTTCGTAAGGCTCGCTCACTAGGGGATTATTTGACTAGAAACTTCTTCTCTACAAAAGAAAACACATCCTGGTTGAGCAAAAAAAGTGTGGGGTTTTGGAAATGTGGCCACTGTAAGGCATGTAAATATGCACAAAACATGCAGAGATACCAAACTTTTGATGGTCGCCATTGTGACATCAAGGATCGTATCACATGTGATACTGAATTTGTGGTTTATTTGGTTGATTGTGGATGTCATAAAAATTACATTGGTAGTACCATCCACAAGTTAAAAGTCAGATTCTTACAACATTTTAGAGCCATTAAAAATCAAGATAGAACATATCCCTTGGCCAAACATTTTTGGGATATACATAAAGGGGATTCCAGTACACTAATATTCTACGGTATCAAATCCATTAAAAATAACCCTAGGGCTGGCGATAGAACATCCGAGCTCAGACGAATGGAATCTAAGATGATTTTATTACTTGGTTCAGAATCTCCCTGGGGGCACAATCTTGATGCGGAATTACATGTCCATTTATGATGAAGTATAGGACATGTATTCCATTCATGAAACATTAGGAGATGGGTCTAAAGTGGTAGAAAAGTGTGCCTCTATTGGACTCTGCACACAACACAATTTTTACAATCGCTATTTATAAGGGTTGATGTTAATGCTCTATGGGATTTTGAAGAATTTATGGGAATATAGATCTGTCCTCAATTGTTCTGTCGGCCTTTTGACCTTTGAGTGTTTGATTTTTTTATTTCGATCTTTTCTTCCCCTTAGATTTTTTCTCCCCTTAAATTTAAATTTATAGGAGAGTAGATATATAGATACAAGTTTCCATCACTGTTTTTCACTTGTGATAGACACACAATTTAATATAGAAGTGGTTTTGTTTAATTAGCACTTTGCACTTTATTTTGTGGCTTTTCTATCTTTAATACGTGCATAAAATATAATCCTGTAATAAAGATCGAAATAGAGTAGATCAGCCTTACAAAATAAATTTTTAGGTCAGCAATTTTAGACACTTTGAAGGGTAAAGGAAAATCTAGGACTCATAGAACAAATTGACCACATATATGGGCCAAAATAAAGGATGTTATCAAAAATAAAGGCCATACAGAAGACAAAATTCCTAGCACAATTCAGTTATATACCGTGATTATCTGTATATATTTATTGCACTTGACACTTTATGATTGGTTTTAGATCATGAATTAAACAACGATTATGATTTTTCTTACTGTAGAATTGTAACAACAATGGATGTTATTTTAGCTTCTAATGATAGAATTCTAGCTATTATGCTGCGAGGATTGTATCTATTAACAATTTATAACATTTTACAGTATTTAAAATATTTAAAATATTTAAATTATTTAAAATATTTAAATATTTATATAAAAATTACTATTGAAGAACAATTTTTATAAATATTTGGTAAACTAGATTGAAAATCGTTGATTAAGAGAAATTGATGACAGTGGTCTAAACAGTGCAATAATATAAGCCTTTTACAATGTTAATTTTGGTATGACATTGAAATAATGATGATAGACTCATATGCAAGGATTATGTTGCACATTAGGGAGATATACTAATGAGATTTAGAATCAGTAGTTGAGTTTCTATCACATTATTAGCATTTATTATGAATTAATGAAATATGTGCAGGATATATGATGGTTCAATGTCCATATTACCTAAAGTAGTTCATGTCAATATTGATGAGCTTAAAATGGGCATTTATGTGCTGATCTATTCAAGTTGTTTGTATGTTTAAAAACGTCCGCTGCATTAGGTTACACTAGAATGTAATGAAAACAAATGATGGAGTTTAACTTATATATATGTTGTCGGTTTCATGGCCGAGTTTGTCCAGTAGAAGGCGTTTGCCGAAACGCGTTGACACTCGTTGTAGGATACTGTGAAACCATTATATGGAATAAATTCGATACAATTTAACTCGAAATTGTTGAACTTTACTTCGTCCCTATGACCGGGATTTGACTAAGGGATTGGTGCAGCCGTCAGGTGGATATTGTTCCATCTGTTGAGGATTATATATATATATATATATATATATATATATATATATATATATACACACACACACACACATATATATATATATATATATATATATATATATATATATATATATATATATATATATATATATATGCTGTCAGAGTTGAATCTGCCCAAGCTTATCAATTAGGTCAAAAGCTTGCTCCGAAAGGCCTGGCAGCTGCCCAGATCTCTGGAAAGTCTCTAGCCTATTAACTGCAACTAATCAGACATGACTAGAGGGTGTTGTTGCCCTAGACTGTCAAGGAGGGGATTCGGAAACTATAGTAGTCAAAGACGGACATCACAAGACAGTTCCAAAATGTGCAGGAACCAAGTCTGGGCTCTCCATAGGGGGGTGATCAGAACCAATTCCGCAGTTGTGTCTGAACCTGAAGGGCTACTCCCAGGATCATCAAGAAGGGGGGAAGTTGTAGTTCAGTGCAGTCAATCTCTGCATGAAGGCCTTTGATAGGTCAGTCAAGATGAAAAGAGATTCATCTTACAGGGACCCCACACTTGCATATTCTTGGAAAAAAAGGAACAGATCCAGTTTCCACTCACTGGAATCTTTGAGTTAGAGAGAAATCCACTGTATTCTGGCTGCCCGGAGGGAGAACCACTATCACTGAGAACTGATGAAGAAGACAATAATTCCAGAAGTCCTTGGCAATCTCTGTCAGGAAACACTATCTCGTCCCTCCCAAGCTATTGATATATTGGACCACTGAAATGCTGCCCATCTTGCGTAAGATACAACACTGAACATGATGGGGGAGAAGGACCGAATCACAAAGGAACCTGTAAGCAATTCAAGGCAATGTGTAAGAGAAGTTTGGATTTGGACCATCAGGTACCCAGGGCCCTGTGACCAGGGAAGGTCTCTAAGGGCATGCCACCCTGGGGACCCCTCACTCAGCACATGCACACTGCCTCACAGATTGTGTGTGCTGGTGGGGAGAAAAAGACTAAGTCGACATGGCACTCCCCTCAGAGTGCCATGCCCACAACCCACTGCCTGTGGCATAGGTAAGTCAGCCCTCTAGCAGGCCTTATAGCCCTAAAACAGGGTGCACTATACCACAGGCGAGGGCATAGTTGCATGAGCACTATGCCCCTACAGTGTCTAAGCCAATTCTTAGACATTGTGAGTGCAAGGTAGCCATAAAGAGTATATATTCTGCGAGTTTGTCAACAACACGAACTCCACAGTTCCATAATGGCTACACTGAATACTGGGAAGTTTGATATCAAACTTCTCAGCACAATAAATCCACACTGATGCCAGTGTGGGATTTATTGAGAAATGCACACGGAGGGCATCTTAGAGATGCCCCCGTATACCAGGCCTACTACTAGTGCTAGGCTGACCAGTTTCTGCCAGCCTGCCACATCCAGACGGGTTTCTGGCCACATGGGGTGAGTGCCTTTGTCACTCTGTGGCCAGGAACAAAGCCTATACTGGGTGGATGTGCTTCACATCTCCCCCTGCAGGAACTGTAACACCTGCCGGTGAGCCTCAAAGGCTCAAGCCTAGTGTTACAACGCCTCAGGGCACTCCAGCTAGTGGAGATGCCCGCCCCTCCGGACACAGCCCCCACTTTTGGCGGCATGTCCGGGGGAGATAATGAGAAAAAGAAGGAGGAGTCACCCTCCAGTCAGGACACCCCCTAAGGTGTCCTGAGCTGAGGTGACCCCTGCCTTAGGAAATCCTCCATCCTGTTTTGGAGGATTCCCCCAATAGGATTAGGGACGTGCTCCCCCTCCCCACAGGGAGGAGGCACAAAGAGGGTATAGCCCCCCTCAAGGACAGTAGCCATTGGCTACTGCCCCCAGCTCTAAACACACCCCTAAATTGAGTATTTAGGGGTGACCATGAACCCAGGAAAACAGATTCCTGACACCCTACAACAACAGGAAGGACTGCTGACCTGAAAGCCCCGCAGAGACTATGGAGACGACAACTGACTTGGCCCCAGCCCTACCGGCCTGTCTCCAGACTCAAAGAACCTGCACAGAGACGCATCCAGCGGGACCAGCGACCTCTGAGGACTCAGAGGACTGCCCTGCAACCAAAGGACCAAGAAACTCTTGTGGACAGTGGCTCTGTCCAAGAAACCAAGAAACCACCATCTTTAAAGAGAATCTTGCCTCACTCCGGGAGCGTGAGTCCCCAGCACTCTGCACCCGATATTTTGTGTGCCTGTTTGTGACCCCCCAGTGCTCTACAAAACTCCCCTAGTCTGCTCCCCGAGGACGCAGGTACTTACCTGCTAGCAGACTGGAACCGGAGCACCCCTGGTCTCCATAGGCGCCTATGCTATTTGGGCCCTACTTTGACCTCTGCACCTGACCGGCCCTGTATTGCTAGTGCTGGGTGTTTGGGGTTAACTTGAACCCCCAACAGTGGGCTGCCTATGCCCCGGAGACTGAACTTGTAAGTGCTTTACTGACCTGAGAAACTAACCAATACTTACCTTCCCCAGGAACTGCTGATTCTTGCAGTGTCCACTTTTAAAATAGCTTATTGCCATTTTTGCCAAAACTGTGTACATTACTGTTTTAATTCAAAGTTCCATATTTACCTATGCCAAATACCTTACAATTTATATACTTACTTGAATTCTGAATCTTGTAGTTGTAAAATAAATTAAGAAAATATTATTTTTCTATATAAAAACCTATTGGCCTGGAGTTAAGTCTTTGAGTGTGTGTTCTCATTTATTGTCTGTGTGTGTACAACAAATGCTTAACACTACCCTCTGATAAGCCTACTGCTCCACCACCCTACCAGAAACTAGAGCATTAGTATTATCTATTATTGCCACTATCAACCTCTAAGGGGAACCCTTGGACTCTGTGCACACTATCTCTCACTTTGAGATAATATATACAGAGCCAACATCCTACATAGATCCTTCGGCATTTGCTGCAACCCATTCAAAACAGTCCTCCAAATCTGCTTCTAGAGCAGATGCTCTTGAAAATCCAAAAAAGGCATATTTAGATTCATTTATACCTCTTCCAGAGGGAGAGGATGATGATGAGACTACAAAAGTATAGCCTCCCTCCTAGACACCTGGAACACAGAAGGGGACACCGATGACTCTGATAATGAGGAAGCTATGTCCTGGCTTTCTGCCCCCAAAAAAGAGACAACCCCAAGACCTTGGATCAGGGGTAAGTCCTTTTGATTCTCATTTTATGTTGTTGCATGGCACGTTTGATCTGGAGGATATCGTAAATCACAGTCTCTCTGAATAGACGCTGTTCCCCAAGACGGCAGAATACGTGCAGAACAGACTGTGGAAACCTTACCCCAAACACGTCTGGAACCATTTGCAGGCAGAATTTCCTCGACCTGCCCTCCAATACAAGGTTTCATTGACACCAGACATAGGCCTTCATTACAACAGCAACGGTCTTTTCCGAAGACTGCCGTATTATGACTGGCACCAGATATCCGGCGGTTGGATATACAGTGGCATTCGTGATGGCGGTCGGCCGTGCTTAGGCAGTTCCACTGCCGGCACCTCCATGGCAGCAAAAGACCGCCCACATAATTACAACCAATGGGGGTCTTCTGGTGACGGGTCGCTGCCGGCAGTGGGAGCGCTGGGTCCCCCCCCCCCACGGAGGAGCACCTCGTCAGGTGTGAATGGGTGAATGAGTAAGGGGGTGTCAGTGAGTGTGTGCATGCAGGTGTGTGTATGTTTGTATGTGTATATGGTGTGTGCGTGCATGCGTGCAGTGAGGTACGATTGTGGTTGTGTAAAGATGAGTGAGGGGGTTGTGTATGTATGTATGTAGTTGAAGGGAGGGGGTGGGGGATGGAGAGTGTATGTGTGTGTGTGTGTGTGATGTGTATGGGTATGTATGCATGTCTGTGGGGGTGAATGTTGTGAGTGCGTGTCCGAGTGGGGATGAGTCTGTGTGTGATTGTGTGTGTGTGGGTGCATGCATGCATGTGTACTGAGGTGTTTGGGGGGTATCCTGGCAACAGGATTGCAAGTTCCTGTCATCAGGATACCTTTCCGCTAGCATATTCTTGGCAGTGAGACCTCCAGGAAAATGCTGGCAGTATCAATAGTCGAAATAACCTCTGCGGTTATTCGACTCCCACCGGGCTGGAGGTGGAAAACTCCAGCCCAGCGGGCCACGGTAAGGTGGCGAGATGGAAGAAGACATGGTGGTTCGGTGGTGGCCAAACCACCGCAGTCGTAATATGGTGGTCTTTACCTCCAGTCCCAGTGAGGCCGCCACCACGGACCGCCAGGGTCATAATAAGGGTCATAGACCCCAAGTTATCCACTTTTCTGAGGAAATTTGTTAAGGATACCAAAAAAGGCACAGACTGCTCCTAGAAGGCATGCCAGAACAAACCACTTGATATCTCTTGCCCTGTAGCTAACATCTTAAATATGGGTTTCACAGCAAAAGAACAGAATACACCCATGTATCCAGAGGTGTTGGAGGTCGGGCTCAAAAAACCATATGATTTCTAGGCAATGCAAATTACCATTTGGACTGTCCTCGGCTCCTTAGTATTATACTAAGCTGCTCAAACTGGCAGTGGAATATCTCAGAGCCAGAGGTACAGAGTTGATCGTCTATTAAGACAACTGCATGTTAACAGTGCCCAGATACTCTCCCTCAAATCTTAGAGCTAATGATTTCTCTCTTCGAAGCTCTAGGAATGTTATCAAATGCAAGAAATCATACTTAATCCCATCCCAGCAGATGATCTTTCTAGGCTGTGCCACAGATTCAGCCACAGCTACCCTCTCTTCCAGTCCAGAAGATGAGAGCAATCCAGAAAGAGATCCGGCGCCCACTCGAAACAGACTCTGTCCCTTTGACGATTAGTGAGACTAGTTGGACTCCTGGAGTGTTCTCTTCATGCAATCTTTCCAGGTCCTCTTCACTATTTTGCTTTTCAATAACTCAGAATCTCACACCTACAAAAGAGCCTTTGTAACTCAGACCAAATTCATTTGACTTCAGACGTGCGTCAGAAATTACAATGGTGGCATGATCACATGGACGCATGGATTGGGAAGTCAGTTTCTGGCCTTGCTCCGGACATTGTGATTGGATCCGATGCCAGCTGCCACGGTTAGGGTGCTCCTTTTGGGACCCCTTCCTTTTTGCGAATGGGTTAGCACCCACTTTACATGGGTGCTAACTGCGAATTGCTTTGCGACCGCATTCGCGGTCACAAAGCAAATCTGCATCGCGATGCGAATCGCAAATAGGAAGGGGAACACCCCTTCCTATTTGCGAGTCACATTCCCATTTTGCGAGTCACTCGCAAAATGGGAATGTGCATCGCGATGCGCATTTTGCATGGAGCAAACTGCGATTTTCGCAGTTTGCGCCATGCAAAACGTTTCGTACATCTGGCCCTAAATCCCTTCACAAGCCTCCTATAGTAGCCAGTCAAGCCAAGGAATGCCCTGACTTGAGTCTGGGTTTTTGAAGCTTCCCAGTCCAGAATAGTCTGGATCTTGGGTTGTAATGCTTTCAACTTGGCCTCCACCTACAAGGTGTCCCAAGTAAACCACTGTACCCTGCCCTATCTGACATTTGGATGCTTTGATAGAGAGGCCTGCTGCTTGCAGGGTCTGCTAAATCTTCTTCAGGTGGGCCAGGTGATCCTGCCAGTTGGAGCTAAAGATAGCAGTATCATCTAGATATGCTGCACTAAAGGGCTCCAAGCCAGCAAGGACTTGATTCACCAACCTTTGCAAGGTGGCAGGGGCATTCTTTAAGCCAAAGGGCATAACAGTAAACTGATAATGCCCATCAGGCGTAGAGAATGCTGTCTTTTCTCTTGCTCCAGATGCCATTTTGATATGCCAGTACCCTGCTGTCAAATCAAAGGTACTTAAGAATCTGGCTGCACCTAATTTATCTAGCATTTCATCTGCCCTTGGTATGGGGTGAGCATCTGTTTTGGTGACAGAGTTGAGCCCTCTGTAGTCCACACAAAACCTCATCTCTCTCTTTCCATCCTTGGAGTGAGGTTTGGGGACCAAGACCACTGGGCTAGCCCGGGGACTGTCAGAGTGCTCTATCACTCCCAACTCCAGCATCTTGAAGACTTCTACTTTGATGCTTTCTTTGGCTTGGTCAGACTGTCTGAATATTTTATTCTTGACAGGTAAACTGTCACCTGTGTCCACATCATGGGTACACAGGTGTGTCTGCCCAGGGGTCAAGGAAAAGAGCTCAGCAAACTGCCCAAGGACTTGCCTGTAGTCAGCTTGTTGTTGGCTAGAGAAGGTGTCTGAGTAGACAACTCCATCTACTGAGCCATCTCTAGGGTCAGTTGAAAGGAGGTCAGGGAGAGGCTCACTCTCTGCTTCCTGATCCTCAACAGTAACCATCAGCATGGTTAAGTCTCCCCTATCATTATTGAGTTTAAGGCGGTTAACATGGATCATCCTCTTGGGTGTCCTGCTAGTGGCCAGGTCCACTAAGTAAGTGACCTAACTCTTCTTTTCTAGCACTGGGTAAGGGTCATTCCATCTGTCTTGAAGTGCCCTGGGAGCCACAGGCTCCAGAACCCAGACTTTCTGCCCTGGCTGAAACTCAACCAGTGCAGCCTTTTGGTCATACCACAGCTTCTGGAGTTGTTGGCTGGCCTCAAGGTTTTTGCTTGCCTTTTCCATGTACTCTGCCATCCTTGAGCAGAGGCCTAGTACATAGTCCATTACATCTTGCTTAGGCTCATGGAGAGGTCTCTCCCAGCCTTCTTTCACAAGTGCCAGTGGTCCCCTTACAGGATGGCCAAACAGAAGCTCAAAGGGGGAAAACCCTACTCCCTTCTGTGGCACCTCTCTCTAGGCGAAAAGCAGGCATGGCAAGAGGACATCCCATCTCCTTTTGAGTTTTTCAGGGAGCCCCATGTTCATGCCCTTCAATGTCTTGGTAAACCTTTCTACAAGGCCATTGTTTTGTGAATGGTATGGGGTGGTGAACTTATTAGTCACCCCACACTCATTCCACATATGTTTTAGGTAAGCTGACATGAAGTTGGTACCTCTGTCAGAAAATACCTCCTTAGGAAATCCCACTCTGGTAAAAATACATATGAGTGCTTTGGCTACTGCAGGGGCAGTACTGGACCTATGGGGAATTGCCTCAGGGTGCCTGGTAGCATGATCCACTACTACCAGTATATATTGGTTCCCTGATGCTGTGGGAGGTTCAAGTAGACCCACTCTATCCACTCCCACTCTCTGAAAGGGGACCCCCACCACTGAAAGTGGAATGAGAGGGGCCTTTGGCTGGCCACCTGTCTTACCACTGGCTTGACAGGTGACATATGAGCTGCAAAACTCCTTTACCTTCTGGGACACATTGGGCCAATTGAAATGGTTGACCAATCTCTCCCAAGTCTTGGTTTGTCCCAAATGCCCAGCAAGGGGAATGTCATGGGCTAAGGTCAGAATGAACTCTCTAAACTCCTGAGGCACTACCACACTCCTAGTGGCACCAGGTTTGGGATCTCTTGTCTCAGTGTAAAGGAGTCCATCTTCCCAACAGACCCTGTGGGTTCCACTGACATTACCTTTTTCTTGCTCAGCTGCTTGCTGTCTTAGGCCTTCAAGAGTGGGACAAGTCTTTTGTCCCTGACACAGCTGTTCCCTTTTTGGCACTAGATCAACGGGTGGGAATTAACAATATAACAATTCTTGACATCAACGTTACATCACATTAGTCAATAACATAGAATATTTTATTAAATGTCTTTTATGTAATCTAGAAAGGGTAGGGTAATCCTCGCCGCCGTGTCCTTAATAGAATTGAAAATTCTTATAGCAGTAGCTAGAAATTAGTTTATTCTATTTCAGGACCGGAGGCTTCGGGTTATGCTAGTTCAAAGCTGATCTACAATGACTGAAGTCACATCTACAAATGGCTTATGGTAAAATACTTTAAAAGAAGAATCGGTTGACCAATTTGCCGCTGCCATAATGTCCTCTGAACCAGAAACTGCTACAAAAGCCTTAGAAGTCATAGCTCCCCTGTGAGAATGTGCTCCAAAAATGGAGGTATCAATCCCAGCTTCATTCATCAACCATTAAACCCACCTGGCTAAGGTAGCTGAGGACACTGGACCAAAAGGTTTTTACAGTGAGATAAGCAGTTGACCCTGGAGGTCTCGACGAACCTCCCGAGTAGACTCTCATACACTTTCAAACATTTAACCTCACACAATTTTTGATGATGGGGGGAAAAGCAGGATCCGAAATACATTTAGAATCTGTCTTCGTTCTTCTAGAAGTGGTAAAAGATACTCCTGAAGGAGTAAATACTCTACCTGCCAAGTCCAAAGCTTTTACATCCAAAACTCGTCGACATGACATTAGGCACAGTAGAACAGTAAGTTTTGCTACTAACTGTTTATGTGAAAGGTCTTCATTGCAAGGCCAAGCATTCGGAAATCTCAATATCACATCAACATCCCAAAGAACAAAATATTTAGGCCCTCATTACAACCCTGGCGGTAAATCCCGCTTATCGCTGTGCAGAAGACCGCCAACAAACCGCTGCTACTGTTGAATTCCGCTACAGGTATTACGACCCACAGCCCGAAATCTGCCACAATACAGACACCCACACAAGTCCGCCACACCAAAGGTCAGTGATAAACTGGCGATAACACAACCTACACCGTCACGCCAACAGGAATACGCCCACAGTATCATGACCCACAAATCAACGTGGCGTTCTTTCAACCGCGGTAATCCATTGGCGGTACACACCGTCGCGCTCAAAATACACACACATATACAAAACACAACCACATTGGACAAATCGAAATACACACACCTGATACACATACACACACCACACCCACACACCCAATCCAATATAAAGCACACACCCACATCACCCGCAAACCCTTACTACCAGAATTTTGAAAGCACACCAGAGAGAGACACTACCTAAAACAACACCAGCATCCACAGACACAAAACACCATCACTTACACAACATCCACGCACCTCAAACAACACACACCAACACACTCCGTCACACATCACAACAGACACCACCTAACACATCACCCATCCCACATTATGGCACCTCACGACACCCCAGGTTCTCTGAGGTCAGTGGGTTCCCCTAGGCCAGGGTGAACTTGGTAGGCAGGGTCCCTTGTGAGGCAGGCTATGTGGCACTCCAACCCCACCAGTGGTAAGAGCCATCTACACCTACTCAGGCTCCTGTGACTTCCAGGTGTCCAGCAATTGGTCTTAGGCCTCGTACCCAATGGTCATCTGAAATTTCTAGGAACTGTTAGTGCATGGCGTAGTGCAGAGGGCTGCTCCCTGTGTGTTGTGTCCGCCAACTGTAGTGGTGTTGCATGCAGTGAACATGTCTTTCTTCTGTCTTTCAGCCGCCACCCCCCCTACCTGCACCGCCCTCCCAGCAGCCCCTCAGCGTGTGTCCTGTGCCTGCTCACCCAGGAGGGTGGGCATCTCCTTCGCCCCAGGCACCTCAGGCCCTGCCCCAGTCAGCCCTGCTGCCCTCAGTGAGAAGGCTATTGACCTCCTGAGATCCCTCACTGTTGGGCAATCTACCATTGTGAATGCCATCCAGGGTGTAGAGAGGCATTTGCAACAAACAAATGCATACCTGGAGGGCATTCATTCTGGGCAGGCAGCCCAACAGAGAGCATTTCAGGCTCTGGCCTCAGCACTGATGGCAGCCATTGTCCCTGTGTCCAGCCTCCCCCCTCCAACTTCCTCCACCCAGACCCAATCCCCTGTGCCTTAGCCTATCCCAAGCACACCATCAGGCCAGCATGCACACTCATCAACACACAGGAGCGGCTCAGGCAAACATAAGCACCACACATCCCACAAGCACCATCTATGCAGACAGAGCAACATCCACTTCCTCCACTGTGTCCCCCTCCTCCACATCCTCCTCCTCCCTCCCTCCCTGTCTCGTCTCCACTCACACCTGCATGCACTACATTCTCAGCTACTGCCTCCATCACCAGCACGCCCATCACCACACACCGCTCACGTGCACTCACCACCCCCACTACCATTCACACATCCCCAGTGTCTTCTCCCAGTGTGTCAGTGAGCCCTCCTCCCAAAGTACACAAACGCAGGCACACACCCACCCAAAAGCAATCCACCTCACAACAGCCTCCGGCCCATGCACCTTCACCGAAATTCAGCAGACGGACACCTCCTACAACCACTACCTCTACCTCCACTCCCAAACCCCCTCCATCTTCCCGTCCCAGTGTGTCTAAAAAACCCTTCCTGGCTAACATTGAGCTCTTCCCTACACCTCCCCCCGACCATCGCCTAGAGCAAGGCTTTCCAGTTCCCAGCCCAGCACCTCAGCCACCAAATCCCAGGGCAAAGGGGTGCCAGCACCTGCGGGGTCATCGAGTGCGCCACACATCAGGGCTGCCTGTGTGTCACGTAGCGAGGGCAAGGACATTCCGCCACCTGGCAAGGTGAAAAAGGTGCCCACATCCCAGAGGGAGAAGCCGAAAGTACCAGCCACCAAGGGCTCAGCAAAAACCAAAGGGGATAGTGGCAAGACAACTACAGCACCATCAAAGTTGGGGAAGGGCCAAAAGCTGAAGAGCAGGTCAGGAGAGGGCATGGTGGCACCGACTGAGGGACCAGTTTCACACTTTCTGTCCACGACCACGCCAACCTGCACGGCGGTGAACACCGCTAGCTGCTCCGCCACCACAACCGCCACCTGCACCGCCCCCGGCATGTATACAGCCTCAGCGACAGTCTCCAGCCTCTTCCCCAGTGGGCAGCCATCGGAGGCTGCAGGAAATGTCCTGCTGTGTCCCTCTGCAGGTGCTGACCCATGCACCGCCGCCAGCACCACCGCAACAGACACCACCGCAAGCACCGCCACCGGTCCCGCAGCGTCCTCGGACACAGGCACCACCGCTGACATGGCTACCATCCCCAGTGGTCAGTCGTCTGAGGCTGGAGGAGAGTTCCTGGACCCTGGGCAGCTTCCATGAGGCATTTCTTCCATAACTGTTTACACCTGCAGGTGGGAGGCGCAGCCGCAGCAGTGTGGGGTATGTCGCTACCTCCATGGCATATCATGCTACCTGAACCTCGCAAATCTCGTGGCACGCACACCCAGGTGAGGGAATTGTACCGGCCACACTGCACGTGGAGCACTCTGGGCACCAGGCCCCCTCCAGAACCAGTGGAGAATCACATCCACTACCTCAGTCCTTGGCAGGATGAAGCACTCTGGGCACCAGGCCCCCTCCAGAACCAGTGGAGAATCACATCCACTACCTCAGTCCTTGGCAGGATGAAGCACTCTGGGCACTAGGCCCCCTCCAGAACCAGTGGAGAAAGGCATCCACTACCTCAGTCCTTGGAAGGATGAAGCACTCTGGACACCAGGCCCCCTCCAGAACCAGTGGAGAAAGGCATCCACTTGAGAGACTGTGGCTTTGCACTCCCCAGGATAAAACAGTGGGCAAACCACCCACTGGAGAGACTTGATAGACTGTGGCTTTGCACTCCCCAGGATACATCAATGGGCATGGAGCCCCCTCGTGCAGCAGTGGTGTTGTACGTTCATCAGGCAGAGGTGCCCACCCTCCCCCTAAGGTGCCTGTATATTTTCGATCTGATGCCCCGGCAGTGTTCTCTCAGTTTCCAGTCAGGTATCATGTGTGGGCCTCGCCCATGCATTTTGGGCCCAGTGGTCCACGGACAATGATTAGTACACTATCCGAACTTGTGTAGTTGGTGTACATATTTGTATATACTGAATTTTTACTTTTGAATAATGGATTTTTAATGATTACAATGGTTACAATAATTTCCTTTTGTCCTTGCGTTCTTCCAGGGGGTGTAATGTTGCTGCATGTATTTGTGTGTATGTTGTTGTGTGTGAGGGTGAGGGTGGGGGTGTTGCGTGTTGCGTGTGTGTGTCCCTCTATTTCTTCCCCCCCTCCCCTGTGTTGTAGGCGCAGTACTCACTGTGGCCGCCGCCGCCGTTCATACTCCTCATAGAAGAGGAGGTAAACCAGCATGGACAGTATGTGGAGTTCGGGCTCCATGGCGTCCTGGTTCCTCGTTGGGTGTCAAGAGGTGAGTGTTTTCCCTTCTGTGTACTGTTTCCGCTATGCTTTTGATAGCATTGGTTCCGCCCCGGAAAAGGTGGCGGATAGGCCTCTTGTAATACAGTGGGCAGTACTTTGTCTCCCGCCTGTCTGTTGGCGGTGTCTGTCGCGCTGTTTGTTTCTACTGCTGTGGCGGTCGGAGTGTTAAAGTGGCTGTCTATGTTGGCGGTTTCCGCCACGTACGTAATCCCATTTTTTTTCTGCCGGCCTGTTTGCGGTATTACCGTTCATTTAACACCGACCCCCAGGGTTGTAATGAGGGCCTTAGTTTTAGGAGGATTCACCAATCTTATACCATGCAGTAGCTTACAAACTAATGGGTGTTCTCCCACTGATTTACCCTTAATATGAGGGTTTCCTGCTGATATCGCTGACCTAAAATTGTTGATTGTTCTATATGCTAAATCTTGGGTTGCTAATTCTGAAAGGAAATTCACAATTAAGCTTATGTTTGCCCTCAAGGAATCGGCACTCCGTTCACTACACCAACAGATGTATCTTCTCCAAGAAGATTCATACCGTTTGTGTGTGGAGGGGGGCCAGTATTGGGACAGGAAAAACAAAGCATTGTCTGAAACTTCCAACCCCTGGCAACATTTCCTGAAATTCTCCATGCCATGAGGGATAATTGTCCTGTCACTACTAAGAGATGAGGTAATACTGCTGGGTCCAGAAGAAGGGACTGGTGAGAGGGGATTCAAATTGGACGGGCAGATGATAATTCCATCGCCACTGGAAACCATGGCTGAGCTTTCCAAAGCAGAGTCACCAGGACCAATTACGCCGATTGCCTCCTCACCTGAGAGAGTACTCTCTGAATCATGGAGAAAGGTGGAAAAGCATATAATAGCCCTACATCCCATGACTGAAGGAAAGCATCCAACCCCATTGCCAGGGGATCCAGTCTCCAACTGAAGAAATGAGGAAGCTGAGCATTCAGACGTGATGCAAAAAGATCAATTGAACACGGACCCCAAATAAGACTGAGTCTGAAAAACTTCTGAGGTACAGTTTCCAGTCGCTGCCGTCTCTCAGGAAACAAGAGTTCTAATCTGCAATCAGGTTGGACCTGCCCGGAATGTACTCCGCCAAAACTGAAATCTGGTGGTGGAGACAATACTCCCAAAACGCTTTGGCTCTCGACATCAGCAGTTGAGATCTGGTTCCTCCCAGATGGTTTATATACCGTACCACTGAAACATTGTCGATGCTGAGAAGTATGCAACAACTCACTTTGCGATAGGGACTGAATCGCAAAATATCCCACCAAATGTTCCAGGCAATTGATATGAAGAACTTTCTCTCGAGGGGACTATCTCCCCCCGGTTGTCACTGAGCCGCAACGGGCTCCCCAGCCCCAAAGGCTGGTATCCGACTCTATCACCAACTCCGGAGTGGCTGTAAATATTACAGGCACCCATGTGATCCAACCACCAAGAGATCTCCGCTTTGACCTCTTCGGAAAGTTGGATCTGTTCAGAATAGGATAGGCCCTTGCAAAGATGCATGATCTTCAGATGTTGTAGGGCCCGATAATGGAGAGGACCTGGGAAAATTGCTTGAATGGATGAGGCTAGCAGACTGACCAGGTGAGCCAGAGTCCTCAGTGATATACTCAGAGAGGCAAGGGCTCTCCTCAACTCTTTCTTGATAGAGGTTCGCTTCGAAAGAGGTAACAGAAGATGTGCTTTGACTGAATCTACCTGAAATCCTAAGAATTCTATGTTTTGAGAAGGGGTCAGGATTGATTTTTCCAAATTGATGAGGAAACCTAAGTCCTGGAGAAGACGGATCATCCATGACAGATGATTCAAGAGAATCTCCCTGGATTGGGCCATTTGCAGGATGTCATCTAGGTAAATAATTAGATGAACACCTCTTTCTCTGAGGGATTAAACCACTGGATGTAAGAGCTTGGTAAAACAACACGGGTGGACGAAAGACCAGAGGGGAAGACGGTAAACTCGTAACATTGGTCTCTCCAGAAGAACTGGAGAAATCTTTGATGCGGTTCGAAAACCGGAATGGTAAGGTAAGCGTCCTTGAGATCCATTCTCACCAGATAATCTCTCTCGCGCACTAGGTCTCTTAGAAGATGGATACCTTCCATCTTGAAATGATGATAGATTATCCAAGAATTGAACTCTCTCAGATTGATATCTAGGCGAGAACCTCTGCCTTTCTTTTGCACTAGAAATATGGGACTGATAAAACCAAGTGGATGTGGAGTCGTCTGGACTTTGGCGTGTTTGCCAAGCAATGCGGATATCTCTACATCTATGAAAGAACTCTCTTCTTGGGAAAAATGGAGAACCTGAATTACTTTGAATTGCTGGGGAGTTGCATAGAACCCTAGTTTGAATCCTTGAACAGTTTGCCAAATCCAAGGATCTGGAGGGAGACTCTCCTAGAATTTTGCCCAACTCTTTATTCTGCCCCCAGGATTACTTCCAAAAAGGAAATAACTCTCACCTGTTGTGGTGTTGCCTTAAGCAGAGAAATCCGCCAGTGTTGCTGCCTCGGGAACCACAGCCGAAGCCTCTTCGTGTCTGGAGGGGTAAAAACCTGATGAGGTATAGAAAGAACCTCTTCCTCTTGGCACAATTCCTCCTGAGGCCTGGTGGAAGCCACTTCCCGGCGCTCGGCCTCACCCAGCCCTGGCAAAAAGGCCCTCAATACACATCTTTTTCATAGATAATTGTGGTTTGTCAAAAGCTGAAAAGGTGGCCTCATATTTTCCTAAATCTTTAACAAATTTGTCACCGAACAACATTCTGTTTGCCAAAGAGCCCGCCTCATTGGGGGATAGCTCCTCTAATTCTGGGTCAATACTCATGAGGAAGGACCGTCTCCTCTCAGTGGGGATGGCGCATTTGCATTGCCAAGAAGGCATATAGCTCTCTGAGACCACTCCATTATGGTGTCTGGGTCTGGGTCTAATGGATTATTTGTTTCCTTAACCTGCACTGCAAGTTCGATGATTTTTATAATGGGGCCAGAAATGTCCAAGAACTTGTCCTCACATCCTTTCCAGGCTCTATCTAAACCCTTCTTTGGGTCTTTTGTGAACTTCTAGATAAAGGTTGCCAGTTTTGATCCAATTCCGGGGTATATGCGACTTTTCCTAGTAGGGATGTGGAGGGCAATTCCGGCGTGGGGTACTATGCACATCGCAATCAAAACTTTTACGGATTCTATCCTACACGTAGGGAGCTACTTTCACGTAGGGAATCCATTCAGTAGATAGTGGATGAATTATAGCCTCTGGGCCGAAAGACAGCGTCTTCTGGGTCTGCTTCTCTTCCTCGATGTAGCGGGATTCGCGCTTGTGCTTGCGTTTGCCTGTGGTTTTAGGGTCAACTGTGTGTTCTGATTCGGAGGAGTGGAAAGAATCAGATTCTGCAGCATCCAAAGTGATTGTGGACATTCTAGGCAGAGACCCAGCAGCTTCCAAAGAAGTGAAAGGATTGTATTTGTGGTCCTGAATCACCGATGTAGCCACCTGAGCGAAAATGTCTGCTGATTATGTTGGGTCCACAGAGGCTCTTTGGCAAAGCCCACATCAGGTGCCAGATCATCTATGGGCATATTCACCGTAATCCATGATGGCCATATCAGAATAATGGACGGGTAAAAGGCTTTAAAGCCCTTATTAGAGCATGGTTCACTGAGTCCTGAACGTGGGGCTCAGGGCTTCCACAAGTCTTTCCTCCATTCCATATTCTTCACTTACATCAGGACTCTCCTTATAAAAATCCTCTTCATCTGCGTAGTACGCCATAATAATAGTAAGAGGAGAGGAGGAGCTCAAGGTGGGCTACCCAGGAGGTAAAATGATGTAATAGCACAAAATGTGCTTGTTGCTCTATAATTATTAAAACGGTGAAGGGAGCACCTACAACCCCTAGGGAAAAGCCCTACAATGTTTTTACGCCCTGTCGAGCGTTCGGGGACAGAAACTCTTTGTATGCTCTCTGAGGCACATCGGAATCAGGACGTGTCGTCAAAGTGCATGCGCGGTTGGAAATAGAAAGAGAACGGAGTCCTCTACCACTGACCGCTGCTGGAGCGCGTGCAGTCACGCACTGTGCCCGATAAGCCCAGAGAGCAGGGGATCGTCAATAGATTACCGGTCTTGCACGACCACCAAGAAAGTAGATTGCGCACGATCGGCAGCCCAACCGGACACAGCGGTGTGCCGGGTTCACGACCCGCTCCCACTCCACAAGAGCTTGACAAAGAACAACAATAGTAATTCTTATATAACAGACAGTTGAACAATGGCACTTATCTCATGCTGTGAGCAGCAAAGAAAGAGGAAGGACCTCGTAGATGGTGACATTTATATATAAGGGTTATCTATGTTTGGACAGTGTGATGGACTACTGAGAATCTTGGGAAACATGGTTTTCTGTTTTAAGTGTTTTTCATTGGCTGCTGTGAGTTATGCAGTAAAGACAGAGAAAGAATAATCCGAAGCCTCCGGTCCTGACATAGAATGCATAATCTGACCCGTCCGGTCCTGTCATAGAATCGGAACTGACTGAAACCCTCTGATAAAAAAAAGAAACAAGGGGAATGGAGTAGTTGTGCTCGGAATATAGGGACATTGCTCAGAAAAGCAGGACCTAGTTCTTAGAAATAAAGACTGGATCACGAGTAACAGGAAGTAGAAAGAGGTGACAACCACATTCAACTAACTACATATGAAACCAAAACAGCCATAATAAGAAGGAAAGAGTGAGAAGTAAGTTAGATGTATGAAGAAAGGAAATGAACTCTGCAATACAGGACAAGGACTTTACAGACAAAAAAGCACACAAGCAAAGGATCATGAACTAGATACTTGCTCAGGAATCAAAAAAAGAAGTAGATATAGAGGTAAAGCAGTACTCAGGTATAGAAGGAGCTGGAGGAAGTAATGGGGTTTTAGGAACAGAATCAGTTTTAACAGCAAGACCGGGACCAGCAATAAAGTACCCAAAAACCTCCAAAGCACATTTGAACCAGGAGGTGGCCATAAAGCAAAGCAAAGCCAGGATCAAGCAAAGTGTACGTAGAATTGTTTTTATGAGAACAATGAGCTCTGATTTCATGAGAATTATATAGCAGACAGGCTAAAGAGAGAGCACAGGTGAAAGCAGTGAGTCAGTTGTGTGCAATTAGACAGGCACTGTGAAACCCACAAGTTCTAACTGGGAAGGACTACACAAGCCAGAAGGCAGATAAATGAAAACAGGGAAATCAGGAACAAAGTAGCAACTGACACATACAGGTAAGTCAAGAAAGGGTTTAGGTGCATCTAAGTGAATTTGTAGAAACCAGGTAACAATAAAAAAGCAGGCCTTCACCTCCAGGATGCAGTCTTGCCAAGGTCAAATAAATGAAAGGACTAAGTGGGCCGTAATGCATCAATATGGTAGTGTGAAAACCAGGAATGGAATGAGAAGGTTTTCAATGTGACAAGGGTTCATCTACAGTAAGAATTATTAAAAGCATGAGCAGATAGTGCCCCAGCAATCTCCACCTGGCAGCAGGATAGCAGAGTTCCTAACTGCATCGAGCATTACTTTCTTGAGTGTGTACATGAATCTTTCAGCTTGACTGTTTGCTGGTGGTCAGCAAGGTGGTATTTTGATAGTCTTAATGTTGATAGCTTAAAGATGTTCTGTGAACTTTCTTCCTTAAAACAGTGTTTATTTTTGGTTCTCACTTCTTTCATTAGATTGTTGGTAGTTTCCACCTCAAGGTACCTAGAATTTCCACAGTATACTTCATGATAGGAAAACACACTTTGCCTCAAATATCTGCACTATTTTCTTACAGTTGTTGTTTTGGGCAGCTTTAACAGCTACTTTCAGGCATTGGTCGTTGGCTACTTTGTGCCAAATGTCTTCCAGCAATTAGGGGGAAAGGCCTCTAGACATCCAGTAGGAGGTGTATGGGCTACTGAATTTCTTGGGCATAACCCACTTTTTATTCAGTTGCTCTGAAACGGTTGTTTGACAGGTAGTCAGATGAGTGGCATGAGCAGAATTTGTACACAACCAGTTACAAATAGTTTTGTGAATGAAAGGTCTACTTCTCTATTAGTGATGAACCATGATACAGAGGAATGAGTGGTTTGTGATCAGTAGAAAACTGCAAGTAGCTCCCTATAAGCAAAGATGAAAATGCCTTGACCTTCAGAAGAATTCTATCACCTTCTTCTCTATGTAATTATTTGTGGCACTGTCTTGAGAAATAAGTGTGGACATTGTCAATGCTATTTTGGAAGATTATTGAGACTTCATTTGCCACTGTAATTCTCTTTCCTCCCAGAATGTGAATGTGTTCAGTCACTGCTAACAAAAACCACACCTAAACAAATTTCATTTGAAGCACTCATTTACAATTCGTCACAGCAGGGTGCAAAGACTATAATTTTTACTGGGCCTCCTAAGCGTTTTTAAATAAAATTTAATGTTTATCACGAAAAATAAGAAATAGTGAACAAAAAAGGGCCTGATTTGACTCTCGGCGCAGGGGTTACTTTGTCACAATAGTGACGGATATCCCCTCTGCCGAAATCTAAATCCCATTGTTTCCTATGGGATTTAGATTTTGGCGATGGGATATCTGTCACTGCTGCCACTGAGTAACACCTCCGCCAAGATCTAAATTAGGCCCAAAGTTATTTGTGGCCACTTCTAGCGAATTTAGCAATCTGTGTTGTCACCAGGAAATAGTCAGTTATATTACTAACAACAATGCTCCATTAAGCAATATTTATAAAACAGGTTCACAACTTTTTCTGTAATATTTTAAATGAGAAATATGCATATATAAAATCAACCATGCTATAATTATATGGTCATAAAGATAGAAAATATTCATTCGTTAAGATAGAAAAGGTCATGTAGTCAAATAGTAATAATATTCTCTATATTTTAAGATGTTATAAGTGCATTATATGGATAGTGAAAATAAACAGGGTCTCAGTGCCAGTAGTAATCACACAGTGAAGAAAAGCAACAAAAACATATTATTTACAGATATTTTTGTGTGTATCTAATACATGGGGCATAACAAAACTCTGATATAGGGTTTCAGCAAAAGTCCAGAGATTAACCCTATGTTAGACATAAAATATCTGCACTGGGTCTCTGAAATCATCAACGGCTTTTGAATTATTTTGTGACATCGGGCCATCATCACAACAGTGAAGGGGGCACCAACAACACATATCCAACCTAGGGAAATTACATTAGGGCATATATAATTTTGAAGGAATACTTGCAAAATGTTTCTACTTAGGAACATTTAGTGATGAATCTGCTAATGTCAAGAAGTGGATGAGCCTCGGAAAAATTGTTCATCAAATGTAATTGTTTGGATTTTTCGTCAACAAAATGGGAACATATCCAGGGCGTGGGATGTATGAAAAGGACACACCAATAAGTTGCACAAAGAACCTAGTGCGTGATGTAACAATACGTAAGGGAGTGTTAAATTACATTCTCAGCCTCCTGGGTTAAAGCTTTCGAATTTACTTGGTATTCAGTGACTGGAGTGGCTGTTATCTGTGTCAGAAAAAGCTATCCACTGATAATTATGTCTACAGTCCTGATCTGTATTAAGAAATGTGATTTCTCACACTATCAGACTTTGGGAGCATCTCTTTGGAAGATGCCAAAAGGGCTCTAGCTTCAGTGAAATCAAAGTCTCCTTTACATCCTTGCCTCCAAGTATGCTTTGCAAACAAATCAATATGCTATATGATCAATCATTAAAATTAGGAATCTTGCCTAAATTATGGAAGAAAGCTACCTTCCTCCCTTTGCTAAAAAAAAAAGTGAATTCGGATCCCTCCTGTATGAAAAACTATAGACTAATTTCCCTCCTTCTAGCTCTGGGAAAACTGTTAGAACAATCAGTCAACAGCCAGATTTCACATTTTATTGAAAAAAATGCATCCCTCCAAATCTTTGTTATTATAAAGGTTTTAGCACTAAAATAGCAATTCTTGAGGTGGCAGAATTAGTTAAATTTAATTGAGATTTAAGTAAAAAAGCAGTAGTTGTTTTGCTAGACCACTCGGTTGTGTTCAATACAGATGCTCATGAGATTTTGCTGGAGCGGACGAAAGCTGCCAACATTACTAATTTGACCAACAAAGGGCTCCAAAACTTCCTATCAGACAGGGAGCACACTATACATTTTCCACTGTGTGCAAGTTAGTGGGGAACTGGGGTTCTAGTCATGCATCCTATGCTGATGATACACAGTTGATGCTTTCCTTTCAACAAATGGACAACACTTTGGTGGAAAGTGCAGAGCTGTAATACTGCCATAGTGAAGTGGATGAAACAAAGGTATCTGGGGATGAACTCAGATAAATCTGAAATGTTGTTCTTCAGAGCCTTAAGCTCACCTGCAGATACAACTTTCTGGCAAGATGACTTGGGTCCTCTTCCAGTTCCCAAAGAAGAGGTTAGGGACCTAGGTGTTATATTCGCAACCACCTATGTTTTAAGCCCCAGGTGAGAAATATCATGGCTGTGTGCTATTCCTCTCATAATCCTTAAAGAAGATTCTGGTATTTCTAACTGATTACTCTTGATCACAGCAAATTTGGACTGTGCAAATTCACTGTATTTAGGACTACCAGGAGGACTTCTTAATAAACTACAACTAGCCCAAAATGCCACTGCCCATCTTATTTTGAAATGCTCCAAAAGACAATCCTCTATGCAAAACCACCGGAATCCTCTACACTGGCATCCCATTAAACAGCAGATAATGGTCACATCCCTTACTACCACTTATAGGGACTTGTATCTTTCCAGCCCTCTCTATCTACAAAGGAGATTTAAACAGTACATTCCTAGAAGAACTCCATGCTTTTCAAACTAGGGCAATCCCTAAAACACTCAAGGAGAGGCTAAGGGGGGATGTTCCTGTGTCTATCTGACAGCAAAAAACAGGAACCTGCTTCCTGACGCGCTCAGAGATTCAGATACAGAAAAAGCCTTTGAAGCTTTGTTAAAAACTAATTTTTTGGAGAACTCCAGGTGATCATTCCATTTTTACATGCTTTTAGAGCCTGCATGCGTTAGGAGTGACATTCATTCATTGAAGAAACACATGACTAGAAATGCCAAAGAGGTGTTAAATTCTAAATTGAATCAATGGAGATGATAAACATGAAATCTATTCACGTCCATTTTTAGCAATGTGACTGACTATAAATTACCTTGTATCAGGATTCATTTAGGTTTGGGGACTTCTCAATAAGCTGTGCTGTTCCAGAACAGGCACCCACACATCACTGCTCCCTTCATGACTGGTTTCATACCACCCTATCTCCCTTTCTAGTGGTCTCAGCCCATCAGCCTTGGGATGGTTGACTATGGTTGCAGCTTAGACCACGTCTGGCTGCTCCCTTACTGATGAAGGAATGCACAGTTATCAATCACTTTCCTTCCTGGTAAAGATGCTGTCAGTAAAAATGCACATGATTGAACTTTGAAGATTTGTTGATACCTTACCTTTTCATTCAACAGAATTTAACCCTTTATGATATAACTGTGCTTCAAGGTCAATGTTCACGTGCTTTACAATTTACAATGGGTCCTATTCCTCATGGTGCATTTGGTTACAGTTTACGACCTAGAATACATTTTTTTGCACCAGCTAAGAATTCGCAAAGAGCCTGATTTACAAAGGTAAACTTACACTTTTGTGAAAGTTTACAATTTTTTGGTATTCACAAACTATGAGTCAATAGTAATTTTATGACTGCGGAGACTGCTGTCAGGGCAGCGAACTCCACAAATAAAAAGATACTCGTGTCCTATCTTTTTATGCGAGGAGTTCTCTGCCCACACTGCGGAATCTATGCCGCTGAAAAATTACTAATAACTCTCAGTTTGTGAATACCAGGAAAATATTAGACATACACAAATGTGTAAGTTTAACTTTGTGAATTAGGCCCATGGCGATTTACCACTCCCGATTGCTAAGGCACTAGTCAGAGAAATCTGCAGTATTAAATCCGCCTCAAGGTGCAGGAAGTAGGTGGACCAAAGTGTGGTTTGCCAAAGAAGTTTGGAAAACCCACAAACGTACATTTTAGGGTATTCCCAAATTCCTCTCTGACATCTTTAAGCCATGGAAATGGTCAGAGATTTACTGCAGCCAAGGGCTGGAGTAACTCTTGTTCCAGGATGGAAAGGGGTATAATGAAAAGGGCTTTCCCCACAGTGAAAAGTGCTTTCCTAAGCAGGAAAAAAATTGCATTTTCACAGGAGGTACCATTGCCCATAAGCAAATTTTTACACTGCAAGGATTTTTGGATACTCAGAAGTACACCTGGAAAATTGCGCCTGGCACACCTTTCAAGGCATACTTCTGAAAATGTTTGTAAATTCCTGCATATATATACTTCGGTCAGGTGGAGCTCTAAATGTCCACCCATGCTTTTACGTTTTTGTTAGTGAATATGTTTACAAAATAAAAAAAAGCATTTGCAATGCAATGGGTCTCGCGTTTGCTCATGTTAGAGCTGATAGCGTTGTAAACTCCTAACCCGACTTTTCACCTATCGGCAAAAGTGCATTTATGTAGGTAACCTGAAAAAGTGCAATTAACTATGTAAAGCGCTTGACTTCTGCAAAGTGAAATCGCGCTAGTAAATTAGAGAAAAAGTAGTCCACGAGCCGGACAGAAAACAGCGAGCTTCGCATGTTTTCTGTACTTGGTCGATGCGCTTCAGGAGGGCTAGCCACCGGAAAAGGCATGACCTATGCATGCCTTTGACTAATGAAAACAAGCAGATTTTATTAGGCCAGCCCACGAACCAATGAAAAACACTGACGTGACGTCGACAGGGCTCCGAGCCCTTTTCTAAACACTAAAGCTTCTTGCTGCGATACGCATGCGCGAGCGCATGCAACGCAGGCTCGACCCTAAAAAGGGGAATGTAGCTATGCAAATACCTTCACATTTCCCAGTCAAAACAAACTCTTCTAACCAACTTCTCAGTAAATTGCCTTGAATCTTACCCCCGCCTGCTCACCGTTTAGCTCTCCACTGCTTCCTAGCTTAGTCTGCGCTATACAAGTACCTTTACATAGATACATACATACACATAGCAAAAGTCTAATAGTCTTAGCGAAGATCTGTCTAGGTCATTAGTTGCTAACAAGAATAACAACCTTTTGCTCACTCCTCTGCCAATAGAACATACATTTATTATTAATATAAGTTTATACAATGGGACATGTTAAGCATCAACACTTGGGCCCTGATTCACAAAGGTAAATTACACATTTGATTACGTTAACACTTTTGAGTAAGTTTACAACTTTTCGGTATTTACAAACTGCACTTTTGTAGCAACTTATGTAGTGCATCCAGCACTACATATTGCCAACCACTGGTACCTCAATACCCTCCCACAGAAAATATGGAGGGAGGGACTTACTACAAAAGTGTAATTTACTACAAAAGAGTATGTTACTCCAAAAATGCAGTTTGTGAATTCCGAAAAGTAGTAAACGTACTCAAACGTTTAAGTTACTACAATAAAGCAGTTTGGGAATAGCACATTGTGGTACATTTTGTACTTCTACTGTAGTACTACAAAACATACTATAAAATGTAATTTGTGAATCAGGCCGGAATAATTTTTCGGTCATTGTAATTCTGGTCCTGAGCTTGTGACAGCATTGTCGTAGGAAGGCTGCTATGGGTCCTGAAACAAGCAAGAAAAGTGAGGCCCCCCTGCCATACATCCATTATTGGGGTTCAGTGGACCCCAGAGCATCTAGGGCATGGGTGCCACTCACCTGCTGCACTATTGATAGCTACGCCCCCGAATGACACTAGGAAAATACTGTCTGGCTGCAATTAACGTGGAATAGCTGAGGGAAACTGCCTGAACTGTAATCTCTCTTCCTTGAAATTCTAATGGCTCTGACCAAGGGAAGAGTTACAGCCTAGTCTTCGTTGTTACATTCAGTCATGCATCACAGCTGAATTATGCATGACTTTAAAAACACATCAAGTAAGGGCCATGTTGGAGGGAACAAAATGACGCACTGAATCTTCGTGTCACTTAAGCCCCATTAACGCTGTCGCGTTTTCCTTCTTTGGAATAATTGTGGTTATGCCTTTAAGCCTAAATGGAGGAGCAATTCTAACTAAGTCTAAAATTGGCAGTGCTATGTAAAAGAGTGGCAGGCTGGCTACCAGGCAACAAGGGGAAATAAATGAGGGTCCAAAGAGGAAGCTATCTGTGTGGCTTTGTCCAACACAGGGTGGGGGGCGCATCTCCCTGCACACATTCATGGTACATTGCCCACACTGACATTTATGAGATTCATGGAGGCGCAGACTGAGGAAGGACAGCTAGAGGTTAAGTTAACCATAAATATGATAATATATTCAAGAGCAGTATCTCGGCAATTATAAAAGGAGGCTTTTGATTTATCGACAATTATGAGGATGATAGGAGATTTACGCATTGACAGTATGTTTTGCTGTGTAATTATTCATGTTGTTTTCTTTGATAGAGGTATTTTTGTGTTTAATGTTAATGTTTAGAAAATAAAGAATGTTCCCTTGCGTATTTGTACCCTTTCTGGTGATTCTGCCAATTTTAAACGTGTGTGTGAGATAGAGAAAATATTGTCTAATAGTTTGTGAGCTATTCTAGAAGGTGTATACTAATTGTGCATGACAGGGTGGCATTTCTTCCAATGTACCGGAAGAAAATACTTTTTCTTACGCCTTGGTTAGTTCGGTGGTGAAAAACAGCCATAGTTGGGATGAGAATGACTCCTCTGCACCCCAATGCCCCTGCACCTGCTGCCCCTGCACCTGCTGCCCTGTAGATCGCTCTACCCTTTCATATTATAAGATCAAATTATATAAACCTTGTGTGTTAAATTTATACAGGTAAATGAGGCAAGACTGAAGGGATTGTTTTTTCACTAGATGGATTCTCCTATTATTATGCAGCTACATTTTCAGTCATTTTGTGTCCTGTCCTCATATCGGCTAGGACCAACTGTCTAAAGATGAACACTGACAGGACAGAAATTGTGATCTTCTAGAAGAGAACATCACTGTTAGACTCCACCTAGGGGCCAACAGAGCTAGGACCGACACCCACCCCTACCACTCACTTCAAGAACCTTGGGATCATCATCAACAACAAATTCAACATGACCACCCAAGTCAGTGCCATCACCACCTCATGCTTCCATAGCCTGACGATTCTGCTGAAAATGTACAAATAAATCCCAATCAGTACCTAGGAAACTGTCATGAATGCACTAGTCACAAGCAAGCTTGACTATAGGAACACCATTCATGCCGGGATCAAAAAAAACTCACCAGAAAGCTGCAGAGCGTTCAGAACTCAGCACTATCAACCTCTCACACTGCACTCACATCACTCCAACCATAAGGAGCTTCACTGGCTAACAGTTCAAAAACAAGCACAATTGAAACTCCTCATCCACACTTTCACGGCACTGCATAACACTTGCCCAGCATACCTCAACAATGAAAATCTTCCAGACACCTCCGCTCATCCAGACTCTTAATTGCACAAGTCCCACAGGATGTTTAAAAGGCATTGTTTCCACCTGTGTTTCAGAAAGAGCTTGCTGACAAGAAACACATTGGTTTCTTTATCAGATTTAGAGGTTATCTTCATACACATTGTAAGTGGAGTGCATGATTAGGTTTGGTTTATTTCCAGTTCGGCTTCATGGTTGTTTTTATTTACGATACTAAGCAACACGGGGTACATTTTTTTTATTTCATCTCACTTGGGACAGCATGAAGTACTGATCACTTCTCGTTTTTTCTTTTTCCTTTTTTATTTTTTTTGTTTTCAATTTGAGTGCATATTTTCTGTTTATACCATCAACAGCATGTTTTGGTGGTGGTTCACATTATTAATTTTAATGCATGGAATGCCACACACGTTTAAATGTTTATTCATTGTTACATGTATGATCCCCTTGAGATTTGCTGATGGGCCTTTTTACATTTTAGTTACCCCTGAGGCCTTGTTGCCTGAAATGCATTGGGTGTATGTCATTATGGTTACCCAGGATGAAACGTGAATTTCGACATGCTGTGAAATAACACATGGAGTGGCAGTTCTCATGCATTTGAAGATTCAAGTCATGTTGCCTCTGTATGAACTCTGAAACTATTAGTGAAATTGGATCAAACTTTGATTACTCTGGATTACTTGGTTCAAACTCCAATTATGTTGCCTGGCTGTGTGACTTGGGACTGGTGCGCTCTCCGCACACCAGTTGTCTGATGGAATATTAACTGTAATGTGGGGCAAAGCATAAACCAAGTTCAGCACGCCAAATGTTTGCCTTTGATCGTCCCACAAAAGATTTTAAAAAACATGGAGTGAATTTGATCACCATTCATTCAGATAACATAACATATAACAAAGCATAACATAACATGCTGCTAGTCAGATCTACAAGATTGCTGATCCAGAGAGGTCACATTCCACAGCATCTCCAAGGATTTTGCCAAGAGTGTAATCTTTGGATATGCGAGTATCCAACTAGATGCCTCCAGCAGGTGGTTCACTTTAATTGGGTGTCCTGGAAGTAGTAAGAAAGTGGATCATCTCCATCCACAACATCATAACGGTTAATGTTAGTCTGATTAAGGAAAAAAAATATTCAAAAAGAGATGAGAGAAACACAAAGCAAAAATCCAGCTTAGTGCAGCCACTATACGTTCTCCAGATGTTCATCCAGTTCACTCTACTGAAAAGTTTTCCTACCTAATATCCAGGTAGACAACATGATCTCTGTGTGAATCATGAGTTGCATCTCATGACATGGGGCATGCACTGTGGGCACACCCTCCATGTCTAGTAACAAGCAATCCTTAATCTTGCAACTTTCATAGTAACAAAATTAAGATAGTGAAATAAGACTAAAAGTGGTAGTGTCAGCTGTGGGCAGAACCAGTTCTCATGATAAGTGAACATTAATGTTTGTAACCTGATTGAGTTCATTAATTACGCATTCCCATGTCCTTTGCAACTGCAGAACGACCCCCCACCAAAAAAAAACATATAAGGAGAATGGCCTGCGTTCATATCCCCACATGTGGGACAGAAATACAAGACTATGAACTCGGCTGATTGTATTCAGTCTTTTAGGGTAAAATACCCCAGCTGGATTGAAAACAAATGCTGCTGTTGATATCTGACAGCTCTAAAGTCTTACGGTATCCAATGATCTAACCTGCCCTGATTCTCCAAAGGACTGTACTTCCTTTGCCCATTTAGTAGTAATGTAAGAAGCCCAGTAATTTTCATAGATGTTCTCTGTAGCACTGTGATGCATTGTGAAACTTGATGATTTTAGTCACCCGTCCATAACAAAGTTCCAATGAACTCTACAGCAGCCCTCTTTTCTATATTTCTAATTTATAGACAATGGACTTTCTCTTGAATGTTTTGTGCTTGTTTTATGAAGTATTTTTGTATAAATTATTTTAGTTTTCCAACTGCTCCCTTACATTCTTCTGGGGACTCTGTTACATGTCACATTCTTTTTCATCATGTTTTGGGATCCCAGCATTTGATTTTCACTTTTTCCAGGTGATCTAGGTCTCTTTCTTGCTATATACAACTTTCACGAACTACCAATACCTTCACACGTTAAAGTACAATTCAATGAACTTTATCACATTTATAGATCAACCTCTATCCTCTTTGGAATAAAAAAATCACTTCTGCATAACACACCTTTATATTTTCCTGCAAAAGGTCCCTTTCACATTCTCTTTTTGCTAAAGTCTATGGGGTCCCCAAGTCAGCTATCACGTCTCAAACCCTTCATCCTCTGTATTGCACTCTGGCAAGCCTGCTGCAGGATATTTCTTGTTATTTGCAACATGGCTCCAGCTTACTCTACAACACTTTACACTTTCTGTTCTACTCTCCTTCAATTTGCCTCTTCAAGCCACATTTTTTTCCATTTATCCTCTCGATTCTACAACAATTTCACCACTTGACTCTACTAATGCTTAATTGACATTTCAGTGCCTTATGTGTGACACTCCAAGTGATTCACCATCACTAGATGAACAAAGTAGTTCTGCCCACATTATGTAATACGTTTCAGAACTAACTCCACTTAACTGTCTTACGCATTACCATATGCAGCCATCCACACAAGAAGAGGTTTATCCTTTCAGCCACAATTTCTTCTAGCCAGCTACAGTACATTTCCCTCACACAACAGGACAACGTTTTTTTTGTTTGCTGAAAAAGCATGTTTATTTAGACCGTAGCCTTTAAAAAACTACTAAAACACTTTGGGGGTCATTCCGACCCTGGCGGTCATAGACCGCCAGGGCCGGGGACCGCGGATGCACCGCCAACAGGCTGGCGGTGCATCCAGGTCAATTCTGACCGCGGCGGTAAAGCCGCGGTCAGAAAAGGGAAACCGGCGGTTTACCGCCGGTTTTCCCCTGGCCTGAGGAATCCTCCATGGCGGCGCTGCAGGCAGCGCCGCCATGGGGATTCCGACCCCCTTCCCGCCAGCCTGGTTCTAGCGGTTTTGACCGCCAGAACCTTGCTGGCGGTAACGGGTGTTGTGGGGCCCCTGCAGTGCCCATGCCAATGGCATGGGCACTGCAGGGGCCCCCTAACAGGGCCCCACAAAGATTTTCAGTGTCTGCATAGCAGACACTGAAAATCGCGATGGGTGCAACTGCACCCGTCGCACCCTTTCCACTCCGCCGGCTCCATTCGGAGCCGGCATCCTCGTGGAAGGGGGTTTCCCGCTGGGCGGGCGGGCGGCCTTCTGGCGGTCGCCCGCCAGCCCAGCGGGAAACTCAGAATGACCGCCGCGGTCATTTGACCGCGGTGCGGTCATTCGGCGGCTCCCGCCAGGTGTGCGGTTACCGCCGCCGGCGGGAGTCAGAATGACCCCCTTTATCACATAAAATTTCAATATGCACAATTAAATACTGTACCGTAAAATACAATAAAACATATCACAACTAAATAAATCCACAATCTCCAAAACCCTGCTATATAAAATAACTTTTCTCCCTTAAGTTGGTAAATAAATCACAGTGTTGTCTCTCAATGATGTACCCACGAAAATTAAGAATCGACCCATCGCACACATCACATCTAAAAATCTCATGTCCTTCAATAGGTCAATCGCTTGTCCCCTATCTCTAATACCATATTTAAAAACTATATGCTTAAGGTACTTCACCCATTGGAGTAAAAACCACAGTCAACCACAATATGGAGAGAATTCATTTTTACATTGAGACCACATAGGCAAATTTTCTGTTCTTTTTGAAGAACCTCATGATTCCCTGACATAGAAACTAAGTTTATTCCACAACGAAATCTTAATATACTGTGGCACATCTTAATATTTGGAATCTTTTCCAAATAGGGGAAAATTCCACCATTCTCACAGGAATTTAGAAAATGTGAAACTGAGCATGTATTACTCAGGTACAAAAGATCCTCATCCAGGGAGACCTGTTTTAATAGTCTTTAAAGCTCTGCCTTACTTACTCCCACCTCATCAATACCCCTTGTTACCTGTATTTTGAATACCTTAGCGCTAGCCAAAATTGTTCCTCTTACTCCCCGTGCCCAAGATAATTCGATTTGTAGTATCTCCTTTTTACATAACAGGGAGATTTTCCAAAATGTTAGTATCTCTACACAAGCAATCTCTGTCCACCCTAATAAACCTGTCTCTACTCTAATCGCCTGCACCATGGTAGATGATGAGGGGCATAGTAGCCTTTTTAGGCACCTTTCTTCTTCCAGATTCCAGCTCTTCTTACCCTCTATACCGATCACCTCCACCCCATTCATGAACTGCAATCTTGCCATAGCATGACAAGCTTGCAGTATTGGTCAAAGAGACGGCCGCCCATATTGTTTGGCAAATTTCCTTAGCCCCACTATTGATACCAGTGCCTTATCTTGTAAGGAGGCGAGATGGTCCTTCCAACCTAAATTATGCAAAAACTATACCTCTAGGTATTTATATTTATTCACTCTCTCTATTTTAGTTTCATTAATTACCCAACTCATACTCTTCCCATGATTCCCTATTTTGAGCACTTTAGTTTTTTCCATATTTATTTCCAATTTTTTCTTAATTTAGCAATCCCCGGATATGTAAAATTTTCATTGTAGTCCAATTCCTGTCCAATCAAAAATCACCAAGTCGTCCGCATATAAGAGACAACTAATATTTCTGCCATTCATTTTGGGATTAAAAACATTTGGCAAGCTTAAAACTTCGGGGAGATCGGTGAGAAACAGGGAAAACAATGTTCGGCCAATAAACACCCTTGCATAAGGCCATTTCTTAATCTGATTTTCCTTGAGAGTGAGCCCGCTCTATCCAGCTGCACTTGGACCCAATTGTCCCTGTGCAGTTCCTGCAGTATAAAAAGCAGGTCTTTTTGGATCCCATATCACTCTAATACCTCCCACAGCAATACCCAATCAACCGAGTTAAAAGCAGAGCTAAAATCGGCAAAACAACAACAAAGTGCCTCCCCCGCTCTATGGATTTCTTTATAATGGTCCACAAACTCAAACAGTGATCAATGGTCAAGTGACTCTCTTTGAAACCACCTTGGTCCTGGGGTATGATAGAATTTACATCTACCCACTCCTTAATCATCTTCAATAGTACTTTGGAAAAAATCTTAACACTTACGCCCAACAAATTAATTGCCTGGGAGAGTAAAGTCACCTTTTTTGTGGATTGGTTTTATCACTTCCCCCTTCCAACACTCCGTAAATCTTCCCCTTGCCAGGATTTCTTAGAAGACGGTATAGAACAGCCTGGACCACCATACAATATTAGCTTTTATTACCACTGCTGGCACATTATCTGGGCCTGTAGGACTTGTGAGCTTTAGCATCTCAATAGTTTCCTTAATTATTAGCTCGGTAAATCCCATCTTTGTTTCCTTATCAATTCTAAAGGTAGTGGGGATGTGTTCTGTCGGGACACCATGATTATATGTCTGCTCCAAAAATTTGACCCACACATCCTCTCCCACCAGTCCCAAAGTTCACGTGAGAAACCTGCCCCACAGTGTACTAACCTCCAGAATTTCCTAACATCATTAGACTCTATAGTTTTTAACATCACATCCCAATATTTTGCCTTTGATTCCCTTTTCTGTTGAGCTACCAAAATTCTTAGTTCCCTTTTTAAAGCTAAAGAGCTGCCTTCACCGCCTATATTTCTTGAACGCCTTTGGTACCTTTCCAATTTCCTAATATTACTTTTTAATATCCTACATTCTTTATCGAACCAATTATTTGTTTCATGCTTCCCAGCTTTATTTTTAATTTGTCTAATAATAAAATTCCTAACTTCGGATTTAGGGCACGCAACCACCTTGTTTATTACATTCACATACCCGACTAAGGGATCTAAGGGAACCTCCCTATGATCTAGGCCACTGTAATTATACTGCAATTCCTTTAACAAGCTTGGGTGCTTTTCTGAGAGCCTCGTTTGTAAACGCTTTGAGCAGTCAATATTCAGCATTAAATCCCTCATCTGTCTTGGGGCAATATCCATTTTAATAATAGTTCTTAGTAAATAATGATCGCTCTCCTCCACCCGCAAGACTTCAAAGTTCATCAACAGCTCAAATGCCCATATCGGTTCAAACACATAATCTATTGGGCACATCTGATTGCCTTGTTTAAACGTTTTTCTGCCCAGGTTATCTGTGGGCTCTACTATAGCCTTAGAACCCACCGTAGCGGGCTCTACCGGCTATTAAAGGCCTGCTCCCCGCATTAAATGCCCGAGCCGAAGGCGAGGGCATTTAACAAGGGAGAGGGACTTTAATAGCCGGTAGAGCCCGCTACGGCGGGTTCTAAGGCTATTAGAACATTCTGCCACTCAGGGCAGAATGTTCTATTAAAAAAATAATAATTCACGGAGCCCGAGGGGATCAAAATCCCCTCGGGCTCCGTGAGGCTTTGTTCACAGCTGTTGCTGTGAACAAAGCGAACATTGGAATGTTGGCGCTGCAGACTTTTACCGGCCAGTAAAAGCCCGCAGCACTCCATTGTTTTCAATGGAGCCCCCAGCATTCCAATGTTCTAATAATGCTTATATCTATCCATCTTGGCTTCCCTTCAAGGCTTTCTGGTCTTCTCCAATCTAGGGGCTACTGCCACAACTTCATGTAACAATCAGAAAGCACAAAGAGAGGATCCAGCTTTCGGACAGTTCTCACTTATCCGATACACCTGTTCACAGATGGAGAATTTACATGTCTAATATGATGCACTACCCAGGAAACTAGAAAGTATAAGGTACACAAAAGGAATTGTTTAAAAAGATAGCCATATATAACAGAAAGTTCTGCTACAGTACAATATGAAAATTAAAACAGATAAAGGTACATGCGTGACTTATTCAGACCTGTATTGAATCAACTAAAGGAGATAATCATTAAGGAATGGCGTATATTAAACATTAACAATATGGATTAACCACTATTTGCTTTCAAAAGGGGCAGAAGTGTCAGGGAACAGATGGCCAATATGTCCCACAGCCTTACTGCCTTAAAGCAGGCAGCAATACTCTATGAATCTCCCACAGGTCACATGACGCTATCATTGCGGTAGCTGTGAAGTCTACAGGAACACTACTATCAGTTAAAAGAATAGACATTGGATTAGTGTCACCACTAGAAGAACAGTCCTTCACAAACTGTAACAGCGAAGGGGTGACATATATCATTACATGCTTATGTGACCTCTACTATGTGGGAATGACAACTGGGAATAGTAAGTCAAGCATTACAAAACACTAGAGCAGTATATGATGGCCCAGACTCAGAAAAGGGTCTAAAATGGGAGCACATTAAGGGCCTCAACGATGTGGTGGAGATGAGTGCAGTAATTTAGCCCTTTCTCACCACCATTTTCACTTTCCATGCCACCATTTTGAGTAAATAGCAAATTTCATTGATTTACCCTCCTGAAGAGTGCACAGGTTGCAGGCCATATTCTTGATGCTGCGACCTTGTCTCATTAAAATCAGATCTGAGCTAATAGATATTACTCCAGATATCACGCAAGCAGATTCTGCACCACTGCCAAGGATAATCTCTAGTGATTCAGTAATTCGCTTGTGGCCTTTGACAGAATATGGCCACATACAATGGACAGATAATGTAAAATTACTGGTGCTTGTTATTCCAAGTATTAGTACCGGGTCAGTAATAGCAATAAATACAAATTGTTTTCACCTAAAAATGTTTTTCTTAGAGTGGAATTGTGTTCAGCTAATAACTGCTTATAGACTTCACTGAAGCATCAGTTCCTTTATGGAGAGAGGCACTAGGGGACTACACTTCAAAGAAACTTTCAGGCGATGCCCTAAAAACTCCTGGATGCAGTTACGTCATCAAGAGTGTGTGCAGAATGACATAATGCACATACATACACTGAGCAAAAGAAGTATAAAATGCTTCACACTTACGTTATGAATCTTTGAGTTGAGTGACACAGGGTGTTTGGAAAAACCTGGTGACACCACCAGATAGCAAGCTCAAACACAGTCCACTCACTACAAAGAATGTATAGCATCGTATCATTATATAACACACAGAAAATTCAAATTAAGCCTTCTCTTACATATTGTGGATGATTAATTTAGTTCACCACTTAGTTTTGTCGTAGATATTGTGTTGTTAACTCTACCAGCATACTGGTGGGGTGTGGTTTGCAATGAGACAAGGTGATAGCATCCGTTTTAAAAAATAAATGTTGACCTTTTTTAGCTCATCATGTAAAAAATAAATTGAATTAGCATGTATGGAGGAAAGTAGCAATACTCCTGACATAGATGTTTGTGTGTGTGACTAACACAAATGTCTCATATGGGTTAGGACATGGTCCCAGTTGCGCTAGAACCATAGGTACATTGCTGTTCTCAAACTTTATCAACTTTAGGGACATCTTTGGGTGCAAGAACAAGTTTAGGGCTTCAGTCCTGGTAAAAGCCAGCTAACCTGCTTTGACAATACGTTTAGGCAGAAACATGTCGAATAACTGGCAAAACAGACACGGTCATATGACTGCTTCTTGATATTAATCTTGTGAACATGAAGGTACCAATGAACAATTTCCGTTTAACCCACCACTATAATTTTAGCATTTTGCCCATCACATCAAAGACAGAAATACTCCTAAAACAGCACATCAAGGGAGGGAATCTAACAGCCTGAAAAATGCCCATTTCAGACTTGTGTCAAAGATAAGGGGAACCCCTATGATGAAACTTGTCACCTTGCGTAAATGTCTGTTTGTGTCCTTTTAAATCAATGTAAAGCTCACAAAAGAGCTACCCTGGTTTTGGTAATAGAGGGAACATTCAACACACCCCTTGCTTATTTGGATATATATGCTTTTGTGTATATGGAATAGTCTAGGGAGGACAACCTATTATATACTTTAACTCTTCTTCCTCTCCATTCCCCTGTTGTGTTGTATCATACTTTCCACTTGCCACAAAAAAACGTGGTTCCCCCAGAGCTAAAAGGAAAGACACTGGAGTTCGCAAATGTCACCTTTGAGGCCTCATTTCTGGATAATTTCCTAACCTTTTTTAGGTTTTAAGGAGAAACCTTTTCATCAAGGTCTTCACCAGATGTTAATATTTGTACATGTGACTTGGAAGCTCACAACCTGACCTTAACCCAGGACAAAGAACAGGATAATGTCCTCCCACTGCCATCATCACTTCATAATATGAATCTACTCTTCAGCTGGATGTGTTTCTCCGGATCCTGTCTGTCCTTCACATGTGTTAGCACGTCTGACCTTATTTGGTTAATTTACATTAGTTTATAAGGGGACGCATTTGTAGGTCGATGGTTCTTTTGATTGCGCTTCGAGTAGTTCCCACTATGAGACCCCGTACCACCAATTCAGACCAGTAGCAAAAACAATCAAAAGCATCAACAATCATTAGAGTAATTTCCACACACCATGACTTCTCGGCCATGAATAAACACACCTTTATGTAAAAGTTAGAGTGTTTAATTCCCTATAATAACAATGCTATTGTCACATACCTTAAACTCAAAATCAAATGGTAAGCATACAGAAACAATACTGGCTGACCAAATCTCCTAAAGAATCACAATTTAATCAATGCTTGGACCACTACACATTCTAAGGTTACGGTATATATCAATAGCTAGAATAAATGTGCAAAAAAAAATGGCATACATTTAGGTTCAGCAAAGAAAATACATCAACTGTTATCACAAGCAGCAATCTTCCTCAGTTAGTACCCTAACTAACCTTCAGACTAGAATAGCATGTTTGGGCTTCATGCAAACAATTTACTCAACACAAATTTGGAAAATAATCTAACTATGGCTCTATCAAAATTAACAGTTGATACCTAGGGACAAAAGCAAATAGAAATAACAATCATTAACATCGACATATACCTTGCCTCAGTATGGTTCAGCAAGCTGTGACAGTCTTCGGCAATTGGACATCGGTTCAGTCAGCAAGGCATAGGAATTCAATATTAAAGTTCAGGAAAATAAAGTCTCTTCATGCAGTTCGGAAAATAATAACTAAATGCTCAAAAAGAATGGGGAGAAGGGACTCTCTCCTCTCGGTGCAGTCTGGCTAACTACTTCCCACGTTGCTATTGGTCAAAGAATCATATGTTTACATTTAGTCCAATGAAAGTAGAACCCCAAATATAAGAATTTACTAGTACACAAATCACATGTCGATGATTGGCTCCTCTTCTCCTGTTCCCGTTGTTGGACTTGTCAGATATCAATATTGTATCAGCTTATACTCCAGTCAGTGCATTCATTGTTTTCTCCTGGGAAGGTCATCTTTACACCCACTAAGGTATACAATGTATCCCCAGCTAGTACAGCATATTCTAGCAAGCAGTTCTCATGGGAAATAATTTTAGTTACTAACATTTGGTCAATGCAGTGGAAAATCACAATTTCATTCTCTAAGCAGCCATTTTATAGTTCGCAGAAGAAATGAAGCTTGACATAAGGCCGTGCAACTAGGCCCAATACCTCATCAAATTAAGGCCTACGATTATTAAAGCAAACACATAATACATAACCTTTAATATGACATACTATTACATTAATCCAAACATGAGCTCAACATTTTACATTAATAAGCTATTAATAAGCACACTTCATGAAAATTGATGATCACTCAAGTAGGCACAATTTCAAATGCAGGTATTATGTCTCTACTTTAGCTCATTTTCTATGCAAATTCAACACTCAGAATACATTATTATTCATTAGTAAAAATACAGCATTAACTCATGTACTAAACGGTTCTCATGGCTCTGCTTGCCTTCGTGCTACATTAACTGTGTTCTTCCTTCTTCCTCTAAACTGCAGATGTTACTTATACTTTTCATGTTTCCTTGTCAACACAGCACACTATCCTTGCCCACACATGCACACATCCTACTATATCATATGTGCCCTTTTGCACTCACTTATGCATCCCTATCCTTGGTTCAACATGCACGTTCCAGTGCTTAATGTGTAAAAAACATGTGTTCGTGTAGAGAATTTTCTAAGGAGTCTGTCACCCACTCCCAATACAGGCAAGACCCACTGACACCATTGGCGAAGCCCTCTTCCGACCAAAGGCAAACCGACTGTCTAAACAGGTTTCTTTGCTCACTTTCAGCTTCTTTCAGCTTTGTGGGGCAACACAGTTTGTGCCAGATCAGAACTACATGCATAGAAGCATTTTACGATAATCTGTTGTTACCCACTCACCATAATACTCCACTGGAAGAAGTGTACATCCAGATTCTCTGATATAAGAAACTTCCTTCAAAACAAAACAAGCAGCACGTGTGCTTTCTAAATGAGAAAAGGTTTAGTATTAGGCTTCTGTTGGTGTCTCAGTACAAGGAACTGATTAAGAAATGCTTTGCTGTTGTAGATGTTTTCAACTCACTGTGCAGTCATTATCCTCTGTATTTATACTCCCAGACTACTGGCGCGTTATAACAATTGACAACTCACATATATGCCTGTACTGCTACATAGTTCATGTTACTGTTTATCTTAAAAATAATAACGCCTCTTTAAATATAAAACGTATAGAATTACACATGGATCGGCAAAGAGGAATAAAAGAAACCAAGACATCACTATGGGATGAACTTTAACAGACCCTCATTCATAGTCACAATGAATATAGGACAAATTAACCGTAAGCAGTAAAGCTGACACAGGGGTACCCTACTAACATAAAATGGCCTTAGAGAAATTAGAAGCTCTGGAACGTTACATTTAACTAAAGTAAGTGAGAACTGTGAATGAAACTGATGGGTCACCAAATGTATTAAACCGTATTTTGCTTATCTAGTTGCAATCACTGTCAGACAAATGTATTTGTCTTCCTACTTCACACGATACAAAGTATGAACATCTTACTCTAAAGAAAGAACTTATGAAATCCATGACCCATTTCCTTTCTTCTTTCGCTTAGTATCTCGTTATCGAGATTTCAAATCAGTAGAACAAAGCGCTACAGAATTGCCAAACACATCAGAAAATGGTAGGCGATCAAGTGTTACATGGCAGGTAGACAAAGCGCATAGGCTATGACCAATTGAAAATACACAAGATCAGTGGCAAACTGGCATAATACACAATCATCCACAATACAGTGTGTCACAGTACAAAAGGAAGAAACAAAGAACATAGAAACAGGATAAATCAATTGCAGGTCAATACAGTCAATGTGCAAGTCAAATCCAGAATCAGTGTCATGATGAAATGTAAAGTGTGTGCCCTTCACATCGAGATGGCGATAGACTAGGCATAGAGGCAAAGAACTGGTGTGAGGTTCTTTCAAACAGTTGCAATACCCTTAGTTTCTGTGGGTTAAAGCAGGTGAACTACAAGCATATGAGGTATTAAATCAGTAGACGCCTGACGGATTGGAATTTTGCCTCAGTCCAAGTTAGGTTGTTGGAGAGTTGCTCCATCGCCATCACATGCCATAGGTGAGAGAACCACTGGGCAATGGAGGGGGGAGTTTTCATTTTCCATGCCAATGCCAAAGGCTGTGGTGCTGCATGTAACATGTAGCTAACAAGTTTCCAGTCAGCGTGGGTCATGGCTTGCAGGGCAATACGATTGGGTAGGAGGCAGATAGCAGGAACCCCACAGTGGTCTTACTGTGACCCAAGATCTCCTTCCAATAGGTGGCAATGAGACAGGACCACCATATGTGGCAGAAATTCCCCACTGCCAGCCCACATTGCCAGCAAAAAGAGAAAGTGGAGAGGTAAATGGCAGAGAGGTGGGCTGATCTATAATACCAATAAAGCATAAGGAGATCACTCCCCGGATAGTAGCTTTGAACTATTAAAAAGTGTATGCAGCGAGATATCCGGCAGAATGTTAAGTGCAAAATACTCAGTGATCCCCATATGGATCTTGGCTATGTCTGCCTGATCGCAATCAATCAATCAATCAGGAATTTGTAAAGCACACTACTCACCCGTGAGGGTCTCAAGGCGCTGGGGGGGAGAAAAGGGGTGGTAGGTGCTGCTACTGCTGGAACAGCCAGGTCTTGAGAAGTTTCCTGAAGGTAAGGAGGTCTTTGGTCTGGCGCAGGTGGGTGGGAAGAGTGTTCCATGTTTTGGCGGCGAGGTGCGAGAATGATCTACCACCGGTTGTAGTTCTGCAGATGCGTGCGACGGTTGCGAGGGTGAGGTGAGCGGAGTGGGGATGCCGGGTCGGGGTGTAGAAGGAGAGCCATCTGTTGAGGTATTCTGGACCTGTGTTGTTCAGAGCTTTGTGAGCGTGGGTGAGGAGTTTGAAGGTGATTCTCTTGTTGACTGGGAGCCAGTGTAGGTTTCTCAGGTGGTCTGTGATGTGGCAGTGGCGGGGGATGTCTAGGATGAGGCATGCGGAGGTGTTCTGGATGTGTTGCAACCTCTTCTGGAGTTTGGCCGTGGTTCCTGTGTAGAGGGCATTGCCGTAGTCCAGTTTGGTGCTTACGAGGGCTTGGATGACTGTTCTGGTTTCGGTGGGTATCCATTTGTAGATCTTTCGGAGCATGCAGAGGGTGTTGAAGCAGGAGGAGGAGATGGCATTGACTTGCTGGGTCATGGATAATGAGGAGACCAAGGTGAATCCTAGGTTGCACGCGTGGTCACTGGGAGTCGGAGTGGCTCCAAGAGTGGCAGGCCACCAGGAGTATCCCATGCAGTGGTGGTGGAGCTGAAGATGAGGACTTCCATCTTGTCGGAATTTAGTTTGAGGCAGCTGCTCTTCATCCATTCGGCAATGGACTTCATTCCTTCGTGGAGGTTGGTCTTGACTGAGTCTTTGGTGAGGGAGAGGATCAACTGGGTGTCGTCGGCATATGAGATGATGTTGAGGTTGTGGGATCGGGCGATGTTAGCAAGCGGGGCCATGTAGACGTTGAAGAGGGTTGGGCTGAGGGACGAGCCCTGAGGTACGCCACAGACGATTTCGGTGGCCTCCAAGCGGAATGGTGGGAGGCCGACTCTCTGGGTTCAGCCGGTGAGATAGGAGGTGACCCAGTCCAGGGCTCTGTCGAGGAGTCCTGCATTGCTGTGGTGTGACTGTAAGGTGTGGTGGCAGGTGGTGTCAAAACACGGTCGAGAGGTCCAGGAGGATGAGGGCCATGGTTTCGCCGTTGTCCAGTATGGTTCTGATGTTATCGGTGGCGGCAATGAGGGCAATTTTGGTACTGTGGTTGCTACGGAATATGGATTGGAAAGGGTCCAGGGTGCAGTTCTCCTCGAGGAAGCAGATTACTTGTCTGTTGACAGCCTTCTCGATGACTTTTGCCGGGAAGGGGAGCAGGGAGAGAGGCTGGAAGTTCTTGAGGTCCTTTGGGTCCACCTTGGTTTTTTTGAGGAAGGCGTTGATCTCGCCGTGTTTCCAGCTCTCCTGGAAGGGGGCAAACTCAAAGGAGCTGTTGATGATCTTCCGTAGTTGGGGTGCGATGACGGAGCTTGCTTTGTTGAGGATGTGGTGAAGGCAGGGGTCAGATGGAGAGCCGGAGTGGATGGTGTTCAAGATTTCAATGGTGTTGTTGTCATTGACGGGGGTCCAGGAGAGCAGAAGGTTGGTCGGAGGTGAATCTGTGGTATTGATGGTTGCCGTGGGGCCTGGGTCCTGAAGCTGTTGTTGATGTCTGCAATCTTGCAGTGGAAGTAGGAGGCTAGGGAGTCACAGAGATCTTGGGATGGTGGGATGTCGTTGGCATTGGAGCTGGGGTTGGAGAGTTCCTTCACGACATTGAAGAGCTGCTTGTGGCTGTGTGCGTTGTTCTTGATTCGGTCTTTGAAGGCGGTTCTCTTGGCGGCTCGGATGAGTTAGTGGTGTCTGTGGATGGCGTTTTTGAAGGCTCTGTGGTTGTACAGAGTCTGATATTGGCGGCACTTTCTTTCAAGTCTTCAGCAGGTTTGCTTAGAGTCGTGGAGGTCAGCGGTAACCCAGAATGCCTTTCTGTTGGTGCATCTGTTGGAGGGATTCTTGATTGGAGCGACAGTATTGGCACAGGTGTCGACCCATTGCCTGAAGTTGCAGGCAGCTGCATCAGTGTCAGTGGTGTCAATGGGTGGGTTCCGGAAGAGGGTTGCGATAACTTGGTCTTCTGTGACTTTGTTCCAACTGCAGTGGGGGATCCGTTGTGGGTGGTGGTGTGTTGTGGGTTTCTTGAAGGAGAAGTGGATGCAGCGGTGGTCTGTCCAGTGGAGTTCGTGGTGTGGCTCAAGGAGACGTGATTGCTGTCGGAGAAAATAGGGTTGAGTGTGTATCCTGTGGAGTGGGTCGGTGTCGTGACGAGCTGTTTGAGGCCGAGGTTGGAGAGGTTGTCAAGCAGGGTGGCGATGTTGTTGTCATTGGTGTTCTTGAGGTGAAAGTTTAAGTCCCGAGGAGTATGTAGTCAGTGCGTGCTGATGACGTCGATGATGGAGTCTCTGAACTGCTGTCAGGGGCTGGGGGGGTCTGTAGATGAGGGTCCCTCGAAGGGTGGTGTTTGGGTCAGTGTGGATCTGGAAGTGCAGGTGTTCGGCGGTGCTGAGGGTGTCTTGGTGCTGGTCATGATCCTGAGGGTGTTCTTGTGGATGATGGCGATGCCTCCTCCTGGTTTGTTGGAGTGGTCCCTGCGGGTGATCTTGTAGCCGTACGGGATGGCTATGGCAATATCAGGCACTGAGGAGGGGTTCATCCAGGTGTCGGTCAGGAAGGTGACTTCCGGGGAGGCTGAGTTGAGTAGATTCCATAGCTCTACTGCGTGCTTGTGGACGGAGCGGGTGTTGAGGAGGAGACATCTGAAATTGTTGCATCCTGCCTTGGTGGGTGGGTCATTGGCGTGGAGGCTGGTGAAGGTGCAGTTCTGACAGGAGAAGGGTCTGCGGGTTGAGGGCACGGAGAGTGGCGGCATCGTAGTGAAGATGTGCGTGGCGGCGGTGGGAGGGACGGGAGCCAGAGGTTCTGGCGCTGGGTGCGGTCCAGGCAAGGGCGGGCGCTGACGGGCTTGCCTTTGTTGGACCTAGTGTGTGCGTCCACGCAGCTGCCGTCATTAGGTAGGGAGGTGGGGGGAGGAGAGGACAGCTGGGAGGCAGAGGCGGGGGCAAAAAACGGCATAAAAAAGGGGGAGGTCCGCAAAAAGGGGTTGGGGCCGCTGGGGCAGCAGCGGCGGGGGAGAGCGAAAGTGAGAGAGAAAGAGCGGAGTGAGAGAAAAACGAGGAAGAGAGTAGTGCGAAGAAAAGGAGCACAAAGAGACAGAAGTGAAGCAGAGCAGAGAGCAAAGCAGAGAAAGGAGGAGAAAAGGAGGAGAGAGGCAGAAGGTAGCCTAGTAGGAAAGCAGAGCTCTCCCACTAGACACCAGGGATGAGGTGCAGACAGAAGCCTTCGGGTGGAGGAGGGCCTCGAACTTCTGACAGGGGTCAGGAGTTCAGAGGAGCCAGGGAAAGGGCTCTACCTGCAAGGTGGAGCCAGGGGAGGCACAGCAGTGCACTGACCAGGTCACTGGTATTGCTCAGCCTACCATGCAGTGGCTGCCATTAAGTAGGGAGGTGGGGGGGAGAGGACAGCTGGGAGGCGGGAGCGGGGGTGAAAAATGGCACAAAAAAGGGGGCGGGCTGCAAAAAGGGGACAGGGCCACAGGGGCAGCAGTGGCAGGGGAGAGAGAGAGAGGGGGGAGAGAGAAAGAGAGAGAGAGAGAGAGAGAGAGATAGCGGAGTGAGAGAAAAACGAGGAAGAGAGTAGCGTGAAGCAAAAGGAGCACAAAGGGACAGAAGTGAAGCAGAGCAGAGAGCAAAGCAGAGAAAGGAGTAGGAAAGCAGGAGAGCGGCAGAAGGTAGCCTAGTAGGAAAATAGAGCTCTCCCACTAGACACCAGGGATGAGGCGCAGGTAGAAGCCTGTGGGTGGAGGAGGGCCTCGAACTCCTGACAGGGGTCAGGAGTTCAGAGAAGCCAGGTAAAGGGCTCTACTTGCAAGATGGAGCCACGGGAGGCAGAGCAGTGCACTGCCCAGGTCAGTGGTATTGCTCACAAAGGAGTCACAAAGGTAAGCACCAGCCCAGTGGACCCCTACGAGAGGAGATGGCATTGGACCAAAACAGTTCTATGTGGGCATGGTCAGAAATAGAGATATTGTAGATATGCACCATGGTGAGATTGCGAAGTAGGGATTGAGTTACAAGAACATGATCAAAGTGGGAGTATGGATATGGGAGTAAAATAAGTAATCCCGCACGTCAGGGTGTTTATAACATCAACCATCTATAAGTCCCAAGTCCGTGATATCACCCTTGAGCTAGGTTAACATAATCCCAGTGGCCTGATAGGTGACAGCGCTTCGGTCCAGTTCTGGGTCCCGCACCAAAATAAAGTCACTGCCAATGATAATGTTGTGTTCCAACCCTGCCAGTTGCTCATGCAGAATGCGTTGAAAGTAGGAGTCCTGTGCAGAGTTTGGAGTGTAGCTGTTGAGAAGAGTGAGCTGCTATTTGCCCCTAAGCATATGTAGTGCTAGGAAGCGGCCCTCATTATCCCTCACCATCTTTGAGACAAAGGAGCTGAAGCCTGATTTGCATACAATGCCCACCCCCAACATTTTAGCATCAGTGTGTACCCCATAGCACATCTGGTATTTCAGATGGGCCATTCAATTTCTGTCCGCCCCCATAAGGTGGGTCTCTTGGAAGAAGACAACATCCAGGTTGTGTTGCTAGTCTCATGGTTCAGAGCCGTGGGTGGCAGCCGTGTAGTACAATAACATATAAAGGAAGGGGTCTACCCTAATAACCCTACTATACCTGGGTAAACTAAGACATAATAAGAAAAGGTGGTACAATAGTAGGAAAAATACAATCATCAATACAACAGTGAAACTATAAATCCATCATTTGAAAAATAGTTTATTTCTACATTTCTTTTCATGTTCTTTTAATCAAACAATAAAAATAGCCTAAATCAAACATATCACAATACTTCAAACAAGTTACATACCATGCAAGGACATAATATATACATAAACCAATAACGTTACAAATCTACAAAAATGTACTTCAGTCACCCTTTTGCTTTAAAAAAATTTGATTATTAGCAATGCTTTAAATGTTAATCCACATGGGATATGGTTGCATTATATTCACATCTCAATATAACGGCTGCTATTGTTTATATTTAGAGAAAGATGTGTGTCATAAGCATTCCTTATAGGTATTGATTAACATTTCTCACAACCTCTCCCTAAATAACAAGGTTGATGCATTTTAGCCCATTCTAATTGCGGGCCTCTTAAGGACTATAGGAGAGAGAAGTACCTGATGAAAAACAAAGGACAAATTACATCAAAGAACCCTAAGCCTTAAAAATATATTTTTAAATATTTTTGTTGTTAAAAAAAAAAATGTGTGTCTCAACAAGCCAAACCCTCAGAATTTCCAAGAAAGGCCCATGCAGAAAAACATACAAAAAAGAGTGTAGATCACTGGGTCAAAAGTGCCCCGTTGTGCTTAAAGCAAAAGGCATTAATTACATTCAATGTGAGAAATAATATTACAATCTACTTGAGTGCTACCAATGCAGAGTCAAAGACCAAAATGCTCAGACATGAATCTAAAGCCACTTACTGCTTATTTTAGACAAAGTATGTCAAAAATGCCACATAGGTATCAATATGATTAAGTTGGGAACACCTAAAAGATAGGAGAGGGTAAATGGCTACTATATTACTCTGAACGTACAAATTAAATTACGTCAGAATTCTTCAATACTATCAATCGGCTGACATTTTAACTTTAGAAAGTTACTTCCATACAGCACGATGTGTCCACTGCACATGGTATCTTACCGCAGCTTGCTTATGACTTTTTTTGTGATATTTCTTGAAAAACAATTACTTCACAAGGTACGAAGTGAATCCCGCTCCCCGGTGTATCTAACAACTGCAGACTGATACACCCACATCAGAAGCGACCGCTCATATCGGTTGCGGTCTTAGTGTTCAACTTCCGCTTTCAAAATTAGAGGGGGCGGCAAAAACGTCTGCTGCGTCCTTCATCTAAATGTATCTGCATACTGAAGCAACTTCCGTGGTGGCCATCTTGGAACAGAGTTATATCTCTCTTATACTCTCTGTGGTGGCCATCTTTGAGTATATAACGTCAATGGCGGCCATCTTGAAATGGACCTTGTAATTGGCTCTCGAACAGAATTCATCTCACTTCATCATAGAATAAAGATTCCATATCCATAAATAAACATCTATAAGGCCTATAGAAGAAAGACCATGGTGGCATTTAAAAGTGTATCTATACAGTCATATGCTTCTATTTCAAAACTCACTAAAGAGAAAGCCAAAAACTATTGGAGTATAGAATAAAAAGTGTTACTACACTGAGTTCATTGTGGGCTGTTACATCACCATATAAACATGAAAAACAAGATTTTACCAGCCATAATAATCAAGTGATACATCACTAAGTCAGAATGGACAACTTAAATGTTAAATCATTATAAATTCTCATAGTAGAATGCAGAGCAAAGGGGTCTAAATTAGAGCCCACATTTTATCCAAAGTCATTAAGGCTATATTTCTCGATAAATCTCGCTTCCATTTCATCCAAAATGGTTGATACTGGTTGTCCACTTGGGTTTACACGGGCTGCATAACGTACAGTCAACCAAAGATCATCTGGCTTGTGGTTCAATTCACCATAGTATTCCACTAGTGGTGCTCCTTTTATTGCGCATCTGATTCTCGATCTATGTTTTAGAATTTGTGCTTTAACTGGCTGCATTGTTTGCCCTACATACATTAATTCACAAGGACATTTATGCTATAAATCACATTTTTAGTATTGCAATTAGAGAAGCATGACTGGGTGTGTGTTCTCCCATTTACCAATACTTCTTTAGTCTCACTAGTAAATTGGCAGGCCACACAATTTTTACATATATGGCCACTCAAAGAAGGAAGCTGAAGCATCGTCCTAAGATCTTTCTTTTTTCTGTTTTAAATACAGCTTTGACCCAGTACTCCCTTAAATGGTGTGCTTTCTTAAAAGCAAATATTGGTTTCTGAATTCCCAATGGGGTCAAAATTCTCCAGTTTTTTTCAATATTAGATCTAACTTTATTTATTTAGGATTATATGTTATTACACAAGTCAAAGGAGTATCTTTCATGCGTTGCCTAGGAACCAGTAAAGTTTCTCTGGGTGTGAACCATGCTCTTTTAGATGCCGCTTTGACCAATATGTTCGGATAAACTCTATTAACTGCTTTTTAACCAACTTGTTAGCATTTTCGTGGTAGTCATTTTTCTGGGTACAATTCATCCTTATAGGAAGGAATTGACCGTAAGGTAAATTTTCTTTCTAAGTTCCCGGGTGGCCACTTGAAAAATGCAGCAGAGTATTGCGGTCCGTTGGTTTCTTGTATAAACTAACTTCTAGGGAGCCCTTATTGGACACAATCCAGAGGTCTAGAAAATGTATCTTATTGGCATCCCTATGCATGGTAAATCTGAAGTCTGGTGTACGTTGGTTCAACCGTTCTTTAAAGGCTGACAAAGTGGTTGTTATTGTTTTATATATATATTATGTCTTTGTATGGTATGTAACGTCTTGTTTGAAGTATTACGATATGTTTGATTTAGGCTATTTTTATCCTTCGATTAAATTAACATTAAAAGAAATGTACAAATGAACTGTTTTTCCAGTGATTGATTTATAGTTTCACTGTCACATAGATGAATGTATTTTTTCCTACTACTGTACCACCTTTTCCTATTATGTGTAGTACAATAACAGCATCAGGGAAAAGAAGCTTGGGGAAAAGGAAGAGATTTCGCACCCTCCCATTCCCCTCCTCTGCAGCATAAAGTCGATTGTCACTGGGCAGCTCCTAGAAAACAAGATAGACCAATGTACTAAAAAAGGAGGTGGGCAGGGTATGCGCCTCCCATCTGGAGTTGGAAGGATGCATTGTGTTAGGTGCACGATTCAGCTGCGACATCCACTGGCGTTGGTTGACCTGGGGAAGAAGAGCAAATCTAACCAACCAAAAGATGGACCAACTGGGTCCAACAATTTCATCTGCGTCTTACGGACACTGGCACCGACATGCACAGATCCCACTGGAGGATTCACCCTCCTGGAGTGAGAATCGTGAGGTGATGACCATCAGATGGAGTCTAAGTTCAGGCATAGGAGGTCAGTCCTTGTGGCCCCTATGTCCTTGTGGGCCAGCACACTTACAGAGGGCGGAAGGTGCAGCAGTTCCAGCAGAGAAAGGAGGCTACACTTTAAAATGGCAGGGATGCTGCATTTACAGGGAGTCTGAGGTGGATGGAGCCGGAGAGGGATCCTTTCCCATGTTCCGAAGGTGTTGTATGATGTCACGATTAGTCTGCTGTATGCCTCAGTTTGACGCTTGAGTAGTCGATGGTGCTTTACCGTGGCACAGAGGCCTCCCCATCCCAGGGGTCATTGGAGAGCCCTATCAGCTGTTTTACCTCTCCTAAGGAGCACAGAAAGTAGCATTACCCATCCCCGGTGAACAAGAGTGCAAAGAGGTGTCCCCATTGATAATGGATGTCCAGCTCCCTAAGCTTGTCTGTAACCGGTTTGAAGTCCCACCGTCTGCGCAGAGTGACAGGGGAAAGATCCTGGTAGGATGGGATGGTGTGACCCCAAAATACCAGATCTGCCTTGTTCTTAGAGGCCCATATGATGGCTTCATTCTCTGTGAAGAAGTGTACTCATGTCAGAATGTCTGGGACCGAATCCAGGAGCCCGGGAGCAGATGCCATTCGGTAAGCTCTATCCAGGGCCGGGGGCCTTCCTTGTCTCCCCAAATCATCTGCAGGAGCTCAGCGGTAAATGCAATAATTTTGCTTCCCTCTGCACCTCAGGGTATCCCCCTGATGCGCATGTTGTTTAAGTGGCTATTTTCTAGGTCCTCCTGCTTAGTTTGCAACTCAGTTTGCTGATCCTTAAGTGCCACTGAGCGACGCCACAGCATCTCCTGATCTTTGATCGGGCATCAACAGTTTGTTCCATAGGGAGGTCACTGGGCTTTTCTTAGTAGATTTAGAACACATTATGGCAGAAGGCACAGGACCAAGTGCGAAGAGTTCAGGGATGCTCAGCACCCTGTCCCTTCTCACGTGCAAGGCAGACATCTTGTGACCAGCCTGGCTATGCACCAATCACTTTGGTGGGGCCCAGTATGAGCAAACAGGTAGGGAAATTGCATGCGTGGCCCAACAGAGGGTGAAACAACCACCCCTCTGCCTTATGAATGAGAGAAGTAAAGACCTGTGCCAGAATGTTGCACAGTAAAAGCAGAGGCACACCAGGAGTCCTCGCTAGCTGAGGAGGCATAGGCGTGATGTCAGTTCCCCTGTTCAGACAAACTTAGCGGCCTCCAGGAGCATGGTCACAGGGTTCCTCACTCCGTCCTTAGTGTGCCCCCAAAGCATGGAGAAAGCACCAATCACATACTACACTGTGAGGCTACAGTCACTTACAGGGAATGACGTACAGAAAGGAGAGGTCGGTCTTGGCCCCTGCAGGTATGAGTCCATTTGAAAATCCGGCACGAGGAGAGTGGCCATTAGTAGATGAGAGGGAGTCCCCCGCTCCAATGCTCATCAGGTGCACGGGGCTGCCATGCATCGCAGTGGCAGTGAGGGCCGGTAGATGCTGCAACCGAGATCCACAGAGAGAAAGGCGAGCATTGGCAACAGAAAAAGAGAGGCTCACCACCGCTCTCCAAGACCATCCGCCCCAAGCCACGCACCTAGCCAGGCACGTGCAAGCAAGGAGTTCTCAGGGGACCAACACACGTACTCTCACTTTGTCAGTCCCCTACAGCCCTGGTCCAAGGTACATCAGCCAGGGACCAGCCGCACAGACCCTAAGATCACAGCTGAATGTCCCTCACTTACAATCCCGGGGGGAAGGGCGGTAGAAGGCTGAGCCATAGGCAGGCCCAAGGACCCCATGCAGGCACTCTGAGGAAAACAGGAACAGAGCTGTTCTGGCACCGTGGTGTCCCACAATCCTGCAGCTTTGTTGTCCTTCAATCAGTCCCCAGCAAGGTCTTAACGTACTGCATGTGCAGTGCACAGGTCATCCATGTAGGAATGCAGTCTGCTGCTCAGCAGTAGTGGCGCTGAGTCACTGTTGCTATCGGAGAAGGCCACAGCTTCCCTTTGCATGCATTGGTGGCATCTCCACTACAGGGCACCGAATGGGCTCTTGGGGGTCTCCGCAGGCAGGCAGAAGGAAGTGGGCACGAGGTCTCTCCCCACCACCATTGAGCATCCCCTTCATGTGTACTTCGCAGGGATATTCCCCCCCAAGGCAGCCACAAGTCCCTGCCATGGGTGCTGCAGTGCGCAACGCAGGTCACTCAAGACAGAAGGAGCACGCGATTTTGTTGCCAGGGCAGCAGCAACAGAGCGAGATAGCCCCCCTCAGGTTGCAGAGGGGGTGCACAGATGTCCCTTTGCAGTTATGAAGGGTCAGCCACAGCCCCTGAGATGTGGATGGCGCTGGGTAGCTCAGAAGGGCCCAAAGAGCAAGTAAGGCACGTCCTACACCACTCCCAGCTAGGCAATCCCATTACCCATTTCAACCATAAGAAAAAAGGACATGCAGACTGGACAAGTTGATTCCATCAATTACATTATGTGTTGGTTATTAAAATTATGAGAGTGTTTTGATACATTGAATGTACATATACAGGCTTTAATCTACCAATAAATACCCATAAAAATATGTCTTTGAGTATGTATGCACATTGCTACAGATCATTACTGCAGCAGATCAGGAATTACTGTACTGAAATGCTGAATACATCTGAAAATAATGAAACTGTTTAAAAAATGAAAAAGGAACTGCTATGCTGCTTTCCCAGTTCCACTTCCAGGCAGTTCCACGTCCAGAAACATTTTTTGGTAGTTTACTTATTTCATCGCAATATTCTCTGATGAAGCTGTTGTTTCAGGTGCAGGAAGAAGTGGTAAAAAAAATACACTTTTCACCTTATTTGAAAATAAGAGCCTTATTTGCAATCAATTTTTTGGCAATGTTGTTTATTTGTTATGAGGATTGTGGCGGCGAAAATAATAGTAATACAGCAAACGCAGGCTGATCAGTATATCTTGATAGCAAAAATTATTTCCACATTGGTAGAATATTTGGTAACTGACTTTTTGTTTTTTTGGTGCGTGTAAACAAACATTTCAGTCAGAGACTACTGCATGGTGCCCTCTTCAAGATAACTATTATCCACTCACCCCTAATAATGAGAGGCAGAAGTGTACACCCACATTCTCTGCTACACACACCTGTTTTTGCTTTCAGACAGTATTCGCTATCTTGCCAGACTATTATTTTTTTTAAACAAAATTGTAGATAATGTGCATGCATAAAGAGGCTTTTGGTCAGCGAGCTTTAACATTGGTCTGTAACACTGGCATTCACATTTTGCTTTCGCCCACCATGGCATATCGTGTGGAGCAATGGGTCAGTCCACTTTATCCATTGGCTTACTACACTTTGAGTGCACCAAATCTGTGCACATTGTTCACACCTGCCTAAAAATAGTTTATTTTTCTTTGTAACAAAGTTTGTTCAAAGTGTGTTTTAATTTATTATGTTTTTCCCTCAAAATTTAAATACTGGCTATTTATTTTACCTGCACTTTGGGTTCCCAGTTAGCTGGTGATTTATTTTCCATCTACTTTTTTAAAAAACTTATTGTATTTAAGTGTTTCATTGACGATGTAATAGAGTTTTTGGCTTCGTCTTGATTCATGCTCGTCTACTTCATAAATAATAACAAAATCCATGGCAAAACTAAAAGGCTTGTTAATTTAAAAAATATCACCAGTAAAGCTGTCACATCCATTTTAATTTTAATATTTTACTGTGAGCATATGCCAGTCACGTTTAAGTGGCCGCATATTTTCCATTTTATTTTGTGGCATTTCATTGTAGGAAAAAAAAAAAGAATCATCGCTCCAGAATGGGAAGGCCAATTCTAGTGGCTTCGCCAATGCTTGGTTTTCTTCTTCATTTAGGAACTGATAGACATTACCTGATATCAATAGAAAAAAATATCTTGCTTGAATTATCTTTGCTCATCAAGCAGTCTTGTCAAGCAATATTAACTGAATACTTAACATAGTTCTATATTACATTTTTCTTGACTTAATGTATGTCCATGCACATTTCATTTTTCTCTTTATATGGTGCTAGAGCATTTTTTTAAATATTCAATATTAATGCAGTAATGTGTAGAATTAACATATAGGCCTTAGAACAAAAGTAATGCTTTTAAATTAAAGAAGATGCAGTAGGCCACATTTACACATACTAGGCTTGAAAGGTGAAGATGCTTTTTTGCAAAAGCTGACCTATGTTAAGAAAGCAAAATGTTTAAAAGCTGATTGGCAGACTGGAGAAAAAAGAAGAAACATGATGCAAAAGGTTAGATTGCTATGTCTATAAAAATGTGTGTCCTAATGTAGGTTAACTCATTGTTCTTCATTGCACTTTCCCTGCCCGAATCTAGGCTGCTCTGAGACTTTACTGAGTTTCATGAGCATCTCTTTATGGGAAGTTCTGTTTAATTGACAACTGATATTTGACTCTGAAACTTTATGCTTTGGGCTCTCCATTAGGAGCTGTTTATGAGTTCTGACTGACACCTTTTTCCTGATCTCCCAAATCATCCTTAATCTTAGAATAGGGAGCCTTTGCTTTATGGAACACAATTAATGCACTTATTCTGAGTTATTGATTGCTTATTTTAATTAGTAACTAATGATTGAGAGTGATGACATATGCTAATTTCATTAAATATACACTATTAAAAATTCAACTAAATAAAGTTTTTATACTCACCCCAGCTATGAATATTGACTGAGAAACGATAATTGAAATCCTGATGATTATTTAATTGATGTACAGCTCATAGTTAATCTCATCTAACTACAAAGATCCATACAGCCCAGACAGTGGGGATTTCTTCCTGATGAGTTTATAAGCTTTACCTCTTAAACCAATATTTAACTGAGATACCAAGCTCCAGCAAAGTTGGTAGCAGAGGATAGTTTATGTTGTGAGAAACAGGAGCTGTAATTAATTGCCTTGATATAGGGAGATGCCCATATACCATACCCCAAAGCCTTAATTTTGAAGACTAATGGAGTGCAGTTTGGAAGGTGGTTGCAGAATTGGAGGTGGTAGTATCAATATGGTCATGCTCCACAATTGTTTTGGTTACTGTGGTTTTCTTCAAGCATTGGTATATGTGTGTTGAATGAATTGTTGATGCTTATGTGTTTATTGCAAAGACAATGAAAAGGTTTTCGGACTAAGAAATGGTCCAAGATACTGAGATAGATAACTAAGGCGGTCATTATGACCTGGCGGTCGGAGATAATGTGGCGGTAGTACCGCCAACAGGCTGGCGGTACTTACTGACACATTATGACATTGCCGGGTTGGCTGAAGCCAATCCGCCAATGTACCACTCTGACCGCCATGGCGGTAGCAGGCGCCTGGCTGGAGATAACAATCTCCAACCCGATGGCCACTATTGTGCCGCCAGCGGTGTCATGACCCTGCCTACAGACATGGCTTCCAAAAACCATTGAGATATGCCCTATCAGTGACAGGGAATACCTTCCCTGTCACTGATAGAAGGCCCCCCCAACACTCCCCAGACACCCTCCACCTCCTTCATCCACGCTTCCACTGCCTTCCAACCTCCCCCATACACACACACAGACACACACTCATCCACACAGACATACACACATACATGCACGCATGCATTCATTCATTCACGCACACATCCGCACACACATCCAAACATACACATACACGCAGACACGCATTCCCTCACACACATTCATGAATGCACTCATACACCTTCATACACACATGCAAACAACACTAAACACACTCGCATTCACGCACACACTCACATATACATGCTCACCCCCCACCCACACACACACACAGCACCCCCCACCCCCTCCCCTGTCGGAAACCTGACTTACCTGTATCCAGGGGGTCTCCTGGCAGGGGACGGGGCGCTGTTACCGCCAACAGCACCTGCCAGCAGCGCCCTTAGCAGAACACCGCCAGGCTGTATTATTTCACATAATACGGCTGGCGGCAGTCTACTGGCGTGGCGCAGCTGTGGTAGCAGTGCCACCCTACCACCATCCGCCAGTATGGCCACTGCCGGATTTGCGCTCTTCTTGTGGAAGAAATCCAGCAGTGGTCATAATAACTGATGGTAGCCACGGCGACAGGCTTTTGGCGGCTGTCACCACGGCAGTAGACGTTTTTTACCACCATTGTCATAATGAGGGCCTAAGAGTTGATTTATGGTTTTCTTGTCTGCTAGGATTTGTAGTGCAGGTAGTGAGGTGTTGTCATCTGCACAAATGAGACAGGGATTGTAATGATTTGTTGTGAACGTACTAATATTGATTAATGTTAGTGGAACTTAATGCCCAAAGGTGATGCTGCATTGATTAGAGTGATTTCCTGCTGGTTGAGATTTCATTCACATGTGTGAAAATCTTTTTGAGTCAGAGGGTGTAAAAACCTTAAAATTCCGGTTATTGAATTGTTCTTTTTGTTTTCTTTAGAGGAGCAGACAAAGATTGTTATTTTATGTTCGCCTAGAGTTGTAGATTTGTGTATGTACAAGAAGATTGTAAAGATGGGTGAACAGCTGCAATGAGCAAAGAATTGCATCATATTGTGCTGTGCTGAGATTGGTCAGTTAGTGTGAAATGTCACGCAGTGATTGGTTGGTCTGTGTGAAGAGCTGTGTAGTAATTGGTTGATTTGTGCGAAGAGTTGCGCTGAGATTGGAGTAGGGCTTACTGAGAAATTAACATATACGGAACAGAATCAAAACATTGAAGATTTTAATTGAATTGTTTATCATTGATTGAATTAATCTGAAATCATGAAATGTTTCAACGTTTGTAAAACTTTTGTGAAAAGAAGTGTGACAATTCCAGTATAGGAGGGTGAAGAGGCACCTCCTGAGAGTACGCCTGCACATTATATGGAGACAAATATATGCTTAAATACATGTGTGTGGCGTTGTCGATGGTGCAAGGTCACTGAAAAGGAAGGACCTTTGAGCTACCCGAGATATGGTACATTTAAAATGAGAATTATTGACATGTTGAAGGAGAAGCTGTACGAAATGAAGCCGCCTCCTAAACCTACACAACATAAAGCATTAAGGCCCTCATTACAACCCTGGTGGTAAATCCCGCTTACCACCGTGCTGAAGGCCACCAACATACCGTGGGGGCGGTGGAAATACGCTACAGGTATTACGACCCACATCTCGTAATCCACCACAATACAGACACCCACTCAAGTCCGCCACACCAAAGGTCAGTGATAAACTGGCGATAGCAAAACCCACACCGTCATGCCAACAAGAATACGCCCACACTATCACGACCCACGAATCAACGCGGCCGTCTTTCAACCACGGTAATCCATTGGCGGAACACACCACTGCGCTCAAAATACACACACTTACAAAACACAACCACATTGGACAAATCAAAATACACACACCTGATACACATGCACACACCACACCCACACCACTATAAAACACACACCCACATTACCCACAACCCCTTACAATGACATTTTTTGCGAAGAAGCACACTGAGAGAATAGCTAACACTACACCAGCAACCACAAGCACACCACACCATCACTCATACAAAATCCATGCACCTCAAAGAACACACACCAACACAACATTTCACACAGCACAACAAACATCACCTCACACATCACCCACACCACATCATGGCACCTCAAAGACACCCCAGTATTTCTGAGGAGGAGCTCAGGGTCATGGTGGAGGAAATCATCTGGGTCGAGCCACAGCTTTTCGGATCACAGGTGCAGCCCACCTCCATTGCTAGGAAGATGGAGCTATGGCGGAGAATCGTCGACAGGGTCAACACAGTGGGACAGCATCCAAGAACATGGGATGACATCAGGAAGAGGTAGAACGACCTACGGGGGAAGGTGCGTTCCGTGGTATCCAGACACCAGATTGCTGTACAGAGGACTGGCGGTGGACCCCCACCTCCTCCCCCACAACTAACAACATGGGAGTAGCAAGTCTTGGCAGTACTGCATCCTGAGGGCCTTGGAGGAGTAGCAGGAGGACTAGACTCTGGTAAGTCAAATCTTAATTACCATATCCCCCACCCCACCTGCATGCCATCACATACCCCCACCCTCCCCCTCACCCCATCACTCTAACACCTCACATGTGCCCCACTATCACAACCCAGCCATCCCAATACCAAGCCCTGCATGCAACACCAACGCATGGACACCCATTGCCAAAGCATGCCCAGTACATACACCCATACAGACCCCAAATCACTAATCACACAATGGCAAACACAGCAAGGCAAGCACAGGAGTAGAGGGTAACTCACCCAATGCACAAGATGGCACACACAGATACTAAAACTATGCATTTACACTACAGCAGGACCCATACCCAACGTCAGCAGACAGGAGGTGCCAGATATATCCAGTCCCCCCCCCAGAAGAGGCCCACAGTGACAACAGCAGCTCTGCACGCCTGGATCTGGATGACCAGCCTGGCCCATCAGGGACCTCTGGACAGTCGGTTCCCCTGCCACAGTCACAAGTCACCACAGAGCCTCCCCCCCTCAGGAGACACCACCACAGCACCCACCCAGTGGGCCCATCCCTCTGTCCCCAGGACACGTCAATCAGCAGTGTGTCCACCACTACAGGGACCCCAGGCAAACCCACCAACCGAAGACAATCAGGGACCTGGGGTCAGTGGCAGTGGGCCTTACAGTTCAGGGGACAGAGGCACAGGATAACAGGGAAGCTGGGAGGACTGTTGTGCGACAGGGGGAGGACAGGCCCAGGGAACCCACTCTCCATGAGGCACTCTCCAACATCATGGGAGCATACCATCATTCCCAGGAGACCATGGACACGGTACTGACCAAGTTTCAGGAGACCCAGCAGCTGCAGGAGGAACAGTACCTGGGGATCAGGGAGGACTTGAAGTCCATCAATACCACCCTGGTCACCATTGCAGGGGTGCTGGCAGACCTGGCCAACACCATGAGGGACACAGTGGCACACAAACAGGCCCCTGACACTAGCCTGAACGATGAACAGCCCTCCACCTCCGCCGGCGCTAGGGGACAGGAGGCCCCGCCACAGGAACAACACATCACCAGCACTCCCCAACCCCTGCAGAAGGAGAACCACCCCGTAAACAGTCCCTGAGATCCAGGAACAAGACAGAGAACATTGCAAAGACCCCCACCAGGAAATAACACTCTCCTGATGGTCACCCTTATGTCCCACTTTGTCACCTGTCCACCTTAAACTGCCATTGCTCCCCTTCCTATGCCCCCTTGGACAATGCACCTGTGAGACCAAGAGACTGAACTCTACCATGGACATTCCTCCACCATCACCCCAGCCCATTGCACACCCCCCTCCACTTATTAGCACAGAAATAAACACCCTTGAATCACAAATCAATCCGGAGTCAGTCTGTACTTTTACAAATGTGTAATTGCAACCTTTCGGAAATATAGCAATGTCAATGTTCATGTTCACATACCAATGTTACACAGTTGTTGGGCAGCAGGAAACAAAGCAGAGGGCACAAAGTGGGACCCAGATCTGTGAAATGGAAAGGCAAAGTGACATGTCAGGGTCCATACACAGAGGCAAAAAGGCAGTTTTATGCTATGTCCTACAGTAGTATGAGATGTGAGAAGCAGTGCCATCCTCTTACCTGTGTCTCACTGGAAGTATTGCATGATGATGTTGTTTCGGTTGTCTATATCTTCTTCTTCTGCCTCCTCTTCTTCACTGTCCACAGGCTCCACAGCTGCCACAAGACCAGCATCCGGCCCATCCTCCTTCAGAAAAGGCACCTGGTGTCGCAAAGCCAGGTTGTTCAACATACACCATGCCATGATAAACTGGCACACCTTCTTTGGTAAGTAGTATAGGGAGCAACCTGTCAGATGGAGGCACCGGAATCTGGCCTTCAGGAGGCCGAAGGTGCGCTCTATTATCCTCCTAGTTCGCCCATGTGCCTCATTGTAGCGTTCCTCTGCCCTTGTCCTGGGATTCCTCACTGGGATCAGTAGCCATGACAGGTTGGGGTAACCAGAGTCACCTGCAAATATCAAGGGACAACTGTTAGACATCCTCCAACCATTAGGGACTCTCCCATACCCAGACACCTATTTAAACTGTGTGGGGACCTTGGGCTCACCTATTAGCCACACACGGTGCCTCTGGAGTTGCCCCATCACATAAGGGATGCTGCTATTCCTCAAAATGTAAGCGTCATGCACAGAACCAGGATACTTGGCATTCACATGGAAGATGTACTGGTCTGCCAAACACACCATCTGCACATTCATAGAATGGTAGCTTTTGCGGTTTCTGTACACCTGTTCATTCCTGCGGGGAGGGGACAAATGCCACATGTGTACCATCAATGGCACCAATAATGTTGGGGATATGTCCCAGGGCATAGAATTCACCTTTCACTGTGGGCAAATCCTCCACCTGAGGAACACAATGTAGCTGTGCATGTGTTTCAGCAGGGTAGATAACACTCTGGACAACACGTTAGAGAACAATGGCTATGACATCTCTGATTCCATGGCCACTGTTGTTTGAAAGGACCCACTGGCCAGGAAATGGAGCACTGACAGGACCTGCACTAGAGGGGGTATTCCTGTGGGATGGCGGATAGCTGACATCAGGTCTGGCTCCAACTGGGCACACAGTTCCTGGATCGTGGCACGGTCAAGTCTGTAAGTGATAATGATGTGTCTGTCTTCCATTGTCGACAGATCCACCAGGGGTCTGTACACCAAAGGATGCCGCCATCTCATCACCTGCCCCATGGAGGAGAAGGGTGAGCAGAGGGTCATACACCACATAGGTTTCACAAGGCTGTCTAGCACAATCATGAAATAATCTTTGTGTGACTTTGTCTGTCCGTATTCCTGGCCAAAAGTGCTGTGACGCAGTTAGTTGGCCTGCCATGTGGCCACCTGAAATGGTGGCTGCCTGACCTGTAAGGAGGGACAAGGGGAAATGAGGTAACTGCGCTGGACTTGTGCAGTGTCGCGGTAGGCGGTCGAAGACCGCTGCGCAATTCAGCATTGGTTATCATTGGGCCCTATGGGTTCCAGGAGCAAACGATGATGTACCCCGGTGGTGACGGTACGCACCGCCGTGGACGTGACCGCCATTTTCTATCAGTTCCCTCACTTGATACCTGACCTTCAACAGGAGAGGACCTACACTGCAAGTGCTGCTGTGACCTGCGTCTGGAAGCGACAATGGCTACAGTGTCTGGAGAAAGGGCCCCTGCCTTCACTGCAGAGGAGTTGGACAAACTGGTGGATGGGGTCCTCCCCCAGTACACGATACTCTAAGGTCCTCCAGACAAACAGGTGAGTAAACTGTGTGCATGGTGGATGCACATGATTGTATGGAGTGTCGTTGATGGAAGAGACAGGGGGGACACAGGCCAGCATGTGAGGATGGTGAGTGTATGTTTTTCTGGGGAGGTTTGTGGCCAATGAGTGAGAAGAACTGTACGGGGGAGTAACATCCATTTTTACTTCACTATTCCTCTAGGTCAGCTCCCACCAGAAGAAGGTTATTTGGCGTGCCATTGCCAAGGAAGTGCGGACCCTGGGGGTCTACCATAGACAGAGCACCCACTGCTGGAAAAGATGGGAGGACCTGCGCCGCTGGAGCAAGAAGATGGCAGAGGCCCAGCTGGGGATGGCCTCCCAACGTGGAAGGGGTGCCCATCGCACCATGACCCCCCTGATGCACTGGATCCTGGCGGTGGCATATCCTGAGTTGGATGGGCGCTTGAGGGCATCACAGCAGCCACAATGTGGGGGAGGTGGGCTGTGGGTTCCCCTAGGCCAGGGCAGACGCGCCAAGGTACATCCATTGTTTTGCAGGCTCAGTGCCACTCCAACCCCAAAGGTGGTAGTTGCCCTCTACACCTAGTCAGGCTACTATAGGTTCCAGCTGCGCATGAAATGGGTCTAGGCAGAGTCCCCCATGGGCATGCATGCGCTAGTGCATAGGGCTGCTCCCTGTGTGTTGTGTCCGCCAACGGTAGTGGTGTTGCAGGCATTGACCATGTGTCTCTTGTGTCTTTCCCCCCCTTTTGTTTTATCACCCTGTCCTTGCGTGCATTAGTATCATCTGGCGGAGGAGCATTGGCATCGGAGCAGGAGGGAGCTGCAACCTACATGGCCCTAGAGGGTGAATTTATGGAGTCTGAAGGCACCAGTGGGACGGAGGGCGAGGGGACCTCCACGACTGGGACAGGAGCAGACACCAGTGACAGTGACTCCTCCTCTGATGAGAGCTCCCTTGCTGTGGCGGGCACCTCTGTGCCCACCGCAACAACAGGTACAGCTTCCACCCCCCCCAGCACCGCTCTCCCAGCACTCCCAGCAGCCCCTTATCGAGTTTCCCGTGCCCACTCACCCAGGAGGGTGGGCATCTCCTTCTCCCCAGGCACCTCAGGCCCTCCCCCAGTCAATCCTGCTGCCCTCAGTGAGGAGGCTATTGACCTCCTGAGATCCCTCACTGTTGGGCACTCAACCATTTTGAATGCCATCCAGGGTGTCGAGAGGCATTTGCAGCAAACAAATGCATACCTGGAGGGCATTCATTCTGGCGTGGCGGCCCAACAGAGAGCATTTCAGGCTCTGGCCTCAGCACTGTTGGCAGCCATTGTCCCTGTGTCCAGCCTTCCCCCTCCAACATCCACTACCCAGACCCAATCCCCTCTACCTCAGCCTATCCCAAGCACACCTTCAGACCAGCCTGCACACTCATCAACACACAAGAGTGGACATGGCAAACATAAGCACCACACATCCCACAGGCACTCACACAAGCACCATCCCCATGCAGACACACCAACATCCACTGCCTCCACTGTGTCCCCCTCCTCCATGTCCTCCTCCTCCCTCCCAGTCTCATCTCCACTCACACCTGCATGCACTACATCCTCAGCCACTACCTCCATCACCAGCACGCCCATCACCACACACCGCTCATGTGCACTCACCACCCCCACTACCATGCACACGTCCCTGTGTCCTCTCCCACTATGTCTGCGAGCCCTCCTCCCAAAGTACACAAACGCAGGCACACAACCACCCAACAGCCACCCACCTTTCAACAGCCTCTGGCACATGCACCTTCATCCAAATTCAGCAGATGTACACCTCCTACAACCACTACCTCTTACTCCACTCCCAAACCCACTCCATCTTCCTGTCCCAGTGTGTCTAAGAAACTCTTCCTGGCTAACATTGACCTCTTCCCTACACCTCCCCCCCGTCCTTCTCCTACGGCCAACATGTCCAGGTCCGAGCCCAGCACCTCAGCCACCACATCCTCCAGCACTGTGGTCTCAGCAAGACCGGTCACATTGCAGGCAGCACCCATCAGGGCTGCCAGTGTGCCACCTAGCGAGGCCAAGGATGAGCCCATTCCGCCACCTGCCAAGGTGAAGAAGGTGCCCACATGCCGTAGGGAAAAGCCGCACCAACCACCCAGCAAGGCCTCCTCCAAGCCAAAAGGGGACAGTGCCAAGGGACCAGCAGTGACATCCAAGGTGGGGAAGGGACACAGGGCTAAGGAGAAGTCAGAACAGGGCACAGAGCCTACGGCTGAGGGACTAGAGTCACCACTTATGGCAACCAGAAAAGCAACCTGCACGGCGGTGGACACCGCCACCTGCACCGCCACCTGCACTGCCACCTGCACGTCCTCTTGCCTCAGCAACAGTCCCCAGCATCATCCCCAGTGGGCAGCCGTCCGAGGCTGCAGGAGACGTCCTGCTGTCTCCCTCCACAGGTGCTGACACATTCACCACCGGCAGCATCTCCGCCACAGACACCACCGCAAACCACCACCACAAGCCCCGTGACGTGCTCAGATAGTGCCACAACGGCCGACATGGCTAACATTACCAGTGGACAGCCATCCAAGGCTGCAGGAGACGTCCTGGACCCTGCACAGCGTACATGAGGCACGACACCCAGCACTGTTTGTTCTAGCAGGTGGCAGGCAAAGTCGCAGCAGGGTGGAGTGTGTCTCTGCCTCCATGGAGTATCATGCTACCTGTTCTCAGGCAATCTCATGGCAAACACACCCAGGTGAGGGAATGGGACCTGCAACACTGCATGTGAAGCACTCTGGGCACCAAGCCCCCTCCAGAACCAGTGGAGAAAAGCATCCACTCACACAGTCCTTGGCAGGATGAAGCACTCTGGCACCAAACTCCCTCCAGAACCAGTGGAGAAAAGTATCCACAACCCCAGTCCTTGGCAGGATGAAGCACTCTGGGCACCACGCCCCCTCCAGAACCAGTGTAGAAAAACATCCACTCACACAGTCCTTGGCAGGATGAAGCACTCTGGGCACCAAGCCCCCTCCAGAACCAGTGGAGAAAAACATCCACTACCCCAGTCCTTGGCAGGATGAAGCACTCTGGGGACCAAGCCCCCTCCAGAACCAGTGGAGAAAAACATCCACTCACACAGTCCTTGGCAGGATGAAGCACTTTGGGCACCAAGCCCACTCCAGAACCAGTGGAGAAAAGCATCCACAATGCCAGTCATTGGCAGGATGAAGCACTCTGGGCACCACGCCCCCTCCAGAACCAGTGGAGAAAAACATCCACTCACACAGTCCTTGGCAGGATGAAGAACTCTGGGCACCAAGCCCCCTCTAGAACCAGTGGAGAAAAACATTCACTCACACAGTCCTTGGCAGGATGAAACACCCTGGGCACCAAGCCCCCTCCAGAACCAGTGGAACATGTCAACTACTTGAGAGACTGTGGCTTTGCACTCCGCAGGACCAAACAGTGGACAACCCACCCACTTGAGAGACTTGAGAGACTGTGGCTTTGCACTCCCCAGGACCAAACTGTGGGCATGGAGCCCCCTCGTGGAGCAGTGGCGTTGTCCGTTCATCCGGCTGAGGTGCCCCCCCTCTGGTGCCTGTTTATTTTCGATCTGATGCCCCAGCAGTGTTCTCTCCGTTTTGAGTCAGGTATCATGTGTGGGCTTCGCCCATGCATTTTGGGACACTGGTCCACGGACAATGATTGGAACACAATTCGGACTTGTTTAGTCGCTGTACATATTTGTATATACTGATGATGTAAAGTTGTCTTGGCCTATCTGATGTTTCGATGATTACAATTGTTACAATCATTTTATTTTATCCTTGTGTTCTTCCAGGGGGTGACGGGGTGTAAATGTCATGTTGCTGCATGTATTTGTGTGTATGTTGTTGTGGGTAAGGGTAGGGGTAGGGGTGTTGCATGTTGCGTGTGTGTGTGTCACTCTCTCTTTCCTCCCCCGTCCCTTGTGTGCTAGGTGCAGTACTCACTGTGTTCATTGCCGGCGTCTTTGCTGCTCCTGGTAGAAGAGGAGGTAAACCAACATGGGCAGGACCTGTAACTCGGGCTTCATGGTGTCCTGGTTCCTCGTTGGGTGTCGAGAGGTGAGTGGTTTCCGTTACAAGTCTTGTTTCCGCGTGCTTTTGATGGCATTGGTACCTCCCCGGAAAAGGTGGCGGATAGGCCTGTTGTAATACAGTGGGCGGTACATTGTGTTCTGCATGTCTGTTGGCGGTTACCGCAGCGGTGTTTGTTTCCACCGCCGTGGCGGTCGGAGTGTTAAAGTGGCTGTCTATGTTGGCAGTTTCCGCCATGGTTGTGATTCCATTTTTTTAACCGCCGGCCTGTTGGCGGTATTACCGCCGCTTTAACACCGACCGCCAGGGTTGTAATGAGGGCCTAAATGCTTGAGAGAGAATGGCTCATATTGAAGAAAGCAAGAAATATTAGAACAGGGCAAGAATAGCAGTAAGTAATTATGCAGATGCTAGATGGGATGAGCAACAGCATAGGTGGAGGAAAGTTGTTGTTGAGGGAGCTTGACTGTACCCAGCAATTACTGATGAGAAATCTGAGATACTGAAAAAGAATAAAGCACAGGGAGATAAGAATTAAAAAAGAAATCAGACCCCAAAAGTGATTCAGAGGGAGAAATCTTGGATGCATTATTAGCCACGCATCCACCACCTTATGTGGCCCCTGTAACAAATACTGAGAGTTCTTCGACCTCTAATGCAACAGTGGCTTCTACCCCTGTTGACCTGAATGTAATTCAAATTGAAAGTATTGCAGATGACACAGCCTGTTATGACACAGCCTGTAGTTTCAAATGGTATGCCTGCCTAAGTTGAGTCAGTACCGGCAGTGATGCCTCCAGGTGTTACTGCTTCTATTGTGACTGTACCAGCACCTGTTGTTAGAGTGATAACAGCAGAATCAGTAGGGATATGCATAGTAACTGCTCAGATTATTATTGTCCCAAATACTGTAGTTCAAGGAGCTGTTGGAGGAGCACCTGTGACAGAGTTTATCCCAACATCACACAATTCAGAAATTGTTGCCTGAATACCACCACAGACTGTTCAGTCATTAAGAGAATGGAGAAGGATTGTCTTTATGACACCAATAGCACAAGGTGAGACAAATTTATTTGAAGATGGGATTTTTCCCCAAAGGAATGAAGAAGCTGCAGAAAATAAAAAGACGGGAAACACAGAGAAACGCGTTGTCATTACACTGGAGGAAGAGAAAGAAAGACCATTAATGGTCCCAAGATTAAAAACAGAACTAGAAGAAATAATTAGAGGATCTTTAGATCTTATACATGTGTATCAATGCCAGGAAATTAACTGATTTATTTTCCCATTGCAGAAACGTTTCAGGGCTCAAGTAGGTGATGAACCAATTAAGGCCATGGGTTCTTCAGGAATGCGATTACAAAGGAATTAGTAACATGCCTACCCAAATGGAGTGATTTTGAGAAAAGAAACAATCAAGGGCGCCTGAAGTAAAAGAAAGCCGCCTCCAAGTTCCCCAGATGAAGGAGAAGCTTTTGCTTATCCATTGAGAGAGATACCAGGGGTAGTGTATGTTCATGTGCCATGGAGTAGGGGAGATCTTGCAGAATTTACAAATAATTTCCCAAAATTGAGAGAGAATACTATGAAGTGGTACACATAAATCGACAGATTTGTGAAGATTTCAAAAGTGCTGTGGACTAGTTTGATTATGTTATTTGATATTGTGCTTCCAAATGATTTATGGGCTAAGTGTAAAATTGCTGTACAGTGGCCAAATACAGTTCCACCTAGAGATGCAGTCACTAGTGCACCATCTCCTGTTGTAATAAATCAATATAATGAGGTGACTACTTTTCTAAAAGGCATGGTTTCTCCAAAAGATCTAGATTATGTGAAGATAAAGAGAGCTCAGCAAGAGGCAAAAGAATCAATGCATGAATACTATGAGCAGTTGTTGCAGGCATTTCAGCAACACAGTGGCCAGTCACATCTTGAGCACAGTGATATGGGATTCTTTGTGTCACAGTTATCAGATTGAGACTAAAGATCAGTCAACATATACAAAAGAGTGTGTTTTGTGTAGGCAGACTAAACCATTGGATGAGATCCTGAAGAATGCAAAATATTTCAGTTATGAACTAGACATGAAGCAGAAGAAAAGTCAAGGAAAGGTTCATGCTGGCTCAAATTAAATTGGCACAGGTTTTTCAGAATCAGTCATTTGCAGGGAATTATGGCGGAATGCAGGGTATTGGTTTTCATGCCGGAGTTCAAGGTGTTCAGAGAGGTATGATGGTTCCCCGGGATATAGGTTGAGGAGTTCTGATTGACCTGAATTAAAAACAGGTATTGAAAGAGGGAGTGGAGACTGAATCCAGATAGAATCAGTGGAAATAATCAGACGCAAAGAGAAAATCAGATGAAGATGCAGAATATACCCGTTCAGCAAAATACAAGTACCAAATGCAGACACAGGTTCCAATGATGCAGGTCCCACAAGCTCCAGTGGCTTAAAAAAATGTGGGTAATCCCTGATTTAACATCAATCAGATGCCCACAGTAAACAGAACCTAGTTCAGAATCAGAGCCTGAACCCATTTCAACAGTTCCTTATGTTGGACAGTGAGAGCTTTGGCTCTGACAATTTGCAATGACGGTGCCTGAGTAGGAGAGGAAGATTGCATACTTGGCGCAGTCTTAAAGATAGATGAGGGTGGACCATTTACAGAAGGTGAGGTAAATGGCCACCAAGTGTCATTTTCTATTCACATCTGAGCTACCTTTTCCACTGTTAGAACAGCGGAAGCCTCAGACCCACCCCTCTCGGGAAAAAAGATCCAAGTTGTAGGATTTACGAATAAACAGATAAAAAAATCCAGTTTCAGAAGTGGTTCAGGTAAAAATAGGTTCATCTGAAGAAAAACACCAGGTTGTTGTGTGTGACTCGAGTCCTGTAAATCTGTTAGGAAGGAATTTGTTTTGCAAGCTAACTTTCACAATATATTGTACACCTAATGGTGTTGAATTCCAGACACATGCTGAAGATGTAGAGTTTAAGTTGGTCCCTCACAAAGCTATAGGACTGTATCTAGTGAGTACAGCAGAAGAGTTGTTCCCTGATTTGAGAGAAACTGTGAACTCAGAAGTATAGGGTTTTACAGGAAAAGACATCAGACTAATCAAAGGTGTGGAACCAGTCTACATCACAGTGCGTTTTTTCAGAGCACACCACCATACAATTTGACCCCAGAGACAGTGGTAGGAATAACACCAAAAACTGAAGATATGTTGAGAAAAGGAACCCTGAAAGACATCTTTGGGAGCCCTTGTAATTCACTTATTATGGGCTTGCAGAAGGCCAAAGGTAAATATAGATTCATACAACATCTCAGGAACATTAATGACGTTGTTGTTCCATGTTGTCCCATGATACAGAATGGAGCCACCATCCTTTCCCAGATTCTGCGCCCTGCAGATTGCTTTACCATTGTGGATCTTTGCCAAGCCTTTTTCTCCATGCCATTGCATGAAGACAGTCAATTCTTGTTCTCTTTCCTGTTTTGAGAGAGAGTTTTGGTATGGTGCAAAGTTCTACAAGGGTGTACTAAGAGTCCTATTTTCTTTTTTTTTTTTGTCCTCATTCAGCCCCGCTTACTGAGACCCCTCTTCGTTTCTATAACCTTTTCGCCCTCTTGTCTACGAAGAGAGACTCAAGTCAGGGGGTGCACCTTTGTAGCTCCTGGTCCGCCTGAACAGACCCGCCGAGGCGTCAAACGGCACTTAATCATTGGACTAAAGCAGAGAGAAGCTCATTAGGACATTCTCACATAAGTACCCCGCAGTAAACTTTAGCAGGGGGGCAAATTTAGTCAATTCCCTGCCAATTTATTAGTGGTGACCATATTTCTACGCTTTTCTTTGAGCCCTGCGTATTTAAGTCCATATTTGCCGCACGGCGAGCCGCGTTCAACCAGTCTGTATAGCTCGGCGAGTGCTCCTTCAACCATTTTTTGCAGATTTCATTTCGTCCCAGCACAATTACATAGAACAAAAATGAACGATTAGTTTTATTCACCCTTTTCCATATCCCCTCGTCCTGGAGCTGCCCGAATATAATTAATGGGAGTGATGCATTAATTTTCCAACCTAACATCGATGATACTACCCTAAAAACCTCCTCCCAGAACAACCGAACAGAGGGGCAGTCCCAGAACATGTGTACATCCGTTGCTCCCATCCCACCACATTTCGGACACTTGATCACCTCCCCCTTCTTAAATTTAGACAATTTTGCCGGAGATATGTATGCTCTATGTAGAGTATAAAGATGGTTTTTCCTTAATGGCGCCGGTTTCACTACTTCAGACAATGTCATGCACGACTTCCTCCACCATAACCCAATCTTGTCGCCTAACATCGCCTTGCCCCATAGCTTGCTTGGTAGGTCAAAGTTCTCATCCAGGGTTTCTAATATTTCCCAATACCAAACCGCCACCCTCTTCCCCGAAGCCGAGACCGCCAGGTCTAAAAAAGAGTCCTCCAGGTCATTTACCACTCCTAATCCCCCCTTAGTTTCTTTTACCCACTGTCTTATCTGTAAATATTTTAACCTGGACAGAGAACCGTCCGTTATTCTTACCAGTTCCTCCCAAGAAAGTAAGGTGCCATCTCGCGCAATCTCCCCCCACCTTTCCACACCTGCCCTTTTAAGTGGTAATGCGAGAATATCCTGGCAACATTCTGGGGTGCCCGGGGAATCGCAGATAGGGGCCTGGTAGCTGTAATAATGTGCACCTAACCGCCTCCTCAACTGGTACCAGCTCCTTGCCATTCCTTGCAGCACTTTTAGTTTAATTTTTTTGAAGAATTTAGGGTCGCCAAATTTAAATAGAAAAGACTGTAAGCCCCCTTTTTCCGACAAAACCATAGCCTTGTACATTCTGCCTACTGCTGAGCCGTCTGGAGACATAAACAGCATCCTTGAGTTTTTAAACAAAAAAGCCCACGCATAATATGTCAAATCAGGGAGAGTCAGTCCACCTTTTTCCCTCCTTCTGCGTAGCTTTTTCCATGATATCCTCGGCCCCTTTGAGTTCCAAATGAAACTACTTATCGCTTGTTGCATTTTATCTAGATGCCCCTTGTGCATTGCCAAGGGTATAGCTGAAAACACAAAGTTCCATTTGGGCAAGATAAACATCTTAATTAGATTTATCCTCCCAAGAATCGTCAAGGGGAGACATGCCCATTTTTGTAGCATAATTTTGCATTCCACTAATAACTTTCGAGCATTCCTCTCTGCTAAGTCCTTCAAATTTTGAGTCACTAAAATGCCCAAGTACCGTATTTCCTGCTTATTTGTTATCGACCCTCCTTCCATATTCCACTGCATAATATCTGTTTTCCCCACATTAATCCGGTACCCTGATATCCTTCCAAATTGATCAGCCAAATCTTTGACTGTGTTAAAGGCCAGGGACAGGTTATTTGTATATATTAGTACGTCGTCTGCATATAAGGAAATTTTCTTCTCCCAACCATTACAGCAGAAGGGTGCCATAAGAGGGTTTTGTCTGATTTTTCTAGCAAATGGCTCAATATATAGATTGAACAATACCGGCGACAGGGGGCAGCCCTGCCTCGTACCTCTTGAAATAGTAATAGGGCCCGTAAGTTTACCGTTCACCAGAATCTTCGCAGAAGGGGATGTATAAATCCGGTCAATTACACCACAAAACTTGGAGCCTAAATTGGCCCGCCTCAAAACCGATTTCAAAAAATTCCAATTAACTTGGTCGAAAGCCTTCATTGCGTCTAACATAATAACTGCCAAAGGCGAACCAAACGTTGTGGCCATATCTATTGCCCCGATCAGTTCGAAAGTTAATTCATGCAAATATCTGCCTTTAGAAAAACCTTTCTGGTCGGGGTGGACTAGATTATTCGCTATCCTAGTCAGCCTATCCGCTAGAAGCTTAGCTAGCAGTTTATAATCACTGTTCATCAATGATATCGGCCTATATGAGGCACACTTCGCTGGGTTTTTATCCGGTTTCAAAATTAAGGAGATCACTGCTTCATTCCATGAAAGCGGAATATCATTGCCAAACTCCAGAATCCCTCCAAACAATTCTGTCAATACTGGGATAACTGAATCTCCTAATACCTTATAAACTTCCACTGGGATACCATCCAGGCCAGGCGCCGTTCCAGACTTACTACTAGTCAGAGTTCTCCTAATTTCCTCAGCCGTTATTGGGGCGTTCAATGCTTCCTTCTCCTGCAATGATAAACCTAAAAGTCTATCAGCCCCTATCCAGTCCGTTACCATACCTTCATCCACCACTAACCTTTCCGAATACAATTGTGAAAAAAAGTTTTGAAAAGCCGATTCTATTACCGCCTCATCTGATCTTTTTTCACCTGTATCCTCCACTTCAACCTCCTTAATGTAGTTCCTAACCCGGTCAGCTTTACCTGTCCAGGCTAATAACTTCCCCGCATTTTCCCCGTATTCAAAATGGGCCAGTTTACTTGCTTCCCATTTACTTTGAATTCTTCCCTGTAGTATATTTTCCAACTGACTTCTCAACCCATCCCAGCTGGACCTCAAAGCCTCCGTCTCACCTGCTTCAATTATTTTGGTTTTATATTTTCGCATTTCCTGCTCCAACGCAGAAATCTCTTTTTTCTGACGTTTATGTTTCTGAATGGCACAACTCCTTAACTCCCCACGAATGACTGCTTTAAACGTGTCCCATACTACAGATAAAGGGGCGGAGCCCAAATTTACACTAAAAAAGAATTCGGCTTCCTTGCGCAGCTTTAACAACACATCTTGATCTAATAATAATGTCCGATCAATCGTCCACCGGGCACTACAACTTATCTGACGAAAGCACATATTTAACACCACCGCAGAATGATCTGATAAATGCGAGGGCAGATACACAATATTCTTCACCTCCTCTCTCAAACGCATATCTAATAGAAAATAATCAATTCGCGAAGAGTCCTATTTTCATTCACATTTTGAGTCTCTGGAGATGCCTTGTGATTCAGTTCTTGCACAGTACATCAATGACCTACTTGTGGCATCGAGAACTCGATAAGCTTGCAAACAAGATGCATTTGTTTTGCACAATCACTAGCTGAGAATGGGCACAAAATGTCTCTGAGCAAATGGCAATGCTGTCGAAAAGAAGCCCAATACCTGGGAAATATCATTGAAAAGGGAATGAGAAAGGTGTCACAAGAAAGAATTGAGGCAATATTGAGGCTGAGTAAACCCAAAAGTCGGGGAGAAGTCAGAATGTTCACGGGAATGGTTGGTTACTGTAGACAGTGGGTTCCAAAATGTCCCCTAGTGGCTAAACCTTTACTGAGGCTGACACATAAAGATGTGCCTGATCTGTTTCCATGGGACTACAAGTGCTTGAAAGTTTTCCTAGAGCTGAGAGAAAGTCTCTGTCAAGCCTCAGTACTACTCGGTACCACTAGCATGTACCAATACCAATACCACTACCATGCATTACTCAGATGCATGGAGATTTTTGAAGACCTGTGGCTTATTTTTCAATCACTCTTGATCCCATAGCCACAGGACTGTCCGGCCATCTAAAAGCCGTGGTGGCGGTCACTGGCATCATAAAGAGGTGTGAAAAGATAGTGATGGAACATCCTTTAACAGTTGGTCCCACACTCTGTGGAGATTCTGCTTACCAAAATGAAAACACAGCATATGACAAATTCCAGACTACACAATATAAGCTGCAGATCCTTGTTTCAGAAAACATTGTTTTGAAAAGATGTTAAGTTACTACAATTGCCAGAAAAGGATGTAAATAATGACGATTTTAGCATGATTGTCTAGAGGTCAAAAAAGTATGAACCATGCCAAGGCCAGACATAAAAGAAAAATAATTGATTGAGCCTGATTATGTAATTTTTGTGGATGTCTCATGTTTTAGAACCAGTGAAGGTGGTTTCAGAGCAGCTGATGCTGTCTGTACAATTCAAGAAGTTGTAGAAGCTTCATGACTTCGAGGTGTTACCTCAGCACAAGCTGCAGTGCTGAACGCCCTTACAAGAGCTTGCAGTCTAACAGTTCAAATGAGAATGACTATATTTATGGATCGTCAGTATGGCTTTGGTGTGGCCCATGATTTGGGACAGTTATGGCTACAAAGGGGTTTCCTGACTTCATCTGGCTTCCCTATAAGAAATGTCAAACATGTGAAAAGATTGCTAGAAGCACTGCAGCTGCCAACTGAAGTTGCAGTTGTTAAATGTGTAGCTCACAGATGTGGCAAATGATATGTCATAGATAGAAAAAGATAGGCTGACAAAGTTGTACATTATTGTGCACTTGTGGCCTGTACGTTTAAGGGGACTTACACAGATGAATCTGAAGAGGACATTGTCTTTCAATGTTGCTGTCTGTAGCTGATACATGGGAAGAGCTCAAGAGAATGCAGGAAGATGTTTCAGAAGCACAACAGCAGGGTTGGATCAGAGCACAATGTGTGAAAAACACAAATGACATTTGGATTTCAGCAGATGGAAGAACATTGCTGCCAGAGAGTCTATTGTTTCACAACATTTTCATGGCTTAACACACTTAGAGGGAGATGCAATGGTGACGTTGTTCAGAAACAATGGATTAGACCCCAGATTCAGGATGCTTGCAGAAGAATTGTGCCACTGTTGTGTAATATGCCAACAGAAGAACATAAGGGAAAGAACACCAGTTACACTAAGCCATGTAGGGAGATCAGGTGGTCCCTTCAACAGGATACAGATGACTTTATTGAGATGCGTGTTAGATATAGAGCACATTTTCTCTCTATGGGTGGAAGCCTACCCAACTCACTGTAGCGAAACTCCTGTTGAGAAAGTTAACACCAAGGTATGGAACGTCAGTTTCTCTGGCGTGAGATCACAGGACAATGAGGTCCTTAGGATGTTGGGTGCAGCATTACAAGTGCAGCAGAGACTACACTGTAGCTATCATCTAGAGGCGTCTGGGATTGTTGAACAGCTCAATAGAACTATAAAGTCCCAGTTGGCAAAGGTCTGTGCATGCACTTCACTGAAATGACCTGATGCTTTGCCTTTGGTGTTGATGAGACTTTGAAGTACACCTGACAGAAAGGTAGGATTATTGCTGCTTGAGATCCTGATGGGGTGTGCAGTGAGATTGCCTGCTGTACTTGCGAATGCACTTGTGAACATCACAGATGACATGATACTCGATTACTGCAAAGGATTGGCTGATGTGGTGCATTCTGTTTCTCAACAGATTGAAACTGTCACTGCAAATCTGTATCAAGAGTAGTGTCATGGCCGTGCCCCCATCGAGTGGGTGTTGGTCAAGAAGCATGTAAGTAAGTCCTTTCTGGAGTCGAGGTGGAAAGGTCCCTACCAAGTGATTTTAATCACAAAATAATGCTGTTAAATGTGCTGGAGTACCAAACTAGGTGAATGCATCGTATAGTCAGAGAACCATAGATCTGTATGAAAAAATAGTATTCTTTGAGCCAGAACGAAGAGCACTGGTGACAGTACCCACGCAAGCTGTACTAGTACAATGAGCAAAACCACAAGAGGCACAATAGCAAGGAAGAGAAAGGCATGAAGAACTACAGCCAGTTGCACCAATCCAGATTCCTATCATCGCACAAAGTGGCATTGATGTTTCTGGTGAAGAAGAAGAAAGAGAAATAAGCGCTCAACCTGAAGTGACAGTTGAGTCATCACCACAACAAGTAGAAGAGCCAGGTGAAGGAACAAGTACTGGATCAAAAAGTGTTGCTTATAATACTGAATGGCCAAGATCTTACGAGTGAAAGCATTTAAGACCAAGTGCCCCCAACGATTGCTGAGAGGACAGAATCTACTGGTATAAGTGACACAGAAAGAGAAGACCAACAGGAAGCAAATAGATAAAAAAGAGTGAGAGTACCCTATCAGAGGTATTCTGCACCTGAATGAACTTACTATGTGAATCTTGTACTCATTTACCTTTATCAGATTTGCTTGATGTGAGTACAGAACTGTATGAACCACTTGAACGTCATTTAGAGTCTGTAGTTGGGAAAAGCTGCTGAAAAAGATTTGTGAAAGAAACAAAACCTGTCTGAAAAACTTTATTGAATGGAGAATGCAATAGACTGAAATAAAAATTGACAAGTTGACCAGCAATAAGAATTAAGAAGATTTCCCTAGGCCTAGGGTTGCAGTAGAAGAGTAGGGGTAAATGTTTTGGAGAAGATGGAGTAGGGTTAAGAATAACTATACGAAGATCACTGTAAATAAAGCTGAAATACCCAACGGCACTGCAGAAAAGAAGAAAAAAATGAAAGGCTGCTTGTGCAATATTTAACTCTGAAAATGAATTATTAACAGTTTTGCTGCTACACTTTCCATTTGAAAAGATCCGATTATAGACATATGTGTTTCTTAACCAGAGCTAGATGCAATAGAATTATGGGTATTGAATTTTAGTAGTATTAATAGTAGCTATCTCATTATTACTAGTGATACACTTCACACCAGAGAAAGAAAATCCTGTGTTTGCATTTACTAACATGACATCTGCACATGTATTAGATGAGGATAAACTGAAAGCTTCATTTGTAGATTTTATGAAAGAAGATTACACAACAAATGTTTATTCTACGTTAGTTCAAGAATACACACATACTTTAGATGCAAAGGATTGTTATGTGTGTACGCACTTACCTTCACTAGCTATGCAGAAGGGGATAAACCAACACATACCTTTGTCATACGTAATTACTTGTAGTATTTTGCTTAGCTTAGTATATGGGCAATACAATTTAGTATAGTATTACTATAACTTTGACATGATTCTTTCAAAGGTTCCTTTTCTTTCTTTTTTCTTTCCAAAAAGGAGCAGTTGTAAAAATACATTAAAAATCCATCTTATCATTATAATAAGCCATTCCGGACAATTCATTATTAAACAACAAACAAAGATTATCGGGACAATTTAGTGAACAGCAGCATCAATGATTAATACATTTGTAAAATTAATCCACCATGAATAAAATGCCAATATATCTCAGTTCTTAAGTTAATAAAGTGGATCAGCAGACGTTTAGAAAAATAAATAGATGAACAGCTAATCCAGCAAAGACCTCGCCTCATTCAGAGCTGCCACCGACACCCACTGACGAAAAATCAAGAATTCAAGAAACCAATCATCAAGGCCCAGCTTGTCCACTATTCAGTCTAGCATTAGTGACAAGATCCTCCTCCCTCACCTCCTGCCCCCCCTTCCCTTACAGTTATACAGCATTTTCTCGGAATTGAGGCCCATATTTATACTTTTTGACGCAAAACTGCGCCAACGCAGTTTTGCGTCAAAAAAAGTAGCGCCGGCTAACGCCATTCTGAAGCGCCATGTGGGCGCCGTATTTATTGAATGATGTTAGCCGGCGTTAGCCGCCGGCGCCGTCTGGTGTGCATTTAAAAAAACGACGTACACCAGGCAGCGCCGGCGTAGGGGGATATGGGGCTTGGGCGTCATGAAATGGGGCAAGTCAGGTTGAGGCAATTTTTTCGCCTCAACCCGATTTGCGCCATTTTTTACAACTCCCAACCCCCATAGAAATGACTCCAGTCTTAGCAAAAACAGGAGTCATGCCCCCTTGCCCAATGGCCATGCCCAGGGGACTTCTGTCACCTGGGCATGGTCATTGGGCATAGTGGCATGTAGGGGGGCACAAATCAAAATTTTTTAACAAAAATACTTACCTGAACTTACCTTAATGTCCCTGGGATGGGTCCCTCCAGCCTTGGGTGTCCTCCTGGGGTGGGCAAGGGTGACAGGGGGTGTCCCTGGGGGCATGGGAGGGCACCTCTGGGCTCCTTCAGAGCCCACAGGTCCCTTAACGCCTGCCTTTTGCAGGCGCGAAAAAACGGCGCAAAAGCGGCCGTACGTCATGTTTTTTGACCCGCCCACTCCCTGGCGTGATTTTTGCCCGGGAGTATAAATCCGACGCACATGCCTCGGAGTCGATTTTTTAGACGGGAACGCCTACCTTGCATATAATTAACGCAAAGTAGGTGTCCACGCTAAAAAATGACGCTAACTCCATGGACTTTGGCGCTAGACGCGTCTAACGCCAAAGTATAAATATGGAGTTAGTTTTGCGTCGAAATTGCGTAAAAAAAAAGGACGCAATTTCGGCGCAAACGGAGTATAAATATGCCCCTGAATATACTTAATAGACGTGCAAACCATTGTTGTACAGCGGGTAGTTCTGCGCTTATCCATGCTGTTGTTATTAGGAGGTGTGCTACTACTATTTTTTTTTTTCTTGAATCTTTGTATTGTTTTAATTTTAAATTCAAGGTTACAGTGCAACGCATGCGTGAGGCACTCAAAAACAGTTACAGCAAAAGCACAGGATACTAGCGTACTCGCGGTCACACTTGGGACGCACACCAGGACGCCGGTTACATTGCTTACAATACATGTTTTTTGTGGATTAAATCTATGCGGTCTAGTTGAATATATGGAATTTCCAATATGGACACTTTGGTTTACTCACGAGGGATCTTATTCAGTTGGACCCGGACCGCTGACGTCGTGACTCCATTGGTTTTGAGGGAATCTTGTCATATCATGATGTTTCTACTTTTGAGCCCTGAAGAAGTCGTTTGGGATTTTGGTCCCGTGACGAAACACGCGTTGGCTTGATTACATTTCAAGACCTGTTTTGCGTCTCAAATCATTTTGTGAAGCTTCAGTGATCGGATACTTTGGTGATTTCATCTTCAGGAGAACTTCTCTATATAATAAACTTTGAGAAACTCGATCTGTTATATATGGACTGACTGTATAACCTAATTGGAACTGTGTAGCCATTTCACTACATTATTTGTTGTATATACTTATGCTTTTGCTGTAACTGTTTTTGAGTGCCTCTCGCAGGTAATTTCAGTGTTTTGTTTACTTTTGTAAACGATTTGAGGGATGGGTGTGGTCCCTTGTGAAGGCACCATTTAGTGACTCCGAGGCCGAACCTTTACCCTTGAGCGCCCCTCTTTTCCCACTAACTGCACCCCCTCTCTTCGTCCTACAGTTCAACACATAATGACAGAGGACATATGCATTATAGCAGCTTTGTCATATAACTGCATTTCAAGGCGGAGATTAAGCCTAACCGGAGTGCAATAACAGTGCAATTACAACAACAGATAACAACTTGGAGTCCGTTTTGATCACCCCCCCAGCTCCTCCCCACAGTCCCAGCACATCTCACGAGTCCAACATTAATTTCCGCCAGCCTATGGGATGTCCGCTCCTCCCAAACCCCCCAGTCAGGCTGGTCCCCACAAGCTGCAGCGAAGGCAGTGTACGCGCGCAGCAGCGAGTGCGGTAATCAGCCCCTATGTATGGGCATGGCATCCAGTGGTCGGCAGTGCGTCATTGGCCACAGTGATGCCCAGGCTTGTCGGCTGCCCCGCCTCCTGCAGTTTATCAAGCATTGCATCCCAGCTAATGGCCAAGGGACATTTCTGGAGGCACAGGTTGTCCTCCCTATGCAGCACCACTTCCTCCGCCCACACCATAATGGAGTTCTCCAATGTCACTAATGTGGGTGGGACCGTAGCTAGAGTTATAGCAGATGTTAATGTGGCTAGACAGCACAGCATCCATGTCGTGTCGGAACAAGGCCCAGTCAAATCTGCCTCCCATCTGGCACGCAACGAAGCGCAATCATTGCCCATGTGTGAGCAAAGAGCATCAGTGAGCCATCTTACTAGGTGTTTATCTTGTCCCATGATGTGCATATATTGTAGTGGTAGGTGTGTTGGTGGTTCAACTGTTATGTCCCCCCAGTGTCTCTTCAATGTTGCTATCAGAGAGCTATGCAACAAGAATTGTCCTGTGGACAGACCCATCTCCACCGCCAGCGTGGCAAATGGGATGAGCGTGCCCTTCTCGTATAGATCGCCTAATGTATGGATCTCTACCGCGTGCCAGAGTCTCATCTCAGTGCTGCTAGTGTATTGCAAGCCAGATGGTGTGCCGAGTAGCACCACAGCTGCTGCGTAGGGGGTGCCCAGGCACGTGGGGTACAGGCTTCTGCTATAGCATCAATAGACTACGCCCAGCAAGGGTGCCTCAGGCTGCTTTGATTTTGTAAAGGGGTGGAAGAGGTGTAGAATTTCGGACGTTGTCCAGGGTGGTGCTTTAGTCGCTGTGACCGCCAATTGACCGCCACATAGCCACCATGCCACCCATTGAAGTTGGGAGGCCAGGTAACACTGTTCCATGTTCTGGACTGCTAGGCCTCCCCTGTCCAGGGGCAAGTACATCTTACTCAGTGCTACTCTACAGCAGTCCTTACCCATAATAATTCTCTGATTCTAGTCTCCAGTTCCTGATAGAATTTAGCCAGAACATAATAGCGTAAATTAGAGAAATAAAAAGCAGCCAGTGTGAAATATGTTGATGCCAAGATAATGAAATGTTCTAGGCTGCCACAGAGTAGGCACACCAGACAAACAGAGGCCCGGGCCAGGCGTGTCAGGGGCGAAAGGAAAAAGACAGTCCAGAAAGTGCTTCAAAATTTTGTAGGATATCCGTAATGTCAGCTGGGATGTTCTCAATATCTCTGAAATATAAAAGGAGGTCATCCACATATAAAGATACAATGTGGGAGCCATCTCCCAACGGCATGCAGTTCGACCGCCAAGGGTTACATGGCAATTGAGAATAGTAACGGAGAGAAGGGACAACCCTGTCAGGTCCTTTTGCCTACCTCAATGGGCTCAGAGATGTTTACTCTGATTTTAACTCTGAGCTGTGATCGAGTGTATGGCAGTCTCGTCAGGCGCAAGAAGTGGGGGCCAATTCTTAAGTACTGCAATGCCTCAAACAGGAAGGGCCATTACAGGGAGTCAAAGGCCTTCTCAAGATCAAGCACTAGGCAGCCCATCCGGGGCCAGTCCGGAATCGAGTGACCCTGAATAGGCCCCTGATATTCAGGGATGTGCCGCAGTCCGGCACAAATCCGTTTTGGTCCAGGTGTACTAGTTAGGGCACTAGGGGCGTTAATCGCGTTACCTGAGTTTTGGCCAGAATTTTATAGTCTGTATTTAGCATTGCAAGGGATTTGTAAGAGCCTAGTATCATCGGTTCCTTACCAGGTTTGGGGAGCGATACCAACAGTGCCTCCTGTTGCGATGCATGAAGGGATGCAGTTCTCAACACCTCCTTGTAAAGGCCGAGAAGGCGAGAGGTGATGGCAGAGGAGAATGACTTATAGAATTCTGACGGAAGGTTGTCAGGGCCGGTGGTTTTGCCTGTAGTCAACTCACGGACGCTGTCTTGTAGCTCAAGGAGTGCTAGAGGAGCATCCAGCTCCTCCCGCTGCTCATCCGTCAAACAGGAAAGATGTTCTGGGAAACAAATGTGTTGAAGCCAGTTGAGGTTGATACTGTGGAAGAGCGCTATAATGTTGTGTAGTGTTGGGTGAATTCAGCATGAATCTCACATTAAGGGTATGGAGAGACACGCCCATCGCTGAGCGCAGTTACACCACAGGGGCATGATGCTACTCCTGACGGACCAGCCAGGCCAGCAGTCTGCCCGACCAGTCAGCCGCAGCATGTGTGCTGGCCGAATGCACTGCACAATTAAGACACCTCAACCTTTCCAACTGGGACACATGCTCCTCCCGGGCATTTGCCAACTCCGAGGTGGCTGTGAGGCACTGTACGACCCTTTGTTTGTGCGATAACAGGGATTTTTCCACCCGGGTCAGGTCATGTTCAATGGACTTGCACAGGTTCCACTGTGCGCCCAGACTATGCCCTCATATAAAGACCTTGAATGCTTCCCACTCAATGAGATTCGACAAGGCAGAACCGCCCATGAGTTCAAAATATTCGGAGATCGCTTTGTCTAGCGATGCCCTGAACATGGTATCTTCTAATAACTCTGGCTGCAGTCACCATGTGGGGATCATGGGGGGAGATACGTCCCAACCCAGCTGTAAGAGTTGTGGATTATGATCAGAGTGAGTGCGGCCTAAGTAATCTGTCCCCAAGACTGCAGAGTTTAGATTGGGTGTGCATAGAAATCTGTCTGACATGAAGTTGATTTGGGGCCGAAAAGAACGAGTAGACTCTAGCATCCGGATTACATTGGCGCCCGACATTCAGCAGCTGCCAGTGCCTGAGCCATTCTCGCAGATCACGTGCAGCGGCCACTGTGGGTGCAGCAGGTAGCGGGGGAAGGAGGGTTCTATCTGGAGGTCTAGGACACTGTTGAAGTATCCTCCCAACAGCCAGGGGAGGTCACTCCATCTAGAAAGAGGGCCAGAGAGCCTGCTGAAAAAAGAAGCGTGATCCACATTTGGTGCAGAAATGGACACCAGTCATATCATCCTGCCCCGCAGTCGCCCACGTACTAACACATAACGTCCTTCAGTATCAATCTTACAGGCGTCAGCCACAAATGGAGTACCGAGGCAAATCAGATCATGGCCCCCCTGGTGTAAGAGGAGTAGTTGGTCACAAACAGCTCCCCTCACCAGCGCCTCCGCAACTGCGCAGCCTCCAAATGCGTGAGGTGGGTTTCCTGTAAGAGCGCAATTTGAATTAAGTGTCTCCTGAGGTATAAGTATATGTAGTATCTGCGTGCTGGTGTGTGTATGCCGTGCACACTCCATGTCAGGATGTTAGTGGAGGTCATGCTGTGTGATGGGTGAGTAATGCCCTAGATATTAGGGTCCGGGGGGTCAGACCTGCATGGCCGCCAAGCAGGGTGCAGAGGAGGGGGACAAAAGCGAGGGGAACTTGGGCTCCAGTGTAAACCTAACTTGCGCAGTGCAGAACCAACTGCTGTCTTAACAATAAAATTGGGAAATACCATCAGAGTGGAGGGACACGTGGTATCCACCCAAGCTACGTAACTTGCCTGTTGGCATCGCCAGTGCAAGCGGGAAGGGCCCACTAACAACAGATAGAACGTGAGGGGAGGTGGTCGGATGTTGGCCAGTGAGCCAAAGGAGGTGGAGGCCCCAAACATATTGTGGTTGAGGGAGGCGGATGAACATGTTGAAAGGTGCCCGGCATAAGATTAGAATTTCCTGAGCAATCATGAAAAGAAGCGTGGTACATCAATGCCCCACCAGTCTGCATTAGGGACAAATAGAACATGTGGCATCGTGCATGTCCCAGAGCACACTGAACAACGTCACTGCATGTCTAACAGTGGACTGGAGTGTTCAAACACACTAGGCATGGCAGTTCAAATAATGTTGTCGGCAGTTTGTGGTGTCACCACAGGGGGAGCGGGTATCCGAGAACAGGTCAGCGAAGGAGCCATTTTCAGCATCTGAGTCTGCCAGCTCCAGGACTGGGTCAGGTGTGGTGGTGGCTCACTAATAGCTGCCACTTTCTTTAGTGCTTGCCGACGTTCCCGTACGATCTGCTCTAGATCAGGAGCATGGGAGGCATCCGGGAGTGGGGTTTCACCAGCCACTCCCAGGCGTCATCCGGAGTGATGAAGAAGTGCGTTTTTCCATGGTGCACCACCCGCAACTTAGTGGGGAAGAGAAGGGGTTTGTTAGATGGAGGGCATGAAGTTTGCGTTTCCCCATGAGGAAAGACGCTCGCTGCTTTTGTAGCGCAACAGTCTAGTCCAGGAACATCATGACTTGTATATTGTCTACCTGAAGTGCCGGGAGCGATCTCACCTCACGCAAAATGCTGTCTCTGTCTGCAAAATGTAGTAGGCGGATAAGGAATGGACCGGGCCCCATACCCGGCGGCCTGGTTCTCATCAGGACCCGGTGGGTGCGCTCCATTGAGAAGGTTGTCAGTGAGCCCTCAGGGACCAGCATCTGAAGACAGTTCAGGGCATAGGCAACCACATCTGTACCTTCCACACCCTCTGAGAAGACCCAAGATGTGGAAATTGTTTCTTCTAGAGCATCCTTCAGCATCCTCCATGCGGCGTTCTAGTGTTGTCAGTCTGCTTAGCACATCCTGCATGGAGGTCTCCAGATGAGATGTTTGAGGGGCAATTTCGTCGAGGCGGCCCTCCAGAGAATGGCTTTTGTCCACTACTTTGCAAAGGTCCGCGTGGGGCAGAGTGAGATCACTAGCCACATTGTCAATCTTACCCTCCAGTGAGGTTTGGTCCTGGTTCAGCGAGGCCCTGATGCGTTCCACCGCCGCTAGCACCGCATCTAGCTTGTTGCCGTCAGTGTCCAGAGACCTGCCCTAAAGTGCTGGCTCTCTGGCCCCCGTGCCAGAGCATAGATAGCCCATATCGGCTGATCCAGGGTCTTGGCGTGCTTGGCTCATTGAGACACTGTAAGTCTCCGTGATCGCTGGGATGTGTTGGTTACTGCAAGTTGTGCGGAGGGCCCGCTTGCACGCACGATGAGCAGGTCTCAGCGCGCAACAGCACCAGCAGCCCCCCCGAAGTCAGTGACATGACGTGGCCTCTCCTTTGTAGGTGCTTAGGGCCAGTTGCTGTACCAGAAGCGATTACATTGTGAGTTGGCGAGACTGGCGATGAGTCAGCAAATACCAGCGCAGCAGCAGAACAATCAGTTGGGCAGGCACAGTCCACGTGGGACCCCAAAAGTGTGTCAGGCTGGGGGGCCGGTCAGTCGGTATTTCCTGCAGGCTCAGTAGCTCAGGTAAGTGTGAATAAGAGTAAGGCCCTTGATTAACTGAATATCTAGACCACGACTTCCGAGAGTTTATCCCAGCTGCTGCCAGCCATCAAGGCCCTTTCTGCACCGCTGTAGCTCCTCGTGTCTTTTCATCTGGCCCCCCCTGTATGCGCCTCCAAATCAGGCCCCCAGGCCCGATCAAATTCACAGCAGAGCCGGGAGTGTGGGGCAGTAGCACAGCATAAATCCAGGGCCCCTGTCTCCCCAGCAGCAGACCAGTCAATGAGGCAGGAAGTAGGGAGGAGGCAGTCAAGAGCAGGGCCCCTCCCTTCCCAGTGTCGTCGCTGCACCGGTGATGGCCTGCACGTTTTTACAGCTGGCGGAGGTAACACAGGAAAGAATCAGCACGCTCAGGCCTCCACGTGTGATCCTCCACTCCACATCGCACTCCACCAGCGCCTCACCTCCTCTCAGGCCAGGCAAGCACTGGTCTTCACAGACCTGCCCAGGACCAGCCACGGAGATGATGTGGGTCGCGCTCGGGTCGCAGCGCCCGCCCGCAGTCACTGCTCTCCACCGCGACCACTGTGTGGCTCCTCACCGCGCAGGCCACACCATCTCCGGTTCGGCTCCCGGAGCACCAGTCTGCCCCTCAATCGGCGTAGTGGTGGTGCCCAGCAAGCTATGCTCCTCCGCTCCAAATGCAGCAGCAATCTGTCCGCCTCCCAGCGGCTGATCGGATCACTGGATCGGGGCCACACCACAGAGCTCCAGTAACTTGCGCCCCCCATCTTGACGACCAAGCCACGCCCTCCAGGAGGCGTGTTACCACCATAGAGATTTTAAAAAAATCTAGTTCTCTCGAAAGATCCTGAGCAATACCAAACAACATCATAGCTGGACTAATATAGATTTCTGATACAAACAACTTTTTCCACAAAGGCCTTGATCTCTTCTTTGAATGCCTGTAGCCTCCCACAACCAAAAAACATATGGGACATGTCTGCTGGACCCTCTCCACAGCGAGGACACTTATCATCCTCCTTCTTGCTCTAACTAAACCACTTGGCAGGAGTGTAATACAGGTTATATATAGTTTTGTAATGGTGAGTTCTCAAACTAGAGGAGAGAAGTACTTTAATTCGAATCTCGATTGAGGCCTGCAGATATATACCCCCCACCCCCAGCTTCTCTTCCCATCTTACCGCTTGTGATTCTAAATCATCCGGGACCATATCCATCAGGGTTTTATAAATCTGGCTAATCTTGCTTCCTGGCTGCTGGAGTGTGTCTAAAAGGGGAGCTCTATCAATTAAAAAGGTCTCCTTCTTTAACTTGTTCATAAATTCCCAAATCTGCAGATATTTAAAGAACGTCCTTGCCTCCAACCTGAAGTCCTGCTGCAGCTCCGCAAACGAGCACAGCTGCCCTTGTGTGAGAAGACTTCACCCAGCCTACTCAGCCCAGATTGCTCCCATTGCTTACAGAGCCCATCATGGAATGGTGCAGGAAACATTAGAGATTGCCACAATGGAGTATAACGATTATGGGGCAAATCTACAAGCCCCTAGCACCTCCTTGTGCCACATCATCATAATTTCTTTTTTACACTAATGTGGCGTTAAGGAGGCATTTTTGCCGCGCCATATTTACAAAGTGGCGCAATGCATGCATTGTGCCACTTTGTAACCTCTTGAGCCACATTATGCCTGCGCCAGGCATAATGTATGCAAGGGGGGCGTTCCGGTGCCAGGGAGCCAGCAAAAATGGCACAATGAAATTTACAAGATTTCACTATGCCATTTTTGGCATAATTTTTAACGCCTGCTCAAAGCAGGCATTAAAATGATGCACCCATAGAAACCTATGGGCTGCCTTGCACTTTGCGGCACTAGCATCAAATAATTTTACGCTAGTGCACCAAAGTGCTACAATAGCGTCAAATATTCTGATGCTATTGGTCTAACGATGGCCATGGTATTTATGATACAGTGCTACCATGGTGTCGTTAGGTGCTGGTAGGGGAGCACAAGAAAAGTGACGCATCATCTATGATGTGCCACTTTCTTGTAAATATGCCCCTATATCTTTTAATACCCTGCTGTTTCTTAACCTTTGATCAAACTCTCTAAGCTGCCCCCATGATCTTGAAACTCACTTTCTTGTAGTAACTCAGCTCAATCTGCCTTAACAGGCCCCCCCTTACCATACCTCCCTAGGGCTAACTCATAAATGGTTGGAAGTTCCAAACATTTCACAGAGTCGTCCATCATGCCCCTCCTTGCTGAGAAAAGAATCCCCATATGTTGCAGGAGTGCTGCCCAATAATTAAACAAGAAGTTGGGAGCTGCCTCCCCCCCGAACTCGAGGGAGAGCTAAGAATGTGAGGGCCCGCCTTGTCCTTTTGTACCACCATACAAAATGTGAGCATCCAATTTCCTAAGCAATGACCCTTCTAGCCTGAGTGGTATGGTTCGAACAAATTAAGCACTTTGGGAGCACAGTCATTTTTAACATGTTACATCTTCCAACTAAAGGAGGGTGCAGCCCATGAATTCACTTCAAATCTGTGCTGATCTTACCTAATAGCAGTTCGAGATTTATTTGGTAAATGGAACCTACCTTAGGTGATATTCTGATCCCTAAGTAAGTGGCAGTCTCTAACCTACGGCTATCTGGCATAACTATATTATCAGTACATACAATCTGGATTTATCCTTATTGAGATGATAATCAGAGATTGACCCAAATTTCTCTGCCAATTTTTCCACCTCATTCAGCGCACTTAAAGGGTCTGGTGCAGTGCTTAATTTGTAAATAAAAACGTGCTGGTGCCCAAAGCCCTCTTCTTAAACACACGGCTGCTGCAATTAAATGTGGGAACATGGATTACTAAGGTAGCGTAAGCCTGAAGCACTCTGGGCCACTTCAATCCATTTACAGCCACTCCCTGCCCCTTCAGTTCACTGTTGCCGCTTTCTGCTTTCACCAATTGTGACGCTTTTTTGTTTTCCTCTTCCTACGTTTTTCCCATATGTGTCTTTTGCTCATAGTAAATGCTTGAGGCAGAAAAATAAGTGCCGGCCCTCAAAAACAAGTGCTGGTGCCTTGCACTGGAAACAACAAGCACAAATTAAGCACTGTTCTGGTGTGATTACAGCAATGTCAATGGAGTAGGCTAATACTTTTGTTTCGTAGTTATTAACTCTCACCAGCTTAATAATCTGGTTCCTTGATAATTGTTTAATCAATAGGTCGACATGAAGGGCAAAGAGAATGGGAGAACAGGGACAGTCTTGTCTTGTTACCCTAGTGATCATGCTCCTACCTGACTCTAGACCCATGATTTGAAGTTGGTCGGATGGAAAATGATACAAAGCCCTTATCGGCTTGATCATTTCTGGGCAAACCCCTTGCAACCCAGACCTCCCCAAAGATAACTCTAGATCACTTTGCTGAATGCTTTCTCTGCATCAAGGAAGATCATAGCCACAGGGTCTCCAATCACCTTTGCAACAGCGAATAATGTACTGTCATGTATAACATGTTTGGTGGTCCCTCTGCCAGGTATAAGCCTGTGCTGCCACGGCAACACTGTCTGGGCTATGACCCTCCCCATGCATGGCAACAAATATTTCCGAATAGAGTTTGTCATCAGAATTGATCACAGAGATAGGCCTGTAGGAGCCTGATTTGTCCAATTGCTTATCCTTTTTCCTGAAGATTACTATATCAGTGGCCCTCCACCCAAAGAGGCTGGTGGGATTCCCTTCCGCTGAACCTCCAAAAACATATCTAGCAGGACAGTAGCCAACTCTGTAGAGAATATCTTATAAAACCGTAAGGGCATTTTATCCGGGCCTGCCACTTAATCAGAAGCCAGAGATTTTAAAGCATTAGTGACCTCTTCCAACGTTATATCAGATTCTTATACCTTGATCTCATCAGCATCTACAGAAGCACTCACCACTTCTTCCAGTAAGCCTTCTACATGAGCTAGTGTAGGCACACTATCCTCCCAACATAGATCCCTATATTAATGCTCAAACACTGTAATAATACAAGCTGGCTCTGTGACACTAAAGTGCCACCCCCCTTTTCAGTGCTTTTGATGTTTCTATCTACATCCCTTTGCCTAGTTCGAAGGTCCAATAATCTACCTACCATATTCATAGCTTTCTGCCAGATTCCGAGCATAATAACTATTGATCATAGCTTATACCACAGCTATTTTTGTTGGATCTTTGACGCATCGTAGCCTAGTTTAATCCCATTGATATGTTGTATTTCCAGAGCAGTTAACTGCTCAAACAATCCATTAACCTCTTTAGCCATTTGTTGTTTACGAGCATATGAAACAAAGCTGATGGTCTCACTTCTTACTCCCGCTTTTAATGAATCCCAAATGGCCCCTGTTGAAGCATTATGCCTATTGATTTCCAAAAAATCTGTTATCCACGTTCTCAAGTGGCCAACATACTGGATGTAAAGAAGCAGCTTCTTATCAAATGTCCATTTGCCCTGGCGTCTGATTATCCCCATAGCAGATAGTTCTACAATTAAGAGATTGCAGTCTGAAAAAAGGTTTGGGGGAGTGTCCTAATGTCAGAACTGCTCAGTAACCCAGAAAATATAAAACAAATAGCCCAGTCAGACATTCTTTCTATATGGACACGAAAAATAAGTATACCTGGGGTTTGGAGTTTTAATTCTGTCTCATACACTCACCAACCCATAGCTCCTCATAGCCCTGTACACCTGAGGTATTCGCCCTTGGTACTTCATTTCTTGTTTTCTACTGACATCAAGGTGCAGGTTTAAGTCCCTGCAGAAAATCAGCGGGTTAGGCCAGGTAGCCAGCTCCACCTCCAGATCCTCCGGAAGAGTTGTTTCTTCCAAGTTGGACCCATATTTGGAGCAGATAGTAAATCCAGCCCCCGCTACCTGACATTCAACAATCACCCATTTGCCTACTTCGTCAACTAGCTAATGCTTCCCAAACATGACACTCCCTTTTGCCAGTATAGCCACCCCCTAGTGGAGGTTCTCTGAGCTTGAGCTGTACAGGCAAGGAAGTTATCCCCTGACACCTTCAACAGTTCCCTGTTCCCCCAGTGGATATGAATCTCCTGTTCACAAATACCTGGTTCCAGGGTTCTACGTACCTCTGCCAACCTTTGTCGCTTAGAATTATCATTTAGGCCACTGACATCCACTGAGCTGATACTGATTTCATCCACATGCATCATATTCCATTAAGATATTTGCCACCACAAAACCTCTCCCACCAACTAAATCCTTATGCCACTCAGGGAAAGTCAATCCCTGCCTTAAACTCATTTGGGTCACCTCTTGGTCCACGTTGTTCCTATATTGACCTTTGCCATTGTTTTTACTAACTATTTTGTTTTGTTTTTTGTAGTGCTCCCTACCCTGTCCCGCCAACCACCCTGACCCCTACCTGACTTGCCCCTCCCCCCAATGCATAGGTCTGTTGGGATGATTGCACACTCTCTGTCCAACCACCAGAGCATGTAATACCACTGTGAACTTTCCACTTTAGTGAGTAGATCAGCATAATCACAACTAAAACAATTACATCACATTCCTTGATTAAGCAACCATTTCTAGCACTTGGATCAAGCACATCTAGATAAGATAAACAAAATACACAATACAACTAAATTCACAGTAACCCAGACCTGTCAGGTTTAGACACTCTTCCCCTCAGAAAAATCCTTTGCTTCAATTTTGGATGTAAACATCCATTATCTTATTGTTCCAGACCACCGTAAGCCTCACAGAATTCAGCAAGAATGCCTGAGCCCCCTTGTCCTGGAAGGGTTTGATTCGTTGACAAAGCATCCAGTGTCTTTCAATGGTTATGTGACAAAAGTCAGGTAGAACAATTCCCCATCATGTGCTTAGCTTTTGGCCTTGCTTTTCATAAATTGCTTGTCTCAGGAGGAAATTCCCAATGTTGACCAAGATTGCCTGCAGCTTTCCCACTTTCCTGCTTAGTTTGCTTCAATACCAATGTAGTTCTGTGAATTCTTTGGATCTCTTTACCCCAGTTCCACCCCTCCAGTTCAGGAAAGGCCTTTTGAAACAGGTCCACAACAAATAATCACGCATCAGGTCCCTATTTGTCTTCTGCCACCCCTAACACATGTATGTTATTTTGTCGCTGGTGATTTTCCTGGTCTTCCTGAATATCAATCAGCTGGGCCTCGTGTGCCTCTGCCTGCCCTTGAGCACCTGCAACATGAGACGCAAGGGGCGAGGCCCTGGTTTCCAAGACAGCCATTCGTTCTACAATGGCCGCACATGTCTTGGCTACCTTACAGACTACTCATTGCAGTTTACATGCCACTGCTTGGACCCTGCAGCTGTCCATACGGATATCCTCCCTATGTGTCATAGTCTTGAGGGCCCTGTGCTGTGCCTCCAACTAATTACACAGTCAGAGAGTAGTCCTATTTTAGGGCCTTCTCTGCAGCTGCTTGCCACCCACCCTATCTGACAACCTTACATGCTGTTATTGATGCAGTGCCATCCAAGGTATCACTAAGCACACTCTGTGCACTGTCACTGAATTTACTGGTTGACTGCGATTCCTCCTTGTAGGAGGCTGGACTGGCTTGTAGTGAGTACCAAGGGGTACTTACACCTTGCACCAGGCCCAGGTATCCCTTATTAGTGTATAGGGTGTCTAGCAGCTCAGGCTGATAAATAATGGTAGCTTAGCAGAGCAGCTTAGGCTGAACTAGGAGACGAGTGAAGCTCCTACAGTACCACTAGTGTCATATGCACAATATCATAAGAAAACACAATACACAGATATACTAAAAATAAAGGTACTTTATTTTTATGACAATATGCCACAAGTATCTCAGTGAGTACCCTCAGTATGAGGATAGCAAATATACACAAGATATATGTACACAATACCAAAAATATGCAGTATAGTATTAGAAAACAGTGCAAACAATGTATAGTTACAATAGGATGCAATGGGGACACATAGGGATTGGGGCAACACAAACCATATACTCCAAAAGTGGAATGCGAATCACGAATGGACCCCAGACCTATGTGACCTTGTAGAGGGTCGCTGGGACTGTAAGAAAACAGTGAGGGTTAGAAAAATAGCCCACCCCAAGACCCTGAAAAGTGAGTGCAAAGTGCACTAAAGTTCCCCAAAGAGCACAGAAGTCGTGATAGGGGAATTCTGCAGGAAAGACCAACACCAGCAATGCAACAACAATGGATTTCCAGACGAGAGTACCTGTGGAACAAGGGGACCAAGTCCAAAAGTCACGATCAAGTCGAGAGTAGGCATATGCCCAGGAAATGCCAACTGTGGGTGCAAAGAAGCTGCTACTAGGAAGTAGAAGCTGAGGATTCTGCAGGAACGACAAGGGCTAGAGACTTCCTCTTTGGAGGATGGATGTCCCACGTTGTGAAGAGTCGTGCAGAAGTGTTTTCCTGAAGGAAGACCGCAAACAAGCCTTGCTAGCTGCAAGTCGTGCGGTTAGGGTTTTTGGATGCTGCTGTGGCCCAGGAGGGATCAGGATGTCGCCAATTGCGTCAGGGGACAGAGGGGGCGCCCAGCAAGACAAGGAGCCCTCTCAGAAGCAGGCAGCACCCGCAGAAGTGCCGGAACAGGCACTACGAAGTGGAGTGAAACGGTGCTCACCCGAAGTTGCACAAAGGAGTCCCACGCCGCCGGAGGACAACTTAGGAGGTCGTGCAATGCAGGTTAGAGTGCCGTGGACCCAAGCTTGGCTGTGCACAAAGGATTCCCTCGGAAAGTGCACAGGAGCTGGAGTAGCTGCAAAAGACGCGGTTCCCAGCAATGCAGTCAGGCGTGGGGAGGCAAGGACTTACCTCCACCAAATTTGGACTGAAGAGTCACTGGACTGTGGGAGTCACTTGGACAGAGTTGCTGGATTCAAGGGACCTCGCTCGTCGTGCTGAGAGGAGACCCAGGGGACCGGTGATGCAGTTCTTTGGTGCCTGCGGTTGCAGGGGGACGATTCCGTCGACCCACGGGAGATTTCTTCAGAGCTTCTAGTGCAGAGAGGAGGCAGACTACCCCCACAGCATGCACCACCAGGAAAACAGTCGAGAAGGCGGCAGGATCAGCGTTACAGAGTTGCAGTAGTCGTCTTCGCTACTTTGTTGCAGTTTTGCAGGCTTCCAGCGCGGTCAGCAGTCGATTCCTTGGCAGAAGGTGAAGAGAGAGATGCAGAGGAACTCGGATGAGCTCTTGCATTCGTTATCTAAGGAATTCCCCAAAGCAGAGTCCCTAAATAGCCGGAAAAAAGGGTTTGGCTACTTAGGAGAGAAGATAGGCTAGCAACACCTGAAGGAGCCTATCAGAAGGAGTCTCTGACGTCACCTGCTTGCCCTGGCCACTCAGAGCAGTCCAGTGTGACAGCAGCACCTCTGTTTCCAAGATGGCAGAGGTCTGGAGCACACTGGAGGAGCTCTGGGCACCTCCCAGGGGAGGTGCAGGTCTGGGGAGTGGTCACTCCCCTTTCCTTTGTCCAGTTTCGCGCCAGAGCAGGGCTGAGGGGTCCCTGAACCGGTGTAGACTGGCTTATGCAGAAATGGGCACCATCTGTGACCATGAAAGCATTTCCAGAGGCTGGGGAGGCTACTCCTCCCCAGCCCTGACACCTTTTTCCAAAGGGAAAGGGTGTAACACCCTCTCTCTGAGGAAGTCCTTTGTTCTGCCATCCTGGGCCAAGCCTGGCTGGACCCCAGGAGGGCAGAAACCTGTCTGAGAGGTTGGCAGCAGCAGCAGCTGCAGTGAAACCCCGGGAAAGGCAGTTTGGCAGTACCCGGGTCTGTGCTAGAGACCCGTGGGATCATGGGATTGTGCCAACTATGCCAGGATGGCATAGAGGGGGCAATTCCATGATCATAGACATGTTACATGGCCATATTCAGAGTTACCATTGTGAAGCTACACATAGGTAGTGACCTATATGTAGTGCACGCGTGTAATGGTGTCCCCGCACTCACAAAGTCCGGGGAATTGGCCCTGAACAATGTGGGGGCACCTTGGCTAGTGCCAGAGTGCCCACACACTAAGTAACTTAGCACCCAACCTTTACCAGGTAAAGGTTAGACATATAGGTGACTTATAAGTTACTTAAGTGCAGTGTAAAATGGCTGTGAAATAACGTGGACGTTATTTCACTCAGGCTGCAGTGGCAGGCCTGTGTAAGAATTGTCAGAGCTCCCTATGGGTGGCAAAAGAAATGCTGCAGCCCATAGGGATCTCCTGGAACCCCAATACCCTGGGTACCTCAGTACCATATTCTAGGGAATTATAAGGGTGTTCCAGTATGCCAATGTAAATTGGTAAAATTGGTCACTAGCCTGTTAGTGACAATTTGAAAGAAATGAGAGAGCATAACCACTGAGGTTCTGAATAGAAGAGCCTCAGTGAGACAGTTAGTCATAACACAGGTAACACATACAGGGCACACTTATGAGCACTGGTGCCCTGGCTGGCAGGGTCCCAGTGACACATACAACTAAAACAACATATATACAGTGAAATATGGGGGTAACATGCCAGGCAAGATGGTACTTTCCTACACCCCCCCCCCCCTCAAACGAAGGACAATAAGACTAGCCATGACCTGATGAGTCTTCATTGTCTAAGTGGAAATATCTGGAGAGTCCATCTGCATTGGAGTGGGTACTCCCAGGTCTATGTTCCACTGTATAGTCCATTCCCTGTAGGGATATGGACCACCTCAACAATTTAGGATTTTCACCTTTCATTTGTTTTAGCCAAAGTAGAGGTTTGTGGTCTGTCTGAACAATGAAGTGAGTGCCAAACAGGTATGGCCTCAACTTCTTAAGTGCCCAGACCACAGCGAAGGCCTCCCTCTCTATGGCATACCAACGCTTTTCTCCAGGGGTCAACCTCCTGCTGATAAAAGCAACAGGTTGATCCTGGCCCTCAGAATTAAGTTGTGAAAGGACTGCCCCTACCCCTAATTCAGATGCATCAGTTTGGACAATGAATTTCTTGGAGTAACAGGGGCTTTTCAGGACAGGTGCAGAGCACATGGCCTGCATCAGCTCCTCAAAAGCTTTCTGACAGCTAGCTGTCCACAATACCTTTTTAGGCATTGTCTTGGAGGTGAGGTCATTAAGAGGGGCTGCAATGGAGCCATAGTTCTTTATGAACCTCCTGTAATACCCAGTGAGGCCTAAGAAGGCTCTCACCTGGGTCTGAGTAGTAGGGGGAACCCAATCTATAATAGTTTGGATTTTCCCCTGTAGTGGAGCAATCTGTTCTCCACTAACCAGATGTCCCAGATAAACCACCTTCCCCTGCCCTATCTGGCACTTTGAAGCCTTGATAGTGAGGCCTGCCTTTTGCAGGGCCTCCAAAACTTTCCATAGGTGGACCAGGTGATCATCCCAGCTGGAGCTAAAGACAGCTATATCATCTAGATATGCTGCACTAAAAGCTTCCAGCCCTTGCAGGACTGTATTCACCAACCTCTGAAAAGTGGCAGGTGCATTTTTCAATCCAAAAGGCATTACTGTGAATTGGTAATGGCCTCCAATGGTTGAAAATGCAGTTTTTGCTTTTGCATCTTCTGATAATTTGATCTGCAAATACCCTGCAGTCAAGTCAAAAGTGCTTAGATACTTGGCAGATGCCAGTGTATCTATGAGCTCATCTGCCCTGGGTAGAGGGTGAGCATCAGTTTTGGTTACCTGGTTGAGACCTCTGTAGTCTACACAAAACCGCATTTCCTTCTTTCCATCCTTGGAATGAGGTTTTGGTACAAGTACCACAGGAGAGGCCCATGGACTTTCAGAGTGCTCAACCACTCCCAGTTCTAACATTTTCTGCACCTCTTGCTTTATGCAGTCTCTGACATGGTCAGGCTGCCTATAGATCTTACTTTTGACAGGAAAGCTGTCTCCAGTATCTATAGTGTGCTCACACCAATAAGTGGTACCTGGCACAGTAGAGAAGAGTTCAGAAAAATGACCCAGGAGATTTATGCAGTGGTCTTTCTGCTCAGCAGTGAGACAATCTGCCAAAACTACACCTTCCACTAGAGCATCTTGTTCTGTGGAAGAGAAGAGATCAGGGAGAGGGTCACTCTCTTCTTCCTGTCCTTCATCAGTTGCCATGAGCAGGGTGAGATCAGCCCTGTCATAGTAGGGTTTCAGGCGATTGACATGGAGCACCCTAAGGGGACTCCTGGCAGTGCCTAAGTCAACTAAGTAGGTGACTTCACCCTTCTTTTCAACAATTATGTGGGGTCTACTCCATTTATCTTGGAGTGCTCTTGGGGCCACAGGCTCCAAGACCCACACTTTCTGCCCTGGTTGGTACTGAACCAAAACAGCCTTCTGGTCATGCCATTGCTTTTGGAGCTCTTGGCTGGCCTGAAGGTTTTTACTGGCCTTTTCATGTACTCAGCGATCCTTGATCTGAGGCCAAGTACATAGTCCACTATGTCTTGCTTTGGAGCTTTTAAAGGTTGTTCCCAACCCTCCTTAACAAGTGTTAGAGGACCTCTCACAGGGTGACCAAATAGGAGTTCAAAGGGGCTGAAGCCCACTCCTTTCTGGGGTACCTCCCTGTAAGCAAAAAGGAGGCATGGTAAAAGGATATTCCATCTCCTGCGGAGTTTTTCAGGGAGTCCCATAATCATGCCTTTGAGAGTTTTGTTAAATCTCTCCACCAGTCCATTTGTTTGTGGATGATAGGGTGTAGTGAACTTGTATGTAACACCACACTCCTTCCACATGGCCTTTAAGTAAGCAGACATGAAATTGCTTCCCCTGTCTGATACCACCTCTTTTGGGAAGCCCACCGTGGAAAATATTCCCAGGAGGGCCTTTGCCACTGCAGGAGCTGTAGTGGTCCTTAGAGGAATTGCTTCAGGATATCAGGTGGCATGGTCCACTACCACCAAGATAAACCTATTGCCTGAAGCAGTAGGAGGGTCAAGGGGGCCAACTATGTCAACCCCTACCCTTTCAAAGGGAACCCCAACCACAGGCAGTGGAATAAGGGGTGCCTTTGGGGTGCCACCTGTTTTGCCACTGGCTTGACAGGTTTTACAGGACTTACAAAATTCCTTTGTGTCCTCTGACATTCTAGGCCAATGAAACAAGGGAACAAGCCTGTCCCAAGTTTTCATTTGCCCTAAATGTCCAGCTAAGGGAATGTCGTGGGCTAGAGTTAGGAGGAACTTTCTGTACTCCTGAGGAATCACCAATCTCCTGGCAGTTCCAGGTTTTGGATCCCTTGCTTCAGTGTACAAGAGGTTGTCCTCCCAGTAAACTCTGTGAGAGTCACTGACATCCCCATTTGCTTGTTTGACAGCTTGCTGCCTTAGACCCCCTAGTGTGGGACAGGTATGCTATGCCACACTCAGCTCCTCCCTGGCAGGCCCCCTTTCACCCAAAAGCTCAGCAGTGTCTGCTTCCAGCTCCTCTGGTGTAGGTTCTGCACAGGGTGGAAATTCTTCTTCCTCAGAAGTACAATCCACTGTAGAGGGAGGGATAGTAGGTAGTGCTTTACTTCTACTAGCCCTAGCTTTAGGGAGCACTTGGTCCATTGTTCCAGGATCCAAGTCACCCTGTCCTTTTTGCTTTTTGGCCTGAGCCCTGGTTAAAGCAAAAATATGCCCTGGAATGCCCAGCATTGCTGCATGGGCCTCCAACTCCACATCTGACCAAGCTGATGTCTCTAAATCATTTCCAAGTAGACAGTCTACAGGTAAATCTGAGGCAACCACAACTTTCTTTGGACCAGTAACCCCCCCCCAGTTGAGATTTACAACAGCCATGGGGTGGCTAAGTGTGTTGTTGTGAGCATCGGTTACTTGGTACTGGTGACCAAGTAGGTGTTGTTCAGGGTGGACCAGTTTCTCTATTACCATTGTAACACTGGCACCTGTGTCCCTGTAGGCCTGAACCTCAACACCATTTATTAGGGGTAGTTGCTTGTACTTATCCATGTTAAGGGGACAAGCAACTAAGGTGGCTAAATCAATAGCCCCCTCAGAGACTAACACAGCCTCTGTGGTCTCCCTAATCAGACCAACCCCAACTAAGTTACCAAAAGTGAGCCCAGCTACTCCCTTGGATTGGCTATTAGTAGGTTTGCTCCCACCACCACTGCTATTAGTAGGGACACTAGGTGTAGCAGTAGGGGTTGTAGTGGTAGGAGGCTTGGTGCTTTTCTTTGGACAACTGGGATCTGTTGTCCAATGGCCTTTTATTTTACATAAATAGCACCATGGTTTCTTTTCTTTGTTTTGATTTGAAGAGGATTTGGACCCACCACCCCCACCAGAGTGTTTTTGTGGGCCTGATGAAGACTCATTTTTAGATTTGTCCCCACCCTTGTCAGAAGACTTACTATCCTTCTTCTTGCCATCTTTGTCACCCCCTGTATGAACATTTCTGTTCACCCTTGTTCTGACCCATTTGTCTGCCTTCTTTCCCAATTATTGGGGAGAGGTCAGATCAGAGTCCACAAGGTACTGGTGCAACAAATCAGACACACAATTATTAAGAATATGCTCTCTCAGGATTAAGTTATACAGGCTTTCATAATCAGTAACTTTACTGCCATGTAACCACCCCTCCAAGGCCTTCACTGAATGGTCAACAAAGTCTACCCAGTCTTGTGAAGACTCCTTTTTGGTTTCTCTGAACTTCATCCTGTACTGTTCAGTGGTTAAGCCATAACCATCTAGGAGTGCATTCTTAAGAACTTTGAAATCATTGGCTTCACTTTCTTTCACAGTAAGGAGCCTATCCCTACCCTTTCCACTAAATGATAGCCATAGGATAGCAGCCCACTGCCTTTGAGGGACATCCTGTACAACACAGGCCCTCTCAAGTGCAGCAAACCACTTGTTAATGTCATCCCCCCCTTATAAGGGGGAACTATCTTGTGCAGATTCCTAGAATCATGCTCTTTTGCAGGATAACTATGGGGAATACTGCTGCTGCCACCATGGGTTTCTAAACCCAATTTCTGTCTTTCTCTTTCCACTTCTAAGGACTGTCTATCCAAATCCAGCTGTTGCTTTTTGACCTTCAGTCTGGTTTGTTCCACTCTCAATCTATTGAGCTCCCTTTCTAACACTCTGTCATCAGGGTGGGTGGGTGGGACATGCCTTGAAACAGAAGTATGGTGAGAATGAACAGAAGGAGACCTGTCCCTAACAGAAGGCACTCTAACAGCTTGGCTAACAGAAACATCAGTTCTACTATGGTGAGAAGGAATACTCTTACTGTGATGTGAGACAACACTATCAGTATGGTGTGACTCTACCTCAGTACCAACTATGCTAGGTTGTCTGATAATGGGCAGGCTAGGAAGTTTCCTTTCTAAATCTTTTGCTAGGGGTGCCCCAGGATCAGATTGGGAACTATCAGCTAACTTTTCAACAGAAGTGCCACCTCTGGCCTTATCCTGTTCAACAAGCATATTTACCAATAGTTCTCTAGAGGGATTCCTCCCCACACTTAAACCTCTTTCTATGCAGAGACTCCTTGCTCCTTTCCAGCTAAGGTGATCATAAGCAAGTTTGGACAGATCAACAGTTTGGCCTGTGCCAGACATTTTAGAAAGTGTTTAAGTGATAGAAAAAGTGAGAAAAAAGTTTTTAGAACTTTTTAAAGAACAGGAAAAAAAATAACTTTTAAAACTTTTTAACAACTTTTTAGAAAGTTTAGAGGTACTTTTCAGCACTTTAGAACAGGAGTGAGAAAAGAAAAGCAAAACTTTTTGGTTAGGTGTACATACACTGAACTTGTTTTGTATATTTTTCTCTTATGAAAAGTACAATGACAAAAGTGGTAAGTAGTTGCAAGTACTTATCCCACCGCTGCACAACCAATGTAGGAGGCTGGACTGGCTTGTAGTGAGTACCAAGGGGTACTTACACCTTGCACCAGGCCCAGGTATCCCTTATTAGTGTATAGGGTGTCTAGCAGCTCAGGCTGATAGATAATGGTAGCTTAGCAGAGCAGCTTAGGGTGAACTAGGAGACGAGTGAAGCTCCTACAGTACCACTAGTGTCATATGCACAATATCATAAGAAAACACAATACACAGATATACTAAAAATAAAGGTACTTTATTTTTATGACAATATGCCAAAAGTATCTCAGTGAGTACCCTCAGTATGAGGATAGCAAATATACACAAGATATATGTACACAATACCAAAAATATGCAGTATAGTATTAGAAAACAGTGCAAACAATGTATAGTTACAATAGGATGCAATGGGGACACATAGGGATAGGGGCAACACAAACCATATACTCCAAAAGTGGAATGCGAATCACGAATGGACCCCAAACCTATGTGACCTTGTAGAGGGTTGCTGGGACTGTAAGAAAACAGTGAGGGTTAGAAAAATAGCCCGCCCCAAGACCCTGAAAAATGAGTGCAAAGTGCACTAAAGTTCCCCAAAGAGCACAGAAGTCGTGATAGGGGAATTCTGCAGGAAAGACCAACACCAGCAATGCAACAACGATGGATTTCCAGACGAGAGTACCTGTGGAACAAGGGGACCAAGTCCAAAAGTCACGATCAAGTCGAGAGTGGGCAGATGCCCAGGAAATGCCAGCTGTGGGTGCAAAGAAGCTGCTACAAGGAAGTAGAAGCTGAGGATTCTGCAGGAACGACAAGGGCTAGAGACTTCTCCTTTGGAGGATGGATGTCCCACGTTGTGAAGAGTCGTGCAGAAGTGCTTTCCTGAAGGAATACCGCAAACAAGCCTTGCTAGCTGCAAATCGTGTGGTTAGGGTTTTTGGATGCTGCTGTGGCCCAGGAGGGACCAGGATGTCGCCAATTGCGTCAGGGGACAGAGGGGGCACCCAGCAAGACAAGGAGCCCTCTCAGAAGCAGGCAGCACCCGCAGAAGTGCCGGAACAGGCACTACGAAGTGGAGTGAAACGGTGCTCACCCGAAGTTGCACAAAGGAGTCCCACGCCGCCGGAGGACAACTTAGGAGGTCGTGCAATGCAGGTTAGAGTGCCGTGGACCCAGGCTTGGCTGTCCACAAAGGATTCCCTCGGAAAGTGCACAGGAGCCGGAGTAGCTGCAAAAGACACGGTTCCCAGCAATGCAGTCTGGCGGGGGGAGGCAAGGACTTACCTCCACCAAACTTGGACTGAAGAGTCACTGGACTGTGGGAGTCACTTGGACAGAGTTGCTGGATTCAAGGGACCTCGCTCGTCGTGCTGAGAGGAGACCCAGGGGACCGGTGATGCAGTTCTTTGGTGCCTGCGGTTGCAGGGGGACGATTCCATCGACCCACGGGAGATTTCTTCGGAGTCGAGAAGGTGGCAGGATCAGCGTTACAGAGTTGTAGTAGTCGTCTTCGCTACTTTGTTGCAGTTTTGCAGGCTTCCAGCTCGGTCAGCAGTCGATTCCTTGGCAGAAGGTGAAGAGAGAGATGCAGAGGAACTCGGATGAGCTCTTGCATTCGTTATCTAAGGAATTCCCCAAAGCAGAGACCCTAAATAGCCAGAAAAGAGGGTTTGGCTACTTAGGAGAGAAGATAGGCTAGCAACACCTGAAGGAGCCTATCAGAAGGAGTCTCTGACGTCACCTGCTGGCCCTGGCCACTCAGAGCAGTCCAGTGTGCCAGCAGCACCTCTGTTTCCAAGATGGCAGAGGTCTTGTCCAGTTTCGCGCCAGAGCAGGGCTGAGGGGTCCCTGAACCGGTGTAGACTGGCTTATGCAGAAATGGGCACCATCTGTGCCCATGAAAGCATTTCCAGAGGCTGGGGGAGGCTACTCCTCCCCAGCCCTGACACCTTTTTCCAAAGGGAGAGGGTGTAACACCCTCTCTCTGAGGAAGTCCTTTGTTCTGCCATCCTGGGCCAAGCCTGGCTGGACCCCAGGAGGGCAGAAACCTGTCTGAGGGGTTGGCAGCAGCAGCAGCTGCAGTGAAACCCCGGGAAAGGCAGTTTGGCAGTACCCAGGTCTGTGCTAGAGACCCGTGGGATCATGGGATTGTGCCAACTATGCCAGGATGGCATAGAGGGGGCAATTCCATGATCATAGACATGTTACATGGCCATATTCGGAGTTACCATTGTGAAGCTACAAATAGGTAGTGCCCTATATGTAGTGCACGCGTGTAATGGTGTCCCGCACTCACAAAGTCCGGGGAATTGGCCCTGAACAATGTGGGGGCACCTTAGCTAGTGCCAGAGTGCCCACACACTAAGTAACTTAGCACCCAACCTTTACCAGGTAAAGGTTAGACATATAGGTGATTTATAAGTTACTTAAGTGCAGTGTAAAATGGCTGTGAAATAACGTGGACGTTATTTCACTCAGGCTGCAGTGGCAGGCCTATGTAAGAATTGTCAGAGCTCCCTATGGGTGGCAAAAGAAATGCTGCAGCCCATAGGGATCTCCTGGAACCCCAATACCCTGGGTACCTCAGTACCATATACTAGAGAATTATAAGGGTGTTCCATTATGCCAATGTAAATTGGTAAAATTGGTCACTAGCCTGTTAGTGACAATTTGAAAGAAATGAGAGAGCATAACCACTGAGGTTCTGAATAGCAGAGCCTCAGTGAGACAGTTAGTCATAACACAGGTAACGCATACAGGGCACACTTATGAGCACTGGGGCCCTGGCTGGCAGGGTCCCAGTGACACATACAAGTAAAACAACATATATACAATGAAATATGGGGGTAACATGCCAGGCAAAATGGTACTTTCCTACACTCCTCAGACCACTCCGTTGTCCCACCAGATAATGAAAAAAGCACTTATTCCCATCCAAATCTGAGCCAACTTCTCTGGCCCCAATATACATCTTTTTATCATGCCTGCTTATCTTGTGGGGTTGGGATATTCTAAGGGGCTCTCCCTCACTAGACCCTGACCTGAGGGACTCCCAATCCCTCATAGGGTCCACTCTACTTAAGTCAATCTGGGGGCCCCCCTCTCCTTCAGCTGGTACCTCCCCCACCTTCAGTGTCTATGTCTGTGCATAACAAAGTGTCTGAGATCAAATGAGAAACTGTTGCCGTGTCATGACGGGCTACATCGTGCGATAGAGAAGGAGTGGGATGGTTTACCTCTGGCTCTGTAGCCTGTTGTCCTTGAGGGTGGCCCTCATTCACCAAGCCACCTCCTTCCTCTTTAGCACTAGCTAGCTCCATTGCTACCTGCCGCATTAGCTCCACTTGATATACCACACCACTTTCTTCAGATCTAGCCCCAGCCATTTGCCAGGAGTCCCCCACCAGTTTGCACAGCAATCCAATTATCATGATCCCAGACATTTGTGGGGCAGATGGGTCTCCTCTACCTCTTTTTTCTGACAGGTCTGTCTTCCCACCAGGAGGGGGCAGATGGCCACTCTAGCGACCCACGCTGCTCCTAAGATTATCACCAGTTCCTGGATCAGTCTGGATCCACGGTCCTCCTTATGTTGTTGGCACCCGCTCCAGCCCCATTCAGCCCTATTATGTTTGTTGTTCAAGTCCTGCAGCAACTGCAGCAACTATGGCACACTCCAGCCACGACAATGAATTGCTACCAAGCAGAGAGGAGCTTTTTTTCAAGAATCGTGTGGTCATACTTCCTACCACTGCACACCTCCAACTGGGTCACAGCACACCAAATACCAATCACAACCCCAGTGAGCATACTCTCTTGCCCAGCACCTATGGTATGTTAGTGGCTCTGGAAGCTAGACAGAGAACTGCGTTACAGCCGCCTCACACGTCTGTCATCTTGTTGCCCCTCACAACAATATCCAAAGTATTGTCTTTTTCAAAGGTGGGAGACATTTTTGGTGCAATTATCCCACCCGTAGGAGTGAGTTTAAAAGATAAAAAGACAAAAAGATTAAAAAGCTGTCAACAATATTAGACAAATTAGCAACTAGTACTTCTGGAGCTTTATTAGTGGTTAACAGAATTAGAAGCTGTTAGCCTTAGACATTTTACTTGAGGAAAAAGCGTGGAGTCTGCAAGATGATAAAAGATAAACATTGTTGTATTTATATATCCGAAGGGAGTAAGGAAACTCTAAAATACACCAAGAACATTTCAGATCTGAAACTTGAAATAGAATCATTAGAAACAACTAGTGTATCAGAAAGTTTTGGTAAAGTAGCTTCTGCAATTGGCAATAGGTTTACAACAGCAGGAGGAGGAATTCTCAAAGCAATACTAGTACCATATCAGTTTTTGTGTTTGTTTCTTGGCCTTACTAGGATTTTACAAAGGTAGCAAATGTTATCTTGAGAAGAAAAAGAACAGAGAGAGAAACAGACAAAGAGACCATATCAATAGAGAACATAAAAGGCAGAAGGAATCTGAGAGTTTGAAAAGAAAGAGAAAAGACCCAAGTGAAGATGAAAGTTATCTCTAATGATTAAATTGTGAATAATTTATGATGGTTAAAAACGTCAGAGGGGGAGGTAGATAGAGTGTGTTTAAAATATTGAAAATTAATGCAATAATGTATAGAATTAACATGTAGGCTTTAGAAGAAAGATAATGCTTTTAAATTCAACAAGATGCAGTAGACTGCCACGGTTACATATATTAGGCTTGTATAGCTAAAGCAACATTTTCAGGAAAGCTGACTTAGGTTAAGAATGTGAAATGTTTAATGTCTGACAAGATGACATGCTTGTAAAGTGATGATCTAAAGCAAGAAGTCTAGTTTTTGACCTTTCTATATGCATATCTTTCGTAGTATACAATAGTTGTATTAAAATGTTTTAGTTTAACTCTGAAAATGTTTCTAATAACACAAAGATCCTGTAGAACTAATGAATAAGTAGCTTGTGTTTTAGTGATGTAATGTAGAAGCTTGAATTTAAAATTGCAGTTCTTTAAAGAAAGTGAATGATGAGAACCCTTGTGGGTTTATACAAAGTAGTTGATAGAAATGCTTCACTTAAACATTGCTGACTGAGGACTTGTGTATTCCTGGTGAAAAGATGAGGAAGTGTTCCTGTTCCCATGAAGACATCGAAAGCTGATTGGCTGACTGCAGAAACAAGTAGAAACATGTTGTAAAGCTTAGATTTCTATGTCTATAAAAATGAGTGTCCCTTGAGTAGGTTACCTCAATGCTTTTCAATGCACTTTCTCTGCCCAAATCTATGCTGCTCTAAGACTCTACAGAATTTCTTGAACATCTCTTTCTGGGAGGTTCAGCTTGGTTGACAAATTATATTTGACTCTAAAGCATTATGCTTTGACCTCTCTATTTAGAGCTCTTTATGGGTTCTGACTGGTACCTTTTTCTCGCTCTCCCCAAAATCATACTTAATGTTAGAATAGAGGCTCTTTCCTGGAACACAATTAATGCACTTATTCTCATTTATTGTTTGCTTGTTTTTACTATTAACTAATGATTGAGATTGATGACATCATATGCTGATTTCAATAAAGATGTGCTAATAAAATGACTGCTAAATAGAGCGTTTGAACTTACATCAACTCTCAATATTCACTGAGAAATGATCATTACAATTGTGGTGATTATTTAATTGATGTATAACTTCTGGTTAATCTCATCTAAAGATAAAGATGCATACGGCCTAGAAACCGGGGATTTTTCCCTGATGAGTTGGTAAGCTTTACCTCGTAAACCGATATTTAACTGAGATCCCTGTTCCAGCATTGCCCCTGCGCAGAGACTGGGTGAGCATGCACCAACAGATTGAGGTGGCCCTGAGGGTAACTGGCAAAAGCCCTGATTCCCACTGAGAAGTGCTATGCTGATGGTGCCTACCTAACAAACACTGCTGCAAATTAAGCACTAACTACTTTATTTCTATAGTGTTGCTTCACCTAGTGGCTTTCCATGCAGCACACAATATCTGGCTTGTGCTCCTGTCAGCTGTGTTCCGTTACCCTTCACACATTTGTTTCTTTAAACATCTCTATTCCTCTGCTGTACATTGTGTTACATGGTACTTACAGCTTTCATACAGTATATTTTGTGACTCCAAAGTCGATATCCTCCTGCTGTACACCCTTTTGGTGCTCTGTCCCACCTAAGTTGCCATGGCAACAAAATAGCACCACAACAGTTGAATGCATGATGTTCTCTAGATTATTTTAGTCCAGTCACTGTACTTTTTACCAATTAAAAGATCAGGGTGATGTTCTGTGAAGCAGTATCTTCAGCAAATGCCATAGCACAGATTTCTGTACTCAACCATAACACTGTATATTAATTCCCAAAGAAGCAGTCGTGGTTACACACGCTGCACAGGTCAAGTTCCTCAAAATCAATAAATCTCAATGCCCACTCTTACGGTTGTGACTGCCTACAACCACTCAATACATAAGTGACAATAATGAAGGAGGGCGAATTGTATAAATAAGTCCAACCAAAATCCAAGTTACAAGTTCTGTTTTAAAATCACAACCAACCTGATGGCATAGAAGAAGCTGCTCAGTCAAAAAAATCTCTGATTCTCCAAGTCTGTTTTTCTTTCTTTTTATTTGGAAAACGTGTTTTTCTTTCTTTGTTTCTAACTCAGACAGACCCAGCCAACTTGTTTCATCAGGCCCTGTCTTCTAATAAATGAAGACATATACAACTGTTTTTCCTGCTCTTTCAACAAATCATTGTCCACGTCATTGAACGTTGGAAAAATGAAAATTCGTAATCCTCTAGGTATTCTCTTATTAGACAGATAACTTTTCTGTGCTATCCCATCCCAACATTTTGAAAGTTCATTCTTTTTAAATTTTTCCAAACAAATAGATGTATTCTTTAGACTGTCCTTTGATGTTTCCACAGTCTTGTATATCGCTTCCTCCATTTTTTGCACATCTGAATAAGTCTTTCGCACATTTTTCTTGATCGTCCTCCATTGTTACCATATCTTACAGTCTAGGGTGACAATGCTGGCAAACAACACATTATCAATAATTCCCAAAGAAGCATTCGTGGCTATACATGCTGTACATGTCAAGTTCCTCAAAATCAATAAATCTCAATGCCCACTCCTACGGTTGTGACTGCCTACAACCACTCAATACATAAGTGACTACCAATGAAGGACGGCAAATTGTATAAATAAGTCCAACCAAAATCCAAGTTCCAATTTCGGTTTTGAATCACATCCACTCTGATGGCATAGAAGAAGCTGCACAGTCAACAAATCTCCTACTCTCCAAGTCTGCTTTTCTTTCTTTTCATTTGCAAATAGTTTTTTTCTTTCTTTATTTCCAATTCAGATGGGCCCAGCCAACATGTTTCATTCCCTACAAAGGAACTTCATCAGGCCTGTCTTCTTTCTAGGGGAGGTGGCATGAGATGCTCAAAGTGGTGGAGAAACCTGTCCTTACATTTTATGCCTTCTAGGTCAACGTTTATTCAAACATTGGAAATTTGAATACATTAGACTGAGAAGGCATATAATGTAATGACTAATGTACACTGCCACAGATTCTTGGAAAAACACCATAGTACTTCCTGCAGGGTCACATGCAGAATGAGAAAAAACTATCAGTAAAACAAAAAACGTACCTGAAAGAAATCATTAATGTTAAAAGTGGGGCTCTGGCCTTTCACTTCTCCTAATAGAGAGTTAGAAGCAAGCACCATCACATTCACTGACATGTTCAATCATTTGTTGGTCTTCAAATATTAAATAATTATTTGAATTTGCTGTTAAAAGGGAACAGCTGTTTTCCAGTAGTGACAGACATTACTCACATACCCATTTGGATAGACTGAGTTTCCATTGTTTTTTTGTGATGGCATATTCAGGCAAATGAATACATCATACTATTTTCATAATAACTTGTGTTTAGCTATTCTTCTAAATCAATAATCAGATAGGTTTCTTTAAGTACTGTATTTTACCTGACTCTAGGATTTATTGCCATTGCCAACCCTTGGGAGAAAACAAGGGCACAAACACAAAGAATCAAGAAAAATACTTGACACAGGGCAAAAGTATACTATATTTCAAGTAATATACTGAAAAGCACACCCCAGCAGTACTTAATTGGTGGAGGTGGCTGCATGGAGGAAACAGCCATTACAACGCGGTCATAACCAAGCACGACTGTTACCACGAAGCCATTACCATTTCTATGGTTTTGTGTGTGTAAAATCTAATCCTAACTATAACGTTCCTGTAATCTTTAGTTTTTTTGTATTTCTAAGGTTTTTTTTAGTTCTATAATGCATGGTGGTGAGGTGAGTTGGACGCAGGGCCTGGCCTGGCATTTTACTACCCCCTCCCAAGCTTGCTGCTCCTTCCTCCACTTCTGCTTGCCATTCATTGTCCAAGTCCATGCCCCTGCTCCCTCATTGCAGCACTGTGTGGCCGTTTATCTGCCACTGCCCTTTCCACTTGCCCTGAATAGTAAGCTCACTACTCCATCCACCTCCTCCCTACCCTCTGTTGTCCAAGTCCATGCACCAGCCCCCTCGCTCCTGCCCTGCATGGTCCAATGTGCTGCACTACCCTCCATTTAGCTTGATGTCCCTGCCCACTCCTCCTGCCCTCTGTTGCCCAATTATATGCCACATCATTGCCCTTCTGCTTAGCCTCTGTGCTTAGCTTGCTGCCCCTTCCCTCCTCCCCCATCCTCTGATGTCTCTGTGCTTGCCCCCGCTCCCTTTTTGCTGACCGTGTTCCATGAACTTGCCACCGTTCTCCTATCTATTCTGATTGTTCTGTTTAGCTGCCACTGCCACTCCAACCTGCCTAGCATGGTCAGATGACGGTCGCCTGTCCCTGCCACCTCCACCCTGCCTGTATGAGTTCCATGCCTCTATCCCCTCCCTCCTGTCCTCTATGGTCCATTTTGCTGCCACTCCCTTCTGCCCTCCATGCACTGTTGTGCTGCAATTGCTCCTCCTGGTTACCCCATATGGTCTCTTGTGAAGCCCTTTCCCCTGCACTCTTATGCCTGTGTTCAGCCCCTACTCATCCCTTCCATCCTCCATGGTCCTTTGTGCATGTCCCAGCCCCTTCCCTGTTGCCCACCATGGCCAATCTGCAGCCACTAACCCCCTGCTTGTCATGCATGGCCTTCTTTGCTGCCACAGCCCCTCACACCTGCCCTGTCTGGTCAGCTTGCTGCTTCTGACTCCCCCCCCACCTTCCCCCCATTGTCTGTGTGTATGCCATTATAGTCTCACTGTTGCCCTCCATGGTGTGATGTGCTTCCAGTGCCCATCCTGCCTGCCCTCCATGGTCAGTGTGCTGCTCCAGCCCTGCCCCTTGCCCCCTGCTCCCTGTTTCCATTGGGAAGGCCCCTTTCCCATCCCTCCTGCCTTGTCTGGTCTTTTGTCATACTTCTGCCCTTCATGGTCCGTTATACTGCTACTGTCCCTCCTGTCTGTCCGGTATGATCAGCTTGCTGCCCTTGCCTCTTTAACCTCTGCTCTCTGTTGTCCATGTGCACGACCCTGGCTCCTCCCTATTGCTTTCTATGGTCCGTTGAGCTGCACTGTTGTCCCTCTTGCACTGTGTGGTGTATTGTGCTGATGCAACCCTTGATTCCTGCCCTGTAAGGTCTGTTTGGTGCCCCTTCTCATCTCCCTCCTGCCCTCTGTTATCTGAGTCCATGTCCCTACCCCATTCTTCCTGCCCTCAGTGATCTATTGTACCATAATTGCCAATATTTTTAACTTGGTAGGAGAAAGATTTTCAAAAACAAACCTGGTGAATTGATTTTCTCACATTGACTTACGCTGAAAAAGAAGCAGGTGACAGATAAAATAAGGCTTAAAAACATTGGGAGTCTCTTGCCTGAATCTGGTCTGTTGGCATGTATGGTTGTACTGATACTGCCTTTTCCTTCTGCCCTTAGTGGTCTGTTATATTGTCACAGTCTCTTTTCCCTGTCCTGCATGGTTGGTTTGTTGCCTCTGCCCCCTTTCCACTGCACTCCATGCTGCCACTGCCTCTCCCGCCTGCCCATTGTGGTCAACTAGTTGCCTCTGCACCCTCTTTTCTGCCCTCAATTATCTGAGTTTGTGCCCCTGACATCTGCCGGCCCACAGTACTCTAATGAACAACTAGATTGCTAACATTCAATATTTATTACAAAAGTGTGGAACACCTGACGTCATCTTGATGTAATCAAAACTGCAATACCTCAAGCATTTCCTTTGGAAATTATAAAAATGAGAGGGTCTTATTCCCATAGAAATTATGGTTAGAGCTCTAAAAAACTAAAATTAGGACACATTTTCTGACTTCTCAAATAGCATCAAGGCAGTTTTAAATTATTTGCTGTTGATTTTTTTTATCCAGTTGATAACTTGATTATATGTTGCACTTAAGAGAGAGAAAGTGGGTTTATGGCCAAAGCTGCAGAATTTGCAACTGGGAAACCAGGTTCAAGTTTCAGCGTCAGCTCAAAATCCTGGGATAAAGCCCAAAAAGAATGTGTCCTTCTGTAATATACCTGATCCACATGTAAAGCACTCCAATACCTTCGAATCAATTCTGCGCTACATAAAACTGCAAAACAACACTTCTGTCGTTGGGCTATTCTTGAGCTACATGTGGGTGATATTTGTACTACACTTGGGCTCTTTTCTTCTCTGGTGGACATCTTGGGATACTCCTTTGTTAACTTCTTCGCTACCAAGCCTTTTCACCCTCCTGTGTTAAGCCTTTTTTTGGCTATTTGGGATAGTTTACAGTTAGGCCCCTATAACTTTTTGTCCCCATAAGCTATCCACACCAAATTTGCGTCCCTTTTTTCCAAAATCCTGGGGATTCTAAAGGTACCAAGGGTTTGTGGATTTCCTTGGAGTGGACTGGGAAATTAGCCAAAATACAGGTATAATGTGCTTTTTCGGGAAAAAAGTACTGCAGAATAAAGCATCTGTTTTTTCCCTGCAAATGGCATCAACAAAGGGTTTGCGGTGCTAAAATCACAATCTTCCTAGCTTTTAGGAAAAGGCAGACTTGAATCAGAAAAACACATTTTTCAACACCGTTTTGCCATTTTACTGGACATGGCCCATTTTTCCTATTTTTTGTGCTTTCAACCTCCTTCCAGTTAGTGGTAGAAATGGGTGTGAAACCAATGGTGGGCCTTGGAAAGCTACACATTTCTGATTTCAGCAGAGGGTCATTTGTGTAGATCCTTAAAGGTTTTCCTATAGAAAGTAACACTTGAAATAAAAACAATACAGAAATTGAGTTGAAAAAAACAGCTATTTGTGTCTACGTTTTCATCTGTAACTTTTTTTAACTATGGAAGATTTTCAAAAGCAATATACAGTTGCGTCTGCTGTACCCTTCTGGTTGCGGGGATATATATGGCTTGTAGGTTCACCAAGAACCCTATGTTCCCAGAGCCAATAACTGAGCTGCACCTTGCAATGTTTTTTCATTGTGTATCAGGTATACATCACTTCATTTGGTATAATAGCAAGAGTGAAAAATAGGTATCAATGAAACCTATGTATTTCCGAAATGGGCACAAATTATCGAGTTTAGAGGCAGTGGTTATTTGCACATCTCTGAATTCTGGGGTACCCATACCAGCATGTGAATTAAAGGGCATTTCTAAAATTACTTCCTTCTTACACACTGGCTTACATTTGGAAGGCACAAATGCAGACAAAGACAATTGGCAATTACACTTGTTCTGCTGTTTTGTGTTCCGCCAAGTCTTCTGATAAAAATCATACCTTACTTGTGTGGGTATGCCTAGTGCCCATGACAGGAAAGACTCCAAAACGCAACATGGACACATCACATTTTTCCAAGGAAAACTGACTTGTTTTTTGCAAAGTGCCTAGCTATGGATTTTGGACTGTAGCTCAGCCAGCACATAGGAAAACCTAGCAAACCTGCATTTTTGAGAACTAGACACCTAGGGGTTTCCAGGATGGGGTGACTTGAGGGGCTCTCACCACATTCTGTCACCCAGAGTCCATTGCAAACCTCAACATTTGTCTAAAAAAACACTTTTCCTCACATTTCTGTGTTACAAAGTTATGGAATCTGAGGGGAGCCACAAACTTTCTTCTACACAGTATTTCCCCACGTGTCCCATTAAAAATGGTACCTCACTTGTGTGGGTAGGCCTAGTGCCAACGACAGGAAACGCCCCAAAACACAACGTGGATGCATGACATTTCTCCACTGAAAACAGACATGTTTTTTGCAAAGTGCCTAGCTACGGATTTTGAGCTCTAGCTCAGCCAGCACCTAGGGAAACCTAGCAAACCTATACATTGTTCAAAACTAGACACCTATGGGGGATCCTGTATGGGGTGAGTTATGGGGCTCTCATCAGGTTCTGTCACCAAGAATCCTTTGCAAACCTCAACATTTGTATAAAAACACATTTTCCTCAGATTTCTGTGATGCAAGTTCTGAAATCTGAGGGGAGCCACAAACGTTCTTCTACGTAGCATTTCCCCACGTGTCCCCATAAAAATGGTACCTTGTGTGGGTAGGCCTAGTGCCCACAACAGGAAACACCCCAAAACGCAATGTGGACACATCACAATTTTCAACTGAAAACTGACTTGTTTTTTGCAATGTGCCTAGCTGTAGATTTTGGGTTCTAGATCAGCCAGCACCTAGCGCAACCGAGCCAATTTGTACATTTTTCAAAACTAGATACGTAGGGGTATCCAGGGTGGGCTGACTTGCATGGCTCTACTCACATTTTTGTTTACCCAGAATCCCTTGTAAACCTCAAACAGTGAGAAAAAAATCAAATTTTCCTCACACTTCTGTGAAGAAAAGTTCTTGAAACTGTTGGGAGCCACAAAATTCCTTCCACCCGGCGTTTTCCCAAGTCTCCTGATAAAAATGGTGCCTCACTTGCATGGGTAGACCTAGAAACATTCCAAAACACAACATATATGCAGCACATTTTTCCACCAAAAACTGACCCTATTTTTCCAATGTGGGTAGCTCTAGATTTTGGACACTACCTCAGCCGGCATCTAGGGAAACCTGTCCAACCGGTGCATTTTTTAAAACTAGACACCTAGGGGAATCCAGGATGGTGTGGTCTGCATGGATCTCATTAAGTTTTCTTACCCACAATGCCCTGCAAACCTCACACTTTTCCAGAAATCACCCATCTTTCTTACATTTCTATGAAGGAGCCATCCAGAATCTGCAGGAATCAACAACATTTCTACCACCCAGCATTGCCCCACCTGTGCCAATAAAAACACTGCCCCAGTGGTGTGGCTGGGCCTAGTGTAGCAACAGGAACGGATCAAACCAAGGACAATAGGAGTGCTTGTGTGGAGACACCTGTCGACCTTGTTGGATCTGTTCCTGTCACTAGGCCCAGCCACACAAGTGGGCCAGAGTTTTTATCAACACAGGTGGGGCAATGCTGAGTGGTAGGAATTTTGGGGATTCTTTCACATTCCAGGACTTTCTATCATAGAAATTTAGGGAAAATGTAAGAGCTCAGGCAAAGTTGGAGTTTTGCAGGGCATTGTGGGTAAGAAAATGGTGTGTGGTACATTCAAAGGACACCACCCTGGACTCCCCCAGATGCCTAGTTTTTAGAACTGTCCGGGTCTGGTAGGTGTTTCCAGGTAGCTTCCTACCCAAGCCCAAAAAGTGCAGCTGCTCACCATTGCAAGTGGGATGATACTAGGAGTTAGACAAGCTCTGCCGCCCCATATGTGAAATCAACACCCAAAAGAGTTCAATCTCCCTTTCCTTGCCTTGGGATGAGATGCATTAGTCAGCAGGGTGGGCAGAAAGGCTACACCCAATATAGGGGGTTGGGGGCATTGCCATGCCCATTCTGGGCAGACCCCACGCCTAATAGTCCCTGGTGCCTAGTATGCTTTCTGACCCCTTGAGGGGGTGGGGGTGGCAGATCAGGGGCTATTGGCCCATCTGCCTCCCAAGGGGGGCTGAAAGACTGTGCCCCTTATTTTTTAGTAGAGGCATTGCCATACCCATACTGGGCAACCCCCACCCCTACACTAATTAAAAACAAATAATCCCTGGTACCTAGTTAGCTTTCTGCCCCTCTCCCCTGGGGGCAGATCAGAGGCTATAGTTTACAGTGGGGCCCCAATGTGGGGCACGAAGACTGTGCCCATTTTATCTTGTTGGGGGCATTGACAGGGCCATCATGGCCAGTCCCCACCACTACACAAATAATAACAAATAATTCCCTGGTGTGCTATTGGGCTTTCTTCCCCCGGGGGGGTCAGATCAGGGTCTATTGCCCTCATCTGCCAACCAGGGTGGGGCAGAAAGTCTGCACCCATTTTTTTTGGGGTGGAGGCATTGACAGGGCCAACATGGCCCACCCCCACCCCTATACTAATTTAATTTAAAAATCCCTGGTGTGCTAGTGGGCTTTCTGCCCCCAAGTGGGGGGGCAAAAAGTCTGTGCCCACTTGTTTTGGGGCGGGGCATTGACAAGGTCATCATGACCAGCCCCCACCCCTACACTAATAATCAAAAACAATATTCCCTGGTGTGCTAGTAGGGTTTCCACCCACCGCCCCCACCCCGCTGGGGCAGATCAGACACTATTGCCCCAACGGTCCCCCAAGGGCGGACAGAAAGACTGTGCCCATTTTTATTTGAGGTGGGGCCTTTGATAGAGCCATCACGTCCAGCCCCACCCCTACACTAATAATAAAAATAATTCCCTGGTGTGCTATTGGGCTTTCTTCCCCCGGGGGGGGCGGATCAGGGTCTATTGCCCCCATCTGCCAACCAGGGTGGGGCAGAAAGTCTGCACCCATTTTTTTTGGGGTGGGGGCATTGACACGGCCAACATGGCCCACCCCCACCCCTATACTAATTTAATTTAAAAATCCCTGGTGTGCTAGTGGGCTTTCTGCCCCCTAAGTGGGGGGGGCAAAAAGTCTGTGCCCACTTGTTTTGGGGTGGGGCATTGACAAGGTCATCATGACCAGCCCCCACCCCTACACTAATAATCAAAAACAATATTCCCTGGTGTGCTAGTAGGGTTTCCACCCACCGCCCCCACCCCGCTGGGGCAGATCAGACACTATTGCCCCAACGGTCCCCCAAGGGCGGACAGAAAGACTGTGCCCATTTTTATTTGAGGTGGGGCCTTTGATAGAGCCATCACGTCCAGCCCCCACCCCTACACTAATAATAAAAATTCCCTGATGTACTAGTGGGCTTTCTGCCCCCCCAAGGGACAGATCGGGGGCTATTGCCCCATCTTTCCCCTGAGGGGCAGAAAGAATGTACCCATTTGTTTGGAGGGTGGGTGATTTACAGGTCAATCATGGCCCACCCCTACACTAATTAAATAAAAAAATCCCTGGTGTCCTAGTGGGTTTTCTGATCCCCTGGGGGAGCAGATCAGGGGCCATTGCCTCCATCTTCCATCCAATGGGGGCAGAAAGACTGTGGCAACTTTATTTGGAGTGGGGGCATTGACAAGACCATCATGGCCAGCCACCACCCCTACACTAATAATAAAAATAAATTCCCTGGTGTGTTAGTGAACTTTCTGCCTCACAGTGGGGGTAGATTGGGGGCTGTTGCCCCCATCTGCCCCCCAGGGGAATAAAAAGACTGTAATAATTTATTTTGGGGTGGGAGCATTGATAGGGCCATCATGGCCCGCCTCCACCCTTACCCTAACTAGACAAAAAAAATCCTAGTGCTCTAGTGGGCTTTCTGTCCCCCCAGGGAGCAAAGTGGGGACTGAATATGCTCAAAATTATGAGGGGAGCAAACGCCTTTACCCCAGGGGCTGCTCCCCCCTCCCTGGTGCCTAGTGGGTGGATCTGTGCATTGGGATCACCCTCTTTGGGCGATCACCAAGTAGGGTTCCACTCAGGAGGGGTATCATTGGAAAGGGGAGATTCTCCCCTTTCCAGCTACACCACTCCTGCCTGCTTCGGTGCTCGGGGCTGAGATAGCCTTCTGAGTACCAAGGCAGGGAAAGTGAAATGAGCTGGCTTATTCACTTTCATTTTAATTGAACTGAAGTCAGCGTGCTGTGCACGCTGACCGTCATTTCAATGGAAACCAAGAACAGCCTTTGGAGGTAGGGAACTTGTTCCCCACCTCCTGAGGCTGTTTTTTGAAGCAGGGAATCCCTCTTGTGCCCGTACCAGAGAGATTTCCTGGCTAGTGTGAGAGGACGACAGAGGGCTGTCCTCAGCACATAAGCACCGTGGCTGAAGATGGCCACCGCCCATCTTCAAAATGGAAGGTGTTAAGAAGCTCCCTAATCTTCTCATTTACTGCAGAATCCTCAGCAGAAAATGCTTTCAGTTTTCCACTTCGATTCCATCAAGATGGCAGTCAGATGTGCCACACGTCTGCCATAAATTCAGAATGTTAGCATTCTAGTTGCTCATTAGAACACTGTAGTAAACTGCTGATCACAAGGGAGTTAAATGGCAGTCTGCTGCTGGTGTTGAAAGTGCATGTTTCAGATTACAGGTCAGAATGTTTTTGTTAGAAATGGCGCCTCTAGTTGGCAGCAGTCTGTACCCTGTCCAAGTAGGGACACTCACTCCACACAGCTAAGATAACCTCTGCTCAGCTTGGTACGAGCAGTCAGGCTTATCTCAGAGGCAATGTGATTCAAATAAGACCTAAACAACAAAAATCCAAGGTAGACAAGTAAAGATATCACTTTTTTAAGGTTTCAATGAGTTTTAATCCATAGGAATCAATGGTTGTATTTTTTTAGCACAAAGTACCTGTGATGCGTCAAAAATAAAGACGATGCGGATTGCAGGGGAGGTGAGGTAAGGTGATGTTCTGAAAAGCAAAGCAATGTGTTGGTTCCTTTCTGTGCCAGGGAGGTGATGTGTCGATTCTTTCCTCACAGAAGAGGCGATGAGTTGATTTCGGGATATATAGCCTCTGTTCCTTACTACGGTGAGGGGTCAATGAGGAATTGACGCCCCGGGGATGATGCGTGGAAAATCCAGATGCACTGTTTTGGTGGAGCCACAAGGAAACAGGTGCTGTGTTGATTCCAAACCGTCCAGAAAGGTGCTGCATCGATTCTCCAGCCGGGGGACAGGCAGTGCATTGATTTTTTTCTGCCACTGCATGTCAGTCCATGGATTTTCTCCTACAGGCCACCAGCTGACACTTCCAAGGGAACAAGACTGGAGTTGGCACCCCTTGGCTAGTCTGAGATTTCAGCAGAAGAGCCCAGGCACTGGCAGGTGAAGTCTTTGATGTCCATGAGACTTCTTAACAGGAGACAAGATCAGTTGAAGCCCTTGTAGAACCTTGGAAACCAGGATGTAGAAAAAAGTCCACACTTTTCACTCCCAGTACAGAAGCAGAAAGCAGCAGGCTAGCACAACAAAGCAACAGGAAGAGTGGGAGTCCCTCCTACAGCATCCAACTTTTCTTCCTGGCAGAATGTCCTCAGTCTAGAAGTGTTCTAACTTTGTGGGGTAAGAGGTCCAGTACTTACACCTATTCCTGCCTTTGAAGCAGGCAAACTTCAAAGAAAAGACCATGTAGTGCACAAGACTCTGCCTTCCCTGCCCTGACTCCAGACACACTCCAAGGGTTTGGAGACTTCTTTGTGTAAGGACAGGCAGAGCCCTATTCATGTGCAAGTGTTAGCTCCTCTCACCACTCTAGCTCAAGAAGACCCATCAGGATATGAAGGGAATAACTCTGCTCCCTTTGTGTGAATTCACAAACAGCCCAACTGTTATCCTGACCAAGACTTGTATTCCATAGACAGGCAGAGGCACAGAATGGTTAAGCAACCAAGGGGGTCATTCTGACCCTGGCGGTCATGGACCGCCAGGGCCAACGACCGCGGGAGCACCGCCAACAGGCTGGCGGTGCTCCCATGGGCATTCTGACCGCGGCGGTACAGCCGCGGTCAGAAACGGGAAACCGGCGGTGTCCCGCCGGTTTCCCGCTGCCCAAGGGAATCCTCCATGGATGGGGATTCCGACCCCCTTACCGCCAGCCTGGTTCTGGCGGTTTTGACCGCCAGAACCTGGCTGGCGGTAACGGGTGTCGTGGGGCCCCACCAACATTTTCAGTGTCTGCAACTGCACCCGTCGCACCCCTTCCACTCCGACGGCTCCATTCGGAGCCGGCATCCTCATGGAAGGGGGTTTCCCGCTGGGCTGGCGGGCGGCCTTCTGGCGGTCGCCCGCCAGCCCAGCGGGAAACTCAGAATTACCGCGGCGGTCTTTTGACCGCGCAGCGGTATTCTGCCGGTGGGACTTTGGCGGGCGGCCTCCGCCACCCGTCAAAGTCAGAATGACCCCCCAAATACCTACATTCTAAAAGTGGCATTTTCAAACTTACACTTTAAAAACCAACATCACCAAAAGATGTATTTTTAAATTGTGAGTTCTGAGATCCCAAACTCCACATCTCTATCTGATAAAAGATATTTCAAGGCAATCCCCTGTTGGAGTATGGGAGCGGTAGGTCTTGCAATAGTGAAAAACGAATTTAGCAGTATTTCACCATCACGGCTTGTAAACCACATCAGTATATGTCTGTGACCGGGGATGCGCGGAGGGATTAATCAGAACTCGCTTGTCCTATGTACAAGAGTTTTATTGTTTCAGTTTGGCAATTGGTGAGTTAAAGTACAGGTATGTTTTAAGCTTTTCTTCGTGGGTGGTGGGCAGGATGGCTGTTTCTCTGGTGGTTCGTTCTTCACTCTTCTCTCTCTTTGTCTCCTTTTCTCACAGGTTTCCCCGGGAAGAACATGTGGAGAGAACAGAAGAAATACGGTAAGTGGTCAGGGTCTCCTCTGTTTTAGTCTTATTTTGTTTCTCTTCCGTTCTTTCTCCTTTCTCTCTCTCAGAGTTTCGCTATCTGTTCCTTTTCTGTTTTTATATTTTTCTAGGTGCTGTCCTCTTTTATTCCGTTTTGCCTTGTTCTATTGTTTCATGCCTCTTTTCTTTATTTGGTGCCTGTACCGATCCTGTGTGCGGTGCCTTTGGTGTGAGATACGCTCAATATGGTGCTTTATTGTGCTTGATGGTGAATTTTTCCCCCCCTTCCTCCCTCTCAGTTCCCGTGCCGTTCCTTTTCAACCCCCTCCCCCTTTCTCTCTTTCAGTTCTCTCTCACTCGTTTCTCACAGGGACGTGGTCCCACGCACCTGGAACTGCCACGCTTCTCCATAAGCGTGGCGGGCTGTAACATTCCATCCTCCTGGTTGCCTGTCTCCGCCGATCATGTCAGGCGACTCCGGATGTCTTCTTGAGTGGGAGACCGGATTCGCTGTCCCCCTGTTCTTCTGCTGACACCGCTCTCCTTCTCCCTCGTCCGTCTGGTGTTCACTGTCTCCTCCTCCTGTAGTCGCTCGTCTTCCTCCTCCTGTGGTCATTCGTCTTCCTCCTCCTGTGGTCGTTCGTCTTCTTCCTCCGAACCTCCGACAACTGTATGTTCTGCCAGTGGCAGTTTTGACCTCCCGGCGGCCTGCCACCATCGACCGTCCCACCAATCACGGGAGGCTCGCAAGGTCGAGAGCGCCAGAGGCAGAGGCAGCACAAGACAGGGCCATGTGCGGGCGAGCAGGATCCAGCCCGTCACATACACTCCCCCTAGAAAGCGGCCAGTCGGGACGCTCAGAGGCCGGATACCGGGATAGAAAATCCACAGCCACCATCTGTTTTCCCGGGAGATGTTGAATCTGAAATGAAAAAGGCTGTAAGGAAAGGAACCAGAGAAGAACCCGGGAATTAGTGTCCTTATTGTGGGCTAGCCAGGTGAGAGGAGCGTGATCAGTAACCAGGGTAAAGGTCCTGCCAGACAGATAGTACCTGAGAGATTCAATAGCCCAATTAATTGCCAAACATTCCTTCCCTATAGCCGCATAATGCCTTTCACGTGGTAGAAGTTTCCGGCTGATGTACAATAGGGGGTGTAGGGTTCCATCCTCCTGCAGTTGGGATAGAACAGCCCCAAGGCCCACCTCAGAGGTGTCAGTCAGTAACACAAAGGGTTTACGGAAATCAGGGCAACACAACACTGGTTCAGAAGTGAGAGCGGTCTTTAGACTGTCAAAACTACATAATTCAGATATTGAAGGAGGACCAAGGGTATTGGGATACGTCTTCTGTAGCAAGTTAGAAAGGGGTTCTGCCATCGTGGAGAAATTGGGAATAAAGCGTCTATAATAGCCAACTAACCCCAAGAAAGCCCTGATATATTTTTTCTTCTTTGGGAATGTCATTTGGGAAATGGCTTCTAGTTTTTCCACTTGGGGGCTAATCTTACCACCCCCTACAATGTATCCCAGGTATTTAATACTAGTTTGCCCCAGTCGACATCTCTCGGGATTGGCGGTTAGCTGGGCCTTCCTCAGTGCACTTAAAATGGCCTCTAGGTGCGTCATATGTTCTGCCCATGTTTTGCTATATATAACAATGTCATCGAGATAGGCCTCAGCATACTGCCTGTACGGTCATAAGATCTCATCCATGAGTCTCTGGAAGGCGGGAGGGGCCCCGTGGAGCCCAAATGGCAGGATGGTGAAGTGGTACAATCCCGAAGGGGTGGCAAATGCTGTTTTTTCTTTATCCTCCCTTTTCAAGGGTATTTGCCAATAACCCTTCGTGAGATTCAGCATGGATAAGTATCTGGCTTGGCCCAATCTCTCAACCAGCTTGTCAATCCTAGGCATGGGATAGGCATCAAAGTAGGTTAAGTTATTGACCCCCCTATAGTCTACACAAAACCTGGTACTGCCGTCCGGCTTGGGAACCAATACAACTGGCGAGCACCATGGACTTGCTGATGGTTCTATAATACCGGCTGCTAACATGGCTTGGACTTCTTTTTCTATAATCTTCTGTTTGGCTTTTGGATGCGGTATGGCCTCTGTCGGGATACTGTATTTACTTTGAGTCGGATGGGATGCTGGACTAAGGTGGTTCTTCCCGGATATTTAGAAAACACGTCTTGGTTTAAGGTTACCAAGTGGGTTAACTGGCTAAGATGCGACCCGGTAAGAGCGGGGTTGATCCATGGTTTTGCCGGGTTGGATAACTCTTGGTTAGGGAGGAAAGGATAAGGGATGTCTTCATTAACTTCGGAGTTAATGTAGTGGATGGATTGCCCACCGGTGGGATCTAACCATTTTTTTAGAAGGTTGATATGGTATATCTGTTCCCGTCCGCCGCTGTGGGGTATGGCCAGTCTATAAGTGGTGGGGTTCATCTGGGCAATCACGTCAAATGGACCCTGCCATCAAGCCAATAATTTGTTCCCAGTGCTAGGGAGTAAGACCAGTGCTTTATCCCCTACAGCTAACGACCGAACAGCGCTTCTGGTGTCATATATTTGTTTCTGCTTGTTCTGAGCTTCACGTAAAGCAGTGTGGGCTTCCTCCCATACCGTATGAAGATTCTCTCTCCAATCTCGGGTATAAGTTAACAAGTCTTTTATCTCTTCCTCAGTGTCCTCCCACTGTTCTGCTAACATGTCCAGCAATGTACGAAGTTGTCGGCCAAACAACATCTCAAAGGGGCTATGACCTAAAGAGGCACAATAGGTACGGATATCGTATAGAACCAAAGGGAGTTTCTTTACCCAATCCTTACCCGCCTCAGATATGCTTTTTCTTAGGAGAGATTTAATGGTCTTATTGTATCTTTCCACTAGCCCATCTGTTTGGGGGTGATATACTGAGGTACGGATTTGTTTCACACCTAGCAATCGACATACTTCAGTCATCAGTCTGGACATGAAAGGAGTCCCTTGGTCAGTCAATATTTCTTTCGGGAAGCCCACCCTCGAAAAAAACTCTATCATTGCCTGTGAAATGGCTTTAGTATGCATACTAGGGAGGGCAATGGCTTCCGGATACGGTGTGGCATAATCCACCAGTACTAAGACATATTGTCTACCCCGAGTAGAAGGGGTGAGAGGACCAATGATATCCATCCCAACTCTGGTAAAGGGAATATCGATAACCGGAAGAGGTTGGAGGGGAACGGGTCTTTGTGGGGAGGGGTTGTATAGTTAGCATTTGGGACACTCAGAACAATGTTTGCGAATCTCTCCATAAACCCCAGGCCAGTAGAACCGTCTAAGCACTGCTTCCTCGGTTTTCTCCCTTCCCAAGTGTCCTTCCCCGTTATCCCCATGTGCTAACTGTAACACCTGTTGGCGGTGACTTCTAGGCACAACTAATTGTAGTTCATTTCCCCTTGAGGTGGTGGGTTTCCGGTACAATCGATTATTACGTATCAGGAATCTGGGTCCTACCCCTTGTGCTGCCCCGGATACTGCCTGTTGCCATGCGTGTTTCAGTGAGGGGTCCTCATTCTGACTCCGACGGAAATCACCTGTGACCGTGCAAACCTTCCTGGTGACTATAGGTTCATCTTGGGGGGGGTTATTCTGGGCATAAAAATGCTGTTGCTCCCTTTTTTGTCTCCTACTGAGGGCATTCCGTACTGGTCTGTGCTCCTCCATAACCACCCTACTGGGTGCCTCCTTCCACCAGTCCCTCAAAAGGTGCTCTTGCCCAGCTTTCTCTAATAATGAGGGAAAACCCTCATAATCTGTCCCTAGAATAATGTCCTCATCTAATTTGGAGAGTACCCCGACCTGTAGGCTCTCGGTTCGGTCTCTCCACTTCAACCTTATAGTGGCAAGGGGGTAATATCGTTGATCGCCATGTACACAGGCGATGAGAACTTGGGTTTCCGTATCTTTCTGGCCTGGCAGTACTAGATCCCCCCGATCACGCTCTGGCTACAACCTGAATCAATTAGAGCTATTCTTTCTACGTCATTGATGATGATTGGGAGGGTATATTTTGGTTTTTCTCCTCCGGTCCAGAACAATCTCCCCCTTGTCAGACCTATCTCCATGGGTTCTTCTGCGTCTTTCTTTTGAGGACAATACCTGGCAATATGTCCCCACTCTGAGCAGTTACAGCACTGTGGTCCGGTGCCTGGGTGCCCGGAAGCCACCGGGCCCATGGGTTGGGCACAGTCAGGGCCATGGATCACTACTGGCCGATTGGTGACATTCCTAGTTATGACCGGTCGGACAGGAGGGGGAGGGTCTTGCCTCACGGTAGCACTGAAGTCCGGACCCCTATGATAAGCACAGGCTAGACCACAGCCGTTTCATTAGTGAGACCGGGATGTTGACGTACCCAGTTGCGGGTGGTAGACGGTAAGGCATCCATGTATTGCTCTAAGACTATGACGTCAAACATTTCTTCCCTGGATTTTTCCGAGGGATGTAACCATCTTCCAGCTGCGTGTTGGACTCTGTATTATAAGGTGCGGGGGTTCTCCTGGTGCTGCCATTTCATTTGTCGGAATCTGGAGCGATAGCTTTCGCTATCTAAACCCACTCGTTCTAAAATGGTTTTCTTGATTTCTATGTAAGGAAGGGTACCACTTGGATTGATGGCTTGGTAAGTAGACTGCAGGTGACCAGTGAGAAGGGGGGCAATATATTGGCCCCATTTATCCTCAGGCCAATTAGCTGTACTTGCTACCCTCTCAAAGTTTGTGAAGAAAGAGCCGGGATCTTCCTGCTCCTGATAACGTAGCAACAAACTACTCGCTACATTGGGGTGTATTTTGGTATGGGCGATGGTGTCGGTAAGTTTTCCCAATGCTGTTTCATGTACCAACTGATTGTTGGCAATAATTGTTGCTTGGCTCTTAAGAGCAGTCTGCAACGCCTCACGTTCCTCTTTAGCTTCTTTCATTTGTTGTTCCCATATCAACTGGAGATGCCGTTGTCCTTCAGCTAATTGGGCTATTACGTCGGCCATGGTTGCCTTCTCTTCCATGGTGGCGGGTTTCCACAAGATCCCACTTCTGACTCCACTTGTGACCGGGGACGCGCAGAGGGATTACTCAGAACTCGCTTGTCCTATGTACAAGAGTTTTATTGTTTCAGTTTGGCAATTGGTGAGTTAAAGTGCAGGTATGTTTTAAGCTTTTCTTCGTGGGTGGTGGGCAGGATGGCTGTTTCTCTTGTGGTTGATTCTTCACTCTTCTCTCTCTTTGTCTCCTTTTCTCACAGGTTTCCCCGGGAAGAACATGTGGAGAGAACAGAAGAAATACGGTAAGTGGTCAGGGTCTCCTTTGTTTTAGTCTTATTTTGTTTCTCTTCCTGTCTTTCTCCTTTCTCTCTCTCAGAGTTTCGCTATCTGTCCCTTTTCTCTTTTTATATTTTTCTAGGTGCTGTCCTCTTTTATTCCGTTTTGCCTTGTTCTATTGTTTCATGCCTCTTTTCTTTATTTGGTGCCTGTACCGATCCTGTGCACGGTGCCTTTGGTGTGAGATACGCTCAATATGGTGCTTTATTGTGCTTGATGGTGAATTCCCCCCCTTCCTCCCTCTCAGTGCCCGTGCCCTTCCTTTTCAACCCCCTCCCCCTTCTCTCTTTCAGTTCTCTCTCACTCTCTCACTCGTTTCTCACAGGGACGTGGTCCCACGCACCTGGAACTGCCACGCTTCTCCAGAAGCGTGGCGGGCTGTAACGTTCTGTCCTCCAGGTTGCCTGTCTCCGCTGATCTCGTCAGGCGTCTCCGGATGTCTTCTTGAGTGGGAGACCGGATTCGCAGTCCCCCTGTTCTTCTGCTGACACCACTCTCCTTCTCCCTCGTCCGTCTGGTGTTCACTGTCTCCCTCCTCCTGTGGTAGTTCGTCTTCCTCCTCCTGTAGTCATTTGTCTTCCTCCTCCTGTGGTCGTTCGTCTTCCTCCTCCGAACCTCCAACAACTGTATGTTCTGCCAGTGGCAGTTTTGACCTCCCGGCGGCCCGCCACCATCGACCGTCCCACCAATCACAGGATGGGAGGCTCGCAAGGTCGAGAGCGCCAGAGGCAGAGTCAGCACAAGACAGGGCCATGTGCGGGCGAGCAGGATCCAGCCCGTCACAATGTCCTACCTTTTAAATGTACTACATCTTGCCCATGGGATTGTCTTTGGCCTACTTTAGGGGTGATTTACATGTAGTAAAAGGGAAGGTTTGGGCCTGGCAAGTGGGTGCACTTCCCGGGTGGTCGAAATGGCAGTTTAAAAACTGCACACAGCAGCACTGCAATAGCACCCCTGAGACATGTTTGCAGGGCTACTCTTGTGGGTGGCACAATCAGTGCTGCAGGCCCACTAGTAGCATTTGGTTTGCGGGGCCCTAGGCACACCTGGTGCACTATACTAGGGTCTTACTGGTAAATTAAATATGCCAATCATGGATAAACCAATCACCAATACCAGTTAGACAGGGAACACTTGCACTTTAGCACTGGTCAGCAGTGGTAAAGTGCCCAGAGTCCTAGAGCCAACAAAAACAAAATGCAGCACAGTCAACAATAGGAGGTCAGAGGCAAAACATTTGGGAAAAACCCTGTAAAAAGGGCAATTTCCAACAGTTTTAATGAAATAGAAGAGGAAGATATTTGAGATCTCATTTAAAACGTGTCCTAATTTTTCTTTCTAGAGCACTAACCTAATTTCTGTGACAAAATGAAACCCCTCATTTTGTTCCTTTCTAAAGTAAATGTTTTTAAGTACTACCAGTTTTATTCAATCAAGATGGCTTCAGGTGTGCCACACGTTTGCCATAAGTAAGACTGTTAGCACTCTAGTTGTTCATTAGAACACTTTGGGAGGCTGTAGTACAACACAAGGGAATAAACTGACAGGCTGGTCCTATTGAAGCACAAAAGGCAAATATTTGAGAACTCACTTAAAATATGTCCTATTTTTTCTTTCTACAGCACTAACCATAATTTCTATAACAAAATGTCCCTCCTCATTTTTTTCCTTTCTCAAGTAAATGTTTTATGTATTACCAGTTTGATTCAATTAAGACGGCTTCAGGTGTGCCACACTTTTGTCATAAGAAAGACTGTTACCGCTCTAGTTGTTCTTTAGAACTCTGTGGGAGGCTGCAGTAGAACACAAGGAAATCAATTGACAGGCTGCTCCTGTTCGAAGTACATGTTTTACTAAATATGTTAGACTTCATTTTTATATGGCTGAGAAAGATAGAATGAATTTACAGAAAATAAGCTCTCATTTTAGCTTCTGGAGCACCCTCCATAGCCTATATGGAAAAATCATGAGAAAATAGTTTTCTCTTAAACAAGAATAATGAAATCCCAGCAGAAGTCTTTTTCGCAGGGTAAAATCACCTTAGCAACAAATGATTTATAGGGGAACTAAAATCTGTTGTCATCCTTTATATGTTCATCCTTTTGTGACCCTCAAAACCTGCCATTCACTACAATGCATTACAATGGGGTGCTACCATGTATGTTCTTCCCAAGATGGCTGCCATCACTTTCTGGTTGAAGTGCTGACAGCCAATCAAATCTCCCCATGAGATCTGTGCTTAGGCTCCGCCTAGATATACAAATTTGGATCTACTTCAATATCTCGAAAACTACTGAATGTGAACGGATTTACACCAAATAACAAAAAGTGTGCTTTCTGGACCAAGAGCTACCTTCCTGCCAAATTTGATGTAATTCTGTTCAGCGGTTCGGGTTCAATTGTGTCTAAAATCTCTATGGGAATTATCACAGGAAACACATTTTTTTGACTCCACCTTTTCCTCTGCCCCTGCTTGACGGATCACCCCAAAAAGTTCAATGCACAACAAGACCCAACAAGACACTTTTTTTGGAAAATTTCATGACATTTCATCAAGATATAGCCAAGTCAAAAAAAGCTTTTCCTATGGAAACTAGGTCCTAGCTATAACTACCTACTGGCGACACCAAGTAGATAATATATGTATATATACATATATATATACATATATATGTACATAAACATATACTTACTATACTTTTGTTGTAAATGCATGTGTGGTAATTGCATTTGTGGTTCCGTCATACAACCATTGCATGGGCTGGGCACCAGCACTTATTTTTGTGGACCAGGTCTTATTTTTCTCCATCAGACTTTAACTCTGACCAAAAAAGAGAAAGGCAGTGAAGGAAGAAAGTAGGAGGAATATAACGATACAAAAACAGTGAGATAGCGAATAAACCTGAATGAAAAAGAGACTGCAAGCATGAGATAAATAGTCAGGAAGTGTAGTACAGTAGAAGAATGAGGCTTGAGGTTGAATCAAGGCTCGGCTGATCAGAGCACCAGCAGAGTCGGCAGCAGACTCCTATGAAAAACCTTTGGTCCCTGTACTTAATTTCTTTCCTTTTTTACAAATGGAGTACTGCAGAAAAAATGCTGCATTTCTGCATTTTTGTCATCTCAGTGTTCACTTTCAAGAGCTAAAAATGTGAATATAAAAGCATCATTTTAGAATCATTCCTTAACCTGCAACACAAAACCGAGCAACTAGAAGACTGTAATTGCATAAGGTTCAGTCATTCTCGGTTCCTGCAGGTGTTGAAGTATAGTCCATGATTATTAAACTACATAAAAACTATCAGGCTGAAATGGCTATCTGTTCTTATCTGTTATCTATTCTTATCTGACCAGGTAATGTAGAATCACTGAGGAACGTCGAGGGGTGACGTTTGGGTCAAGGGTAGTGCTCCTTGAGGAAGCCAAGCTCACTCCCAAGGCCCACTCAAGATCTAGTCTGCAAACATGCTTGAGACTTGTGGGCTCCGAGGTATTACCTGCAGTGCATTCGCATTTATTACAAGCTGCGCTTGTCTCTAGTAGGACGTTAGTGCTCCAGTCCCGCCTAGTTATGATAGGCCTGAAAATTACTCCTCTTCTAAATTTGGCCTGTGATGTAAATGTCTTCTTCTTCCCAGAATACTTTGACAGGAAGTGACAGCAGAGTCTCTCTTTTCTATAACTGTTGGAAAGGAAAAGTCCCTCACACGGTGACAGATGTGTACCGATGCCCTGAGTGCCCCAGCTGCAACGATATCTAGATCTCTGGTGAAGACTTTTATTGTCATGGGTGAATATAAATCATGCACTGTAACATAGGTCTGTGTCATGGATTGTGGTCTCATTGGACTGGAAAGGGCAAGATCCTGGAGAGTGGATCCCCATCACAGGGTGTGAGGAAGCTGCTACTGCACCTATCGGGCCATCCCGTGTGCAGATTCAAGTCGGCGACCTTGTATGCCAGATGGGGCCAGAGGGTGCCATCATGACCATTTCTGAACTGAGTGGGCTATCACCTGTGTGCAGATTAAAGTCAGTGACCCTTTATGACAGAGGCAGCTGCCTTGCAGATTGAATTATTGCTATGCCGATCAGGCCTTTACCCATGTGCTGAGTAAAATCGGCAACCTTGTATGCCTGAAGGGGCCACTGTGAAGAGCAAAGATCGTTGCCGGGTTTTGCCATGTCGAGAGGAAAGGACACTGTGGAGACCTGTGCGTGCCCGAGCCTCAACTAAAGTATTGGAACTCAAGCGAGCGTTCCCCTTCCAGTGAGAAGGATCAGAGGAACTTAGGGCCTGATTTAAGAAAAGTGGCAGCGCCACTTTTCTTCCGCCCCTTAGTGCCCCCTAATGCCACCATGTGTGCACCCTATCTAGGATGCGGCGCACCATGGCGGTAGTTAGGGGAACTAGCATCAAAAATGTTGACGCTAATCCTGCAAAGCCCATTGAGGCCCATTGTAATCAATGGTGTGCCTCCATTTAATGCCTGCTCCTAGCCGAAATCTCTAAGATTTCTTTGAGCCAGTTTTTCGGCCCCCATAATGGGGGAACGCCCCCTTTGCATACATTATGCCTGGCGCAGGCATAATGTAGCCCAAAGGGTTACAAACCGGTGCAACGCCACTTTGTAAATTTGGTGCAGCGATTTTGGCCTCGTTGGGCCACATCAGCATCAATAAAGATTACACTAATGTGGCGCAAGGAGGCGGTAGGGGCTCTTAAATCAGCCCCTTACTGTGTCATCAGAGAGCCCAGGGGAACTTGTTCTGCTTAAGATTGTTTTAGGAGTTGGAACACTTTTGACTTTGAAAGAGTCAGATTGGGACTCCTGAGACTCGGACTACTAGTGGGGCCTAACTTGAATGACGCTTATAGTGAATGGGGAATAACCACCACCATTGGAGAGAGGGAAGGGGAACTCAGGGATCTGCCTATTGAACACTAGAGCACTGGCTTCGGGGGACTGTGTGCATTATTTGTGTATGTCATATTTTACTTTGTGTTCGTACATGAACACTTCTTTTTCATAAAAAGAAGTATTTAACTGGGCAGGTAATTATTACTGCTATTAAATGTATTGTTAATTGTAAGCATGTATTAACCCAATGCATTTATCTCCCCCCAAAGAAGCAAAAGAAGTCTTGAACTGCTCAACCACACAACCACACAACCCCACATGCTTTGGACCCATAGTAAGTCGGGCCACGAGAAATCAGAAGTAAAAGTCCTCAAACCCACGCTTAGGCCCAATAGCTCCTGCTTGCCAAGTGGCCCTCCGAAAGGCAGTTCTAACAATAACCTATCCAAGATGGCCTATTAGTTCTTCCCAATCCAAAATGGCGATGGAGAGGATTCCTGGGGTAGCTCTCTTTCTGAGGAGTATTTAAGAAGCAGTGTCCAGGTAGGAAGTGCAACACAATTATTTCAGAGTATTATTCACCATGTTCATTGTCCATTCAGTTCTTTTTTTACCCGGACAATTTTTTGATTTTTTTTCTTCCAATATTCTTGTTTAGACCACCTCCCAGCCATTTCAGCTTGATGTCATTCACTAGCTCTAATTCCATCTGGAAGATTGTTTCTGCACATGTGGCTTTTTACTTCTTTGGAGGCTCATTCTTGAAGGCAATAGTGGTCAAGTGCAGTACACATACTGGATGGCACTGTGGCTATTGGAAACGATCATTCATATCTGAGACAGATGCACTGGAAAATGGAGGCTTTGAGAATCCAGCATCCCATCCAGCCATTGGCAGGAGGTGTGTCTTCATGTGTTTTTTTTTCAATTGCAGGAAAGTAGGTGCTGAAATGATGATAATTGAGGTGCTGTTAAAGATCCTAAGAACATGAACTGAGAAGTCTTGCCTTCTAAGTTTCGTTTAAGGGAGTTTCATGTCTGCAGATGACACACACATTCTCTTCAGCCTGAAAGGAAATCCCTGAACCCCAGTGTCAAATACTACATGAGCTCAGTAGACCACGCAGTTGCAAATGAGTGCTAAGTATTTAGAACTGAATCCTGAAAATCCTAGATCTTCTTGACTCAGACAAACAATGTTAACTAATACCCTAGAGTGTATTCCCCCTCTGTTGGTGTCGGCACCAAACCAATGACTCTTGTGAGCTAAGTTCCAGTTTTATCTGTAGGACCTTAAATTGCATCAGCACCTAGAACTTTCTTTTAACATCTTAAACTCATAAGAGTTGTGGAAATAAATACACTTTGTTCTAGATTTGACTTTTTGAATGGGGTTTACCTGGGATTACATATACTTTAAGTTCAAGGGATACAAAATATTAATATTCAAAATATAGCAGTCAAGAATGAAGACTTTTAAAAAATATGTCTGGCCAATTGTACACTGGATCCCTGTACTCAAAAGAATCTGATTCAAATCGTTGTTTTGCATAGGATCTATTACAACCAGGCGTCAAAGTATATGAGTGAATTATACCAGTTGTATACACTGTCCTATTGTTTGCAGTCATCTGAATAACATAAAAAGAGAATTATTCAATTCAGCTACGAGGTGTTTGTGGGATATATCTTTCACAGGACAATGTGCCAGCCCCTGGAACTCTACTAACCATGCTTAAAACTACAGCATTTCAAATCCTGCAAATAACTGTAGATCTGTTTTTGTGCCCATCCAGCCTTGTACAAAGAGGTCAGATTTGTTTTTGACCTTCTGAATGCTATCTCGATTCTCCTAAAGTGACAGGAAACTGTATCGAGGGTGCCAGTGTACTTCACAAATCTTTTGCAACATAACATATAAAATTAGATTTTTCTCATCCAGTATCACAGGAAGATATTTGCTTTCAGCGGCAGACAGAGGCTACTGGGCCCCAACTGTGGTGACTGAGATTGTTGGCGACCAGTGTCTTATGGTCAGCCCTACCATGACTCAGCATACTGGGCCAAGTAGACCCCTTCTGCAGTTGACTCTCTGCTTACCGAAGTCAAGCAATCAAAGGCTTCTCTGGGAGGTAGTGTGGTGGGGCAAAAGCTCAGAACTCATCAATCAGCCAACAGACACAATACGATACTGTTTGGCACAGTGCTTTTCTTGTAAAAAGAGAAATACTTCAATAACATGACAAAACATAATACTGCACATAGTAAGGATTTTCAAATACAGAGTCCCTTTACTCACTATGAGTGAGGTGTTGGTGCCTGCACCTGCCTGGGACTCTGATCAGGTGTAGATATCCCGAGCTGCAACATTCCATTATAGCTATAGCTGCCATTTGTCTATACGCAATATCTCCTAAAAAGAAATACCAGGCAAAATTCAGCTCAGGTGTAGTACTCTAGTTGGACTATGAAATCAATGGCCCAAGCCAGGGCCCATAGCTCCACTCAATCTTGCATCATCCTAAGAGTCTAGGTGGCCTACTGGTCAGGTTAAACTATTCAGTCTTATGCTAAGATAGGGCGTCACAGTTTTTAATGATGGCTCCTGTTACCTCTCTGGGTGAAGCGTATGGCGGTTGTCAGTGCTCCACACTACATGGCAAAGTCCTCTGGCAGCTGCAGCATGGTTGCAGAGGTGGTCCCACCTTTAGGCTCACGTCAGAGTTGCAATGCTGCAGGCTGGGACCAACAATCACCCCTTGCTCTTCATGGTCACTCAATCTTAATAAACCAGTGGGCGCAGGGTTGTAGAAATGGCCGTGCCTCTTGTGTCGTGTCAGAGTTGCGGCATGAAGGGCGTTAATAAGCAGTCATCATCTTGTGGGTAGTCACAATCTCTGGGACATCGGGGAAGTCTTGGGCTGCAGAGGCGGCGTGTGAGATCACACTATTCACAGTGAAGGCAGGTTGCCCTTCAGGTCATGGAGGAGATGCTGGATGGCTTACTGATAATGTCAACTGGTTGTCGCTCTACATAGTTTGTCAACTGAACCACACAGAGAGGTCGGAGCACCCTCATTTAGCTCAGGTCAGCACCAGGGCACTTCCACCACAACTCAACATTTTCTGGGTGTCCCACAGACGTGCATCACAGCTGGGTTTCTCCTCCTGGAAACTGTCTCTTCCTGTAGGGTCAGTCTCTCTGTTTCCCTCTCCGAGCAGGCAGGCAGGCCTCTAGGCCCTGGGTAGACACCCTTTATCCCTGGGAAATTCGTTTAGACTTCAGGCAATATCTCCTCACCGCTGGAAGACTGACTGTCAGGCAGATAATAGCCAGTTTGCACAATAGCTTTCTGGGTACTCTGAAGAATACTCACATCTTTGGTTTGGGCCCTACTTTCTTAGTAATTTCCAGACAGGAAATGTCAAATCCCTTTCTCATTTTCTGGAATAGGTTTGGGGTGGTCCCTTTCCAGTGCTATTTTCTGGCTGCCGTACAGACATAGCCATTGTGCAAGGTGAGATAATGCTGGCTCCAAGCAAAAGTATCCAGAAAAGGGCACCAAAACTGTGAGATCTGTACACCCGTCTGCCATCAGCCATTCTGAGGTGGCAATCATGGATGGACAACAAAACAGGCCAACTCCACAAACTTCCTCACCTTCTACAACGGAATCTGTTAACTCACCTTCTCTTCATTATCTCACACCAAATGGCTGTGGTCCGGAAAGTAATAGCAACCCCGTGCTAAAAGAACCTCGTGGAATTTCTAATATTAGCCCTACCTCCATCCTTCCTCAATTCACTGTCGGAGTCTCCGGTCACAGAAAAACAGGCAATACACTTCCACTCTCTGGAGAAGCTGCATCCATCCTCCATCTAGTGCAACGGCTAATTAAAATTAGTCTCACTAGTCTCACTGATTATATTCTCACTAAATACGGAGTCTTGCTATAATATTTGTGTCATACAATCCTTCCCCTACGCACACACACCCTCAGCACACACTTTCGTCACCATGTATGTCATTAACCTAAAACATGAACAGTAGGCCCATGTCGCTATAGAGAGTATGCTTGGTGCACCTTTCTAGGTCACAAAATAGGTTCCGGACACTGGCCTTGCCATAGACAGGTTTAGGCCTAGGCCTCAGCACACAATAGTTTAGCACGCTGGTGGGGCTAAGCAAAAAGTCAGGATACCAGATTCATAAACAGTCGGGTGCTCAGGGTAGCATACACATCTGTATACCATGAAGGGGATATTCCCGTCCCAACACATATTCAGTAGATGTATTGCTTATCAGTTTTTCACACGGGTAATAGCGTTATTAATAAAAATATTCTAGCCCATATGACTATAATTAAAAAAAAGTCGAGCAAATTAATATTGAAGTGTTTTAGCTATGTCCAACGGAAAAAAAAACTAAAAAAGTGAATTTGTGTTTTCTTAATTTCTTATGTTTGCTCGGCATTTTGCACTATTGCACAGTTTTGGTGGACAGCAAATACTACTTTCATGTTTCCTTACTACACATGCAGTAAAAAAAGAAGTGCAAATGTATATGTCCTTGTTGTTGTTTTTTTTGCATCAGTGCAAAGTTTCTGGACAAGGGCCCAATAAATGAACACAACAGTTATACCTTATTTCGAGTGCCTTGGAAATACCGATATGAGGGGAAACAGAAATTCTGAGAAAAGAGGTATTACCGCATTCGTTACTGCTGCATCCAATTTTCTCTGCAGACATGTTTCGCCTTGTGAAATCCGGCAGAATATATCCACAATCATCATGGAATGTGGTAATTACGGACGACATTCGGCCCTTTTCCTTGGTAATTCGCCACATCATATGGGACATTTCATAATGGTATTCCTGCATCTGAAAATTACCGCACCCCACAGAATCAGGGTAGTCAGATGCAGTATAACCTTATTAGGAAAAGCCCTGGGAGGGCTGTAGTGATAGCCAAAGTGGAAACACTTAATGTTTTTACTAGAGTGCTGCCCAAGATCATTTTCCATATTGGAAAGGTTAGTGTGGCCAAACACGGATATATAAGGTAACCCTGAAATACCGATTACTTTTTTCATGAGTCTTTATTAGTTCATTCTAGGTAATTCAGTTTTTTAAACAGAAACATCCCATGAATAGCACTGGACATTTTTTCAGTTTTGCAGCCCTCGCTGATCTCTTTTTGTACCCTGTCTCTGGTAAAAAGAAAAGAACAATTTTAGATCAATTTTAATACTTTTAAATCTTCCATAAACGATGAATGAGAAGATAATGAACAGGTGTTTAGCATCTCCCTACCCCTACAAAACATGTTTACGTGTTGGAACATCTGACAAGCACGGTAGCACAGCGTTGTGCCTTCTCAGTAATAAACCACAGCCCGGATTCCCAGAGTCCTAAAAATAAACGGGACTGTCATACGATTTCAAATGTGATTCGGTCTGCTGCCACGGCTCTACTGTACTCTTCCACATCGTGATCTTTCGTGGATCGAGTTAATCGAGGCACACCACGAGCATGAAACCCCACCTCATCTACAGATAAGTGATCCTCAAATTCGCAGGCAATCAGAACAAGTATTGATAAAGACAAGTTTTCACAATGTATGCAAACGGAGGCAAACAACATGAGGGCGCCGATGCACACAAATGCGTATCTACACCCATTCTCACAGTCCTACGGGCATCAGTGAGCTCAGGCCAAGTCATACGCAAAATTGTACACCGGGGGAACAGAATGATCTACATTATAGGAGTATCGTGTTCAGCAGGATGACATGACTACGTTATTTCACGCTTGTAAGAGCGCCTTCTACTATTAGAAACGTACCCAGTGTGTATATTTTTAATCTGATGCCACTTTGTTACAGTTGTGGGATTTTCATTGATCTTTTTTATGGTTTCTGGGTGTCTACTGACAGTACAGGTTTGTTAACGTTCTAGTTTAAGGATGGTTTCTGATGGTTATTGTGAAAGTATGCGCATGAATGGGTGTGCTAATGGAGTTTGCTGTTCTTTATTAAGATGGAGGTCGGTTGTCCATAGACTGGGCTAATCAGGTCGTTTTCTAGACAGCATCGTTAACCAGTTAAATAGTTACGGTGCAATGTTGTGCGAAATGTGCGACTTGAGATTGTTGTATGCTTAAAATTACTATTTCTGGCTTGCCCTACTAATGTGTGTTGGGTGGAGGAGAAGCGATGTTAAATTGACCAAGATTGTCAGCTTCATGGCTTTGGTGCCATGTTGTGTACATGAACTGTCAGGCTGGGGCGTAGCTATCATTACTGCAGCAAGTGCAATAAGAACAGGACCTGGGACGTTGAGGGGCTACGTGCACCCCAATTAGGACTGTCTTTGCTACCTAGCCGAGAGGCAGGTAAACCCAGTTTCTTTGCTTACATTAGGGCCCGTGGTATCTTTGCTACATCACTGGTGTCTGGGGGTTCTAGTAGGTTCTGTTTGAGTCAACTTATAAGTGTAATTGTGTCATGGGTATTTCCAGTGCTTTAAATGGGCCGGTACTCTCCGGTACTGAGTACCGGCACTTTTTTATTTTGAGAGGGAGAGTACCGGCATATCTCAGGAAAAACGTAATACTTTTAATTGGAGAGTACCAGCACTTCTCAGAAACAAGCAGGTACTCTATTACAGAGTACCTGCACTTCTATTTTTCCATTTAAAGCACTGGGTATTTCTTTGTTGAAGATACTGAAAATGTATTGTAAGTATCTGGAGAGCTCTGTCTATTGTGTACAGAGTGATTGACTGTGTGGTGCTTCTTTGATTTGAGTGATATTTGTAGCATGGTGAAAGCCATCCATATGTCAAAGTGATGTGCATGTGGCGAATACTAATTGCTCTGCAGCATTGTAATGCACAGTCAAGAGCATCACTGTTGCTTCTCTGTACAGCACTGTGTAAAGGACTAGAGAAGAAGCTGTGCCTCATGGAAGCACTGGACATCAGTGGCAGCCCGTAATTCAAGCAGGGGGCGGATGGGTGGTTCACACACGCACACACATACACTCACCCATCTACATGCTACATGGTGGGGGAGGGGGGCTGCAAGCGCTTTGCTGGACTGAAGAGGTCATGCCAACTGGGCTGTGAAAATTTCAGCCCAGATAAGTTCAGCTCAGGCACCTGACCTTTGCTCAGCCTGGCAGGCACCCTTCATATTTGCTAAACGGTGGGAAGGGGCGGGGGCCCTCTGGCTTTAAGGACAGGCCACTACTGCTGGGCATTTTGTCTTAGAGCAATGACTACTGTGCATCTGGAGAACAAGGGGTGTTGGACAAGCAAGATGGTCCACTAGGTGAAGTATAGGTTAGGGTTATAGGACTGTGTGCTTCATGTGGGCACAGAGTGATGTGCAGCAGAGGGCACAGGAGCGCAAGATTAATGTATGTATGAGGAGAACAGTCATATGAACCAGAAGAGCACTTCTTATGCACCCTAAAAAAGCAAATGATGATGCGCCTTAAAATAACACTTAGGGCCTGATTTGAGATAAAATGGGATTTAGATTTTGCGTACGGGATATCCATCACAATTGTCCATCACCCATCCGCGAAGATCGAAATCAGGCCGTTAGTGCTGTGGTTCTGTGGAATAATGGCTGCCATGCATCATAGAAGCACCAGAAGATAAACACTTTACAGTCTGTGTGCCTTCTAAGCCAAAGAGCGATAGGCATATTCTGGGATCTGTAGTATTTTTCCACTATAAATACTGTTGGACAAGTAAGAGAACATGAAGAGAAATGTGAAGAGACAAATACTGAGACTGGCCTGATATTTTGGAAACCAAAGAACAAGGTTTCCACTTTTCCTTCAAATGCATACAAGAGATTTGCTTAAATGAAGAGTGAGCAGGTAAGTGCTGTATTTAAAAAGGCTTGTTTTGTACAAGGGCGCACACAGATGCACACAATTCACTTACAGGCACACAGGCACAACCACGTAGCTGCAGGAGGCCCCATATCATCTGTAACTTGACATAACCATTATATGGTTTTTTTGTCAATAAGCATTTTTATGCGCCAGGATTTGTTAGCTAATAAACATAACAATGAAAACAATTAAAGCAAAACAAAAAGTCCTAGAACGCAATCTTTGGTTGGCTAGAAATTCAGAATTGGCTAAAGGTGCCCCGCATGACAAATGCCACTTGGCAGCCATCCACATGGAAATAAAAATACTTATACTTTCTATGAAAATATAACTTGTTTTGGTCTTCTGCTTTAAAGTGTTTTCTTATTTTGTTATGTCCCACATTCTGACTAACCAGTGTCTTACGTAATAACTCTATAATTCTGATTTACTGTGCTCCTCATAATCTTGGTAATGGAATGAGCAAAATATAAGAGAATCGCTTAATCTTTTTTACATTAGACAATACATTGCCTTACCGGAATGGTTTCTGTGAAAACTGAATTTGTTTCTAACACTGCATCACTTAAAACATCAGATGCAATATTAGAATGGCAAAAGAGGACTACCATATTCCTTAAGCATGATGCTTGCATACCTCTCTCCCACAACCGATGGCAAGGCCATCAATTCCGTGGTGGGCACCTGTGCTCTAGTTATGAAATGGATGAAATGCTTAACGTGAATGAGACATGAATTATAACCAGCTTTTGTCAATGCATATCTGAAACAGACTTGCTATGGGGTGGGTGTTCCTGTCTTCTGCTTTCTTATTCAAGTCGGTCAATAAAGGTTCCCACATAGTGGCGGGTCATGTGTTGCTAAGAGAAACACTGCACGCTATGTCCAGAAGCAACAATCTCTCATCTAACCAGGCACACGCGGATTGTGACAATTTCAACATCAAGGAGACCCTATATTTGCGCAACTCCCATAACAGGACTAGAAATGTGGATGTTTGGTTTTTCTTGCCAGTGAGAGTAAGCCCAATAATCAAACTTCAGGTGTACGCTGTACGTATTTCACATGTCAATTCAAGTTAGCGTGGTAGTGATTCTGGTTTAGAAACTTTGGAGTACCATGTGCATACAAATATGTGGAAAAGCCCTGGCTGAGCGCAGTGCCATATAGCGCATGAGTCTGAAGTGAAATTCTAAATCTCATGGTCTTTCTTGGCTTCCGATGGGTGAGGTGCAGGCAATTACAGTGCATTTATTTAAAATGAGCACTGCTAGTGAATTTCATTGGGTAGTTCATAACTCTTCTAAACGTCTCCGCCACAGGTTTTTTGCCAATGTTCCTCACTCACGTAGGTATTCAGCAGGCGCGGCTGGCAACTGGTAAAAGTGGCAGGACGGGGAAACAAAAATAATATATATATATATAAATATATATATATACATATATATATATATATATTTTTTAAACGTACCTTCTATGCAGGGCCGCACCTCCGCTCTGCCGCGCTGCAGCTCCCAGCCTGCCCAGCAGACAATCATGATGTTAGCGCGTCGGACCTTAATAAGTAAACTTACAAGGAGACGCGAATAGGTCGATGAACCTTTTGACTCGTTACGAGGTTTTCCCACCACATATCCCGTACATGCACATCAATAATCAATAACAATCAATAACATTAGTAATCAAATAGGAGTCAGTAATTGTCACACACCATGACCTTGCAGTCATGAATAACCACACTTTTATGTAAAAGTTAGAATGTTTATTTCCCTATTTTAACAATGCTAATGTCACGTAGGTTAGTCTCAAGATCAAATGAGAAACATACAAAACAACACTGGCTGACCAAAGCGGCGAAAGAATCGCAATCTAATCAAGGTTTGAGCTACTACACATTCTAAAGTTACAGTACAAATTAATAGCAAGAATAACTGTGCAAACGTATTAACATACATTTAGATTCAACAAAGAAAAGACATCAAATGTTATTCTAAATATTGAACTTCATTAGTGAGGACCCTAACTAACATCAGATTAAAATAGCATGTTTGGGCTTCATGCAAAACAATTTAGTAAACATCTAACTATGGCTCTATCAAAATAGCGGTTGGGTACCTAGAAACAAAAGCAAATAGACATGGCAAACACTATCATAGTCAATATACCTATCCTCAGTTTGGATCAGCAAACTGTGACAGTCTTCATCCTTAGGACATCAGTCTGGTCAGCAAGGCATCAGGACTCAGCATGAAAGTTCAGAAAAAGCAAAATCTCTTTAAAAAAATAAAGTTAAGCATGTCTCTTCTCAAGATGGTCAAGAAAATAATGGTCTTTCTGCAAGATAGAAAATGGGCAAATGCGCTGTCTTCCCCCAGTGCAGTCTGGCTAATTTAGATTCCCTAAAACTACTTCCCACATCCTAATTGGTCAGGGGATCGCATGTTCACACTTTGTCCAATAAAACTAAAACTTTAAATCTACATTTCTACTAGTACATGGTTCACTTGTCGATGATTGACTCCTCTTGTCCCACTCCCGTCATTCAGCTCATCAGGTAACAATATTGTTGCAGCTTATACTCCAGTCAGTATGGTCTTTGTCTTTTTCTGGGAAAGTTAGTCTCACACTCATTATATTAAACATTATTGCGCTAGCAAATACAGCATCTTCTAGCAAGCAGTTCTTATGAGAAAGACTTTTAGCTATGAGCACTTGGTGAGCACAGTGGAAAATCACAATTTAATTATCTAAGCAACCATTTTATAAAACGCCTAAGTAATGCAGCTTGACATAAGGCCGTGCAACTAGGCCAACACCTCGCTAAGTTAAGGCCTACGATTAATAAAGCTAAAACATAATCTTTAATATGACATATTACTACCATTAATCAAACATAAGCTCATCATTTCATATTAATAAGCCATTAATAAGTACACTTTGTGAATATTGGTGGCCACTCAGGTAGTCGCACCTTCAAATCCGTGCATTATTTTTCCCTACGTTATTACATTTTCTACGCAAATTCAACACTCAGGCTACATGAATAATCACTAGTAATATCATTAAAACTTCTGTGTTAACAATCCCTCCTCTGATGAATAAATGTGCCATCACAATGAACTTTTACTCAAATTTTTGCATCAGCCAAAATTCTGTCATCTCAATTCCTTCATAATTACGTTCCCTTCTCAAATTTTCCCTAAACAAATTTTCCCTTTTCTTTTCTTCCCTCCTCAGATTATTCTTTGTCTTCTTTAATTTGATCATTTTACACAATTTACATATTCCCCATGTTCCAATTTTGCAAATTACAATAATCAATATCCCTTGTATTATTTTCAATACTATCCCTTTCCCAATGTTGCTGAGCCAATTTCCCACTGAAACAATCCTTTGCCAACTTTCTCCGAAACAACTGGTTCTTTCAGATCAGCACTTTCATTAGTCAGATTAATAAGTAAGCTTCTAATTTTTTTACTATTATCAGGAATAAATGAGCAACAATGCCTAGAATTAAGCATTTTACAAACTCCACCATCTTTTGCTAAAAGAATATCAAATGCAAGGCGGTTCTGAAGAGTCATAGCTCTTTCAGCAGCTAATTCAGTATCTATCAGGAGTATGGCTCCTGAAAAATTTGTCAGCATGTTATCCACAATAGTAGACAACTTTCGAATCTTTATCAAATTCAAAACAACTCCCTCTGAAGGAATCATTGCTCCAAATATATCTTCCACTATACCAGAAGGAGAAGATTTAGGTCCATACACACAAAGCTTCCCTACATGTTACGCATCTAAAGCTAATTTCCCTTGTGTTTTTATTGCACTACAAGCATAATCATTCGTGTAAGTCCTTTTCTCTAAACCCTTTTCTAATTTCGCCTTCAACGCCTTTCTCCTGTCATCTATGTGATCTAAGAAGCTCTTCTCTAAAGGTGTAAGCAAGCATGTCAAGTTGTTACGGTGTGCATAAGCTGTGCCAAAAGTTAATGTAGGCTCAAAGAAACCGTCCACTAATAATATGTGATTGTCCTTAGCTATTCTACTTAGGTATCTAATTATGGGGACAAACGAAAACACCATGTCATGGTTGGAATAGAAATACTGGATATACTCCTGGTTATAGAATCGTTAGTAACAGACTACAACTTATCCAAAAAGTAAGAGGCAAACTATGATAGGTAACTCTTTCTTTGACTGATGAAGGAATTTCCGTACACACAGAACAATTCTTTGCATCCATCATCTCAACATACTCACTCAATAAGCTATAAAAGACATTAGAAGAAAGTTCCTTTTGTGCATTACTACCTATGTGCAGATACTTCTCATCTAACCTAAACTTCTCTATTGCTGTCAATGTAGTAGTTGTCTCTAAAGCGGAAGTATGGTTCGCTTTACTCTTCTCGAGAACAGTCAGACCCACAATCAATATCACAAACAATATCATACACACAATTGCCAAACCAATACTCATGTATTTACAGCACCTGTTCTTACTATCCTGCTGGCTAATGTTACTCATGATCTGTAAAGAATCAGAAAGCAGAAGAGAAAAATTTAGAAACTATGCAGCTAAATTTTTTACAAAAATCTTTCAGCAGTTCATTTCAGCTTTCAGTCTCCCTTCCAGGATCCTTTGTCAAAAATCAGTTTAGCAGCTTGTCAAATCAGGTTATTTTGTCAAAGTCAGGTTATCAAAGTATTTTGCGGTTACTTTCAACAGTCTCTTTTCTCTTTGCATTTTCACAGATTTGTCTCAACAGTTCAGTTCATTAGTTTCCTTCAAGTGCCAAAATATTGGCCTGGAATGCAGCAATCAAAACACAATGACAAAAACTCTTTCTGCCACTGACGTCTTGTTGCACATGCCCACTAAGGACCTGCATACCTTCGACTTGCTATTCTCTTTCTTTTCAACTTTCAATCTCCATTCAATTCTCCTTCACTTAGATCCTCTCTCCTTGTTGTATCTACTTCTTCCTTTATTGTTGTCACAACAATTGCTTCCTTTCTCTTTGCTTGTGACTTCGGCCACTAATCTCCTTTCAGTGGACCCTGGGTCAATGCTCTTTTCAATGTTGAACTTGAAAATTATTTTTGTTCTGCAGGATTTTCTCTTGACGGACCTGCAACTGGTTCAGGAGGAGTTAGATCACATTGGCTTTGATCCACCTCATCTCCTTCCCCCTCGGGGTCTGGCAATTGCTCTGTTTGCCTCTCAAAATCATCTACTTCTGGGAGAACCCTCCTCTTACTAGACTCTCCTGCTGACTCAATTGAGATTGGCTCACTGTCACCCTCCTGGAGGTCTTCTTCATCTCTCACAGGAGTGACTGAACTGTCCTCATCTTGCTCAGATCTGGCCTCAGTTCCCCTTTCTTCTCCTTCCGGTTCTGAGGCCTGTCTTGTTGGTACTCTCAACAACTCTTCTTCAGTGTCCAAAGGACATGCCACCTTTTTCATGTGGCTGGTGTGGATCCAGTTTGGACCTTCAACACACTTCACAGCTGTGGTAGTAACCAGAACTACCTGGAATGGGCCTTTCCAGCGACGCTCCAAACACGACTTCTGCACGTGTTCCCAGACCACAACCCAGTCACCAGCTCTCAGGTTGTGCCCTGGTTCATGGATCGGTGGCAGTGTGGTGACTTCCACCTGCTGAGAAAAAGAGCGAACCACATCAGCTAGACCTTTGCAGTAGTCCAACACCATATCATCTGTTATGTTCACAAGCTCAGTCGCAGGCACCGCCGGCAACCTCATTGCTCTGTCCATGAGGATTTTGTGTGGCAACAATCCTGTCTTCCTGTCGGGTGTGTTTCTCATTGTCATCAGAACTAAGGGCAGTGCGTCAGGCCATTTCAGATTCGTGGACGCACACATCTTTGCCACTCTTGATTTCAAAGTACCATTCATCTGTTTCACTAGTCCTGATGCTTCAGGGCGGTAACTAAAATGCAACTTCTGCTCAATGTTCAATGCTGCACACAGTAATGTAATTATTTCATTGTTGAAGTGAGTTCCCCTATCTGATTCTAAAGAGATTGGAAGCCCAAAATGAGGTATCACTTCCCTAAGCAGAAGTTTCACTACTTTGAGGCTGTCATTTCTTCGTGTAGGGTATGCTTCAATCCAATGACTAAAGATGCAAACAATCATCAACACTTATCTCAAACCTCCACACACAGGCATCTAAATGAAATACATTTGCATTCTGCTGAATGGACCTTCTGCTCTTCCTTTGTGGCTCAAATTAACCACTGTCCCTTTTCCCACGTTCATCTGCTGGCAAATGACGCAACAATGGCAAACTGCTTCAGCAACTTGTCTAATCCTTGGGTTGAATCAATTATGCTTAAAAAGACGAATCATGGCATCCCTCCCAACATGCACTTGACCATGATAGTATCTAGCCATTTGCGACAACAGACTATTTGGCAAAACCAATTGTCCCTCTTCTGAAACCCAAGGTTCATCCTGTCTCTGTACACATTTCATTTTGCTACATGAATGTTTTTCCTCCCTGTCAACATTATTCTGCAGTGTTTTCAGTTCTTCCAATATATCTATTACATGCAATGCAAAATTTGGACATGTTTCCTCTTCGTCAGATAACAATTCCCACTTATCCTTGAACGATATACAGTTCAATGCGCAAAACCTTGTAACTTGATCCACATGTTCATTTCCCATTGACGCAAAACTTTATGATTTCAGATGTTCACTGCATTTCACCACAGCAATCTTTTCAGGCATCTGGATAGCATGCAAAAATTATTTAATTCTCTCACCATTTCTCACTGGTGAACCAGAGGAGGTCATAAAACCTCTCTGTGACCACAACTGGCCAAAATCATGGACTATTCCAAATCCATACTGGCTATCCGTATAGATGGTAACTTTAGCTGAGCAGAAACATGGCACGCTCTAGTAAGGTCTACCAATTCCGCTACTTGTGCAGAGTATACTCCTCAAAGCCAATACGCTTCCAGTATACCAGAAATTGTTCACACAGCGTATCCTGCCCTCAGTGTCCCTGTATTGTCTCTTAGACAAGAACCATCAACAAAGATAATTTGGTCATTTTCTTCCAATCGGGTGTCTCTAATATTGGGTCTCAGTTTTGTGCACAAATCAGTTACTTCAAGACAATCATGCTCCATGTCTTCCAGTTTTTCAATTTCAACATTTTCATTTGGAATTAAGGTTGTCGGGTTCAGCACTGTACATCTTTTCAAAGGTACATTTGATGACCTGAGAATACTCGTCTCGTAGCGAGTCAATCTGGCACCCGTCAGGTATTGGGTCTTTGTAAGTAGTATTTAAATAGAATGGAGGACCATGATAGTTAGGGGTGTACCATCACAATGCCTTCACACTGTGTGAGGCTCTGTCCAGCCGCTGCAACTGCATGCAGACAACCTGGTAAAGCTGCTGCAACTGGGTCCAAAGTAGCTGAAAAATATGCTACTGGGTGGTTTACACCTCCATGGACCTGCGTCAAGACACACAAAGAACATGCATTCACACTCATGACAAAACAATGTGAAAGACTTTGTGTAATCAGGCATACCCAAAGCTGGAGCTTTGCACAGGCTCTCTCTCAATTAAAAAAATGCCTTCATACCAGCATGTTCTAACATTATGGGACTGGTGACCTCCTTGTGAGTCAGCTTTTGTAAGGGCTTGGAAATGACTGAAAAATTGGGAATCCATTGGCGAAAATAGCCTACCTTCCCTAAGAACATCCTGACATCTATCTGGGTGGCTGGGAGATTCATCTGCAATATAGTCGTGACTCTTTCTCTGGATATTTTCCTTGATCCTTTCTCAATCTGGTGATCCAAACATTTCACTTCTTTCTGACAGTATTGCAATTTCCAGATTCTTTTTCAAGATCTGATTGAATATGGAAGGTGACTCTGAAAACCCTTCAGGAATTCGATCTAAAAATTTGAAAGAAAAGAGAAATTGACTGTGCTCATGAAGAGGCACAGAAAAGAAGGCTTGTAACAAGGCTATGATGGTGAACCACTCAGCATCATATGGAATCTGAAACATTATCACAGCTGGATTTGACACCACGGGGCAACATGTGATCACTGTGTCATTTATTTTTCTCAAGTCCTGGACAATTCGAACTTTCCCACAGGGCTTTTTCAGTCCCATTATCAGTGAATTACATGGGCTGCTCAACACTTCTTTCAAAAACCATTGCTTAACAAATTCTGCAATTATCTGGGCAATCTTTATAAGGCTAGTCTGTGGCATGTGATTCTGGGGAATTTGAGGAAAAATTGCATTCGGCTTTACAGGAAATTCACTGGCTCAATTCCCTTTGTCAGACCTATTTCTTTTCCTGTCAGATCCCACACTTTCTCTTTAACTGTTCCCTGTAAATCAGGAGGAAGCTCCTTCACAGTGAACACTGGAAAGAAATCAATCAGGGGATATTCCTCATTCGTGGTCTCACATTCTCTCTCTGGAGTTGGGTCATCTTCATCATCACTATTCGTCTGTATCTCGATTCTGTCATTTGAACAAGTAATCGAGCACCTGTTTTTACACAGCTAGTCTCTTCCCAGTAGAGATACCGAACTTGAATCACAGACTACGAATTTGTGCAATCCCTGAAAGTAGCCAATTTTAACCTGAACTGGTTTGGTAATTGGGTTGGTCAAATACTGATTCACTACTCCTACAATCTGTGCTGTCTTTCCTGAAAGGGGCAAACTCTGAACTTCTGCTGTTCTTACTGTAGAGCGTGTAGCTCCCGTGCCAACCAAGAATGAAACCTTGTGACCCATTACCTTTCCCTTCATATAGGCCTTTCTGATCTACTTCTAAAGAAGCTGTAAGCACACATTCCTCTTCATTCAACCTCTTACTCACATAATCATCGTTTATTCCATTCTCACTGTGTAACAGGAAGTGATGAACTGTGTTATTACTTTGGTTGGGCCTTTGACCTGTTGAGGAAGCATCACCTGCTGCTGTTCCATTGGGGCTTGAGGTATTTGAATTTGCTGTCTAGGTTCGTTGGGAACCTGCTGTTGCATTGGCTGCAACTGTGTCATTTGTACACGTGGCATTTGTACCTGCTGCATGGGCTGAAAAATTTGCATTTGATTCATAATATTTCGAAAATTCGGATTATGACCTCTCATTCTCGGTCCTTTCATGTTTTGAAACAAATTGATGTCACCTGTTTGCTGAACGACACCTTCCTGCACACACATCGGACACTCCCGCTTCCAATGTCCGACCGCTCCATTAGCGTGACAAGGCAACAATTTCTTCATTCCCTGCACCTCATTCTGAACCACTACAGTACCCAAGTCTGGACCACGGTTTACATTAAATCTTCGACCTCTCGTCTGATTTTAAAATACCACATTTCCCTGCTGCTGCTGCGGTATGTTGGAAAATGGGTTATTGGTAAGGGCAGGTAAGTACCTACACTTAGCAATAGGCCACCAACCTCCACTTAGGTCCAGTTAGGTCTCAGTAAATTAAACCCAGCTCAACCCTTGGTAGCTTGGCAACGAGCGACAAGGCTTAACTTAGGAGACAGAGTGTAAAGCATTCAAATATCACAAAACAGCAATTAAATAAAACACAGGAAACAGTTTAAAAATCCAAAATCAATTTATGAAGATAGATTATATTTTTATCTTTAAAATGACACAAAAACGAATAAAATCAGATAAGGGGAACCGGAGATATGAATTTTTAAAGAATTATTGTTTTCTAGCGCCTAGAAACAAAAAGCGCCAATCTGGTCGCACCTCGACCGGGGCAAACTCAAAGTTTAATGCCGACCACGATGGAGCCCAGCTCGGCTACAGCCCGCAGGAGGCCTCGGTCAAATGTTTACCTTAGGACTTAGCCGTTTTTCTGAAGATTTTCTTTAGCACGACGAACCTGCCAGTCCAATCCAACCTCCTGGAACTCTTCCTCCGATACACGTCGGGGGAGCCCTCAGTAGAGATTTTTACCTTCGGACTTAGTTGTTTTTTTTAGGTGAAAATCCTTCGACCGGGACAAACCTGGATCTTGATCCGACGTCCTTGGAGCCCTCCTCGGATACGCTGGCTGGGGAGATCCCAGTCAACTTCCTACATTTGGACTTAGTCTCTTTTTTGGAGATTTTCTTCCCCGAGACAGACCTGCAAGTCAGGCCCTGTCGCGGTTGAGGCAAGCCGGCTTGAGTTGCCGCGGCGGGTCGGTCCCTCTATGGAGCTTTTTTTCAAAAGTTCTCCAAAGTTCTCCAAACTTCTGGATCTTCTTCCAGATGTTCCTTTAAGGTTCTTTTGGGGTCCACAGCTCACCCCAAGGTTCCAGAAGCTCTGAGATGCTCATTGAGGATGTGATCTACAACTCCCAAAATGCACCTGGCGCAAACTCCTTTTTGGCCACTGGACAGTAGTCAGCTGGTTGGTTTCTTCAGGAGTTGGTGCAGGGGACTCTGGTTAGCAAGTTTTCACCTGTAGCAAACAGGGAGTCCCTCCTTGAACCAGTTGAAGCCAGGCAAAGTACTTCTTGTGATGAAGCCCAAGTGTGCAGCTGATGCAGTCCTTCAGAGTGCAGGGTCCAGGTTCAGGCCAGGGGTCCAGCAGGGCAGTCCTTCTTCTCCTGTAGTTCTTCCTTTTTGGAATCTGTTGGGGATCTGAGGTGTGAGTGCAGGTCTGCCAGTTTTATCCCTGCTCCTGGGTGAAAAACAGGGGAGGATGGTTCTCCAATCAGGTGCAGGGTCCTTCCCCCTGTGATGACCACTTCCTGGGAAGTGTGGCAAAAATCAATCCCAGGGAGCAACATTCCTCAAAAATCCATCACGGCTGAAAGTGATTTTTGGAGGTTACATCTGGCTGAGCCCATCCACTGGTGTGGCAAAAAATCCTAAGCACACCCCTCTCCTGCCCTCTACTAATCTAATCAAGGGGGCACCTAATTGTCTGCGTTTGCTGGATGTGAGGGTGTTGCTGGGTTGCTCGAAATGTCCTTCTCTGCCTTTGAAGACCAGTTTGGCAGCCCTCCCCCTTCCTGCTTCACCATCTGCTGAGGAGAGATCTCCTCCAACAGGCACATCTCTTTGTGTGGAGCCAGGCCACTTCACACCTCATCAAGGCAGCCTGGCCAGGCTGACAGAGGCTGGCCAATCAGAGCACAGCAGCAAAAACACTGCAGGGATGAAGTTGGCAACTTTTCAGGTAAAGTTTAAAAATCTTTACCTGAACAAGTTATATTAAATCCAACAACTGGAAGCTGTGGGATTTATTATAACAATTAATTTGATACCAAACTTCTGGTATCTGTTACTTAAGGGGGACTTTTTAAAATTAAAATAAAGTCTCCCCATTCTAGCCTATGGAGGCCATTCACTACAATGAGGGGAAACAATTATGGCTATTTTACCTCACCAGAGCTTATAAAACTATTTGTATAAGGTCCCTGCTTATAGTTACATGGCACCCAGCCCTAGGGGCACATAGGGCACACCTTAGGGGTGACTTATATGTAAAAATAAGGTAGTTTAAAACTTTGGAACTACTTTTAATTCCAAAGTAGAATTTGCATGTAACTTTAATTTAAAAGCCTTTAAAATGACACCGGGCACCTCAGCAGTGCACCTATGGGGGCACTACCTATGCTGGGGTCCCTAAACCTCCATGCCCTACCATATACTAGGGACTTATAGGTAAGTTAACTTTGCCAGTTATCATTAGCCTAATTTGCATATCCACTTTACACAGAGCACTGGCCCTAGGACTGGTAAGCAGTACCCAGGGCACTGCCAAGAGCCAGTAACCACCAGTATCTGTCCAATAAGTTTGGGGTTGACCAGCGCAAAAAGGAAGACTTTCCTATACGGTAGCTGTTGTGGAAAATTCCCTGAATCCCTATTTTGTGCAGCTTTAATCTGCATCACCATTATCTTTTTTTCAGCTTTCTCTGCTTCAACTCAGTCTCGTCACTACAGTACTTTGCATATTGCAACACCTCATCGATCGGCTTTGCTTGCCAGCAAATCAAATGACGCTTAATCATCTGGCTAATTCCAGGTCTCAATCCTTCCACAAATCTGAACACAAAATGAATCATGTCTTTAGGCTCAATTGTCTCTGTACCACTGTAATGCTTAAACGCCTGCAACAATCTCTTGTAAAATGCATGTATTGACTCTTTGGTTTTCTGAGCTGTCCTGTCTATCCTCTACCAATCAATGTTCTTGGGCGAAATTCTCGTATTCAGGAATTCAATTACCTTGTAATAATATTTATTTACCTCAGGAGATGGCGCCCCATAACCTGATCTCTTTGCGGTTCTTTGTCGACCAATATACCCCTTTTGCACTCCATCCACAGGTCAGCTAGAACTACTATCTCTAATAGAGTGTTCAAGACTTTCCAAAGGCACTTTGCAAGTTTCATGACTCTGTCTGTCTGCTGATAACATTCTACTGGTTTCTCTCTCATCCTAGGATAATCATTTGTAAAAGATAGAATGTCACCTCTGCTCCAAGGGACATGAACAAAATTCCCTCCTAGAATCTTTGTCATTGGTAACATTTTCACCAGATCCTTACCCTGCTGCATATTTGCAGTCAGCTCAGCAGAATCCCTTTTCCTTTTATCTCTCTTCTTTACCCCTCTGCCTAAGGCTCCCTAGGTCTGGACATTCTGAAGTAACTCCTTAAGGTGTGCCTTCATCTCTGCAGATCTCATGTGTTCAAAATCTTTGGTCTCAAAATCTGACCTGTAACTCCTTTTCAAATGTTTTATTTTCTCTATTTCTATGCTGTACTTATCTGCCAGGTCTGCTAGCTTTTGATGCACATTGCTCACTTCCCTCGTAGTCTTCGGGCACAGATATCTCAACTCTGCTTCTGTGTAGGACTCTAAACTGTTCCTTCAAGGAGCTCACTCGCTTCTATTCCTAGTCTCATATTGTTCAAGTTCTCCTCTCCCTTCGGAGCACTATGCAGGGTATTCAGCTTGTCTAACTATTCGGTCAGTGGCTGGGCAGTCAAACCCTGCAATGAAATGTTGCTAGCCTGTGCATGTGGTGCCCGTTGCACTACTGTATTTGGAGTCTGCGGCGTCAGTAATTTCAGGCTCTGACTAACGGTCGACCCTATGACAGTATCCGGAGGAACGCCGAATGGGCTAAGGTCTAACAAAGATCTAGATCTGTCAAAATCTGTCCCACCTGGTGTAGTGCTTTCCTCTTATCTAGTTTCTAAGCACTAACATAACACAACAGAAATGCACTTCTGAGGTCAAAGAAGACTTTTATTGTTGTTAATTCTTCCCCAACCACAATATTTATGAATGACGAATTAGTAGCTTTCAAGTCCGCGTTAATCAAACAAAATATATCAGTTTGCAATATACACAGCAGGTTATATTTATAAGATATTGAATGCAAAGCAAAACAAATACTTCACCGTGTGGGAACTATCTACAGCTTCATCTTTCTAAGGTCTGCAAGCTGATGACCCCTGTCAGCCGCGAGAAAGAGAGATTCATCTACCCACACGGGATTGCTGGCAGCCTGCGCCAAGCTCCAGCACGAGGTCCGGCAGATTCGAATCTGACCCTCTGCAGCCTGTTACATTTGTTACAAAGGTGTGCCCCCTCCTCTCAGACCTGGGAAACTGAGCAAGCCTTTTGGAGACTGGCCAGGTCTCCAAGACTACTCCTGTTCCCAAGCTCAAGCGAAGAAAAAACAACACCCATGTACTCTCTCTTATCATGTCTAGTCTACTGTGAGAAAAACATCTTGGTTCTCTGGTGCAAAAACACAGCTTGGAAAAATACAGCTTGGATTCTCAACTGCAATGTCTAACTCCACGTTAAAGGCAATGGGCAGCTAACCTAAATATCAAATGCAATGTCATGTTAAAGGCAATAGGCAGCTAACCTAAATATCAAATGCAATGTCTAGTGTCATGTCAAAGCCAATAAGCATCTAAGCTGAATACAAAATGCAATGTCTTATATCATGTCAAAGCCCATAGGCAGCTGAGCTGAATACAAAATGCAATGTATAATATCATGTCAAAGCCAATAGGCAGCTGAGCTGAATATAAAATGCAATGTATAATACCATGTCAAAGCCAATAGGTAGCGGAGCTGAATACAAAATGTAATATATGGTATCATGTCAAAGCCAATAGGCAGCGGAGCTGAATACAAAATGTAATATATGATATCATGTCAAAGCCAATAGGCCGAATATCTAATAGCATGTCAAAGTCAATAGGCAGCTAAACTGAATACATCATGTCAAAGCCAATAGGAATGCAATGTCAAAGCCAATAGGCGGCTAGACTGGATATAGCATGTCAAAGCCAATAGGCAGAATACAGAATGTAATGACTAATGCAATGTCAAAGCCCATAGGCGGCTCAACTGAATACAGAAAGTAATGGCTAATGCCATGTCAAAGCCAATAGGCAGAATACAGAATGTAATGACTAATGCAATGTCAAAGCCCATAGGCGGCTAAACTGAACAAAACATACCATGTGCTACTGGTGAACATTGAGCAACTAATATGCGCAGTGGTGAAACACAAAGTCATTGGTCAAAACAAAATTTAACAAATGGCAGTACATTCCGCCCTTTGACCAATGAATTTTTGTTTCACATATCTCCTGTTTCAAACAAAAAACATCAGCACAAACAAAAAAAACATTATGATCAAAGCAATCCCTGTAAAGCAATAGAAGTGAATTAACACATTGATTTCATAACCTTTCACATCAGATACATCTACATAGAGAAGACTGGGCAATTTTTATACTCTGAATGAGTCTCTAATTCAACAGTGTTAGCAATTTGATGTGGCATGAGTTCTGCTCATGTAAAGGTGCACGGTCCACCTGAAAGGTTTGCTGGAAGGTAAGCAAAAGTCAGAGTTCCATACGAGAAGGGAAAAAAAAAACACAGCTTAGTTCCAGTGGAAGAATGCAATCAAACAAGTTGAACTTGAACTGAAGGCGCAGTTTGCGCAAAATGGATCCATGGTGCTGGCACTTTACTCAGCCAGGTTCAGGTTGGGGATTCGGTCCCTTCCCCGACCCCACACGCACACACCGGAAGGGGGACCACACAGCACACTCAGGGACAGTGGCGAAACGTGGTAGGATCTGCAAAAGAAACAAGTATGACTTTTCTTGCAAATAACATTTTTGATTTAAACTGCACCCTTCCTCTTTCTTTCCCTGTTTTATAATCAGCAGGACGTTTTTGAGGCCCTTTGTTATATTTTCTGCAGGTTCTGGAGGATCACTTGGGGCTTCAGCCCACACATCAGCACTGAGGTTTTTATCTGCTGCACCACAGCTTCCCTTTTCTTGCACTGTCAGAAGGGCTGGGGCAGACTCCTTCTTTACTAAACCTCCATTCACTGCACTTTTGTCAAGTTGGGCCATTCTGTCTCCAATTTGTATGAATGAATCAGATTCTTTTCTAGGTATCAGCATAATTTCGATTTTTCCTTGGTAATTTGCAGCAATCACTTTCCCTAAAACCTGATCAATTTGCCATTTCTGTCCTGGTAACTTTCCTCTCCCCAACTGCTCTGTGACTGCTTGCATGACAGATTGCCTTTGTGCGTGCTGCACAGTTTTTATCAAATCTAGGGGAATGTGCATCTCTCTCATCTCTGCCCACCTGTAAGTGGCTTTTTCTCTCAGCTGTTCACATTTCTGGGGCACCCACTTAGCCATCCCCACTAAGGCAGAATTCTGGGTGTACACTTCTCTCTCTGAATTTTTCTCATTAACATCTGCAAGGTAATTGAACCAGTTAGGTGCTAAAACATTAGCAATGAACCAAAAATCAGCGTAAAAATGACACATCTCACGTAGCTCTTGCTTTAAAATCTGACACACATTATACAACGCTGTTCCTTCTACTGTGCCAGAAAACAACATTTCAGTCAATGAATCATTAGTAAAACAAACATGCTTTTTATCTTCAGTAGACACGAATTCAAATGGTGCACACAATTTCATTGATAACTCTTTTACCTGTGGTACTCTAGCCCTGTCTTGCAAGTACCAGATCCATTGTATGATTCTAGCTAGGGGCACTATTTTCTTTCCTTGTTCTTGATTTACATGTACATAAGTATTTCCTTCTTGCACTGCGCAGAAACCTAAAGTCTGCATTATTTCATTTGCCAAATCACAAGCGCGCAACTGCATATTATTTTTCACAGTGACCATATACAAAAGTGTTAGGATTTCTCTCAAATGAGGGCTATTCGTTTTCCAAAAATCAAACAAGCTAATGAAACTCGGTGTCTCTTTCGTTTTACTTGTGCATTTTGCAACGGTAACTCGTAAATCACATTCTGGTCTCTCTCCGTGTTATCAGTTAAGGAATGCATTTTGTCTGCCAAAAACCCTGGCTCACACGAAAACTCAGTGCAGCTCGGAGCTGTCTTAACCCCCTCATTACTGGAATGGGAAAAGAAAGATTCTTCATAAACAGCCTTTTTATAACTTTCAGTTGGGCTAATTTGCTCACGTAAATTCCTATTTTCATGTTCCAACTTCCTACATTTCTCCTGCATTTCTCTGTAAGCAGATAAAGGTATCCAGACCTTTCTGTCATCATTACTTCCAAAACACACGTTTTCTACACATGCATTTTCTTCTGTAATTCCCCAAACAGAAAACAATTCACAGTTTTTCTTAGCACCATCAGGCAGTTCATTAACACATGTATTCTCAGACATGGTCTGCCGTGCTACTGTGATTCTCCAAACAGAACAATTTCTGTAATTCTCCAAACAACAAAAACAATTACACTTTTAAAGTGCGCACTTAGAAATCTACCAACTCGTCAAACCCCTTCTTAATCACCTCTTAATGACCGGCCCCACTTCTGGTACCAATTGTAGTGCTTTCCTCTTATCTAGTTTCTAAGCACTAACATAACACAACAGAAATGCACTTCTGAGGTCAAAGAAGACTTTTATTGTTGTTAATTCTTCCCCAACCACAATATTTATGAATGACGAATTAGTAGCTTTCAAGTCCGCGTTAATCAAACAAAATATATCAGTTTGCAATATACACAGCAGGTTATATTTATAAGATATTGAATGCAAAGCAAAACAAATACTTCACCGTGTGGGAACTATCTACAGCTTCATCTTTCTAAGGTCTGCAAGCTGATGACCCCTGTCAGCCGCGAGAAAGAGAGATTCATCTACCCACACGGGATTGCTGGCAGCCTGCGCCAAGCTCCACCACGAGGTCCGGCAGATTCGAATCTGACCCTCTGCAGCCTGTTACATTCGTTACAAAGGTGTGCCCCCTCCTCTCAGACCTGGGAAACTGAGCAAGCCTTTTGGAGACTGGCCAGGTCTCCAAGACTACTCCTGTTCCCAAGCTCAAGCGAAGAAAAAACAACACCCATGTACTCTCTCTTATCACGTCTAGTCTACTGTGAGAAAAACATCTTGGTTCTCTGGTGCAAAAACACAGCTTGGAAAAATACAGCTTGGATTCTCAACTGCAATGTCTAACTCCACGTTAAAGGCAATGGGCAGCTAACCTAAATATCAAATGCAATGTCATGTTAAAGGCAATAGGCAGCTAACCTAAATATCAAATGCAATGTCTAGTGTCATGTCAAAGCCAATAAGCATCTAAGCTGAATACAAAATGCAATGTCTTATATCATGTCAAAGCCCATAGGCAGCTGAGCTGAATACAAAATGCAATGTATAATATCATGTCAAAGCCAATAGGCAGCTGAGCTGAATATAAAATGCAATGTATAATACCATGTCAAAGCCAATAGGTAGCGGAGCTGAATACAAAATGTAATATATGGTATCATGTCAAAGCCAATAGGCAGCGGAGCTGAATACAAAATGTAATATATGATATCATGTCAAAGCCAATAGGCAGAATATCTAATAGCATGTCAAAGTCAATAGGCAGCTAAACTGAATACATCATGTCAAAGCCAATAGGAATGCAATGTCAAAGCCAATAGGCGGCTAGACTGGATACAGCATGTCAAAGCCAATAGGCAGAATACAGAATGTAATGACTAATGCAATGTCAAAGCCCATAGGCGGCTCAACTGAATACAGAAAGTAATGGCTAATGCCATGTCAAAGCCAATAGGCAGAATACAGAATGTAATGACTAATGCAATGTCAAAGCCCATAGGCGGCTAAACTGAACAAAACATACCATGTGCTACTGGTGAACATTGAGCAACTAATATGCGCAGTGGTGAAACACAAAGTCATTGGTCAAAACAAAATTTTACAAATGGCAGTACACCTGGGGGGATTACTCGATATATTCTCATTAAGTCATCCCCTCATTGCATTCTGACTCAGGACTCCCTGTTCATCTGCACTGAGTTTCTCTTGTGCAAACAAGAGCACAATCAGACCAATGGTGACAGGTACAGATACAGCATCTGGGCTTGGTCTAACATTCAGGTTCTGTTGGAGTGTAATTCCTGCATTCTGGTTCATCAGTATATACATATCTGACTGTGTCCCTGTTATCAGAGTGTATTTCGGCATTGTTTGAGACTGCGCTTGAGGCAGTAAAAGTGGAGTTGGCTCTGTCTGAACCAAGGTCGGTCTCGGGAAACCGTGTCCTGTAGTCACTATTTGGTTTGTGGCTATTTCCACAATGGGCACATCAGGGTAAATTCTCTGGATATTTGGCTGTGGCACCTCATTTTGGACTACTGTAGTAATAGGTGCATTAAGACTGCTCTGCATTGTGCTCTGTGTCGGGTTAGGATTAACCTGCACCGGACTCATTGTCACATTAACCTGTGTGGGAGCTGAAGGATTTACACTAGTGCTCAGACCACTCTCTTGGGCTGTATATGGTGGAGGACGATTTCTCAATAACTGCAAAATAAAGTCATCATCGTCTGACTCTTCCTCCAATGTCAAAGATTTTCTAGCCTCCCCACTCTCGGAAGGGCATCCGTTAGTCTTTCTAGTAGCTTTCCTTTCTTCTCTCTCGTTGTCTTGTGTAATCGCAGGAAACAACTTAATCCCCTGTAAGGTCTTGGTTCTCCAAAACTTCTGATCACTGTCCCATCTAGCCTCCGCTAGTGTCTTTTCTACCTTTTTCATTCACCTCTCAAATTTCTGTTGCTGTCTGGCTACTAACTCCCAGATCGCTAATGCCTCAAACTGTGCTGGTCTTGGAGGGGGTTTAAGATCACACAGCACTCTCCTCAGATTCGCTTAACTCCTTAAATTAAATGTTCCGTTGATAGGAAACGCTAAACTCCCATCCTTCTCTGTCACTTTGCACCATTGCTTTAGCCAAAGACATGGCGGAGTGCCTTTTTCTTCAATTACAATGTAAGCTGGTGTACCTTCTGGTATTGCAATATCCCCTATACTCGTTGTGATGTACGTATCTCCCCTTAAAGCACTCTTTAAAGCTTTTATTTCTGTGACCTTTATTGTGGAAAATCACAATTTGATTCTCTAAGCATCCATTTTATAAGACACCTAAGCAATGCAACTTGACATTAAGCAGTGCAACTAGGCCAAGACCTTGCTAAGTTAAGGCCTACGATTAATAAAGCTAATACATAATAGATAACCTCTAATTAGACATATTACTACATTAATCAAACATAAGCTCATCATTTCATATTATTAAGCTCTTAATAAGTACACTTCGTGAACACTGGTGGCCACTCAGGAAGTCGCACCTTCAAATGCGTGCAGTATTTTTCCCTACGTTACTACATTTTCTACGCAAATTCAACACTCAGGATACATAAATAATCATTAGTAATATCATTAAAACTTCTGCGTTAACAATGACGCTGCTCAGAGCAGTGCTATGTTTTGCTGTAGCGCCCTGGCTGGGTGCTCCAATGCACACTGGGAGCCTGGGCTTGCTCTCTCCAACTTGGCAATACAATGCCGGGTTGAAGAGAGCCCTTGTGCGCATGTGTGTTTAGCAGGCCCGAGACAGCCGGCCAAACATACATACGCACTGAGGGGAGTGCTCTGTGCACTCCCCTCACTGCTCGTCAACCCCATGGCCCTGCCCCTTTGAAAATAAAACGATAATAAACATAGTTTATTATCAACTTATTTTTAAAGAATTTGCTGCTCCTGCTGCTGGGTGGGGTTCCGCCCCTGTATTCAAGTTTGGTGCCTTCCACTGTTCTTAATGCCTGGTATAAGTATGTGATCATCTTACAATTTTGTAAATCAAATAGCGTTTGCAGAATTACATGTGTGCCTGCTTTCCTGGTGTCAGGTTCCCAGGAAAGTCTAGCAGCAAACATCACACACCCAGTATGCCCACACCGTAAAAGCTGCCCTGCTGTTTGCCAAAGCTCTTCCCCCTGTCTGACAAAACCCTTAACAAGTTCAAATTATATGGGTCACTCATGAGTGTACAACTAACATTCACTGGCAATGGGGACCCCACCATAATGATACCAATTTGTAAACTGACTCAACAGCTTCCTTTTAATACGTTGTCCCTCAGTGTGGTGTGTAGCTATAGTTAGGAGGGAAACATCCTGTACCATGCATCATTTACAATGCATGCCTTTACCATGCAAGGTAAATATATATTTCATATATATATATATATATATATATATATATATATATATATATATATATATATACATACACATATACATATATTACCCAGTGGTGGTGCCCACTGGGTACTTATAGTTAGGTCAGCATTTCCATAGGGAATGCCTTTTTTGTTTTGCTAATAACTTTGCCACTGTTTGACATATCTTCACAAAACTTTCCAAAACTGTGCACTATTGTATCTACTTTGTGCATGGAAGATTTTGGAGTAATGCATCAAATGAGGGGCTGAGAAAAAAGGGAGGTCCCAAAATACAAAATACCCATGTATTTTCCATAGGAATTGCACCAAATTTGGCAGGCAGCTAGATCTTGGTCCAGAAGTTGTGCTTTTTGTGACTTGGTGTAAATCTGGTCAGTAGTTTCTGAGAAATTAAGTTGCAAAAATATGGTTGCGTTCCCAATTTTAACAAATAGAGACCCATATTCATACTTCAAATGCGCCGGACTTGCGTCATTTTTGTACGCAAATTTGGCACAAACTTAACACCATATTTATATTTTGAGGAGTTTGCACCATTTCTTGGATGCATGCACCTATCTTGCGTCAATGAGATGCAAGGCAGGTGTTCCCGTCTAAAAAATGGTGCTATCTCCTTAGCCCTATATTTATTCCCCCGTGCTAAAATGACACACGGGTGGGAGGAGGGGCTAAATAATGGTGCAAAGCTTGCTTTGCACCACTATTTAACGCCTGGGTCAGACCAGGCGTTAGGGGACCTGTGGACCATTTCCATGGTTAAACACCATGGAATGGGTCCACAGATGCCTTCCCTAAGACCCAGAAACACACCCACCCTCACCAGAAGGACACTGCAGGATGGGGAACCGCATCCCGGGTAAGTCTGGTAAGTAGTCTTTAAAGTTTTTTTTTGCCATCGGGGGCCCTAAATTGGGGCCCCTGCATGGCGCAGGGTGCAATGGTCATTGGGTTGGTGGGCACGATTCCTGTCTTTCGTAAACAGGAGTCATGTTTTTGGTGGTTGTGTGCCAGGAAATGGCACTAGTCTGGTTAGAGGCATTTTTCTTTGCCTCTAACCAGGCTAACGTTATTTTCTGACGCACATCCCCCTCCTTCCCTACTGCCACACCCATCCAGCTAGCATCTTCTTATAAGATGCTAGCCCAAGTTTAGCGCTGCCTTGTGCCTTTCATTATAAATGGAGCCCGGCTGCTGTTGTTAAATGACGCAAACCGGCGCTAAACGTTTTGCCTCAAAACTGTGTTAGTGCAATTTTGTGGCAAAAAGCATAAATATGGCCCAGAGTGTTCTGATTGGCAGGGCCAGGATTCTTAATTAAGGGGGAGGGGCGTGTGGCCCCATTCCCCGAGGCGTATTAGGCTCCAGACAGCCCACACCGGATGCCAAATTCAAATAAAGGGGAGCAGAGCAGTGCGTCCCATCCCCATGGCTGAATTCAACAAAAAAGGGGAAACAGTCCCTCACCTGAGCCATTATAGGCCCAGGCACCCAATACCCTGAGCCCAACAAAAAAGAGGAAGGGGGGTACACGGGTCCCCTCCCTGAGCCTTCACAGGCCTCGTGACCACATACTGTGACCACATACCCCAGGACCATGTGTTATTTAAAAAGGGGAGAGGGTGCACAGGATCCCCTTTACCGAGCCTGAAAAGGCCCTGCGGACCCCATCTTCCAGGGCCGGCCCAATTACTCTGTGGTCAGGAAAATGTGTGGTTTAGGGTTTAGGGATGGGTAAGAGTATAGGGTGGTATGAATAATTTTAGAGTTTAGAGCAGGGGCGGCTCCTCCATGAGGGCGGAGGAGCGTCACCCCTCCCCCCGCCAGCCGCAGCAGCTGCAAACCTTTTCAAGAAAACAATAAAGGCTGTGACGAGCACTCGAGGGGAGTGCACAGAGCACTTCTCTCAGAGCGCATGTGTGTTTGGCCAGCCGTCTCGGGCCGGCCAAACACACATGCGCAGTGGGCTCTCTTCACCCCAGCAACAAAGTTGCTGGGCTGGAGAGAGCCTGCACAGGCTCCCAGTCTACCTGGGAGCACCCTGGCTGGGCATTCCCAGCCAATCCTGACGCTGATTTGAGCTGCGTCAGAATTAGCGCAGGGCAGGCTGGGAGCCTGTGCCTGCAGATGAGCGGATGGAGAGGCGGTGCGGTGTTTTTTTATTATTATTTTGTATTTAATTATTACATTTTTATTCCTGACCCCACCCTCCTCCTCCCCTGTTCACCGCCCCTTCAGCTGGTCGCGAGACGCTACTGGTTGAGGGGTGGGTAGGGGTACAGGGTGTTCAGGGTAATTGTAGGGTTTATGGGTGGGTAGGGTTATAGGGTGGTAAGGGTAATTTTATGGCTTAGGGGTGGGTAAGGATATAGGGTGGGAAAGGTATTTTTAGGGTTATGGGGTGGGTAGGGATATATGGTGGTACGGGTATTTTTGGAGTTTGGGGTGTGTAATGGGCCGCCAGGATCTGGGCCGACCTGAAGGTACCCGGGGGTACTTATCAACATGCCGGCATAGAGGTCAAATCTCTATGTCCGGCCGGCTCTGAAAAGCAGGGGGCAGGCCACAACAGGAAGAAAAACACAGGCAAGAAAACCGAACGGGAGATGTGGAGTAGGAGGAAAACGGAGACGCACAGCAGGAGGAAAACGGAGACGCAGAGCAGGAGGAAAGCAGGGACGCACAAGGGGAGGAAAGTGGAGGCACAGAGGAGGAGGACAGAGACGCGACCAAGAGGAAACTGGAGTTGGGCAGCCGGGAACAACGAATTGGAACCCGCACCCAGAAGACTGAGGGGGAGACTACGCGAAGGAGCGGAACGTGGCCTCACCAGGTACGGGGCATGAACTGGGGAAGGGGAGGGAAGGTCACAAAAGGGGCACAAAAAGGGGAGCACTACTTTTCTTTATATTTACGAAAAGGCTCATGAAAAATCACTGAAACAAACCAAAACATAAATAAGGAAAGGCACTGGGTGAGAGGAAACACAGTATTTTAGACGACAGTAAGATAGAAAGAAAGCACATCAACAACAGGAATAGTGGAGAACCCTCTAGAAACCAACAGCGACACAGAGATAAGGGCACATGAAAGAAGATAGAAAGAGGGAAAGAAAGCCAGAGAGGAAAAAGCAAATACCTACCATATAGACCAATGTACCTTCTAAAACGGGCTTCTTGTTTTTCTCTCCCTCTGGATGATCTTCTGGATCCTTGAGGCGCCAACCTGCAACTGGAAAGAAAAGAACATAAAGAAACCGGAAAGAACGAGAAGAAGAATTCCCGACAGACTTACAAATCAGTAGAGAGAAAACTAAGAAAAAAAGAAGAGACTAAATAAAAAGTAAAATCCGTACACCCAAACTGCGTACTCACGTATCCATTTGTACTTACCTGTCACAGGGTGAGTAGGGGTATTGGGTGGCAAGGGTATTTTTAGAGTCATGGGGTTGGTAGGGGCATAGGGTGGTAAGTGTAATTTAAAGGCTTAAGAGAGTGTCAGTGTATTGGGCGGTTATGGTATTTTTAATGTTTCGAAGTAGGTAGGGGCATAGAATGGTAAAGGTATTCTTAGGGTTTAGAGATGAGTAAGGGTGTAGGGTGGTAAGGGTAATTTTACAGTTTAGGGGTGGATAGGAGTATAGGGTGGTAAGGGTAATTTGAGATTGATAGCTGGATAGGGATATAGGGTGGCAAGGCTATTTTTAGGGTTTGGAGAGGGTAGCAATACAGGGCGGTGAGAATATTTTGCAGGTTTAGGGGTGGGTCGGTGTATTTTTAGGGTTTAGAAGTGTGTAGGGATATAGAGCAGCAGGGGTATTTTGGGATTTAGGGTTGGTTAGGGGTATAGGGTGGTAATGGTATTTTTAGAGTTTAGGGGTGGGTCAGTGTATTGGGTGGGAAGTGTATTTTTAGGGTTTGGTGTAGGTAGGGATTTAGGGTCATTAGGACATTTTAGAGTTTAGGGATATGTAAGGGTATAGGTTGGTAAGGGTAATTTCAGGGTTTATGATTGGGTAGGAAAATTGGGTAATAAGAATAATTTTAAAGTTGAGGGGTAGGTAGAGGCATAATGTGGTAAGGATATTTTTGTGTTTAAGGGTATGTAGGGATATACGATGGTAAGTGTAGTTTTAGGGTTTAGGTTTGGGTAGGGGTATAGGGTGGTAATTTTAGGGTTTAGGGGTAGAGGGGGTAAGGGCAATTTTAAGTTTATGGGTCGGTAGGGGTATCAGTGGTAAGGGTCATTTTAGTGATGAGGGGTAGGTAAGGGTATAGGGTGGTAAAGGTATTTTTAGAGTTTGGAGTGGATAAGGGTATAGGGTGGTAAGGGTACTTTTAGGGTTTAAAGGTGAGATGGGGTATTAGATGTAAGGGTATTTTTTAAGTTACAATCATTGTAATGAAACTCAACAGTTGGCGAATACAAACGCCAATAAAACAGTTTATTACACACAGCACACAACATGTCATTTATGTGCTTGAATGTCCATGACCAATGCACTATGTGGGGAGTACTGCATGTGCTTTAAAAAAACGGGTGTTAGAACACATGCGCACCATTGAGCATAGAGATCACACATACCCAGTAGCAAGGCATTTTAAAGAGTTTCATTACAATGATTGTTCAAAATTGTCTTTTAATGGCATCGAACAAATGAGTATAAATCCCAGAGGTGGAAATCAAGTTGCCTAACTAAGAAAAAGGAATGGTGAACTTATTTTAGATCTCCAGACTCTTACACCTAGTGGACTTAACCAGGTGAAGAGCTGAGTGTACATTTATGAAGGGATCGAGGGAAAACAGTAATACAGGTGCTTGATCTGCTAATCGAAAAAACAACAGTGGAGGGGCAGGAAAATGGGATATTCGGAGTCTAACTCCTGGTCCCGTGTGTAAAGTTCCCACTAGACAGTCATTCAGATAAAGATCACACACGGTTCCATATAGAAAAATGGGTTTCTTTCAGATAGAACGCTTGGTCCGTAGATGAGAATCAGAGCTGTTCGAAGCAAGAGCCCTCACTCACCATCCGGTGACATGCTTCATCATAGGGCCAGCTCCTCGTCAGGCCTGCGCTGCAATGCCAGACGGGCCCCACAAGGGGGCTCTTTGCCGGAGATCTTTTGTGAATCAAGTATAGCCGGTCAAAAACAGGTAAATGAAGGATTGGTAAATAAAGAGATTAAAAATGCCTAGAGGTAACTGCTAATAATTTTAATACTCGTGCTTATACCTCTGACAAGATTAAAAACCAGAATAGGGGGATAATGACCACAAACCCCATAAAAATACGCATCGGTATAGTACAAATAATGTCTCTTAGAGAACAATGGCATATAAGAGACGGAGCACACAGAGTCCCCTGTGTTACTCTATGTAATGGGTCAACATGTTTCTCGCTAGTGTCTGGAAAATTAACTTATGCGATTCATCAGGACCTAGTAACATACCTAATCCTATGGATGGTGGGAATTTCCACAGATATAAATCAAAACCCTCCAAAAATTAATGGTAGGGCCACATCGGGGGAGTCCAGGCTAAAAAATCAACTCTGATTTGGGGTCCAGACGGTCACTGCTGATAAACCTACGCCAAGACGATCACCCGGCAGTGACCGTCTGGACCCCAAATCAGAGTTGATTTTTTAGCCTGGACTCCCCCGATGTGGCCCTACCATTAATTTAATTAAGTTAAAATCGCTCACCCTCAATCCTACTACCCTTCCATATCACAAACAAATCATCATTATGGTGGTCATTCTGACCTCGGCGGTAAAAGGCGCTTACCGCTGGTCAGAAGACCACCATAACACTGCGGCGGTAAACCGCCACGGTCATTCTGACCCGCAACTGGCAAACCGCCAAAAACCCGACATCAACAAAAGTCCGCCACAGCAACGGCCAGCGAAAAACTGGCAATGACCAAACCTCCACCGTCACGCCAACAGAAATACGCCCATGCCATTCCGACCCACAAATCCCCACAGCGGTCTTTCAACCGCGGTATTCCATTGGCGGTACACACCGCCGCGGTCAAAATACACACACCTTTACAAAATACTACCACATTGGACAATTCAAAATACACACACCTGAGACACATACACACACCACTCCCACACACCCAATTAAATATAAAACACACACCCACATCACGCACAAACCCTTACGACCACAATTGCGACTGAAGGACAGAGAGAGACAGCACAGCATAGAGTAGACCATCACACAGAGGCAAATCACAACATCACCCACACATTTTCCACGCACAAAACACCATACACCACCATGGCCTCCCAACGTAGGAGGGGTGGCTCCCGTCAATTGACCCCCCTGATGTCCCGGATCCTGGCGGTGGCCTACCCCGATTTGGATGGGCGCGTGAGGACATCACAGCAGACACAAGGGGGTGAGTACCAGCACATTCTGCTATGTTAGCGCACAGTGGAGGTGTCTGGGTGGGGGAGGAGGGCTGTGGGTATCTCTAGGCCAGGGCGACTTCTGTAGGCTGGTCCCCTCCGTAAGGCATGGCCCTGTGCCCCTGCCCCCCACCTCTGTAGGGTGCTAAGTACAGCTATCCATGGCCCTGGGTCACCTATGTGTGCAGTTGTCGTCCATAGGCTTGTAGGCCTAAGTCACAATAATAGAGTAGTGTACACCGAGTGCGCGGCGTAGTGCAGGGGGCTTCTGTGTCTGTCCTCTCCGCCAACGGTGTCGCCAATGCATGCACTCAACATGTCATTTTTTCTCCCCCCCCCCCTTTTTTGTGGTCTTCCTGTTCATGTGTGTATTAGCATCATCAGGCGGAGGAGAAGTGGCATCGGAGCACGAGGGAGCTGCATCTCACATGGCCCCGGAGGGCCAGGCAACCGACTCCGAGTTCACCAGTGAGACGGAGGGCGAGGGGAGCTCCACAACGGGGACCCGTGGAGACGTCAGCGACACAGACACGTCCTCGGAAGGGAGCTCCCTTGTGGTGGCGGCAACATCCGTGCCCACCGCTACAACAGGTACAGCCGCCACCCCGCGCACCAGCTCCGCCCTCCAAGCAGCCCCTCAGCGTTCGCCCCGTGCCCGCTCGGCCAGGAAGGGGGGCATCTCCTTTGCCCCAGGCACCTCAGGCCCTGCCCCAGTTACCCCTGCTGCCCTCAGTGAGGAGATCATTGACCTCCTCCAGACGCTCATTGTTGGGCAGTCTACCCTTTTGAATGCCATCCAGAGTGTAGAAAGGGAGGTGCACCGTAGCAATGCATACCTGGAGGGCATTCATTCGGGTCAGGCTGCCCATCAGCGATCGTTCAACGCTCTGGCCTCAGCACTGACGGCAGCCATTGTCCCTGTCTCCTGCCTCCCCCCTCCAATTTCCTCATCCCAGTCCCACTCCCCTGTTCCTCTGCCTATCCCAGCCACACCTACAGACCAGCCTGCACACACATCAACACCCAAGGGCAGTTCATCCAGACATAAGCACCACAGATCACACAAGCATTCACACATGCAACATCCACGTGCAGACATGCCAACAGCCACTGCCTCCTCTGTGTCCCCCTCCTCCTCGTCTCCCTCCTCCCTCCCTGTGACGTCTCCACTCACACCTGCATGCACACCACCATCAGCCAGTACGTCCATCACCAGCACACCCACCAGAACACTCCGCACACATGCAGTCACCACCCCCACTGCCATTTACACGTCCCCTGTGTCCTCTCCCAGTGTGTCTGTCACCCCCTCTTCCAAACCACACAAACGCAGGCAGCCACCCACCCAACAGCCATCCACCTCAGGACAGCCTCCGTCACAAGCACCTGCACCCAAAGACAGCACACTTGATTCTCCTACAACCACATCCTCTTCCTCCACTCCCATACCCACTGCACCTACCCTTCCCACTGCTCCTAAAACGTTTTTCCTCTCCAAAATTAACCTCTTTGCATCACCTGACCCACCCCCTCCATCTTGTAAGAGTCCAAACGGCACCTCAGCCACCAAAAGCCCTGCACCTACAAGGACCATAGTCCAGGGCTATTGGAGTCCACCAGCTTCTAGGGCAGCAACATCGGCCAGCAGCAAGGGGACAGCCAGCCCACCCCCTGGGAAAAAAACTAAAAAAGGGAAGGGCCGGCGCGAGAGGCCAGAGACGGCAGCCCCCAAAGGCAATACCCTGGCACCGTCACCTGGCACATCCACAAAGGGAGGCAAGGGCCCCAGAGAATTGGCGAAGGAGGGCAAGGGCAGCAGGGCGGACATTTCCGGCAGCAGGCGAGCTGCCCAGGAATGCCCCACCAGCCCCATTTCGGGTGTGAAGGAGGACACCCACTGGCCCAGGACTCCAGCACAGGAGGGCCCCGCAAGCGAAAGGTCGGATGGCGACTGAGCGGAAAATATTGGCCCGATCTGGTTCCCTGGGAACACATGTCAAGCACCGCTGAACAGGGCCCCACCGTGGCAAGCACCGCCGAACTGGGCCCCGCCGTGACAAGCACCGCTGAACAGGGCCCCTCCATGGCAAGCACCGCTGAACAGGGCCCCGCCGTGGCAAGCACCGCCGAACTGGGCCCCGCCGTGACAAGCACCGCTGAACAGGGCCCCGCCGTGACAAGCACCGCTGAACAGGGCCCCGCCGTGGCAAGCACCGCCGAACTGGGCCCCGCCGTGACAAGCACTGCCGAACAGGGCCCCGCTGTGACAAGCACCGCTGAACAGGGCCCCGCCGTGACAAGCACCGCTGAACAGTGCCCCGCCGTGATAAGCACCGCTCCGCTGTACCCTTCCTGTCAAGCACCGCTCTGCTGGGCCCTTCCTGTCAAGCACCGCTCCGCTGGGCCCTTCCTGTCAAGCACCGCTCCGCTGGGCCCTTCATCTCAAGCACCGCTCCGCTGGGCCCTTCATCTCAAGCACCCCTCCGCTGGGCCCTTCCTGTCAAGCACCGCTCCGCTGCGCCCTTCATCTCAAGCACCGCTCCGCTGGGCCCTTCCTGTCAAGCACCGCTCCGCTGGGCCCTTCCTGTCAAGCACCGCTCCGCTGGGCCCATCCTGTCAAGCACCGCTCCGCTGGGCCCTTCCTGTCAAGCACCGCTGAACAGGGCCCCGCCGTGACAAGCACCGCTCCGCTGTGCCCTTCCTGTCAAGCACCGCTCCGCTGTGCCCTTCCTGTCAAGCACCGCTCCGCTGGGCCCTTCCTGTCAAGCACCGCTCCGCGGGGCCCTTCCTGTCAAGCACCGCTCCGCTGGGCCCTTCATCTCAAGCACCGCTCCGCTGGGCCCTTCCTGTCAAGCACCGCTCCGCTGGGCCCTTCCTGTCAAGCACCGCTCCGCTGGGCCCTTCCTGTCAAGCACCGCTCCGCTGGGCCCTTCATCTCAAGCACCGCTGGCCCATTGGCAGGGCCGGATCTGTGTCGGCCAGGGCTTCACGAAGCACTCTGGGCACCATGCCTCCTCCAGAACCAGTGGAGTCTGTAATCCACTTGATGGACTGTGGCTTTGCACTCCCCAGGATGGTACAGTGGGCAACCCACCCACTGTAGAGACTTGTGAGACTGTGGCTTTGCACTCCCCAGGATGGTACAGTGGCCATGGAGGCCCCTCGTGGATCTGGCGTCGTGGACTGAACTGGCTGAGGTGCCCCGCTTCCCTTCCCCCTGAGGTGCCTGTAGTTTTACTATCTGATGCCCCTGCAGTGTTCTCTCCAATGGAATCGGGTCTCGTGTGTGGGCTTTGCCCATGTGTTTAGGCCCATTGATGATAGCCAATATGGGCCGGACTTTTGACCTATGTATATATTGTTCATGATGTAATATATTTTATTTATATTTTCATATTTCACTTAACTTTAATTATGCTATAATATACTTCATTTTTAATGATCATTTTATTTTGTCTTTGCATTCTTCCGGGGGGTTTGGAGGGTGTCACTCTGACTTGTTGCTCTGCATTGATGTGTGTGTTGTAGTGGGTGAGGGTGGGGGTGGGTGTGTGGCGTATGTGTGTCCCCGTAATTTTTTGCCTCCCCCCTCCCCTGTGTTGTAGGTGCAGTACTCACCGTTGTCTTCTGCGCCGGCGTTCGTGCTCCTGGTAGAGGAGCAGGTAGACAATAGCTGGTAGGATGTGTAGTTCGGGTTCCATGCTGTCCAGATTCCTCGTGGGGTGTATGGAGGTGAGCGTTTTCCCGTTCGAAGTCTGTTTCCGCCGTGTTTTTATCGGCGGGGCTCCCGCCCCGGAAAAGGTGGCGGATTGGTGAGTTGTGATAGGGTGGGCGGTACATTGTCTGCCGCCTGTCTGTTGGCGGTGACCGCTGCGCTGCTTGTCTGTACCGCCGTGGCGGTCGGAGTGGTAAAGTGGCGGGCTGTGTTGGCGGTTCCCGCCAGGGTCGTAATTCCATTTTTTGGGCCGCCTGCCTGTTTGCGGGTTGGCCGCCGCTTTTACACCGACCGCCAGGGTTGGAATGACCCCCTATATCTCAAACACATGATCACATTAAAATTGAAAGTGGTGAATGTGTCAGCGACCTATTGCTCCCAGTGAGTGTAAAATCATGTTCCAAAGATTGAAACATTGAGGGGCTGATTTAAGAGCCCCTAGCACCTCCTTGCGCCACATTAGCGTAATTGTTTTTTACGCTAATATGGCTCAAAGAGCCCAAAATCAATGTGCCAAATACACAAAGTGGCGCAATGCATGCATTGCGCCACTTTGTAATCCTTTGCGCTACATTATGCCTGTGCTAGGCATAATGTATGCAATGGGCGTTCCCCTGTTAGTGGGACCGAAAAAATGGCGTAAAGAAATCTAAGAGATTTCTTTGCATATTTTTTGGGGGAAATTTCAATGCCTGCACTGAGCTGGTGTTAAAAGGAGGCACACCATTGTTTTCAATGGGCTTTGCATAATTAGCGTCAACATTTTTGACACTAGGTCTGCAAAGCTCCATACTAGCGTCAAAAATGTTGACACTAGTTTCCCTAACTACTGTCATGATGCGCTGTATCTTAAGATACGGCGCACACATGGTGGCGTTAGTGGGGGGATCAGAGGCGCAAGAAAAGTGACTCTGCACTGGGTACATCAGCACTTTTCTCAAATCAGCCCCTGATTGTTACTGGTGTACACTGTACTGACATAGGGTGGAATGGCATATAGTGGAATAGCATACAGTAGAGTGGCACAGAATGGAGTGTTGTACAGTGGAATGGTGTAGAGTGGGGTGGTGTTTAGTGGACTGGCATACAGTGCAGTGGCGTAGAGTGGACTGGCACAGAGTGGAGTGGAATAGAGGGAACTGGGATAGAGTAGAGTGGCAACCCATGGTGTAGCATATAGGGCAATAGCATATATTAACAGTGGTGTAGAGTGGAGTGACATAGAGTGGAATAGCATACAGTAGAGTACTGTACAGTGGTGCTGCATAAGTGGAACAGTGTAGAGTGTACTGGCGTATTTTGTAGTAGCGTGCAGCAAAGTAGAATAGACTGGAGTGTTGTACAGTGGAGCAGTATACAGTGGACTGGTGTACACTGGAATAGCATAGAGTGGAATGGCATAGAGTGGAGTGGCATACAGTGAAGTATCGTACAGTGGAGTGGTGTAGGGTGGAATAACGTTGAGTGTTATTGGTGTACAGTGTAGTGAAGTAGAGTGGAGTGTCACATGGTGGAATAGCGTACAGTGCAGTACAGTAGAGTGGACTGGCATAGATTAGAGTGGCATAGAGTATAGTGTCACAGAATGAAGGGATGTACAGTGTAATAGCATACAGTGGATTGCCATTGAGTGTAGTGGCATATAGTGAAATGGTGTACAGTGGCGTAAATTTTAATAATGTAGGGCAGGTGTCTCCAATGAGTAGCTTGTGAGCTACTAGTAACTCTCAAGCTACCAATAAGTAGCTCTCCTATGTGCAGTCCAGCCTACAAAAACTGAAAAGTGTACATTCAAAACAAAACTGTACACTTGTCTGATGTGATCAGTATTAAAATTCTAATATTCACAGCTCTGAATGATTTCCATTGAACATAAGTAGTTTTTACTACAGAAAAGGTTGGAGACACCTGATTGGAGCTGCATATAATTGAATAACATACAGTGGGGTAGTATGGAATTGAATGGCGTACAGTGTATTGGTATACATTGGCGTGTCAAAAAATGGAGCGGCGTAGAGTATAATAGCATACAGTGTAGTGGTGTAGAGTGCAATGGTGTAGAGTGTATTAGCATAGAGTGGAGTGGCTAAAGTGTAGTGAGAATGGAAACAGATTTAGCGTGAAAGTGTGTTAAGGATGTAGATATAATGTGACAGGAAAACAGACTATTTGGTGTAAGTGGTAATTTTTAGGGGGGATGTGTGATTAGTGTAAGTAGCATTAAAGTTATAATTTTGAATATTCTTAGTTGTATAATGTGCCACAGCATACTGTGGTAAGTTTGTGAAATACCAAGGTACGTGCGCCTGTTAAGGAAGTATGTGATTGGCTAATGGCTGTGGTTACCATAGGTAGAAGGCAGCCATATCGTTTTCAGCAGTTGTGCGTTTCGATACATTCTGTGTAAGGGTCTTAGATCTAAATAAGTAGTAGGTTTTATTTTAGTTCCCTACATATTATCACTTTATTAAAGTATTAAAAGGTAGAGATATGTATTTATAGTTGTTAACAGCAAATTAGGGAGAACTGCATGCTTATTTCACTTTCTTAAGTAGCACTTTTATTTATAGGTATTACCATGGCACCTCGTAGAATTTTTACTGAAGATTTAAATATGTTAAAAATTGAAACTTTACTTTAGCACACTAAGGCCCTCATTACAACCCTGGCGGTCGGTGTTTAAGCAGCGGTAATACAGAAACAGGCTGGTGCAAAAAATAATGGGATTACAACGTGGCGGAAACCGCCAACATGGACAGCCACTTTAACACTCCGACCGCCACAGCAGTAGAAACAAACAGCGTGGCGGTCACCGCCAACAGACAGGCGGGAGACAAAGTACCACCCACCCTATTACAAGAAGGCCTATCCACCATCTTTTCCGGGGCGGAACCAACACTATCAAAAGCACGACCGAAACAGTACACAGAAGGGAAAATAATCACCTCTTGACACCCAACGAGGAACCAGGACGCCATGGAGCCCAAACTCCACATACTGCCCATGCTGGTTTACCTCCTCTTCTATGAGGAATACGAATGGCGGCGGTGACCACGGTGATTACTGCGCCTACAACACAGGGGAAGGGGGGAGGAAACAGAGTGGCACACACAGGCAACACCCCACCCTCACCACCACACACAACAACAGACACACAAATACATGCAGCAACATTACATATACACCCCCCCACCCCATGGAAGAATGCAAGGACAAAAGGAAATTATTGTAACCATTGTAACCAAGACAAATCTAGTATTCAAAAGTCAAAATTCAGTATATACAAATATGTACACCAACTACACAAGTCCGGATAGTGTACTAATCATTGTCCATGGACCATTGGGCCCAAAATGCAGGGGCAACGCCCACGCATGATGCCTGACTCGAAACGGAGAGAACATTGCAGGAGCATCAGATAGAAAATATACAGGCACCTCACGGGGAGGGGGATGAGGGCACCTCAGCCTGATGAACGCACAGCGCCACTGCTGCACGAGGGGGCTCCATGCCCATTGATGTATACTGGGGAGTGCAAAGCCACAGTCTCTCAACTCTCTGCAGTGGGAGGGTTTCCCACTGCTGCATCCTGGGGAGTGCAAAGCCACAGTCTCTCAATTCTCTCCAGTGGGTGGTTTGCCCACTGCTGCATCCTGGGGAGTGCAAAGCCACAGTCTCTCAAGTGGATGTCATTCTCCACTGGTTCTGGAGGGGGCCTGGTGCCCAGAGTGCTTCATCCTGCCAAGGACAGAGGAAGTCGATGTATCTCTCCACTGGTTCTGGAGGGGGCCTGGTGCCCAGAGTGCTTCATCCTGCCAAGGACAGAGGTAGTGGATGTCAAGCTCCACTGGTTCTGGAGGGGGCCTGGTGCCCAGAGTGCTTCATCCTGCCAAGGACAGAGGTAGTGGATGTATCTTTCCACTGGTTCTGGAGGGAGCCTGGTGCCCAGAGTTCTTCATCCTGCCAAGGACAGAGGTAGTGGATGTCAATCTCCACTGGTTCTGGAGGGGGCCTGGTGCCCAGAGTGCTTCATCCTGCCAAGGACAGAGGTAGTGGATGTATCTCTCCACTGGTTCTGGAGGGGGCCTGGTGCCCAGAGTGCTCCATGTGCAGTGTGGCCGGTACAATTCCCTCACATGGGTGTGCGTGCCACGAGATTTGCGAGGTTCAGGTAGCATGATACGCCATGGAGGCAGTGACATACCCCACACTGCTGCGTCTGCGCCTTCCACCTGCAGGTGCAAACAGTGATGGAAGAAATGCCTCAAGGAAGCTGCCCAGGGTCCAGGAACTCTCCTCCAACCTCAGACGACTGACCACTGGAGATGGTAGCCATGTCAGTGGTGGTGCCTGTGTCCGAGGACGCCACGGGGCTGGTGGCGGTGCTTGCGGCGGTGTCTGTCGCTGCGGTGCTGGCAGCGGTGCATGGGTCAGCACCTGCACAGGGACACAGCAGGACGTTTCCTGCAGCCTCGGACGGCTGCCCACTGGGGAAGATGCTGGGGACTGTCGCTGAGGCTGTAGACGTGCCAGAGGCGGTGCAGGTGGCGGTGCTTGCGGCGGTACTTGCGGCGGTGCTTGCGGCAGTGCATGTGTCAGCACCTGCAGAGGGACACAGCAGGACGTTTCCTGCAGCCTCGGATGGCTGCCCACTGGTGAAGATGCTGGGGACTGTCACTGAGGCTGTAGACGTTCCGGGGACGGTGCAGGTGACATTGCAGGTGGCGGTTGTGGTGGCGGGGCAGCTAGTGGTGTTTGCTGCCGTACAGGTTGGTGTGGTTATGGACAGAGTGCACTAGTCCCTCAGTCGGTGCCACCATGCCCTCTCCTGACCTGCTCTTCAGCTTTTGGCCCTTCCCCAGATTTGATGGTGCCACAGTTGTCTTGCCACTATCCCCTTTGGTTTTTGCTGAGCCCTTGGTGGCTGGTACTTTAGGCTTCTCCCTCTGGGATGTGGGCACCTTTTTCACCTTGGCAGGTGGTGGAATGTCTGTGCCCTCGCTACGTGGCACACTGGCAGCCCTGATGGGTGGCGCACTCGATGACCCTGCAGCTGGGGATTTGGTGGCTGAGGTGCTGGGCTGGGACCTGGAAAGCCTGGCCCTAGGGGAAGGACGGGGTGAGGTGTAGGGAAGAGGTCAATGTTAGCCAGGAAGAGTTTCTTAGACACACTGGGACAGGAAGATGGAGGGTTTTGGGGGTGGAGGTAGAGATAGTGGTTGTAGGAGGTGTACATCTGCTGAATTTGGGTGAAGGTGCATGGGCCTGAGGCTGTTGTGAGGTGGATGGCTGTTGGGTGGGTGTGTGCCTGCGTTTGTGTACTTTGGGAGAAGGGCTCACATACAAACTGGGAGAGGACACTGGGGATGTGTGCATGGTAGTGGGGGTGGTGAGTGCACGTGAGCGGTGTGTGGTGATGGGCATGCTGGTGATGGAGGCAGTGGCTGAGGATATTGTGCATGCAGGTGTGAGTGGAGACGAGACTGGGAGGGAGGAGGAGGACGTGGAGGAGGGGGACACAGTGGAGGCTGTGGATGTTGCTGTGTCTGCATGGGGATGGTGCTTGTGTGAGTGCCTGTGGGATGTGTGGTGCTTATGTTTGCCATGTCCACTCTTGTGTGTTGATGAGTGTGCATGCTGGTCTGATGGTGTGCTTGGGATAGGCTGAGGTACAGGGGATTGGGTCTGGGTGGAGGAAGTTGGAGGGGGGTAGCTGGACACAGGGACAATGGCTGCCATCAGTGCTGAAATGCTCTCTGTTGGGCTGCCTGCCCAGAATGAATGCTCTCCAGGTATGCATTTGTTTGTTGCAAATGCCTCTCAACACCCTGGATGGCGTTCACAATGGTAGATTGCCCAACAGTGAGGGATCTCAGGAGGTCAATAGCCTCCTCACTGAGGGCAGCAGGGCTGACTGGGGCAGGGCCTGAGGTGCCTGGGGCAAAGGAGATGCCCACCCTCCTGGGTGAGTGGGCACGGGACACACGCTGAGGGGCTGCTGGGAGGGTGGTGCTGATAGTGGTGGGTGGTGGCTGTACTTGTTGATGAGGTGGGCACAGAGCTGCCCGCCACCGCAAGGGAGCTCCCATCAGAGGAGGAGTCACTGTCACTGCTGCCTGCTCCTGTCCCTGCCGTGGAGCTCCCCTCGCCCTCCGTCCCACTGGTGGCTTCAGACTCCGTTGTTTTGCTCTCCAGGGCCAAGTGGGTTGCAGCTCCCTCCTGCTCCGGTGCCAATGCTCCTCTGCCTGATGATGCTATTGCACACAAGAACAGAAAGACCACAAAAAGGGGGGGGGAGACAGAAGAAAGACATGTTCGGTGCATGCAACACCACTACCGTTGGCGGACACAACACACATGGAGCAGCCCTTGCACTACGCCATGCACTAACAGTTCCTAGAAATTTCACCTGACCATGGGGTACGAGGCCTAACACCAATTGCTGCACACCTGGAAGTCACGGGAGCCTGACTAGATGTAGATGGCTCTTACCACTGTTGGGGTTGTTGTGCCATATAGCCTGCCTCACAAGGGACCTTGCCTACAAACTACGCCCTGGCCTAGGGGAACCCACTGCCCACCGCCCCCACCCAGACACATCGTAATGCACACAGAGTCAGCTGAATGAGAGTGTACTCACCCCCTTGTGGCTGCTGTGATGCCCTCAAGTGCCCATCCAACTCCGGATACGCCACCGCCAGGATCCGGAACATCAGTGGGGTCATGGTGCGACAGGCACCCCTCCTACTTTGGGAGGCCATCCCCAGCTGGGCCTCCGCCGTCTTCTTGCTCCAGCGGTGCAGGTCCTCCCATCTTTTAACAGCAGTGGGTGCTCCGTCTGTGGTAGAACCCCAAGGTTCGGATGTCCTTAGTGATGGAACGCCAAATACCCTTCCTCTAGTGGGCGCTGACCTAGAGGAATGGTACAGGGGGAAATGGAAATTACTTACCCGTCCGGACGTCATACTCATTGCCCCCCAGTTCCCACCCTTGCCCTAATGCACATACACTCCCCATCCACATGCAGGCCTCAGCCCCCCCCATGTATCTTCCATCCACACTACTCAAAACAGGCATTGCCCATGCAGAATGCTCACAGTGTAATCACCTGTTTGCCTGGAGGACCGTACAGTTGCATGTACTGGGGGAGGACCCCATCCACTAGTTTCTCCAACTCCTCCGAAGCCAGGCAGGGGCCCTTTCCCCAGACACATGAGCCATCGTCGCTTCCAGACTGAGGTCACAGCAGAACTTGTAGTGTAGGGCCTCTCCTGTAGAAAGGTCAGGTATCAAGTGAGTGAACAGACAGAAAATGGCAGTCACGTCCGCGGCGGTCTGTGCCGTCACCGCAGGCGTACATCGTTATTGGCTTCTGGGACCCATAGGGCCAAATGTTAACCAATGCTGAATTGCGCTGCGGTCTTCGACTGCCCACCGCGACGGTGTAGAACGCCAGCGCAGTTACCTCATATCCCCTTGTCCCACCTTACAGGTCAGGCAGCCGCCATTTCAGGAGGCCACGTGGGATGGATGTTAACTGCGTCACACCTATCTAGGCCGGGAATATAGACAACTACCGGCACATTGCGGATTAATTACGTTTCTGAAAGTAAAACATTGTGATACCTCAGTGTTGGATGACTCTTTGCTCGCTATTCTCCTCCATAGGGCACGTCCGCTGGGGCAGGTGATGAGATGGCGGCATCCTCCGGTGCAAAGACCCCTGGTGGACCTGTCGACAATGAAAGAGAGACACATCCTGGTCACAGACGGACTTGATTGTGCAACAATCCAGGAACTGTGTGCCCAGTTGGAGCTGGACCTGATGTCAGCTATCCGCCATCCTACAGGAATCCCCCCTGTAGTGCAGGTCCTGTCAGTACTCCATTTCCTGGCCAGTGGGTCTTTTCAAACAGCAGTGGCCATGGCATCAGGGATGTCCCAGCCAATTTTCTCTAACGTGTTGTCCAGAGTGTTATCTGCCCCGCTGAAACACATGCGCAGCTACTTCATTTTCCCTCAGGTGGAGGATTTGCCCACAGTGAAAGGTGACTTCTATGCCCTGGGACATATCCCCAACATCACTGGTGCCATTGATGGGACACATGTGGCGTTTGTTCCCCCCCCTGCAGAAATGAACAGGTGTACAGAAACCAGAAGAGCTATCATTCAATGAATGTGAAGATTGTGTGTTTGGCAGACCAGTACATCTCCCATATCAATGCCAAGTATCCTGGCTCTGTGCATGACGCTTACATTTTGAGGAATAGCAGCATCCCTTATGTGATGGGCCAACTCCAGAGGCACCGTTTGTGGCTAATAGGTGAGGTCAAGGTCCCAATACAGTTGACATAGGTGTCTGGGTATGGGGTTGTCCCTAAGGGTTAGTGTGTGTCTAACAGTTGTCCCTCGACATTTGCAGGTGACTCTGGTTACCTCAACCTGTCATGGCAACTGACCCCAGTGAGGAATCCCAGGACAAGGGCAGAGGAACGCTGCAATAAGGCACATGGGCGAACTAGGAGGGTGATCGAGCGTACCTTCGGCCTCCTGAAGGCCAGATTCCGGTGCCTCCATCTAACAGGTGGATCCCTCTACTACTCACAGAAGAAGGTGTGCCAAATAATCGTAGCCTGCTGTATGCTGCACAACCTGGCTTTGCGACGCCAGGTGCCTTTTCTGCAGGAGGACGGGCCAGATGGTGGTCTTGTGGCAGCTGTGGAGCCTGTGGACAGTGAAGAAGAGGAGGCAGAAGAAGAGGATATTGACAACCAAAACAACATCATCAGGCAATACTTCCAGTGAGACACAGGTAGGAAAATGCCACTGCTTCCCACATCTCATTCTATTGTTGGAACTAGCATAAGTGTGTCATTTTCATTTAGTGTATGGACCCTGACTTGTCACTTTGACTTTCCATTTCACAGATTTGGGTCCCACTTTGTGCCCTCTGCTACGTTTACTGCTGGCCTACAGCTGTGTTACATTGGTATGTGAACAAGTAAATTGACATTGCTATATTCCATAGTTTTTGCAATTACACACTTGTGAAAGCACAGACTGACTCCAGATTGTTTTGTGATTGAAGTGTGTTTATTCCTGTGCAAATAAGTGGAGGGGGTTGTAAAATGGGCTGGGAGGATGGTGGAGGAATGTCCATGGCAGAGTCCAGTCTATTTGTTTCACAAGTGCATTGTCCAAAGGGGCATAGGAAGTGGAGCAATGGCAGTTTAAGGATGGACAGGGTGACATATTGGGACAGAAGGGTGACATTCAGGGGGGTCTCATTTCCTGGCGGGGGTCTTGGCATTGTTCTCTGTCTTGTTCCTGGATCTCAGGGACCGTTTGCGGGATGGTTCTCCATCTGCAGGGGGTAGGGTGCTGGTGTCCTGTTGTTCCTGTGGCGGTGCCTCCTGTCCACTAGCACCAGCGGAGGTGGAGGGCTGTTCATCGTCCAGGCTAGTGTCAGGGGCCCCTTGTTGTGCCACTGTGTCCCTCCTGGTGTTGGTGAGGTCTGCCAGCACCCCTCCAATGGTGACCATGGTGGTGTTAATGGACTTCAAGTCCTCCCTGATCCCAAGGTAGTGTCCCTCCTGCAGCCGCTGGGTCTCCTGAAACTTGGCCAGTACCATTGCCATCGTCTCCTGGGAATGATGGTAAGCTCCCATGATGTTGGAGAGTGCCTTGTGGAGAGTGGGTTCCCGGGGCCTGTCCTCCCCCTGTTGCACAGCAGTCCTCCCAGTTTCCCTGTTATCCTGTGTCTCTGTCCCCTGAACCGTGTGTCCACTGCCACTGACCCCAGGTCCCTGATTGTCTTGGGTTGGTGGGTTTGCCTGGGTTCCCTGTAGTGGTGGACACACTGCTGATTGAAGTGTCCTGGGGACAGAGGGATGGGCCCCCTGGGTGGGTGCTGTGCTGGTGTTTCCTGAGAGGGGAGGCTCTGTGGTGGCTTGAGACAGTGTCAGGGGAACCGACTGTCCCGAGGTCCCAGATGGGCTGGGCTGGTCATCTTGATCCAGGTGTTCAGAGCTGCTCCCATCACTGTGTGCCTCTTCTGTGGGGGGAGATGATATGTCTGACACCTCCTATCCAGTGACGTTGGGTAGAGGTCCGGTTGGGGTGTAAATGCATAATTATTATATGTCTGTCATTGTTTGCAATGGGTGGTTGACACTGTACTCCAGTGCTTGCATTATTGGCTTGGTCCTTGTGTGATTGGTGATTTTGGTGCATGAGTGAGTCTCTGTAGTGGACATCCTTGGGTGATGGGTGTCCATGCATTGGTGTTACATGCAGGGCTTGGTTTTGGGATGTGTGTGTTGTGTTGGTGGTGTCTCTGTGGGTTGTTGGGGTGATGGGTGGGAGGGTAAGGGTGGGAGTATGTGATGGCATGCAGGTAGGGTGGGGGGGATATAGTAGTAAAGATTTGCCTTACCAGAGTCCAGTCCTCCTGCTACTCCTGCGAGGCCCTCAGGATGCAGTATAGCCAAGACTTGCTCCTCCCATATTGTTAGTTGTGGGGGAGGAGGTGAGGGTCCACTGCCAGTCCGCTGTACAGCAATCTGGTGCCTGGAGACCACGGAACGCACCTTCCCCCGTAAGTCGTTCCACCACTTTCTGATGTCATCCCTAGTTCTTGGATGCTGTCCCACTGCGTTGACCCTGTCGACGATTCTGCGCCATAGCTCCATCTTCCTTGCAATGGATGTCTGCTGCACCTGTGATCCGAATAGCTGTGGCTCTACCCGGACGATTTCCTCCACCATGACCCTGAGCTCCTCCTCAGAGAACCTGGGGTGTCGTTGCGGTGCCATGATGTGGTGTGGGTGATGTGTGAAGTGGTGTGTGTTGTGATGTGTGAGGGGGTGTCTTGGTGTGTGTTGTTTGAGGTGCCTGGATGTTGTGTAAGTGATGGTGTTGTGTATCTGTGGATGCTGGTGTTGTTTTTGGTAGTGTATCTCTCTGCCGTGGTTTCAAAATTCTGGTAGTAAAGGTTTGTGGGTGATGTGGGTGTGTGCTTTATATTGGATTGGGTATGTGGGTGTGGTGTGTGTATGTGTATCAGGTGTGTGTATTTCGAACTGTCCAATGTGGATGCGTTTTGTAAATGTGTGTGTATTTTGAGCATGGCAGTGTGTACCACTAATGGTTTTCCGCGGTTGAAAGACAGCCGCGTTGATTCGTGGGTCGTGATAGTGTGGGCGTATTCCTGTTGGCGTGACAGTGTCAGTTTTGTTATCGCCAGTTTATCACTGACCTTTGGTGTGGCAGACTTGTGTGGGTGTCTGTATCGTGGTGGATTCCGAGCTGTAGTTCGTAATACCTGTAGCGGAATTCCACGGCCGCAGCGGTATGTTGGCGGTCTTCTGCACGGCGGTAAGCGGGATTTACCGCCAGATTTGTAATGAGGGCCTATATTTGTAAAATATAGAATACTACAATTATTTTTAATTTTTAAACATATTTAGCTTTTAAAATGTATTTTTTGGTACTGCAGTACACTCAAGGCAGTCCCGCAGTCCTCTGTACATTTTTTTAAAAAGTATTTACAAATTGATAAACATTTTTCCTTACCTATTACCACTTTAACAAAGTGGTAATAGGTAGGGCAAAAATATCAAACCTATTCTTACCTACATTTTCGGGCAAAACGCAAGACACAGGGAAAGTGTACATAAAAACAAGATGTCTGCCTTTAACTTTTGTAAAGGCAGTCCTTAGCCAATCACATAATGACTTGTCATCGCTATGTTCTGTTGTATTTCCTGAAATGCAGCAACATTTTGAGTAAATACTGCAGCCACAGATATCACTAAGTTGAATGCTTTATAACTTGCCACAGAGTAAAATCTGAACTTAACTAAAACGTCCCTGTAACCTTTTTTTTTTTTTTTGTGTGAATGTCTAAGTGTTTTTAATTCTATTTCTTAACTAAAACATCCCTGTAACCTTTATTTTTTCAGTGAATTTCTAGGTTTTTTTTAACGTTAAGTAAGATGTCCACCGCAATGCACAGAGGGGGGCAAGGGGGTTAGACACAGGCCCTGGCCTGGGATTTAGCTGCCCTCACAGAAACTTGCTTCTCCTCACCCTCTTTCATGAAATAAATTGTCCAAGTCCATAAACCCTGCTCCCCTATTACAACCCTTTCTGGCTATTGTTCTGCTACTGCCCTTCCTGACTGCCATGAACAGTTAGCTTGCTGCCGCATCCACCTCCTCCATACCTTCTGTTGTTCAAGTTCATGCACCAGTCCCCTCCCTCCTGCATGGTCCTATGTGCTGTAACTGGCCTCCATTTAGCTTGATTTCCCTGCCCACTGCTCCTGCCCTTGTTGCCCAATTCTATGCCCCATCATTGCCCTCCTGCTTAGCCTCTGTGCTTAGCTTGCTGCCCCCCACCCTCCTTCCCCTGTCCTCTGATATCTGTGTGCATACCCCTGCTTCATCCTTTTTACCCACCATGTTCCAGGCACCTGCAACTGCCCATCATATCTACTCTGATTGTTCTGTTGAACTGCCATTGCCCCTCCTGCCTGCCTAGCATGGTCAGATGGCTACCACCTGTCCCTGCCACCTCCACCCTCCTGTCCATTTTGCTGCCATTCCCTTCTGACCTCCATGCCCTGTTGTGCTGCAACTGCTCCTCCTGACTGCCCTGTGTGGTTTGTTGTCAATCCCTTACCCTGTCCTCTCTTGTCTGTCTTGCCCCTACCACTACTTTATGTCCTCCATAGTCCTTTGTGCATGCCCCTGACACCTCCCTCCTGTCCACCATGTGCTGCCACTAACCCTCCTGCTTGCCATGCATGGTCTTCTGTGCTGCCCTAGATCCTCAATCTGCCCACAATGGTGAGCTTGCTGCCCCTGACCCCCTCCCACTTTCGCTCCGTTGTCTGTGTGTATGTCATTATAGTCTCACCATGCCCTCCATGGTGTGTTGTGCTTCCAGTGCCCATCCTGCCTGCCCTACATGGTAAACTTGCTGCTCCTGCCCTGCCCCCTTGCTCTGCATTTTCTATGTGCAGGCCCCTATCCCCTCCTTCCTGCCTTGTCTGGTCCACTGTCGTGCCCCTGCCCTCTCCCTCCTGCCCTTAATGGTCTTTTATGCTGCAACTGTCCCTTCTGTCTGTCCAGTATGGACAGCATGCTGCCCTTGCCTCTTTACCCTCTGATCACTGTTATCCATATGCATTTCCCTGTCCCCTTCCTATTGCTTTCCATGGTCCATTGTGCTGCACTGCTGTCCTGCTTGACCTGTGTGTATATTGTGCTGCTGCAACCCCTGACACTTGCCCTGTGAGGTTAGTTTGGTTCCCCTGTGTATCTCCCTCCTGTCCTCTATTATCCAAGTCCATGTCTCTACACCATTCCTCCTGCCCTCAATGATCCCATGTACCATACTTGCCAACATTGTGAACTTGGTAAGAGGGGAATTTAGAAAAAAACCTGGGGAATAGATTTTCCCCATTGGCTTATATTGAAAAAGAGGAGGTTTTAGGCAGGAGACAGATAAAATAAAGCTCTTTTGGGCTTAAAAACATTGGGAGTCTCCTGCTTGAATCAGGTCTGTGGGTATGTATGGTTGTACTGCTGTTGCCTCTTCCTTCTGCCCTCAATGGTTTGTCATATTGCCACAGCCTCTCTTGCCTGTCCTGCGAGATTGTTTTTTGCCCCTGCCACTCTTTCACTGCCCTCCATGGTAAGCTGTGCTGTCATTACCCCTCCCACCTGCCCAATGTGGTCAACTTGTTCCCTCTGCACCCTCCTCCCTGTTCTCGATTATCCGAGTCTGTGCCCATGACATCTGCCTCCCCTCAGTAGGGTCAAGTCTGTACTATATAAAACTGCAAAGAAACTAAAAGAATTATGTGTTTTGCACATTTCTGTCATTTGGCTATACTTGGGCTACATTTGGGTGATATTTGTGTTACATTTGTGCCCTTTTTCCTCTGGTGGCCATCTTGGGAGACTTATTTCCTCTTTTACTGCAGTGTCCTCAGTAGAAAATACTTTCACTTTTACATTCTAATTCCATCAAGATGGCAATCAAATGTGCTACACCATTGCCATAAATTCAGAATGTTAGCACTCTAGTTGCTCATTAGAACTCTGTACTAAAGCTGCTGATCACCAGGAAGTTAACAGGCAGTCTGCTGCTGGTGCTGAAAGTCCATGTTTCAGTCTGCATGTCTGAATGTTTTAATGAAATAGAAGAGGAAGATATTTAAGAATTCACACTTAAAACATGTCAAAATTTTTCTTTCTACAGCACTAACCATAAATTCACACATTTTCGTAGCTACGCGTACGAAAAGAATTGTTGCAATCGGCTGACCGCAACCTGACTAGAAAGTTGTGACCGTCATTTTATTTCACGGGACACGGCCCTCAGGGGTGAAAATTAAAATTGAAAGTGGAATAAGGGGATCAGGAACATTGCACCCTGACCGCAGGGGTGTGATTTTAGGGGCAAAATATACGTTTATTATAATTCTGCATCACAGCATGCGATATTCACAAACAATCATGAATTTTTGTGAGTTTCCATTAATTATTCACAAAAAATGTGTGATTATGGAAACATTTGTAAGAAAAACCACAGACTCATTCATAAACTAATTCATTGACTCATTCACGCACTCAGAGGCTCAGGCACCCATTTACACACTCACTCAGACACTCATGCACCCACTCATAGACTCACACAACCACTTTCAGACTCACCCAGACACTATGAAAGCTGAATTACTTATTAATGATTTTAATTTATTATGTTTTTTTTGCATAGAATATGGCAAATATAGAACTAATGTGCGACTTTGAAAATGTGCTCACTTGTGTGGCCGTCATGAAATACGTAATACTTTCAGTAAATACGTAATATTATTAGTTGAAGTGCACATGTTTAGAAAATTGTAGTAGTATGTCATACTTATGATTCTATATTATGACCTTAGCTTTTATTAATTATAAGCCTTAACTTAACGAGGTTTGGGCCTAGTCTGCACAGCCTCATATTAAGCTGCAATGTCAAATGAAATAGTGGTTATTGTATGATTCGAGATTTAATGCATCTACTGTTCACACTGAGCTCACAAAAACGTTTAGCAGATGTCTTTAACTTTCTCATGAGAACTGACTGCTAGAAAGTCTTGTATTAGAAATTGCAACTTTTTAAAGTTTGATGCGTGAGACAGCGATTTTCCCAGGAACTAACAATAGATGCACTGACTGGAGTATGGATGGCAACAAGAAATTTACCTGATGAGTCTGACGATGGGAACAGGAGAAGAGGAGCCACTCATCAACATGTGAAAGACAGTTTAGTTATATCTTAGATTTGGATTTTAGTTTCAATTAAACTAACTGTAAACGTACGATTTTCTGACCAACGAAAAGGTGGAAAGTTCTTTAGGACATTCTAACTTAGCCCGACTGCACAGAGGAGAGGGACGCTCTTTTCCATTTGATTTCCCCATAGTGGTTCTGTTTTGAGGAGCTGAAACAGTTCATGGTGACTTTATTTTTAACTTTGACTTTATTGCTAAAGTTCTTATGCTGAATGCTGATCTCTTAGATATTGTACTTAAATGGTTCAGATAGCTTAGAGTCCCTGTGTCTGAACCATGAAGGGAATTGCACCTTGCTGACCCATATTGAGGAGAGGTATGACAAAATGCTATAGTCCTTGTTTTACATTTTGTTCTTTGTTTCTAGGTACCAACTGCTATTTTGATAGAGCGATAGTTTAGATGTTTTCAAATTAACTTTAACTAAATTGTTTTGCATGAAGTCCAAACATGGTATTCTAATCAGAAGGTTAGTTAGGAAATGTTAACAAATTGCAATTAACAAAGAATTTATGTTTTTCACCTGTTGAATCTAGATGTATGTCATTTCTGTTGTGCAGTTATTTTTGCTGTTAATTTGTACTGTGACTCTCGAATGCTTAATTGTTAATGCTTTAGTTAAACTGAGATCCTTTAGAAGATTTGGTCAACCTGTGTTATTCATGTATGTTTATCGTTTGGTTCTGAGATTAATTTACGTGACATTAGCATTGTTAATATAGGGAAATAAATGTTCTAACTTTTACCTAAAGGTGTGGTTATTCATGGCCAAATGGGTCATGATGTGTAAAGATTATTGACTTCAGAAATAAAGGTTTGTTTATTGATTTTCTGGAAAAGGATTGATGTTTAGATGTGGAGCTTCTAGTGGAATCACTCCAAGCGTAGTCAAAAGGTCCATCGAACCTCTAACGCGTCCCCTTATAAATTAACATTATAAAAGACCAAATGAGGTCAGACGCGCCCACAGTTTTTGGTAGCAGAGTAGGATGGTTAGTCTCCTTGTGAGGCCTCTAGAGATGGGTGGTTAGTCCCACTAGAGTCGGATGGTTAGTCTGCTTGTGAGGCCACTAGAAATGGTTGGTTAGTCCCACTAGAGTATAGTCTCCTTAAGAGATCACTATAGATCACAGATTGGGTAGCAACGTTGAATGATTAGTCTCCTTAAGAGGCCACCATAAGGTCCTTTTTCTCCTCAGTTCTAGGTAACAGAATTGGATGGTGCGTTTCCTTAACAGACCACTATGATCCCCCAGGTATAAAGGCTATAATTTTGTAGAATTTGGTAGTGCAAACAAAGGATTATGTCTCCCTGAGAACATATCATGACTTTCCCAAAACCTTGGAGTCTGCCAATGCTTGTTTGAGGAAGTTCTCAGCATTTCTAGTGACAGTGTGAATGGAATAGGTTTTGCGCTTGCACAGCTTAAGCAAATCGCAGGTGAATCGTGATGTTTGAGAGAGTTTAGGGAGTTTGCGTACTCCAGATGAAGTTGCTAAGGGAGTTTGCGTACTGCAAAGCGTGAGAGTAGGGAAGTCGTCAAACTTCACATGTGTGTGGCGCTTTATCCTCAAATATTGTCCACGTGGTTGTTGGTATACCGATCCTGCATGGTCTAAGTCTCCGGAGTATTGAGTAAGTGTATGAGACACTTGGTTTATGTTGTAATTTATCTGTTTAATAGCTCCATCTGGCGTAGTTGACAAACTCAAGAGTGCGTGTTAAAGGAGTGATAGTTTTCCACTGAGATTTGATGAGTCCTATGTACTCCAAGAGGATCCAATGATCAGTTGAGAGTAAAATTTGCTGGTTGAAGTTTGCTTGCAAGTCAGGGAAACTGAGATAGAAGAAGTATCTGTCAGAGTGTAATGCCACAGTGAAAAATCAGTAAGGGTTCTGAAGCAAGTTGGGTGTTAGTTTTATTTAGTGCTCGCAATATTTGCATTTAGTTTTACGAGGATCTGAGTTCGGGAGGGCAAGCCACAAGGCTTTGTCAGTTGCAGTATGTGTGAATGTGACATCATTAGAGCTGCGCTGGGATAGGTCGGTTAGTGTGAAAAGCCGTGAATGGATTGGTGGACAACCGTGAAGCATAATTGGTTGAGAAGGTAGGCGAAAAGGATTTTCGGATTGAAATTCACTTCCTGATTCAATTAAAAGTAGCGTAAATTGCAGAAATTAAATTTTTCAAAGCTTTAAAGAGTGCCCTAAGTGGAGATACGTTCATTCCCACAAGAATAGGAGAAATTACACCGCCAAAAGGTACACCCGCCTATATTGTATTTGAAGAACAAGGTGCTGCGCCATGTCTGAAAAAATAGTGCAAAGAAACAGAGAGAGATGGAAGCTTAGCATTCCCTGCCCATGGAACATTTCATTTGAGGATTTTAGAGAATTTGAGGAGAGTACTTTATGATTTGAAACCTCCTCCGAGACCAGCACAGTTTAAAGCTTTAGCTATTTGGGAATTAGTGGCTAGACAGCAAGACCAACTGAAATTCGAGAGAAGAATGAGAAAGGCTGAGAAAACTTTAGCAGAGGCTAGATGGGATAGGGAGCAGAACATTTTGAGAACTGAGACTTTACAGGGAATAGAATTGTTTCCTGCAATTACCCAAGAGAACGGGAACGAGGCTAAAAAGAGTACTAAGAGGAGGGATTCCTACCCTTCAGACGACAGAGAGCAGAAATCCACATAGTCTAGGAAGTCTTTAACACACGATGAAGAGTCAGATGATGATGAGTTTATTTTGCAGTTATTGAGATATTGTCCTTGTAGGAAAATGGCTCCCTGTTGCAGTTACCCCCCCACTTTTTGCCTGATATTGATGCTGACTTGACTGAGAAGTGTGCTGGGACCCTGCTAACCAGGCCCCAGCACCAGTGTTCTTTCACTAAAAATGTACCATTGTTTCCACAATTGGCACACCCCTGGCACACAGTTAAGTCCCTTGTAAAAGTTACCAGTGGTACCAAGGGCCCTGTGACCAGGGAAGGTCTCTAAGGGCTGCAGCATGTGTTGTACCAGCCTAAGGGACCCCTCACCTAACACATGCACACTGCCATTGCAGATTGTGTGTGTTGGTGGGAGAAAAAGGCAAAGTCGACATGGCATCCCCCTCAGGATGCCATGCACACAAAATACTGCCATGAGACAGGTTTATCAGAAGCCAACGCTGATCCAGATAGCGTCAACCCTGAATTTGATGTCCCTGATACAGAGGATCCCCAGATACACCACCATGACAGCATCACTGACAGGAATGTATGCCTTTACAAGTCTGAATACAGGAATAATGTACCCGAGAGATCCAAATTCCCGACCAAGTCCAGATGCAGTGTCAGAACCGGTTACCATAGGTCCAGGCATACCATTGTTTGCCCAAGGAAATAATAAGAGCAGTGAACAGAAAATTCTGAATCCAAGCATAGAGAGGGAGAGATTCACTGAGAATGCAAGAATGATGACTCCCATGAAACAGATATTTGATGAAACAGGTCCATTAATCAAATTGGGTTCTTTTAGGACTCCTCCAAATAATCAGGGTCAACATAGGCCCCAATCAAAGCATGGTAAAACCAGAGACCCTGAGTTTAACATTATAGCAAGTGCCCTGCATGAGTAACAACATTTCACTACAAGCTTTGACAGCTCAGCAGTCAACTGAATGGTTGGAGAAGTTGAGCAGCACCCAAGGAGATCACAGTGGAGGAAGTGCACTAAATTTGACCAGGCTTAGACTAGACTTAGAAGACTTACTTGACTCATACCGAGAAGATGAGTTACGTTATTTGTGGAAACTGATTACCAACAAATCAGGAATAGTACATCAGAAATTAGCAGACCTGGCAGAAAACTATGACATAGAAATTGAGAAAACAAAATATTTAAAGAGAAGTTACAGATTAGAGTTTGAATCAAAGAACTTTGAGAACATGAGGGTACCAGGAATGAAAATTCACATTAGGGAAGTAATACAGAACATTCAAACATAGGAAACATTAGATAAGTGGGAAGGCAGATGGGTGAAGAAAAGAGACAAGAAGAAAGGGGATTCTGCAAATCTTACTGCGAATGTGCAGCAGGTTGAGGATCCAGTGAAAATCTTATCAATGAGTGAGATTCCTAAAGGGAACTTCGTCCATGTCCCTTGGAGCAGAATTGACATTTTGTCATTTACCAACGATTATTCCAGGTTGAGAAAGAAGCCAGTGGAATGGTACCAGCAAACAGATAGGTTTCTGAAACGTGCAAAATGCCTGTGGGAAGATTTGAACACCCTGTTAGAAATAGTAGTTCCAGCAGACTTATAGGTCGAGTGCAGAAGTAGTGTAGACTGGCTGACGAGAGAACCTCAGAGAGATCCAGCAACAGGTGCACCGTCTCTTTATGTGATGAAATACTACTATAAGCTGATTGAATTTTTGAAAATGAGAATTTCACCCAAGAACATCGACTGGCAGAGAATAGACAGGACAGTCCAGGAAGGGAAGGAGTCAGTACATGCATACTATGCAAGATTGTTGCAGGCATTCAAGCATTACAGTGGGACAGAAACAATTGAGTCAAAAGACATGATTCATTTAGTGTTCAGATTTGTTGAAGGATTGAGACCTGAAATTAGCCAGATGAATAAGCGTCATTTGATTTGTTGGCAAGCAAAACCGATTGATAAAGTATTGCAGTATGCAAAGTACTGTAGCGATGACACTGAATTGAAACAGAGAATGTTGAAAGAAAAGGCAATGGTGATGCAGATTAAAGCAGCACAAACAGGAATGTAAGAAAGTTTTCCACAGCACCAGGGGAACATGTGGTTACAGAACCAGGAGAAATGTAGAGGTCGTGGAGGAATTGGAAATGTGAACCGTGGTCTTGATTTGAATACTGCGGTTCTTCAGAATGATGTGCAAGGGATGAAAAGAATTTTACCATGCCACGCTTGCAGAGGCCTCGGATATTGAGAATGGGAGTGTCCAATGTTAATAAAGGATGGTGTTGTTCAGCAGACAAACATAATAAGTTTTTTCCCAAATATGAGAGGACCAAGCATGAGAGGTCAAAATCCAAATTTTAAAAGTAATGTGAACCTGATGCAGCCTATGCAACAATTGCAAATGCCACATTTGCAGAGGCCCCAGTCGCAGCAAATGCAACCTCAAGTTCAATCAGTACCTAGGCAGAAATTTCAAATACCTCAAGCCCCAATGGAGCAGCACCATGTGATGCTTCCTCAGGAGGTCACAGGTCAAAGGCTTAACCAGAGTAATAACACAATACACCAATACCCATTACATAGTGAGGATGGAATAAAAGATGATTGGGTGAGTGAGAGTTCGGATGAAGAAGAATGCGTGACAGCAGCTTCATTAGAAGTAGATCAGGAAGGTCAATACGTGAAGAGAAAAGTGATGGGTCACAAAGTCTCATTTTTAGTTGACATAGGAGCTCCACGCTCTACAGTAAGAACTGAAGAAGTCCCAAACCTACCCTTTTCAGGGAAAACAGTACACATTTTGGGAGTTGCAAACCAATATTTGACAAACCCAATTACAGAACCAGTTCAGGATAAAATTGGCAATTTTTAAGAATTACACAAATTCGTAATCTGTGACTCGAGTCTGGTATCCTTACTAGGAAGGGATTTGTTTTGCAAAACAAGACAAAATACGTGCTCAAATGATGGAACTGCCATTCAGCTAAACAGTGATGATGAAGATGACTTGTCCACAGGAACAAATTGTGACACAGTGAATGAGGAGTACCATTCGATCAGTTTCTTTCCAGTTTTCACAATGCGAGATCTTCCTTCTGACTTATAGGGAACAGTTCAAATGAAGGTGTGGGATTTTACAGGAACAGACATTGGTCTAATTTAAGGAGTTGAGCCAGTTAAGCTCCCAGTCGAGCCAAATGCAATGTTTCCCCAGATTCCAATACGGCATGACACAGGACACAAATGAAGGGATTGCACCCATAATTGCAGAATTTGTAAACCAATGTGTTTTAAAAGAAGTGTTGAGCAGCCCATGTAATTCACCAATAATGGGATTGCGAAAGCCATGTGGGAAATTTTGAATTGTTCAGGATTTGAGGAAAGTGAATGATACTGTGATTGAAATTTTTGGATTGAGTTTATTGTTGGTGTAGAATTCCTCAAGGGTTTTCAGAGTCACTGTCCATTTTCAACCAGATCCTGAAAAAGAACCTAGATTAATTGGAAATGCCTTTCCAATCAACATTAGTCCAGTACATAGATGAATTGTTAGGCACTTCAAAGACAAGTATTGCTTTATTGAATCACTTGGGAAAGAATGGACATAATGTGTCCCCAGCAAAGTTACAGTTCTGTCAGAAAGAAGTGAAATACTTGGGACATCTGACTGAGAAGGGAACTAGAAAGATTTCTAGAGAAAGAGTGACAGACATATTTCAGGGGAATCCCCCAGCTACACAGAGAGATGTCAGAATGTTTTTGGGAAGAGGTATTGTCATCAGTGGATTCCCAACTTTTCAATCATTTCAAAGTCATTGCAAAAACTGACTCACAAAGAAGTTACTGATCCCTTATTGTTAGACCAAGCATGTATGAAAGCCTTTATTGAATTGAGAGAGAGTTTGTGCAAAGCTTTCGGTATGCCTTACTACACAAAACCCTTCATGTTGTTTTGTCATGAGCGTGATGCATGTTCTTTGCCCGTTTTGACACAAGTCCATGGTGGTGTGCCCAGTAGCATATTTTTCAGCCACTTTGGACCCAGTTGCAGCAGCTTTACCTGGCTGTTTACACACAGTAGCCGTAGTTGGACTGAGTCTCCCTCAGAATGAGAGCATCGTGACGGGACATCCTTTACCTGTTATGGTCCCTCACTCCATTGAAGTTTTGCTTACCCGAACCAAGACTCAATGCTTGACTAATGGTAGGTTGACCTGCTACGAAACTGTAATTCTGGGGTTGCCAAATTTATCGCTAAAAAGGTGTAAAGTGCTTAACCCAGCAACTTTGCTTCCAAAAGAGAATATTGAGGTTGACAAATTGAAAGAAATTGAACATGTCTGCCTGAGGTTACTACTTGTGCACAAAACCGAGACCTGCTATCCGAGATACTTAATTGGAAGAAAATTACCAAATTATTTTTGTTGATGGTTCCTGTTTATGGGATAACATGGGAACCTTGAGAGTAGGATATGCTGTGTGCACAATTTCTGGTATACTCGAAGCTTCCTGACTACGAGGAGTGTACTCTGCACAAGTGGCTGAGTTGGTAGTCCTTACGAGAGCATGCCATGTTTGGGTGTCTGGAGAGGGACAAGTGGTTTTTCCAAACAGTTTGTTGACTCAAGTGGCTAGATATTATCATGGACAGGCACATGTAGGAAGTGATGCCATGATTCAAACATTTGAGCAGTTTTAGTTCAATCCAAAGTTTAGACAGGTTGCCAAAGCTATTTACCACTGTTGCATCATCTGTCAACAGATAGACGTGGAAAAAGGGGCTGTGGTCAACATGAGGCACTTTGGAAGAGATGGAGGTCCATTTCGCAGAATGCAGATGGATTTTATTGAGATGCCTGTGTGTGGTGGATTGAGATATGTGCTGATGATTGTTTGTATCTTTGTCAGTGGATTGAAGCTTACCCTACCAGAAGAAATGACAACCTTACAGTAGCAACGTTATCGCTTACAGAACTGATGCCTCGCTTTGGTTTTCAGGTCTCTCTAGAATCAGATAGAGAAAGTCACTCCAACAAAGAAGTAATTAAATTGCTATGTTCAGCTTTAAACATTGAGCAGAAGTTGCATTGTAGCTACCACCCTGAAGCCTCAGGACTTGTTGAGCAAATGAATGGTACCTAGAAGTCAAGAATTGCAAAGATGTGTGCATCCACGAATCTGAAATGGGCAGATGAACTGCCGTTGGTTCTAATGAGTATGAGAAACACACCTGACAGGAAGAATGGACTCTCGCCACTTGAGACCTTAATGGGCTGAACAATGAGATTGCCAGTGGTTCATGCCAATGCTCTTGTGAATATAACAGATGATATGGTGTTGAATTACTGCAAGGGTCTGGCCAATGTGGTTCACTCTTTCTCTCATCATCGGGTGAAGCCACCACACTGCAACCCTCTGAAGATCAAAGCCACAACCTGAGAGCGGGAGATTGAGTTGTGATCAGAAAACACGTGAGGAAGACTTGCCTTGGTGGAAAGGCCCATACCAAGTAGTACTGGTTACTACTACAGCTGTGAAGTGCGCTGGGGATCCAAACTGGATTCATGCCAGCCATACTCAGAAAGTACCCTGTCCTTTGGACAATGAAGAAGAGTTGTTGTAAAGAAATGGCTCCCTGTTGCAGTTACCCCCCCACTTTTAGCCTGATACTGAGGCTGACTTGACTAAGAAGTGTGCTGGGACCCTGCTAACCAGGCCCCAGCACCAGTGTTCCTTCACCTAAAATGTACCATTGTATCCACAATTGGCACACCCTGGCATTCAGATAAGTCCCTTGTAAACTGGTACTTCTAGTACCAAGGGCCCTGATGCCAAGGAAAGGTCTCTAAGGGCTGCAGCATGTCTTATGCCACCCTAGAGACCCCTCACTCAGCACAGACACACTGCTTACAAGCCTGTGTGTGCTAGTGAGAACAAAATGAGTAAGTCGACATGGCACTCCCCTCAGGGTGCCATGCCAGCCTCTCACTGCCTATGCAGTATAGGTAAGACACCCCTCTAGCAGGCCTTACAGCCCTAAGGCAGGGTGCACTATACCATAGGTGAGGGTACCAGTGCATGAGCATGGTACCCCTACAGTGTCTAAACAAAACCTTAGACATTGTAAGTGCAGGGTAGCCAGAAGAGTATATGGTCTGGGAGCCTGTCAAACACGAACTCCACAGCACCATAATGGCTACACTGAAAACTGGGAAGTTTGGTATCAAACTTCTCAGCACAATAAATGCACACTGATGCCAGTGTACATTTTATTGTAAAATACACCACAGAGGGCACCTTAGAGGTGCCCCCTGAAACTTAACCGACTATCTGTGTAGGCTGACTAGTTTTAGCAGCCTGCCACAAACCGAGACATGTTGCTGGCCCCATGGGGAGAGTGCCTTTGTCACTCTGAGGCCAGTAACAAAGCCTGCACTGGGTGGAGATGCTAACACCTCCCCCAGGCAGGAATTGTCACACCTGGCGGTGAGCCTCAAAGGCTCACCTCCTTTGTGCCAACCCAGCAGGACACTCCAGCTAGTGGAGTTGCCCGCCCCCTCCGGCCAGGCCCCACTTTTGGCGGCAAGGCCGGAGAAAATAATGAGAAAAACAAGGAGGAGTCACTGGCCAGTCAGGACAGCCCCTAAGGTGTCCTGAGCTGAAGTGACTCTAACTTTTAGAAATCCTCCATCTTGCAGATGGAGGATTCCCCCAATAGGGTTAGGATTGTGACCCCCTCCCCTTGGGAGGAGGCACAAAGAGGGTGTACCCACCCTCAGGGCTAGTAGCCATTGGCTACTAACCCCCCAGACCTAAACACGCCCTTAAATTTAGTATTTAAGGGCTACCCTGAACCCTAGAAAATTAGATTCCTGCAACTACAAGAAGAAGGACTGCCCAGCTGAAAACCCCTGCAGCGGAAGACCAGAAGACGACAACTGCCTTGGCTCCAGAAACTCACCGGCCTGTCTCCTGCCTTCCAAAGATCCTGCTCCAGCGACGCCTTCCAAAGGGACCAGCGACCTCGACATCCTCTGAGGACTGCCCCTGCTTCGAAAAGACAAGAAACTCCCGAGGACAGCGGACCTGCTCCAAGAAAAGCTGCAACTTTGTTTCCAGCAGCTTTAAAGAACCCTGCAAGCTCCCCGCAAGAAGCGTGAGACTTGCAACACTGCACCCGGCGACCCCGACTCGGCTGGTGGCGATCCAACACCTCAGGAGGGACCCCAGGACTACTCTGATACTGTGAGTACCAAAACCTGTCCCCCCTGAGCCCCCACAGCGCCGCCTGCAGAGGGAATCCCGAGGCTTCCCCTGACCGCGACTCCTTGAACCTAAAGTCCCGACGCCTGGGAGAGACCCTGCATCCGCAGCCCCCAGGACCCGAAGGACCGGACTTTCACCGGAGAAGTGACCCCCAGGAGTCCCTCTCCCTTACCCAAGTGGAGGTTTCCCCGAGGAATCCCCCCCTTGCCTGCCTGCAGCGCTGAAGAGATCCCGAGGTCTCTCATAGACTAACATTGAAAACCCGACGCTTGCTTCTACACTGCACCCGGCCGCCCCCGCGCTGCTGAGGGTGAAATTTCTGTGTGGACGTGTGTCCCCCCCGGTGCCCTACAAAACCCCCCTGGTCTGCCCTCCGAAGACGCGGGTACTTACCTGCAAGCAGACCGGAACCGGGGCACCCCCTTCTCTCCATTCTAGCCTATGTGTTTTGGGCACCACTTGGAACTCTGCACCTGACCGGCCCTGAGCTGCTGGTGTGGTGACTTTGGGGTTGCTCTGAACCCCCAACGGTGGGCTACCTTGGACCAAGAACTAAGCCCTGTAAGTGTCTTACTTACCTGGTTAACCTAACAAATACTTACCTCCCCCAGGAACTGTGAAAATTGCACTAAGTGTCCACTTTTAAAACAGCTATTTGTCAATAACTTGAAAAGTATACATGCAATTTTGATGATTTGAAGTTCCTAAAGTACTTACCTGCAATACCTTTCGAATGAGATATTACATGTAGAATTTGAACCTGTGGTTCTTAAAATAAACTAAGAAAAGATATTTTTCTATATAAAAACCTATTGGCTGGATTTGTCTCTGAGTGTGTGTACCTCATTTATTGTCTTGTGTATGTGCAACAAGTGCTTAACACTACTCCTTGGATAAGCTTACTGCTCGACCACACTACCACAAAATAGAGCATTAGTATTATCTATTTCTACCACTATTTTACCTCTAAGGGGAACCCTTGGACTCTGTGCATGCTATTCCTTACTTTGAAATAGCACATACAGAGCCAACTTCCTACAGTTGTTGAGAGTACCATCAACTTCCGGACTAACCGCAGAGACAGAGAAGGGAACAGGAGACTCAGAGACTAAATCTGAGCAAACCGAAAACAGTTTAAACACTCCTGTGAGAGACGAAGTGGAAGACATACAGGGGAGTGACAGTGAACCAACCTCAACTGAGGAAGCAGGAGAGTCTAGTCAGAGGAGGGTTCTCCCAGAAGCAGACGGTCTTGAAAGACAAACAGAGCAAACTACAGACCCCGACGTGGAAGGAATTGAGGCAGATCAAAGTCAAAACAATCTGACTCCGCCTGAACCAGTCACAGGTACATCGAGAGAAAATCTTAAAGAACAAAGAGAAGGTACAAGGCCAGCACTAAAAAGAGTATTAACAAAGGGTCCACTGAAAGGAGATAAGTGGCCGAAATCACAAGCCTAGAGGAAAGAAGCAATTACAGTGACAACAACTGAAGAAGAAATAGACATAACAAGAAGAGAAGACTTGAGTGATCGAGAGTTAAATGGAGATCAAAGATTGAAAAGAAAAAGAATTGCAAACAGAAGGTACTCAGGTCCTGAATGGGCGTATGCAGAGACAAGTGAATGGCAGAGTGAATTTTTGTCTTTTTGTTTTGATCGTAAAATTCCAGGTCAATACTTTGGTAAGTTAAGTGAGATAAATGAACTGAACTTTGTGAAACTATGAAATTAAGTAAAGTGCAAAAGGAACAACTGAAAGTAACAGGAATAGACTTTTTGAAATAACCTGATTTGACAAGCTGCTAAACCGATTTTGACCTATTGCCGATTTTGACAGGCTACCGATTTTTTACAAGGTCCTGGAAGAAAGACTGCAAGCTGTAAATAACTGCTAAAGAAGATTGAAGATTTGCGTTTTGTTTTGCTGCAGAGTAATACATTTTCCTTCTACTTTCTGATTTTTTACATATCATGAGTAACCATAGCCAACAGGTTAGGAACAATAGGTGCTGTAAATACATAGGCACTGGTTTGATGACTGTATGCATGATATTGTGTTTGGTGTTGATTGTGAGTATGACTCTTCTTGACAAGATTGGAGCCAACCATATCTCAGCTTCAGAGACAACTACTACACTCACAGAATTAGACAGGTTTAGAATAGATGAGAAGTATTTGCATGGAGACAGCTCCCAAGGAGAACTTTCTTTGAATGTTTTCTATTGCTTATTGCATGAGTATATTGAGGTAATGAATGCGACAGAATGTTATGTCTGTATGCAGATTCCTTCATCAGTGGAGGAAGAAATTACTTACTATAGTTTATGCCTTACTTAAGCAATAAGATGTAGTCGTTAATTAACAAGATTCTATAACCAGGAGTACATTCAGTACTTCTATTCAAACCAAGACGTAGTGTTTTTGTTTGTTCCTATAATTAAGTACCTGAGTAGAATAGCTGAGGAAAATAATACAGAGGTAGAGAGAGGATTCTTTGAACCTACGTTGACATTTGGGACAGCTTACGCTCACAGAAACAACCGCACATGCTTGCTTACACCTATAGAGAAGAGTTTCTTAGATCAGACTGATGACAGACGAAATGCATTAAAGGAGAGGTTAGAAAAGGGCATAGGGAAAAGGACATTTAGAAATGATCATGCATCTAGTGAAATAAAGACGCAAGGAAAATTAGCTTTAGATGCAAGTGATGGTTATATAGGCCTAAATCTAAAACTGACACATTGTTTGTTGGAACAAGTGAATGCAGATGTGTTTTTGTTTCAGAGTAAATGGACGTTCATGTTAAATGGACAAGGCCCAGCAATTCCAGGAGTTAAGTACATCTGTGGACCAAATGCAAAATACTGCCTTAGAAGAGGATGGTATAGCACGTTACATGGGGATAGTTTTCCCAAAAATGTATCAACTTGAGAACCTGAATAAGGTACCTAAAATGACTGAATTACATCATGATAGACAAAAGCAAGAATCATATTCTGGCATAGTTGGAGACATTTTTAGAGAAATAATTCCTTCAGTGGGAGTTAATCTGAATTCTTTGAAAGTTCAAAATTTGTCTACTATTGTGGATAACATGCTGACTAATTTTTCAGGAGCCATAATCCTAATGGATACAGAAATGGCTGTGGTAAGATCTTTGACTCTTCAAAATCACCTTGTATTAGACATCCTTTTAGCAAAGGAGGGCGGGGTTTGTAAAATGCTGAACTTGCAACATTGGTGCACATATATACCTAAGAATAGAAAAGAAATTAGAAGCCTTATTAACCATTTGTCTAAGGATAGCGCTGATTTGAAAGAGTTGAAAGAAGCAGGAGATTGGGAAATGGTTGGAAAAGGTTTTGCTTCTATGGGAAATTGGCTGGGCAAACTAGGGAAAGGGATACTTTTGAAGTTAATACAAAACTTTCTAACTTTTACTTAGAGGTGTAGTTATTCAAGGCCAAATGGGTCATGGTATCTGAAGATTACTGATTCCAAATGAAAGGTTTGTTTATTGACTATGTTGAAAGGCTTGATGTTTAGATGTGAAGCTTCTAGTGGAATCACTCTAAGTGTAGTCGAAAGGTCCATCGAACCTCTAACGCGTCACCTTATAAATTAAATTATAAAAGATCAAATAAGGTCAGACACGCTCACACTTTTTACCCCATTTTTGTGTGCTTTTGACTTGCTTTTCCCACATTCTCACTGCTTTCTCTTTGCTTTTTCCACCATTTTTTCTGTGCCTTCTCCTTGCTTTTCCCTCGCTTTCTCCTCGCTTTTTCCACCTGCTTTTTGGGTGCTTTTTCCTTGTTTTCCCTCATTCTCATAGCTTTCTCCTTGCTTGTTCTGCTGTTTTTTGAGTGCCTTCCCCTTGCTTTTCCCTTGTTCTCACTGCTTTCTCCTTACTATTCCCCCATTTTTTGTGTGATTTCTCCTTGCTTTTTGTCCATCCTCACTCCTTTCTCCTTGCTTTCCCACCATTTTATGTGTGCCTTCTCTATGCTTTTCCCTCGTTTTCCCTGCTTTCGCCTTGCTTTTCCCACTGTTTTTTGTGTGCCTTTTTCTTGCTTTTCCCCATTCTCACTCCTTTCTTCTTGCTTTGTCCCCCCATTTTTTGTGTGCCTTCTCCAAGCTTTTTCCCCATTTTCACTGCTTTCACCTAGATTTTTTCATCATTATCGCTTCTGCATGGCACCCATTATTTCCTGCCTAGCCCAGTCGAGCCCCGCCCACCAACTACCAGTACCCTTCCCTCGTCCCAGGACCTATATTGGGGCTGCCTCCAACAATGAGAAAATCAACTCCCTGGATGGGGCCAGGGCACCCAACAATTTAAGGTGAGGCCCCAGGGGTGGGGTCCCCAGGGCCAATGCTGGCCCAGAGAGGGGGGTCTGTGTGCCCCTTCCCCCCTTTAAATGCTGGGCAGGCCATGGGGGATGGCATCTCTGGGGCCAATATTGGCCCGGGTTACAGGGGCAGCGTGCTCCCCTTTAAAAAGGTGGCAAGTCAATGTGGATGGGGTCCCCCAGGCTGAAACTGGTGTGGGAGGGGCTGCGTGCCCCCAGCCATGTTGACAAGCTGTGCACGGCATGGGTTTGGCTGCATGTGGGCTTGCGGGGGGGCTGACTGCAGAGCCTGCAGCAACTTCAGCTGTGTGCAGCGGTGGTAACTGAATGTTACTTTGCAGTAAAAAAAACATAGAAATGCAATGAGAAAACCAAAGGTTACAGGAACATTATGGTTAGGAAATAAAATTTAAAAAACATTAGAAATTTGCTAAAAAAACAAAGGTTCACATTTTACACACACAAAACCATAGAAAGTCACACCCTTGCCAGCACTGCTAATTACCCTCATATTGCAATACTCATAACATCTTATATGGCATCATTGATAACATCTTGGCAACATTTGATGTAAAAGTATTGATGAGAACACTGTGCATGTCGGTGCGCACCTTATAAGTCCTGTATGGCGCGATTTATAATTGCTTGAGATAACTATAACTATAATTGCTGAATTTCTATGGTTTTGTGTGTGTAAAATGTAAACCCAACAATAACATCCTTGTTACCTTTGATTTTTTAGGGAAAATATATTTAAAAAAAAAAAAAAATATATATATATATATATATATATATATATATATATATATATATATTATTACTAAGCGTCCAGACTCCTTCAGGTTTGAGGGAGTATGTGTACACGTATGCACACACCCACACATATACAGACACACACATATACAGACACACACATCTATACACACACCCACACACACATACACACATTCTCTTTCTCTCTGTCTCTGTCTCTCTTTCTCTCTCACCTGGAAGAGTCAAGGCTCAAAGCAATGGGGACAGGTCCATCTCTTCTAATTCTGCATCTAGACTTTCGCCAGAGAGTAATCAGAAGTTCTCAACAGCCTGTGACTCGTGAGGGACATTTGCTGCTGGGCTCGTTACATAAACTAGAACTTCATCCGCATGCAAAAATATTAAGGGGTGTTCCCCTTTACTGGTCAGCCACCTCTCAAAACTAAATATAACAGCCCAATGCTCCCTTGTGACATAAAGGAATACAGGGGATAGGAGGCAACCCTGCCTGTTATCTTTCTATCCACCACCGATTTGAAAAAACCCTCCCTTTTGTGTATTCAGGCCAGTAGTTCTATGTTTAGATTTCTGGTGTGGAGTTAATCTCCCGGAGAACCTCTAATAAATATTCCCACCCAGTGTAAATAAATTAGACTTCATGGCAGCACAACAGCAAAAGAAAGTGATGAAATTGCAAGCCTGTGTGACCTGAATAAAAGAGGTAACATTTAGCTGGTAAAGCGTTAGATACTGCTATGAAAGAAAGTTGTTAACTGGGGAAGCTTTGTATGTAAACACAAGTGTAGTATGTTAAAACATGTGTAGTGACCACATCGATGCCCTTCCTTTTTACTGTTTTGGGTTGCTGTGACTGTTTACATTGATGAAACAAACAAAAATGAAATTTTATCAGTTTTAATTAATATATTTCTTGCAACACATGGATCATGAAAGTTTCTAACCTGCAAATGTGATTTAGAAAATGTAATAACTTTGATTCCTCGTTCATGCTTTTTCTCACTCACTTTTCTTTTAGCACTTCTTCCCCATTAATTCTCACACTCTCTCTCTTTTCATGTTCATTTTTAACTTTCTTCAGTTACCTCATTTTCATGTTTTTCCTCATCTCTGTTTGCTTCCTTGCCTTTTCTTACTTTTCAGTTAAGTCTGGGAGACGTTACACAATCTATAAATAGAGAGCGAGGCAAAAGGTAAGTCTTCGGCAATCACTGGTTGCTGTAAGTGGCATATTCATAAGTCAACAATCATTAACCACTGCTGACTGTAGCCATCATTCGTGAAATAAGGAGTGCTGCCTCCACAATGGGTTACAGAGTGTCCATTAGTACATGAGGGCTATGGGTGGAGGGTGAGACATTTTTTTGTTTTGTGAGGCTGGGGTGACCACCTGTCCATCACCTTCCTAGAATGTCTTCAATTACAGAGTGAAAACCACTCCCCGTTTTTACTTGCTAAATGCACTTGTCCTAAAATTACTGTAAGTAGATGGTCTCAGATGCTTTGGGCTCACTTTTACATGAGCTTCAATGGCAATTTCCAGCACTGTGTTTCACCCAATGTGTTCTGTTTAATGAGCCCATGCCACCCCACTCTCACAACCTGTTCTCCTGTCACAAGCATGTCCAAGGATGTCCGGTCTCTATGGAACTGCCTGTCGAGTTCCACAGTAGCTGGTGGCCAGTGAAGAAGAGCTGATGGGAGAGGACTGGGACATCTGGATGTAGGGTGAATTTGGAATATAGGAAATCTGCCTATCTAGGAAAACTGCCTTTTCTCCATGGTCATCAAGGAATTGTTCACTTTTTTTAGGACCCTACTTTAGCTGGTATTAGAGCTGTGACATTGCCAGTCGGTACCAGTGTGTGTTCTTCCTCTAAAAAAGGTACAGTGAAATTGTTTTCCCCCAATTTGTGTATTTGACTTTCTTGTAAAGTCAGTGTAAGTTGGTGCAGAAATTGCACCAATGGTGTGGTAGTTAAATGTCATATGTGGGCTGCAGTGCATATTTATACCATCCACTTATATGACAAAAATCTATGGCTGCTAGGCGGACCCTTGTTTTCTCAAATGATTGCAGTTCAAAAGCACTGCAGTGACACTTTGAAGTGGTACGTGTCTTTGTCATGTAGGAAAACTCATGTTTATCTTAATACTGTGCATTGTAAGCCCATAGGGCTGGGTACTTGATAAATAAAAAAGCTGGTACACTATATGTGTGTACCTTCACGGTGAATAAATTACCAAAGGCTGTTTTCCCTCTTTAGGTAAGGCTAACTGTTCCAGGAACAAGCCTAGGAGTAATTAAAAACGTTCTGCTTTTTTGACAGGGAAGAGCTAGAAACCTGAATGAAAGGTTATTTTCCACATAGTTTAAAAAATCAAGCATACATATGAAAATAGATTGTTGATCATTTTAGTGGACAAGTAACTTTATACAACTGTACTTTTTACAGCCTTAGCCAAGACTATTTAGAACCAGTTTGTCAGTGAACACTACTTGAGACGTTAAGTACACATAGATGACTGAGAGTGAACAACCATGCTCACAAAGACACGGCCTCTAAGCCCAAGTAGGCAGAGGTATTGCAACATCTAGCATTTTAACAGAGATTAGCCATCTGAGAAGGGAACAGGAACAGTTGTCAGATCACAAGACAGCTTTAACACCTCATCGTTTGACTTGGAGATGCCAAAAGAGGTTGGCAGGACCTGCTCCCATTAATTTCTCAGGGCCCTCACAAACATTTTGGCTCCAATCCAGCAAGAAGTAGAGCCAGGCTTTGACCACAGCTCTTCCAGATTAAAGAAGGGTTAGATATTTCCAATGTAGGGCTTCGGTAAGCTTTTACAGTAAAGAGAAGAGGAAGTTCTGCAACAGGAGGTGAGCACAGGGTGATAAAGTAGACAGGGTTTGGGACAACAACCAAAGCAAGACAAGAAGGCCCTGTTGTAAGAAAAGGACTCAAAGGCTTAATAACCCTGCTTTCAACAAGGGACTGGAACGACTCTTTAAAGATTAAGGGGGTTATTACAACTTTGGAGGAGGTGTTAATCCGTCCCAAAAGTGACAGTAAAGTGACGGATATACCACCAGCCGTATTATGAGTCCATTATATCCTATGGAACTCGTAATTCGGCTGGTGGTATATCCGTCACTTTACCGTCACTTTTGGGACGGATTAACACCTCCTCCAAAGTTGTAATAACCCCCTAAGTGATTAACCTCCACAAAGCACAAAAAGCAAAATATCTCCTGACTCCACCTCAGAGGAGTGGATCCTATGGGAACCTTGGCTGGAGAAAGACCTAGGATCTAGACATCTGCCTTGGGGATCCTTGAGCTTCAGGTGTGGCCAGAAGGAGCCTTTGCAGCAATTGAAGAAAAGTGGGACTTAGTATTTTTTTCACCTCTAGATGACCAGGACACAGTGGTAAGGCTAAGATACGTAGGTCGTACCCTAGAAAGGCTAGAAAACCAAGTCTGTCTCATTTAAAGCTTTTTGATGTGCGAAAAAACAGGTTGAGTGGGACCTCCCGGTAAAGGATTCTGGCCTTCTGGAGTAATGCCCAGCAAAAGTCTGTCAGCCTTGCCTCAGTGGCAAAACATAAGAGCCAATAAAGTAATTCAGTCCAAAGGTAAAATCTTGCACTGGGTGAGGTGGCAAATCTGTCTCAGGGATGAATCAACCCTAGGGGCTCTGAAATCCAGCTTTGAACCACTCTGATCATCTAGTGTCAATATCAGTGACGTCAGTTGGCATTTGAATATGATGTAACTGACTTCAAAGAACCGTTGCCAGTTGCAGCCTTAAACAGTGGCCCACTACAAGACACTGAGTATCAAAAAAGTTAACAGGGCGACCTGCTTGATAAATGCGACCTCTGCTCCGTCACTGTTGGTCTGAGATCACACCTAATTTTTGGTCAGCTGCGAACTAATATTTTTCATTGGTGCTTTACTTGGACTAAAAATCGGCTTCTCTCTTGTATAAGTCTATTATGCATCTCCTGCTGTCCAGAGCAAAAATGAGGAAACTGTCTTACTCCAGTAACTGCACATTATATGTAGAAAAAACACAAGTTATAAATTGAGTTACGGGTCTGGCTCACATACAACAAACCACTAAAATTCGACAGTTATGGATTGGTATTTGACTGTGGTAAGACATTTGATCAAATGTTTGCCTTTGCTCTTGTTTTTTTTATGAGTATGAAACTCTTGAGTCAGAGGTGATTCTACAATCACGACACTCGTGAGTCAGAAGTGATTTGACCGTCAACCTCCACTCCATTGCGCTTGGCCTGAAATCATGACTAGGTTTCGATCATCCACTAACTCTATCTAACTGATATTTTTCAATGGCAATTTTTCTAGGTGCCTTTTGCCTTAAAAGTTAAGCCTATTGCTTTTAGAAGCCTAGTGTTCATCTCCTTTGAGCCAAACATAGCATTAATGATTACAACCTGTCTGATTCCAATGCATACCTAAATCAGTGAAAAATACAAATATATATACTGTGTAGTTATAGTTATGTCAGACTTTACATAGAAAGAACATTTAAGGGGTCATTATGATCCCGGCGGGTGGCGATAATATGGCAGTAGTACCGCCGACAGGCTGGCGGTAATTACCGCCACTTTATGACCGTGGCGGACCCGTGACGGAGTGCTGCCCTGGGGATTACGAGTCCTCATCTGCCAGCTTGTTCATGGCGGTAAACACCGACATGGAAAGGTTGGCAGTATGGGAGACTCAGGGGGCTCCTGGGGGCCCCTGCAATGTCCATGCACTTGGCATAGGCACTGCAGGAGCCCCCATGCACAGTCCCATCGCGCATTCCACTGCGCCCGAATTACGGGCTGTGGAATGCGCAAAAGGTGCTGCTGCACCCAACGCACCTCAACATTGCAGCAGGCTCGATTACGAGCCGGCTTCAACGTTGTGGTGACTTTTCCGCTGGGCGAGCGGGCAGAAACGCTGTTTCCGTCCGCTGGCCCAGCGGAAATGTCATAATAGGGCGCCAAACATACCACCAGCACTGGCCGTATGTTCGCACCCACAGCTTTGGCGGTCTTTTAAAAAGACCGCCTAAGTCGTAATGATGGCCTTAATGTTTTGCTGATATATTTGGTGTCATTTGACAAATCTACGCAAAGCTTTACCCTACAAAAAAATTTGCCACCTCAGCTCCTTTCTTGAAAGTCATCCTTTATGTGGGGCTAAGAAAAAGGAGGGTCCAAAAACTCGTTTCTCCATGTAACTTCACAGAGGATTTTAGATAATATAGATTAACGGATTTGCAGACAGAGGGCTAGATTTTTGTCCAGAAAGCATGCTGCTTTGTGATTAGGTGTAAATCTGGTCAGTAGCTTTGGAGAAATGGTTCAAAAGTCATAAATAACTAGCACCACAGGGTTCCGGAGGAGCCTGTAGATCAAAAGATAAGATCTGATTGGCTGCCATCAACACCAATGGAGATGTTGGGCAGCAAATTTAGGACTTGAGACTTGGGCTCTATGTCCTGCAAAGTAAGAGTAAAAAATATATAAGGAGGAAGGGTAAGGACACTCTGACCCCAAATCCTGTGTTGCTGGGGAGAGACTCATTCAGGGGACAAATGTTTTTTATTTTTTGCATGTCGTGGGTCCCACAGTACTCCTGCAGGACAAAGCGTTGCCCTTGTAGATCTGCTGTAGAGCTGCAAGACTGGCGAAATTTTTTTTAGAAAAATGTGGGTCACTGTGATTTTTCAAAGTTCTCCCAGGACGGCCATTGTCTGGGGTTAGGCACCTGTTTATTTATTCCATTATTCTCAGGAGGAGGAGTGTGTTGGATCCCTTCCACGTGCCAAACTTCAGCCCCCGGGACCCCATCCTCTGTGGCCCAATGCAAGCATGTCCAAGGGACCCCATCCCCACAGGACAACGATGCAGAAGTGGAAGCCCAGAGCTGAAGAATTACTTGCTCCCACCTTGCAGGAGCAAAAGGAGAAAATGCCAGCTCCCCCAAGAGGGCTGCACACGAGCAGGGAGCTGGCTAAGGCAGCTAGGACCTTGGGACTCCTCCCCCGAAAGCCTCTTACAAACCATTAAGTGCTCAAGTGTGCTCTTTGTGGGTCCTGGGTACCCACAAGAGATTTTAAAAAGAGGAACTATCCACAACAGTCCACAGAGAAGGAATAAAGCAGAGCATGCCACTTGTAAACTACTGACTCCTTGGGCCTGGCGTGCCCCATAATGCCCTGCGAGGGCTGTATTTCCTAAGCGCCTTTCTTTTGGTACCCCAAGGGGGAGGGCACCACCAATAAACAATAATAAATGTGTGGGGCTGTAAGGAGTGCAAATGCCCCCAAAAAGGTTTATTTTAAAAATCAATCCTGAATCTCATGGGGTCTTACGGCAATTTCCTCAGAGAGGTATTCAGTTTATTTCAAGCACTCAGCTGCAACTTTAGGCACTTCAGCGCTGGAGCACTGGGGCTACTAGTGGTTGGCCCTATGGAAGCATTATGTGGCCTGAAGGGGTTAATGAAAGACTATAACGCATTTGGTTTAAAATTGCAAATGCTTTATTGGGAATGTTTGTGTTAAAAGTGAATGCACCTAACTATAGCTAAAAAATGAAAGATTAAGGAGATGTTATAGTTAGGTGACAAAGTCAGTGACAGTGTTATGTTTTAACTATAAATAACACTAACATTCAGCAGTTTTAGTTTGGTGAGCTAAATATACCTTGCACTACTGCCATGCACTGATTATGACCTCACATATTACATCATTCACGGCATGTTCAATGACATCATTGATATGTATACACTGTTAAGTATTAGGCACTGTGAAGATCATCCTAGTTTTCTGATTGAATTTTCAAGCAAAAAGAGACTCCTCCCAGGAGCCACTGTGCCAACCTGCACTTAAAATGCACATGAAGGGCTTGAAGTGTCTTTTCAGAGAGGGTCCCAGATAGGAGAAAAAACTGCTGCAAAAGAAAGAAAAAGTGTCCTTGGCAATATTGGTATTTCTTGTTTGTAGATAGAGGATGCTTTAAGAGTTTCTAAGGGAAGTTCCTAAACCACCCTGAATTCAGGGCAGAAAAAAGTGTCCAGTGTACAGTATTCCTACTAAAAACAAAGGGCAGAATCTGGGACAAAAATGCCTCAAAAAGGGAAATGAACATGATGAAAAATAGGGGAGGGAATGTGTACAGCACATTCTTTACTGGCCAAAAACTCCTTCTCTATGAACTAAGCAAGAATGACATCACAGGATAATGCAGAAACACCATATTGGTTTGGGAATTCTGATCATAAAATCACTGGGAAGGCAACCATCTTAGACCACAGTAGATTTAAGGTTAGTCAAAGTCATTGTTTCAGGAGAATGGTGGTTTCCATAATTGCACTGAAAAACCCTATGTTGGACATCATTCCTCTCTTACATGCTTCCACAGTTCTCCAATTGTTTTCCTGGGTCAGCTTGTCACATGATACGAAAAAACACCCTATGGCCATTGCAGCAACGAGAACACCAACACTGAATAGGTGAAGTGAAAGAAGACTTCTCATCAAACGTGAGACGTGACAACTCAAAATGCGCTGTCTTCTTCCTACTGGATTCAAGGCCAAGTGAACACAACATACCATCTTTATATATGGTGGTGATCAATAAACACACTAGACACATAATAAACACTTAAGGTTGAGGAAAAAGCCATTTTGAAAAGAGGGGTTTGCAAAATGCCTCCTACAATCACTGTCAGTACATAGGACCATAATGAAGATAATACTTTCCACACATCATCATCTTTAGCACCTAAGCAGTTTATGGTGGTCATTTCGACCCCCGCGGCGGAAGCGCCGCGGTCGCACCGCCGGGGCTGGCGGTTTCCCGCCATTTTAGCCCCGGCGGTGATAATCCGCCAGGGCAGCGCTGCAAGCAGCGCTGTACTGGGGATTATGACACCCCTACCGCCAGCCTGTTTCTGGCGGTTTGCACTGCCAGGAAGAGGCTGGCGGTAAGGGGTGTCCTGGGGCCCCTGCACTGCCCATGCCACTGGCATGGGCAGTGCAGGGGCCCCCTAACAGGGACTCGGCCAGCTTTTCACTGTCTGCATAGCAGACAGTGAAAAGCACGATGGGTGCAACTGCACCCGTCGCACGGCCGCATCATCCCCGGCTCCATTAGGAGCCGGCTCCTATGTTGCGGCCTCATCCCCGCTGGGCCGGCGGGCGCAAACTTGGTTTGCGCCCGCCGGCCCAGCGGGAATGTCATAATGGGGGCTGCGTGGGGGCGGCCGCATTGGCGACCGCGCGGCGGTTACCGCCTGGCGGGCGGCAGTAGCCGCCCGCCAAGGTCGTAATGACCCCCTATATCTCGACATATGATGTCAACCACAGCTGTTGCTGGGCATAGAAGACTCTCTACCCAAGTCCTCCATCTGTGCAGTTGCACTAGGGAGCTGCAACAGAAGTGGAAGGTCTAGCACCATCCTCTTCCTCCACAGTATGCTGCAGGTTAAGAAAACCAACCTCGCCACTTAAATACGTATGCACATTTCGGACACAATTGTGCTAACACTGAATATTCAGAATGTATAGAATGCACTCTTAATACTTTGATTCCATTTGTCACAGAATATTTGCTGTGCATAAATGGTATTTAGACACACTATCATGCTTTAACACTTGATCACATGTATTCTGAGCTACATATTGCACCAGTCAACATTCAGCATTTGTGCATGGCATGAAATACAATCACATCCAGCATTTTTGGGGTGCTCTTCCTTCTAAAAGGATGAGGATCCAGAATCCCTCAATGGAATCACAAGAGCATTGGGTCCACCTTCATCCCCACTCCTGGTTGCAGCAGCAATGTGTCATTTGGGCTCCAAAAGAGTGTAAGGCATATAGAAACTAATACTAAGCCTCCACTCTGCACTTGCACCTTCTCCTTGTTTTGACAAGCCAACAATGATGCCTACAACGGCAATGCAGAACCAGTATTACACTAGCTAATGTTGCTGTTGGAATCCATTCCAGAGGCCCACATGGCACTGGGCCCAACCGTGGTGGTTGAGGCCTTTTACTCCTGATGTCCCGGGGCCTGACATACTATATAGGTCCTGAGCAACTGGGTTAAGAACCCCTTCTGCACTTGACTCAGTGGTAGCTGGGGTTGTGAAATCAAGGTTCCCTTCTCAAGGGGAGATGTAGATACAGGTCATTGAACATGACTCATAACTCAAAGTGCAAACAATACGAACAATAAATCAATATCCAGTGAAATATATTTATTTTCTAAGAAAAAGTAATATTTTATTTCTTAATCTACACATGCAAAGAAATACGATATTCAGAAGCAGCAACACAATCCTCATGAGGTATGGGCTCTACTAGCTGTCAGGCAAATCCCTGCCCACCCTCCTTCTTATAACATGTTCAAAAGATTCCCATGCACTGGTAGAAATCCAGGAAATACTCACTTTTAGGTCGTACTCAAGAGTTCCTGTTTGAGGCTTCAGGATTTAGTCCAAAGTGTCTGGTGGCACAGCACCAATAGCAGAGAGTCAACTGGGGCCCAACCTGGCCAGTACCATCTTACCCGTCTTTCCTTGCAGTGCGGGTCCAACCCACCAAACGTAGCATCAGTCTCTCCTTCGGAAAGCAGTGCAAATCATTTAGCAACATTGGTACCGGCAGCCCCTCATGGCATATGGGGTGCTGAGATTTGGGATAATAGAGGCACAGGCTACTCTGGCACAAGTGTCTCTGTCAAAACGGTTGCAAGTCTCAGAATTTCTCACAGTACTAACTTCACCAGTAGCCCACTTTGGCATACAGAGCCACTGCAGCATGGCGGTATAGGCCTAGCAAGACCAACAAACTGCTCAACACTCAGCTCAGCCCATGGAGGCCCTCTCCTGGCATACAGGGTCACAGAGCCTACACTTCTGCACATGGGCAATGACCAGTTTGGTGTGCAGCTGAATCCTCACATCTCCAAGAGGGAGGTCTAACGGTAGGGCTCCCAACTGGACCTCACTCCCTCCAATGCTCTGCTCTTCTTCACAGGGTACACTTGCTTTGCCAAGTTGGCAGGTGCTGGTGCTCTAGGCTCCAGGGCAGGTGGTCTTGGTTTTCCTGGGTTTTGTTCCTTACTCAGATGGGAGCAGTCCTTTGCCTCCAGTTCTGGTCCCTGGCAGAGGTCTGGCAGAGCTTTCCCCTTCTCGCTCAGCCAGTCTGGCTGCTTGGCAGATGACAAAGCTTCCAGTCTCAACCTCCCCTTCTTATAGTCAATTTCCGGACACCAAAATGTAATTTATAGTCTAAGGTCCTCAATATAAACATGGCGGTAATGACCGCCCCGCAGGCGGTGGCGGTCATTACCACAAACAGCATGGCGGCTCAGACCGCCATATGATGAACACAGTAGTGAACTGGCTCAAAAGCAGCCGGTTTACTACTACCCACCGCCAGGCCAGATTCGACCGCCGGGCCGACAGTAGGCACTTTCAACCCGTCGGTGGAGGCCAGACGGGCGGTGTGATAATGATAGCATTTCCACCAGGGATTTCCTGGCAGGAAAGCCCGCCAGGTAGTCCCTGGCAGAAAGCATACGGGTGACAGGATTTCTCATTCCTGTCACCTGTATGTGTCATTAGTAGCCCTACTGCCATGGTTTTCGTGGCGGTGCTACCCCCTGCCGAAACTATGGCGGTAGCCTAACTCCTAATACCGGAGGCAGTCCTCTGTGAACCGCCGGGTCGGAGATGAACATCTCCAGCCCGGTGGTTTTTACAGCCTTTCCAGTATGGGTGGAGATGTGGCGGGTTGGCAGCGGCCAACCCACCACACTCATAATGTGGTGGTCTTAACCGCCAGCCTGTTGGCGTGATACCGCCACATTAACCCTGGCGGTCGGAAGACCACCAGGGTCATAATGACCACCATAGTCCCAGCACATGCTTTCATTGAGCATGCACATCACTAAATCTCTCAAGTCATGCATACCTCACACACATGCATACACTCCGCACATGCCCAAATCTCACATATACTACACCCTGTAATGTACCCTTCCCTGGGACACATACATCCAGTGCAGTCTAGTGACTCCTGCACAGCAATCCACTTCTACCTAACATAGGGCAAGGGGGAGTTAAGCAAAGAGCAACTGAACTTTTCCAAAGTGAGTGAGCCCGTAGACCTCACTCTATTGACAAAGGGTAAAAAGAACCTGTTCACTACTATTGATCACAACATGGTATGCTTCCACCACTGTGCTTGTGCTGCTTAACTCTTGGTGAAGGCAGAAGCATTCTGCCACTCTGAGGGTAGTGCTTTGAGTGCCTCTCCCCAGTCAACAATACCGCAATCCATAAGACAGGCCTATGTCATGGCGCACACACATGATTTGTGTTTACCTACGATAAAAAATCAACGTTAGCAATCCAGACAACAGTATAATTGGGTACTCAGGGCAGAGGAACCCATCATTAACCATGCAGAGGACATTTCCGTTCCAACAGTTGCAACTATGCTGCATTTTTATAGGCACTGAAAAGGAAAGGGCGGGAGCTGAATTTGAACATTTACTTCAGGGTGATGTTGAAAACAAATAAATTCAAGGTCTTTGTTAAAAAGTGCTTAAAAATCATGTCTGTATTTCTTCTACGGGGGAACACCCATGTTTAGTAAATAGGGCTCCTTGAGGAACAAGTACTACAGAGAACAGCACTTAAGGATTTTGGTGGACTGGTCCCTCCAAGAGACAGACCTGATGTGGACTCATGGAGAAAGAACAATATTTGAGGGAACACTTTGGGGTTTACCATGAAAGTTGAAACTGGACAGACCTGCTAACACCCATCTAAAAACAACTACTACCGCCACAGCAGATCTTATAATGTGGTATTTGATAAATAAACAGCTAGGATAAACCACATTCCCTTCGCTCTACAGAAATAGGGGGTCATTACAACATTGGCGGTAAAAGCCACTTACCGCCGTGCAGAAGACTGCCAACACACCGCCGCGGCAGCGGAATTCCGCCACGGTCATTATGACCCACTGCTCGGAATCCGCCAAAATTCAGACACCCACACAAGTCTGCCACACCAAAGGTCAGTGATAAACTGGCGAAAACAAAACCTCCACCGTCACACCAACAGAAATACGCCCACACTCTCACGACACACGTATCCACGCGGCGGTCTTTCAACCGCGGTATTCCATTGGCGGTACACACCGCAGCGCTCAAAATACACACACATTTACAAAATACAACTACATTGGACAATTCAAATTACACATACCTGATACACATACACACACCACTCCCACACACCCATTACAATATAAAACACACACCCACATCACCCACAAACCCTTACGTCATCAATTGCGACTGGAGGCCAGAGAGAGACACTACAAACAACTACCAAGCATCCACAGGCACACAATACCATCACCCACATAACTTCCACACACCTCACACAACACACCACTAAATATCACCCCACTTATCACTACACACACCACCCCACACATCACCCACACCACCCCATGGCACGGCAAAGACACCCCAAGTTCTCTGAGGAAGAGCTCAGGGTCATGGTGGAGGAAATCGTCCGGGTAGAGCCACAGCTATTCGGATCACAGGTGCAGCACACCTCCATAGCTGGAAGATGGAGCTATGGTGCAGAATAGTGGACAGGGTTAACGCAGTGGGACAGCACCCAAGAAATAGGGATGACATCAGGAAGAGGTGGAACGACCTACAGGGGAAGGTGCGTTCTGTGGTTTTAAGACACCACCTTGCGGTTCAGCTGACTGGCGGCAGACCCCCACAACTAACAACATGGGAGGAGCAAGTCTTGGCGATTCTGCATCCTGAGGGCCTCGAAGGAGTAGATGGAGGAATGGACTCTGGTAAGTCAAATCTTAACTATTACATCCCCCACCCTACTTGCATGCTATCACATATCCCTACCCTCACCACCATCACTCCAACTCCTCACAAATGTCCCAACATCACAAACCACACATCCTAACACCAAGCCCTGCATGCAACAACAAAGCATGGGCACCCATCACCAAAGCATGGCCACTGCACATACCCATACACCCCCCTAAACCACCATCACACTAGGACCCACACAGGAATGCAAGCACTGGGGTACACAATCACCCACCAATTGCACACCATGGCACACACAGATGTAATAAACTTCCTTTTATACCCCTCCAGGACCCCTACCCAACGTCACCGGACAGCAGGGTCCACACATTTCCACACCACCAACAGAAGAGGCCCACATGGATGACAGCAGCTCTCTCCAACTGGATCTAGATGACCAGTCCGGTCCATCGGGGACCTCTGGACAGTCGGTTCCCCTGACACAGTCAAAGGCCACCACAGAGCTTCCCCCCTCTGGAAACACCAGCACAACACCCACCCAGCGGGCCCATACCTCTGTTCCCAGGACACGTCAATCAGTAGTGTGTCCACCACTACAGGGAACCCAGGCTAACCCACCACCCCAACAACAGGGACCTGGGAGCAGTGGCAGTGGGCACACCGTCCAGGGGACGGAGGCCCAGGAACACAGGGGAACTGGGAGGGCTGCTGTGCGACAGGGGGAGGACAGGCCAAGAGAACCCACTCTCCACGAGGCCCTCTCCAACATCATGGGAGCCTACCACCATTCCCAGGAGACAATGGCAACGGGATCTGGCCAAGTTTCAGGAGACCCAGCGCCTGCAGGAGGAACAGTATTTGGGCTTCAGGGAGGAACTCAGATCCATCAATTCCACCCTGGGTACCATCGTAGGGGTGCTGAAGGAAGTCCTCAACACCAGTAGGGACACTGTGGCACAACAAGGGGCCCATGACACTAGCCTGGACGATGAACTGCCCACCACCTCCGCCGGCGCTAGTGGACAGGAGGCCCGGCCACAGGACCACCACACCAGCACCCCACCCCCTGAGGAGGGAGAACCACCCCGCAAACGGTCCCTGAGATCCAGGACAAAGACAGAGAACGATGCCAAGACCCACACCAAGAAATGAGACCACCCTGAATGTCATCCTACTGTCCCACTTTGTCACCCTGTCCATCCTCAAACTGCCCCAGCTCCACTTCCTATGTCCATTTGGGCAATGCACCTGTGAGACTAATAGACTGGACTCTGCCATGGACATTCCTCCAGCATCAGCCATCACCATTTCACAACCCCCTCCAATCTTGAGCACATAAATAAACACCATTAAAGCACAAAACAATCTGTGATTTTGAAATAGTGTATTAGCAATTACAGTGACAAAATGATCTTTCAAATATAATGTCAACATACCTATGTCACACAGCTCTAGTCCATGAGGAAACAAAGCAGATGTCACACAGTGGGACCCACATCTGTGAAATCGTAAGGGAAAGTGAAAACTCAGTGACCATACACTGGGTGGAAATGACAGACAGTAGAGAGGTAGTAGTGTTAAAGTACATGTAGTAGGCAGGTTTGTATTCTTACCTGGGTCTCACTGGAAATATTGCAGGATAACCAAGTTCCTCTTCTTCTGCTTCCTTGTCTTCACTGTCCACAGGCTACACAGCTGCCACAACACCGCCATCTGGACCATCCTCCTGCAGAAAAGGCACCTGTCGTTGCAAAGCTAAGTTGTGAAGCATACAGCAGGCCACGATGATCTGGCACACCTTCTTTGGTGAGTAGAATAGGGATCCACCTGTCATATGGAGGCACCTGAACCTGGCCTTCAGGAGGCCGAAGGTCCGCTCTATAATCTGCCGAGTTCGCCCATGGGCCTCATTGTAGCGTTCCTCTGCCCTTGTCCTGGGATTCCTCACTGGGGTCAGTAGCCATGACAGGTTGGGGTAACCAGAGTCACCTGCAAATGGCGAGGGCAACTGTTACTAACCTGTAGGGATATCCCCAGACCCAGACAACCATTCCCACTGACTTGCTTCCAGGTGCTCACCTAATAGCCACACACGGTGCCTCTGGAGTTGACCCATCACATAAGGGATGCTGCTATTCCGCAGGATGTAAGCGTCATGCACTGAGCCAGGGAATTTGGCATTCACATGGGAGATGTACTGGTCTGCCAAACACAGCATCTGCACATTCATGGAATGATAACTCTTCCGGTTTCTGTACACCTGTTCACTCCTGCGGGGCGGTACCAAAGCCACATGTGTCCCATCAATGGCACCTATTATGTTGGGGATATGTCCCAGGGCATAGAAGTCACCTTTCACTGTAGGCAAATCCTCCACGTGAGGTAAAACGATGTAGCTCTGCATGTGTTTCAGCAGGGCAGACAACACTCTGGACAACACGTTGGAAAACATAGGCTGGGATATCCCTGATGCTATGGCCACTGTTGTTTGAAATTACCCACTTGCAAGGAAATGGAGTACTGACAGCACCTGCACTAGAGGGGAGATTCCTGTGGGATGGCGGATAGCTGACATCAGGTCTGGCTGCAGCTGGGCACACAGCTCCAGGATTGTGGCACGATCAAGCCTGTAGGTGATGATCACATGTCTCTCCCAGTACACGCTACTCTACGGTCCTCCAGACAAACAGGTAAGTACACTGGGAGCATGCTGTATGGGCTATGCCTGTGTGGAGTGGGGTGGATGAAAGATGGCGGGGGAGATTGAGGCGTGCATGAAACAACGGTGAGTGCATGTGCCACATGGCAAGGGTAGGGAAGGGGGCCAATGACTGTGACGGTGTGGACGGTTATATCTTCTCCTTTTCCCCTGTACTATTCCTGTAGGTCAGAGCCCACCAGCAGAAGGATATTTGGCATGCCATCGCCAAGGAAGTCCGGACCCTAGGGGTCTACCTCAGACGGAGCACCCACTGCCGTAAAAGATGGGAGGACATTCGCCGCTGGAGCAAGAAGACGGCGGAAGCCCAGCTGGGGAGGGCCTCCCAATGTGGGAGGGGTGCCCGTCGCACCATGACCCCCTGATGTTCAGGATCCTGGCGGAGGCATACCTGGAGTTGGATGGGCGCTTGAGGGCATCACAGCAGCCACAAGGGGGTGAGTACACTCTCATTCTGCTGATTTTGCGCGCAGTGGAGGTGTCTGGGTGGGGGAGGTGGGCTGTGGGTTTCCCTAGGCCAGGGCAAGTGTGCTAGTTAGGTCCTCTTGTTCTGGCAGACCCTGTGGCACCCTACCCCACCTGTGTACAGTGCCAACTACACCTAGTCAGGCTCCTGTGACATCCATGTGTGCAGATGTCAGCCATAGCCTTGTAGGCCATTTCCCAGGGATTGAATGGTGGACCCCAAGTGCGCGGCGTAGTGCAGGGGCTTCTGTGTCTGTCGTGTCCGCCAATGGTAGCAGTAATGCATGCACTCAACATGTCTTATTCTGTCGTTCCCCCCCTTTTTGTGGTCTCCCTGTTCTTGTGTGCTTTAGCATCATCAGGCGGAGGAGCAGTGGCACCGGAGCAGGAGGGAGCTGCATCCCACATGGCCCTGGAGGGCGAGACTACAGACTCGGAATTCACCAGTGGCACAGAGGGCGAGGGGAGCTCCAGGGCGGGGACAGGAGCTGACACCAGTGATACGGACTCGTCCTCTGATGGGAGCTCCCTTGTGGTGGCGGCCACATCTGTGCCCCCCGCATCTACAGGTACAGCCGCCACCCCCCTACCAGCACTGCCCTCCCAGCAGCCCCTCAGCCTTTGCCCCGTGCCCGCTCACCCAGGAGGGTGGGCATCACCTTCGCCCCAGGCACCTCAGGCCCTGCCCTAGTCACCCCTGCTGCCCTCAGTGAGGAGGCCATTGACCTCCTCAGGTCCCTCACTGTTGGGCAGTCTACCATTTTGAATGCCATCCAGGGTGTAGAAAGGCAGTTGCAACAAACAAATGCATTCCTGGAGGGCATTGATTCTGGTCAGGCGGCCCTTCAGCGAGCTTTTCAGACTCTGGCCTCAGCAATGATGGCAGCCATTGCCCCTGTCTCTAGCCTCTCCCCTCCAACTTCCTCCACCCAGAGCCAATCCCCTGTACCTCAGCCTATCCCAAGCACACCTTCAGACCAGCATGCACACACGTCAACACACAAGGGAAGCTCTGGCAAACATAAGCACCACACATCCCACTAGCACTCACGCAAGCATCACACACATGCAGACGCACCAACATCCACTGCCTCCGCTGTGTCCCCCTCCTCCTCGCCTCCCTCCTCCCTCCCAGTCTCGTCTACACTCACACCTGCATGCACTACATCTACAGCCACTACTTCCATCATCAGCACACCCACCACCACACCCCGCTCACGTGCAATCACCACCCCCACTACCATTCACACGTCCTTGTGTCCTCTCCCAGTGTGTCTGTGACGCCATCTCCCAAGATACACAAACACAGCCACACACCCACCCAACAGCCATCCACCTCACGACAGCCTACAGCGCATGCACCTTCACCCAAAGTCACCAAACGAACACCTCCTACAACCACAACCTCTTCCTCCACTCCCAAACCCCCTCCAGCTACCCGTCCCAGAGTTCCCAAGAAACTTTTCCTGTCCACTCTTGACCTCTTTCCCTCACCTCCCCCACCCCGTCAGTCTCCTAGGGCCCGACTCTCCATGTCCCAACCTAGCAACTCAGCCACAACATCTCCGGGACCAGTGGTGCCTGTAGTCACCGGAATCTGGAGTGCACCGGGCAGCAGGGCAGCCAGTGTGGCAAGGAGCCACAGCATGGACAGTCCCCCACATGTCAAGCATCAAAAGTTGGCCAGTGCCCGGTGGGAGAGGGGGAAGACTCAAGCCACCAAATCCGCTCCCAGGGGTACAGGTGGGAGTGTGGAGTCAGCTGCAACACCTTCCAAGGTGGGGAAGGGGCACAAGAAACTCAGCAAGTCTGGGAAGAGCAGCACGGCGGACAAAACCGCCATCATCCCTGCTGCCCAGGAGGCCACCGCCATCATCCCCGCTGCCCAGGATGCCACCGCCAGCACTGCTGCCCAGGAGGCCACCGCCATCATCCGCCCTGCCCAGGAGGCCACCGCCATCATCCCTGCTGCCCAGGAGGCCACCGCCAGCACCAGCCCCGCTGGGCCATAAAGGACCACCAGCCCGCTGGGCCAGACAGGACCGCCAGCAGCTGAGTCACTGCCAAGGACCCCGCCGCCACAAGCACCGCTGAACAGGACACTGCCGCCACAAGCACCACTGCCAAGGACACCGCCGCCACAAGCACCGCTGAACAGGACACTGCCGCCACAAGCACCGCTGCCAAGGACACCGCCGCCACAAGCCCCGCTGAACAGGACACTGCCGCCACAAGCACCGCTGGCCCATGAGCGCCAAGGGCACTGACGCTACTGAGTCCGTCACGAGCAGGATGAAGCACTCTGGGCACAAGGCCCCCTCCAGAACCAGTGGAGAGGTACATCCACTACCTCAGTCCTTGGCAGGATGAAGCACTCTGGGCACAAGGCCCCCTCCAGAACCAGTGGAGAGATACATCCACTACCTCAGTCCTTGGCAGGATGAAGCACTCTGGGCACAAGGCCCCCTCCAGAACCAGTGGAGTATCTCATCCACTACCTCAGTCCTTGGCAGGATGAAGCACTCTGGGCACAAGGCCCCCTCCAGAACCAGTGGAGAGATACATCCACTACCTCTGTCCTTGGCAGGATGAAGCACTCTGGGCACAAGGCCACCTCCAGCACCAGTGGAGAGATACATCCACTACCTCAGTCCTTGGCAGGATGAAGCACTCTGGGCACCAGGCCCCCACCAGAACCAGTGGATACTGTTATCCACTTGAGAGACTGTGGCTTTGCACTCCCCAGGATGGAACAGTAGGCAACCCACCCACTGTAGAGACTTGTGAGACTGTGGCTTTGCACTCCCCAGGATGGAATAGTGGGCAACCCACCCAATGTAGAGACTTGAGAGACTGTGGCTTTGCACTCCCCAGGATTGAACAGTGGGCAACCCACCCACTGTAGAGACTTGAGAGACTGTGGCTTTGCACTCCCCAGGATTGAACAGTGGGCAACCCACCCACAGTAGAGACTTGTGAGACTGTGGCTTTGCACTCCCCAGGATGGAACAGTGGGCAACCCACCCACTGTAGAGACTTGGGAGACTGGGGCTTTGCACTCCCCAGGATTGAACAGTGTGCATGTGGCCCCCTCGTGGATTTGGCCTTGTGCACTCAACCGGCTGAGGTGCCCCCCCTTTCCCTTCCCCATGAGGTGCCTGTTTTATTGCTATCTGATGCCCCTGCAGTGTTCTCTCCGTCATTTTCGGGGATTGAGTGTGGGCCTCGCCCATGCCGTGTGGGCCCAGTGTTCCACAGACTTCAATGGAGCACTACCTGGACTACTATTCTTGGTGTATATATTTGTTTATGGTGTATATATATTTTTTGCGTACTGGATTTTAATATATTACAATGGTTACACTCATTTCCTTTTGTCTTTGCATTCTTCTGGGGGGTGTAACTGTAATGTATCATGCTGTATTAGTGAGGGTGTTGTAGTGGGTGAGGGTGGGGGTGGGGGTGTTGCGTGTGTGTGGCCCTGTTTTTTCGCTCCCCCTCTCCTGTGTCGTAGGTGCAGTACTCACCGTGGTCTTTGCCGCCGGCGTTCGTGCTCCTGGTAGAGGAGCAAGAAGATAAGGGCTGGCAGGATCTGGAGCTCGGGTTCCATGGCGTCCTGATTCCTCGTGGGGTGTGTAGAGGTGAGCGTTTTCCCTTCGAAGTCCTGTTTCCGCCGTGTTTTTGTTCGCGGTGAATCCGCCCAGGAAAAGGGTGCGGATTGGTAGGTTGTGATACTGTGGGCGGTACATTGTCCTCCGCCTGTCTGTTGGCTGTGACCGCCATGCTGTTTCTTTGTACCGCCGTGGCGGTCGGAGTGTTAAAGTGGCTGTCTATGTTGGTGGTTTCCGCCACGGTCGTGATTCAATTTTTTTTGCCACCAGCCTGTTGGCGGTCTTACCGCCACGTTAACACCGACCGCCAGGGTTGTAATGACCCCCATAGTCATTTTAGCTTCTCCTTCTAACCAACACTAGCACCGGGGCCTTTTCATAAATGGAGAGAAGCGTGATGCATTTTCAGAAAGGGTAATATTAAATCATGTGTATAGAGTGGCAAGGGTTACAAACTCCAAACACTACATTCAATTAAGATACTTGGTGATTCACCTTGAAGTTAAAGAGTCAACTGTAAGAGACAGGAGTTATTTTTGAGTCGTTTATTACCAGGGGTGAAAACTCACAACTTACCATTTTTAGCAGCTATAAAATTCTGATGGATGTAACCCCAAACTCCAGCTAATTCTATATGGCTAGATCAGATAATACAACAGGAAGCCAAATAGCGGGCGAACCATGTAAGCATTTATTGTGTGACATGGAAAAGGGCTCTTCCGGCAGCCTGGGAAACAAGCCCATTAGAAGGTCATGTTCAATTGGTATCTCTCCCCTTGTGAAAATCCACCAACTTTACCCAAACATTAGTCTAATATGCTAGCATGGGTGCGGGCTTCTATGTGACTTCCATTACATTTGATGGGACTGTCCCCATATTAAGCACTACTGGAAAAAAAGCTTAGCTTCAATTAGGAAAGTCCTAGAATATACCATAGCAACTGGTATGACATTTGTAATATTAGGCCTTGTTTGCCCAGTCCTAAAACACCAACAAAGAAGGACACATTCTTGGCGTGAAAATGTTTGGGGTCTGCAAAATTGACCTGGGGTATTCAATTGTAGTAATACAGCAGACCTTCTTTGGCACAGTGGCACCTACGTCTCTGGAACATTATACCTATAAGGTGTCTATCACATGTATTAAGCGGATCACTGACATAACAGTGAAGTAAAAATATAGATTTGCAATAGTATCTGAAAATAAATATTGTTTACAAACATGTTGTCTTTCTATACATAACTAACAAAACCACAAATATCGATATAACCAAAATATCTATTTTCACATATATCAATAACAAAAATATGGGAAACTAAATTTTGCCACATTTAAATAAACATATAAATAGTAACAAACATAATAAATAATTTAAAAAAACATATAACACCATTCCACTTAAAAAAATAAAACTAACCATTTATAAATGTTAAAATATTCTAATTACATTATAAGAATTTTACATGACTAAAATAAACATAAATATCCCAAATAGGGCATTTCACGTATTAAACTATAAATACATATATATTTACAAGTGTTAACATTTAAACAGTAAACAAAAACAATTTGCAATATTTAAATAAATAACACATCTAACTTAAACAAATACACCAAAATATATCGGCAAAATGATAAACTAAACACTAATTTGCATTCACAATTGAAGGCAATAACTGGAAACATTCAAACTAGATGAACACTAACCAATTAAATCACACCTCAAACAAAATAGATCAATCACATTATACAATCAATTAAACTAACAATATAAAAGGTACGCAAAATACAACTATCTATTGCCTCATTATGAATTTGGTGATCCCTCCGAAGGACCACCAAACTAGCTGGAGGATGCCACCGCCATGGCGTGACACCCCCTGAGCGTATTACAAGGTTCCTGCCGGGCAACCTGCGGGAACATTGTAATACACGGTTCCCGCCAGGCAACAGTGCTACGATATTGGTGTCAGCTCCCTTATGGGAGCCGAGGCCACTATCATACCACTCCAGCACCCTTGGTATGTGCACTGTCTGTTCCATGTTCCCAACGGAGACGGCAGTCCCCTGGAGGGTCCACCCACCAGAGTTGTAATGTGGCAGTCAGTGCACATTCTGACGGTGCTGGGCAGGGGGCAGCGCAGTGGCTCCCCTGCTGCCCCCCCCCCCAGCACTAGCTTTCCACCAGCCTTTCCATGGGAGGCTCCCCGTCAAGGAAAGGCTGGCAGAAAGCTGAGTTGTGTTGCCTGCAATACTTTATCGAAAAGTAAGTTATTTAAAACAATTAATAAACATGAAGTAACCCTAAAACAGTAATAATCTCAGTAAACTCCCTCAGCTACCCTAACTATCAACAAACACTTAAAATAAAAATAAATGGTTTTTTTCATTCCAACAGAGAAGGATGCACCTGAGGTACATCACAAAAACCCAAAAGGAAAAACATTTTCTAGGAGGTATAAAACAGAAAACAAAAAACTAAGGGCCTCATTATGAGACTGGCGGACCTACCGTCGGCCCCCGGCCCCGTAGAAAAGAGACCATCCGGTGTTGGCGGTCTCTCACCCCAACCCATTAAGAGGTTTCCAATGGGCTGACTGGTGGAAATCTCAGAAATCTGAGGTTTCCGTCGGTCAGTCTAGTGGAAACTGTGCAGCAGCAATGGCCTCAGCTTCTCATGGAGCCAGGGCCAATGTTGTCACACAAAGAGTGCCCCTAGCACCCTCAGAATGCGCATTGTCTGCAACAGTGCACACTCCAAGGGTTCTGGGCGGGGGGGCCCTGCTCTGCCCAGGGTCCCTGCACTATGCTTCCATCAGCCTTTCCATGATGGGGGTCTCCGCCATGGAAAGGCTGGTTGAAACAGGAGTCATGTGCAGCACTGCTGCGCTGAGTTCAGCGCCGCTGTGGCTGACCATGAGTCTGCCCGCCGTCTGCTCATCGGGAACCTTGCTCTCACGGTGATGGCAGTCCCCGGGCTGTCTGACCCCCAGGGTTGTAATGTGGTAGTCGGACCACCTGGAGTGCGGCGGTTCAACTGTCACTACATGGTTGACGGTCTCCACACTGCCAGCCTCATAATGAGGGCCTAAATGTTGCATGTTCATACGAAATGTATTATACGTTTGTAAATATTTAATACCTAATATTATTGCACTATTTTCAGACATTAATGACAGAGCAAATATATCATATCAACGAAAGGAAAACAATTACTCTCAAACATGAGCCACACTCACAGTGGAGAAAGAACAAACATGGAAACTACCAATTGATAATTGTAAGAAATTGGCTTACTAGTTGAGAGGCATGAATCCCTTCTCAAGCAGAAACCAAAATCTTTATCAGGGTGAGGTCACATGCAAACCTCAAAATAATCTGTGCTCAACCCTCTGGTAGCTTGGCACAGAGAAGTCAGGCTTAACTTAGAGGCAATGTTTAAAAGTGTTTATCCAGCACTTCAAACAGTAATAAAGTGAAAGCACAACACAAAGAAAATCCCACATTAATGAGCAAAATAGAGTAAATGTTAATAACTAATTCAAGACCGAAACAACACTGTTGGACCTGGCCCTTTTTGCAGGGTTATCCACAAACGTTTTGCCTCCTTCCTCCTATTTTTCTGACCTCTTGCTGTTGGCTCTAGGACTCTGAGCACTTGCTGATCAGTGCTAAAAAGCAGGATTTAAGATGGATGATAGGCTTACACCTAAATGGCACATTTAACTGGAAGTCCCTTGTATAATGGTATCCCTATGCCCAGGGAGTGTAAATGAAATGCTACTAGAGGGACTGCAGCACTGCTTGCGCCACCCATTGAAGTAGCCTTTCAAACCTGTCTCAGACCTGCTAGCACAGGGCCTGGGTGCACAGTTTACTGCCATGGGGGGCTTGGCATCTAAATTTACTTGCCAGGCCCATAACTCCCCTTTTAGTACATGTAAGTCACCCCTAAGGTAGGCCCTAGCTAGCCCCGTGGGCAGGGTGCTATGTATGTACGAGGCAGGATATGTGCCTGGTTGTGTGGCCTGTCCTGATAGTGACAAACAGCCTATTTGGTTTCTCACTACTGTGAGTACTGCCTTGCTCATAGGACTGCCTTAGAAATGTCCTGCCTTATGTCTAGGGGTTATTGTCTGATTTATGAGGGGTAGCATAGGCATGTTTGGTATGGTTGTAATGGTAGTGAGAAATACTGCTTACTGGTGTAGGTGGATTTTTTATTACCATTATAGAAATGCCACTTCTAGAAAGTGAGCATTTCTCTGTGCTTATGACTCTGGTGTTTTGCAGCTTGGCTCCAATCCACGTCTGGGGCAGAGTGACAGCTGGGTTTTGTGCATATTTTTCAGACAGCCTGTACACAGGGAGGGTGGAGGTGTCACAGAGGTGCATCTGCATTTTGAATGGTCTTTCTGGGCTTAGAGAAGGGGAGGCGGGGCACACCTGCATTTGCAAAGGCTTTGCTCTGGCCCGACACAAAGGGCTTGTTTACCCACAACTAATGTCTGGAGACCGTGCTAGAGGAGAGAGGGGACACTCCTGGAACTGGTTGTAACTGGTTGGAACCTCTTCTCCCCCTCTTTGAAACTGCTCTGCAAAACTGAGTATAAGTACAGGGAATTATCGCCATGTAGGGTGCACAAGAAGCATACTTGGAACTGGACACAGAATGCTGCTGAGGGGCCCACTAGGAACCTCCTTGGACTCCTGCTGCTGTGCTGACCTGTGACCTGGTGGATCACCAGAAGGAACTGCCACTAACTGCATACCGCTTGTGGTGGCCTGTTGCTGGGCCCTGCCGCTCTGTGCCCCCTTGTGTCCCCAGAGGCTGGGAGCTGTGGCCCCCGCCATCTGCAACCCTTAGCTTACTAGGACGAAGACAGCGCTGTGTTGGAAGCCCTCCTGTGTTGGATTTAAGCACCTGGGAGCAATTTTCTTTAGTTGCCACATCACCTAGACAGCGACTTTCTTTATTTGTTAAAGCGCCTGGAGAGCCCTTTCTTTTATAAACATTGCGTCTTAACAGCGTGTTGCTGTGTTGCCGCTGGGGGAAAAAATCACTGCTGCGGCTCAGGCGGGCTGCACCGTTTTGTGTGTTGTAACGTGCTTCCCTGGGTGCCCATGGGGCGCAGAACAGCGAAGGATGGAGCGAGCACGCTCCTAACGGTGCCCCGGGGTGAAGCACGTGGCAAGGAAAGCCCCCGGGGCACCAGCCGTCATCCACTTTGGGCCTGGGATCACCACCGCGGCCCGAAGGAACTCGCACACCAGGATCGGGTACGGGCGTGCTGGGGGAAGTGAGGGGCCAAGCTCAGGAAAGCTCACGGTGCACCCCCTCCCTTCCCCTCTAGTGGGGGTTAGTTCTCAGGAGGCCTCCCCTCCCTTGAGAAGCCGTCCGCCTGTCTCCTGCCCCCGACCACAATAGAAGTACCTGCGGCCGGGTGGGAGCGCAGGAGCATATCAACAGAATCCACAGGCTCGGTGAAGTCTGTGGCCCCTGTCCCCAGAACCAAGAGGTCCTTGCGGAGAGGTGGCCCCTGTGTGGGGAATGGACCACCTCCCACTCTGGGTGTGGGCTCTTCTTACCTCTCCCTCGTGTCTGAGGCATGTTTTGGGGATTGCGGGGGCCTTGAATTGTGGGGCCTTTATTCGGCAGGCCGGATGGAGGCCTCAATGGAGGTCCTGTCTCACTGAGAGCTGGTCTGTTCCCCCCCCATCCTGTTGATCAGAGCGCAGGAGCTCCTATGCGAAACCGGGTGTGTGAGATACCATCTGCCCCGGAAGAGCAGCACAGGTGTGTTCTGCCCTGCATACAGACAACATGTCCCATAGATCTGTGAAGCTAGGGTGATATGTTTTCTTTTAGGACTTGCCATGTTTTTGCTAATGTTGCTGTTATGGGTATTTATGATGGTGTGTTTACGAGGGCAAGTGTATTTTTAATGACATGTTTACTATGACCCATGCATGTATGGTAATGTTCCTTTTATGAGCATGTATGATTATTTTATAATGTGCATTATTCTAGTAATGTCTTGCTGACTACTGATTATGTTGCGGAATAATCAGTAACCTATGTGTTTTATGTGACTGCTGCTGGCTTTCTCAGAGTAATAATACTGTGTAATGTTCTGACAACTGCTGGGTAGCAGGGTATTACTGACATGTTGTGTTTGATCTAATTATGTTGTGTATAATACAGTTTATTTTTATATAACTTGGTGTTGTGTTTCATTTGCTGTGGGGATAGTGTGTCACGTGTGTTGTGAGTGTTGTGCAAACGCTTTACACATTGCCTCTGGGATAGGCCTGACTGCTTGTGCCAAGCTACCAAGGGAGTGAGCAGGGGTTATCTTGGGTGTGTAACTCCCTCCACCCTGACTAGAGTGGGTAGGTTCTGCCTGGCTTAGGTACATACCCTAGCCAACCAGAAACCCCATTTCTAACAAATATAAATCCAATTAGTAGAATCAAAGGTATGCAATTTTTAAGATTTAAATGGAAATAGAGGCAGAAAGCATAAAACACCAACTGTAATTATCTGGTCGCGCCGGACTGAGACAAAGTCACAAGTTCAGGTCAACAGCTATGGAGCGTGGGCTGGCTACAGTGTAGTGTGGTTAGTTTTACGTAGTCATTGCGCTTTAGCTTCAGGCTTTAGGCCTTTGTGCATTTTGCCCTGAATATATTTTATTCATTTGCTGACAGCTTAGAGCCTCTGTGCACTCTGCTCTACATGCTTTTTATTAGGCTCCGTACTGTTATTTTTCAAATAGCCAGTTCTACGGTGTTGTTTTTTATTCATATCACACTGTTTTGCATACTTCAGCACTGGAGTTCTCCATAACATATTTACTCTGTGCTTCAGTCAAGGATACAGTCTGGTACATTGCCGATAGACGTGGTAAGAGTTTAGACTTGGCATTCCTGCGTAGGGACATTTTGTGATCACGGTGACATGTTAGTTATAAAATCACTTCCTTGTCCCAATACACGCAAGAGGGAGATTCCGACCAGGGAACCACAACTTGACGCTGACTGCCTCGTTGCAGATGCTGAACCAAGATCACAGGTCTTTGCTCAGGTATGAGGGCTGATATCTCCACAGTGATTCTAATAGGCAAGCTAGAAGCTTAACATGCTGTGCTCTAGATAGAACAAGCAGAGGGAGAGTAGAAACTGTTTGACAATATGATAGCATTGTTTTTATGTTTTACTCTCCTGGTAACTATTACAATCCTACTGTGTTGTATCGTTCTGGTTATTGCGGCTCACGCCTTAATATCTAAAATACAGTCGTTTTATTAAAACATTATATAAAACTTATACTGTCTTTGTCATTTGTATATGAGATCATATTGGAAATGAGAGAGTTGGTTTGGATCTGAGTAACCACGACTTCCCTGAGAAGTTCCAAAGATGTCATGCGCTCGGCTGCCAAATCATTCCTTCCACATGGGAGAAATGAGGCACTGCTAGTTAGCCGGAGCAAAAACCGGATTTAGGGTGACAGAGTTCTTTACACGTGGGTCAGACTCAGTCCCCCACACCGTTATCGATCCTGCTACCTAGAAATCCAGTAGTCTCATTTAGAATAATGAGAGCCCACGCGACAACAGGGACCACGTTAGGCCCACTGAACTAGAGTACCTTAAATCCTTGCACCGAAGGGATCCAGAATCCCGTGTTGAGGATCCATCCTGCAACAGAGGTGATGCAAGGTCACACAGTGTGGGAGCAATAAACAAAGACCACTGCTGCTACACCTAGTTGTGTGACCGAGGATCAGGCTCCAGGCACCAAATGGTTAGGACATGAAAATGCTAAGGGCCTCATTATGAGTTTATTGGTTGGGACCCCCCCTGAACCGTATTGCAATGTTCCAGCTGGGCTGACCGTCGAGAACATTGTATTGCGAGGATCCCGCCAGTCTCCCTGGAGGGAACAGTGCTACATTATTGGCCTCTGCACCCTTTAGGGAGCCGAGGTCAATGCCGTAGCACCCCAGCACCGTCGGAATGTACACTGTCTGCACCAATGGTGCAGGTGGTGCTGGGCAGGGGGGCCCCAGCACTGGCTTTCCGCCAACCTTTCCATGAGAGGAGTCCCCACCATGGAAAGGCTGGTGGAAATCTGGGTAGTAATCAGCACAGCTTTGCTGAGTTCAGTGCCATCATCACTGAGTACAACTCAAGCAACTGTCTACCTGTCGGGAACCACGTTCCTAGCGGAGACGGCAGTCCCCTGGGGCCGCCCCAACCGTATTACAATGTTCACACCTGGCTGACCGGTGGGAACATTGTATTACGAAGTTCCCGCCGGGCTGCCCAGAGGGAACAGTGCTTCCGTATTGGCCTTGGCTACCTTAAGGGAGGTGAGGCCACTACCATAGCACCACCAGTACCCTCAGAATGCGCACTGTTTGCAAAGTTACTAAACCATATTAAAAGTAAAACAAACAACTACTCCCCACATAAAATGATAGCAGATTTTGAACAAGCCATAAATCAAACTATCCTAAAACTTTACCCACACTCAGCCATACAAGGCTGTTATTACCAATTTAAACAAAGTATTTGGCAAAACCTCCAACAATCTACAAAACATTTGTTAGCGGTAAAAAAAACATGGGTGCTAAATAAACATAACAAATACTATCTCCCTATAGAAAATAATGGTGGTTGAATGTAAAAATGTTTTTTTTAAAATTTGAAAAATGTGCAAAACAACTAAAACATGTAAATAAAAGTGGTATTAAAATATGAAACACTTTTGTAAAGTATAAAATAAATAATACTGTAAAGAAACAGCATTATCTAAAATGTACTTAAAGAATAATAGGTAAATTGTTTAATAACACTGTATGTGAACGAAGTTTATTAAAAGACACAACAATAAATGTACAACAATGGAAAATATATATAACAAAAACGAACTGTACAAAAACGTCTAAATATTATTTAAGTCTTTTATTTAAAATGGAAAATGTACTAATATATAGTTTAAATATAACTTAAACATTGTTTCTGTGTGTAAAAATATGTATGCAGTTAAACAATTATACATATACATTCAATACAAATTTAAATAAAAATTACAAACTGTTTTATGTACCTTTGTTAACCCCTTCGCTGCTAGGCCTTTTCCCCCTCAGGTGCCAAGCCTTTTTTTGGCTATTTGGAGCAGTTCGCGCTTAGGCCCTCATAACTTTTTGTCCACAAAAAAAAGGGCTGCAGGAGGCGGCTTGTGGTTTTTCTCCTGAAAATGGCATCAGCAAGGGTTTGCGGTGCTAAAATCACCATCTTCCCAGCTTTCAGGAACAGGCAGACTTGAATCAGAAAACCCCATTTTTCAACACAATGTTGGCATTTTACTGGGACATACCCAATTTTTAAAAATGTTTGTTCAGTCTTCTTCCAGTTAGTGACAGAAATGGGTGTGAAACCAATGCTGGATCCCAGAAAGCTAAACACTTCTGAAAAGTAGACAACATTCTAAATACAGCAAGGGGTAATTTGTGTAGATTCTAGAAGTGCTTCCTACAGAAAATAACAGCTGCAATAAAAAACAAAATTGAAATTGAAGTGAAAAAAACAGCAATTTTTCTCCACGGTTTACTCTGTAACTTTTTCCTGCGATGTCAGATCTTTTAAAGCAATATACCTTTACATCTGCTGGACTCTTCTGGTTGTGGGGACATATAGGGCTTGTAGGTTCATCAAGAACTCTAGGTACCCAGAGCCAAGAAAGGAGATGCACCTTGCAACGGGTTTTCATTGTATACCGAGCATACAGCAATTAATTTGATGAAATATAAAAAGTGAAAATTAGGTATTAAGAAAACCTTTGTATTTCCAAAATGGGCACAAGATAAGGTGTTGAGAAGCAGTGGTTATTTGCACATCTCTGAATTCTGGGGTGCCCATGCTAGCATGTGAATTACAGGGCATTTCTCAAATAGAGGTCTTTTTTACATTTGGAAGGAACAAATGTAGAGAAAGACAAGGGGCAATAACGCTTGTTTTGCTATTCTGTGTCCCCCCAAGTCTCCCGATAAAAATGGTACCTCACTAGCGTGGGTAGGCCTAATGCTCGCGACAGGAAACACAACATGGACACATCACATTTTTACATTGAAATCTGACATGTTTTTTGCAAAGTGCCTAGCTGTAGATTTTGGCCTCTAGCTCAGCCGGCACCCATGGAAACCTACCAAACCTGTGCATTTATCCAGGATGGGGTGACTTGTGGGGCACTGACCAGGTTCTGTTACCCAGAATCCTTTGCAAACCTCAAAATGTGGCAAAAAAAACACGTTTTCCTCTCATTTCGGTGACAGAAAGATCTGGAATCTGAGAGGAGTCACGAATTTCCTTCCACCCAGCGTTCCCCGAAGTCTCCCGATAAAAATTTTACCTCACTTGTGTGGTTAGGCCTAGCACCCCTGACAGGAAATGCCCCAAAACACAATGTGGACATATCACATTTTCCCAAAGAAAACAGAGCTGTTTTTTTAGCAAAGTGCCTAGCTCTGGATTTTGGCCTCTAGCTCAGCCAGCACCTAGGGAAACCTAGCAAACCTGCACATTTATGAAAACTAGACACCTAGGGGAATCAAAGATGGGGTGACTTGTGGGGAACTGACCAGGTTCTGTTACAGAGAATCCTTTGCAAACATCAAAATTTGGCTAAAAAAACACTTTTTCCTCACATTTCGGTGACAGAAAGTTCTGGAATCTGAGAGGAGCCGCAAATTTCCTTCCACCCAGCGTTCCCCGAAGTCTCCCGATAAAAATGGTACCTCACTTGTGTGGTTAGGCCTAGCACCCCTGACAGGAAATGCCCCAAAACACAATGTGGACACCTCACATTTTCCCAAAGAAAACAGAGGTGTTTTTAGCAAAGTGCCTAGCTGTGGATTTTGGCCTCTAGCTCAGCCGGCACCTAGGGAAACCTAGCAAACCTGCACATTTTTGAAAACTAGATACCTAGGGGAATCAATGATGGGGTGACTTGTGGGGATCTGACCAGGTTCTGTTACATAGAATCCTTTGCAAACCTCAAAATTTGGCTAAAAAACACTTTTTCCTCATATTTCGGTGACAGAAAGTTCTGGAATCTGAGAGGAGCCGCAAATTTCCTTCCACCCAGCGTTCCCCAAAGTCTCCCGATAAAAATGGTACCTCACTTTTGTGGGTAGGCCTACTGCCTGTGAAAGGAAATGCCCCAAAACACTATCTGGACACATCAAAATGATCAAATACAAAACTACCTGTTTTTGCGGGGGCACCTGCGTTTTTGGTCCTGGGCTTAGCAGCCATCTAGGGAAACCTACCATACCTAGAACTTTCTGAAAACTGGACCCCCGAGGGAGTCCAGAGAGGTGTGACTTGCATGGATCACCCAATGTTTTTTTACCCAGAATCCTCAGTAATCCTCAAATTTAGCTAAATAATCACATTTTCCCCACATTTCTGTGTGGGATCACCACACAGGGACAAATTTCCTACCACCCAATTTTCCCCTCATTCTCCCAGTAAAAATACCTCACTTGTGTAGGTGGGCCAAGTGCTTGTGACAGGGAATAGCCAAAAAACATGTCGAAATTGAGGGGAACCAAAGCGGGTCAAAAAGGGCAGTTTGGAAAAAAACATTTTTAGGCTGGCAAGTGCAGCAATATTTTTATCAGTATAGATGAGACAATGCTGGGTGGTAGGAATTTTGTGGATTCCTGCAGTTTCCGGAAGGTTCCATCACAAAAATGTGGGAAAAATGTGTGATTTCTAGCAAAGTTGGAGGTTTGCAGGGCATTGTGGGTAAGAAAATGGTGCGGGGTGCATGTGAAGCACACCACCCTGGAATGACCCAGATGTTTAGTTTTCAGATGTGTCTAGGTCTTGAGGATTTTTCTACATGGCAGCGTCCCAAAGTCCAAAAAGTGCAGCCCTCCCCATTCCAAGCGGGACGATTTTGAGAGTTAGCCAAGCTCTCATGGCCCAAATGTAAAACCAAAACACAAAATAATCAAATGTCTTCTTGCTTGCCATGGGATAAGATGTTTTAGTGTGCGGGGGAGAGCTGAAAGACTGTTACCCCCTTTCAGTTGGGGTGGGGGCATAACCAGGCCTATACTGGTTGGTAGCCACCACCCCCCTTTTTTTTTCCTTTTTTTTATTCCCTGGCATCTAGTAGACTTTCTGCCCCCCAGGGTGTGGATCAGGGGTAATTGCCCCATCTGCCCACTGGTGGGCAGAACTACTTTGGCCCCATTTATTTGGGGTGGTGGTATGGCCATACCCCCACCCTCTTATTTTGGAAAAAAAAATCTTCTTTGGTCTCTGGTGGGTTTTCTGCCCTTCTTTGGGGCAGATGGGCCTTCCAAAAATAGGCCAATGGCAGATATGGCCAACAGTAATGTGCCCCCATGCGAGCGACCTTTACCAAAGGGGTTGCCCCGCCCAAACAAAACACACATATACAAACACACCAATCCCTGGTGCCTAAGTGTTTTCTGGCCCCCGGGGGCAGATCGGCCCAATAGAAATAGGCCGATCTGCCCCCAAGGGGAGCAGAAATGCCCTAAAATAAATTTGTCCCCCTGAGGGGAGCGACCCTTGCCTAAGGGGGCGCTCTCCTTGCGTGAAATTGGCGCAATTTTTTTTTATCCCTGGTGCCTAGTGGTTTTTGCCCCCCCTGGGGGCAGATCGGCCTAATAAAAATAGACCGATCTGCCCCCAAGGGGGGGCAAAAATGGTCTAAATACAATTTGCCTCCCAGGGAAGCGACCTTTGCCTTAGGGGTCGCTCCCCATTTATAAAAAACAAAAATAAACATAAACAAAAATAGATCCCTGGTGTCTAGGGGTTCCTGCCCCCCCGGAGGCAGATGGGCCTAATTATAACAGGCCGTTCTGTCCCTATGGGGGCAGAAAAGGCCTATAAATATTTTGTCCCCCTGGGAAGCGGCCCTTATGCGCAGTATAAAAAAAAATCCTGGTGTCTAGTGATTCTTGCCCTCCTTGGGGGCAGATTGGCCTAATAAAAATAGGCTGATCTGCCCCCAAGTGGGGCAGAAATGTCCTAAATACAATTTGCCCCCTGTGGAGAGACCCTTGCCTAAGGAGTTGCTCCCCACCTCTAAAAAAAAGAGGCGCCTAGAGGTTTCTTCCCCTCCTGGGGGCAGATCGGCCTAATAACAATAGGCCGATCATCCCCCGGGGGGGACAGAAAAGGCCTTGAAAACAATTGCCCCCCTGGGGAGTGACCCATGCCCAAGGGGCCGCTCCCCTTATGTCAATTTCTATTTAGAGAAAAATCCCTGGCGTCAAGTGGTGTCACGCCACGCATCCTGGTGACGCGGTCGGTTTGCAGCAGGGGCGCAGTCTATTTTACATGCTGCGGGGGCCTGCCGCGCTCCTTTTTTCCAGCCGCATGTCATCTTTGCCGCTGCGGCGGAGACGGGAGCCCGGAATTGGGCTTCTGTTCTCACCGCGCATTTTGCGCAGCATGAAAATTATAGTTAGGTCCTTGGGCGCCCCTCCAGCCTCTTTCTTATGTGGAGTTTTTCTTGGTTTTTCTTTCTTCTTTTTTCTATCTTTTCCTGGGGGAAGCCATCTTATGGCTACCCCATCATACTTTTCTCTCCTCTGGTTCCCTGCATGCATCTGTTCCCTTCTTCCTGTGGCGTCTTTCCTATCGGTTCTATTACTTTTTTCCCAGTCGAAGATGGCGGTCTTTCCTTTTCCAGTTTCTTACTTCCTGTTTAGGGGTATATAAGGGCCTTAATTTCCTTTCTCCTTGCATTGCAACACTGCTCTGTGGTGATTACGCTCCTGCTGTTTTTTTCTCAGATATCCAGTTTTTTCTCTGTTTTTTTCCTGCGTTTGACCTGGTTCAAGACTTTGATTTTTCTTTGTGTCCTCCTTTCTTCCAGGGAGTCCCCATCTGGAGGGCTTTTACCCTTTGGGGTTTTTCCTCAGGGACACCTTCTGGGAGGCACGGATACACTGTCAACAGCACAGTGGCTACCGGAAAGGGTCGCACCTACCTCGGCCAGATCCGGACCTGTAAGAACCAAGGTCGCACACCATCTCCCCCTGGTCTGGACGGTAAACCTAAACCGAAGCTTGACAAGTGGGCATTTCAGAAGCCGGATTGCTTCAAGATCTGGCTTCTGAAATGCTCTGAGAGACTTCAAAGGGAAGGAAATTCCTTTCCTTCCCTTTGAAGCCTCTCAGGCCCCATCACATGATCGGAAGAGAAATGCATTTCTCTTCCGATCGCGCTGGAAGCTCAGAGAGCCCTCAAAGAAAGTACACACCGTTGGTGTCAACTCCTAAGATAAGCCACTCGTACATTTCTTCACTGTTACAATAGCTGTGGATCTGTGCTGTTAGACATGGTATGTTTTCTATAAGTGAAATTCATGTGTGTATTTTCAGACTTCTTTTGTGTACATAACATATGTATTAGCACTGTGGAACAAAGGGCCTCATTATGAGTTTCGCGGTCATATGAGCCGACCACAAAACTCGAGGGGAGGACGCTGCTGTCATGCCGGCAGCGTCCCCCCCAGTCGTACTACAATGTTCCCGCCGGGCTGACCATAAGGGAGCCAAGACCAATACCGTAGCACACCAGCAGCCTCGAAAAGCAGACTGCGCACTCCAAGGGTGCTGGGGGCCACCCGCACAGCCCATGGGCTTGGGCAGTGCGGGGGCCCCTCTGTGGCACCCAGCACTGGCTTTCCGCCAGACTGGCAGAAAGTTGAGTTGTAATCAACACTGTGGCGCTGAGTGCAGCGCGGCTGTGGCTGACCACCATCAGCCCATCGGGAACAATGTTCCTGGTGGGGAGAGCAGACTTTAGACGCTACCATCTGCCTGTGTTGTAATGTGGCAGCTGAACCGCCTGGAGTGAGGCAATCAGACCGTCACTGCGGGGCTGGCGGTCTCATGACTGCCAGCCTTGTAATCAGGCCCAAAATCTACAAAAAATGAGGTTCCTTTTATGGCGGTCCACCTTCATCGAAAGACCACCACCCCAAGACCGCCAGCACAACAGAAACATTGTAATACAGGTTCATGATTTCAAAGGAATTGTTGTTGCTGGGTTACATGTCAAAACAATCTACTGTTCTGCTTATTTACTGAGTGTCAGACATCTTGTATCGCATGTGGAAAAGTCAACAAAAAAGGAATGTATAAAGCTAATCCTGAAACAAGATTTAGGGCGTGAATATGACTTTGGCGGTCAAACCACCAGACTCCCCTGTTGGCGTTCTGGAAAGGACGCCATAATGGCTGTATTCCAGACCGTCCTATTATGAGTTACACAGGCAGGCCAGCTGACAGCCAAGCAAAAAAAGCAGATTGCTAGTAGCGCGGCGGCCTGGAAACAGGTGATCAGACCTCCACACTTTTGTCCATTCACACCCTATTGCACTTTCCCTTTTTTAGTAAGTCCCTGTCACTCATAGTTTTGGCCCACTATGTCACGTTCTAAAAATCCCCATTTTTACGAAGATGAGTTAAGAGTCATGGTGGATGAAATCATAGGAGTGGAGCCACAATTGTTGGAGCACAAGTCCAGCATACTCCTATAAGCAGGAAAATGGAAATGTGGGACAGGATCGTCAACAGGAGTAAGGTCTGTATCCTGGTCTTCAGGCACCAGTTGGAGGCCATGAAGACTCGAGGAGGCCCTCCCAGTACTCCATTAAGACTCTTTACCTGGGAGGAGAAGGTGTTGGCCATCCTGCATACTAAGGGCTTGACAGGAATGCCTGAGGGAGTAGAGACTGGTAAGTTGCAAAGCAAAAACTTTCACCAAAATGCAATGTTATGGATGCTCACGGCTCACCTTCACCTGCTGTCTTGTTAATGTACCCCAACATTCAATACCAAGAGTATCTGAAATTTAAAACTGTCAATGTGTATTGTTGTACCAAACATCACAGCTACCAAGGCCCATCACATGACATCTGTCCAAATGGTGCCCGTAAGTCTTTAAATATCAAAAAAGTATCCCAGGACTCAAGGCATGTTTCAACATGTAAATGGAGTCTGCATACAGATACATAATACCCAATGTAAATTTAGTGTGAGTAGTGCAGGGAGTGACCCCACTGCAACTCCCAGGAGACCTTGTATCTGTAACTCCAAACACCTCAAACATCAGCACAGTGGTCACATGCCCCAATACATCTGTTAGCAAACTCTCAAATGACGTTTACTCACATGGGGAGGTTACATTTGTCAAGTGTGTGTAGTACAGGGAACGCCTTGACTGCAACTCCCAGCAGGTTTTTGAAACTCAAAACACCAGCACAGTAGTCACTTGCTCCAATATCCCTGTTTGTCAACTCTCTAAAAAAGTTCACTCACCTGGTGGACTGTATAGTGGGCGTAGTAGAGAGAGTGACCTGACTGCCACTCCCAGAAGGCCCTGTTTCTGTAACTCCAAACATCATCCAAACATCATCGCAGTGGTCACATGCACTAACACATCTGTTAGTGAACTCACCTTGAGGGGTTACATACCCACTGGATGAAGAACTCAGTGACAACAACACTCCTGGAGGCCTGGACGTGGAGGATGGTTCTGGCCCATCTGGGCAACTTGGTCAGACGGTAACAGTGAGTCTCACGGTCTCACGGTGGCCACAATTTCACCTCCCAGCCCTGTTGCTTCCACCATACAGGAATCCATTCACCTCCCAACCTGTGTCCCGAGCACCGTGTGTACCATCTTGTGCCACCCATTCCTGGATCCTGAGGTGCAGCTCCACACTACGTACACTGAGGGTCCATGAACATGTTGGAGGGGCCACCCTGTGGCAAGGGCACAGGCTTGAGGGGGTAGAGTGCATGGCAGAGATGATATGAGCCAATGGGGTGAGGCCACTGGGGCTGTTCTTGGCCAAGACAACATCAGCCATGTCTTCAGGGTCTATCAGGCGTTCCAAGGCGTGATGGGCCATGTGTTGACCCAACTCCGGGAAATCAAGCAGCTACAGAGGGACATGAATCTGGACATGCAGGAACAGATAGATGCCCACAAAATCAACACAGCCTCCCTAACAAGGGTTTTGAGGGAAACACATACAAGCCTGAGCAGGGCTTTTTGAACACCAGTCTACCCCTTCCATGGGCCAATCAACAGCAGGGCTCAGCAACATTGATGCCAGCCACTGGAAGGGAGTCCTTGCCAGAGGAACACCAATGCCCAGACATCCCTGCTTCTGTAGCAGCAGATCCCCCCACCCCTGCAAGCGGGGACATCCAGCAAAGAATCCAGGAGGTGTGGATGGCAAGACACCCACCACTGCCAATAATAACCCTGTTCCTTAAGGACCTCCTTTGTGTTTTACACATTCACTCTGGACTGATCCTGAACCACCTAACATTTCCAATAGGAGGAGTACTCTGGACTTTGGATTCCCAATGGTGTGGCATCTACTCCAATGATTTAATTCACCATGACTGATCCCTTCACATATGATTTTTTGTTGAGTATTGTCACCTATATCTTCTGTTAGTCATCTCAGCACAAAAAAAATAATAATCACCATTCAGTGACTCTTTGTCTGCTGATTTCGCCATGCAGCTATGTCAGACCACGTGAACCATACAATAATGAGCCTAGCTGCTTGTTCAAGACGGGATATGTGGCAAGTATACAGTGTCCATTTCAGGATTAAAACCCTCCCACACAAACACATACATGCATGTGTCTGCTCAAACTAAGGGGGTCATGACCGCCAGGGTCGACGACCACGGAAGCACCGCCAACAGGCTGGCGGTGCTTCCTTTTGTATTCCAGCCGCGGTCGCCCAGCCGGGTCCGGCGGTTTCCCGCCGGATTACCCCCGGCTGGGAGAATCCTCCATGGCGGCGCTGCTTGCAGCGCCGCCATGGGAATTCCGACCCCCTTCCCGCCAGCCTGTTTCTGGCGGTTTTCACCGCCAGAACCAGGATGGCGGGAACAGGTGTCGTGGGGCCCCCTAACAGGGCCCCAGAAAGATTTTCACTGTCTGCATTGCAGACAGTGAAAATCGCGACGGGTGCAACTGCACCCGTCGCACCCCTGCAACTCCGCCGGCTCCATTCGGAGCCGGCTTCATTGTTGCAGGGCCTTTCCCGCTAGGTCGGTGGGCGCTCCTTTGGCAGGGCGCCCGCCGGCCCAGCGGGAAAGCCAGAATGGCCTCCGCGGTCAAAGCGGCCAAGTGGCGGTTCCCGTTTGGCTGGCGGCTACTGCCGCCAGCCAAACTCGGAATGAGGGCCTAAATGTTTTATTACAGTATTCAGCACATAGGCAGTCAATCTGTCAGGACTACTGTAAATCAAAAATGATGGGCTCATACTGAGTAAATGAATATGTTGACAGGTATAGACCTCCAGGCCACAGAAGGAAGGGATATATCAGACACTGTGCTGTAGAATAGGCAAATATTGATGTGGCTGGTTCACCAGCTTGAGCCTTAACACATACCACACCACAGTAAGTCAGCTTCACATAATCCAAGATACAGACAAATGGCAGTACAACAGTCCCTGATCACAGGGTCATCATAATCCAATGTCCATGCCAGTGGTGGTATTGCACAAACATATGTCAGTGGCCTACAATGATAAAATACATCTACAGATACAATGTGAATGAAAAATGACTTGGTCATAAACTAGCACTACATATGTCATGCCCACATCAGGCCTCTACTCACCCACTCACTATGGCAAGTCATATTTTATCAGGTCGAACTACTTTTGGGACCTACTTGCCCTTTCTGGTGAGCTGACAAAGAGCAGGTGTTCTGTTCAGTGAGAAAGTGCAGGAGCAATAAAGATGCCTTTAACTGCTGTGACTTTGTCACATTAGCTCTGTGTTCAGAGACAGAGGTCAAAAGTCAGTTTGTCTTTTAATTAATTTTTCTTCTTACTGCAAACTCTCTGACCTTCTGTACAAAGAGTTATTTAAATGTTGTGTGTGCAAACATTTCAAAGTATACTTCAGTATAGTCCATTTTAGTACTTCTGTGTGATAAAATATTTTAAAAGGATGAAAACAAATCACAACACTTTGCTTGGTGATTTGCAAATGATAAATATGTTTTCTGAAACCGAATTTTCACAGATTATTGTTAATACACTATATAGTATTATCAGTAAAGTTGCAAGTTAGTGGAATGGTTTTAGGCTATTTCCTGGAAATGTATTGTCTGTAAATGACAGTGTGCTGCCACATCATGCTTTAGTAATATATTTATCAAAAGTGAGTGTTTAAACCTAAACTGAGAAACACTCCCACCCTGATGGCAACGTTATTAGTAAATTAAGAGGCAAGTCATGGATCATATGTCTCCTATATGTGGGCTAGATTCTTATTATATATATGCCCACTATATGTGGTCTACATTCCTATTATACATTTAGGGCCTAATTACTACCTTGGCGAAGGGGGTTACTCCGCCTCAAATATGACAGATATCCTGCTTGCTGTATTACAAGTTCCATTATATCCTATGGAACTTGTAATACGGCGGACAGGATATCCGTCACGTCTGGGACAGAGTAATCTCCTCGGCCAAGGTCACAACTCTGAAATACCCACATGAAGATGTCACAGTGGAAGTAACTGTACCACAGACAAAACAAGGAGTATAGACTTGAAACCATACATATGAGACAAATCACATAGCAACCACCTGGAAAACAAAGTACATTACAAGGAAACTGACAGAAATAAAGCAACATCATCAAGGTGGGGATGTGTCAAAAGCTGTCTCATCAAGCAGCCCTTAGCTGATTATTGCAAAGCATTAGCTCCCTTGCTGTATCCAAAACCTTCAACTCAAACCATTATCCCAACTACAGTTCATCATACAGTCAGTCGTGACATCACAAGACATACTTACACTCATTAGAAGTAGCTCTGGATGAGATGTTCTGGCAAGTCAGCTCCTTCCTTTTCACCACTGTCATTCTCAGTTGGCATTTCAGGATTCTCACCCGCTGGCACTGCAGGCTTCCACTCCTCTGGGATGCATGGGATATTCCTCTGCAGGGCGATGCTGTGGAGCATGCAGCATGCCACAGTGATCTGACACACTTTTCCAGGTGAGTAGAGGATGGCTCCACCAGTCCTGTCCGGCACCTAAGTCTGGCCTTCAGGAACCCAAAAGCCTGATTCACTGCCCGCCTTTTTCTTCCATGGGTAGCATTGAAGTAAACTCCCCCTGGCATAGCTGGATTCCTCAGAGGTGTCAATAACCAAGGGCGATTTGGATATGCTGAGTCTCCTGTTAAGGAATGGGACATAAGTGAACCAATGAGTCCCTCACTTAATGATTGTAGCAACTGACATTGCTCTCACACAATCAGGACAGATGCGACTTACCAATCAGCCAGGCCCTCTCTGGGTGCAGGTGTGACATCCACTGGGGTATGGTGCTGTTCCACTTTATGAGGGAATTGTGTGCTGATCCTAGATAATGGGGACAGATGTTTGAGATGTAGCGATCAGCCAGACAGACAACTTGCACGTTGATGGAATGGAAGGTCTTTCTGTTGTGATAGACTGGTTCAGTGGGCTGCGGGGCACCAAGCCAACATGTTTGACATCAATGGCCCCACCACCTGTGGGAGGTGGGCAAAACCATAAATGTCAGCTTTCACATTAGCTAAATCCTCATGTTGGGGGAACGTGATATATCTGTCTATGTGTTTCATCACTGCTGAGAAGAAATACACCAGACTGAACTTCAACTGCCGACATAAGTGCACTATTGTCTGCATATCCAGGCAGTACAGTTTAATATTATGCCATTGCTCCAGGGTCTGAAGGTCTGGCAGTGGACGGTAGACTGCAGGTTGTTGCGTCCCCCCTCTCCCAGGGTACCTATGTGTGATAAGACATGATTTTTGTAACATTAGTCTGAGCGTTCACAGCAACATACATGATGCATGCCAATAATATAATGTACAAAGCATTTCTGACTGGGTACACATGAGACACAGTACACATCCCAGTTGGCAACTACACAAGGGTCACATGTAACCCCCATGGTTGTCAACACATGTGTTCATAACATGGATTTGAACGAAAATAACTATCTGCTACACAACTGCCCCTCAAAATGCGGCAGTATTTTCTGACCGCCGCAGTGGTGGGACTTGCCCCACCATCAAACAACATCTGTGCCTTGCAAAACAGTACACTAGTGGTTGTGTAGAAGGACCTACATGACAAGACAGAATAAGGATGATTTTTATGCTACAACACATATAGTGTAGGTGAGACACAGTTTATAAAGCCAAATTAAGTATTTCAGGCTTCCAAAATGGCGGATGCCTGACCTACTCCACTGGCCATTAGGAACTGCCCGCGGCCGCCGGAGAAGGTAGTCTTAGCGGTAGGCGGTTTCAACCATGGCGGGCACTGCCATAGGCTAACATTGTTGCCTGTGGCAGTTGCGGCCTAATAGCTGTGTCTGTCGGCGGTGATGACCGCGTACGTGGCGGACGTAATCGCTATGTTGCGCAAATTCAGTCACTTGACTCCTGACACTGCTGCCAGCAACTCCACCACTACTAGAGGTGCTGTGTGGCACCTCTGGGAGAAATCATGCCATGTCCTGCAGGTGAAAGGGTCCCTGCCTTCTCTCCAGAGGAGCTGGAGAGGCTTGTTAATAAGGTCCTTCACCTGTATGGATAGCTCTCTGGCTCACCAGAGGAGCAGGTCAGTACCTCCTGCACAATTGACTCTGTTTAACAGCATAATTTCCCTCCTCACAGGCTTAAATGTGCCAGTTAGACTTCTTGTGTGCCTGCTGTTGCAGTCTGTGTGGCATCAATGGAAAGTACATTGCAAAGGTATTCGTGGTCAGTACTATATGTTGTGTTCATTCACATTGTATTATGTGATGTTTTTTGGGGTCCTAGATCCTCCTAGTGTTGGATGCACATAACTAGGAAAGGAGAGTTTGGGGATTGTGTAAGCAATGTTTATAGTACCACAGGTTGCTCAACTCACATCTGGCCTTGCAAATCAGTTGTCTGGAAGACATATCATGACTCACTGGGTCCTTCAGGTTGCACACAAACCACATTGCTGATGGCCACATGATGTACCGTCATGCATGGAAGTGATGGAAATGTGAGTGACATGAAGGTTCTGTATGCCCAGCCTGCAGAAATCAGGGCCTGTCACACGTCTCTCCCTTTATGAGACCTAGGCCAGGCTGTGGGAGAGTCACTGTAGCTATGCAACTGTTGCACTGTGTCAATGTGTGTCTTTGACTCATGACAGGTCCCTTATTCTGTTGTCACCTTCACATATGTCATAATCATACAGAACAGGCTTTTTGCATGAATGACAGTATCACGGTGCAGACAGTGTGTAGATTCCTGGGAGGCCATGACATGTGAGTCAGTAGTTTGGTCACATAGCAGAAATTGTACAGTGCGTACCTTTGTATGTTGGATGCCATCTCTGTAGGATAGACACATATGTTTGAAGGAGTGTTCTGTGGTACATGTACATTCCACAGAACCTCCTCGAAGTGGCATGTGTCTGCATTTGAAAGGCTACAGGTCCACACAAGTGCAGGGAAGACATTTTCTGTACCCACCATGAATGCTCCTTCATTGTCACTTAAGCGTAAGGACGAAGTCTATAACAAGGAAGTTGCCTGTAGCGACTTTATGCAATGAGATAATCTTGCAGAGTGTGAATGTGTTGGTCCATTCAGGCCTAAGGAGTTTACCCTTCAGAAGCCACATATGTGTGTAGTATTTCATTGTGTTCACATCCAATTACATGTGCTGGAGCATGGGCTACCTGATTTCAGTAGACTTGCTTAGTCACTGTAGGCCATGAGCAGGGTGGTAGGTGAGTCTGCAGATGGATACAAACATCTGTAGGCATGTCCCTGTACTTATTGGCTTGTGTGCTTTACACTTCTGGTGTGTTGCCAAATTGAACATTTTTAGCTTGGAGTGTCTGAAATGTGTGAGACACAACTATGTGTGCCAAAAATTGTGAATGTAATCGCTTGATTTGTCTAGTGCATCCATACAGGTAACTCCCATCAGAAGGAGATATGGATCCTGGGTGTCCACAGTCGGCAGAGTGCCCACTGTCGAAAGAGATGGGAGGACCTGAGACGCTGGGCCCAGAAGATCGTGGATGTCCAGCTGGGGCTGCCGTCCCAGCATGGGCAGGGCGCACGTCGGACCACGAGCCCCCTAATGTCACGCACCCTGGCGGTGGCATATTGAGACCTTGATGAGTGTTTGAGGGGAGCACAACAGCCACAAGGGGGTGAGTGCAGGGCATATTGCTGCCTGTCACCTTGCCGTGTTAATGTGTTAGGTTCTGACATCTCCCCCTGACGATAAGGGATGAGCCATGTGTGAAACAATAGATGAGTGACTGTTTGTGTAGCTTTATCATGTGTTGCATACTGATGTGCCTTGCCTATTGGCCCTGGGACCTAGGACACAACTGGGCACAATTCACAAAAAATTGCTCTCCAGGAACAACACATGACTGTGTACATTGATCAATCAAGTAATGTTTGTTGTTGTTGTGATTGTAAAATTCTATGCTACAGACCACTACTCCTCAGTGTTACATGCCAAAGGAAAGGAAGTGGTGGATCACTGTCCTCATCCATGAGTCTGGTCAAATGGGTATTCTGGCATCTGCCATCCAGAGGCTACTTGTCTTCAGCGTGTGATGGGTGGTAGTGACTCACTACTATCTGTAATGTGGCAATGGCCATCATACATGTAACAGAGCATACATAGTTTGTTGGGTCAGCTACAGATAATGGGGAATGTCCTTTGACCTTATTTGTGTGCCATTACTGTTGCCAATATTCCTTGTGCCTACATGTTATCATGTGTTCCTTTCTCTTTTGACAAAATGTGTACACCTGTGTTGATGGGATGATTTCTGTATTCCCTCACATATATGTGCATGCCAACCTCTGTTTGGAACAGAACATTTGCCAGGGGGGGTACATTTCATGTAGTGCCACAGACAGAAGTGTGTCACCATTGATTGTTGGTTGACACATACATTTAACCACCACAGCATGTAATTTGGCACAAACAACTGCAGTAGCAATGAGGGACATGATGTGTATGACTAGTTTTTAGCCACAATGTGCATTTCCATGCCACTGATGTGGCCCCTTGTGGGAAAGTGCACTGCACATGTGTAATGGGGAGGTTTTGTAACATGACTGTTGGCATGCATCATGGAGTGTCTTGTAGTTATTTTGGAATTATATGTGTTTTGCTACACCCTTTCATCCACAGATATCTGGGTTTTCAGGACCAAAATAGGGACAGTGATGTAGCTTCCCATTGGCAATACATGTTGAGGGCCGTCTACAAGTACTTGCAAATATCTGTGCCTTTCTAACATACAAAGGACTAATTGTAAGGGGTGCCAGACATTAGTGGCGATTTCCCTGGGGCTTGCTGATTCATTGTGTTGTGGATTTTAGAGATATATCTCCCTGTCAATTTGCATATTTTGTCTACAGTGTACATTTCCATGACAAATGTGTGGCATATCTGAGCAATGTTAGTACTACCTCCATGACTCCATTTCACTTAGTGAAGTGTGCATTGTTGATATGTTCCCAGTGTGACATGAGTATTTCCATGTCACCTTCTCCAGGCTACTGTACTGTTGGCAGCAACCTGGCATTTTCTGGAAGCATTGCTTCTTATTGTTGAGTTATTGTGTATTTGACAAATAGTTGTCTGCATGACCTTATGCAGAATCTGTGGCAATGAACTTGGCATTGGGCTACTATTGTATGACAACAGGTAACTGAGGTATGCTTCATGAGGCAAAGCACTGAACGTGATGTGGTCTCCAACTTGTTCAATGATTACTGTGATTGCTCAACTTCAGCCGTGCAATTGTAGTTGTCTGCGATTCTGATTTTCCTGTGGGCAACTGTTTTTTTCAGATGGCATGCATGCATGTTGTATGGTACATGTAGGAGGCACTTTGATGAAGTTTGTTGCTGGGGCATACTTCACGTCATGGTAATGTTTGCCAATCACAGTTATTGATCAAGTGTGATCAGGAACATGTGGTGACCCTTTTTCTCTTTGTATTAGCAGCATCATCCCAGGCAAGCGAAGGAGAAAGGGCACAACCAAGTGAGGAAGCATCTGGCCATGATACTTTCAGTCAAGACACCGCCCAGAGGTTGAGGGGAGTGCCACGGAGGAGACCAGATTTACATCCTCATCAGATTCAACCTCTGTGACCACTCCCCAGTTGAGGTGGAACCATCAGGACCTACTCCTGTACCACCTTTGTCCATCATCCCCAGTTTTATCGCCACCCTCCCTGGTGCTCCCCAACCAGTTGGCCATGCCCGCTCACCCAAGAGAGTGGGTGTCTCTTTTATCACAGGACCTTCCGCCCCAGCCCCTGTTACCCCTGCTTCCCTGAATGAGAAGGCTTCTGCCCTCCTGAGGAGCATCTCTGTGGGTCAGACTGCCAATGTGAATGCTATCCAGGAGTTGGCCAGTCAACCTTAGCAGATTAATGCTTTCCTGAAAGGCATTCATAGTGCCATGTATGGCCTGCAAAGATCTTTTCAGTTTCTGGCCTCCTCACTGAAGCCAGTTACCCCTACATTCCTCCCCCTCCACCTCCCTCTTCCCATTCCGAATTCCCCATTCCCCTACCTATCCAACGCACCCACCAGAACACACACAAGCAGCACACATAAACACCACAAGACACACAGGCACTCAACATACACCCACAAACACAACATCAGCCACCTCTTCTCCAGACACCGTCAACACCCCCACCGACCCACACACCATATTGAGCATACCCACACGCAACACAACAGCCAATGACACATCCAGCACACCCACCATACCGGCAAACACCACCCCAACAGACACACAGCCCCCAAGACATGCAAGTGCCCACACTCACACACGCAACAGACACCACTCAAACAAAGGCATGCCTCACACATGCACACATCCAAGACATCTACAACGACACAGCAGACAACCACTCCCTCAACCTCCAAATCCCCAACCCCTTCTGGTGACTGTCCCTGTGTTCCGAAGAAGAGTTTCCTTTTCGACCTTGCCCTTTTCCCTGTTACCTTCAACCCCAAGAAGAAGTCCACCGCTCCTAAGAAATGATCCCCTCCAAAACTCACCGATTCTAAATCCCACTCCCCCCAAGTATGATCCCTGAGGTGCCTGCCTGCCCACTTGATGCCCTTTCCTGTGGAGAAAACCGGATAGTAATAGGAGTCAAGTGTGGGTACAGTACTGTTCAGAGAATTTAAAATAGACTGGGAAATGGCCTTTACTATTATGCATTTTCACTTCAATAAAGCCAAGCTGTTTTTTGGGAACAGATTTGTCCTGCAATTCCTTTTCTACCTTTATGCTGTTCCTGAGTAACTTGTGTTGTATGCCTGCAGTTGTATATGTTTCAGCCTGCTTGCTCATCCATTTGCTGTTGTTTGCAATATCTGACTTTGTGGGTAGTGCTGGTGTCACCTAAGACAAAGGTAGATGTTGAATGTATGGATATGTGGGTGGTACTACAAATGGGGTGTCATAGCATTGTGTTAAGTTTGGTATGGTAAGTATTTCATCTTGTGTGGTCTAATGTCAGCATGTATGGTGCTAGACTTGGCCCCCTGGTATAGACCGTAGATTCATCTCACATGTAGCAGCTTGAGTTTTGTTTGCCCAGACATGGAGGGTTTTCAATTGTGCTCGCTTCCTTTGCATATGGCTATGCATGTGTCCATTTTGCGGCGTGTACCTTAAATCTTGTTCATCTAGATGTATAGCCCATGCTGTTGATGTTGTATGTGCTTTATTTACTTGCACTTCCACATTACGTAGATAGGCATTTTACTTGGCTCTTGTATTTTTTGTCCCTTAGATAGCTGAAGGGCCTGTTCCTGAGCAAATGTTGTTTTAAGGGTGTGTGAAAAGTGATATGTATTCCAGGTCAGTGTCTTAACATGAGTGCTACTGACGCTGCCATCTCTATTGTGCAGGTATTATTTGGATTCTGAGCTTTGGATATTTGTCTCTCTGACTATTGTGCATCCCATTGTGTTGCAATGTGTATGATGTGTGGGTCCATTACAGGGATATTTAATGGCAGGGGTGTTCGTGTTCTATTACACATCCATACATATCGGTGTTGAATCTGAAGACAGTCCATGGCATGTGTGCAATGTCAAGGTGTCAGTTGTATTGGCAGATGTGATGCCGCTGTGGTGTTGCTGTTGTGTGACACAATGTTGTGTACACTTCACCGTCCCTGTGTAGGAGCGCAGTGTGAGTGACCTTCCCAAAGGGGGCACTGATGGCTGTGAATGTGTCCTTCTGTGTTAATGACTCCGACTGTGGACACATGGACACGTGTAGTTGGTGACCGTAGCGTGAGCTCCATAATATGTGGACTGACAATCTGTTGTTAAGTTGATGGCACTAGTGTGTGTACTTACCATCCGTTGCGTTCATGGTGGTGTGGATTTTGGGCTCTATCGATGAGCAGCAGAAGCAGCAGAAGTAGCAGGATGTGTGTGATTAGCTCCATGGCAGCACAGGACGTGTAACGCTGCCTTCAGGTGAGTTGCTTCCTCTATACGCTCTGTTTCCGCCTGCTGGGACGCATGATGGTTGGACCGCCATGGTCACATTGGCGGTGTGCAATATCATAATGCGTATGGCGGAAACACTGGCTCTGCCAACCTGCTTGTCCTGCCTCATGGCCACAGTGGTCTGCTCTGCTTGGTGGTGCTGGCAGGATTGCTGCAGCCTTTGCTCCATACTCCCATCAGGATCATAATACAGTGGTTCGACTTCCAATCCAAGGGCGGCCCGACCGCCGCTATTGCAATGCATGGACCACCAAACTCATAATCGGGCCCTTAATATATACAAAGAAAATTATTAAATGGATGGACAAAAAGTAAAAGCAACCTTCTTTGAAGTTAAGGAAACCCTTGTTTCAACATGCACTTTGAAAAACATTTTGCACTCCACTTTCTGAACCACATAACAATTCCTAAGGCACACAGCGCCTTGGCAACAGGACCTATCAAAAAACAAATCCCCCTCTTTTTAGCATTTTTACATTAACATTTAAGGATGTAAACATTTATGTTTACAACACTTTTGGTGCTCCTCTCATAGCGCAATAGCAAGGCATCAGTCATAAATTGTTGTGAAAGTTGAAAAGCTAATTTTCATTTAGAATTGAGTCTGACATGTTTGGCTAATGCCGGTGAAGGTACACAAGACAGGCAACTAGAAGAGGATAATACTGCAGAATCTGCACCTTTGTACCTAGTTCACACAAAAATACAGTACTCATGCAAGTATTCGCCGTTGGTTGCTCGTGTCTAGTCTTGGGTGTGTCAGATTTTTTAACTTTTGGAAGGGTTAGGCCATAAGCATACACATGGGGGAACTGTCAACAATGCGGTGATGTCCTTAAACACAATAAACTTCATTGTTGTTACACTGTAGTCACAATGATGTCAATGATGAGGCATCTGCAAATATTACTTAATAACAGCATTCCGTCTGAAATGCATCTTCAGCCTAACCATATATAATAGCATACTGACCATACTGAAGCAATAGCTGATTCTATAACTGCAAGTGCTGGAAGAGAATCAGAGTGTTTAACTTTTAGACTCTGGTGAATTTACTTCACAAAGATTAGTAGACCAATACTCAAAGGCAGATGTTTCTACTACAGTTCCAGTACAAATTAGGAGCAAGGCTTATTGGCACTCTTGTGATCCCTCTGGCAAATATACTTATCGTGGTGGACATAGCAGGTTTCCTAATTCATGAATATCAAGCTGATCATCGATAAACAGGAGTAAGGTTGGATTTTCTGTTATGTTTCATTCTCTTGTATGCTGACATACACTGTAAATGTTTGTTTACGACTTTTTTGTATAGAAACGGAACTGGAGGTGATTAAACAGTATGCATGGCAGCACTTTGCAAATTACGCAGAAAAACAGCAACCATCTTACCAACAATAGTAAGATGGACACCAATACAGTAAAACAGATCTGGACTGTCATATTTAGCCTGTCACAGTAAATACTGACAAATTGGTGCTCTCCAAATCTGCAGACATTGTATTGTGCACGGTCCATCTTCGGATTGTTGCCAGTAGTGAAGAACCACTTTTGACATTAGGAAACATATGAAAAAATAAAATTTAAGTGCTGGAATATATGACATGTAAAGAGGTAAAATAGGAATATGCCCAAGTTCATTACCTCCTAGGAGTAAAATAGTTATATTAGGATAATGCTCACTGGACTTATTCTCTAGTGTTGGCAGCACTGCAATCTATTTCATTCCATGAAAATCCAACTCAGTCTACCTTAGCAGCTGCACAACTCGGATCTGCAACTAAATTAAAGTCAGCAGCATAATGCTCTGCAGGGCGATGCATAATCTCCAAGGATCCAGACTTCAGGAAACCTGTGATAAGTATCCTCACAGGTTAACAATGAAATGGAAACAATACAAGATAAACACTTGATAGCAACATACACTGATTTGCTAAAATCAGTTTTTTTATTGAAAAATATCAAGTTACTGATCTTGTAACTTAGTTATCAAAATTAATTTATTTTGGATAACCTTAATTGTGTTTAATGACATAATTGAAAGGTTCATGTACATTAACAGACATACATTATCAACAAATTTAAAAAGCATCCACTTTAATTGGATAATGTTGGTAAACATTGACAAATGTTAAACAAAAATAGTATGTTTATTCTTACATAGGTGTGTACATAATTGTTTCAGGTATGCTCATGCGTGTGTGAGAAAGCCAGTATCCCTCAGCTTGGAACTATCCCACAGAAATGCCAGTGCTCTGACCCTTTCACCAGCTGACATGTGCATGAGAGAAAGACTGTGGGTGGTTGACTGAATCTCTCTCGGCCAGGTTAATATGCCTAAGAACAGCCACTGACTTGACCCCTACATATCATACCTATATGTTGGATTCTGGGGACCCCTCTTTTATCAGCATATTGGGCCATCTATGATATGATTGGGATTATCTCTAGCATAATGGTGATGATTTCGGGCATAATAGTTGTAATTCTTATCATAATATGGGTATCCAAGTCATGATGTACTCCTTGCCTAGGACAATGCTGGCCATGGCACAATGGTAGGTACTTTGGGCATATGGTGGACAAATTCTGCGTGATGGCATCCACTTCTAACATAATGCTTGTTAGATCTGGCATCCTTGGCGTGGTCTCCTCTGTATTTTCTGCCTCTGCTTCCCATGTTTTGACTGTGTGCTGGATTCTGTTTTTTTTGCTGTTTTGGTACTCTGGGCACTTTACCACTGCTGACCAGTGCTAAAGTGCAGATGCTCCTTGTGTAAAATGTATGTGTAATTGGCATTCCCATGATTGGCACATTTGGTTTACTAGTAAGTCTCTAGTAAAGTGCGCCAGAGGTGCCCAGGACCTGTAAATCAAATGCTACTAGTGGGCCTGCAGCACTGGTTGTGCCAGCCACATGAGTAGCCCTGTAAACATGATTCAGGCCTGCCACTGCAGTGTCTGTGTGTTCAGTCTTGCACTATCAGTTCAACCTGGCCCAAACCTTCCCTGTTCATACATGCAAGGCATACCTAAAGTAGGCCCTACGTAGCCCCATGGGCAGGGTGCAGTGTATGTTAAAGGTGGGACATTTACTGAAGTGTTTTACATGTTCTATCATTGTAATACTGCCAAATTTGGTTTTCATTGTTGCAAGACCTATCTCTCTCATAGGTTAACATGGGGGCTGCCTTTAAATATCTTTCAAGTGTAGTTTCCCTTTGGGAGAAGACTGAAATATGGTGGTTGGTGTCTCTGAACTCACAATTTAAAAATACATCTTCTGGTAAAGTTGGTTTTTGATTTGTCAGTATGAAAATGCTCCTTTTAGAATGTGGATTTTTTTTTGCTTAAACCATTCTGTGACTGCCTGTTTGTGGATTCCCTGGCTGGGTCGGACTGACAGCTGGGCTGTTTTTGAATCCCCTCTAGACAGTGAGACAAAGAGAGCTGGGGTATAGCCTGCATATCATGATGAGCCATCTGAGCTAGAGTGGAGGGGGAGTGGTCACTTACACCTTACTGGGCTGCGCCTGCCTCACGCAGTGCAGTCTCCAGCCCCCCTGGTGTGTGCCTGGGCAAGGCCTGGGCAAGGCAGGATCCTGTGAACAACAGAGACTGTCCTTTGAAGTTTGCCTACTTGAAAGGCAGAAAGGAGTATAAGTAGTGGACTTAAAATCCCAGATTTTTAGATTACTTCTGTAACCAAGAGGAACCTCTGCCAAGGAGAAGAGCTGGAGGAGTATTGCCCTTTGCCTGTGACCATGCTTTGCAGGGCTAGCCTGCAGTTGCTGCTTCTGCCTGAAAGAGGACAAAGACTGGACTTTGTTGTGCATTCCTGCTTGAGAAGAATCTTTAAGGGCTTGAACTCAGCTTGCCTCATGTTACAAGTCTCATGGCCATCAAAGACTTCCTCTGCCAGCAGCTGGACTCTCTGCTAAGATTCCTGCCCTGCCACTTGGTGCCCTGTCTAGTCTCTGGGCCCTTGAGAGGTGAAGATGGCAGAACAAGGACCGATATCCACGCACAGAATGCCGTGGGGGGACGTTTTTGATGCACCACCTGCAACGTGGCTGAAAAACGACACGCCACCCACTTTGCGGCTAAAATCTATGCTCCACCTGCATCGCAGCTGAGAGATCGGTACATTGTGGCTGGAGAAACAACGTAACACCCGCTTGTAGTTGCTGATGATGACATAAACCCCATGTAACGAGGTTTTCCAACACCGTGCAGCTGGATTTCTCACGCATCATCGCTGAACGTCAACGTCATAGTGAACCTGCACGGATCTGAGGTGGCCTGTCCGGAAATCGACGCATCGCTCTTTTGCAGGAGAGGAGAACGACGCATTGCATACCCGACCGGAGAAGACACGACGCACAGCCTCACTTGCGAGTAAGGAATCGACACATCACTGACTTTTCTGACACATGCTCGGCGTGCAGCTTTATTTTTTATGCAAACCAGGTAGTGTGTGTGAAATCAACGTTTCCATTGTTTTCTATGGAGTAAGACTCTTATTTTTTTGAAAATTCATATCTCGACTAGTGTATGTGTATTTTTGTCATTTGGTCTTGTTTGTTTAGATAAATATTGCCTTTTTTTCTAAACTGGTGAGGGGTCCATTTTGTAGTGTTTTCACTGCGTTGGTACAAATACTTGACACATTGCTTCTGGGATAAGCCTTCCTGCTCATGCCAAGCTACCAAGGGGGTGAGTGGGGGTTAACCAGGCATGTTTCTCCTTTGTCCTGACTAGAGTGAGGGTCCTTGCTTCTACAGGGGGTAACTTGACTGCCAATCGAAGACCCTGTGACAGGAAAATGTTTAATGGATACCAGAAGGTGTAATAGATTGATAAATAATCTTTTATTTTAATTCTTCCATGTTTTCCTTATTTATTAAGATCTCTCTGTTTGTCTCTTTTGCCGCGGGTCTTGTCTTTATTTTCTCTGGTTAGTCTTTCTCTTGCAGGTCCTTCGTAACTTGGTCATCTTTCTCTTCAGGTACTCGTCATGAAATTCCAGCAGTGGTGACACCAGAGGGGAGAGAAAAAGAAGGCGATTTAGAAGGTATGCTGGTAGGTAGCTTATAGCCCTATTCTCCTGTTTATCTCCTTCTTCTCCTGTCTTCTTCCCATATTGTTAGTGCGGTTCTTACTTCTCTCGTTCTTATTTAAATTTTCTCTTTCCTTTTTCTCGTGGCTCAATACTGTCCTCTACGTTATCTATGTTTTATTTTTATTTTCCTTTGTCTTGGGTTTCTTTTGGTTAGTAACATGCTGCCCTTTTCACCCTGTGTCACCCTGTGTCTTGTGCGTCCTCTTTTCTATTTTCCTGTCTTGGTTTTCCCCGTTTATTTATTTATTTGGTGCGTGTAGACATGCTGTGTGACTTTCCCCTTCGTTTCATCTCAACCCCCAGTATACCCCCGTACCTGCTCTGGCCACGTTCTTCCTGGAACATGGCCGGCTCCAGCGTTTTCTCTCCCTCCTTCTTCTCCTGTTAGTTCTTCTCTTTGGGGTTGTCGCGTCTCACCACGACCGAGCTGCAACTCTCTGCCTCGATCCCAAAGCTCTGCGTCTCCTGGTAATGCTGCTTCAGCTGGCCTCTGTCTTTCTCCATCTCCTCCGGTTGCTGGTGGCGATCTCCTCTCGCGTTCGTGGCCTCTTTTTTCCTTTGCGTCCCCATCCTCCTCTTTGGTACCGCCGATGACTAACTTTTCCCGGTACTGTGCCCTTGAAATATGCACCGCCTCTTCCTCTTCAGCTCTGGGCCATCGTCCAGTTCCCCCGGGGCACTTCTTATGCGGCCCGGGTCCCGGCGCCCTATCACAGACCACATTTCTAATGATGCTTTGCCTGGCATAACACGATTGTTCTTAACATACTGTGAGTAACCATGCCTGACATAATGCTGGCCCAAGCACGTGGCTGTTAATTTTTGGCATACTTTGGGCACTTGTAGCATTACCAACTGCTGGTTAAATCTGGCTACTGTATAATGTTGGTAATTCTTAGCATATTGTGGGCATCTTTGGCATTACAGTACATGGTCTGGCCATAATGATGCCCTGGAATCTATGGCATACTACTACCAACACTTGGCATAAAGGTGACTTGTATTATGGTAGCAATTCTTGCTATATATTGTGTATCTATTTATATTTACTATCCATGACGGAAAGAGCTTTGTACTGCAATAATTTAAAGGCTCCGGCTCAAACTAAGGCAACAGACCATGTCAAAGGCAGAATAGGTTTGATGAAAGCAGTTTTCAATTCATTCTGAAACAGACATGATTCCAGAGGGTTGTTTATGACAGCTCAGGCTGCTGTACTGTTAATGAGGATGTCCTTGAAGATGTGTCTGTTATTGATCCAAATATGCCACAAGTTGCTTTAAGATTGCCAAAATCATCTACAAATAAAGGCTTAAAGAAGAGTAGTTTTTGTCACAGGGTGGGTGGAGAGGTTTCGCTTAGATCTGAGTTGAGGTGAACTTGTGTTTTTTACAACTACACATATCTGGATCTTCGTCTTTGAGATGAACTGGTCTGCTAGACAGTCACACAGATCTTGGAGCTGATTATGGAATTTACCAATTATCTTGTGAAGCAGCTTCGTGTGAAGGATATTTTGTGTTGCTTAAGTTGCCCTCCGTGGCCAGGGTATGCCCAGACATGGGGTCCTTGCTCACTGTGCTATTCGATTCAAGCTAGCCTGGCTGATGAGGGGTGATACCCCAAAACTGGTCTCAGGATGCTTGTTTCTAGTCCAGGGAGGACCTGGCCTGGCAGTTCAGGCTGGACTGTTCCCATGGGGAGCAGGGTCAAGACTGATTTGCATATGGCTGGGTCCAAACTGAGGTGGCATGGTGAGCAAAAGGAGAAAGGATTTAACCCAGATCTGTGACTGGGGTGAGTGTTTGAAAAGTTTCAGCACACCGTCATCCTTCTTTTATGTTGCTTAAGTTGCCCAAAGGGGCCAGGGTATGCCCAGGCGTGGGTCCCTTGTTCACTGTGCCACTGGAATCAAGCTAACCTGGCTGATGAGGGGTGATACCCCGAAACTGGTCCCAAGATGCTTGTTTCTAGTCCAGGGAGGACCTGGCCTGGCAGTTCGGGATGGACTGTTCCCATGGGGAGCAGAGTCAAGACTGATTTGCATATGGCTGGGTCCATACTGGGGTGGCGTGGTGAGCAAAAGAACAATGGATTTAATCCAGATCTGTGACTAGAGGTGAGTGTTTGAAAAGTGTCAACACTCTGTCTATCATCATTTTGTGTAGCTTTGGTGATGTGCCAAGAAAAACAAAGAATATTTATATTTCTTAATATGAATATGAATATTCTGCAATGATATCGTAGTGTCCATTTGTCATGACATCTGTATGTTTTTTGTCACTGTCTTTCCAAATTTGTTTTGTCTGGTTTTCAAGAATTTAGATGTATTTTTTTTGCCTGTTTTCTTACATTCATGGACAGTTGTGGAGGTAGGGGGTGAGACAAGGTTATAAGGGGGTGCCTTCCTGTGGTGGAAATGCTAAACTGTTAGATTGTTAAGTAAGAAAGAAGCCAGATGAGCTTAGAAGGTGGAGAGGTTAATTTGTTTCAACGCTCTAACATTTGATTGAGGGTTTTTGATAATAGACTTCATATGTGGCGCACAGATGTAGCAGTTGAACTGAAATATAACACGATCAGTCCGGTAAGCATAATATTTGTAAGTTACTGTTATGGTGCTACGAGGGGCAAATATTTCAGGAGACATATGTCTAGCCAGGTGGGTAGGTGCAGAGATCCATGGAACAAGATTCAGTGATTCCAAGTTGGACAGCAGGCATTTGGTCATCGATAATTCTGTTTTGTCAAACCAAGTATTGAGGCCTCCAAGTGTGTATACGCTAAGATGCTTTGAAGTGATTTACGAGATGAGGACTAGGAACAGGTCAACAAATGCTGGATTCTATGGTGGATGTCTCTGAAGAGAAGGTCAGAGGATGTGTAGCATGGAGACAATACACTAGGGGAGCAGAGATTTAGGCTCTGGAGATAAATAATCTACAATGAATTTTGTAGGTAGAACATTGTTGTCTATGACAGATGAATATCTTTCAGTCACCTTCATGGAACAATTTCTCATAAGAATGTTATAGCCATCAGGTGGCTTCATGAAGGACTGGTACAGCATCATCACTTTACCAAGTTTCAGTGATAAAGAGAAGGCCAGAGTAAAACTCTGAGATCATATCACAGATGTTCAAACATACCTTGTTCAAGCATCTTGATGATACAGAAAAGTAGGTGAATGGAACAGGAACGGAAGGTGGAGGTGAGGCCAGATAATAGGGGTTAATGTGATATGATAGGATGCCACTGAGGAGCAAATGTGTGGGATAATCAAGAAGGAGGTGAAGATAATAGGGACAAAGAGAGGATTTAGAGGTATGAAAATGATGAATTCAAAACGATGTGAAGCAGTATAAAAACAGGAGAGAGAGAAGTGAGGAAATGGAAGGTAAGAGTGGATGGTGAAGGAGTGTGACAGTGTAAAGGCAGTGAACTGGCAACAGCAACATCAATGGTTATGAAAAGGGGTGGAGAGTATGGGGTGCAAAGGGCGATGCAAGTGAGCAAGCAGGAGTGGATGGAGATTACAGAAGGACAAGTAGTGTGAATATGTGTAAAGGAGAAGAGGAAGTGTTAGGTAGAGCAAGTGGAAAAGGGGGCTAAAAATTGAAAATAGGGAAGCGCAAATAATGTACGCCTTCCCACTAGCATGCCCTAGAAAGAAAGAACAGTGGGTATTTTAGTATATTTTTGTCTGGAGGATGATACTATAGGAGGTATAGTACGAGGTGATGGGAGCTCAAGTTATCCGACTAGAAGTGTTATTGTTTATATTTGTTTTCAGAGGCTACCCATTCAATATTAGATAAAATTTGAATCATTGGACCCTGCGTGGATGGAAACAATCTGCATGCGTATAAGTGTAATTAGTATTAGGAGTCTTTAGGGATGGTTCCCCTACTTCGACATACTCATGTTCCTTGGTATGAGTCTTTTTTTATTATTTTTATTATTTCTATTAAAGAGTAGAATTTTGCTCTGTAGCAGTGGGAGCTCAGTTCCCAGAACCAAGTGGATACCTGATCAAGTTGGAGTCTGTTGTAAGTTGTGGTTTTGAAGATGTGGTGATTGTATCTGGGGCAACTGAGGCTCAGATGCCACAGCCATCTGAATACTTTGTTAGGTTATGGGTTGTTACAGGTTTTGAGATGAGGTGATTATATCTGGAGCAGCGGAAGCTCTGCCACCGAGGGCCTACCTGGATACTAGTAATGTTATAGTCTGTTGTAGATTCTAGATATTAAGATGAGGTGACTAAATCTGGAGCATTTGAAGCTTAGCTACCAAGACTACTTGGTTATTTCATATCTGGAAGTCAGACAGGTTTCAGTTTAATTTAAGAAGAGCTAATTCATTGTGGCACAGCTGAAGTAGCAGGATGGTCTTGGCTCAACTCCAGATGTGGATATGAGTATGGTGTTTAACTATGTGGAAAATCAAACTCAACTGACAGGGAGAATTGAATGCTATGTTATGCTGAAACCAAATGAAGGCTCTGTTTTTTGAATTGGCAGTGATGAATTAGATCTACAGGAGCTCAGCTACATGAAGTAGTATAGCTGTTGCCTCATAGCTATATTCACGCTGTGCAAATTAAAAAACATGCAAACATACATAAGGAATTACACTTGAAAGATGTACCAGAGGTACACCACCGTTGTTATGACCCAAATTAACAGGCTTGTCCAATGGGAATGCCTATGGACTGACTGGGAAATGTATTCCATTAAATGTCAGAGATTCCCTGGACAGGCAAAGTGCATAGGTGTCTGATTTAGAGAGGGTGGGCTGTAGGAACCAATGCAACTGGTGCAGTGTCCTAAACCTACTCACTATTTAAGCATTCTTGCAGAGCCGGGCAGTTTTCTGATACAAAAGACCAAGGTTACATGTCTCTTTACCAGTACTCCATGAAAGTATAGCATGTTGCTCACTGACTGCTCAAGATGGTACTTATCTTAGAAAGGGCAACAACTATCCCCAGGCTTAGGCTATTATACAACTAATGGTTGGTGGTAGCTGATTCTAGTGGTGTGGTGCACACTTTCTGCTGAACCCTGCTGGGGGATCAACTGCACTCTCTAGTAAATATGTGCAGTATAACCGGACCCTAAGAAACTCCCTGAGTATGTGTTTCATGTACATTTGAGTAAAAAGGTGCATGTAATGTGGGAAACCCAAGTTGGGGAGACTGCTTTATGCATGATGCCACTCCAGTTATAGGTAAGAGTAGTGATAGTCAGCGCTAGCGCTCTCCCCTGGGCTAAATCTTTAGATTCCCTATCCCCAATTCTAGCAGGTCATAGTGTGGCCTGACAGAGAGGAACACCGAGACAAAGATGTTGACCTGGTGGCATGGCCAACTGGTACACACCTCACAGAAAAGACTGAGCTGATAACCCACATTGGCATCCACTTCTTTCAGACCTGTCTACCTTGAATTCACAAGTGGCAAGGTGGACCCTTCACTACAAATGGTTGCTAAGTAGATTAGACAAATCAAAAGACATTAAACATTCAAAACTAATTATTGCACACTTATTTACAATCATTACATTGTTAACTTGAAAACATAATAATGAATAAAAGTATGTCCCTTACACTGATGCCCCCTGCTAAAGTATTCAACAGTGGTTGTAGAAGTTCCTGCAGTAGCCCCATGTGTGTCTTAAATTTCTATTTTGGGCTTACCGCCACATGTCCAGTGCCCATCCTTGTACTATTTAACGAGGGATGCTCTTTGTTAGGAACGATAATCTACTGAAAATTTTGAGTGTTCACTGTGACTGGTCACTGATCCAGTGTCTCTCCAGGCTTGTAAAGTGTAAGGTGCTAATAACTTGCCCGGTTTATTCATTCTACCAGTGGTGCTCCCCGTTAGGGCCCAATAGAACTAAAAGTCTGAGTGATCAGTGGGGTTGATCATTTATCCAGGGTCACTCTAAGTTTGCAAAGTGCAAAGTATTGGTAGTTCACCATTATTCGCTCAGCCAACTTGTGCATAGAGCCCAGATTGTGCATACAGTCAACTACTGATGCATGTAGTTACTATGTGCTCTCATCTTGTATCGTGTGTGTTTCTTTCAATAAACCAAGCTAAAAAAAAACTTGTTTCTGTGTGGTTACAGTGTTTAGTCCAAGTGTGTTGTGCTGCTGACTTACAATGTTTATTCACTAAGCAATGCTTGACTGCTGTCTGTCTCCGTTACCATAGGTTGTATCTTGATTTTGTTCTGTGACTGCTAGCAGTATTAGAGTCGCTATCCTGAAAAAATTCAGGAAGAGTGCTGACAGTTGAGTGGATTCCTCCTTCAAGCAACAAAGCATTGCTGCATTACAAGTGCGAATGCCTAGTGCTTGGAGGAGAGAGCGCAGCCAATATCTTCTAATTGAAAGAAGCGTTTTGCAGATGCAAGTTATATGCACCCGGATGGTTGCCTACATGCCCTCTGCTGGAGGTGAGGGCTGCTGCGTCTCAGCTGGAGGTGAGGGCTCTGTGACCACTGGTGGTGGTACCCTGGCAGCCTCTGCTGGAGGTGAGGGCTGCTGTGTCTCAGCTGGGGAAGGTGCCTCCTGGCCAGCCACTGCTGGAGGTGAGGGCTGCTGTGTCTCAGCTGGGGAAGGTGCCTCCTGGGCAGCCTCTGCTGGAGGTGAGAGCTTCATCGTTTCTGCTGGGGGAGGTGTCTCCTGGGCAGCCTCTGCTGGAGGTGAGGGCTGCTGTGTCCCAGCTGGAGGTGAGGGCTTCTTGCCTGTCATTGGTGGTTGAGTGGGAACCTTTTCTTGCATTGGTGGTTGAGTGGGAACCTTTTTTTACATTGGTGGTTGAGTAGGAACCTTACCCCCTCCTGGCTGGTGGAGTGGGATCTTTCACTTTCCTGGCTGGTGGAGTGGGATCCTTCACTTTCCTGGCTGGTGGAGTGGGATCCTTCCCTTTTCTGGCTGGTGGAGCGGGATCCTTCCCTTTCCTGGCTGGTGGAGAGGGATCCTTCACTTTCCTGGCTGGTGGAGTGGGATCCTTCCCTTTCCTGGGTGGTGGATCGGGATCCTTCACTTTCCTGGCTGGGGGAGTAGGATCCTTCACTGTCTTGCCTCCATGACTAGGAGGTGCCTCCACTGTCCCTGTGGACTCTATTTGGCTGAGGTGCTGGGCTGGGTCGTTGGGACCCTGCTCTTACGGGCAGGATGGGGGGAGAAAAGAGGTCAAGTTGGGCAAGGAAACACTTCTTAGGGACGGTGGGGCGGGATTAGGGAGGAGGATGGGAGTGGAGGTTGAGGGAGTGGTTGTGGATGTGTGTGCAAGTGTCTGTTGTTTGTCTGAGTGCTTGTGGACTGAAGTGTGGTGCCTGTGTTTGACTGTGCCACTCATGTGTGATGTGTGCATGCCCGCTGTATGTGTGCATTGGATGGGTTGGGGTTGAGGAGACTGGGACTAGGAAGTGGTAGTTGGAGGGGGGATGGTAAAAACAGGGACAATGGCTGCCATCAGAGAGGAGGCCAGAGCCTGAATCGATCTCTGATGGGCTGCCAATCCAGTGTGCATTGCATTGCTGCATCTGGGATGCCAGTCCCCTGGATGGCATTCACAATGGTTGACTGCCCTACAGAAATGGATCTCATGAGGTCAATTGCCTCCTCACTCAGGGCAGCAGGGCTCACTAGGGCAGGGCCTGAGGTGCCTGGGGCAAAGGAGATGCTCACCTTCCTGGGTGAGCGGGCACGGGCACCTCGCTGAGGGGCTACTGGGAGGGCGGAGCTGGTACGGGGTGCCGGCTGTACCTCAGGCTGGGGTGGTCACAGATGTGTCCGCCACCACCAGGGAGCTTCCATCGTAGGAGGAATCAGAGTCAGTGTTGTCACCCTCTGTCTCCGCCATGGTGCTCCCCTCGCCCTTCGTCCCACTGGTTCCCTCGGCGTCCGTGGACTCAGCCTCCTGGGCCCTGTGGGATGCAGCTCCCTCTGTCGCTGGTGCCCCTGCTCCTCCGCCAGATGATGCTAATGCACACATGAACAGGATGACTGAAGGAGAAAGGGGGGAGGGAGAGAAAGGGAGAATTGGGTCAATTACAGCACCAACACCACAGTTGGCATACACAGTACTGTCACACACAGGGATCAGGAATGAGCACTATGTATTGCACTGTCATTCAATTGGCTAGATGCCACAGCAAGATGGGGGCCAACCACCGCCAACTACACCCCTCCTGGGACCCACAAAGCCGTGACGGACATGGAATGCAACCGAGCTAGGTTACCTGAATTTGCTAGACAGCCATTACCCTTGAGCTGTATCACGCTGCAAACTCTGACCTGGCATTAAGGGGCACCCACTAACTCACACCCACCACCCGGATCCCATGCCACCTACCAACTGATGTAGTAACACCCACTGTACTCACTACCTTGTGGCAGCTGTGATGCCCTCAAACACCTATCCAGCTCTGGGTAGGCCACCACCAGTATGCGGGCCATCGGAGGTGTCAGGTTCCGACGGGCACCTCTTCCTAGTTGGGAGGCCATCCCCAGCTGGGCCTCCACAGTCTTCCATGCCCAGCATCTCAGGTCCCCCCACTGTTTCCTGCAGAGGGTGCACCACCTGCTGTAGACCCCCAGGGTCCACACGTCCTTGGTGATGGCATGCCACAATCCCTTCTTTTGATGGGTGCTGACCTGCATGCAACCTTCCCGCATGCATCCTGCCCAAGGTGTACTCACCTGCTGAGTTTGGAGGCCCATACAGCTGTCCTTACTAGGGTAGGACCCCATCCGCCAAGCGCTCCAACTCCTACGAAATGAAGGCAGCGGACCTTTCCCTGGTCACACGGGCTATGGTAGGTTCCAGACACAGGTCACAGCAGCACACGTAGTATAGGTGTTCTCCTGTGAAAAGTCAGGAATCAAGTGAGGTTATAGACAGAAAATGGTGGACACGTCCGCGGCGGTGTACACCGTCACTGTTGATCCCCATTGGCCACTTTACTCCACAGAGCCCCAAATTAGCCAATGAGGAATTGCATGGCGGTGCAAGACCGCCTTCCTCCACGATGCTCAAAGTCGGCGGAGTTGCCTCACTTCCACCAGTCCCTAGATACAGGACAGACGGTCGGCATTTCATGGTGGTGGACTACATACAGATCTTCCATAACTGCGTCATTGCCAGAAATTGCACATACATTGCCATACACACTGTCCCATCAAATTAATGCTTATGCACACTGAGGTGGTGGTTCCACTGTTCAAATTGTGACGGCCTACTCACTCTTGTGCCCCTTAGATACCTACCACTGCGGATGAATTGGAGGAGGAGTACAGACCTCTTGTGGACTTGGCTACACTGGAAGACAGGCACATTATACTCACCTATAGAATGGACAGGGCCACATTCACAGAGCTGTGTGCACAATTGGAGCCTGACCTGATATCAGCTATCTGTCATCCCACTGGGATCCCCCCTCTTGTGCAGGTTCTATCAGTGCTCCATTTCCTGGCAACTGGTTCTTTCCAAGTGACAGTGGTTTTAGCAGCAGGAATGTCACAGCCAATGTTCTCAATCGTGCTGGCAAGGGTATTGTCTGCCTCGGTGAAACACATATGCAGCTACATTTCTTTCCCCCAGTTGGAAGATTTGGCCACTTTGAAGGCCGGATTCTAGGCAATGGGACATATACCCAATATTATTGGGGCCATTGATGGTACACATATTGCGTTTGTCCCCCCCCTGCCAAAATGAACAGGTGTTCAGGAATCGGAAGAGTTTCCACTCACTGAATGTGCAAATGGTGTGCCTGGCGGACCAGTACATCTCCCACGTCACTGCAAAGTATCCTGGGTTGGTGCATTATGCCTTTGTTCTGAGGAATAGCAGCATCCCAAATCTGATGGCCCAACAACAGAGGCACAGGGTGTGGCTAATGGGTGAGCCAGAATCCCCACCCACTGTATGTCAGTGTATGACTTCAAAGTGTTATCCTCATAGGATTGTGTAAGGCTAAATTTTGTCTCTCAATATTTGCAGGTGACTCCTATTGCGGCTCCTGACCCCTGTGAAGAATGCCAGGACAGAGTCTGAGAACCATTATAATGATGCACATGGGCGAACCAGGAGAATAATCGAGAGAACCTTTGGTTTCCTGAAGGCCAGGTTCAGATGCCTGCATCTGACAGGTGGATCCCTGTGCTACTCGCCTGAGAAGGTCTGGCAGATAGTAGTGGAATGCTGCATGTTGCACAACCTGGCTCTCAGACAACATGTGCCTTTTCTGCAGGAGAAGGGGACTGGAGATGACCCTGTGGCAGCAGTGGACCCTGAGGACGGGGAGGATGAGGAGGCAGAGGATGAGGATGTGGACAACAGAACATCAGTTATACGTCAATACTTCCAATGACACACATGTGAGACAGTACAACTGATCATTACTCCGACTATTGATGTGTTCTGTGTGGCAGTAGCATGAAGGCATTCACGTCCTTTGCATCTCAACTTACTATCACCTATGGCTTGTCCTTTTACAGATGTTGGTGATATGACAACAGTGTCCTGATGTGTTTACTGCAGACAGCTACAGGTCATTATTTGTATGCTATCACAGTGTTCAGATCATTTACACTAGATGTGACTGTTCCCATAAATGCACATTTTCAACACATAAAACAGTGTCACTCAAATTGCGTTCAAGGGTGTTTATTGTAATACAAATAATTGACTGAAAAGTGCAATGGAATGGGGTGATGGTAGAGGAAAGTCCAGGGTATTATTCCAGTCTGTTTGTAGCACAGGTCCAGTGCCCAAGGGACCAAAGGAAGGGGAGCAAATGCAGTTCAAAGTGGACTAGCTGACAGGGTGGGACACAAGGGGGACAATCAGGACAGTCTAATTTCCTGGCAGTGATCTTGGTCTTGGCAAGTGTCTTTGGCTTCAGTATGGGTTGCAGGGAATGATTGCGGGGTGGGTCATCTTCTGCAGGGGAGGGGTGCTGGTGGCCTGTGGGTCCTGTGGCGGGGCCTCCTGCCCACTAGCTGCAGCGGAAGTGGACGGCTGGTCAATGGACTAGCTAGTGGTAGGGGCCCGCTGGTGTGCTGCCCATTCTCTCATGATGTTGGCCCTGCCTGCCAGCATCCCCTGCTATGGAGATCATGGTGTTGAGAGCCTGCAAGTCCTCCCTGCTCTCCTGATGGTGTTCCTCCTGCAGCCGCTTGTTCTCCTGCATGTTGTTAAGGATCTGGTCCATCGTGTCCTGGGATTGTTAGTACGCCCCCAGGACATTGGTGAGTGCTTCCTGGAGGGTCGGTTCCCTGAGCCTGTCCTCCCCCTGGCGCATGGCAGTCCTCCCAGTGTCCCTGTTGCCTTGTGCCTGTGTCCCATGAATGGGGTGGCCACTGCCACTGACCCCAGGATCCCAATTGTCTTGAGTGTGAGGTGTGGACTGGGGTCCCTGTACAGGTGTGCACACTGCTTATTGACGTGTCCTGGGGACAGAGGTGTGGGGACGCTGGGTGGGTGCTGTGGTGTTAGATACTGATGGGGAGGCTCTGTGGTTGACTGGGAGTGGGATGGGGTGACTGACTGAGAAGTGGCCCCTGATGGGCCAGGCAGTTCATCCAGATCCTGAAGTCCAGAGTTACTGTCATCACTGGGGGCATGTTCTGTTGGGGGACTGGTTAGTCGTGGCACCTCCTCTCCGCTGACACTGGCTGGGGCACCTGTGGGGATGTAAGTGATGCATTATGCTTCATGTCTGTGACATATTGTACATCCCTAGCTTCTCCTCTATCTTTGCTGTTGCCCTGCCACTTTTGTTTGTGTATGGTGATGTATTGTGGGATTGTTAGTTCTCCATGCTGTGCATGCTTTTGTGATGGGTGTCTATGCAGGGCTGGGAGGGCTGTCCATGCAATGGGATGGGTTAGTCATGTGTTTAGGTGCAGTGTGTGGGATGGGGTGGAGTGATGGGAGTGAGGGTGAGAGTGTGAGATAGCATGCAGGTATGGGGGGTGATAAGTAGTAAATGTTGACTCACCAGTGTCCAGTCCTCCAGAAACTCGGGTGAGTCCCTCAGGATGCAGTAATGCCAAGACTTGCTTCTCCCATGCTGTGAGCTGTGGGGGAGGAGGTGGGGGTCCACCGTCAGTCCTCTGGATGGCGAGCTGGTGCCTTGCTGCCACGGAACGTACCTTCCCCCGTAGGTTGTTCCACCTCTTCCTGATGTCACCCATGTTCTTGGATTCTGTCCCATGGCATTCACCCTGTCCACGATTCTCCACCATAGCTCCATCTTCCTCGCAATGGATATTTGCTGTACCTGTGTTCCAAACAGCTGTGACTCTACCCTGACTATTTCCTCCACCATGAACTGCAACTCCTCATCTGTGAAACGGGGGTGCCTTTATGGGGACATGGGTGTTGTGTGTAAGTGTGTGGGTGTTGGTTACTGTGGTTGGGTGTGTGAAGTGGGGTGCGTGAGAGATGTATGGGTGTTTATGTGGTGTGTGTGTCTAGTGGTCGCAGTGGTCTTAGTGCCAATCTGGTGGCAATAATTTGTATTATTAAAGGGTTGTGGGTAATGTGGGTGGGTGGGTGTGGTGTGTGTATCAGTATGAGGTGTGTGTATTTGGTATTGGCCAATGTTGTGTAGTTTAGTATTTGGGTGGCCATTCTGAGTGCGCCGGTGTGTACCGCCAATGAATGTCCGCCGTGGTGATTCGTGGGTCATGATATGGTGGGCGCTGTTCTGTTAGCGCAACGGTATGGGTGTTGGTACCAACACTTTAAGACTGACCTTTGGGTGGGTGGATTTGTGTATGTGGTAGTATTCTGTCAGATTGGTGCGTGTGTGTCATAATATGGAGAACAGATATTCGCCACTGCGGCGGTATGTTGGGGGCCGTCACCGCGGCAGTAAGCGCCATTTACTGCCAATGTCATAATGACCACCTATATGCGAAAGAGTTGATGAATGATGACAGTGATCGAATCTGAGGACAGGCTATAACCAATTGCCTTTACCCTATTTTTCTACCGGCTGCGGCCTGTCTTGGGTGCTTTTGGTGCTTTGTGTGGATGATTCTTCCCCTACTGTGGTCTTACTATTTTCTCTTGGCTATTTCTTGACGTGGCTGATGGGGCTGAAGGGGGAATCACTGTATTCACTGGCTTGTTGTTCTTGGTCTGATGTATCCTTAATTTAAGACTAGTTGATGAAGTACCTGTTGGCTCCTTCTTGTCATTATTGTTTTCTGGCCCCCTACCATCTGTGAGGTCTGATTTGCTATTCCTTACTTGGGGAAATTAACTGCAAATTTTCTTCTTTGTATTGTTGGGTTCCTTTCGCCTCTTCTTATCTTATTCTTCCTCGAGAAGCTGGGCACCTCTGGGGGTGGAGATTCCGAGGCAGACTTGGTCCCCTGAGCATCGCTAGTCTCTTTCCTAGTTTTACATGCTGGATCTGACAACTCGTTATTAGCTTCAGAGTATCTCTGCTCATGGATCATACTAGCCATCATGGATTGGTCTTGTTTGTCATCTGTCAGGCTTAGAATTTTGCATGGTGTCCAAGAGGGCCAAGTGTTGCCCTGCTGGTCCTGAATCAACTTTACACCCCTACCCCCCTTTTTTAAATTCTTCTTGGGCAGACAATCATTGTTCCCATTGCCTCTAGGAGAGATAAATGTTTCTCTATAACCAGACAGCAGAAGCATGAATACCCCTCCCTCTATACAACAGATCCTTGGGCTTTCAGTATTAGTTGATTTAATTGGTTGAGTTTCCCATCAGTCTTATTATGATGGAGGCTATTGTTTGCAGAATGGTTACTTGAATATTCAGTTTATCTGCATGAAGTGTGGCAGCTCTTGCCATGGCTACCATTATGCCACTAATTTTGCACATCGTTTGACTTTCCAGTTGTTCATCCAAGACTGTCAGTGCTAGACTTTGCCTTGCAGGGGCCTCAGGGGCAAAAGCATTGTCTTTTGCCCTGGCTTCAAGGAGGGTGGTATTTATAACCTGCTCTGAAAACAGTGGCTTATCGTTCATGTGCCCCTTACAGGGAGCTGGGAGTGGTGTACTTTTCCTGTTGTCGTCATTATCTGGCCCTCTATCTGTCACCGCCCCTAATGGTTGCCCCCCCTCAATTTTATCTTATGATTCCATAGCAGGCTTAGTGAACTCTGTTGTGGAGGTAGTTTCTCAAACTTCTCAAAGCTGTGCCTCACATTGTGTTTTTTTAATTTACCTATAGAATTTTAGTGCTATGCTAGCCTGGAGAACATTCAACTAATTCTTCCATGCTGCCCCATTGCTCTATCCTCATGTTGTTTTTCAACTGAGGTTCTAGGGCTCCCTCATGTTATGACTCAATTGGTGTACTAGTGCAAGACTAGAGATGACATACCAATCTCTGTGAGCCGCCATCAACCTTCTTGCAGTTGGCATGTCATTTTTGCTCCTTGATCATAGTTTAACATAACTCCCTGTGTTTTTCTTGTCTACTAAAGTTTTGTTTGAATGCTTAGGTTGCCATCGGAAATATCCTGTGACATGCCCTTTAAGTAGGGGGTGTTTGAGATTGTGGAGCATCATTTTGAGAATGAACTCGCTCAAGAGCACCTGACTGGTTAGTCCCATAGTGGGTGCTTGTAGATGTACTTTTTTCCCAACGTTATTTTATCCAATATGTGCACTCTCCCTACATTGCTAATATAGGCCTGTTACATGTTTGTTTCTTTACTGTCCTATTGAGGCAGCTTCAGCTGTGGACGTAACCTCATGTTAGTTGTCCAGTTCTCAAAATTGCTAATATTCTCCTAGTAGGCTCTCAATAGGCACTCAGTGGGTGCCAGTTCCGGCCCCACAGATTCAACAGTGAGAAATGATTTAAGAAGGTAAATTGTTGTGTATCTATTATAGTTTTAAGAGATGAATGAGTGAGATTTAATGCTGGGTCTATTTCAACGTAGAAGACGGCAAAGGCCACAAACAGCTTTGTTGACTTGGCACAACTGATCACCTGTAGACTCATTGCCATGCACTGAAGGCTTTGACTCTGCCTGGCATAGCACACTGGTGCGCCACGATGCTTAGATGGGGGCAGTGGCACTGAGACAGGAAGAAGCACATGGACTACGCTAATACCCAATAGAGGCGGAGTGGGTGGTGTTGCTCCTAGATCTACTAATGTATCTAGTTGGGGAGGAGGGTTGACATCACACTTAGGCCCTTCTGACCACATGGCACTGCCCACCAGAAACTGTCCCATACCGGCTCTAAGCAATGATTCGGAGACAGGGTGCACCATATTAAGGTTCATGTGGCCCCTAAGTGGAAGGGAAGTCTCATATCAATGACGACTCATTCTCATTGGCAATACGCATCGCAAGATTAATTACTTGCAGTTAACTTATTTTACAGTTCACTTAAAACTGAACCTCGAGGCCCTGTGTCTAAAATGATGATTTCACAATCCTAATTTATGAACTGCTGAATTATTGTATTGTAATTAATATGTCGTGCATAATTGTCCTACTACTTAAAAATGCTAATAAAAATGGTTCAAATAAAAAGTGAATGAGACTTAAAATGAGCTTAACTCAGCTTTTCTCTCGCAGTACTCTAGTTACTTGTACCTAATATTTCATTTGCTTCATTGTGCCTCTTGAGCTGGGATATAACTTGTGGCTGGGCTTACGAATTATGGATTACAGTTAGGCTCCTCTTTCCTGTTAATTTGCTCCATCTCTGGCTATTAAATTTGCTCTCGCTGTTCTAGACTATATTTCACTGAGCTGCTCCTTAGGCAGCATCTAGAGCCCTAAGCCACACATGTACTGTGCCCTAAGCCGCATAGAAACAATGATCGAGTAAGTGACAGGCAGCTGGGCAATAATATAACCACTGTAGATGAGAGCAGGAATGTATTGTTGTGGCAGAAATCAAGCATGCTCACAGGCAAGTGCTTCCACTAACTGGTAAGAGTGGAGGGAGCGGCGCACCAGTGGTCATGCAGGTCTTCAAGCTAGCACATGCCACACCAGCCTAATACTGCATGCTTACGCACTTTCCTGGAGGCCTGCTGCCTAATGCTTTCACCACTCACCACTGAAAGTGAAATGCGCTCTGCAAGGACTGGTTTCTCCCAAAGGTTAGAGGAGAACTTTGAATTTGATTGGGCTGTAAATGCCTGCCTTTCCAATGACAATGATGATATTTGTTACAAGGATTGTAACAAGGACTATCTAACAATGCTGAGCAGGATAGCTACACTAAAGGTTAGACCCAATTCCCAGTTGATTCAGGTCCACTTCATTTCAGGTGTTCACCTTCATACTTGTTAGCATCACTAGCCATTATAACGGGTGACAGGTTTAACAAGTCAGCGGCGGGCCCATCCCTGGTTCTATGAGCTGCTCCTCTGAGGGGCTATGTTGAGAATAGGTGCTGCCTGTTGTCTGTGGAATGTATACAATGACCCTGATGACCTATGAAAAAGACCTGAACACACGTGCCACCATAACACAATAAAACATTTCATCAGATTCTTGGACAAACATAAACTACTCATATAGTACTGACAAACCAGTGGCAGAAGCTCCTGAACCCAGGAAAGTAGGGAAAAAGCACTAAAAAACATAGCTGAAGGAATAGTTAGCATAGACAATGTTCAATCATGTCACTTCGATATAGGAAGAGATATTGTTCCTACCATAGGTTTTACCCTGATGAGAATTTATCTATTTTCCATTCAAGATGCATACTACACGGATATATAAATATATAGTTAGTATACAATTTACCTAGCACATACAAATCACAAATTCATGACTACCAACTTTTTGCCATGGGAAAGGCACAGTGAATACTTGAAGCGAAGCATGAACCTTCATTTGAAAAATAATGGTAGCGTTTACACATATTTATTCAAACTTACTAGGCAGAAAACAGATATTAACAAATGTAAACGACTACTCTAACGTGCCATGTACTGTTATACTATCATCCTTCCCATTTGGACCTCATCATGTTCATAAAAACTATGACTATAAAGTCAAATGTACATGTGATAACAAAAATTAAAAAGTGTAACATAAAGGGAAGTTTTTTCAACTTTGGATCTAAGGTCAGTGAGGGTGTTCTGCTGTAATTAACATTCAGAGCAGCATGCTGTGAGTTAAAAAAAACGAATAAACTAGGTGTCAAAATATAAATGCGAAAAATATAGTAAATCTAGGTAGATCTTTTCTACATAATAGGAGACAGTTAAAGGTTTTAGGTGATACAAAGTGACTAGGATTTAAAACAAAAAAAACAAAGGAGAAGTACGCTTTATTGGAACTTTTAGATGGCTGTTTTCAATGGGTAACACAAAATCTGACTGTGTTTAAAGTAATAATTCTTTGGCGTCAGCGCTCTGAATTGTAGTCAAGAGTATTTTAAGCAAGGGAAAGCAAAAATAACAATTTATGCATAAAACATGAGTGTCTCCTACCTAAATCAGGAGCGTTGGTATGTATATAAGAAAGGTTTCCTTTTTGTTCTTTGCTAACAATTTCTCAACAGGTGCTGGGAGCCACATTTGTGCCCTTCTGTATAAGGGTGGACAACCAAGAGAATTCTTGGGATGAAAGGAGCTAATAAAAAAAGACAACAATTTCCTAGAGGGAGGCGACCCACTGAAAGCTTGAACCATGCCCAAGCCAGTTGCCTCACCCTGACTCAGCTCGAGTTCCTCTCAGAAACTTGAGCCCAAACAAGCTGTGCTTTCACAGGAGGCTATGAGTTATAGTGGCTAAAGCTGTTGACAATGTAACATGGGGAACCAGGCCTTCCGAGTTGGCATCCCAGCAAATCTCCCTGTCCCGAAAAAAGACGTGTAAATTGTGTCTGTTGTGAAGCACTTTCAAGATTTAAAATTGCCAAAAATAAAATATGGATTCTGCCCATCAATGACGCTCAAACCTCCAAAATCTAAGGACAGAGTACTAACCTTTGGTGTCAGAAAGAGACACTTAAAAAATGGCTAAATATCACGGTGTGAAACTGGAGGATATGGAATCACTCTTGATTTCCCTGATTGACCATACTGTCTGATCCCAGGCAAATATTTTATGTTGCTGAGCCTCCTTTTTGTCATTTTTATCACATAGGAGAGCACTTTCAACTATGTGCGGTCAGAATGTTTGTTGTACCAAAACCTATTTTAACATAATGTTTGTTGCATGATTTGTATTCCAATTATTTTGAAGGCTCAGCTTGAGCACAGGTTCTTAGCTCGGCTCTGGCTCAGCTCCCTGTTTATTTTTTGTCTCGCCCACCTCTACATTTTTCACAGGGTATTACTATTATCACCACTCATGCTCTATGATAGCCTCGTTCTCTGCCTTTTACTAAAACTTTCATTGCTTTGATTTCCTTACTCACACATTGTCTCTATTTCGTTATTTAAATGTGTCTCTACTCCATCCCTGCTCTGTCACCTTCATACTCTGTCACTCTAGGTCACTCTCTTGCTTTCTCTCTCTCTATCATGCGCTTTCTATCCCTCTATCGTGCTCCCATCCCTTTCTCTCTCTCTCTCTCTCTCTCTCTGTCTTCAAAATCAGTGACATTCCATAGCTATGATATGTACAAAAAACATTCAGAGGCTCTAGACGTTATCAGAGCAACACTAAAAAAGATGGGTTGCAAGAAAAGCAATGCAGGTCCTACATTGTGTTTTGCTGTGTTAGACATGCATTCAAAGTATTGAAATAGGCTAATAGTGCTGGAAGGCCTCAGGGTTCCACACATGAGGTTTTGCATTTTAGTTACCCTACACTCAATATGCTCGCCACCTCCTACTCTGCTGCACCCAGGCAGCCTGATGAATAATGTGATAACTTGTTAGAAGGAGAATAGGCATGGTAGGCAGATGCTGCAAGAAGGATTGTCTCGTTTGTGGCCTGAAAGTCTTAAAATACCTTGGGCTAAGCCAGAACAACAGACATTGGATGCAAGTATTTAGTGGTTCAGCCACCTCTACTCCTGAGCCACCTACATGTCAGATTGAATAAGTCTCCTTACACAAATTATTGGTGAGATCTTGGGCATGGCTCAATGCACCTTGAAAACCTAAGGATCCCAAAGGGTCTGATGTAGACAAGGCTGGCATTGCTCACTACACTGTCTACACTAAAGGTATCTCACTGCCAGTCACTGTGTAATTAGATGTTGGCACACATGCCAGCATTTTAGAACATGAAAGTGCAACTCTGCCAAGTGTCACACATCGTGGGGTAAGATAACGCATTTCAGTGCAAGTTCCTGCATTTCAGCACTGACAAGATATGTCACTCAATTTAAAGTCCTCAATGCTTGTGGTATTGCTTATGCTTAAGGCACTCTCATTGCGGAATTATGCAGCCAATTCGAGCTGTCAGCCCATAGTGAGCCTGTGCGTTCAGGCAGTGAAAGAACTGAACTCCGGGATCAGAGTGAAGCTGCCATAGATACGGCAAGACAAGGGCGTGCTATGATCATGTGCTTACGGTGTTATCAGCTCCCCGTCATCAGTTGCTTAGATTGAGGTGCTGCTTCAGGATTTAATAGGCATTTTCCCATCACCAGACTAAGACGGAGAGTCTAGCTATTTTGCAGTCTGACTCTCAGGTTTCGAAAGGGAGCTTCAGCTGGTGGTTGAAAGATCCCTGGTCAGGCCAGATTTGTATTTTCTCACTCTTCAGGGCTCTTATTTGCGCATTCCATTCACTTAGATGAACAATAACAACCTCTAGGCCGAATTTAGTTTGAGCAGCATATAAAGACTACAGTGTTTGCATGCCTGAAAGATGTTTTAAACCCAAGGCCTTAAGCAGTGAGCTACTCCTGGGTGCAAATGTCGTATCATGTATCCCTTTTTGTCTAATCTACAGGGGCATATTTTGACTTTATCTGCGTGAGCCCGAATGTTGCCATTTAAGTAAGCACACCTATAAAAGCCATCACGCAAATCACAAGCTTCCTTGCTTTCTCTTCATGTGTGATTTAGCATTATTTCGTCAATGACATGCACGTTTAGAAAGAGCAGCATATCTGTTTTCAAAGAGCATTGATTCCAGCTATAGACAGAGTCCTGCCCGTCTGCCACAGTTAACAGAGGGTTTCTTTGATCCTACATCCCCAACTGGTATAGAAAAATCAATGTAAGGTCTGTCAAGTGACATTTATGGGAGGCATGAAACATTACTGGTATCTTTAATGCAACGCTCTTTAGCTAGCTAGATATGCCATTACTCTCGTAGGCGCATGCCTTTTCGCTTGCTACTAAACACGTTTTAAGTGTGTTTTAAATAACACTCAACAAAGGATAGGACTGTGCGAGGATTGTGCGACTTACTGCATGTGCACAAGAGTTATGTAGTGCAAGGTGCTATGCACAATGGTGTTCACTGTATTTGAGGTTGAACTGAGATTGAAATGAATTCTTCTGCGAAATATTCTGAGTGATATTTGTAACCAGCTGGTGGTGCAACATAATTATTTTGTTCTTTTTTGCTTGCTGTTGCTGAAAAATATTATCTTCTTTTTTGTCTGGCTGGTTGTTAGGTGTAGTTGTAACTTTAAACTTACATTTTTAATCTTTCCAAGCTCAGGATGAGGATGCACATGTATTAAGTATAAAGCAAAGGCAGTGTTATTCCTTCCTTATTGTTAAGGTAATACACTCGGTAAATCTAAGATGTTTATGTTTGATGGTGCTTTCAACATTGATTCTCTGAATGTGTACCTACGTTACTCTGTAACTTGCCGTGTTTTAGACACATGTTCACTATAAAAGACAGATAACCTCCCTCCACCACAGAAAATAAACCTTGTATACTTCTATGCTTGTATACTTAAAGGTCTTTGCTGAGTTTTTAAGCCTTTTATTGCGCACAAAAGGGATTTTTTGTAAATTGATTGCATTACATATTCATTCCAGCTGTGTTTTACTTGTGCTGTGTCACTCAAAGTGTCACACACGCTGTTTAAATGTCAGACATAACTACATTGAGAGTATGGAAATGTTACACATAGACAAATCAAAACATTTTCAGCTATGAAAGTAGGAGGTTCATACTTGCGAACAGACTGATTTTATTACAAGACCGGAGGCTCCTATTATGCATTTCTTTTCTTACCTTAATAAACAGCAGCCAAGAACTACAAATCCCAGAAACCGTGGGAGAAAAACTGCCAGATAGCATCACAATGGGGTGACCAATCCGACATCGATTACACACATTAACATCTTGACTGAGATCAACAAGCCCTCTTTTCTTGCTGCTCGCAGTCAAGATAATTACACTGCTCGCATTACTTTTATAACGTTATTTGGTTATTGTATCTTCTGTATAATATTGGTTGTTGTAATTCTACTATGGTTTATTATATTTATATGCGCACATTTCTCACGGTAATTTTTTGGTGTTAACCTCGCGCTCGCGATTCTCCGAACGTTCTATAACGTTCATTATTCTGTTCTGAGGCATTCCTGCCTCTTGAATTGCGTCGCGTGTTGCTCCGGTGAAGTGCTGCCGCCTCTCAACCGAAGCTGCCCTCCTCTAGCGAGTTTCTCCGCTCGTTCTCAAAAGGATGGTGAGGGCTTTCCTTATCATTGCAGGGACCGCCTCTGGGCACGCCCCCTCCCTCCTCCTTTTATTAAGGCCCTCCCCATGGGTTTTTTCCTCAGAATTAACCCATTTCTGTCAGGTGTTTTCTGCTATTCAGACGCTTTTCTGGGTTTCCTTTAGTTTTGGTTAACCCTTTCACTTTTTATAAGTTTTTCAGGGTTTTTTCTTTAATAAAGCATCATTGTTTTTTTGTCACTATGTCAGGTGATGAAGAAACTCAGTCTATGAAAGAACATTTGAAATCCTTCATTAGAGACTCTGTTCAGCATGCGGTCTCTGTGTCCATGCTGGACATTTTGAAAAATGTGGAAGCCTCACTTTCAAAAATGTTACAGAACCCCAAAGATGCTCCTCCTAAAAGAGGGACAAAACCAGCAACACCCCACTATGTGCCTTCCAAAGGCGTTTCCATTAAATTTGAGCCTCCCACCCGAAAGACGAATTCTTTGGGGCTCCCTTCCTCTCCCCGTAATATACTCAATCTTAGAGACACTGACAAAGATGGGGATGACAATTTTGATGCCACCCAAGCAAATGATGATGCTTATGATGGTGGATCTTTGGAGAAAAGGTATAAAATTTCTCCCTTGGGCTCTTCCCTCATCTAGTGTCTGACGATCTAGTTGATCCTTTTGGTGAACCCATGTTGGATTCTATGTCAATCCATCACCCAAATTCTTCTGAGTGGTTCTGGTCCGATCATGTTTCTGATTATGTATCCTTTTATTTAAGGTATGCGCTGGATAAGTCGTCTACGAATAACTTGAAGTCTGAGTGTCCTAGACCTTCCCTTCCCTTTAAGGTGTCTGATACCCCCATGGTTGATCTCAACATGCTATTATGTTTTCTTAAATTTGGGAAGGACCCCAAGTAAGGGGTCGATACGGCCTGGTCTAACTGCCAGGATAGACTTTTGGATCTAGTTGGACCTTTAACTAGGATTCTTGATTTAGCCGAAAAGGCAAAGATGGAGGGCAATCATTTGGACCCTGAGGTGCTCTCAAACTGGGCTCAGAAAGCTATATGTATGCTGGGCAATGCCAATGCCTATATCTCCCAGGAGTGTCGAAAAAGCCTGTTGTTAAAAGCTTGACTCTCTCCCACCCCCCCCAAGCTGGGCCTCACTCCCACCCCCCCCAAGCTTAGTTCATTGGCAACCAAAGAGGAAGGCCCCAATGTGGATGGCCTTTTTGTTGACTCAGGTTTTGCGAATTTTTATCGAAGCTTCATCCATCACTTCTCCCAAAAGGTGGCACCAATCGCCAAATTGCTAAGGAAAAAGGCCGTATTCAACTGGTCCCAAGAGACAGGGGAAGCATTTCAAGATTTACTACTGCTCCCATTCTAGCTCACCCTAATGTGGAGGAACCATTCATCGTGAAAGCCGATGCATCTGATGTTGCTGTTGGGGCCATCCTTTCTCAACGTCATCGAGAAACTGGACAATTACACCCAATAGCATATGCCGAGAAATTATTTGATCTCATTCGTAATCATTTTCACATTACTAAGTGGCAAGAGTGGTTACAACAAGACACCAAGAGGTCTATTCAACAAGGCTTACCTCTACATGAATCTCGAGTATTCCTGCCTACTGAGGAGTTAAGAGAGACAGCTTTTCATTGGTTACACAGTCATCCTCTGACAGGTCACCAAGGTCCTCAAAAAACAATAGAACTCATGAAAAGGTATTTTTGGTGGCCTACATTCGTTCATGACCTTAAGCAAATGCTACAATCATGTGAAGGATGTGCAAGATGCAAAAGCGAACATAGCAAGCCCAAAGGTCTACTGATACCTCTACCCGTTCCCAATCATCCATGGGAACATATCTCTATGGATTGTATTACTGGTCTTCCCCAAATAAAACAATTTACAACCATTCTAGTGGTAGTAGACAGCCTTACCAAGTACGCTCAATTCATTGCCTGTAATGGGCTCCCAACTTCCGACACCTTAGCGACTATCAGCTTAGAAAATATAGTTTGTCTTCACGGACTTCCAAGAGTTATCCCCTCTGATAGAGGAACACAATTTTCTGCACGTTTTTGGCAACAATGGTGCAAAGCTTTACGAATTGATTTGACTTTATCTACTAGTTTTCATCCACAAACGGATGGTCAAACAGAGAGACTAAACCAAACTCTGAAACAATGTTACGCAACAAAGTCTCCTAAAACCTGGCTGGATCTTTTGTGGCTTGCAGAACTGGCTTATAATAACTCTCACCACTCTTCAATAAACTCAACTCCTTTCTATGGTTTATATGGGTGTCATCCGCACATTTTGCCAGTTACGTTACCTGCCTCTACCCAAACCACTCCAGCAGTCATGGACATGCTAACACACATGAAAAAGGTACATTCACAATTGCAAACAAATCTTCATCAAGCAAAGAAAAAATATAAAATGCAATATGACAAAAAACACCAGCCTGGCCCGTAGTATACAAACAAAGACAGAGTTTGGTTATCCACGAAAAACTTTGTAATCAAAAATAAAAATATGTTTCATCCAAAATTCATAGGGCCCTATGAAGTACTACAACAAGTAAACCGAGTAACATATAAGCTAAAATTACCACCGTCTTTGAAAATTCATCCGGTGTTTCACACTTCGCTTCTTAAACCTGCTTCGCCCTCAAGCGTCACACAACCTGCTCCTCTATTAGTCCAAGGTTATTGGATGAGGTGCGATCTATTTTAGACTCTAAATATAGGGGGTCTTCCCCTTGGTACTTGGTGTCCCGGAAAGGATACGGACCGGAAAATTACTCTTGGGAACCTGCAAGACATGTTCATGCACCACGTTTGGTGCGACGATTTCACCTCCCCCATCCTGGTAAACTGGGCCCTGGACCGCGCTTGGGAGAGGGGTGTAATGTCAGGAATAAGGCCATGCGTGGTCCAGGTCCCACCTGAAACTCCGCTGCGCGGCTCTGCAGCACTTTATGCGCACCACTTGTCATCCCCTCTTGTTCCAAAGGTGGCCATCAGCGTCGTCTGCCCTGTGGCAAAGCTCATAGAGCTGCAGGTTCAGGACATTGGTGGACAAGATGCACTTAGCAGTGCTATTCTATGAAGGGACTACAATTCCCATGTTTTTAGAGGCAGCAGCCATCTTGGGGTGTGGCAGGCCTATAAAGCACAGCCACACCCAAGCACGTTAATCACTATTTTGAAGATTTCGATGCAGTCAGACCTCGTTTGGGGTTCTCTGAAGAAGAGCAGAGTTCCTACATGGCAGAGTGACATCCAATCGATGTTTCCATGGTGAATTAAAAAACGAGTAGGTTGTACTCGTACCGGTAAGGCCTCGATGAATCCAATTTTGGAGGAAGTCATTACTTCCAGAAGTAAACCGCCCCTTAGCACAACGAGCAAAGCGTTTTCAGTTTCCAGAGCACAGCTGCCTTGGCGCGACTATCAAAGGCGTTTCAGAGCACAGGTGTAAAGCGCTCTTGGCACCACAATTCAAGCGCTTCAGTCCACAGAGGTAGAGCGCTCTTGGCATGGCAATTCAAGCGCTTCAATCCACAGATGTAAAGCGCTCTTGGCATGACAATTCAAGCGCTTCAGTCCAAAGGTGTAAAGAGCTCTTGGCACGGCAATCAAAGCGCTTCAATCCACAGGAGTAAAAGGCTGTTAACACAACAATCAAAGTGATTCAGGCCACACAAGAAAAGCGCCCCCTTAGCATAACGAGCATAGTGCTTCAGGCAAGATAAGTAAAAGCGCTTCCTGGTATTATAAGTAAAGCGCTTCAAGTTCAATGAGTAAAAACTTTTCGGCCTTTATAGTTGTGAATGTGAAAGTATAGTTGGAGATAAGCAAATCAAAGTTTTCATTGTTTTTTTGGAAAGCATATTTAATTCTTTGAGATTTTCTAGGTCATGATCAAAGGTTTATGTTATGAATGCATAGATGTTACAGGATTGATATTCTGAGTATGATCATAGTCCAAAGCTCTTGCCATCTCTTGGTTCTGAGGTCGTAGTTTATTCTTGTTTCATGATTCAAAGAAGGGGCTTTGCCCCCATTTCAAAAGGGGTCTCCATCTGATACGGGAGACACATTTAGTCAAGAGTCTATTGATGAGTTATATTTCTATGAATGAGTAAGTGCATATTTGTTCTAACCTTTTCTTTTCAGATCTCTCTCCCTGCTGTTCCCTACTCTAATTCCCTTCCCCCGACTGGCTTCACCATAACTCTGTGCTATAACCGCTTTCTGAGTTGGTGACGCCGGAAGGTGGGCCTTTTGTTCAGAAACCTGCAAATCCAGAGGAAAGGACACTGTGACAAAATCCACGCCAAAATGTGCATCCTTTTTTCCCAACATCCTAGGGATTCTAAAGGTACCCAGAGTTTGTGCGTTCCCCCGGAGGAGACCAAGAAATTAGCCAAAATACAGCTAAAATTCTGTTTTTTTTTCAGAAAAATTGGAAAAAAGGGCTGCAGAAGAAAGCATGTGTTTTTGTTCCCTGAAAATGGCGTCAAAAAGGGTTTGCGGTGCTGAAAAATCACCATCTTCCCAACTTTAAGGAACAGCAAGACTTGAATGAGAAAACCCCATTTTTCAACACATTTTTTACATTTTACTGGGACATACCCTATTTTTACTATTTTGTGCTTTTAGTCTCCTTCCAGTTAGTGACAGAAATGGGTGTGAAACCAATGCTGGATCCAGGACAGCTAAACATTTCTAAAAAAGTAGACAAAGTTTCGAATTCAGCAAGGGGTCATTTGTGTAAATCCTACAAGGCTTTCTTACAGACAATAACAGCTGAAATAAAGAAATATTGAAATTGAGGTGAAAAAACAGCAATTTTTCTCCATGTTTTACTCTGTAACTTTTTCCTACAATGTCATATTTTCAAAGGTAATATACCATTACGTCTGCTGGACTCTTCTGGTTGCGGGGATATATAGAGCTTGTAGGTTCATCCAGAACCCTAGGTACCCAGAGCCAATAAAGAGCTGCACCTTGCAATGGGTTTTCATTGTATACCAGGGGTACAGCAATTTATTTGGTGAAATATAAAGAGTGAAAAATAGGTATTAAGGAAACATTTGTATTTCCAAAATGGGCACAAGATAAGGTGTTGAGAAGCAGTGGTTATTTGCACATCTCTGAATTCTGGGGTGCCCATACTAGCATGTGGATTACAGGGCATTTCTCAAATAGGGGTCTTTTTTACACACTGTCTTACATTTGGAAGGATACAATGGAGAGAAAGACAAGGGGTAATAACACTTGTTCTGCTATTCTGTGTTCCCCCAAGCCTTCCGATAAAAATGGTACCTTACTTGCGTGGGTAGGCTTAATGCCTGCGACAGGAAACGCAACATGGACACATCACATTTTATGGATCAAATCTGTTTATTGATTTAAATGTATAAACATATAAAATACAGCACATTGCAGCTCAGCAGATAAAATGCACCACCGCGGCAGAGAAGCTCCAGATCTGCAGACAGGAGTCCCCCTGTTAAATCCCTGATCCATGCCCAAAGGGACCTCGCAGCCAGCCTCCTCCTTGCGATCCAATGAGCAGGTGGCTGATGCACAAAAGTCTTTCTAACTGCGAGTCCCGCACATGATAAACCAAGCAAACATATAACTAAAAACACATCAACAGTGCTTCCCTTCAAGAGTCCATGTCGTCCTCCTGTCTCTCCGCTCCCCCGCCCCTCCCACATAGCCCCAGCTGTAAATTCTGTGGATAAAATCTGAAGGAATGGCCTCCATAATTGCCCAAGTCACCCACCCGCTGCTGAGAGGCCAAGGTAAGCTTTTCCATTGCCAGGATAAACCACAGCTTCTGGAGCCAGGAGGCATATGTTGGTACCCTATCCGTACCCCACACGGCTAGAATCAGCTGCAGCACTGCAATGAGTGCCAAGGCCATCTGCCGCCCCTTTAGCGATCTCAGGGGAAAGGTGAGGGGATTGGGCAAACCCAGCAGGATGTATGATGGAAATCTAGGGATCGTAGTATGGAACGCTGTATCAATATCATCTATAATGCTCTCCCAATAATGATGGAGCTTGGGACAATGCCAGAGTAAATGCACAAGGGTGCCCGTGCCTCCACACCCTCTCCAGCAGAGGCTAGACCTGATGGGGTCCCATGCGTGTATCCTTGCTGGAATATAATACCAGTAGGAGGCCACTTGATATGCTGTCTCCGTCCCCGCTGCATTATAGGCCGTGTGATGTATTCTATAAAATATACTGTCCCACTCCTCATCCGAAAATTCCCTCTCCAGCTCCCTCTCCCATCTCAACTGCCCCTTAGACTTAGGCGGGCGCTCCTCCCCCTGCAGAAGCCTGTAAAGTTCTGAAATTACTCTTTTATCATCCTTCTTCATCAACAGCCATTTCTCGAACGGCGTAAGAGGCCTATCTATTAATGCTCTGTTAGCCGGCAACAGGGCCCAGTGCCGTATCTGATAATACGTCAGCCTATCCGCCTCTGACAAGCCATACGCCTCTTTCATCTGATCAAAGGACAACACTCCTTGCTCATCAAAGAGGCTTCCCACCCTCTTGCAGCCTCCCTCGTACGACCGTCTCAAGCCTTCCACACGGAGCCCAGGCTCAAAGTCAGGATTCAAGCCTATGGGGGTCATCGGAGACGGAAAAGACGTAAGCCCCATCGACAGGCCACGCGTCCCAAATACGTAACGTTGCTCCCGGGGAAGAATAAAGTCCCCCTGCCCTGTGTCGACGCCGGAGCGAAGGCTTTTTCCATATATGAGAGCCCGCCACCGCCTGATCCATGAAGCACCAATGTTTCTCAGTAAGTGGGCGACTCCACTCTAAAAGAAAACGCAACTGCGTTGCCTGAAAATATCGCAAAAGGCAGGGAATCGCCAGCCCCCCCACGACCTTGGGCGATATAAAACCCGTTGCGGGAGACGCGCCGGACGACCCTCCCATACAAATCTCAGAACCGCTGATTGAAGAGTTCCTATCGTCCGAGGGGGTGGAGTCAGAGGAAGCGCCTGGAACATATAAAGTATACGCGGCAAGACTGTCATCTTCACCGCCGCCACCCTACCCAGCCAGGACAGTTTGTGTCTCCCCCAAGACTCCAGGTCTCGCTGTACTTCACGAACTAACTTTGTGTAATTCAAGCTCGCCGTCTTTGTAGCAGAAGTCGCCAACTCAACCCCTAGATAGGAAAGACGCGAAGACGACCAAAGAAAGGGGTATCTAGCTCTCACGTCTTCCTCATGGTCCGAGCTTACCAACAAACTAAGGACCTGGGACTTCTGCATATTCACCCGGAATCCAGAAACCTGGCCAAACTCAGCGATTATCTCCATAAGCGCAGGCAGCAAAGTCGCGGGCTCCGCCAGGGTAAGGATCACATCATCTGCATACAAGGTAATGAGATGGTGGTCACCTCCGAATTTCACACCGGAGACCAAGGGGCTGTCCCGCAAACGCTGCACCAGGGGCTCCATATATAGCGCAAACAAGAGGGGAGAGAGCGGGCATCCCTGTTGCATCCCGCGCCTGACAGGAAACGGCAAAGAAAGCACACCATTAAACCGGACCGCCGCCCTAGGAGACCGATAGACACATCGGATCCAAGACCTAAAACCGGGGCCCAGTCCGTAACGCTCCAGTACCCAGAAAAGATACGGCCAATGAACCCTAACGAATGCCTTCTCTGCGTCAATAGAGAGGAAAAGCACCTCCCTACGGGATCGATCTATTTTGTCTAACAGATGCGGAAGCTGTTCGTATTGTCGCTACATTGTCGGTTTGGTATAAAACCTGACTGATCCGGATCGATAAAACCCGGCATATAGAGATTAAGGCGATAGGTGAGAATTCTAGTGAATAGCTTAGCATCTATATTCAGGAGCGAAATCGGCCTATATGAAGCGCACTCCTCTGGGTCTTTCCCCGGTTTATGTATAACTGCAATGGTAGCGTCTAACATACTAGGAGCCAGGGCCCCCGATGTCCGAAAATAATTGAAAAGCCGCACCAAAAGCGGCGCGAGTTCCACGCAAAAGGTCTTATAGAATAGTGCCATGAAACCATCAGGGCCGGGGGACTTCCCCACCTTTAGGCGTGAAATTGCAGATATGACCTCTTCCGACCTTATCGGTTGGTCCAGAAAAGACACCTCCTTCTCACCGAGAGGAGTGATTGCTAGGCCCTCCAGAAAAGAATCCAGAGCCACACTGTCCTGCTCATCCGCCGCGCATAGCCCCCAGTAAAACTCTGCAAACGCCTCTGCAATCTGATCACTCGTGCACGCCTCTTTTCCGGAAGGAGAACGGACCAGTTTTATCGTCGACGCTGCGCTCGCAACCGGTGCGCCAAGTGCTTCCCGCACCTATTGCTCCCAATGTAATATTTATGCTTAAGTCGCACTACCGCATACTCCGCCCTGTCCCAATCTAGCCGTTTCAGCTGCTGCCTCACCTTCTCCAATTCCCACCAGATTCTGGGTGCGCCAGTAGATTTATGGGAACGCTCCAGTACAGCCACCCTCCGCTCCAGCTCCTCCCTTATCTCCCTCCTTGCCTTATTATCTCTCGCGGACAGCGCCATCACCTCGCCCCGCACCACCGCCTTCAGAGCCTCCCACACAGTCTCCAAAGAAGTGCTCCCATCGTCATTAAAGCTAAGATAGTCTGTGATCGCACGCCCGAGCGACTCCACCGTTGCCCCTCTCTGGAGCAAGGAATCCCTAAAGCGCCAGCCCGGAGTACCCACCCAGCCCACAGCCATGGTAACCTCTACAGTAATAGGAGCATGACCAGTCAAGGCTCGAGGCTCAATCGTGGCCTCCCTAACCCGGGAAATGAACTCCTGCGAGGCCAGAAAAAGATCGAGCCGTGCATACGTCTTGGTCGCCGCTGAGTAAAAGGAATAATCCCGAAGCATGGGATGCGCCTTCCTCACACATCCTCCAAACCACATTCAGCCAGCCACTGACGCCCTGCCGCCGACAACGCCCCAGCCTGCCCAAAGCGGTGACCCGAGCGATTGAGGTCATTATCCATCACCAAGTATGGCGCCATCTGGCGAGTTAAGCATTGGGGAAACAGCCTGTCTCAGAAAGGCTTCCTGCTGGGCATTAGGAGCATACAGGGAAGCAATAGTAAAGGAGAAGGCCCCAACTCTTATTCTAATAGCCAGAAACCTGCCTTGCACCTCATGTATTTTCCCCACTACTTCCCCAGAAAAGGTCCTCGAGAGCAGTATTGCTACCCCAGCGTGTTTTGTAGTTGCTGAAGACCAGAATTGTCTAGGGAACCACTTTGAACGCATGCGAAAAGTGTCTTTATGCAATAAGTGTGTCTCCTGTAACAAACAGATATGGCTCCCCGATTTCTCAAGACCCGACAGGATCGCCAACCGCTTGGTCGGACTGTTAAGCCTGCGGACATTCAAGCTTAGACACTTAACTGTCATGCATCGCAAAGGGAAGATCGCTCAGGAGGGGAGGAGCTCCGCGGAGGGACCAAGACCCAGAACAGCACCTCCAGCCGCTCCAAACCACATGGCCAAGCCGCTAAGACACCCAATGACCAGACTCCCAGGGAAGCATACCAACATACAACCATAGCGCACAACGGGTGCTCACAACATAAAAGTCCTCTCACACACATCCCCAAAGAGGAAAAAGTCTCAGCAGGGCCATAGAACCACACAAGTTCGTCAACCAAGTCCAGCGACTCCGCCGCCCAGGCCCCTCTCAAACGGCCATAGGCCTGCAATAAAGCGACCCATAGCTGTCCAGCCGTCCCCGGCCGCCCATCGCTTAGGCACTTGTCCCAGCTGCCACTCTGCTCACTGCCGATTGTTGCTCCGTCATCTGCTCCAATGCAGTAGGTCGCTGCTGTTTCCTTCTCCTCTCCTTTCTCCACCAGCGCGGACGATCCCCGCTGACCGGGCCCAGCTTCGCAGCCAGATCCTGGTTATCCCCCTCCAAGCCCAGGATCCGGTTCGCCTCCGATATTGACTTCACTTAGCGAAGCTGATCCTCCCATCGGAAGACAAGACGGAACGGGTGGCCCCAAGAGTAAGACACATCATGTGCACACAGATGCTCTGTAATAGGCTTAAATTCACGCCGCCGCTGCAAAGTCTGAACCGAGAGGTCCTGAAATAATTGGAGCTGATGCCCTCTAAAGAGGACCTGCGGAAGATTGCGTGCCCGTTGCAATATTCTTTCTTTAAGCCTGTAGTTGTGGACACATGCCAGAATATCCGGCGGACGGTCCCCGGCTCCGCCTGCGCGTCCCACACGATGGACTCTATCCAGGGTAATCTCCCGGGCCTCCTCTAGGCCAAGGACCGAGTGGAACAGCGCCACCACAAAATATCCAATGTCCTCCTTCTAAGCACCGGTCGGCACCCCACTAATGCGGATATTATGTCTGCGCGACCGATTCTCCAGGTCCTCCACCGCCATCTAAAGGAGATCCTGTTGCTCCCGCAAGCGTATGAACTCCTGTTGCAGGTCTGAGACCTCCTCACCACGGGCGATTTCACCATTCTCAACCTGTGCCACCCGCTCACCCAGGGATGTGAGCTCAACTCGCAACTTCTTCACCTCTTAAGAAATGTCTCTACGGAGTTCCTGCAGATCACTCCGGAGTGAGTCGAACAAGGAGGTAAGGAAGCCCTTCGTGAAAGGACCCCCCTCGTCCTCTTCCATCTCCCCTCTTGCCTCTGGGGACCTCGTAGCCGGCGGCCCCTAAGGCGCTCCGCCCGGCACCGGGCGTGCTCCGGTCAGCATGTCTCTTACTGTCTGATCCCGCTTGGGCTTGGAGGCCGCCATCACTCCTGACCTCTTACTGCGATTGTACAAGCAACTCAGCCGGGGCCTCTTCACGTAGTCACCAGGGGACCAAGTCCCCCCTGGCCTCACACTCCCACCAGCAGCCACTGACCTCTCCACTCCAAGGCAATCTGTGGCCCTCCTCCACGTCGCTGCTTGCCTCAGCTCTAATTAGGGCCAGTGCAGGCTGCCTGCACTGCCGACTGGTGGCCCAGCCCCACCGTGTCGCTGAAGGCTGCACCGCTCCAGCGCCAGGCAGCCCAAAAGCACCCCGGCCCGCTCGCCGTCCCGTCCGGGTCTCCTCTCCAGGGGGCCAAGCAAGGCGGGCACAACAGTCTCCAGGGCCCCGGCACTTGGCTCAGCACTGGGCCCCTGTCGTGGGCCCCACCGCACTTCGGAAGCACAGCACCCTGCCGGGCTGCCGCCGCGCCTCTGCGCACAGCCAACAGGCCGCCGGGCCCAAGGCCCACCACACGGCCCGAACCGTCGCTCACCGCGCCTGCCGACAACAGGGCTGAATCAGGCCTCGCGGCTCCGCGCCTCTGTCCGTCTTGGCCGCGGGTGCCCCCGACTCCCTCTGGGCTCCCCGCACCCCACAGTACCAGGCGCTACAGCAGGGTACCACCGGCCAGCAAATTCCGGGGTCCCAAGGCGATCTCGGAGGCCTGGGTGGCAGAGCTCGGACCAACGCGTCTGCTCACGCCGCCATCTTGGCCACGCCCCACACATCACATTTTAACATTGACATTTTGACTCGTTTTTTGGAAAGTGCCTAGCTGTAGATTTTGGCCTCTAGCTTAGCCGGCACTTACAGAAACCTAGCAAACCTGTGCATTTTTGAAAACTAGACATCTAGGGGAATTCAGAATGGGGTGACTTGTGTGGCTCTCACCAGGTTCTGTTACCCAGAATCCTTTGCAAACCTCAAAATTTGACAAAAAAATAACACTTTTCCCTCAGATTTCGGTGCTGCAAAGTTCTGGAATCTGAGAGAAGCCACGAACTTCCTTCCACCCAGCATTCCCCTAAGTCTCCCGATAAAAATTGTACCTCACTTGTGTGGGTAAGCCTAGTGCCCGCGACAGGAAATGCCCCAAAACACAACATGGACACATCACATTTTCCCAAAGAAAACTAACCTGTTTTTTGCAAAGTGCCTAGCTGTGGTCTTTGGCGTCTAGCTCAGCCGCTACCTATTGAAACCTAGGAAACCTGTGCATTTTTTAAAACTAGACATCTAGGGGAATTCAGAATGGGGTGACTTGTGGGTCTCTCACCAGGTTCTGTTACCCAGAATCTTTTGCAAACCTCAAAATTTGGCCAAAAAAAACACTTTTCCCTCAGATTTCGATGCTGCAAAGTTCTGGAATCTGAGAGAAGGCACAAACTTCCTTCCACCCAACATTCCCCCAGGTCTCCCGATAAAAATGGTACCACACTTGTGTGGGTAAGCCATATGCCTGTGAAATAAAATGCCCCAAACCACAACATGGACGCATCACATTTTCCCAAAGAAAACTAACCTGTTTTTTGCAAAGTGCCTATCTGTGGTCTTTGGCGTCTAGTTCAGCCGGCACCTATGGAAACCTAGCAAATCTGTGCATTTTTGAAAACTAGACATCTAGGGGAATTCAGAATGGAGTGACTTGTGGGGTGTCACCAGGTTCTGTTACCCGGAATCCTTTGCAAACCTCAAACTTAGGGAAAAAAACACTTTTCCCTCACATTTCAGTGATGAAAAGTTCTGGAATCTGAGAGAAGCCACAAACTTCCTTCCACCTAGCATTCCCCCAAGGCTCCCTATAAAAATGGTACCTCACTTGTGTGGGGAGGCCTAGTGCTCGCAACAGGAAACGCCCCAAAATGCAACATGGACACATCAAATTTTTACATTGAAAACTGACGTGTTCTTTTGGTAAGTGCCTGGCTGTGGATTTTGGTCTGTAGCTCAGTCAGTACCTAAGAAAACTTACCATACCTGTGCATTTTTTTAAACTAGTCACCTAGGTGAACCCAGGATGGGGTAACTTGTGGTGCTCTCATCAGGTTCTGTTACCCAGAATCCTTTTCAAACCTCAATATTTGGCGGAAAAACACTCTTCCTCACAATTTGGTGATAGAAAGTTCAGGAATTTGAAAGGAGCCACAAATTTCCTTCCACCCAGCATTCCCCCAAGTCTCCCAATAAAAATGGTAACTCACTTGTGTGGGTAGGCCAAGCGCCCGGGACAGGAATAGATCACACAACGGTCAATGTTGGTCCTTACATGAGGGCAACTGTAGACCCTGGGGTGATCCATTCCTGATGCAGGCACTAGGTAGAGGCACTCAAGTAGGGTAGCGTTTTTATCAGGACAGGTGGGGAAACACAGGGTGGTACGAATTTTGTTTATCCCAGGATATTCATGTAGTTTGTGTAACAGAAATGCAAGAAAAAAATTGAGTTTTTATTCAACATTCCACCTTTGCAGGATATTCCGGGTAAGAAAACTTTAGGGAATCCATACAAGTCCCACCTTTGTGGACTCCACCGGATGTCTAGTTTCCAGAAATGTCTGGGCTTGGTAGGTTTCCCTATACGGCCGCCGAGCCCAGGACCAAAAAGACAGGTGTCTGTCTTACAAAACCAGGTTGTTTGGTGATAGATAATTTGGATGTCTCCACAATACGATTTGGGTGGTGGAATTTGGGGCAGAACAGCTCCCAAGAGAGCACTCTCTCTGTGCTTGCCACTGCATGCATCTGCTCTCTGGGTTGGGCTAACCAGTTATTGTCCCGCTACATAGACTGTGCTTGTGAAGGGACAGCAGGACTGTCCTCATCACCTCCCTCATAATCAATGGAAGAGGAGTTATTGAATGGGACTCCTCTGACTGAAAAATCACTTAGAGTCTGCGCCATTGTCTTATCCCTCAGATGCTGTCTCAGTATCTGCTGTCTCAATCTCTGATCCTACGTCAGAACTGTCCTCTATAACCTGAGTGAGGGCTTGAGCAGCAGTCATCCAACGAGATGCAATCTCTGCTACTGCCTTAATTGTTGCTCTAAAACACTGGCCTACGTAGACAGTCAAAAAATTGCTGGTGGGTGTGTGTGTGTGATACGTGCAACAATAGAGGTCACCTTACCTTTGCTTCTTCCCTCAATCAGCACGTTCTTTCAAGACACTCAAAAAAAGACACACTATTACTTCACCTTGTCACATACCAATCGTCACAGTCTTTAGCACCCCTAGCGCCCAGTCAACAATCATTATTGGTGCTTCCACTCTCATGACCTACTCCTCTGATTCCCTCACTACCACCAAGCAAAAGTGCCCTTCAGCTCTCTATAGCCCCCTCCCGCACATACATTTAATTTGTATTATAGCGCAGGTAATCGCTGACTTTACTAATCTACTCAGCTATTTACATAAAATACAGATTTGATCTTTGTAGTAGGCATATAAATCTTCTGTGCTACTTTATGGCATCAAGACTGCCACTAGACAAAAGTCCTTTTGTAGCAGAAACATAATCACAAGACTTACTTGACTTTTTTATTGCTGCCTAAAAGCTACAGTTGAAACGCATCAGTTGAGTATGTGCATTGCTTTGAAGATGCAAGCTGCAACTGCAAGAAAACTGGTGGTGAATATATATATATATATATATATATATATATATATATATACACACACACAGAGATCACTTTTATTTGTCGGTGCGGTTTTCCTGGGGGCTGTTCGCAGTCCCCAGGGAAACCACACACGCGTTGACAAAACTGATTGCTATATATATATATATATATATATACATATTGATATAGATATATCTACATAGATATCTACATAGATATGCAATGCACCCGAGTATTTTTTAACTCCCTCCCTGGTGTCGGCCACTGGTTGTGACCTGCACCAGGGACGTTGTTTGGGTGCCGGCCAGTGGCCGACGCCCACACTGTAGGGGTTAGGATAAGAAAAGAAATGCATAATACTCACCTCCATGTCTTAAATTAAATCTAGCCTTTCAGACACCAACGCTGGGAAAACCTCGATTTTTAAGCCACAAGTGGCTTTGTTTTTGGCTGTTTCCGGCCTAATATTGTGTCTGCTTCATTATAAATCAATAGGGCAAATATATATTCCGATTTTAAAAATATATATATTCCACCTTCCTCGTGTAAAGTAGAGACTTTGAAAAAATATAGGAGAACGCATTTTTCCCATTGACTTCTCTTCTGGCGAAGCAATTTGGGACAGGAGACAACTAAAATTAAGCATTTAAAAAAATCGTGAGTCTCACACCTGAATCGGTTCTGTTAGTATGTGTGCGTCGGTCCCTCTGAAGATTCTACACAGCTCATTCTCAGTCTGCGCAATTCATATTTCACCAATTGGAGGCACCTTACACGGTCACTGAATACCCTCCAATTCACACCGTAGTTTACTTTCTAATTCTAAGTAAATCGCTCGTTCCAACATGGACGCCGCCTTAACACTCACCGAATGCGAAGTCATGCCTGTATTTAGCGTGCGATGCTCGGTACTTCTTCTATGTTTTCCCTTGTTGGCCGTACAGCTGTCTGGCGTCCCGGCTGCGCGCTGACGTCAGGCGCAAGCTTCGTGGAAGTTGACTGTCCTGTTGAGAAGGAGAAGGAGTCAGGGAGAGTCCCGCTGGGGAGTGGTAGTGTAGGGGCTGATTATCTGGTAGGAGAGACTCCCAGACACTGGCCGCTGAAATCAGGAGACTGCGGTGGGTAGACGGGGAATGAACAGAACCCCTGTGACGGTGAGTGAGTGCGCGCTGTTGGCTTGGGGTGCTCTAGGACTGATGTTGTTTGTCCCTGTTGCCGGCCTGAGGCCCTTGTCCACCTCTGGCTGTAAGGGCCAAAGCAAGCTCCCCCCTCCTTCTCTCAAGCTGTCATTGTTTCTTTGAGGAGGAACTTTAACTTCCTTTGACTTTTACGGAAGGAGGTGAAAATGTGATGGGTCAGTGCTCCACGGTGAATCTTTTTCAGCTAAAAATAAGATTTTAGGTCTCGTCCTGAGTGAGTGTTTAGTACTTTTATTCATATAGCACAGTGGCCTTTTTCTTCTCTTTCTTCCTGGGAGTAAATCGGAAACAAACCATTCCATCGATAAATTCTCTCAGTTAACTTTATAAAAAAAGAATTGATTTAGGTTTTCCAGCACAGTGAAGAAGCCCTTAACTTCAAAGCAAGTTTTTTCAAGGTTAATTTCGTAACTATTTAAATGCTCATCAGTTTTTTAGTGGAATTTAGGGTTTTGTTTTTCGTACATCAATCTAATAATGTAGCCATTGCAACGAGGGAGATCAAACGGCGAAGTTTTTATTTTTTATTTTTATATTTATAAACGAGGTGATTAGTACTTTACATTGTGACTTGTTTACTAAAGCTCGTACATCTCAAAAATACTTCTCTGAAATGTCTGTTGCTCTTGGGTTGCCAATAATACCGATGCCAAGTTCTCGCAGTCTGCAGAGTACCGTGTTCACGTTCTCTCAAGAATATTGTTCTCCTACTCCCATATTCCTCACCATCGGAAGATACACTCAAAACTGCAATTTATTCGGAAAGCCCCCGAATCGCGTACCAAAAAAATCCCCCATACTTGACTTTTCTCTGGTGACCGCTCTTAAGTGTTTAGGTACGCTGGAGGGGAGGAGGGCGTCTTGCAGCACGAGCAAATGTAGGCTTCCAAACAGGGAATGCTTTGAGGGTGGAGGGCGACGTCTCTACCTGTAAAACTGAAGGTTCTAGGGTAATGGTGTATTATAGACAGCGTCCCTTGTCAGAGTTTTTTACGGCTGTGCCCCATTTGCTGCAGAGCCAGTAGTTTGACTTCCTGCTGCAATCATGTTAAAAACATTCATACTGAGGGGACCCGATTTGCCACCAGAACGATAAATGTAAGGTGGACTGGAAAAGAGTGAAACTGAAAGTTAATAGTCCCTCTGCCTCCCTTTCTGTAAATTAGCATCCTATTACATGCAGGTTTGATTTCAGTATAAAATATGTTCTGCTCTTTGTGTGCTTATGTCACAGACTAAAAAATTAACAAAGGCCTCCTTTGCCTTGTTCAAGCCTCTAATGTTTAATTTGTAGAGTGCGATGATACATATTGCGTTTTGAAGATTGTGGTGTTCTCTAATTTTCCTCTTGTGCTCAGCGCTTGCTCATCGCTCTCATATCTAGCCACGTTTCTACGAACATTGTTGTTTGCTTGGCGTTCTTCACTTATGTTTTGCCCATAAGTGGTGATAGTAAATTATGCGCTGCAGTACTTTAACAAATGTAAATATGACAAGGAAGAAAAGTGGCATATTTGCCAGTAAAATAATGTCACACGTCAACTTGTGCTATACATGGTCTTATTGCAGGCTTACAGATATGTTTAAAGTTACTTTAGTTCTCCCATTCTATTTACTCATAGTACAGCATCCGTATCACATAGACGTGTGGTTTCTCTCTTACCTGATTACAAATTGCACAGTTAGGCGTTGTGATGCATGCAATTTTAATCCCTACAAAGGCAATTTTAAACTGTCTTGCAACTTTAGAGTGTTACTTCGTGCACCTAAATATATATTTTTTGGCCTGTATAAATAATGCTGTGTCTTGATGCTCAAGGTTTGAGATTGAGATAGTTGGGACTGGTCTTCACAGAAAAATGCCCCATTCAAATATTTAATATGAAAGGGTTTCAGATACACTGGCTTCCTTCCTCGCTGATTGAGCAGGGATATTTTAATTTGTCTATCCCTTCAAACCGCACACCCGTATTTTGTTTCTGTCACTTGATGATTTTTCCACGATTTGTTTTTTACATATGGGTGCAATAGGACAATACTCTAGAACACAGCACTTTAACAAATACAAGGAAGAAGATCTAGTTTAAAAAATAGAGGTAAGCGAGCCACTGGAAGCTCGAGCTACATACCTAGCTCAGCTGAAGGTCATCTTGGAACCTCGAGCCCCAAACGAGTTGAGCTTTCATGTGGTTTTTGCTACCTCCCTCAGTCTACCCTCTTGCTCAAAGAGTTTACAAAAAAAAAAAAAGGTATTAGTGTTGTTTTTTAATTTTTTTTAAATTTATTTATTTATTTATAAAAAGACAAATAAGCACCCTTTTTATGAATAGTTTGTGTGAAGTGAAACCAGAAAACCTAGGATTTATCCCAGCTTCCCCACTCAATCAAATTGTGTGATCTTAGGCAAATATTTTATTTAATGAGCCTCATTTTTCCTCCCTTACTGCAAATGAAAAAAATATTTATTGTGTTTAATTTAATACACTATGATGTCAGATCATCCACATGTTAAAGAAATAACGCTTGTTAGAATTTTAAAGAGACGGTATCATATTTTTCCTGAGGTTTATTTGTATTATTTACGTAGAAACATTTTTGGGTCTCGACTCTTAACTCGGCTCACTCTCTTAACTTGTTTTCCCTCGCCCACCTTCGTTTAAACAAAAAAAAAAAACATCCTAGTTACAGGCAAGCATTGGCAAAGCCAGTAGCCCCTGCCTGTGCAAGACCTGTTGACTTTGGCAATGTTGTTTTAGCTATGTTGCAAATGGCTGAAAGTAGAGACAAAAAGCTTTATGACAGTCAGTGTTGTCTGCATTATAGTGTTTTTTTTTTTATTATTTGCAGCTATGCTGCACTGAAGCCAGCATAGCTGTATAATCTATACAATAACGTCTCTATAGAGCTATAGTCTTGGGGGCTGCAAATACACTCCTGAATTTTGCATGCTGCCCCCTGTGTAAAGATAATTGCACACTGAGAGTTTAGTAGTAAAATGTAGGTAGAGTTGTAGATGGAATACATATTTATTGTGTAGATAAACATAAACACAAAGTCTTTTAAAAAATTGCCTTTAAAGTTACCCAGCTCTACAAAACCAGTTGCCACAGATGTCATACACAAAGCATATGCTTTTCATATCAAATTGAAAACCAAGCATTGTTAAAATGTTACTATGTGGCTGGCTCTTTCTTGCGAAAAGATCTTATCCTATGCTTGACTGTGAATGGGCTTTAAACAGCGTAAATTGCCTGATAGTTTTCAATCATGATTTTAGAAGCATGAATGCTTCCACCCACTTTGACAATGCCAATAGTAAACTTCGTGCCCCATGAATAAAAGGCAAATGTTTCGTGCAACTGAAGACCGAGATACCTTTTGAGATGGCTATATCTAAAATGAAATTTTAAAAAAGATACAGGTAGTCTCCATAGAGAAAGTACATTATATTCCTTTTTCCTGTAAACACTCTCTCACTTTGAAGTCAGCCGAAAGCAAAATGAACACCAGGCTCCCTAGAAGTCACAGCTTGACATTTGACTTTGGTCTTTGAATGCCCAGCAAATGTGATGTGATAAGATGTAAAGTCTTGTTTATTACAGAAAATAAGTTTGTGGAAGTATACTGTAAATATGGCTTTAGCACGGGCAGGTACAAACTAGAGCTGGGGAGACTTAAGCAAATAAAGCCAGCAAATATAAACCCAGAAAATGTGAGTTACAAACCACAAAGCCAGTGGTAAGTAACTGTCGGAATGCATTTCCAGGTCAACCCTCTGAATCGCCTCAAGATGTCTTTCACAAACCAGACAGCTGCGTTGCCTGGTAAGCTGCGACTTTAAAAAGGAAGTCCTCTTCTTCCACCTCTTCTCCTGATGAAGCGTCCATTACTTGTGAAATCTAAATGCATTTTGTAACAATGGTTGTAAAATGGACTTGAATTTTAATATATGGATTCAGAATGCTGTAAATACAGGAAAGTATTTTACCTTAATTACAGGAGTAATTTGCACATATATTAAACTTTGTTAAATTCTTGAAGAAAATAGTTAGTCTTCAAGACTGGAGAAATGTTTTCTAAAGTCAGTGGCAGGTAGTGCACAGTCGAATGTGAGGACTTTCTTAGAATGTCACCCTGTATGATTGTGGCTTTTCCCCCACACACTGTGAGTAACAGTAGCCACTGTGCATGATTATATGTAATGTTGGAAATATCTGTTGTGGAGGCATTGCTGACAGTTCTTTCATGGTGCAAAAGATTTGCAGCTGGCTTGTGTCCCAGGTTTAATACGTTTCAGTTTGAAAGTGTTAACTGTTGTTAGTTTTTAAAGCATACAGCACATGCTAGGTCAGGGATCTCCTAACTTTTTCTGTAGTAAGTTACTTCTGATCAGTGACTATTATTGTGAGCTACTAAAGGCTAAGCAGCTTGTGCATTGTTTCCAGAAACCCTCATGACCAGCTTAATTGACTTTTTAAGCCTAATTTCAATAGAACCAGATACTATGGTTTGAACAAAATACTCTGACAAGGGGCACTATGACATGGCAGCCATGTGTGTCAGTAAGAGCGTGGTCTTTGGGGATGTATAAACGTGTGCATATGTATGGGATATATGTGTATGGATGACAGTTTGTCATATGTACCTGTGGCACAGAGCATACCTTTTGCCATACTGTTACTTGTATAGCAAAAATATATACAACCATTTGTTTTAAAAATGGGGAAACATTTGAAGGGCAGAGAAATGTTCATAACTTGGAACATTTTTCTGCACTTTAAATTTCTCCCACTTAAAATAATGGCTTTATTTTTTATTTATAAATATGCCACGGTGTTTACCAGCCACTGGGAGCAAGAGGCCTGCTGTGTGTAAAGGCCGGACTTTGAAATGCGAGAAAATTAAACAGAAGTCAACTTTGTTCATATGGGGTTCCTAAAGGTAAACCTTTAAATTTTCTCCTTTTTCCAAGTGTCACATTTACAAACAGCAGGCATGTTGTTCCCAGTGGCCTGTAGACATAGTGCCATATTTATAAGAGAAAACACAGACATTTATTTAAATGGGAGGGATTTAAAGTGAAGAAACGTGCTTCATAAAACATTAAGATATACTTTGCATAATTGAAAGTGGAGACAAATATTAAAACCTGATATTTCATATAAATATTTGTCTTCACTTTCAATTTCTCCCATTAAAAAAAAAAAAGATTATATTTTTTGATTTATAAATATGGCAACGTCTACTGGCCGCTCTGAATTAGAGACCCGTTTATTTGTAAAAGCAAAACTTTAAAATGGGTGAACATTGAAATGAAGAGTTAACATATTCATTAAGGCAACTTTTCATTTGATTTGTTTTCCCATTTAAAAGCAATCCAAAACATCATTTTGTTCTTATACTCCAATATCTAGTTAAATACTCAGTGATCCTTCACCTCTGTGACCCAGCCTGGGTTATAAATCTGACTGACCACTGCTCTCTATCAGGCCCTGCTATCTGCAGCCTGTTGATAACAAAGTAAAATAAAAACACTGAAAGGAGAATGTTATCCTGTGTTTATTTTAAAAATAAACTCAAGACTGCAAGCTACTCTGAAGGTGTCTGAGCTACAAGGTAGTTCGCTATCAACTGGTTGGAGATTCCTAGATTGTCATTCATGTGATGCCCAAGCAGTTCTACTTTTAACCCATGTACATTTCTCACTGTTTATAGAGACAATACGTAATTTGCATGCTAGTATATTCAATTTTAAATGTGGGATTTAATGAATTGGGTTTGTCAAACTGCAATACAAATACATTTGGTAGTATCGCTCCCTCAAGTAAATTATTCTCTGCATACATCAAGTACTAGACATGAATGCAGCGCTTTGAAAAAATGCTGCACATTTTGTACATGATTTTCACAAGCAGATGGGAGCAGATCTTAAAAGATAGCTGTGACTAGATATACTGTTGTTGTACATCCAATAAAAATGTTAAAGTGCAATCTTTACTCTGGGTAGGACCCCACCCACACCCGAATCCACCACAGGTTTATCTGTGACCCTTAGCTTTCAAGAAGCTTCTGTGTTAGACTTGCAACAGTGATAATTCAAGAATAACCTGAACACAATTTGTGGAACAAAAGCAGTAACCCTGTCTATTGTGAAGGACAAAGCCACCATGCCGAAACTCAAGGACTAGAAAAAAGATAAAGAGGGTTTGCAACATAAGCAGTGGTACTGTTGGTGCCGATACATTAACCATTATGACTGTGTATGGTCCCATTTTGCAGCAGAAGACATTAGTGGCCTTCCTATTTATGTTTGCAGAATTTGGAAAGGCGCATTTTAGTTGGTGTCTTTAAGATGGTTTGGTATTGTACTGTCTATAGTTCATTATAGAGAACAACCCTACTAGGGAGGCTTCTAAAATCAGTATTTGAAGATTAAACTAAAAAGATTAAAGGGCGAGCGGGCTACTCTGTCACAGACATGATAGATATCCGGTCTTCTTTATTACAAATGCATCATATCTTATGGCTCCTGTAATAAGGCAGATAGGCTGTCTGTCACGTTTTTGATGGAGTAACCCTCTTCAAAACTCGGAAAGAGATCCCCAGTCTTCAGGGTTGACGTGCCGAGCATATTAATGAATATTTAAATTTTTATAATCCTGAAGAGCCCAAAAACATACTGGCGTATTTAATCAGATAATTGTGGTAAAATTAAGTCTCCATGACCAACGTAACATGACTACATACCCTTAAAGAAAAAAGTTAGAGAAGAGTATTATTACAACAATCGCCCAGCCCACTCAAAACATTAGAAAATCAGCTGTTTATGTGATGGAATAGTTCAACAACTTTCTTACCAATAGTGCAAAGCTAGGTGTACTACGGAGTAATAGTGTGGATAAAATACTAGCCCATGAACTAAAAGTCCGAATAATTCACTCAAGTGTACAGGAGTAGACTTCACCTACAGGACGTATACTCAGTGGAGAGGAAGAAAAGTTAAAGCCCTTAAAGGATTTTTATCAGTTACTTTACAGTACTGAAGAATCGCATCAATGTTTTATTTATGTGATAGAAAGCTTCCATCCAGGTAGCTTTAGAAAATCAACTGTGGTTTTGGAGGCTAAAAAATAGCTCAAAACAACAGTTATTGGGTGCTTATGGATTCAGTGGCAGCTTGTTTGCTAGTTGATAGGTCCCATCTCTGCCTTCTTAATCATAATCTTTTACGTTTTGGTAACAAACCTTTACTTCTCCTCCAGTGTACCTACTGTCTAGTAAAACTCCCAGCTTTCCCATGCTAATAGTGGCCTGACCCACCTTGTTGGTGCAGTTGTTTGTCTTTTTGCTGGTCTGCTTATCCAGGTTTGTAGTGAATGAATAGGTTTGTTGATCTTTCCAACTGGTCGTTGTAGGCTGTGAGCCACTAGGCTTCCGTTAGTAAGTGCAGCCCTTGCCTATGGGAGTGGTTAACAGTCTGCAGTATGCTTTGCTGCTTGATCACGGTCTCCATGAAGAGCCAGGCTCGACTTCTTGAAAAGGAAAAAATGAAACAAAAAGAAATTGGCTTGCTTGTTGTGTTTGGTCTGTGTAAGTAATTTAATGAAATGTTCTTTCTACCCTGGTGACGTTGCCTTTGTGTGTATTCTTTCCTGTAGAATTTAATAATGATAATTTAAAGGATTGGTTTCCAGTATTAATAATCTGTACTGTTTTTTTCTGTAGTAACCTTTCATAATATTAATCACCAGGCTTATAACTTCTAAACTCAAAATGAATAAGTCTTTATTTGCAAAGTATTGCAGCATTAAACAACGTGATGTTTGTTTATACGAAATTCAAATGTGGGATTGTTGAAGCAAAGGTAATTATCCCTGGCATGCGTATGAAGGTTGGAAATATGGCTAGAGCTGTAGGTTGGGTTGGGTTTGGCAGCAGGTAATGTTTTTATTAAAGCTCTGTGTTGTTTCTTTTTTACGCCAATAATGAGCCTGCTAAATTCATTTTGGTCATTTTGTAAACTACTTAAGTTTGTGCTCAGAGGGGTCAGCATAGAGTGCATTGATGTTGTTGACTTTCATTTATGTGGGTTCTGACTGTACCAGGAGCGCAGCCATTCAGACACTGTGGTGAAACCGTTGGGGAGAGAGGTTTCTGCTTCCGGTTCAGCCCCGTTGCAATCTGAGACGCGCACGCAGCCGTTGAAGGGGGTCCGTCCGAGGTCTCTGTCAGTGTCAGTGTGCTGCCCTGCTACGTACAGGAGCGGGCCGTGCTCTCTGAGCGGCGCCCCTGGTCTGTTCGAGGTGCCCATTTGTGTCATGCGGGCCGTTGAAGGGGCCTGTCCGAGGGCTCTGTCTGTGTACTGTGGCCACCGTCTACTGGAGCAGCAGCGCGCTCCGAGAGGTACCCTCGGCAGCGTTTGCGGCCTGAAGAAAGTTCTGTTACGGCTGCCGGCTGCAAGAGACTCTGCCCCCACCCCATTCTCAAGCCCCTGCATCGGAGGAGACGGCTCCAACGCTGGCTTGTGTGGGAGTGAGCTGGTGTGTTGGCCGGCGTCTGCAGCTCTGAGCCTGGAGCCGAGCTGTGCCGACACGTTGAGGGGACAAAGCTGTGACTGAAGCCTGGGCCGTGAAACGGTGGAGACGCCGGCAAGTAGCGGTGAAGAGGCAGAGAGGGAAATCGGCGCTGGAGTAAGAGGCCTGAAAGAGCAGGAGGAGGTGGAGGAGGAGATCACACAAGTGTGGGGGCAAGTCTGACCTTGACCTTTGATTGAGGTAAAGGTGGTAAAAGGGGAGAGTGGGGGGGATTGTCTCCCTCACCCCCTGTCACTTGCCCGCCTGACCGCCTCATAGCGCTCCAAGTGCTCAACTGCCCATACTCCTACCATCCCCTATTAACTCCTAGTGACTCCTATTGAAGCCCAGGAGTCATTGAAGGCGCTATCCCCTCTCTGCCGGCCTCCAGTACCTCCCATTGACTTTCTTGGTCTTGATTTGATCCACAAAGGCACCATAGCTACCGTGACTAGTGTTGGGCTGGATCCGGCTTGGCTGCAAAAAACTGGTGCTGCATTGAAAGCCCTTATTTGAAGTTTACTGCAGGGGAGAGGATCAGGAGTGTTGGAAGGGTCGGGAGTTTTGGTGGCCTTTCCGCTCCTGCCCACCTTGTCCCTGTCTTCTCCTCCCATTTCTGAGGCAACTAACTGCAACTGGGTTTTGGTGGTGCCTTGGTGGTACTTCACTGATACTGCCCCATTTTCCCTGACCTCGCTGATATTTGAGTCGGTCGCGTACCTGAGCCACTTCGTAGAAAGAGGGTGGGCAAGAACAGTTTCAACAGAATGACGTCTAAACGCACAAGAAGGAGTAGGTCATTCCTTAATCTTGCATGTAAAAAAACTAAATTAACCCCCCCTGAGAAACAAAGGGATACAACAACTAAATATTAAAAGTCTGAATTCTATTCTCCCATTTCTTTCGAAGGATCCTAGTGAGAAAATAATGGGTAGGGCAGAAAACACCTCGTTGTTGCTAATAAATCTTCCTTAGGCCCCTCTCAGAACAATGATCTGAATGCTTTGATAGGTGAAGGCACCATTGCAAAGGAGGGGACTGCAGGGGTTATGACAGGGGGGATAAGTCAGGTTAGAGCCACAGATTTTACTCTCCCTGATCTAGACCTGGACGAGTTGCTTAGCTGCAGATTAGCACCCTCAACTATTCCAGCGACACCTGCAGAAGCACAATCTAGTATAGTCTCCATCATGTTAAATCTATTCAGTAGTACCCCCTCGGATCATTTTCTGTCTGATTTAACTCAATCTGATACACCAGATCTCGGTTGCCCCCCTGCACAACATGCAGTTTTCTCTGATTCCATCAGATGTCTTGAGAGAATTTTATCATCCATCCTGGAACTTTTGGAGAAAAACGTAAAAAATTCAGATCATACTCAAAATATCTTGGTCTCTATTTTAAAAGTCTTACTAGTAAACCAAAATATGAGCCAGTCCCCGACAGAGTGGATCATGACCTCTAAAAGAGAAGCATCGAAGAGCTTGGGCCTGAAGTTAAATGGTATTAGCCCGCAGTCCCCAAGTACTGAGGATTTGAAGACTAAGGGTGATAAACCCTCCCTCCTTGATAGAGGAACTCAAGCGGGGAAATCTCAGGTTGACAAAAGAAACATTAATATAGTGGTTCATCCCGCGGAAGAAAATGAGGTATACTCTCTGGACAATCTGTTTACTAATTCACTCTTAATGTTTAATACAACTACATTGGCTCATATCGCCCAGTCAAAGGAATCGGACCCTATTCACAGTGTTGCATCATATCCTATCTTTCTTCCTAAAGATTTGCCACCTATAAAGCAGGTGGATCTAGTAGAGCAAAATAAACAAACTGAAATCGATTTAGGGCATACAAGTAGAACAACCAATATAAGAGGTAAAAAGTCTGCAAAGAAAAGAAACCGGAGAATCATAAAAAAAAAAAAACGGAAGGATAAGTTCGAAGAGAGAGAGAACAGGTGGAAAATATGGACACTGTGAAACAGGGCTCCCTTCCGAAGATTTCTAAGAACAAGTCTGAGGGTGCGTCTGCAGTTGGATATGCACAAGTCCCGGTTCAGTCGGATGACCCAGTGATTCCAGTGACCCCACATGCAAGATCTGACTCTACCATCATGCTTCCACCCGATCTGGCCCACTGCGTGCAAAGGGGTCTCATCCGAGACCTAGTTTCCAGAGTGTGGGAGGGAAAACTCAGAGGGGATAAAGCCCCTGATGGGCAGACTGACTTGCCTGATTATCTGGAATTCCTGGCCATATTTGATCCAAGTGTATGTATGCCTAAATCGATCATTTTTGTTGTCCTGTTTCTTGGAAATAGATAAGCTCAATTTAATTGAAAGAACCGATATTGTGAGGGTCTTTCCTGACCACAGTAAAGGTAGAAGTCAGGCAAAGGTATGTTTTTTTTCCAAAATTACTGTGAAATTAATATTGGCTAATTGTGCCCAGTTACAACGCAGGGGAATAGATGTGATCCCTGTCCTTGCTCTGGTTGGGCCACCCAAAACCAAAACCTACGGATCAGATTCTATAAATACAGTTATGAATTGGGGGGGGGGGGTGGCTCTTTTACCTTAGGAGAATTGTCCAAGTTTCTTTACACCACGGTATACGAGTAGTTAATGTGGTAGAAGGGCCCAAACCACAGGATTACGGTGATACTCAAGAAAACTGGAATTGGCTTCCGGGGGTACTGAATAGACCTAAGCCAAGGGAGATGCTGATTCAGCCCTATTACTAGCTCTGGTCCTACCCTGGCCTCCTGGAATATTGCAGGACCAGGGAAGGATCAGTGTAAATTACAAGTCTTGTGTTCCATGATGTTTGACTTGATTTGTATTCAAGAAACTTGGAGTCTAAACGAGTTCATCTGTCTGGGCTATACGGTTTTAAGCAAAAAAGCACTCCCTTAAAACAAAAGGGCATGCTAAAAGGGGTATCGCTGTTCTTTAAAGTAACGGGTATAATTGGGAATACGTCTGTCTCCCCGTTTCTACAAACTCATGCCAAATAGTACAAGTACAATTTAGAGGGGAAAGGGTGAGAAAATTCCCCTAACCATTGTAAATGTGTATATCCCCCCTCGGAAACGAATGGGATGCTATACTCCAACAACTCTTTGAACATGTTGGCGCTATAAGAAACCCGTCAACTTAATGGTTATGGGGGACCTAAGTTGCAAGGTGTCTAACACTACACTTTACGCCTTTAGTAACCTGGACAGAGAGAAATCGCTTAATATCCCTGCTATTAAGTTCCCTCCTAGAATTAGAACAGATAAGAGGCATATCCTTGCTGAAAGGCCTAAGGACTTAAATGGGCGCTACAGTATGGATTCACCCGCAGCCCCCACCCATAAATCATTTAAGAAGAACTCCATAATAGACTACATCTGTGCTTCGTATAATCTGGCTCATAAAGTTGGGGACATGGGGGTATTAGACACCACATATAGTGACCACAAAATCCTAAGGCTCTTTCTATACATGAAGCAAGAGGCAACAGTTTGTGGGAGAGGAGCCACTGGGTAGGTAGTGTGGCTAGATTGGTCCCTTAGTGTAAAGTGCTTGGAATTCACTCTTACAAGTTGGCTATCTAAAATTAGTGTAAGAAAACAAAGTATTTTCATTTTTGAAAGAAAAGCACTGGGCTGAATGCTTACTGGTTGCATTTTATGGTGTAGTGTTGAGTACTGAACAGAGGTCCTTCTTGCCAACTTCCCCCCCCCCCCCCCCCCCCCCACACACACACACACACACACCTGCACAAGCCTCCCTGTGATTACTTGCCATCACTACCACAGAGTCCAGTGCTGAAAGGGTTATACTTGGATCAGTTTGCAGAGCCATAGGAGGATGGGTCCCAGGACTGTAGCGTCAAATGACCCCAGCCCCCATGGCTGTATCCCAGTAGCTCCACCCTTCCCTTTTGGGCTCCTGTACGAGGTCTGACAATTTGTGTTATTGTAGTAAATTCAGTGAAGTACCTGTTGAAATCTGGAAGTAGGAGAGTCACTAAGATTCCAGCTCTTGGCATGCAGGTTTCATGCACATTGCTCACCTGATACATTAACCCATTAATCTGTACATACATTTCACTCTGCAAACATTTTACTGCTCAGTTTTCTGTTTCATTTTATTTTCCAAAGCTGACACCATACATTTGGCCATTAACATTGCCTGGTGACTATGATTTTGCTGCTTTTCACATGTCTAACTCTGATGATAATAAAACATTTATACTAATTTGCATATCTAAAATGCTAATTGCCATTCTAGGGTGTTCCCCATTGAATTTGCAAAAGAGCATTCAAAATCTGTTTAGAAATAGTTGACCAGTGTAACTTATCCTTTTGTTCACACCATACCGCTCTATTCCATGCCTGCTTGTAATGTGATGGATACATGCAGTGCCTTATTTTTAGCTGTTTTTCATGTGTGTGTGTATATAGAGACTGATGTTGCATTGTGGCTGACATTCTACTGAAATTTACATGCGTTCTGTTTGTTAATGATTAGAATTGTCTTCTATACATATGTACCTTCATAAATTCTTCAGACCTTGAGTGCTCCAGTGTATAAAGGTGATGCTTGCTTTCCCTTGTTCATGGCTGACAGTTCCACCACAAGTACACACCTGTACACTTTGTTTCCTATTGCATGGTGACACTTGGTGCCAGTATTCAGTTAATTTGCCTCTTGTGAATATTTGTTTCACGTTGGGTGGATAATAGATTAAAGGTTGACACATTAAGTTGAGCACTTATGTTCCTAGCTGCATCTTTTTTTAGGTTCAACCTACAATCTTGTTAAGTCCTCTTGTGTACAACACCAGTACTTAAAGTGGCCTTTTAGATCGACCTATTGCTTAGCTTTGGTTTGCTTTCTTGTATATTGTATTTGCTTTCTTCGTGTACAGTGACTTTCCTGCTGCTTTTTGTCTGTCCCTCCCTTTGAGCATAGCTTCTTTATCATCTTTTTGATTGGATAACTCGTGTCCTTCCGTGGCTGACATCAGGAGACAACTTTTTTTCTTTTTATTCCGGTACTCTTTGGGAGAGCACCTGTTTTCTTGCTCTCTCTGCAACTTCCATCTTCATATTTTTCCTCTTCCCTCATCTGTTACCTCTGCACCCTAACCACCTCTGATTTGCTTCAGCATTTGAAACAATTAGCTTTTTTGTCCCCATGTTTTCAGTGTTGTTCAGCATTGTCAAAAAAACATAGGGAAAGCCAAAAGGCTGGCTAATGCCTTTGAAAGGCGAGACCAGTTGGCTTTGATAATATTTGTTGAGGTAGTGATATTGCTCAAAAGACAGCTAGCATTTAGATATGAAACATCACATTTTGCAGCTACTTTTAAAGAGGGCACTGTGACACTTTGCATAAGTAGGCTAGCAATTAGATCTACCTGATCTTCACATATGCTGATCAGTGTTGTTTCCCTCCGTGAAATGCCCTTCCGAAATGATGCATTTCATTTACCGACCACGTAAGTAGTCGTCCTCCGGTAAGAACAAACATTAAAAGTGTCAAATGGTCTGGTTTATGAATAAAAGTGCCTATGTGTCACTAATGGGTTTAGGTACTCAAGTCATCATGGATGCACTCTGTCACTCATCTTGACACTCCTGCATCCATTTGCCCACTCTTATTCCTGCATTCACCCTTTGGTACAACCACAACAACACACGGTCAACAACATAGACTATTAATTTATCCTGCTTAGAAGTAGAACAGGCATTGACAAAACAAATTGGTCTCGACTTGGGACCTGTAGGCTTTGACAATGGTTTTAGCTATGCTGTAAAGTATCCCCAATGCTGTAAGGCATGGCTGAAGAAAAATACACATTTTAACAGGTGCTATAATGTAGCATTTGTGCAGAATTGTAGACATACGCACCCACATGCCTACAAAATGACAAGGTTTTTTTTTTTTTTTTTGTTAACTGATGTGTCGGTGGAAGCGAGCAACACCGAGGGCTCAGTTGGTGGGTGGAGCCGCGGCAGAGAGAGGTGGGAGAAGGTGGGTGGAAGCAACACACAGGGCAGTGGTGGGAGGAAAAGCAATAGTTTAGATTGGCACAGACCTCTCCACGTTCCTAAGCGCACAAATGAAAAAAGCAACTAAGGAAGTTTAGAATTCTGGAGGAGAAGCAGCAGGAGGGAGAGAAGGGTATGGGTGAGAAGCAACACATGGGTGGGGGGAGAAGGAGAGGCAATTTGTGATGAATTAACATGTTGTGAATGAGGAAGAAGTACAAGAGGGAGAGAAAGAGAGCGAGGAAAAAAAAAAAGAAACACAGAGCTCTGAGAAGGGAAGAGAAGCACAAAAGGGCACCAGCTAGAAAATACATGTACTCTTGTGGAGTTCTTAAGTAAAGACAAAACAAAAACGTAGATTTCTAAAAGTGAGCAGTTGAAGGGCACAAGTAACATGGCTATACTCCAGGGGTGGGACAGACAGAAGATGGATAAATCAAGTCATCAAATAGCTAGAAAAAACAAATGAGCCTAATAGGAAAAGTTCCCAATGGTAAGTAATGGGGGATCTCTTAAGCCAGGCTTTTGCTTTTGGTAAGTCCACAGTTTGTCTCTCAACAGACAGGGCAGGCACTGTTTAGTAAGCTTGATCTAAAACGTATTCCCCTATATATGGAAAGTACTTGTGATCTAAAATGCACATCCCTGTTTTATTCAGTTAAGAAGCATGCCCAATATATGCCACTGATTTGTTGGGCAAAACTATTTGACGTATTTCAGTCCATTCTGTTGCTTTAGGGATGTGTATGGGGCACAAACATCCAAGGTGATTAGTAAGCAATTGTAGGAAGTTGGCTCTGCATGTACTATTTCAAAGTAAGAAATAGTCCAAGAGTTCCCCTTAGAGGTAAGATAGTGGCAAAAAGAGATAATTCTAACGCTCTATTTTGTGGTAGTGTGGTCGAGCAGTAGGCTTATCAGAGGGTAGTGTTAAGCATTTGTTGTACACACACAGGCAATAAATGAGGAACACACACTCAAAGACAATTCCAGGCCTATAGGTTTTTATATAGAAAAATATATTTTCTTAGTTTATTTTAAGAACCACAGGTTCAAGATTTACAAACAGTACATTAAATGAAAGGCATTTCACTCCGCTATCTTAGGAACTTTGAATCAACACAATAGCATGTACAGTTTTGGCAAAAATGGCAATAAGCTATTTTAAAACTAGACATCGTGCAATTTTCAACAGTTCCTGGGGGAGGTAAGTATTGGTTAGTTTTGCAGGTAAGTAAACCACCTACAGGGTTCAAAGTTGGGTCCAAGGTAGCCCACCGTTGGGGGTTCAGGGCAACCCCAAAGTTACCACACCAGCAACTCAGGGCCGGTCAGGTGCAGAGGTCAAGGTGGTGCCCAAAACGCATAGGCTTCAATGGAGAAGGGGGTGCCCCGGTTCCAGTCTGCCAGCAGGTAAGTACCCGTGACTTCGGAAGGCAGACCAGGGGGGTTTTGTAGGGCACCGGGGGGGACACAAGTCAGCACAAAAAGTACACCCTCAGCGGGGCACAGGGGCGGCCGGGTGCAGAGTGCAAACGGGCGTCGGGTTTGCAATTGGTTTCAATGGGAGACCCAGGGGTCTCTTCAGCGAAGCAGGCAGGCAAGGGGGGGGGGGCTCCTCGGGGTAGCCACCACCTGGGCAAGGGAGGGGGCCACCTGGGGGTCACTTCTGCACTGGAGATCGGATCCTTCAGGTCCTGGGGGCTGCGGGTGCAGTGTCTTTACCAGGCGTCGGGTTCTTTGAAGCAGGCAGTCGCGGTCAGGGGGAGCCTCTGGATTCCCTCTGCTGGTGTCGCTGGGGGAGCTCAGGGGGGTCAACTCTGGCTACTCACAGGGTCGCAGTCGCCGGGTAGTCCTCCCTGTAGTGTTGTTTCTCCACAGGTCGAGCCAGGGGCGTCGGGTGCAGAGTGGAAAGTCTCACGCTTCCAGCGGGAAACGTGCAGTCCTTTTGAAAGTTGTTTCTTTGTTGCAAGTTTCAGTCTTTGTGGAACAGGGCCGCTGTCCTCTGGAGTTCTTGGTCCTTTTAGATGCAGGGTAGTCCTCTGAGGCTTCAGAGGTCGCTGGACCCTGGGGGACACGTCGCTGTTGCAGTTTTTCCTGAAGTGGGGAGACAGGCCGGTAGGGCTGGGGCCAAAGCAGTTGGTATCTCCGTCTTCTCTGCAGGGCATCTGGTCAGCAGTCCTTCGTCTTCAGGTTGCAGGAATCTATCTTCCTAGGTTCTGGGGGCCCTAAATACTCAATTTAGGGGTGTGTTTAGGTCTGGGAGGTTAGTAGCCAATGGCTACTAGCCCTGAGGGTGGCTACACCCTCTTTGTGCCTCCTCCCTGAGGGGAGGGGGGCACATCCCTAATCCTATTGGGGGAATCCTCCCTCTGCAAGATGGAGGATTTCTAAAAGTCAGTCACCTCAGCTCAGGACACCTTAGGGGTTGTCCTGACTGGCCAGTGACTCCCCCTTGTTTTTCTCATTATCTCCTCCGGCCTTGCCGCCAAAAGTGGGGCCGTGGCCGGAGGGGGCGGGCATCTCCACTAGCTGGGATGCCCTGTGGCGCTGTAACAAAGGGGGTGAGCCTTTGAGGCTCACTGCCAGGTGTTACAGTTCCTGCAGGGGGAGGTGAGAAGTACCTCCACACAGTACAGGTTTTGTTACTACCCACAGACTGACAAAGGCACTCTCCCCATGTGGCCAGCAACATGTCTGGTGTGTGGCAGGCTGGCAAAACTAGTCAGCCCACACTGGAAGTCGGGTGTGTTTTCAGGGGGCATCTCTAAGATGCCCTCTGGGGTGTATTTCACAATAAAATGTACACTGGCATCAATGTGCATTTATTGTGCTGAGAAGTTTGATACCAAACTTCCCAGTTTTCAGTGTAGCCATTATGGTGCTGTGGAGTTCGTGTATGACAGACTCCCAGACTATATATAATCTTATGGCTACCCTGCACTTACAATGTCTAAGGTTTTGCTTAGACACTGTAGGGGCATAGTGCTCATGCACCTATACCCTCACCTATGGTATAGTGCACCCTGCCATAGGACTGTAAGGCCTGCTAGAGGGGTGACTTATCTATGCCGTGGGCAGTGTGAGGTTGGCATGGCACTCTGAGGGGAGTGCCATGTCGACTTAGTCATTTTCTCCCCACCAGCACACACAAGCTGGCAAGCATTGTGTATGTGCTGAGTGCGGGGTTCCCATGGTGGCATAAGACATGCTGCAGCCCTTAGAGACCTCCCCTGGCATCAGGACCCTTGGTACCAGGGGTACCAGTTACAAGGGACCAACCTGGATGCCAGGGTGTGCCAATTGTGGAGACAAAGGTACAGTTTAGGGAAAGAACACTGGTGCTGGGGCCTGGTTAGCAGGCCTCAGCACACTTTCAAATCATAACTTGGCATCAGCAAAGGCAAAACGTCAGGGGGTAACCATGCCAAGGAGGCATTTCCTTACAGCAATACATCCACTAGCAAATCCTTCAACCTCGTAATACCATCACCTGATTTTTTTTTTTTTTTTTTTTATTTTTTTCTTCTTCAGTATGTGAGGATAGCGAAGTGGCATAAGGCATCAGAAACCCATTGAGGCAGATAGACCTATTTTCTGCAATCCCCTGTTTTCACTCAGTATAGGCCTGCCTACTAGTTTCATCTTATTCTTGTATATGTTAGGTATGAAATCTATGGATAGAGTACTAGTTCTTCTGAAGTTAGCCCCTCAAGTAATGAAGAACCTAATGTATCAAACAGGAAACATGGATATAAAAGTTGTTTTTCCCCAGACTTCAGTGTGAATTAGTGCAATCACAAATATTACCTTTTACCTACACCTTTACTCTGTGGTGAAATGTTTTTATACCAGTCTGCAAGTGGCGGTTTTGTTTGGAGATTTTAAATAGGGAGTGGATTTTTACTAATGAACAAATGCATGAGCAGTGTAGGCTTTCTCATTAGAGAACATGTAGTTGCGCTGCTTTCTTATTAGATGCCTTATTTATATTTTTAACTCCAAAAATCCAAACACTGAAAAACACATTCTACAAGTCCTACATGAAATCAAATTACTTTGGTCAGAAAGTATTCCAATGCAAGTATCATGCTCAGAACAGTACTGCACTGCAGAGCACTGTCCGAGCATAATTAGTTCATGCACAAAAGTGGTACACCACAGCAAACGTGCAAGCACGCCTCTCATGCAGATGCATCAAGGCATTTGGAGTGCAGGACCCAGAAAACACCCAGGGCAACACTAATATGCGGAGCACCGCATCCCTGCCGCATAAAGGAGATACAACCATGCAGTGTCAGTTCAGGCTCCTGACACACCAGCTGGCAACTTTTGCCCATAGACATATAGTAAATAATAACCCCTGTGCCTGACCCAAGCAGATCTCAATTATTTGATAACATATGCAGCCTGGAAAAGCAAATCACTTTATTAGGAAACACAAAAGCAGAACTATTGACTTTCCAAATGTTAGTGTTTGTTTAGAAGTGCAATGCAGTAGGAACCCCCTAGATGTGTGTTAGGCAGTCATGGATGTGTATGGATGGATTGGGATAACTGGATGGATGGATGGATGGATGGATGGATGGATGGGCGAGTGAGGATTGAAGGACGGATGCCTGCCTTGGTTGGTGGTGGGAGAATTTAACGAATGGTTGGGTTTATGAATAGGCTGACTGGCTCCTCCCTGTGCAAGACCCGCCAGGTAAACTTTGTCGCCTCCACAGGCTTCCGGTGGAGAAGCGAATCACCTTCAAGCTTCTCACCCACACATACAAGGCCATACACAACGCAGGACCAGCCTACCTGAACCACTGTCTCCTTCCACATCCCCGTACGATCCCTCCGCTGTGCCCAGTTGGCCCTGGCCACCACCCCTTGCATCTGCAAAACCACCACCACCGCTGGAGGACGATCCTACACTGTAGCAGAGTTGGAACATCCTCCCCCTGCGCCTCAGAAAAAGGACGTAGCCTACCATCTTCAGGAAGAACCTTAAAATGTGGCTCTTCGAATGAGCCCTTCCCCCCCCCCCCCCCCCCCCCGCCCAGCACCTTGAGACCCTCACGAGTGAGTAGCTGCACTTTACAAATACTGATTGATTGATGGAAAGGCAGACAAAGACAGAAAGACACAGAGACAAGTAGGCATGTGAGAGCAAATAGGAAGACACACTAACTGGGGACAATGCACACAGATAAGTCGATAAGCACCCAAGCAGACAGGCACCTATTGTTTGGTATTGAATTAAAATATGAAAATCTTGTGGTGTGCACCTTTCAAACACTGCAGACATGCGACAATGTGCATACATGCACTTGAAAACATTGGTATTCTGTGAGCAGGTGGGTGTTGGGAATGAGATGTCAGTAGTAGTTTGGGGGGGGGGAGGGATCCTTGCCCAGGCTCACAACTAGCACGTGTTGACATAAAAATACTAAGCACTCTGCTTCAAAGCAAGGCAAAGCACTCCGTTACCCAGTACCTGAAATAGAGCCATAAAGAAGTAGGGGGATGATGATTTGTAGAGTGGGAAAAGCTCACTACTGAGGTCACAGTGAGGATGATTAGGAAGCCTGGTAAAAGCACAAGGTCCTAAATGGTGACCACTGTATTTCTTTATAAAGTACTTAGTCCATGCTTTCGGGGTGGACCAGACCAAACGGAGGAAGAAGCCTGACTTGTGCAAATGCAGAGAAAGAATATGAGACAGACAATGGAGCCAGGAAACCTATGGGTGGGCTGAAGTCCCCAGATTGAATACAACATGTCTCTTCAATACTGCGCATGCACTGTCTAGCTAAGACCTAAAAAGGAAAACGTGAAGTATAAAGATGGTAGACGTATGTCAATATTGGCAATCTAAACATAGCAGTGGGTGTCCGTCTTGCAATTGTATTGTACATAGTCTGTTGTTTTAAGGTTCTAAGGCGGCTGACATGTTTAGAACTAACATGTTATCCTTCAATGAATGCTAAAGCACTACAACCTTTTTGCTCCCCTCCCTCCCCCAGCTGAGATTAACAACTGCCATGGGGTGGCTCACAGTATAGTTGTGGGCGTGAGTCACTTGGTACTGGTGACCAAGTAGGTGTTGCTCAGGGGACACCAGTTTTTCAGACACCATTGTGACACTGGCACCTGTGTCCCTGTAGTCCTCAACCTGAACACCGTTGATTAAGGGTTGTTGCTTGTACTTATCCATGTTAAGGAGACCAGCAACAAGGGTGGCAAGGTCAATGCCACAGTCGGAGACTAAAACAGCCTCAGTGGTTACCCTAACTAAACTAGCCCCCACTACACTTCCCAGAGTTAGCCCTGCTACACCCTTGGACTGACTATTAGTAGTATTCCCACCATTATTGCTAGGGGCACTAGTTGTAGGAGTGGGGGTTGTGGTGGGAGGTTTAGTGCTTTTCTTAGAACAGGAGCTGACTCCTGCCCTATGGCCTTTTGTTTCTACAAATATAGCACCTTTTGATCCGATTGTAGGTGGTTATAGGTAGGACCTAGTTTCCATGGAAAAAGTGTTTTTTTTTTTTGGCTTGCCTATATCTTTGGTGGTGATTGACAAATGTTCAGGAAATTTTCCCCAAAAGTGTCCAGCTCGATCTTGTTGTGCATTGTAAGTTTCAGGACGATTCGTCAAGCATGGGCTGAAAAAGTGGGGTAAAAAAATGCTTTTCTCATTTCACTGCCCACAGACTCTTTAGAGACGCCTGCAGCCTGAACCGCTGGATAGAATTTCACCAAATTTGCCTGAAAGTTAGCTTTTGTCCGCAAATCACCCTTCTAATGATTAAGCCTGCACATGCCCACGCTAGCAGATATGTCTCGCTTGCGAGACCCTGTTGAGTATTGTAAAGAGCTTGAAGACCGCCTCTTTCTTGCTCAGTATTTGTTGGTCTGCATGCCACTCTTCTTTACAGCCTCGTAATTCGTTATTGCAGGCCTGGCAATATATCCGTTCCTCTGTGTGAAGCAGTGACTAAGCATTTTGCATAGTCGTCGTCTCCCATTTTCCACTCCAGTTTTCTTTTGTTTTTGCTCGTGGGCACCCTTCTCAAAAGATAACTATTAACTTGTTTATAACATTGCAAAGTGACATTGTTTCTTTATAATGTGTAACTTCTGATATGGTGTTTTAACACATAATCATGCATTACACCCCACTCACCCCAGTTCAATGCACTCCAACCCACCCCACTCAAATCTTTCCAATCCACCCCAGTATAATTTCGCACCACTCCAAAACAATCTGCCACAATCCAGTCCAATACAATTGGCCCCTCTTCAGTCTAAAGCAATATGCTCCGGCTTAATGTGCCCCACACCAATCCAGAATAATCTGCCCCACTCCAATCCAAAACAATCTGGCCCTATCCAAAACAGTCTGCCCCACTGCAATCAGCTGCACTCCAATCAGCTGCACTCCATACTCGCCCCACTGCAGTCCAGAACAGTCTGTCCAATCCAGTCCACCTCTCTCCAATCTGCCCACTTGAATTCGCAACAATCAGTCCCACTCAAATCCACCTTACTCCAATGTCCCCCACTCCAGTCCAAACCACTCTGCCCCACTCCAGTCAAAAAACATCTGTCCCACACTAATCTAAAACAATGTGCCCCAATCCAATCCACCTCACCCAAATCCAATCCACCCCACTCCCATCCAGTCCACCCCACTTCTGTCCAATCCACCCCACACCAACCTATTCCACCCTACTCCAATCCACCTTAATACAGTCTGCCCCACTTTAAACCAAAAGTCTGCCCCCTCCTATCCACCCCACTCCATTTGCCCCAGTCCAATCCAAAACAAGCTGCCCCACTCAAATCCTCTTCTCCAGTCTGCTCCACTCAATACAAAACAATCTGTCCACTCCAATCCGCCCCACAGCAATCCTAAACAACCCACTCCAATCCAAAACAATCAGCCCCACTCCCATCCAGTCCACCTCACCTCAGTCCAATCAAATCCACCACACTTCACCCCAATTCACCTCAATTCACCTCACTGCAATCCACCCCACTACAATCCTGTTTACCCAATCCAGCAAAGTTCAGTCTACCCCACTCCTTCCCATCTCATCCCACCCCAGTCCAACACACCCTACTCCAACCCAGCCCACCACACTTCTGTCAAGCCCATCACTATCCAGTCCACCTCACTTCAATACAGACTACGTTAATCCACCCACTTCAGTCCAGTCCATTTCACATTAATCCACCCTACTCAAGTCCAATCTACCTTATTCTACCACACTTCAATCCAGTGCACGCCTCTCCCATCAACACAATCCACCCACACCAAACCAGTCCTCTCCAATCAGGCCCACCCTACTCCACTCCAATCCACCCACTCCAGTTTAACCCACCCTACTCCAATCAAGTCCACCGCTATCCACACACCACACCAATCCACCTCATCCCAATCCAATCCAGCCCATCCCATCCCACCCCACACCTATCCACTACACCTCACCCCAATCCAGTCCAATCTACCCCACTCCAGTCCAATCAACTCCCACTACACTCCAACCCCATCCCAATCCAACCCACCCCAGTTCAGTTCCCCCACTCCAGTCCAACCCATCCACCCCACAATACTCATTCCACTCGAATCTAATCCAGCACATTTTTATGTTGAGCATTGGTGCCCATGAGCTCGCTTTGCTTGTTCAAAATTGCTTCTTGCTCTAAAGGGCCAGGATCCCCTAAAAAGATCGCACCCAATAAAAAAAAACAGGTTTATCATACTGAGTGGACGAGAGGGATTTTCGAACCTGCCTATAGACCTTAGCATGGTATAAAAACAATCCACTCTTTAAAGTCTATTGCCTTAACATGTGCTTGTCACAATAAGGAAGCTAGGACTGCTTACTTTGTCAGAACTTCATTATAAACAGATCAGACCTAAGGAATCTGACATAACTTTCCCCAGTAAACTTACAAAGCCTGTAACTTTTACCATTGGCTTGTCATCCGAACCAGCAGAGGCCTACTGAAACATAAATAAACTCATCCATCATGCCTCCAATTATAAAATTACAAGTGTATATACACAATTACAGTTGGCAAATGAATATACAGTCACACTGCATAGGGTCTAAGTCGAATCATCACAGTGAAAATCTTTTATTCCCAGGATTTTTCAGAGTGGGTGTCAACACCAAAATCCTTCCCTACTATAATTTGTAAGATTGCTTGTAACAAAAAAACTGTCTGATAACAATCCAATGTTGGAGGACTGTAGGGTTTAACAAATGCTTTTCACAATAAACATGCGAGGCCTTCTGCCTTTGTCATAACCTTTCATAATAAATGAACCAGATGTATGATGTCTGCCATAGGTTTCTGAGTACACGTGTCAGGCCCATGGCCTTTGATTGGCTTGTCTCCTTACTCAACTCAAGCCTGCTGTACTGATGGTAAGCTTTCCCACAATGCAAACTCCAAACATACATTCATAAAATTAAAATTGGGGGCTGTGGAATTCGTATATCCTGTTTCCCATGGCATATTATTTGGGGTCAAGGAAAACAAGTTTCCATGTTTATTTGGCTCTAGGACAAGTAGGCCCACCCCCTTCAGCACAAACCCTTTAGCTGCCAGTTTACAGTACCACATTATGGATCAGGAAGGGCAATGTCTGCTGTTAAAGTAATATTTGTGTCCGTTTGTTAATGCTGTTCAAACTCGTATTTATGGTTCATTAACGTGAAGCCTTTATGATTAGGATGAGCGCTCCACGGAAATGTATGCTTGGACTGCACTACTGACAGAGGGTCCAGCATAAATATGTGTTCACACCTATGCAAAGTTTGCCACTATGAGGCTACGTATAATGCTTTCAGAATGTGCTCTGATAAGATGCAAATATTTGCAGAAACTTGAAGGCAAGGTTGCTGTTTCTTTGCTTTCAAAATAAAATTAACACAAAAAATGCAAATAGGAAAAAAAAAAAAATCCTAAAGAAACTTCTACATTTTACATACAGTTTCTAGTAAAGGGTGTTATTGCATGGTAGTATTTCCCAAAAATAATTCATAATGGAAAAGCAGTGTAACCAGTTTCAAAAAGATTATTCGAAACATGAAAAATAAATACATATTGACAAAGCCAATAGGTCTAATGGTGGTGGTCAGCCTTTTGGTTTTGTCAATCCCTGTCCTAATTTTACACCATTTTTGTAAAACTTTGTTGTGGGAGCTGTTGGGCCCTTGCCCTTATAAGAAACATTGGCAAAAGCAAAAACATTTTTTAGGATCAAAAAAAGCATACATTGCCACAGTAGTCTCTGGCACTGAACAAAACTTTGTGTGTTGATATGTGCCTTGTGAAAGAACAGAATGTTGCTACTTATAGTCAAGCCGATCAATCAATACAGAGAGAGAGAATTTTAATAAAAGTAAAAGGTCTTTTTTTAAACCATAGACCTAATTATGGGCCCTTTTTTTTTTCCTTTTTTTTTTTTTTTTTTTTTTTCTTTTCTTAGTCACGAAAGAGCACCCATGGTATATATCCTTGCATTAGTGCAGTTTTACACCTTTCATTGATTTACAGAAGTAGGCCAGGAAATTGTACTCCTAGGAAATATTTTTGCATTTCAGCACAACCAAATATGCATGTGTAGATTTGCTCAGGCAAAATCTGTTGAGCGTTTGTAAGTTCACTTTCCTTCAAACCACTTTCTTCCCCAACTCTAGAAGAATCTTACTTGTGCCGTTGTCAGGTGTACATTTCCAACTTTTCTCATTTGGGAAAATATGAGATGAACTGGTGAAAACCCCGAAAACATGCAAGTTAGTAGATTTGCACGGACTAAAAAAGGCATTCTTACCCGGGAACTATTGCTTACCGCTGTCTCCAGCCCCAGTATGTAGATCTGTGGAGAGTTGGCAAAATAAAGGAATTGATAGCATTCAAATCCTATCATAATAAGAAAGGCTATTATCAGAGCTCTTATATCATGTGAATGCTGCCATAATTTGTTGAAGTACTACATGGCACCTAGGAGACAAATGGATTCTTTTACAGGAGAAGTAGATTTATGAAGCAACCTGTCCCATGGACAAGTAGATATTTTATTTAATTCTACACCCCTGTATTCGTAGGCTTTGGTACTGAGTAATAACAATCCACCTTTAAGTGCCAATTGCTTATGTTTTTTTACGATAAATATGTGAAGGCTGCTTCCTTTTATTGTAAATTTTCATAACAAACTGTCGGCCTGTAACCTTTATCACTGGCTTGTCGCCATACTGAACTTGAGCCTACTGTGTTGGTTATAAGCTTTCCCACAAGGAAGCCAACAGGTATACCATAGTAAAATTCCAATTATGTACACAACTACAGTTGTCAAAATATTATAAAATCCCTCTTTATAGAACCGAGTAATGATTACTTATCGTAGTGCCCACCTTCTGTCCCCATGGTTTGTTTAGGTGGGCCACCAGCCTAAAAATACCTTACCTGCTGTCGTAATCTATGAGATTCCATGTTACAAAATAACTGCACACAGCCTTTTGCATAGTGTAGTAAACAATCATTGAAAGCATTTTGCCTCTGTAGGAAGCTGGCTATCTATGCAGTGTACCGAATGTAGGGGTACACTATGCAGATTGTACAGGCAACCCTTATTAGTTTAGAGGGGTAAAAGTAATAATCCCAAAACTCAATTTTTTGGTAGTGTGGGTCATCAATCAAGATTATCAGAGGGTAATGCTAAGCATTTCTTGGACACGGACTGAATAAATGAGACACACCTCAAGGGACTCAAGACCAATGTTGAGAATAGCAGTTACCATGTAATGTTTTAACCCCAGAAAACTGCAAAGAAGGTAAATACTGTGCAATGTACCAACATTGTTGCAAGTAAGTAACGCTCTTACTCAAATGCGCTTTTATGCGATAAAGTTTAAAGTAATTTTACTGCAAGAGGGTGCCTACAGGCCGTTCTCAAGGGTCTAGTAATCAAACTTTACATCACAGGGGCATATCTGCTCCTGCAGATATGTCATCACATCAAATATAATGCAAGCTACCTTAGGGCTCTGAGGCCTGCTGTAGGGCTGACTTGCAGATATTTAGATACAGTGAGGGGAGCATGGCACATATTGTGTGTTCCATGTCATGTTTTTGCCTGGCTTGCATCAGCACATGCAATGCAATGGCAACTTTGTGAAACTTTTTTTTTTAGGGGTGGGTCGCTGAGGGTGGCACAGTGCATTCAGCATCCCTTGGGGGCCCTCTCCAGCACCCATGCCTTGGGTACCGGGTGCACCATTTACTAGGGACTTACAAAGGTACTGAAGTGTGTGTGTGTGTGTGTGTGTGTGTGTTCATTGTCCACATTTTACCTTGTTTTCGGGGAAAGAACACTGGCACTGTACACCTGTTTGGCAGGGACCCAGTGCAGCTCAGTCAAAAAAACGTAAAATGTAGGGGTGACCACATCCAAAAGAGGAACTTTCCTACAGCCTATTTTACATACTAATGAAGTCCATCCTGCTGGCTTTGTCATAACGTTTCCTATGAAACAGATAAAGCCCATGGAATCCATCATACATTTTGACAGTGAGCTGATAAGGCCTCTAGCCTTTACCATTGGCTTGACACCAACACAAGTTGAAGTGCACATAAACTTGCAACCATCATGTATACAGTTATAAAAATACAAATGTAACTCTTCTTATTAGTGCCTAATATAAATCATCAGTGAAAACCTTCAAGGTTTGTTAGTGGAATTCAATACCAAAGCCATTGACTATTACGGTGGTTGGCTAAGCAAATCACTACATCTGGTAAGAGGACCCAACACAGATTTTTAGATAGCAGATCTTGTATATCCACAGTTTGACGTAAGGGGGATAAACACTAACATTCTGGCCTACAGTTATCTGTGAGATTCCATGTAACAAAATCCTTCTCTTTGGGCTGTCGTACACAATATTAACAGCCCACTCTTAAGTAGATTGGTGTGAACAAATGATTTTCACAATAAATATGTCAGGCCAATGGCATTTACTGTAATATTTCATAAGAAACTGATCAGACCTATAATCATGACCAATGGCCTGCCTTTATAACCAAATCAGTCCTGCTGTAATTAGTATACACTTTCCACAAGCCTAAATGTGCAATCCAGGCACAGGTTTCTGTGTAAGCGCACAACTTTGGCTCAGTCAGATTCTATCCTCATAGGAACCGACGTGGGTGAGGTTTAAGCCCTTCTCTCAGTAGTACTCCAAAAGCTCTGTGTTTTTGTTGCTCACAAATGTTCTGGCAAAGGCCCCGCTGTCAGGCCAGACTTAAAAACAGGTCACTCGTGAGGAGAGGGCCAGTCAATCCACATTTCTCCAATGTATAAACGTGGGATGTTGTTAAACTGATACTCAAAATTTTGCTTCACCTAAATGTTCATTTGTTTACTTCTAAGCAGCAATTAGATTATTATTAGGGCTCCCAGTTTTATGGTATACATTTTTTGACAGTTTTGTCTGTATTCATCCATATTTATTTTTTCAGCCACTTAATAGGGCTTTGTGATGCAGTTTGGTCAGAATGGACTCCATTTGCAATAGCAGCTTTTGTGAACCAACCTGTGCTGAAAGCAATCACCTTTCTCATTCTGCAAAACAGGCAATAAGGGCCAGATGTAGCAAAGGTTTTTACCCATTCTGTGTCTATGGGAAAAAGTGTTCATACATATGGCCCTTCTTCACTTGTATGAAGATGAGGTGGGACGTGGCTGAAATCCAAAAGCGAGAAGTCCTGGCCATCTCAATTGAAAAGGCTATAGACCATAGCGGGCCTCCAAATCTGATACATAGTTATATATATGATTGTAAGCTGGCAAGGAATAATGTGAGAGAATGCTGTCTGTCCAAAATAACCAGTAGCTATGCTGTAATGTTCTAAATGTGTTTAGACTCACCAGGAGTTAAAGCAGCATGTCTCCATATAGTGTGCCTTTTTGGTAAAGGCTAACAAGACAGTTTCATATAAGTAAACTAGAATAGCTTTTTATATTGCAGGATATGTAGACTGTTTACTTTTTTAGATCAGGTATAAGCTATTGTCCAAGAAAAATCAGACGTCCTGAATTATTTGTTGTGGGAATGTAATAGGCCTGTGATGTAATGCCAGAGATGTTGGCACCAGTGGCTTCTAGATTGCCATCAAGCTTTCCTAGGATTTATCTACATGCCAGCTATCAGAGTAGTACTGTAGAAGAGCTAAAACAAACAAAAACACCATATGTGACACTTTGGCTTTGTCCTTTCAGTCCAGCAGCATTTTTTGCGTACGACTGCCTAGTATTTGTACTTTTACTGTGGGCGAGTCTCCCTACCTATGTCTAACAGTAGTTGGACTGAATATGGTTACTGGCAGTATCTGCCTTTTAAGGTAAGACCGCTCCTGGGCAGCTGGGGTAAAAGGCACTTGGCCAGTTACAAATAAAAATGTGCGCAAACTGCACGTCTGAGGTCGGTACAGAAGGAAGCCTGCAAGGATTGGTGCTGACCTGTGGTTGACCTTATAATGGTAGTGGGCATTCATAGGTCAGTAAGGATTACTGGAAGATCTGAATGCTTTCACTGTTTAATACCTATAGGTGAAATCTGCTCTAAAGTGCAGTTTCTCTCCACTTAGCCACACAGTCCAGCGAGATGTTAAATTGGGGGTAAAAGGTGCACACCAAGTTTGAATTTGCCGTGCACAACACACAAAATCAACATCTTATGAGACTTCAAGATTTGTTGTATTATTAAGGCTTCACTTATATTCAGATTCCAGGCTTTTGATTCCTTCTACTGGGCCAGGTTAATTACTCTGCTCCACAGCAGAGGGAACAAAGGCCTCCACACCCAAAAGGAGCAATTATCAGTGATTTAAACCAGTTCCTGGGAGAGGAATGGGTGTAGGGGAATATACATTTGATAATTAGATTGTCCCACTACACCCGAGCTGGGACCACCTAGGCCCATCAGAACAAAGAAGGGAGTCCAGACCTCTGAAGCCAACACAGTAGAGGCTGGCCTTTGGCGATTTAGGCCCATATTTATACTTTTTTAGCGCCACATTTGCATAATTTTTTGACGCAAAAGCGGCGCAAATTTACAAAATACTGTTGTGTTTTGTAAGTTAGCACCGCTTTTGCATCAAAAAGTGACGCAAATGCGGTGCAAAATAAAAAAAAATGTATAAATATGGAACTTGGTGAGAAGGATTAAGGCAGGGATGGCAAGTAGGGGCAGAGCTGAGGCCCACCTAGGAGCTCTTTCCAGAGAAAACCTGACAGAGCAATGTTGGTACATCCCAGAATGCTTTTCATGAGGGTTGGGACAGGGATGATGTGGCATCCCAGGATTGGTCAGGTGTGCCGGTCATCTAGAAATGTCCACCCCTACTTAAAAAACACCTGCATATGGATAGACCACTGAGGAGACTGGAAGGTGACAATGGTGTAAAGCAGCGGTTCCCAACCTGTGGGCTGCGGACCCCTAGGGATCCGTGACACATTCCCAGGAGGTCTGCTGGCCTGGGCTGGGAGAAAGGCACTTCTCCAGCTGGGGCCTCTAACAGTAACACATGTGTGTTTTTATTTGTGCAGCAGTGTAAAAGCCCTCAAAGTTCAGTGTACAACCAGCAGCTTTCCAGAGAACATAAAAGCGTCAAGATAACTCTGGTGATTAATGTACCTGCTGGAGCAAGATGGGAGTTTTGTCTAGTGGCAGTTTTGACTCCTCTAAGTTATCGCAGATGGTTAATAGGCCTGCTGCAAAGAACAGTATTTTATATGCATAGCACAGTGGGTTACTGTTTTTGTTACAGAGATTCTTTTGTTACTATGCAGTTTATAAATTACAGTCATAACATAGCAGAGTAGCTATGAACTGCCATCAAAAAGCTGCGTGCAAATTGCATGGCACAAATTAGACCGTCTGGTTTTTCCCAGTCTCTCATTATCCTTATGCTGCTAAAAAAAAAAGGGGTTGCTTTCGTAGAAATACATTCTTATTATTAAAGTCCACGCTAACCACTGTTATGTTCTGAAACCTGAGTTTGTGCTTTTCCAGACCAAGCCCTCTTAGAAAATGCCTACCAGTGTTGATGACATGTAAATCCTGCACCTTGTAGTCCCCTGTAAAGTGCACCAACACCCTACAGTGGTATGAGAGGTGCTATATAATAAATTAATTACATGTGGCAGGAAGGCTATGGCGATATGAGAGGCTCTTGTGGTTTTACTTCCATTCCCCACCACATTTATGTGAAAAAAGCTTTCTCTGGTCTTATATACCTAAAAAATAAAAGCAGAATCGCCTGGGAGATGTAGAATCTGACCTGAGGATTAAGCTTTCCTAAACAAAACCAAATATTGAAAGGTTAGTTGCCAAGATGCAGCACCAACCTTCCCATTAAAATGTTTAGATTTTTTTATATTTTTTCAATATAAGATAATTATATCATTAGCAATTCAAGTATTTGTTTGGTGTGTACTTGTTTATGTATTTTGTGCGAATTACTGTTTTAATGTTTGAAATTTAAATTGTACAAATTGCTTGGGGGTCCCCGGCTTTTAGTAGTGATTAAGTAGGGGTCCTCAGGAGTCAAAAGGTTGGGAACCACTGGTGTAAAGGATGATTGGCTGGAAAGAGAGACCATCTGATGCCCTGCCAAAATGGACTAAGGACTTTGATTCCCAACTTAAGACCCCTTAGGGCCAGTTTGATGGAAGAGCTGGACCCCAATGCCCCTCCCTCCTGGGTGCTCTGCAAGTCAGCCAGGAGGCTGTGGGGCCTGCAGAGTTTGGACACTAGCATGCTCTGCTGGCTGGTAGCGGAAAAGCTGTGCAAGATGATACACCAGGAGGAGAAGAGCACCATAAGCCAGGCAGAGAAGACATCTGGAGCCGGAAAAAACAAGCTTACTGAAAAATGTGCTGCCATTAGAAGCCTGTTGACCAAGCTCCTGGTATCTTGGCCTGCCTACCAGGAGCAAGTCCAGCAGGACGAAAATTGGCCCAAAGGGGCTTGAGATACACTGTTTAGAAGATTTGCTCTTTTAACAACTGAACATGAAGAAAAACAAATGTGGGTTGCTCTGCCATATCTTCAGTACACCCCCCCCCCCCAACCACAAAATGTGTTAATTAGCTGTGGGGGTGCAGGCTCCCTGAGACTCCCCTCCCTGATTGCGAATTGTCCATGGGGGCTAGCACGAGCCAGCATGATGACAAAAGAAGGGGTCTTGCCCAGGCCTGTGCATTTATGATGGTCCCGGGACCCCATTTGTGGGGCTCAGGATAACAAAAGAAGATGGGGCATGTTGCTGCTCCTATGTTTTGAGTCGGGGTGCACAGACTTCTTACCTTTCTGCCCCCTGGCGATGGTTCAGGTTGCCTGCCTCAACAGGAGCCGTGAAGAGAATGCTCCTGCCCAGTGAGAGTAGAAAGACATGTGGCTGGCTCCTGCACTGCACCAGGACAGAGGTGCTGTGCAAAGAGAGCAATCTCTCCTTCCCTTCCACCGACCACAGCCCCCAGCATGCTTGGACCAGTCATGGGTACCCTGGGTGGGACCAGGCACCCACCAACCAAAACAAAATTAAAGGAATGAGGCCACTGATTAGTTATTCATTTTCCCCACCTGGAGCGCTCCATAATAACGCCCAAGGGGATTGAATATACACATGCCTCTTTGATGGTGCCCTAAGAAGGGGCAGTGGCACCACCAACTAATTCTGTGTGTGTTGCGTGGGAGATGCAGATGTCACAGCCCCCTTAAAGTAAAGTGACACGTTTGTGGTTGTAAACGCTTTATTGGTAGCTTTGTGACTGGACATTGCAAGGCTTCTAATGGGTCCATATAAGCAGGGCCATTGGAATTATCCTATTCAGTGGCTGTAGTGCTTTTCACATAATTATGGAGTTGCCGCATTTGCCACATAATCCGTCTGATGTTTAATCTGCAGATTCTAACCAAAAAAGTTTGTTCTAGCTGAAAAAATCAAAAGTTATTAAAAACTGTCACAACACATATGCCTGCACAGTGAAAGACCTTTCTCAGAAGTTGACTGGTCACCTGTTATTTGGATATTGCTGTATATTGTTGTTTAACTGGTACTACTGAGGTGATGTGATATTGCCCAAACAGTGTTAACAGGAGTAAAAAGGAGGGGGGTGGGGCTTGGCAGCCGAAGACGGAAGGGCCTGCTAGCCGAGCTCATGCTTTGAGGCTGTGCTGTCCTCCACAAACCTGCCTTCAGGTGTGGCACAGTGTATCAGCGAGCAGCTGAAGGCAACTATAATTGCAGCAGTCATCGGGGCAGCTGATAAGAACCTCCAACACACACCATGGAGCATAACAGTACCAGGTGAGCCCACTCCCCCAGAACCGCTCGGCGTGCCCTAGTGGCATACCACCTTAGGTACAGAGTCTGCAGAGACTGGGATAGACTGGTGCCCAACACACAGAAGGGAATGCTACTAAACCCCCACGCCAAATGGTAAGGCCATCATGTGGCTGGAAGAAAAGGTAGATGGGTGACGTTCACTGCCACTTTCGTTGACTGGGCACATAGCTATAACAAAGATGATTATTCTGACAAAGTTTATATACCTTTTTATTAACTTACCCCTGGTTCTCACTTGTGGTTTTTTAAACGGCTTTGCTCCGCCCTTGTAACTTTGGTCTGGGCTGGCTGACAACCTAGACTTTCCTGGGAACAACTGACACTTCCGTTTGACTGAGGTGGGCTGGCGGCCCCTGATCTTACATTATACTTACTACCAGTCCGTTCAGGCACATTTTGCACATTTTTGGCTTCACCCTATTCGTTACTTACCCCACTTAGTGCCTAAGAGTGAGGCTGTGTGGCATGACAGGCTACTTCGGCTGTTGGTTGGGCTGCCCAGGCCCAGACTGCGCGGGGTTGACACCATGATGTGCACGGTGAGAGCCTGGATGGCGCTGCTGAAGTCGCAGATAGGGGGTCTCTTCGCCCCTTCCATACCGATCTTAGACGTGGGTGACATGCAGTTGACGGACGATGCACGGGTGCGTGAGTTCATTTGTGAGTCTGGCTTGCTTACCATAGGGTCTTGGTTTCCTGAGGAGTGATTTATTACACCCAAAGCTGCACTTGGTGATACGCGTGATATGGCGCCACATCGACTATTCTTTCTGAGCTTGCATGCCATGCTGCGCGCATTACCCTTGCTTCACAGAGATGCCTGCGACGTGCAGAGCTCTGGCGCTCATGTGCCAGGTGCAGGCCTCGCGCAGGCTTATAACTAAGTTGTATGTATGTATGCATGCATGCAACTCGAAGCAGGTGGGATGGTGGCTATGGCCAAGGCCCACTGGGAGGTGGACTTGGGGGAGCCCATTTAAGATGAAAAGTGGCAACGCTATTGCACGCACATGCGGGTGTTGTTTCCCAACTACAGACTGTGTTTAATTCACTTCAATTTTCTGCATCGATTATATTATACGCCTCCTCGGTTGAAGAAAATGGGCCTCTGGAATGAGGAGTGTTGAGAGATGCATGACCCTGGACGCAGACTTCATGCATCTTGCATGGAGCTGCCCATTGCTATGCGCATACTGGTCAGTGGTGTTGCGGGTGATTGAGGTGATGACTGAGACCAAGCTACCACAGTACCCCAAGCTCACCCTCCTGGGGGATGTTGAGGGACTCCCCGCTGCCCACAGGAGACTGATCGGACTGCTGCTGCTGCGGGCTGAGGGTAGGGTGGTAATGTGTGGGGGGTGGAGGACTCCTCGTTCGGAGTGGTTGCAGGATGTTTCATATTGTCAGGACCAATTGATGATTTACTGGGACCTGATGCTGGAGGGTTCTCTGGCTCCTCTGCGCTCCTTTTTAGAGACCTCTTTGCTGCTGATTTCCTACCCTTAGCGCCCTCTGACTTGTGCAATGGCTTTGCCCTCCTGCTGCATTACCTCCTTGCTGGTTTCCTATGTATGTCAGATCTGTAGGCTATGTGATAACTATCTTCTCCCACCTCTTCTGCTCTATTGTCTTCCTCTCTTCTCTCTCTGTCTCTGCTTTTTACTCTGTGCTGTGGAGGTCGTTTGTATGTTGTTTCTTTTATACGTTGGGGGGTCATATTATTGCGTTTTTAGATTATAACAGTGATTTATGGTGTTGGTTGATTGCCTCTTGAGTGCCCACAAAGCTGTTGGCTGGGAAACTTTCATGCTATTTACTTTACTATTTGGACATGATTGATGTTTATGACCTCCTCGAGGTGTTTTTGATGTTGCTCTTTATAAAGGCCAAAAGAAATTATAATAAATCCAAAAGAAGAAGAAAAAAACCCACGCCAACATCACCGTGGACCCGACAGACGCACCAGGACTCGAGAGGCGAGGGAGCACAGACAAACCAGCTTGGTTCTTTCACTCGGACTCTGCCGGGGGTTCCACTGGGACCGATTGTTTGCGCCACACAGTCCCTGTGTTGCACATCCCCAGTCAAGACTCGGACCCCAATCTTTATAAGAGAGCCGCACTAAGGTTGGGGGGCAGCCCTGTCTGGAGATTAGCTAACACCCAGCAGCGGACTGCCGGCTCAGCCAGCTGGAGACCTGACCTAGAGCCTTCACTTTCTTTTGGGGGTTTACAGACAAACAGGCCTGCCCCTGCCCTATGCAGTGTCACTCAGACCCCTGTAGTCCCAATGCACCATATGGACTGAAATCTGGCTCTACCCACTGCTAGAGATGGCGTGTTGCATAAGGGGAAAGAAGAAATTCCCATTCCCTAGAGGAAGGCCTAAGTCAGCGTGAGGGCGGGCGGCCTCATCTTGGGGGCATAATCACCCCAGCCCAGCCCAGCCTAGCCGATGTGCCACAAGTTATTCCAGACACAACCCGGCAGTGGGAACTCTGCATGAGCCATGGCGGGCTTGACTCGGCATGCAATTGGTATATAGCGGAGCAGCCACGGGGAAGAGTGGCAAGACAAAAGCGATCATTTGGGGTCCCCATTTATCACCCCACAAGCTCACCCCATAACCCCTGCCCTGGAACACTGCTGGGGGGCCCATCTCCAGAGCAGGCGCTGCGGGGGGCATGGGCCTGCGACCCTCCCCCCTAATGGACTACAGACACGCAACCCTCTCAGCCCCTGATGTTTGGGCACAAAGGACCCATATCAAAGTCCAAAAATGCATGCCAAGAAGATCCATTGTGGTGGAGTGAAAAGGGGTTCCCCCAGTTCACCCACCTCAACTCCACAGCAGCTACATCCCACAAACCATTTGGCTCGTGTAGCATCCATCATCTAGCTGGATACTTGGAAATGCGGAACCGGGCTGATCTCCAACAATAACTAGATCTAGGGTGAAAAGGGACTCCCACTTGGACTGCCCTTGCCACCTCCAGGACTGACCAGAACGAGCCAACAGCCACCTGGTATATTCCCCAGCTGGAAGAGAGGCTATACCAGCCTAATACAGCCCGAAGGACTACGGGTGTCCACTACATCAGATGTTATGGGCAGACAGAAAATGACAAAGGGTCCATCCCGCCATCCATCATCAACACCTAGATCACCGGATCTGCTTGACAGAGGAAACCCAACATCTTCACAATCCCTGGACTGCACTGCTAAACTGAATGCCATTTTACATGTCATTGACACCAGGCACCCCTATTGAATCTGGCATAGAAAAAGGTTGGGTGGAATTTGGGCTCCTCCACGAAGATTAGTGGAAAATCGCCTCCAAGGTCATCTATACAGAGTGCAATATTTGACATGAAACCACAACTGGCGGACCAGGAAAGGACTATGCAGGACCTTCTTGGACTGGTGTGAGCACACAGTACCCGCCAGTAGGCCTCACCGAGGATATCTCCCAACCAGTGGTAGCAAAGATGCTCCAGTACAAAGACACACCATCGTGCAAGCAGCCAGACATGCAGCCACGCTTGAGTACGAAAACTGTCACATATCAGTCTTCCCAGACTGCACAGTGTTGACTCAACGCCAACGTTCCTCCTTTCTAGCAGGTTAACGCCCCCTCCGGGACTTGAATATTCAATACTCTTTATTGTTCCCAATGAAGCTAAAGATAATCTGCGACCAACCAGCCCACGTCTTTACAAAAACTGACTCTGCTTGGGACAGTGTGGAAACTACTTTTGAGGGAAGCTGCAGACCTCCAGCAGCCAACACTACCATGTCCCACTGGGAAAACAAAGGGAGCGGAAAAACAAACCACGAAACAGAGCCGGTGTGGCTCCCAGGGTGCTGTCCCTGCACAAACTGCTCCAAAGCCAACAATCTGCCATATATGCAGCATTTGCTCTCAGTCAGTCCTTAACTACTCAACACACAGACTCCAGCACCACTGTGAACGGCATCCCCCTTAAAAGCCTCCCACTCCCCTCCGACATCTTCCCCTCCCACTCCTAGTATTGACCACCAACCCCTAGCAGCCTGTGAATGGTCTACTTGCCCACAGGCAACATGACTTGGATTGCATGTCGGAGGCATCTCACCTACTAAATTCTTCATTCTGAGCAGTGATTTGCCACCGCCCCTGTTCCATGTGCTGGCTCTTTAAGCAACAGTTTGGGCGTGCAGCTACAGGCTCCAGTTCCTGTTATCATATTGTTTATCTGTTGTCTTTCCTCCCACAGCATGAGCGACGCATGACTCTTCCCTGCCCAAACCAGCCCACCAACCCCATGGACCGGCATGGGCAATTCGATTGGCGTTCACACACCGGCCCCCACCTCCCCAAACTCACTTGATATCACCAAATGGCCACTAAACACACCACAAGATTTATCACAGTAAATGTGCGGGGGATACATTCAGCATGCCGTAGCTGTTCAGTATAAGCTTACACCAAAAGACAGCAAGCACACATTCATTTCTGGCAGGGGACCCATCTCACTAGCAGTGAACTCCAATGTCTCAGTAGATGGAGAGGCACGGTCTACAGCCTGGCATAATCCACATATTCACAGGGTGCTCTGCTCTTGATACTCCCTGGCACTCCCTTCCAAACTCAAAGCACTGTTATTGATATGGAGAGACGATAAGTCTTTGAGGGCGGGGTAGACAGTGATCCTGTCCTCCCAGATTATCTATCTATCTAATCTATCTATCTATCTATCTAATCTATCTATCTAATCTATCTATCTAATCTATCTATCTAATCTATCTATCTAATCTGTCTATCTATCTAATCTATCTATCTAATCTATCTATCTAATAACAGAAGACGTTCTGCACCACTTTACCAGGAATCCTAGCCCAGTGGGTAGGCATCTCCCACCCACTCCCATGGTCACTAGAGGCTTCTGCATAGAAAACATAGCTGGTGTTCATAGGGAACTGGTTAGAGTCCTCTGGGATGCCGAGGAGGCAGGGACCATATTGGATAATCGGCCCCCTCTCAAATGTCACAGAGCGCTTCGCCCTTACAGCTGCTAAGAAACATCAAGCTTCTCTGGTGGAGAGCCTCCTCTGTTATGACTTAACGGAATACACAGCCTGGCTGCACGCTAAAGGGGACAAACCCAGTTGCATACTAGCTTGGTGTATCATATCATGAAACACATAACCCCCTTTACTAAAATAGCCCCAGATACAGGCCCAATCCTGAGGTACCACTCATCTTTACTACAAGCATTCAGATCTTATTACACCGAGTTGTACAAGGCCCCTCTTACTCTACCTTCTGGAGCAATCAGACGCTTCTTGACCAATAACCCCCCCCTACCCCCCCCCCCCCCACACACACACAACCCATGGTCTATCACTTTCTTGGAACGAGAAGAACTAGACAGGCTACATTCGGTGGCTAGGGTGAAGAACGCAATACATGATCTGGCATGTCAAAATACCCCAGGATTGGACGAGCTCCAAATAGAATATTATGATCAGTTCTCGACTTTCCTCGCCCCTAGATTAGTCAAGGTATATTTTGAGGCACTCACCACAGGCGAGCTTCTTGCCTCTCTCCAGGGATCTCTTCTGGTGTCCCTGCTGAAACCAGACAGGAATCCCCCTTGTCTCTCCTATTTCCCAGTAGCCATACTGGGTGCCGACTGCAAGATCCATAGCAAGATCCTCTCGGAATGATACGTGCAGGTACCACCTGCCCTAGTCCACCCTATTCAGACCTGATCAGGCCACGCTACGTTATCCGCAGGCAGCATGTCTCATTCTGGACCTTGAAAAGGCCTTTGATTCCCTGTCCTGGAATTACCTCTTTGAAGTCCTACAGGCGATGGTCTTAGGGAAGCGTCTTCTAACATATATAAAATTGTTGTACACAAACCCATTATCCAGGGTACGCATTGGCTGCTTGATCTCACCACCCTTTTTCCATAGGCAGAGGAATACATCAGGGATGCCCTCTTTCCCCTCTTCTCAGTTGCTATGGAGCTGTTGGCCCACCGCTTTTGCCTGGAGTGTAAAAAATTGGAAAATCTCCCTAGACAGACTCGCACACGCCATGATGCTTTACACTTAGGACCTACTATTATAACCTGGAACGCATCTGAGGCCACAGCCTTGATAACCGTGACCTTTCAGGACTTTGAAGAAGTAGCAGGCCTTCGTGTTAACTGGGGCAAACCGTGCCCCTTTCCATTTCGCAATGATGCCTCCTCACAGATAATCTGTATGAGAGATACTCCACCAACCTGGAAGACCGCAGTGGTCCTGTACCTGGGGGTTAGATTATATCATTCCCAAAGGGACCTCTTCGAGGGCAACCTGAAACATGTTTTCACAGTCCTCGAATCCCAAATGTGATTTTAGCAGTGGCTACCCCAAGCCTTGCCAGTCAGGATATCACTCTCCAAAATGATTGCCCCGCCTCCTATATTACTTCATAAATGTACTGTTGTCCCAGCCCCCACTCACGACTCTGATTTCCTCCCTAGGTCCTTTTACTGCTGACGGCGAACTATTTCAAGACTCCTAGCTCCTTACATCCAATGAAATAAGTGACAACTATATCACCTCACCCCCACAGGTCAGTTCCTAACACATGCGCAGCTCCAGGTGGCACTCCACTCTTTATGGGGAGTGTTGGATGTAGTATCGCCTACCTATGCAGTGAGCATACCTTGTACCTTATGAGAGGAGGGCAACACCACATCACATGGCTATATATAGCTATTGGAGAGCGTACACAGACTCCACTTGCCCACCTCTAGAACCTTTGGGAAGAGTATGTAGTGAGTCCTACACAATACCAAGTGGAGCAAAACCCTGGAGTCACCCCAGACTGTCTCCACTTTTACAGAACTGATCACACTAAACTCCTGTGAGGAGAACAAAGGAGCACAGGCAAATGGCAGCCTGTTGAGCTGCGGATGCCATGGGCTCCTGCAGCGGAATCACCGGGCTGTGTGGTTGTTTCCTCCTCCCCTGCTGCACATCTGAATTTTGGCAACATTAGACTACACGTTGGTAAGCGGCGGGAAGGGAGGGCACCTCTGGAGCATGTTGGACCTAGCTGCCTGCCCCCTCACTACTCAGTAATGAAGACAGGGTGCCTTTGCATAAAGGAATGCGGAGTCTGTGTAGGTGCTGAGATTTAATGCCCTGTGCACCATCGACCTGACTAATGCTGAAATGGCACTCTTCCCTCCCCAAAACGCCTTGAATTCTTAGCAGAAAGTGGAGTCAATAACCAGTCTGTGGGCCAGATCTTTAATATTGGTGCATGCCAGGAGATTGCATGGGTGCACAGGCCACTGGTGAGGAAGTGGCATGAGTCTGAATCGTCTGGAGTGCCAACGCTTTGGGCCAGTGTCTGCCAGCTGCCTGCTGAGGGGGCAGTGGCTTCACAATTTGGGGGAACAGCAGCTTTGGGGCAGTGCCGCTGGAGGTGGAGGGACGCTGGAGGAGGGTTGAGGAATTCGGGCCACCCTCATATCCTATCTTTATCCTGGGAATACTGTGATTGGGTGGAAGTGAGTGCATGATTGAACCTGTAAGTGACTCCGAAGCAAGTATGGTTAAACCACGAACAGTCAGGGGATCCCACGGAGGTGGTGACTGTTTAAAGCCCCCAGGACAAGGAGGAGAAACCTTTGGCCTTGGCGGTGCATGCAGCCACAATTGTGGATGCATTAGAGGATATTAAAAGGTCCCTGGAAATGCAGATTGCCGTGCATGCGGTGGGGCTCTTGCAAGAGGATTGAAGGAAGCTTCCTGACCGAGTGAAGGAGACTGAAGGTACTTTGGAGGCAACATTACCACAGGTGAAAGACCTTAACCAAAGGGTTTTGGTAATGGAAAAAGAAATGTGATAGCTGGCTACTAAACTTGAAGGTGCTGAGGGTAGGTGCCGTAGTCATAATATGCGCCTGGTTGGGATGCAAGAGAGTGGAATGTCCATCAGTGGAACTCTGTCTGGAGGATAGTTGGTGAGGACAGTTCTGCGAGGTGCACCCTCAAAATGTTTCTCCATGGAGCATGCACACAGAATCCTGGCAACCAATGCCGAACCCCCACAATTCCCCCCCCCCCCCCCTTACACACACACACACTCCCAGGCTCCCTATCGCCCGGCACGAATCTGCGTTCTGTAATAGCATGCTTGATGAACTTCCAGGACAGAGACGTAGTTCTTCAGGTGGTGAGAAAGCGCAAACTTTGGAATATTGATGGCCATGAGTTTAATCTATATATAGCCTATACTATTCTAATTCAAAAACAAAGAGGGGCATATGTTCTGGTTTAAAAATAAAAATAAAAATAAAAAAGGTAATGAGTCGCTTGAGGTATGCGCTCCTCTACCAAACGAAACTCAGGGTAGAATATGAAGGGAAGGCATGCTTTATGACTACGCTTCGACGCCTAGTCAGTGGTAGTAAGCGCTATATAAATACTATTACAATTACACAGCAAGAGGCCTGGGCCGATTGCTGGATGCCGAGGTAGGAGGTGGCTGGGAAAAACTGGTGTAAACACAGCAACAGGAGGAGGAACAAGGCCTCTTTAACCCCAGAACAAATGAAAGTTGCACAAGTCAAAACGGTGCTAGAAATCAAACACAGTAGAGATATCTAGAGCAATAACCAGTGGAGATCACTGGCACCGGAGAGTGGCGATAGTGGATCGGATCACACTGAAACGGAACATGGCTTTGAGGAAGAACTGTTGCCAGTTGTGATGCCTTTGACAGCAGATCAAATGGGCGGGAGGGCGCCTTATATATTAATATGCCCAACACTAGGGACTTTGGCTTCAAGATGGGGGCTATAACTGATGGAGGCTCCATTTGGGAACCTGAGTCCCTTGATGAACGGTTCAATGATAGTGACTGTTGGCCGTGACCTGTAGACAGATTCACACACTTGTTTGTTTATTAGGTTTGGGGGACTATGTATTCAGCATGTTTGAGGGTTAGTTAGTTTTACGATCATGGCACTGTAAAGTAGGGTTGAGGGCTTGTCATTGGTTATTATCATCATCAATGTTTTTTTGCATGTTTTCGCACCATAGTATACGGATGCGCTCCAATCAGTCGCTCACTGGGCCCAGCAAGGAAGAAAGAAAGGTACACACAATGGTACAGACCAAACAATTCTCATAAGTGACATAGGATGTTAACCGGTTGGGCAACATGGCAAAAAGAGGACAAGTTCAAAAAGCTATCTCTATATACCAACCTGACATTATATAGCTACAGGATACCCATCTTGTGGATGCATAACTTTGACCAGTTTGTATTTGCCCCTTCCTAAACTTCAGTCATGCACAACACACATCCGGATCCACGGGTCTGTAGATTCTTATGTGTGAATCACTTGTGTTCATGCACCGATTCACAAGGTAGCTATTTAGTGTTTTTCTTTTTTTGTGTTAATATGCCGGTTTACCTTTGTTACCCCCCTCCCCAACAAGTGTGTGTGTGGGGGGGGTGGGGGGGAGCTGTACTAACTAAGGTATAACATACATACATACATAATAGTGTGAGAGGATTTCATCTTGGTATTAGATACACACCTGGACAGGACCTGTGCCAAAGAGGAAGGGTGGGGGGAATGACAAGAAGCAGACTGGATGGTTTTGCTCAGGTGCTGGAGTTGTGTGACATATGGAGGGCTCTACATGGGCAGGAACGGGGCTGCTCCTTCTGCTCTGGGGCTCACGGGTTCCGCTGTCGTCTGGATTACTTTTTCACTACGGCCGACGTATTGCCCAGTGTTGGGGACTCAGAATATTTGCCTCAAGGCATTAGTAATCATTCACCTCTGAGAGTAAGAATGGAAATTGGGGGGAGGAGGGTGGTGTACACATCCCAGGCTGAATGGACAATGGAGGCATGATGCCTTACCAATGAGGTGGTTGTTAGTAGCCTGGAACAGGCTTTCATGCACTACTTTGTGGAAAGCTTAGTTGGTGCAAAGCTGCATGGTCATATGGGAGGCTTTGAAGGCCACTATTGGAGGGAATTTCATCACTAGGGGTGTCTGAGACCGTAGGAAACGTCAGCAGCGGTTGGTCACGTTAGCAAGTCAACCATATGATGAGATTATGATGCTTTGCTGACGCCCAAGTGTGGGGTGGGGTGTGTCAGGGTAGTAAACCAAAATAAAGGCAGAGTAACGGCTACTGGCCAACAATGAGATCTGGACAGTTTTTCTTGTTAAACAAGTCTGAAACTCATCCCCAACCTCAGCCTTTTGCACCAGCTGATGGAGGCTCCCGTTCACAACTTTCCATTATGTCCCCCCATCTCCTAACAGTACACACTGGGAAACACTGCGGCAGCGTCTTGTATGGAAGCAGGCAGCTCACTGATTCATCCTATACGAATAACGAGCCAGTACACATCTTTATTGGTCTTGATAGCAACACACAAGCTAAATAAGGCATCCCTATAATAAATGCTAAGTCCTTTTCACACGGCCTGCAAAGCTACCGAACCATGTAACGTTCTGCTTCTTCTAGTGAAATTATAATGTACCGGATGGATGTGGTTTGTCTAAAAAAAAGTTAAAATGACAAACTAATGAAGTAATTGTAGAGAAGAATCACACCGGAATTGGGTTCTCCACGGTTTATTAATAAATAACTCCTGGTAAACACGACATGTGTAGGAGACGGGATGTCTCCTGGCTCTCGCCTCGTCCTTCTCAACCACCTCCCACCAACACTCTCACTCAAGAACACTGTTCTCGTGCAGCGTGATGGGCTGAACGCGCACATCGCGCTGCACAAGTGAGTTCCATCACAACAGTAATACTGGGGCAAAATGTGCTACATAATCTGGCTTTTCTTGCCACTTTACTTAGTTAACCCTGCCTCATAATATGGTCCTACCCTGCTACACAATTCTGGTGGCCCTGCATCTAAGTATCATTATTTTAATGATGATATTGCTAAAGTATACCAAGTGGTTATTGTTATTAATATGGTGTCCCTGACATCCAATAGGCCTGCCTCGTATATTAAGATGGCAATCTGACAAAGCCAGTAAGCCTGCCTTACACGTACTGAGGCTATGATACTTAGCAAAGCCAGTAGGCCTTACTTATAACTAATGATGTTGATGTTGCAACTGGAATAGTTGGAGGTGGGGGGTGTACTGTGTTAGGGAGGTTTAGGATTTACTAGGGTGTTATATTTTATGAGGGTGCCACCTAAGATACTTCCATCTACCTGAATGTATATATCTAATGTAATGAATGTGGTAGTGTACTTAATAAAAGTACTTTTCCTTTTTAACAGAAAAGTCAATGGCTGGACCGTAATTTGAGTGTTGTGTGCCAATAAATTGGGAGTGCTGCCTAGCACCACCTCCCTGAGGAGGCCTTGGATTTCTCTGCTTCGCTACCCTGATAGAGGCAAATGCTAAAGTGGGTACTTGGTCCCTAGTGAAAAGACAATTGCACAATTATTACTTGTGCAATACCCACATACTTCACAATTAATAACCCAATTTCTTACAGCTTATCTGCCAAACCTTTGGATTTAAGTATATGTGCCATTTCCATGTCTTCACTGTGCTTAAGATTGACACTTTAATGCTTTTTGGGACTCGTTGGTTGACACTTTTTTTTAATGAGTAGAATAAGTTTTTCTGTTTATATATTCGGTTGTATTTCACATATTCCCTCCTTAATGCAATGTAGTTATATGGAAGGTCCACTAGAGCAGCTGCAACACAAGCAGTCGTCGTGGGAGGGAGCTAGCTTATTTCAATTTTTTTAAAAGGCTCGTCCTGGAAATGTGTGTGGCAGCATAACAAATGGTACACTTTTAATTTCAGTCCCTTATTACCTAGTACATGGAATCCCACTAGCGGTCAGGGCATTGGGCTACCTAAGCAGCTATGAGATACTGTGAACATGAGCTATGGGGAAGTGGCTAGCATTTAATTACAGAAGAGACATAAGAGTTGCTTTCGGGACATGCTTATCTTTAGTGAGGACAATAAATACAAATGGGAACCTTCTAAATAAAGTGTCCCAAAACAGCAAATGACCGCCCAGGTTGTCATACATTTAATTCACTTGGCCAACTAGGCATTAGACTAGTAAGGCCAGCCTGCCTCCGGCTGAAGTGGTGCTATGTATCCTAGTATGAAAAGTGTGCACAATATATTGCTTTTTTGATGTTGATAGTATTTTCGTTTTTACGTTCCCCATGATCGGTTTGGAAAAATTATGCTCTATCTGAGATTAGAGGACAGAAGAACATCTATGTGAGCATGGTTTGAAATGGCAAGCCCTCTAGTTAGGCATTTCGAAACATTTGTTTAAACATCAACAGGAAATCCAAAATGCAGCAGCGAGAACCGCACAAAGATCATTTTAATTTTGCCACGATATTCTCCTAAAAAAAATTGTTCTGAAGACGCTGTTGATTAGGTACCATGGCCGCCTTTGTCCTCTATCCTTCACTGTGGAGCTCTGGTGAACTCCCATTGAGGAGTATCACTGGCATAATCTTTTTTAGAAAACGCCAGAAGGCATATCTCTTCTACAGTGGCTTCACTGTCCTAGATCTTTCTCTGTGAGGAGATCTGGCTTTGTCTTGGTGCCACGTAACCTTTTGGGGTAAACGAGAGCTTTAAAAATGACAAAATACCGCTACGTTCTCGTAGTTTCAAATCACTTCATGTTTCTAAAGTACTAGTTTTTTTCCTAGCCGCTGCTCCAGTTTCACTGAGTAGTCCCGTGGTGTTCGAGTAAATGCATCTCCTTAGGTGCACTGAAAGGAATTCTGAGGACATTGTAAACCTCAGTTCGGTTTTTATCTCAACTTCAAAATGGTACTTTCATACTCCTAAATTTTAGGTTATTTACTCAGAGGAACGATTATAGAAAAATCACATGTACTGTACTGAGCTCTCTGTTCCCTTTAGCTGTCATCCTGCTTAAATCCCTCCACGTTATTTTTGGTCTAGTGATGTTTGAAGAGAGCTGGTGCTTGTCATTTCGGAGAAGCCTTATTTAATTTCACTTTGTGAATTCTAATACCTATTATCATATAAATAAGGAACAGTGATGTACAAACCGACAAATGAAATATCTTTATATGAGTTTAGCGGTGCTTTATGGATCTGCTGTGATTGGATTCCGAGTGCTTTCTGCCGTAGCTGTATGTTTATAGGACACACTCTGTGAATCTCATAAACATCCTGTTTCTTCTGAGTCATTGCTCTGTCATCCGTTCATGAAAAACGGACGTTCACCGGCCTAGCCTTGTATTGGAGTATAATATAGCTCGGTTGTATGCCCGCTGGCCTTTCAGAGAGCCTAGTTCTCTAATTGAAACTGATTGCACTGCGAGTTTGAAGTGCAGAGCTTTTATAAAATAAGCCACCTTTTCCCCTAATGCCCACGATTTTTTATATTGGAAGCGTTTTTTCATCCAGCCTTTCTGGATATGTAGTAGGTTTGTATTTGACCTTTTTTGTTTAGTTACAAACCTTTTTTTAAATTTGGGATCAAATAAGAATGTGTTTTTTAATGTTTTTATTACCTTATTTTAGCCTCTTCTGTTTAAGAACTCTAAAGCGATTACAGAATCACTGATTTTCCAAATGTTACAGCCATAGCTTCACTTACTCAAAAAAGTAGTACCACAATTGGCAAGGCCAGTAAGTTTGGCTTTTGAGGAGTGTCATTTTCACTGATTGATAGTCATTATGCATTCAGTCTCACTCATCCTTACCCTCGTGCATCCATTCGTCCATCTGCTGGTTCATTCATCCACTGACACAACCAGAATAAAATACACATGTAAGCTCCTTTACAAATGCACGATAACTCAAAAGAATACCAGCAGGAAAAAGTAAACCTGCTGCTGCCTAAACATGGCAGGCATATGCTTGTAATAAAATGAAACCTAGCAGTGAGTGGCCATCTTTCAGCGATGTTGTACATAGTATATTTGTTTTAAAGTCACAGCATGGCCACCGTATTTAGAAACAACGTCTTGACCATCTTGAAATGGTAATAAAATGGGATACATATGGACAGTGCAGTTCCATGATGTTGCCTGGTTTAGATTCAGTGTTCAGAATGCAGCATACCACAGAGGAAATGAGCGGAAAGCAAGCAGCCAATAAACAACGTCTGGGGAAACTGCGAAATGTTCTAAACATTAAAATAAAAAGAGAACAAGGAGAGAAACACAAGGGATCCTCAAAAAGAAGAACATTGAAAACTAAAGAACAGGCCTACCAGTCCTGGCACTAAAGCGCACACATTTTCAGGTGGTGTGAACATATGATCCTACAAATATCATGACTCACAGCAGTAGAGCCAATGATCGCAAGACAAATACTGCAATATAATGTCACTTTAGGTATTTAGTTCCTCAGTATTGTTCACAGTTGCAAAGGCAGTATGTTTTTTTACATAATCATTTTTAATTTTATTTGTCCAGTGTTTGTTAGAACTGTGTCTTTACCATGACGATTTATAGAGACAAACTACAATCAGGAAGGGCAGAACCCATTAAAAGGGTGACATAAAGAATAACAGCAACTGATGAACATTCTACTAGGATACATCATCTGAGCGTAGCAAACCCTTTTTGACAGTAACACCCCTGCCCCAACCAACTAGTGACTTGAATTATTTAATAATAAAAGGGGTATAACATTATTTTAACTGACAGTACCATTATATATCCTGTTTTGGACGTAAGCACACACAAATGCAGATCTCCCTACAGTTTTGCTATATATCATATCCCTATTATTCCAGAATATTCTTTGCAGGCCACCTGTACTTTTTTTTTTCTTCCAGAGCTTCTCTAATCTTTGATTTGAACAGTCACATTGAAGTCTCAAATAGAAGTTTGGTCCTTGTCTTGCTAACACTAGCCTTGCCTGCCATATGTGTATTGAAAGATAAGTGACTGATTTTTGATGGACGGACTACTTAAATGTGTCCTAGCTTTGATTGTGACTCGTTTGCTTTCACCACCAGATGATTTGTATAAATGTTAATGATTGACAAGTATACAAGCCATGCATGGCCTAGAACTATTAGACCTCCAAGGTCAAAGTCAAGGATAAAAAAGATGCCACCTGTTTGTCAGCAAAAAAGAAACCCAATAAAGCTTGGCCTATAATGAGGAAATGCCCAAACAACTGAGCAACTTAACATGCGCTACATAAATATACTATTACAATACAATACAATAAATAAATAGGATAGAAAATTGCTGTAGAGGGAAAGAACAACAAAGACGCAGAAGGCCTTCTGGGCTGTGATTCTATTTCTCAGTGAAAAATCGAATTCAAAGGAGTTCCTGAGGTTGGTGAATGTTTTAAACAGAGCCCCTAATTCTGTAAATAATTCCTCCGTTTCTGAAGTTTGTTGAGCAGACAACTTAACTATATAGTTCAGCATATCCCCTAAAAGTCACATTGTCTCAAGCAACACAGGAAATAAAATCATCTTAAGTGAGGATACTTGTACAACATCGGAACCAACGTTGTTAAATACGACGACTTGCCAACTCGTATCAATCTACTGTTGCCCTAATGTCACAGATGACACAAACAGTACCTCCTCCTCACATACCACCTGGGAATAGAAACTCCACTAATTATGAAGTCCCACCTCTCGTCTTGCAGTCACAAATAGCTAAATAGTTACATTTGAGATGACAAGATGGTTCACCTGAACCCAACGGTATCCAGCAGACTTTTTTTTATTTTTTTTATTACAATATCAATTATGCATACTGGGTGGCCAAAGTGGCAACAGTATTTAATAATGTCCTACAAACAAAAAGCATTTGGGACTCCTGGAGAGGATCAATAGTTAACCCAATTTACAAAAATGGTGACCATGTGCAACCTGGACGCTATCAGTTTATCCCTCCTTGATCACGAAGCCAATTATTTCGAGGGGCTCCGATTAAAGCAATGAATTAATTGGGTAGAGAACAAACAAAATCATACATTTGAACCAAAGAGATTTTACATGAAGAACCGATACAATGACCAACATTCTGGTACTTTCTCTTTTATCTGACCATATGCTAAAAAAAAAAAAAACACTGAATCCATGTCATATGTATATAGATTTTAAGTCCGGTTTTGACTGTGTCCAAGATAATATCCTTTGAGGCAAACTAACACAATCAGATGTTCCGTCACACCTCCTAAAGGCTATACACTTACTATATACCAACACCTGGCTAAGAATCAAACTAGGAGATGGTACTTGTCTGTTAGTGAAAATCCTAACCCAGCAGGGTCTGAAACGGGCGTTGTGGTGATGTTGCTAGGTAATGTTGATGGGAGCCGCATGGAACTTCATGACATTGAGTGTTTGATGTCATGGTGTTCCATGTGTCTTCGTTGTCAGTTATTCTCTGTACCCCTTTACAATGGAAGCTGTTGTCTACATCTCATAATAAATATTCAGTGGAAAATCTCTGTGTACTTGTCTTTTCAAAGTGACGATGAGTATCAAAAAACAAGAACAAGGAGGATCAAAAAACAAGAACAAGGAAGATTGTTTTTGGATAGAAAGGGAGTTCGGCAGACTTTGATCACATTGTTCTTGGCTCGAGAGGAGGCTTGGCGGACTTCGGTTAGCACAGAGCACTGATCACAAAGCTCACAGCTGCGTTGGTCTACCGTGATCGTGAGTTTTTGGATTGAGTTGGTGGTGCAGATCAGTGCATTTACTTTATGGGGGCACAGAGTTTTCGAGCGCATCTCTTTAACGTGCAGGTCGGTTGCCGTTTCCCTCTCGCACAGCACTCTACACGCACGAACCATAGCGTGTGCAGCATGCATACATGCAGTCACATAGACCGCACAGGATACATCACATTTGTTGATCTTAATCAATGCATATAGACCGCGCATAGCGAAGGAGGTGAAAGCTGCTTACCGAGGTGTTGGCTTTCAGTTTTTCCTCTCATCTTCATTTCACATGTTGTTCCGGTAATAGATCAACAACATAGAAAGTGGACTTCAGACTCTTCAATGTTTCTTCCTGCAGTTCGGCCAACTTACATTGGGACTTTTCGTACAAGTGAAACAAGTGGTGCAATCTTTCCTGCTATGTTAATTTTAAAAGGAAAAAACATAGGCCTTGTAGATTGGATGCTTCTCCAGCAAGGTTGGATATCCAGCACTTAAAAGCAGAACTATAAATATAACTATTGGTAAAACTATTGTACACACTTCTTATAATGCAGAACGTTTTACCTCCAGCACCTTTTATACAAGATCTTGGTGGATCCCCCCTTGAATGGAAACTATTGCTACGATCTTTCAAAGCTTATCTAGGAGCCATTGGCAGACATAAGTTCAGACCTGAAAGGAAGAAAAGTTTAATGTATTACTATTTGGGAGTTGAAGGACAGAACATTTTTTATCACTTGCCTGCTTATGAAATGGCCAAAGAAGTAGAGTTGGATGAATTTGAAATTGCAGTTGCACAATTGGACAAGTATTTTATTAAAACAAAGAATATTGTAGTACACAGATATAAGTTCTTCATTAGGTCACAAAATCCCAATGAAAGTGTTCATACGTTTATTACAGCACTGAAAGTTCTAGCTGCTAAGTGTGAATTTGAGAATTGCACATCTCATCTTATCAGAGATCAACTAGTAGCTAGATGTCATTCTAAAAAGTCAGGAAAAATTACTGACATGTAAAGACCCTTCATTAGACAAAGGTATTGACATAGCAAAAAGCATTTATTGTTCTTTGGAAGATGCAAAACAGTTAGGAGTATCATTGTCTAGTACTACAATTTCAGTGGCAGTGGCCAGTGTGCAGAGAAGTGATAACAGAAAACATTTGCGTCCTGAGAAAAAAAACAGGACAGTTCTTCTAGTTTGAGAAGCAATACTCAACTCGAGTACAATCAGAGGATTATTTGTTATAGGTGTGGTTCTTCGGCTCATGTATCTTCCTTTAAGAACTGTCCAGCAGTAAATCAACAGTATAGGAACTGTGGTTAATGGGACATTTTTCAAGGGTTTGTAGGAGTGCTAAGAAAAAAAAAAGGCCGTTGTGTGCTCAGTGAGGATGTGGAGAGCATTCATGTAAATCATGATGACAATGAATGTTAGTGGTCGAAGATACTGCAACACAGAAACACAAAGTAGTGGTAGATCCTGATTTTGATGTGTCAATAGAAGGGGTAATGGTAAAACGTTTGGTGGATACAGGAGCTCGCATCCCTATTGTGTCACAAGAAAAATTCAATGAATTTTGGGCTTCCAAAACTCTTCTTCCTCCGGATGTTTCAACTGTTGCTTTTGAAGGAAGCAACATTGATTTAATTGGTTATTTTTGGGCTTCATTGGGTATTCTCGATTAAACTATTCAGGGAAAAGTTTATGTAGCAAAAAGGGGAATCCATGTTTTGGGTCTAGTTCAACAAGCCAAATTTAATTTGAGCATCAAACCTGGATGGGATAAACCAGTTTCCATTGAAAAGAAAAATTGAAATTCTGTTTAAAACTGTCCCAGCAATATGCAATTGGCAACAGAAATTTTAAAAGTTATTTCAAGAACGATTAGGAACGGTAACTAATTTTACACACACTATAAAGCTGAAACAAAGTGCTGTTCCTGTGAAACACAAATTAAGCAATGCACCTTTAGGTATAAGAACAGACTTATCCAAACTGTTGATGGATATGTGTGAGCATGGCGTAATTGAGAAGTTGGAAGCGACTTTATGGTTTTCTCCCATTGTTCTAGCTAAGAAAAGAACAGGAGATCTAAGAATGTGTGTGGATTTAAGAAGTTCAAATGAGGCAGTTTGGGTGAACAGTTTTCCTTTATCAAGAATTTAATACTTAATCACGAAAGTTGGTTCATCCAGCTGGTTTTTAAAACTCAACTTAGTCTGCTTACCATCAAGTAGAATTGGATGGTGATTCTAGAAACTTAACGGCTTTTGTCACTTCTGATGGAACTTTTCAGTTTTGCAGGTTACCCTTCGGCCTAGCATCAGCTGCTGCAGTTTTTCAAAGATTGATGTCTGACATGTTTATTGACAATCCTAATATGGTAGTTTTTCAGGATGACATTTTGTTTTTTTCAGATAGTGAAGAAGCACATGACAAGATTCTGGAAGGTGTATTAAGCACATTAGAAAATTGAGGTGTGGCTTTAAGAAAAGATAAATGTACCTTCAAATCTAGGGAAATCGAGTATCTAGGACATGTTTTATCAGAACAGGGTATTAAACAGAGAGCAGATTTGGTAAAAAGCATTTTGGAAACTCCATCAATTGTCTTTTCTTGGTTTATGTGAGTTCTATGCCACATTTAAAAAAAGACTTTGCAAAGAATACTGAATGTTTCATATGAGTATTTGTAAAAAAAAAACGACATTTTTATGGTCTGAGGAGTGTAACAAGATGTTTGAACTAATCAAACGAGAAATTGTCAAAGCTCCAGCTTTTCAGCCCTTCCCAGAGGAGATGAGCACTGTTGTGAAAGTGGATGCATGCAAGCATGGTTTAGGTGGTGTGTTGTCAACTGTCAGATGAAGGAAGCAAGAGCACTATACGGTTTGCCTCAAGAACTTTACGGCAGGTTGAACGTAAGTACTCAGTGATTGAAAAAGAACTTTTGGCTTGTGTGTGAAGCGTAGAAAAGTTTCAACATTATCTATGGGGTAGACATTTGTTTTGAAAACCGATCATCGACCTCTTGTGGAAATTTTATCGGGTAAGAAAAAATAAAACAGTCAACGGCTCGTATTGCAAGATTGTTAGCTAAGCTTTTGGAATTTAGTTTTTCAGTTGAGTACATTCCTGGTGGGCAAAACTGTAGAGCAGATTGCTTATCTAGATTGCCCATTGAAGATAATGAAGAAGAAGAATTGGAAACTGAGATTGAAGAATGTTTTGTGGCGTGTATTTCAGAGAGTGACATGTTTGTGGATGAAAAGGAATGGATTGATTCGGTACAAAAAGATCATTTGTCATGTGAAGTGATGTGTTTGGTTAAGTCTGGTTGGCCGAAAGAGAAGAATTTGTAATAAGGGTGGCAGTCGTTTTGGAAAGTGTCTAATGAGTTATCCATTGAAGGAGACAAATTAGTTAGGGGTAACAAGCTCATTCCTCCAGAGTGTTTCAATAGAGATTTAATTGTTAAGGCTCATTCTGGGTATTTGGGTGCCACTATTACCAAAAGGAAGTTGAGATCCGATTTTTGGTGGCCTAGAATGGACAAAGAGATTGATGATTATGTCAGGAGTTGCACAAGATGCAGTAGGAGTGATAAAGTATTGGTCACGGAGGGTGTCACGGACTTGTTTGAACCAACACCAGCTAGAGCTTGGCAAAAAAATTGGTCTTGATTTTCTTGGTCCATATCATATATTACCACCTAACATGAGATAATTTGTAGTGATCATTGATAATTTGTCGAGATGGGTTGAGGTAGAACCTGTAAGGTTTCCAACCAATTCAAGTGTAATTGATTGCTTGAAAAGGATTTTCATCCGTGAAGGGTTCCCGGAACAGAAATTAACCGACAATGGAGTACAATTTGTTTCAGCAGACATGCTTCCGTTTTTGGGCAAGTGTGGTATTAAACATATTAGAACACCTCTTTATCATGCCACAAAGTAATGGGATAGTGGACCGATTTAATTGTGTGCTAGTAGATTGTATTCAAGCCACGTATAGAAGTATTCGAGCCACGCATAGAAGTAATAAGTCTGTGGATCAAGCAGTCTCAAAAACTTATTTGGTCTTATTGTACCACACCACATGTTGCTACAGGCAAAAGTCCTTTTGAACTTATGAGAGGAAGAATAGCGTCTACTGAGTTATGTCCTTATTGGATGGTTAAATTAATTCATGAAGGGAGTGATCTAAAATGAATTTGGCAAGTGTCAGAAAACAATTCCAATAATGTGGGCAAGAGGAAGCTAAGTGGGGTTTGTGACGAGGGTGGAAGGTTGCAGATGGGTGATTGGGTGAGAGTGAAGAATCCTGTGTTGGTTTGAAAAGTCTTGTCAAAAGTTCAAGGATTCTCAACAAAGTTGTGAGCTACGTAGGAATAATGTAAAACTTTCAGATGGAAGTTGGTGGAGTACTTCCCGTATAGCATTGGATCCAAGTGCACAGGTTCAGTCAGGTAACACTCGGCATGTCAAGAAAAATGTCAGTGTTTCAGATGAAAATGAAAAGTACAAAAATAGGAGAAGCACAAGAGTATGGCATAAACCAAAAACGTTTCAAGACGTCTTGTCTTAAATATGTCTGCATTTAATTGTATTCTTTAATGTGTGACCATGGTATTTCTTACAAGGAGTTGTAATTGTTTTTTTGTATACATTTTTCATTTACATAGGGGTAGTATATTTTGTCAGTTTCAATGTTAATGCACTATGCAATGTTTTTGTTTGTTTGTTTTTTTGTTGTTTTTTTTTCCCAATTTATTGTCTTGTTTTAAGGATCGGAGAATTGTGGTGATGTTGCTAGGTAATATTGATGGGAGTCGCATGGAACATAATGACTGAGTGTTTATGATGTCATAGTGTTCCATGTGTCTTCGTTGTCAGTTATTCTCTGTGCCCCGTTACCATGGAAGCTGTTGTCTACATCTTGTAATAAATATTCAGTGGAAAATCTCTGTGTACTCGTCTTTTCAGATGTGCATCCTGGCACCGTATTTGTTCAATACATTTTTGCCCGACATAAGAATTACAGGGGTGTGGAATGCCTACAGCCCATCGCCCAGGACATATTTTTTGGGGTTGAGGACAACAAGTTTTTATGTTGATTTTTGTCCTTGGGACAAGTAGGCCCAACCCCCTGCAGCAAAAATCCTTTGTCTGCCAGTTTACAGGGAAGGAAACTGTCTGAATGAGGTGATATTTGTGTCCGTGTTAATACTGTTCGAACCTGTATTTATGGTTCATTAATGCAAAGCCTTTATTATTAAGGTGAACACTCTAAATAAACATTGTAAGATCACACTGCACTACTGACAGTGGTTCCAGTAAAAAACAAAGTATGTACACACGTTTGAAAAGTTTAACAGTATGAGGCTATGTACAATGCTCCAAGAATGCTGTCTGATTCGATGCAAATGTTTGCAGAAGCCTATAAGCAAGATTGATGATTCTTTGCTTTAAAAAAAAAAAGGTTCAGAAAAAAAATGTTTTGACAAATTACTATGAAATGTTTAGGTACTAGTGTTTTAAAGCATCATTTCGTAAAATGTTTTTATGCATGCTAGTATTTGCAAAAGGTATTCATGATGGAAATTCAGCGTAACCATTTTCAACATTATGGCAAACATGAAAATAAGCTCTGGCAAAACCAACCGATCCAACATTGGCGAACAGTCTTTTTAGTTTTGTCAATGCGTGTCTTGTTGGCATGGCTTTTGTAACACGTTTTTACAGTTGTGAGGGCCTGGCAGCTCCCACAACAATAAACATTGGCAAAAAATGTGGGTTCAAAAAGCATAGTAGTTCCTGGCACTTCACAAAATTACTTTGTGTGCCAGTATGCTTGTTGTGGAAGAGCACAATGCTATCACTCACAGTAAAGCCAGCCAATAGTTGGATAGAGAGAGAAATAGAATTGTAATAAAAACATGTGTAGGTCTCCAGACCTAATTAGGTACCCAATTCTTAGTCACAAAAGTACACCAATTGTGTGTATCTTTCCATTAGTGGCTTTCATGAATTCACAAGAATTTACAGAAGTAGATCGGGAAATCTTTCTCCTAGAAAATATTTGCACACCCTATTTTAGCACAAGCAAATATGCATGTTTAGATTTGCTCATGCGAAAATCGATTGTGTGCTTACAAGTTGTTTCCCTCCAGCCACTTTTTCCCCAACCCTGGTAGAACATCTACTTCTTCCCTCATCAGAGGTAAATTTCCAACCTCTCTCAGTATGGAAAAGGACTAGAGAATTGCTGGTGAAAATCCTTAAAACATGCAGGTTGGTAGGTTTGCACAGACGAAGGGCATTCAGACCCTGAAACTACTGCTTATTACTTCCTCCAGCCCAAGTATGTAGATCTGTGGAATGGGGGCAAAATAAAGAAATTGCTATAGTAGGACTTGAAATTGCTAGTATTCACGCACTACGATAATATTAACCCTGACATAATCAGCGAGGCTACTATTGGAGCTCTTACATAATGAGATTGCTGCTATAATCTGTCACTGCACTACATGGCACAAAAGGGACAAGTAGTTTTTTTTTTTTTTTTTTTTTTTTTTTTACAGGACATGTAGATTTATGAAGCCACCTGTCCCATGGACAAGTACGTATTTTGTTAAATTCCAAACGTGATACAAGTTCGAACAGCATTAACATGCTGAAACAAATATCTGCAGACAATGCTCTTCCCTCCCCTATAATGTGTTACAGCAAACAGGCAGCCAAAGAGTTTGTGCTGGAGGGAGTTGGGCCTACTTGTCCCAAGGGCAAAATAAACAATAACTCTTGCTTCCCTTGACTTCCCCAAACAATATATGGTTGGCTTTGGGCTACAGAAATTCCACACCCCGCAGACATGAGCTAAGTCTCCTACCACAAGCAGAAACATAAATTGCACCAAACCAGGATCACTTAGCAAGTACTGTGTAGAAAGTTGACTGCAATGCCTGACCAGCTTTTTTCTCAAAACCAGCAAATTCCAAACTAGGTTAGGAAATGCCAACATTATACAGTATTCATTTAGATTCCTCCAGTATACATCAGGTTTCTGTACCTTATCAACATGTCCAACACACAGCAAAATAAACTATTCGGTTTTATGGCATGTGTGGCTATAGATACAGATGCTTTGTATACTTCTGCCATCTAGTGTTGGGTCTGGAAGGTTACAAGTTGTTTTATTCCAAAGTCTTTTGAGTCACGAAGTGTAGCGGCGACATGGATGCAGCACCTTTTTCCACCCAAAACTGCCCCTCTTTTCCCTATGTGGGTAGCTCTAGATTTTCGACTCTATCTCACTGCCACCTAGGGGAACCTAGCGAACCTGTAAATTGTTTTTAAAACTCAACACATAGGAGTATCCAGGGTGGGCTGACTTGCGTGACTCAACATGTTTTGTTACCCAGAATCCCCTGCAAACTTTGACCAAAAAACACATTTTCGTCATATTTCTGTGAAGGAAAGTTATAGAATCCATGGGGCACCACAATCTTCCTTCCACCCGGCATTCCCCCAAGTCTTCAAATAAAAATGTTACCTCATGTGTGGGTAGACATAGTGCCTACGACAGGAAACGGCCCAAAACACAACATGGACGCTGCACGTTTTTCCACCCCAAACTGACCCGGTTTTCCAAATATGGATAGCTCTAGATTTTGGACTCTAGCTCAGCTGCCAACTAGAGGAACCTATCCAGCCTGTTCATTTTTGAAAACTAGACACCTAGAGTCATCTCAGGTGGGCTGACTTGCGTGGCTCTCGACACGTTTTGTTATCCCAATTCCCTTGCGAACATGAAACTTTGCCAATCCGTGGGGAGCCACAAACGTCCTTCCAGCCGACGTGCCCTCAGGTCTCTCAATATAAATGATACCTTGCTTGCGTGGCTGGGCCTAGTGCCTGCACCAGAACAAATCAAACTAAGGTCACGGAGGCTCCTTTTGTGAGGACTTCCGTTGATGTTAGTTTGATCAGTTCCTGTCGCGGGCACTAGACCCATCCACACAAGAGGGGCAGCATTTTTATTGGGACAAGTGGGGAAATACTAGGTGGTAGGAATTGTGTGGTCTCCTAATTCTGAAAGACTGGCACAACAATTAAAGGAATATGTGTGATTTTAGCCACATTTTGAGGTTTGCAGGACATTGTGGGTAAGAAAACCTGTTGGGATCCACAAGAGACACCCCACCCTGTACTCCCTTAGGTGTCTAGTTTGTAAAAAAAAAAAATATATATATCTAGTGTTTAATTATTTTTTTTTCCTTTTTTTCTAGAGAGAATGTACATCCTGGCAGACAAAAACAGAAAAGACAAATATTACTGCACAATCATCTATTCCTGAAGTAAACCCACATACTGGTTGCATTTGGCACTAGGGTTAGTGATGGTTCAAAATGTAAAATTTTATTAACAAAATTTCAAAAAAATGAAACACACTGTTAGTAATCTATAGGTTGAAATCGGAACCCATGAATTGCAGCTTTTTAGCTGTAAAGCAGTGTCAAGGCTTTACAGGCTATTCAAACACCTTTCATGATTGACGCACACAAGACCATTCACACTGTGGGCCCAACGCATTGCAACACTCCCATCAACAGACAATGTAGAGGCCATGTACCCCCTGCGAGAGAGACAGAAAAGACTAATATTACTGCATAACCATCTATTCATCAAGTACAAATGCATAGTGGTTGGATTTGGCGCAAGGGTGAGTGATGGGGCTATATGTAAACTTTTATTAACAAGCGATTCACAAAAATGAAATACCCTGTTAATAATTGAAAGGTTAAAAAAACGAACCAATGACCCAGCTAGTGGGATTTAAAGCTGTGTCAAGGCACCAGCCACTTTACAGTCCATTCACACACTTTTCATACATGACACACAAGACCAGCCGTGGGCCCAACACATTACAACACTCACATTGACAGCGCAATTCAAGGGCCCATCACTTTTATATACCTAAATGACCGACGCAGCAATCACACTGGCTTGTGGCTGACGCAGTGTGTGGACTAACATTTGAATAGCAGTGTGTGTAATGACCAGCAGCAAGTCACTACTCGCACACCTCCAGCCAAGCGCCAGCTTACACACACACCGCCAGTCTGCACACACCACCATCAATTTTTTTTTTTTTAACAGAAAGAAACAAAAACAAGCATATGTGAAATAAGAAGAAAACTACAAACACAAGAGCTCTAACTAAATACATCACACATATGCCAACCTTGAAACTGAACCAAAAATAGAAAGTGAATGTAAAAGTGAACTGACTTGTCTGAATCAGAGTTGCTCCCAAAAAACTCCATTGCATGTGGAACAATATAAAACATGCAGGTACTCACAGCCCAGGTTTGGAAGGACATTTGGGGCAGTGCATACAACTATTCTTCCGCACACCTCTTTGCATACCGACTCCACATCTCTTGCATGGATTTTTTTTTGTTTTTGGGTCGTCTGAGGAATGTAATCTGCAAAGTGGTGATCTTTCAGTCTAGCCACATTCTCTCCCACTCCATGTCTGGGAATACTTGCCTGTTCCACTACAACATGGATGCCTATCACAGACTGCTGAAACTGAACAAATGCCATCTTTGACTCTGGAGAACAATCATTGAATACAACAAAAGCATTGAAGGTTGAAAGATTAAACAAATGGCTAGCCAACTTTTTCTAGCAAATATATGCCTTACAGCAGTGTAAGGTTCCAACCTCTGATCTACTCTATCTGCACCACCAATGTGCATATTGTAGACTAAAATGCACACAGATTTGCACACTTAACCTGACCCCAAACAGTCACAGGGGAAATACTTTAAATGAGCTTGGTAGTCAACATGTAGACATCTCTCCTGTCTGCAAATTCTTTTTTTAAATTTATTTATATTTTTTACAAACAAGCCCCTTTGGAAAACCTTAATGGTTAGAGCAGAAGCAACAGTGCCCACTTTGAAGTATTCCCTGAACAATTGCACACCAGTGTAGAAGTTATCTATGTATACATGGTGACCTTTGTTAAAAAGCTCTCTACCAGGTTCCTACACAACTTTCTCACTAACTCCAAAAAGTGGACGGGCAACCAGAGGTGTCAGTAGTGGACCCTCTACCAGTGTACACACTGAAATTATAGACGTATCTTGTAGTACTCTCAAACAGCATATACATCTTAATTTTATAACATGCCCTCTTGCTAGGAATGTACTGCCTAACACCCAAACAGCCCTTGAACAGGACCAAAGACTCATCTACAGCTGTTTCTTTCCCTGGAACATAGAACTCTGAAAATCCATGTACAAAGTGATGAAGAACAGGCCGAATCTTAAAAAGCTGGTCGCAATCAGGGTGATCTTGTGGCAACACTGAAGTTATCAACAAATTGCAGCATCCAAAGCAGAAGCAAATACTGCTCACGACTTATGATTGCTTGAAATATGGCTGTTGCCACAAGGGGACTGGCAGAACAATATGAAAACGGTAATGGCTTCCTTATCAAGCCCATCAACAAAGTTAAAACCAAACGCTACTTCAACTCATCCTGATTTGTGGGAGTACACATGGGAGCTCCTGAGCGAGGCTTAAGTCTAGCACTGTTATCACTCAAATACTGTGCAGCACAGATTAGTCTGTTCAACAATCTCATTCAAAAATACATCGTCCAAAAACAACTGAAAGAAATTGACAGAAGCTAAATATGCTGCATTATTACACCATTTACAAAAAACTCATTCATGCATGGCAATGATACTCATTTGGAGTACACAGTACAAAAAGGTTTTTCTTACCAAATACATGCAACTACACAAAATGCAGATCTACTAGTGCCGACACTCCAGATAGAAATCACAGCAAAGGAAATCAAAGCTTTGCACTAAAATAAAAAGGAGAAATAAAACATTACGATTGCGATGATGACCAGAAATACAACAGTTAACATGATACCTACTGGCTGATCTGGAACACCGTGATTCTTTTGGTTCTGGCAAATAACACTGGTTGGCGATAGGGTATGCATATTTTAGGTGATTTAACAGACTTTAATTTAGAATCATTAGCGATATGCACATCTAATGTTTCCTCTTAAAATTTGATTTGCGTCCTGTTAGCAAGAGCCAAAAAGGCAAGCGTATTTGCATCTCTCTATAAAGATTTACACCTGCTGACATGCACTGATTTCTTGTATTACAGCCTACAAAACTGTTGTCCCTTCTGGATCACGAAGATCTTGATCCAGGCCAGAGTTTCAGGATATACACAAGATAAATTTACATACAGAGAATCCAAATAGAACTCATTTACTTTGGCAGTGGTCCACCTGAAAATCTGGAATGGTTCTGACTCTTCTGGACCACCCTTATTTCTTGCACATTTTTTGTCGCCAACATGCTGATCACTTGTGCAGTCCTAGGAGAGTTCAGTGTGACTGATTTCTGTCCCTTTTGTCACTTGCCAGAGACTATTCTTAAGTCAGAGGATTTAGTATTAAGGGCAACTTAGATATTTCGTGCACATAAGGTAATTGTTACCTGTTGAGTAATTATATGTAGCAGTAAATCTATATTTCACTCTGACCATGTCTTTATCTGTAGATTATCAACATTGTGTGATGTTACGCTTAATTGTTCTTATCACTTTGCTGTTATATTGATTTATGCCCCAGTGAAGAATAAAATAATGAAAGGAAAAAGGAAGGCTTTAATGTTGCTTAATAGTCTTTTTCAACACCTTCCTCTTTGGCAATGCAATATTTATTTTTCTCCTCCATGTTTCTTCTTGATAAGAGGCAGTACTTATACACTGACAACAGCCTCTTTGTCATAAGGATAAGTGAATAAGTGAGACAGTTAATCAAAGAATCACTCTGCAGACTTACGGCTTGTTTGCTGTTTACTTATGTTCTTCTCGTTTACTTTCTCCTCTACCGTCCTCAGCATACTATGTTGATTTGTAAATCTTTGCTGCTAGGATTCCAGATCAGTTTATAGTTTCTTGAATGTCTTCAATGCAATGTGATATCACTACAAATGTCACACATTTTTGGGAAAAGCGGCAGTGGTAGTTTTTGCGTCCGATGCAGTTAGCATTGTATCTGCCCGTTAACTTTCAATGGAATAGGCAGTATTTTGAGGATGGACAGATTATTAAAAGTAGGGCGACGTAGCAGTTTGTTTGGCAAAATATTTACATCCCACTATATGGTGAGAGATGACATGATCTCTCTTTCTGTTGGCACACGCTTTTCAGGAGATGTGCGTTTTGCAAAAGAGCCAGAGCATTATTCTTTACATGTAGATTGGCCTCAATGTAAAGTTGAGATGTGTATAACTGATGTGGCCCTCATTGGGATCCATGACTGACATGCTCATATCTGAGACCCTAACTGAGACAGAATTGTTTTCTTAAGAGTTGCATTTGATTTGAATGTTACCAATTTATTGTAGTTAGATACATTAGATAATTGTACTCATACAAATTGCAAATGTGCTCATGTCTTGTATTTTAATTTTAGTGGTGGACTCGTAATGGCCGAAGAAAAGCAACACCCACATTGTGTCAACTGCATCAGCAGGCGCTGCATGACCAGACCAGAGATGGGGATTTCATGTGATTTAATTGGGTGCCCTTTGGTATGCGGAGCAGTTTTTCATTCATGCAAAGGTGATGAGCATCGTATTTTGTGTCCTCTAGAGAGAGTCCCTTGCTTAAACCAAGGCTTTGGGTGTCCTTTCACTTTAGCCAGGAACAAAATTGCTGAACACCTAAATATGTGTCCTGCAAGTGTTGTTTGCTGTACTATGGAATGGAACAGATGGCCATTGAGCTTTGCAGATCGAAAATCCTACGAAAGTTTAAGTAAAGACGTTGATGAAGTGGAGCAGCTAGATATGGCGTTGGCGCTTCAAGATCAGCGCATGCTGCTAGAGTCTCTCAAAGTAGCAACTCATATGTCCAAAAAAATTGTGAAAACGCCCGAATCTAGTCAGCACTCTCCTGTCAAAACCTGCACTTCTGATGCAACACTTACCAACGGTTTGATCCCTGCTGATGAAGACTCTTATAATGCACTTTATCAAGCCACTGTAGAAACAACAAAGAGTCTAACTGCAGCACTGGATATCCTAAATAGTGCTTCGAGGGACATTGCTATGTTCAATGGGAGGTTACATGAAGGTGCAAATGGTGAAACTGAAGAGTTCAATAAAAGTAAAAGCTTGTCTATGGAAAGTTTGGAGAGCCTGACAACGAGGAATCCTGCTGTTTTGGAGGATGATTGTACAGGAGCAGTTGGTGGAATAGACTTAAAAGATCCAAGACAAAAATGTCAGCTGCAGCAAAATGGTTCAAACGATTTTGTCTGCAATGGAAATGCGAATTATGACTTGGGCAGCCTAAAAGCAAGAGCTACCACTGTCTTGTACAACGGATTCCATGACGACAGTACATACACTGACCATTTGGACGGGGATGAAGCGCATTTGGGCACGAGCCACTCTAAGCAAGTGAATCTAACAAATGGTGAATGTTTGTTTTTAGAAGACGAGAATAAATTAAAAACTTTAAAACCTTATTTATTACCAATGTCCACTCAGCACGTTCCAGAAGAAATACCTTTCAGTTCCCTTCAGAATGGCACATCTCATCCTCTGTTGTCTGAGAACGTTGGAAGTGAGCACGTTTTAGATCAAAAATTCGAAGAACAAACTTTAAGGGAAGTATTTGTATTTGGTCGGAGAACATTCTTTCTCGAAAATGGTGGGTTTAAAGCAAAAATGGAGGACAAGTCTGTTGACACATCAGATTTAGAGATAAAAGAGGACCCCATGGGTCTGCAAGGAATTGATCTTATCACAGCTGCTCTTCTGTTTTGTCTTGGAGATTCTCCCAGTGGCAGAGGCATTTCAGACAGTCGATACATTGATGGCTATCACGTAGATTTTGGGACTCAGACATTTTCATTTCCATCTGCCATATTGGCCTCTAACACCATGGTTGGGGAAATAGCTTCTGCTTCTGCCTGTGATCATGCCAATCCACAGCTTTCCAATCCAAGCCCCTTTCAGACACTTGGATTGGACCTTGTACTTGAATGTGTGGCTCGATACCAATCCAAACAACGCTCAATGTTTACTTTTGTTTGTGGACAATTGTTTAGAAGAAATGAGTTTTCATCACATTTTAAAAATGTACATGGTGACATTCATGCTGGCCTTAATGGCTGGATGGAACAGCGATGTCCTTTAGCATTCTATGGATGTACATATTCCCAGCGTAGATTTTGCCCTTCAGCACAAGGATCAAAAATCATTCACGACCGCCATTTAAAGTCATTTGGAGTCCAGCCTTGTACATCCATACCGCTAGACTCTTGTTTGAATATTTTTATCTCCTCAAGCGATCACTTAAGTGGTCTGCCTTTTGAGATTCTGCAGCACATTGCTGGCTTTCTAGATGGCTTTAGTTTGTGCCAGTTATCAAGAGTGTCACGATTAATGAGAGATGTTTGTGGCAGCTTGCTTCAAAGACGTGGAATGATCGTCCTGTTGTGGGAAAAACGACATTATTCAAATCGAAATTCATCATGGCAAATAAAAGATAAGGTGAGGCTTTGATTTGATCTTTTGTCACTAAAATGCAGTAGCTCTCAGGTGATCTAATTCTTTAGTCCACTTGTGATTAACTTCCCCTAGATGTATTCTTGTGCTGGTACTTACGCTATGACCTTTGCTTGATGACTTTTGAATGCAAACTGATCACCTTGGCCCTTCCCCGTTATTTCCCTGTGTAAGCCATACTGATTTATTTAAAAATACATGTTTTATACAAATCTTGTAGTACACACTCACCTGGTATTCATTTTTCAAACTCTTTCAACTCATGCAAGTTTTTTTTAAAGACTTCTCTTCACATGATCCCAACATTTGTACATTTTCAACTTGCACTTTGTTCTACACACTCTACTCATCTGGTCATTGATACTGCCCTAGTAACACCGATCCATTCTATACCATGTCTTACATTGAAGTATTATGTCATCCCTTCTCCTTCAGCAACCAAGGGTTTTGTGCAGGGGGCATGGAGCTATCTGGGGTGGGTAAATCCAGAGTTTTCGAACATTCAATCAGCAGATCCCAACTTTGGCTATGTCAGGATTATAATGCCCTTTCTCCGCTTTTAGATATAATACTTGCCCTTCTATTTCTGCCCATGTCAATAATGTTCTTCCCCAGCGGTCTACATTTGGGCCCTTGGGTGACTTCCAATGCATTGATATCTCTTTTCGCTAAGATGAGGGCAAAGTCTAAAATGTTGTAGTTAGTTTACGGAACGTGGCACTGGAAGCCCCCAAGGAAGTCATTCATAGGAGTAGTCGCACCCCCGTCTTTCTGTCACTTTATTTATTCAGTGGAATACTCCCTCTCAGAAATCCTTCATCTCTGAGCAGATCACATCATATGAAAAAAAAAAACAGCTTTCGGTTCAGAGCATCGGGGGCAACAGGTGTTATCAATATTAAACATACAAGCTATTTTATCCAGAATGAGGTAAGCTCTGTGTAGTATATAGAAGTTTATCAATTTAAAACAAGTGTTTCTAGATAGTCTATTGGTGTGTGATAAGATGGAGGCCCATTTCCTTTTGTCTATTGTGAGTACGAGGTCATCCTCCCATTTAAGGCGCAGGGCATCCAGTGGGGTTAGTTATCTGTTTGCAATGCTTTGTATAGTTGTGTGAATGCTCTGATCTTGCCGCTTATAGTACATAATGTCTGTCTGCCTAAATGAGCTTTGGGCTCTAATGGTCCTGTTCCCCAGTGCTGTTTGATTTTAGTGGCTATCATTCTGTGCACCATAAATTGACCTTGCTGTAACCCATAATTCTCTGTTAGGTATCCAAAGGGCATAAGCTGTCCATCTTTGTATAAATCTCCCAAGGTGGTGATATCCAGTTCCTCTCATCTCAACACCCCTCTCCGGTTCTGCCCACCTGTTAAAGTTACTAACTATTTCAACGGGAGTTCAGGTGTGTAAGGAGATTTCGACCGAGTGTGCTGCAGACTACGTAGCCAAAGGTGTTGTATCACTTGTAATTCTGCTGTGTGGCTGGGGCGAGCTAATTTGGGCACCAACAGGATATGAAGCAGTGTGAGGTAGGGAGGGGTTCTACAGTGTATCGTCTTGTCTGCCTGCTGCGATGCGTCCAGCCACTGTGCAAGCCTTTAGAGTTGACCTGCTAGGTAATATAGTTCCATGTCTGGGGCAGCTCGTTCCCCCACTGTTGACAGGCATTGCAGCCTGTTCAAAATTACTCTTCGTCTACCCTCCCCCAGATGTGGTCTATTATTATTGTGTCCAGTTCCTGAGAAAAGGATTTTGGTAGAAAGATTGGTAGTGTTGTAAATAAAGCTGCCTCGGCAAAGCCACCATTTTACCTACCGCAATGTGGCTTGCCACGGACAGCCGGAGTGTCACCACAAGGGCACACCTCCTCTGAGTTTCGTGATCGCTACACTCATGTTCCCTTCTTGTAGGTCACTTAGGTCATGATAGATTTGTACTTCGACACCAAAATGTGTTTTCCTACCACATTAAAGCCTATAAGTTTTGTGGTGGGGGTGTATGACGTTGTAATGGGAAGAGGAGAGATTTTGACAATTTATGTGGAGGTCTGATATCGTCCCAAAGCCTTTGAGTAGTGAGATAGCACCCTGTAGGTCTGAGTCTGCATTTCTAAGGAAAAGAATCATGTCATCTGTATATAGTGCTATTTTTATGTGATTGCCCATGTACTGATAATCAGTCATAGTGATTTCCCACTCTGGCTGTGAATGCTAATGGTTCCACTTCTATTGCTAATAGAAGGGGAAAGAGGGGGGGGCAACCCTGTCTTGTGCCTCTTCCCTCTGCATATGACTCTGAAATTGTTTTATTTGGCTCGACACGGGCAGTGGGCTCAGCATACAGTAGTTTAGTCCATCTAATGAAACCTTGTCCTAATCCCATCTTTTTCATAGCTCCATATAAATAGTCCCATCGCAGACTATTGAATGCCTTTTCTATATCGATTGCTATTAACACTGCTCTGTCTGTCTCTGGGTGCTCGGGGTATAGGAGGGATGCAAGGTGTCTAATGTTGGTGGCCATGTTACAGTTTGGTATAAAGCCTGTTTCGTTTGGTCCGGATGGATCAATTGTGATGCGTGGGAGGAGGGGTGCAGCAGGAAACTTACTTAGGATTTTGTAATCCATATTCAACGTGGACAAGGGGCGATATGACTGTACCACTGTAGTTGGTTTGCCCGGTTTCAGTAAAGGTATCACTAAGGCCTCTCATGTCGTAGGGGGTAGGCAACCTCTTTCTAGTGCCTCAGTATAGAGCTCCACCAAACGTGGAGGCCATCTACCCAAGGTACCTTACACCTGGCCATTGCTTTGATAGCTCTTCTAATGTTGGAAATGGTGATCAGCCCTACAAGATCCTGCACATTTTCCCCCTTGGAGAGGTTTCCCATTTCAAGGAACTGCTGGTGCATGGAAGGAAGGTCGGCTATCATGAATATGAATTTGGTGAACCGTCGTTCACCATTCACGGCGTCTAGCTCTAGTGTCAGGGAGTTGCTGGGGTGGTCAGGTTCACAAACCATGCTAACAAAGTTCCAGCTCTGTCAGTTTCGGCGTGTGCTTGTGTTCTGTAAGATTTATAGTCAGAACAACTCAGAAACAAAAGAGGAGGTTGTGATAGCAACAGAGAAACTAACACTTTCGGTGCCAGGGTAGGGTCAGCTGGTCTCACATTCCAGCGTACAAAGAGTCCTTTTCTTGTCCTCCAGCTCCCATACCAGAGTACGCCTCACCCCTACTACTTCTGCTATACACCTGCCTCTGAATACGGTTTTAAAGCCTTCCCATTCTGTTGCCCTAGAGGAAGTGGATACCACATTCTCTGAAAAATAGCCCTTTATGGCCTCGCCTATAGCCTGGTGAAATACTGTGTCATCTAGATTTTCTACTGTTAATTGCCAAGTTAGTATATGAGGGTGCTCTCTGTGCCATGCTAACAATAAAATCAGAGGGTTGTGGTCCGACAACGTCCTGCATAACTTCTCCGACGACTGAGCAGTGCTATGAAGGGGTATGGCCAGGAAGGCATCCATCCTAATATGAAGGTCATATACCCCTGAGAAAAAGGTGTAGTCCCTCTTCCCGGGGTAGATTTGTCTCCAGGATTCCACTAAGCCCCAATTATTTTGCTAGTTTCTGAAAGAATTGGCTGACCATGTTACTGGGGAGTTACTCAGAGGAGGGTGTGATCTGTCGAGAACAGTGTCTGATACACAATTGTAGTCTCCCCCTAGTAGTATTGTTTGTGTCAGGAATGGGGCCATAATCCCGGATAGTTAGTTGAGGAAGGTGCTTTGATCATGGTTAGGTGCGTAAATTCCAGCTATTGCAAGGTCTTGGACTGCTAACTGTCCTGACACTATGACATGTTGCCCATCTGGGTCATTCAATTCTGTCATAGCATTAAAATGTATTCCTGGGAGTACCCATATCAACCTCCCCCCCCCCCCCCCCCCCCCCCTTACAATATGCAGAATAAGCTGTAGCATATAGTTGGCCCCACCATCGTCTCTTGAGCGCATCACGCTCTTGGGCTGTAATGAGTCTCCTGAATCAATGGTATGTGTATCTCTCTCCTCTATAGATATGAGTATACTTAATATCTTTTTGCCATGCCATTAAGTCCCTTTACATTCCAACTTATAAAATTATAAGTTAGAGAGGATGCCATGAGGTTAGTGGAATGTAGGGCCAGTGATACCCAGGGCAACCTGAAGAATACCACCATCTTGGTCTAGATGGTTGGGTCTCTTGGAAGCAGCAGTGAGTGAAGCATGCTTCATCATAGGTTTCCTCTTCACACCATAAGCAGTAGCTAATGGTGTGGGCTGTAACTTACTCTCAGGGGAAAGCTCTTTGCAGCATGGCCTTTAGGGATCCCTGTGGGAGAACTGGTGTGAGAGTGGTGCAGAATGCAGATAGAAAAATATAAACTGCCTCATGGTGAACTAAAAAATAATTTTATTCTGTGTCCCCAGGGGGCACAGTTAAATTTAAAAAGAAAAAACAGAAAATTTGATTTTTAACCAAATCTTGAGGCATGGCTTGACATGTTTCTACCCTATTTCAAGCCTCTAAGGAGGTGCAAGACATTCATGGGGACCAGAATAGTATAGTCCCTGTGCTCTAGATCAATCGGGTACAATATCTAATGTGGGGGAAAAAAAAAAAAAAAAGAGTACAATCACTGATCTGAAGAAGCTGTAAGGGTCTCCACCCCTGTCTCCATCATCAGTAGATTCGGTTTTACATCTCTACTCCTTCCATTTCAGAAAACTCAGAGCTACAATTGTATAGTCCGCTGACTGAGAAAAACCTGTCATAGATAAATACAAGACCGATATTTCAACGATTCTCGCAATGTGGATGAGATGGCAGAAATGAACCACATTCATTAATCTGCTACTGTGCCACTAGTAGAAAACAGTTGAGCAGTGCAAGTGAAAGCATCCTGGACACCTTATTCCCTTTTTTGAAATAAAGTTAACTGGTCTATTGTTAGTACCAGGAACAGTTGGGTGCTTTCTTAAACTGGAATCATATTAGAGATTACAGTAATCATAAACAGAGGCTGTTTGTTATTCTGAAAATACCTCTCAGATTACTGCAGTACTTTGATAATCAAGCATTCCCCTTTCAAGAGCTGTGTACCCAAAGTTACCTTACACTTTCACTAATAATTTTAGAGATTCTCAGATGCGTCTACAATACATTTGCCTAGACTATTACCACTGAAGATTTTGTTATGTCCTAAACTTCCAAATGTACCTCAAGGCATCATTTATGCTTCTATGTTGTTGGTAGACTAATGAGCAGATGATGTCTTTCCCAGCATGCAGTTTTTTTAAAAGTTGGATTAACAGATAAAAGTACTTCAGACAGGATGTCACACCCTCCAAAGATAGAAAGATTCAGTTTAAATAGAAATCCGAATATCTAGCCTCCATCTGCTTGTCTCTTTCAAGCATTTCTCTTCTTCTCCGACTCTTCCCCTCTCTCCATCACACAAGGATAAACTTTCTCTTGAAATGTGCTTTCATTTTGCAGTGCGGCTTCCCTGATCCATCAATTACCTTTTTCTTTTTTTCAATGAGAATGCCTACTGGATTCGCATGGTGTGCATTATTCTGCTCTCTGTTAGTTGGCTGTGGAATTGTCTATTTTTATTTTTTTTTCCAATAAAATAATTTGTTACCATGTCCATTGCACTGGATGTCAGACATATGTCTTAAAAAGTTCTGTCTGGATGTTAAGTGCATATCGCCTGGTGAAATATTGTTAAATCCAGGATAAACAAAAAGTCAAGCAGAGGAGGAGGAACACCAAAGATTTTGCTGCCGGATGTTGAGAAAGAACAGAAAACACTGGCATACTACAAAAGACCAACTTTTTTTTTTATAAAGGAACGTTGACCCCCAGGTCAGAGAAGGACTCTCAGAGGGATGAAGGCATGCCCAGAAGACCAGAAAGGCCAGCGAGTATGGGAAACGCACTGTTTAGGTTCTGTCCCAAGTGCCCCACACAAGATTGCACAAAAGGACCTGCACAAGGTATGCAACTTGTGCCTACTCAAGGAACAGAAGTTGGATAACTGGAGAGTGTGAGAGGAGTTCCTTCAAAAGACACTCTGGGTATGGGAGATGCAGAGGAGGGAACATTCGGCATTGCTGTTGAAGCAGGGATCCCTAAAAGACATGGGACTGTCCAGTGATTAAGAGATAGTCTTGGAAGAAGAGATCCAAGCTGATTATGACCTTTGAGTCGAAGCAACCACATACTACCAATCGCAAAGGGAAGAAGAGGTGTTGAAAAGGTGTCACTGAGACTCTTTCACACGCACATACAGGAGGAAGTCTACTTAAACGAAAAGGCAGCCCAACCACAATGTTCTATCTGAACAAGCAAGGATGAACAAAAAAGAACACAGTGTCCAACATAGCACAGGAAATACAGAGTTGTGAATTGGTAAGGGTCATATCAATAACAGTGAAACGAAACACAGGCCAAGAAGCTAAGCATACAGGGAATCTCTTTCCACGAATAGCACTCGGCATATTGCGCAAACTATTCCAGCAGTGAAGGCCCCACAGATAGACATGTTTGAGAATGCAAAATGCCAAGGGTTAGCATCTAGGTATCCATGCCACTGATCAGAAGGGTTTTCCCTATAGATAGTTCAGGCACAGATGTTTGTTTATGCTTTCTCATCAATCCCATTAATTTCTCTAGTAATAAGCAAAGTCAGTTAGACAACCAGGATCATCATGAGACTAGTAGCCCCACTGTGGCACATGGTAAGATAATAAAACTGCCCTCCATTTAGGACCTAACAATACAATGTGGATCAGTATGCCGCCCTGAAGCATCTAGCCTCAGTCTGGTGGCCTGAATCGTCAATACCTACAACTAAGACTCCTGGGACTGCCAGAGAGATGCATAAAAATTCTCAAGAAAGCTGGAAAGGGAATAAAACGTAAATGTTACTATAAATAAACCTGATTTACCAGTTGGTGTGAGGAACGTCATACAGAACAACCCTGTAACTACAGTTGTCAGGTACTTAGCACATCAGATAGTGAGTCATATGAATCAGTCAAGGTACACCTAGCAGCAATAGTCTCATACACCAAAGATGCAAGGGGAAAGAACATCTGTTCTTAGCATGGGTGCCTGGAGATACACATGCTCTACATACTCTTGCCCTGTAGAGTTTGGGTCAGATATTTGCAACCTGCCTTTCCTTGAAGAAGGCTTTTAATTCACGAGGTATAATGGCTCCTTCCATAGTTGGCGATGGTCATGTGTTCTGTTTTAGATAGTTTTTCTCCACCTTCGGTTTCAGAAGGGTTTTGATGCGCTTACCAGATTTGACTCCTTCAGCGTTAGCTGTTCCCAGAGCTCAAATCTTCTGCTATCCGATCATCAAAAAGACCAATGCCAGTCATTCTTTCAGCTTTTCCCTCGATGCACTTCATAGTTCTGGTCCCCTATTTCTCAGGCCCCTTCCCTTTCATACAGACTCTGGAGCATTAGGAGGCATCTCAACAAAACTTAGCACCAAAACCTCATTCTATCTACAAACTAGCCTCGACAGAAGTCTGAAAAGCTTCCTAGAAGAAGTCAGAAGACTTGCAGCAACCAAGTCAGCACGGTGGAACCTTAACCTGGTGTTAATACAGCTAATGAAGGCCTAATTCAAACCCAAGTGCAGAGCAAGCTTAAAAATTCTTACAATAAAACAGCCATTCTAATTGCGATGACATCACTATGAAGGAGCAGGGAGCTGCAGTCTCTTACAGTACAGGAACCATACCTGCCAACAGAGAGATGGTGGCGATAAACCCACAATACCTGGCCAAAATTACTTCACATTTCCATATCAATCGGACAGTACAGGGGCTATGAGAAATTGGGTCCACTCTCCTATTCAGGGCAAGTACAACATAGCCTGTGCTCACCCTCTGGTAGCTTTGTGCAGAGCAGGCAGTCACAACTTAGAAGGCAATGTGTAAAGTACTTGTGCAACACACACATAATAACCATAGGAGGTACACCACAAAAATACTTTGTATGGATGTAGAAAACTAAAGCTTGTTTATTTGGTTAATTTAAGATCAGCACAATACAGATCCAATTCGTAAATGGTTAAATATTTGCTTTACAAACTCAAAATATGATGATCAAGGGGTGGTGCTGGGGACTCCTCTGCACAAGTGTGCTAATTCTATAGACTATGGTAATGTCCTGGCTGCATTTAATTTGGGGAGCAGATGGGTGATTTCCGGGCGTGGTCACCAGTGAAGCAGGTATGGACTGCAGGGGAACCGTTTCAGCAGGGCCGCTCCAGGTGCATGGAGAACATGGGCGGCAACGACTACCTGGGCCATTCCAGGTGATCGAAGCTGCATGGGGCAAAGTTGGACAAGGCCGCTTGGGTTAATTGAAGCAGGAAGTGGCAAAGGTTCCACAGAGCCACTCCGGGCAACAAAAAGCAAAAAAATGCTCAGATTCACACTGGGTTTGGTGAATGAGACTTGGGCAGGGATCAGCAGGCAGCAGGGTGGCACAGCAAAGCAGGGCAGCAGTCAGTCCTAGCACACAGCAATCTTTACTCCATCAGCTTTTCCTTGAGTCAAGTGTACTGATTTTAGTGGGTCAGGGACCCAGTACTTATAGAAGAAGCTTTATTCGGTATGAAAAAAAATCATACATTACAACACATAATCACCAAAACATTGTAAAAATACCAATAAAAACCATGTATAATAAAAGCACCCATCATAAAAACAAGTACATATAATTATATATATATATATATATATAAAAATCAGAAGATAAGAACCTCATTCATAAAACACTGGCCAACAAAAAAAAAAGTTAAATCATTCTAAAAATTCTACATTTTTGCACCAAGTAGTTGCTCCCTTCAGGAATGATCCCAGGCCCTTCCATACCAGTACATCTGAGGCCATTTGCAGCCACATGAAAGCAGGACGGTATTGCACAAAACCCTTGGGCCTAAGAAGCGGTAGTAGAAATCGGGTTCTAAATGGGGCATAAAAGATACAGAATAGTGTAAAATGGATCAGTACTTATACTAGAAAGTGCCTTTAATGTAGGGGGGGACTGTAAAGAGTTCTTGTGGGTGACTACAAAGCAGTTCTTGTGAAATACACAGGTCAGTTGGCTCCAGACTATCAGTGGGCGGTAATCAGCCCCTTTGTGTGGACTCTGGTCACTATCCTTTGAGGTGTAAGTGTGAGCCCTTCCGTACCACCTCCCCAGGAAGACCCATGGGTATGCAGATGCAGCTGAGTATCCTGTGTTGTGAATGTCTGAAGGGAATGCACAAGTGTAGCTGGAACCTAGCCCAAAGCCATACATGTTTTGGGCACACAAGGTAGTAAGTGCAGAGAAATGCCCACTTTCTAAACGTGCCATTTCTAACATAGTAATGTTAAATCTGACTTTAACAGTAATAAGGATTTAATACTACCATTCCAATTATACTAAACATGATGCAGCTACTCCTCTCAGATCGGAAACTGCAGCTGCAATGTATTCTAAGGAATTCCCAGTGCTGGCCTATGAGAGGGACAGGCGTCATAGTAATGAAAAATGACTTTAGGAGTTTTTAATCACCAGGGCTTGAAAAATTAAAAGTAAATGTCCTGCATTTTACTTACTTGGCACCCTGCCATATGGGCTGGTTAGGGCCTACTTTATGGGTAGCTTATATGTAAGAAAAGAGGAGTGTAAAGCTTGGCAAGAGGTTTTAAATGCCAAGTCAACGTGGCATTGAGACAACACACAGGCTCTGCAGTGGCAGGCCTGAGCCATGTTTACAGAACTAAAGTGGGTGGTACCTTCAGTGCTGCAGGCCCACAAAGAGCACTTCATTTACAGGCCCTACATCTATGGTATACCACTTGACAAGGGACTTACAGGTAAATTAAATATGCCATTTGTGGTTACACCAATGTTACCATATTTTAGGGGAGAAGAACATTGTCACTTTGAGCATTTTACAACTGATGAACAGTGCTAGTCGCAAGGCCAACAAAATGATGGTCAGAAAAATAGAAGGAGAAAGGCAAAAAGTCTGGAGTAAGACCACCCTAAGGATGCTGGGTTTAACAGTGGCTCACATTTTTTTCAGCTATCCAAGACTCCCAAAGGAAGGGCCCTACACAGTAGACATGAGAAGAGGAAGCATGTACTTACACACAAGACACAAAACGGAGCAAAAAGAGATACAGTTCTTTGTGTCCTTTTGCTTGCCAGAGAACTGTTTTGTAATCGGACCCCAGCATGTGAATCCAGAAAACATTTGAACTGCAAAACTGAAAGGTTCATTTAACGACAGAAGTAGTTTTGGAACTTGAAGCCGTTTCTGGATTAACATTTGACCCTCCCACCTTCCCTAGAATAGGTACAGATGAGGTAGACAAAAAATAGTCACCAAGCCCTTGTGCAACTTCGCCATCAAGGAGAAAACGAATCTAAATATGGCGACCACCCACTGGAATTTCTAATATTTGTAAGCAGTTACATAGGAAATCCGTTGAGATATGAGAGAAGGAGGGAGTTGGTGTGCCACCTGCAATACTGTTTCATCTCCCAGCAGTTCAGCAGGGTATGTCTTCCCAGACATGTTTAAAAGGAGGGGAGGACTGATCCACCAACTGGTTTAAAGAATGTATATGCCAGCGAGAAGCCCATTAAAGTCCACAAATAGATTATTTCCTAATTCCAGAAGGTTTTCAGCTCAGCACAAAGGAAAATTCCTGTGATGACCACCAGGAGATGTATATGACCCCATACAGTGCGGATAAACTAAATATGTATTCGCTTTCTACAGGTAAATCTGGGATGAGGTTTACCCAGTTTGTAAAATCAGTTTAGATTACTCTGTTGTAAGGTAGTGCTATGGCTTGGAGGTAGATTGCAACCAGAAACCTTATAAGGGAGAAACTACTGCAGGGTATCTGAAAGGCACTTCCTTTTGTTGATCCATGGAACTGAATTCAGTATTCATCCAGACAAAAGCTTTCTGTATTGCATGTAATGTATTTCTGTGTGCCATATATACATAGTCACACAACACACGAATTGGAAAGTAAGGCATTTCACTTATAAAAGACTGCACACGTTTGAGTGTCAACAGATGTCTTTCACAGGTAAAAAGCATCTACTTTTACATATCAGTCAGTTGCTGCTGTTAGTCTCTCCAAAGCCTATTGAGGGGGCTGAGGTTGAGTCCCCTATGGGTAGTGGTACACTATGCTGTACCTCGCCGTCCAGTAGTTTTGCTGTCTTCTATTGGAGCAGCAAAATCAACCTGTGACCATCAGAGATTGAAAGATTCAAAGCCATTAGCTCTAAGAGAACTACAGTAGGCTAGAAGGCACGAAATGGAGGGAAGTTAATGTTACACTTACCTTTCTATCACAGACTTCATCTCTGTACTCACTTTTAGGAAGAAGATTCTTAAATGGGCTGAGGTCAAGCAAATGTTTTAGAATGCACCCACTTTGCTATTTAATGAGGCATGGCTGGAGAGTGCCCTTTATTTTTAGGAGATACACTTCTGACTGTGTTTCTGTATTTCTTTAGGAGGGGAGAATGTCCTATTGGAAAGTACTCATGAAGACAGTTTTGTTTAAAACTTTAGGTGTCCGACTCAAATTGTTTTTTTTTTGCCAGTTGTGGGACATTTTCTGTGTTGTTTAGACCACTTGCGCTAGAAATTGAGGGAGAAATAAAAGCCTGCACTGGCCAGCCATAACCATGTGGCTGACACCTGCTGAGAGACTGTTATCCAGCCTACAAGATGTACATACTGCTGTAAGAAAACTGCTCTTTTTGTATGGTCACCCCCAAGTTTTTAACTGATGCTACTGTTTTTTTTTCTTCCAACTCAGTGAATGTACTGAGACCTGCTAACCAGATCTCAGTACCCTGACCCTAAAACTGTATGTTGGATTGGCCATACCAAATTAGAAATAACTAATTTACTTAAAAAGACCCTATTAATTAGTACCCTGGCAACGAGGGTGTGAAAGTTAGATGGGTACCCTAGGGCTTGCAGCACTGATTGTGCCACCCTGGAGGTCCCCAAGTAAAGCAAGACCCTCAGTCCCAAACTGCAGACTGGGTGAGCAGTGTTGCACTGCTAGCCCAACCTTGTCTTTGGAAGAAATGGTAAATCCACCACTTCCCCTGGGCATGTGTGCAAATCTACCCCTCTGGCAGGCCTACTGAGCCCTAAAGGCAGGGTGCAACATAAGACACAGGCAGGACATGTACTTTATATGTCTTCACAGTAAAACATGCACAAAACAATTGTTTCACTGTGGAAAGGCTTGATCACCCAGTTGGCGAGTACAGGGTTACACACTGAATCCCGCATCTGTGCTAACTCCGGTACAGTGTGACCAAAGTGGACCCGCAAAGGTATCAACCAACTCATTATTAAGCCCGACTTGTATCTAAAGTTGAAATGAATGTTACCTGTTGCAGTGTGCTGAATTAGCGAAGAGCTGCCACTTTGTTGCCTTTAAAACTCCTGTGCCTTCACGGGCACACATGGAGCCTGCTCCACGAGACAGCTTTCTGCCCTACTGGAGAGACGTGCCACTGGCTCTCAGGAAGGAGAGCAGTGAGGGTTTGCAGGCCAGGGAGGCATCACCTCTCACCTGCAGGAAGCCACTTAGATGTTAACCCCAAATGCAGGCTTCAAATGTGAAGCCATCTTTGAAGAGCAGGTGTGGGCCACCAGTTTTGGAGGGTGGGGGGGTGGGAGGGCAGGAAACAGGGAGAGATCAGGGGGCTGTCCTATTAAGGAGGTAGACAGGCTGGCACGGGGAGCAGACACCAGAAACAGACACGGGAAACCAGTTGCCAAAGTCGTTACCCAAGGGGCATGTAATCCTGAGGTAGCCACACCCTAGGAGTTGACTAGGGTGGTCTGTACACCAGGAGAGGGGTCTCGCCATCTTGGGAGTGGGGAGAATGGTGCATTATGGAATAGCCAGATGCCACACTCCACAGGATGTGGCCACTAGGTGGGAGGGAAGCTGGTAGCCCATTGGCTACCAACCGCATCCTGCACTGAGGGCACTTTTAGAGCATAAAGGGGGCTCCCCTGGCACCCAGACCTCAGAGCTCAACTGATCGCAAGGAGGATCTCCATATTGCAATAAGGGACCAGCAAAGAGTGGCTGCACCAGCAAGGACTGCACCTGCAGGCTAGCGAACAGAGGGACTGTGCCTGCTACATCCTACTCTTGAAGAAGCTGTCTCCTGAGCCCAGGCAAGCCAAGAGACTACAGGGGTCAGCCTGTTCGTAGCACAGGAACACAACAGCTGAAGAAGCCTGCTCGGGTAAGATGGTAGTCCATAGTCTTGAAGCCGCTACCACTGCTGCCGTACAGCACTGACGACCAAGACCTGAAGCATATTAGTTGGCTGAGCCCGAAGTTGCTGTCTGAGTTTTGCTGGGACCTTCCGAAGAGGAGTTATCGATCCACCCATGAAGGAATTGCCGGTGTCCTTGACAACAGTTAGCTAGTTGTCCGGTGGAGACTAGCTGTCGGCCAGATCGGAGTATATTTTGGGGGATATCAGCCCTGCAACCAGGGCCCCTTCACCATCTTTGTGGACCGAGGAATTCCCCTATCGATTTTTGTCAGTCTCAGCCACAGCATCCTTGGAGCAGCTTCTGCATTTTTCATCGCTTGTATCAGGATCTGCTGAAGGACTGCTTCCCCTGTGAAAGTAACTGTTCTTGAGGACCCTGCTTTGTCCCCTTGACCAGCCCCCTACCAGAGTTGGTCACCCAAGTATTTCTAACAAACCGCATTGATCCCTACATGTTCTTTAAAAAAAGTTACCTACATGTTCTTTAAAAAAGTTTTTAAGTGTCCAAGGGCCAGATGTACCAAGGGGTTTTACCCATTCTGGAAAAATGCTTCAGTACATATGGCCCCAATTCGTTAACTTTGCCAATTCTTGTTCGTGGTTGTGAAAAATTGCACTATTTTATAATTTCTTGTAAAATATATATCTTCAGATCCCTACGTTGGATCTTTTTAATTCTAGTGCTTGAAGTTGTATAAAAGTACAACCTATTTGTATAAATTGGTGTTGGATATCTTGAGTGTCAATTTCTTCTTCAATTGTTCTGTTGCTGTTCAAATGCTTTGCACTTGTTCCTCTGTGTAAGCCTTGCAGCTCAGTGCCACAGCTACCCAGGATTGAGCTGAGGGTTTGACAAGGGTTCTAAAGGGGTTGATAAATGTTTTACACATCAGGTTGCACTACCACACCGTTTAATGCACCCCATTTCTTCTCAACTGCTATGAGAAATCAACATAAAATGGTGTCCTTGATGAAGTACTTTTTCCAAAAACTTGGTTAAACTAAACCTTTTTACTTATTTTGACAAAGGTCTGATTAGATCTGAAGTTATTTGTTTCCTGTACCAAGTTATTTAGGAAGCTATTAACACACTTTAATAGCTTCATTGTCACTCTCATTCTTCTTCAATACTTGTGGTCTTTGGTTTGTCCCTCCCCTTGAACATTGCTTCCCTGCAACATTGCCTTATTACCATATTTTTGTTTGGCTGACTTTCATTCTTCTCTTTCCACTTTCTCTTTTTCATTTAGCACACCACAAGAGTGCACATATTTACTTGACCTCGCCTTAGCTTGCTTCCCCTCCCCTCAAAAATCCACCCCTTCCCCCTCCATTGCTTCCCCTGTCACATGCACACACCCGCGTTCTACCCCTTGTGGTCCTTAAAAAAGGTTTCCTTTTAATTTTTGGATGGCCTGGCAGCTGTCATTTGCTGCCAGGCCGCTCAGTAGTAAAAAATAGCTATTTTGTGCACCTCCTATGCTCCCTTGCCTGCACCCACTTCCCATTGCTTCCCCTCAGCTGCCCTTCAACCACTTCTTTCTCCACCTCAACAAATCTTTACATTTTTATTTATTTCGTTTTATTTTCTGGACCCCTAGGTGCTGTTTGCTGCCAGCCCGCTTCACATTGCCAAAACTACTTTTATGGCAGGTTTTTTCCTTGCTATAGGTTGATTTACTCTAGGAAACTGCCTATAGGTGGAAGATACTTTAGTATCCTGGCAATAGCTGGAGTTCTTTTGGGATCCTAGACAGGAGTAGAGGTACTGGGTAGAGATAATCAGTGTTGATATATTTAATAAAGATGTCTCTGGTGAAGAACTCTACCAGAGTGGAAGGCAACAGGGATGGAAGGTGAGGGTGGCAAGCAACATGAAGTAGGCAGAAGTACACAAGGGAAGTCGCTGAAAAACACACTCTTGTAGAGTACTTAAATACAAATAAAAAGTAGTGCCTAAAGAAAGAGGTGGAAGGAATCCAGTTATACGTTCATGTTCCAGGAGTACGTTCATGTTCCAGGAGAGGGACAAGTACATGAAGACAAAGGAAGCCTACAGCAGCTGACCAACCAAAAACGAGCAAATGAGTGACAACAAAGCAACCAATGGAAAGCAGTGCTTGTTCTTTAAACCCACTGTTCACAAACAAAAGATCTTGCAATCATGAGCTGTCTTAGGCAAGACATAATAATCAAGAGCCATATTTTGTTCTAAATTGCATCTAGCGCAGTATTCAGAAATGATGCTGTTTTCCATCAGACAAATGAAACCAAACAAACAGTACTACTACCAAGAGGACAACGGTAGAAGCAAGCAGAGCACTAGACAAATGGAGGAAAGATAATTAAAAAGTGACAATATTTTGCCTTTTATGTAAAAAAAAAAAAAATCCTGAATTGTGCTTCCATTTACCATAAGCATTCTCCCTACTTCCTTTTGCCTACCACCCCCATCTCTTCCCTCCCTGTTGCCAAACCTTTGTGATAGTGCTTTTTTTTTAGTTTAAACATTCAGCTATGCAGCACGGCAGCTGCACTGTTGTACATCAGGCCTAAAAACATTGTCGAAGCCAATTCCACTCTCCTAAAGTATCTTCCCAAATTCAGCATTCACTTGCAGTGTGACTGCAGACTCTGAATAGCCTTGTGTTTGTTAAAATCTCATTATTTCTTTATTGTAGATGTACGTTTTGACTCCTACTGTTGTGAGGTGTGACCAATTTAAAGATCAGACCCCTGCACACTGCATAGTCCGTTTTTCATTTGCATATAAATTGATAAAGGAATGTATTTGCCATGTTTTGTCGTATGCCTTTTTGTATTAGGTGGCATATTGGTGAGGGGCCGGGCAACGTATAAAGATAATCTGAAATGCTCTAAAGTAAACCAGGTAGTTTAAGAGATTCAGAAATTATAATTTTTCAGGTGAAGTGTACCAGGGCCGTATTACAAATGGAGTGCACTGCCCAGGTGTGTGCCACGGCGCACTTTGAACTGGGCATGCCAGACGCGGGCTGCGACAGTGCACCTTATTACAGTGAATGCTCTGTTCCCAGACCCTGGGTAAACTCATGATGGAACTGGGAACTGTCAGCTATAGAAAGCTAATCTGTTGTTTGACGCCATTCGGTCCAGCTTCCACTTTGTGTGTGGCAGCCCGGCTTGAGTTTTAAACGGGCCAGAGATGCTCTTGTGGGTGGATGCAATGAGTGGCTGGACCTGCCTCATTGGGGACTCAAGGGTAGGGTATAAGGGGCAAGGTTCGTGGTGCACTAGAGGTGCCACATCTGAGAGATAGTTTGTTTGCCTCTTTGCCCGTCTGTGTAATAGCTGCACAGGCACAAATTCCCTGTCTAAATGAGCGCATTTCCCCCTTGGGTAAGCGCGGACGCACATTTAGCCCCTTTTTGATGCCCATTACGGAAGGGAGCCACAGAATTGCCTGCGGTCCCTCTATAATACCAGTGTGGCCAGGGGCACAGAAATCAGACGCATGCACCTACTGCTCCTCAAGGCTCTTTCTGTGATACGGACCGCGGTGTGTTTAAAGTGTTAAATTAATAATTTTGGTTTATAATGTACAGGGTGTTCTATGGTGTTACTGTTATCGATTCCAGCCTCACCTCTTAATCACGTTGGTAGTAACATTTCGTTTCAGGTAGCTTAAAACGATCAGTCGTAATCGCAATTAAAATTGAACATGGCACTCAAAAAATCACGGAGTGTAAACTTCAATTGCTATTGAAAGAAAATATAAAACGCACAGCTTAAGCAATATTCTGACAGTTTCAATTTGACAAATTATGTTTATAAGTCTTCCTAATTTACTAAAATGATTGACTTTGTTTTGTTTCTAGGTCTGGCGATTCAGTACTGCATTTTGCTCAATCAATGAGTGGAAGTTTGCTAACATCACCAGCATGTCTGACCATTTAAAGAAATGCAGTTACAATACTGTAGAGAAAAGGGAGGAAGCGATTCCTCTCCCGTGCATGTGCGTGACAAGGGAACTGACTAAGGAAGGACGGTCCCTGCGATCAGTTTTGAAACCTGTTCTTTAAACCCGGGGAATTCACTCCACTTGCACAGACACTTAAGCAACTTGAGCACCTGCTAAGACCTCCATGTAATATTCAATGCTTGACACTTTATTCATTTACTAAAGGTTGGTTCTAGTTCGAGCCACACTCACTGTGCTTTTAATATATATTTTGAAGTGATGGATTTTTTTTTTTTTTATATATAAGTATTGTTAAGAGGTGAGAAAAGGCCTTAATGTTTTAAAAACGTGGAATGTCTTTGGGAGATGGGGGGGGAGGTTTCCTGTTTTATTTACTTTAAATTCCTTGCAGTGTTTCTTTTACCATTTCCCCTCCGAGTGCCCATATTCATCTTCAAAGTTATATAAATAAATACTCCAAATGGTATGTATTTTGAAAATGCAAGTTAGAATGCCATTTTAACAGGACTTATTCTTTATCAGGAAAAAATATCGATACTTTCGGATACTGTTCACGTCTTTCATGTATAGTATCTACCAAGGTTGTTAACTATGAGTTTCTATGGCTGTACATGTTTGTTTACTTCGAAATACCACTGGCCAAGGTTGTGCACTTTAAAAACATTAGTGAAATTCATTAACGTGGTTAATTGTAGCACATTTAACACTATTTTTAAACTGATATACTACTAAATACTCTACATCGTGTTAGCACTTTACATTTTAAAGTGTCAGCAAAGGCTTATTTTTGATTGTATTTTTGTAACTGTTTTTTTTCTTTTTGGGGAGCAAAGTATCAGTATTCCTAATCAGAAGTTTTTCCTCATTTGTGCACATTTCCGAACTTTCTGTAGATGTCTACTCGAGATGAAATAACTTTTAAAGACAACTATTAAATATTGTCCAGACCTACCAGAACTGAAGAGTTAATAAACTAAACTTTTCAAATACTGCACTTTACAATAGAAACACTTCAATAAAGATGTAATGCACCGTTTTACATAACCGTAAGCCTGCAGCCCTCAGATAGGGTCCACTCGCTTTGCAATTTGGCAAATACTTGTTCTTTTGTTTAATAATCCATGAATTTATCATTTAGAAGCTTCTTGGTTTTATCCTGTCTTTAATGGCGTTTAATCTTTCAGCAATATCATTTGTTATGATTGGAAGTACACTACACTGCATTGCATAATAGTGCTTTTCAGTATACTTAATATACCACACACAAACTCTTCGCATCACCACACGTGTACGAATTCTCTTCATTAAAGGAATAGTTTCTGTAATGATTCCTTACTTCAAGGGTTTAATACATCAACTTTTCAAAGGGTAATAGCAACGTAGCTGTGTAGATTCTCCACTTTCAAATTTCCTGCAGGACTCTGCGATTGGTAACTCTCAAGCAAAATCATTTGGGCGCTTTATTTAAATAGAAATTTTAAGGATGGAGAGGCTTGACTGCGAAATGCCTCACTATAGTGTTAATTTTTACCGAAATACCAGACTTCGTGGCCTGGTATTTGGACTTGTACAGCTGTGATCATAGTACCATATTTCAGCATGGCTGCGCTTGTGCTTAAGTGCTTACAGTCTACCACTTTGTTTACTTACATGTAAAAACAATAGTGACATAGCAACATAACAAAATAAACATTGACAAAGCCAATAGGCCTGTTTTAAAAAAAAAAAAAAAAAAGCACGCGTCTTAAGATATTATTTGTGACTTTGGCAGTGCTGCTTCACATTGCAAAATTAGGTCCACTAATTACTGTTTTAGTACTCTACCCCTACCAAAGACAAAATATTTAAATCGACACAAAAGTATCCTCATTTTGAAGTGGCACTCGCATGCCCTCTGTGTTTTGAAAAGATTCAATTGGCATTTTCCTGATACAGGCTTTAGCACCGTAGGCTGGTTGAGTCAGGCTTAAATCCTTGGTGTAGCACGCTGCAGTACACTAGGACATTATTAGGGGACCCTCAACTTGGACAAGACTATAGAACCTTAGGGTGTTTCTACAAATGAATGTACCAGTTCTGGATTTTGATAGTGGCAACTATTATCAAGGCTCTGAGTGCAACTCCTACATGTTCTGAAAAAAGTCACTCTATCATTGATGTGTATTACCAATTATTTCAATATAGAAAATACCTCTGCTAAATATTTAACATAGTTCTTTAGCTGTTTTCTCAACAGTGTTTTGTACACGGTGTATGATCAGTGCAGCCACCAGTGTGTAGGGCCAAGAAGAGAAAGACAGTGAGAACTAACTAGACAGTGATGATTGGATGATGTGATGAGCAAGGTAAGCGAGGGCGGAAGGGTGAGGGCTGGAAGTGATGCAAAAAGTTGGTAGGGATGTATATGACCATGGGATGAGGATGACATGATGGGTGGGGGTGAAAGGGAGTGATGCAGAGAGAAAAAGTGAAAGCAATGATGGGGGAAGACAGGGATCTGAGGCAAGACTGAGGCAGTGCCAAAGCAACAAAAGGATGCCTGGAACAGGGGCAACACGATGAGGCAAGAATGTAAAGGAGCTGAGATGCCAGGATGGGAAGTGAAGAAGATGAGGTGTAGGACTACTTTTTTTGTCCTTCGCCCTCCTTTCCCATTGTACATCATTACTTTTTCGGTTGTCCCTGTAGTGTGTAGCTTCTTCAATCAAAAAGAAGATAGAAACTGATTACACTTTTAATTGCAAAATATCTTCTCTTGTAATGTTTCTCTGGGGTTTTTTTCTTCACAAAAATAAGCTTTTGGCAAAATTGCTTTCATGGATGCAGGCAGTTGATATCATTGCCTGTCTCTTTGAGCCAATCAAATGTCATTTAGCAGGCATCAGTATTCAAAGTTTGACTTTTTTTTTTTTTTGCGAACCCGGCCTCTCTTGTCTCTTGATTATGCACTTCCCTGAGTAGGAACATTTCATGGCATTGCTCTTATTGACTTTTGTCCCTCAAAAAGAATTTGGAACTTGATTTAAGAGGCATAACTCTTATCCCTTGCATACCTGACTTAGTCATGCAGGCACAACCTTTGCTCGGTCACTGCCGAAGAATCCAACAGGTAACAAGAGTGGTCAATTCTGAGCTCAGATAAGTTGTAGAATTTGTCAAGACACAACAGTTCTAAAATAATGCAGAAAATGGTACTGATTTAACTTCTTGTAGAAACAAGTTTTATCACATAAATCCTCTGTTTAAAAGAAATAACCGTAAGAAATCTAAAGGCTATCCCTCAGCCCTCCCGCTCCTCAAAGAAAGAAAAAAATAAAAATAAAGGCACACACACAAAACTACCTAACCCCCCTGCCCCCAACCCCTATAAGCATGACTTATCATAGCTTCATAGCTGCATGCCTTGTATACCTACATCCAGTTTCTGTTTTCCAGACTTTGAGGACTGTATCCTGATCCATTGTGCCAAAGAGTGAATCACATTTTTAATCTAGCAGCCAGGGACATGCTCACTCCCTAATCCCCACCTCTTATTGGCCATCAGTTTCTATACCTTTGTATATCTATCGCTTTCTGTGCGCGCGGGCATGTTTGAATACGATATAAACTAGTTTTATTCTAGTAGTTACATAGAAAGTTCAAGTAGTAGACTGGTAATAAAAGCATACCCACAGCTAGATTGTGATAGCTCAGTCTCTAGATCCTCATTTGCGCTATTAAGTCAGTGGCTGAATCAGTAGAGTGGAATATTTTCTGCACACTACATCACACGCACTAGAAAACCCATGCAGGGTATAAAGAAACCTAGGATGCCACAGCGAGGTCAGTTTCCAGATCAGCAGGCGTCAGTTTTCAGGAGACTTCATTGGTTGTGCTTGGAGTATTTCTGTGCCCTGAATTCCATGGCCTGTTGTGATCACTTTTTTAGTGTGAACTACAAGTAATCTCCAGCAGCAGCAGTCAGAAATCTTTGATTTTGTGGTGCATGGTAGTTCTGGGACTTTATTCAGAGGAAGCAACACACTGACTGTTTGTAAATCTATCCTTTCTGGGCCACAAAGAGACTTTTCTCTGGCTGTGCTTCCCTCGTTGTGTAACCTTAAGCAGCACTTGAAATCATACTGGCATTTGCCCTCAGTGGTGGCGGTCCGTCCTCCTTGCAAGCCATTTTCTACTTGTTTTCATCCCCTGCTTAGCTGTTTTGTATATGTCAAAATGCTACAGATACTATGATATTTTTCCTCCAGAGGTTTGGATTTGTTCATGCTTATTCAGTAACTGGCAAAGTTAGTGCAGATGTATTTTTTTTCTTTTCAGCAGCATGTTTTTATGTGATAACAGTTAATGTATATTTTGATTTGTGAACATACACTCAGAAGTCAGGCCATTTGCATTTGTAAATTGAGATTACAAAACAATCGGGGAGACTTGCCTTTTATTCAGACTGTCATTCTGCTTTCTCCCATCATCGGATGTGGGAATTGGTACACGTTCTTTACCCCCCGCAGTGTTTGTTTCCCTAAATCCGTGTTAGTTTTTTGGACAACATCAAACCCCTCTTTCTAACCAGTTTATGAACAGAGAAGAGGGACAGCATATGGAAGGAGGCTGGTATTCAGTGAAGAGTTGTGCATGTCACCTGGTTACAATAATTGTCTATTTTGTGCTCAACTAAAATGCGCTTAGCTGTACAGGTCACCCAAGAGCGTAGGCGAAAGGCAACTAGGAGCACCAGGGTCGCTAGGTAGATTACTTTTATCAATATAAATTACCGTGTCCCGGAAGATCGTTTTGCCTTGCCAGTTTAGAATCCCTCATAGCAATGTGGTATTACATTATCTTTATTCGCTGTACAATTTTCATGCAAATAATTTCCATGTCCAGCAATAAACGTTTTTTGGGTCAGATCATGAATGCTACTGGCAGTTTGGTGGCATACTTGAGTCAAATGCCTTTTTGTTTGACAGAGAGAGGAGAGAGATTGTGAGTTGGGCAGGGGTATGAGGGTGAGGGATAGAGAGGCACATTGAGAAACTTAGTTTGTGAGTGCTCTCTTCCACAAGTATATTTTTGAGACAACGGGGAGTTACCAAATTCTGCATTTCTAAATTCAAATACATGTTTTTTAAATCGAAAGTTTTTTTTTTAATACTTTTGGAGTGGACCACAATGTTTTCTGGTCCACAGTCCTCGCAGGACAGGTCAAGAGTAAGTGAGACAAATATTGCACAAGACACTATTTTGATTCATTTTTATCAACATGCATACTTAGAGTTCATGTGGTGGTAGTGCTGCAGGAGCGTTTTGCCTTACCAATTAAGAACTATTCATATTGGCATGCAATACCATTACACTATCTGTAGTACTCCGTATAGTTATGCATTTTCTTTAAAATTATTGACGTATGAACCAGCAATAAAAGCTTTACTTTTTTACTTTTCATGGCATAATTGAGTCAAATGCCCTTTTCTCTATTTTTACAGCTCAACAGGTTTGTGTATTTTTTTCCTCCTTTTTTTTTTTTTTTTTTTACAGGTTTTCACCTCTGTCTGTGTATCATCTGCGGGTGTAAATCTTGTTATATCCTGCAGTATTTTTTATGACACTAACAGTTCACTGTATCACTTATTTTTTTACTTCTGAAACAATTGTAAATTTTACTTGTTTTCTGCACATTTTAATATCCTGGTCTGTTGTGTTAATTAAATTCACATGTGTGCTTGCGTTTTTCAATTTTACTTTTTTGTACAGTACTCAAACTGCTTCTTTATCGTTTCATCCTCCCTGCCCCTTTCTATAAAGGGTGTCGACATGTGATCAGTGCCAAAGGTGTAAATATAAAAAGTTGTGAATAAATTATATATATTGAAGAGGGAGAGTCCTTTCTAGTTGCCGTGACAGACTGCTGGGGAATTTTCACACTGAAGTTATTTTACCTTTTTATGTTCTTTTTAAATTTGTCTCCTTTGTTTTTGATGCATCATGCTGGCTTGGATGTGTTGCTCATGGAGTCTGTTTGTTCCATTACTGACTTACCCTAAGCAGTATTACCTGTGCCATTAGCAGTTTCCAAAACATGTCCTCTGGCCTGACTGTGTATTCAGCTGCTTTGCTTTCTCTTCAGTTCCTTAACAAAATTCTCCTTCTAGTTGTCTTTTTCAGGTTGTGAGTGCGGGGCTGTTGTATTCTTCGTCGACAATATTTTACCAAGGATGATTTGGATTCAGATTATATTTAAATTCGTATTTAGATTTAAATTGTGATTTAAATTTACATTCAGATTTAGATAAACTGTTTGATATAAAATAATTGATTACATCCTTAGCCAAATTAAGGTATAGAAGAATGAAATCCTCACTAAATGCAAGAAATGAAACTCCAAGCAGCGACAACAAGAGAGAGCAAGCATTGGCCAAACCAATAGGTCTCATGTATACAAGAGGTATTGGCTTTGACAATATGTGTTAGCCATGTTGTACACCAGTGTGCCTGTGGTTCTGCATGGCTAAAAGTTAATGTGGTACATTGGAGTCGGGTAGATTGGGTTAGATTGTAGTTTAGTAAAGTGTGGTAGACTGAAGTGAGGTAGATTGAAGTGAAATAGCTTGGAGTGAAGTCTGGTAGATTGGGGTGGGGTAGATTGAAACAAATTGGAGCAGAATGTGGTAGATTGGAGTAAAGTGGGGGTAGATTGAAGTACAGTGGAGCGGGGTAGATTGGAGTTGGGTGGAGTGGTAGTTTGGGTGGATTGTAGTGGGGCAGGCTGGTTTGGAGTGAGATAATTTTGGGGTAGAGTGGAGTTGGGTAGATTGAGGCAGAGTAGTGTGTGGTAGAGTGGAGTAGAGGAGGTAGTTTGAAATTGGTAGATTGGAGTTTAGTGGGGAAGATTGTGGTAGACTGTTGTGGGACAGCTTGTGATAGATTGGAATGGTGTAGATAGGGGTGGAGTGGTGTAGATTGGGTGGAGCAGAGTGGAGTCTGGTAGATTGGGGTAGCGGGAGTGAGGTGGATTGGAGTGGGGTAGACTGGAATGCAATGCGATAGACTGAGTTGAGTGGGCAGTGGGCTACAGTTGAGTACAGTATGGTAGATTTGGGTAGAGTGGGGGTAGATTGGGGGGGTAGAGCTGAGTGGAGGGGCGTAGAGTGGCAAGTCATGCAGTGTCTTGGCCAAGAGTGTTGTAGAATGTAATGGTGTGGAGTGGCATACAGTGGAGTAAAGTGTTGTATAGCAGAGTGGCTTAGTGTGGGGGGGTATGCATGCTGTGGAAGTCCACTGCCCTTACAGTCACATTTTCAATTGAAATTGCCATTACATCTGCACAGACGTATGTATGGTTTTATTGCGCACAATGTCATCACCTAATATATTTGTGTTTTTTATCATATTCAAATGTTTGTTTCCACCAAACTTCAAAATTACAAAAAATAAATTTATTTCAGAATTAGGAAATTACAAATTATGAGCACAATTAATTTTTGTTGTGTGCTAGATAAAACGCCTTTTGTTTCCAATGAAGAATGTCACATACATTTTCTCACTTTGAAGTCCTAGAAAGAAAAAAACAAGCATTGGCATAGCCAATATAGCTTGCTTTTGGGACCTTACAAATCTTTAGCCATGCAGCACATTATGGAATCCTTGTAAATCAAAGCGATGTCCCCGGCTGATAAATGTTTATAGTGTATTACTGGTTTCATGTTACATGCGTTTCACAGGAAATACACTTCACCAAACCAGAGTCAAGACATGGTCCAATAGCATCTTTCTTCGCTATCCTTAGCCACGGCGTGTCATGGTCCAGCTGTACTCCGATAGGTGAACTGTACGGAAAGGACGCCCGCACTTTGGCTCCATGAGGCCATACAAGTGCAGGCATATGCTTATATTAGTATCCCTGAAAAGAAACAAATATAATACATTCCTGAAAAACGCACCAATTCCTTATTTGGCACGGATTATTCCCTCCTACGATTTCAACAGCCCTGAAAATTCTACAGCAAAGGAGGCCCTTGTACCGGAGTGGGACCTAGGAGTGCGGTTTCAGTGAGCAGAGCGCCCTCGTTGAAACAGCTCCAATCGGAGCACAACAGCTGGCCATTTCCGGCTAACACGGCCGAAGAGGAAATAAAAGGGGGCACTGGGCATAGTTAAAGGTAAAACAGAGCATAAGGATTGTTAAAGGGGCAGGTATCGGCCATTTGGAGGAGTAAAAGAATCTCAAGGACACGTTGCTGTCATAATTCACGCAGACATGAAGTGCTTGAAACACTGCTTATTTAACCTTCTAGAGGTGGGGGTGCTCAGGGAATCAAGGGAGAAAGAGGTTAAGTTTAGGTGCACGTTGGGAGGATGGTTCAGTGAGGGAAACCGTGATAAAAAAGGGGGAAAAAAAGCCAATTGTCTTGAAGAGGGATTGTAGCATAACATAGAGAGCTGTGATTTTGGAACTGGGAAGCTAAATTCGAGTCTCGGCGTCGGATTTCCCCGTGGGTTTAAAAAATAAAATAAAATAAACCTAGAATACTAAAGTTTCAATCTAAAGAGCAGTTAATAGAAAAGTTACAATACTTTGAAACATGAAGCAAAGCAGATCATTAATTAATCTTTGTTTACACACTTAGGCCCGTATTTATACTTTTTTAGCGCCGCATTTGCGTCACTTTTTGACGCAAAAGCGGCGCAAACTTGCAAAATACAATTGTATTTTGTAAGTTTGCGCCGTTTTTGCGTCAAAAAGCGGCGCAAATGCGGCGCTAAAAAAGTATAAATACAGGCCTTACATTCTTGTTGGCAAATGGCGTCACTTGAGCGCCAAAACAAACCATTGCGGATAGGGAGCAGAACAGGAGCAAGAAAATAACAAAAGAAGCCGAGGCAAAAGAAAATAGTAGTGTGCCGACACTAACTTATATTGGTGATTGTGCAGGAATCCATGTAACAGGGTCAGTCTACAGGGCGGGAACAAAATAGCCAAAAGACAGGACAAAGCATTTACCAAAGAAACCAAAGGAATTTTGAAAGGCAGGCCAAGGAATGAATGAAAGTGATGGGCATGGTGAAAGCCCACAGAAGTAGATCACAGCAGTTCAAGAGGCAGCGCATGCACGCTGCCTAGGCGTGACCTAAAAACACCAAGTTCCCTCTGAAGGTAGACATTTGCTATAAAGGCCTGTTTACAGAAAAAAGCAGGATACACTAGTAAATAAGCAATGCTCCACCAGCTAGAGGAACTCAAGCTGGACAGCCGAAAACAAATTAAGCCAGCAAATAGGAAAGTATGCAAATGTGAGTTACAAACCAGAAGCAAGTGGTCCTCAATGGGCAGAATGCATTCCCAGGGAATCTTTCAGAATGCCCACAAGATGTCATTAGCAACTTAAAGAGCAGAGCTTTCAGGTACACTTCGACCAAAAAATAACCCTGCTGTTTTAGGAATTCAAGAAGCTAAGTATATACCATTGAGATTTGTCTGCCGTTCAATATTTTTCCTTTCGTGGAGCGAGAATTCCCTGAGCACAGCTGCTGTTAAAAGAGGTTCTTGGGCTGCAATCTTTAGACACTTGTTCTTTCCCTCAAGGATTTTTTGCAGTTGGATAAAATGTTTGTTGCCAACTTTTTTTTTCCTTAGTAGGTGGTGACGCTTATGTGTTACCATGACTATAACAGATCTTTTCATCTTGTGGAGACCTGATGTCCAGGAAGAACAATTGCGATGAGTGTGGTCTGTATCCATGCTACTTACATTTTTAAAGGGTTTAACATTTTCCTGATGTTATCCAATAAGCCAAGGGTCAGCGAGAGTGTTGCATGGGGAATTCAGAAAGTGTAGATTACCATCTCATCAGGATATCCTTAAATATAGGTGGCCTCATTCCTAACGGCATGTAACAGAACTCTGACGTGCCCCAGACTTCCACTTCTTTTTTTTAGCATCCTATTTGTTTCTTGCAGTTGACATCAATATAAGTGGCGCCAAGGACTTTGGCACAATTAGGCATGACGTTATCAGCCTTTTGCCAGAGTTTCTTCAATCTATTGTGGCAATATTTTTGATCCAATATCCAAGGCATCAAACCACAAATTTGGGAAACTAATCGAGCCCATTGCGCCTTATCTGGAGCATCAAGAATCCTTGGCTGAGTAGGTAATGCTAATCCAAGCACTGGAGCTGGCAGGCATACACCCCGTATCAGATATGATACCATGTATTCCGAGGATGGCACCTGTTGATCCACCTCGCTCTCTTAATTTTTACAGAAATCAGACATAGCACACCCGCCTTATCTGCATGAATGCTCCAGATTTTTTTCCTTTTGCCTGACTTTGTATTTTTGCTGACTTACGTCTGTCTAGTTAACCCCCTACAAACAAGTAGAAACAATCCTGCGCTTCCTCTTTTTAAAATGGTCAGATTTGCATACCCCTACTTGGCATATTTAACTTGCCTAAAAGTCCTTAGTTTCTGAGGGATACTTCTACTTCCTCACCTGTAGAACAACACCCTGGTGTCACACTTTATCTGGAAAACTCCAGAGCAACAAGGTTGTTGGTAGAGGGCGCATGCCTCAGTTGGCGCAGGAAGTGACGTCAGGCGGCGCCTAGTCCCAATCAGTGGTTCTTCCCTTTGGGTATTCCTCTTTGGTGACAAAACAGATTTGCAACTGGACAGATTTAAAACTTCAAGAGTCCTGGCACCATCACTAGGCCTTCTACTTCTGCCACCATCCAAGGACTTGGGGTCCTCTTGTTGCTTTGAAAGAGATTTTCTTCCATCTTGAGCAGTAACAACTACTCCAGCAGCAGTCTAATCCCCTCACCCAACAGTAGAGAGGCCGCTCCAGAGGACAGTGTGTGGATCCACCTTGCAACCCTCCTCCACCTCTTCCCCTGCTCCTTCAGGAAAACAGGCCTAGTTTGTTTCCTTAACTTCACACCAAGCCTGTGAGAGAGGAGGTGTTTACTTAAGACCAGTCAATCCTACAGATAATAGAAAAAGGTTATACCCTTACCTTTGGTCAGGTTCTGCACCCATCCCGCCTCCTTCCCCCACCTTCCAAACAATTGACTTTTTTACAGTAGGAGGTGGCAGCTCTCCTTCTGAAAGGAGCAGTGGGGTAAATGCAAAATAAGGAAATAGGCCAAGGTTGGTAGGCACGCAACATCCTGGTGCCCAATAGGGACGATGGCCAGCATCCTATTCTAGAGCTCAGGAGATTAAACTTCTTCTTTAAAACAGGAAAGTTCAATAGAATGACCGTAGCTCAAGTTCTACTGGCGTTGAATGGCATCATTGGACCTGTAGTATCTGTACTTCCACATTCCTATCCTGTGGTCCCACCAGAAGTACTTGTGATTTGTGGTGGTTTCTACACGCTACCAATTTCCAGTACTTCCCTTTGACTTGACAATGGCACCTCGAGTCTTCAGGAAGGTGATGGCAGTGGTTCCAGCTCATCTCAGAGGGTTGGGCATATATATATATATTTTTTTTTTTTCTCTTTTCCCTCTATTTGGACGACTGGCTCATCAAAGCCAGCTCGCCAGAGATGGTGTCATGCCATCGGCAGTCAATGATACAGCTGCCGTTCGACCTGGATCCCACCTATGGCCCTCCCAATAGCTCTAGTTCTTAGGGTCGGTACTGGACACCACCCTTCTTCATGCTTTTCATTATCCACTGTGGACATCCATAAGATAATGCCATCACTGGTGCCTCCTCAGGCAGTGGCTTAATTATGGGGGAGACCTGTTGGTCTTCATCATGATCTCCCCTCCACCCCATAGTGCAGGGGAAGTGGCTTGGTTGGAAAACAAGGCAAATCTGACACATGGGATGCCTTCACTCCCTCCCTGCTGTGACTACGGAGTGACAGATGCCTCCACCCTAGGGTGGTCAGCTCACCTTGAGATTGGAGGTGTCTGGTCTCCATTGTAGGTCAGTCTGTCCAGATCTTGATGGACAACACAACTGCAATGTGGTATGTGAAAAGATAAGGGGGAGTAGCATGTTTCCTCCTTCGCCTGGAAATGCTGAAACTCTGGGTTTGGGCACACCGTCAAGGGATCTGTCTCACTGCCAATCACCTAGTGGGGTCTCTGAATGTCAGCTGACCACCTGAGCCGTGGTTATCTTGCTGACCATGAGTAGCGTCTTCAGTCCAGGACATCTTCCAGTGGTGCAGTCCTCAGGTGGACTTGTTTGCCTCCTTGGAAAATACTGCATGCCAGCAATTCTGCGGGCCTCCAGTGCCTGCTGACGTGAGCTTGGAGGGCACGTTTCAGCTGAGCTGGAATTTACGGCTGCATTCTGCGTTACCCCCCAATACCCTCGATTCCGTGGGTTCTGAGGAAGATTTGCCAAGACTGGCCCAAGTCATTCTCTTAGTCCTGGATTGGGCAAGAAAGGTGTTTCAGGCAGGCATCCTATGCTTCTCCACATGTGCTCCGCTATGTCTTCCATTCAGGCCTGATCTTCTCTCCCACTTATTGGGGAAGGGGAGAGTAATGGTTCTGCACCCCAATCTCAGGGGCCTCAACCTACATGTTTGGAGATTGTATGGGGACAACTGAGCTCTTTTCAGCTGCTCTGGAAGTGGTCAGTGTCATCTTGTCTGCCCGCTGCCCCTCCTGCTGGAGCAACTTTGTTACATGTTGTGTAGACAATGATGTGGATCCCTTTTCCAAATTATCCCAAGTTCTGCAGTTTGCACTTTCCTTGGCTCAGTGGGGATGTACCATTGGCTCTGTGAGGAGTTATTTAAACGCTTTGTCTGCTTTCCTCTGTCTGCCAGATCATCCATCCCAGTTTTAAGTCTCCAGTTGTCATGCATTTTCTTAAGGCCTCACTAATCCTTTCCTCCTAACCCCTTTGTGGTTCCTCAATGGGACTTGAATTTGGTTCTTGTGTTTGTGACCCCGTACAGTTCAAATGCTGGCCCTCAAACTGTGTTTTGTTGCCATGCTGTTTGCTGGAAGGTTCAGTGAGCTGTAGACCCTTAGCTGTTGCCTGCCATTCACTGCCTTCTTCCCAGACAAGTTGGTATTGCAAATAAGGGTTGATTTCCTTCATAAAGTGATCACTCTCTTCCACCTTGTCCAATCAGTTATCCTTCTGACCTTCTACCCTCCACCTCATCCTACGAAAGAGGAGGAAAGGGTGCATCAGTTGGATCTAAGATGGGTGGTTAATTACTATCTGGACCGCACCAAGACTTACAGATCAGTCAGTCAGCTTTTCGTGGGCCATTGTGGAGCCAAGAACGCTTAAGGTGGTTCAGAAGAGCACCTTACCAGATGGATCATCCTCTGCAATAAGACCTGCTATGCTTTAACCAAGAAGAAGCTGCTGGAAGGAATCTGGGCTCATTCCACCAGGCCTAAGTCCACCACTTCTGTGCTAGCTCAGGGTGACCCGATTGCAGAAATCTGTAAGGCTGCAAAGTAGGATTCCTTGCGCACCTATGCAAAACATTATTTCCGTGATGTAGAGGTGCGCAGGGACAAACACTTTGCTATATCCCGTCTGGCATATTTCCTGGTTTAAATAATTCATTAAATTTCCTCCTGAGCAGGTTTTGCTGTGAAATCTGTTCCACAGGTGAGGAATCTGCAGGTGGAAATATCTATCATAAGTACAAATTACTTATCTCTGGTAGCGATCTTTAGGTGGATACTCTTCCAGCAGATTCTTCACTGACCTGCCTACCTCCCTGCTTGATGGGTGGCTTATAGAGAAAGTTAATCAAATGCCATATTGCAACTATGTTGTTGCTGCAATTTCTCATGATTTTAATCTCCCTTTTGCCTCAAAGTGGCTTGGAAAAAAATTGATGCAAACTGATGTTGATAGGTTGGGGTGGGCACTTTATGACCTCATGGCATCTCTTGATGTCACTTCCGGTGCCAGCCAAGTCCATCGCTCTCTACTGACAATATTGTTGCTTTGAAGTTGTCCAGATCCCATCTGACAACTGGGGGTTGTTCTACAGGTGAGGAATCTGCAGGCAGAGTATCCACCAGAAAGAATGTTACCACAGGTGAGCAGGTTTTTTTATATCGCACAAAGTGTACCCAGTGCCTGCAAGTTAAATGCCACAAGTGGACTGCAGCATCCATTGTGCCATCCACAGCAGTGACAATGCAGACATGTTTAAGGCTTACAATTGTAGCTTGGATGTAACAATGTAAATCCTGCAGTTGAACCTGCCAGAATTTTAACAGTTCGAATTCTCCCTTTTAAAAATAAGTCATTTCTATGTAGGGCTTGTAGCCCACAAGACTGGGTGCACGGTATTTAAAAGTAGAACATGTATACGTTCAATGCTAACTTGACCTTACTTTTTGAATGGACATGTTGTACCTACAAGGTGTTTTCACTGTGGCAGGCCTATCTATCCTGTGTAGAAAAGACAGAGCACAGATTAAAATACTGATACTGTATCTCAGGAATGGGACCAGATAGAAAGCTAATTAAACATCTGTTGTAATTCTTATTACAAGTGTCTTCTTCCTGACACCCTGTGAGTCTTTGTTCTGTGGGGCTTTAGAAGTGTAATTGTGTGGTGGACTGAGACTTAACCCCTTAGTTGCCATGGACGTAATGGTTACGTCCATGGCAGCGCCCGTGTGGCGCCATGGACGTAACCATTACGTCCTGCGACCAACCCTCGGGGGAAGCACGAGGGCCGCCCCCCCACCCCGCCAGGCCAGGGCTGAAAGGGGAATCCCTTCCCCTTCCACCCCTGACCCCCCCGTGACGTCAGCGCGCACTGACAATCACAGAGCCTCCCCCATGCGATCGTAAGAGAAATGCTTTGCATTTCTCTTCCGATCACGTGGGGGAGGCCGAGAGAGGCTTCAAAGGGAAGGAAAGTTATTTCCTTCCCTTTGAAGTCTCTCTCTGCGTTTTGACAGCCGGATTGAAAGCAATTCGGCTGTCAAAACGCCCACTAGACACCAGGGATTTATTTTTATTTTTTATGAAACTGACTAAAGGGAGCGACCCCTTGGGCAAGGGTCGCTCCCAGGGGGGACTTTTTTTTTTTTTTTTAAGGCCTTTTCTGCCCCCCCCCGGGGGGCAGATCGGCCTATTATTAAGCCGATCTGCCCCTGGGGGGGGGGCAGAAACCTCTTGGCACCAGGGATATATTTTTTTTGTTTGTTTTGTTTTTGTTTAGTTTTTTTTGTTTTAGAGGTGGGGAGCGACCCCTTAGGCAAGGGTCGCTCCCATAGGGGGCAAAATATATTTAGGCCATTTCTGCCCCCCTTGGGGATCGATTGGCCTATTTTTATGAGGCCAATCTGCACCCAAGGGGGACAGAAACCACTAGACACCAGGGATTTTTTTTTTGTTGTGAATTTCACTTAAGGGGAGCGACCCCTTAGGCAAGGGTCGCTCCCCTGTGGGGCAAATTTATTTTAGGCCATTTCTGCCCCCCAGGGGGGCAGATCAGCCTATTTTAATTAGGCCGATTTGCCCCCAAGGGGGGCAGAAACCACTAGGCACCAGGGATCTTTTTTTTTTTTTGCGCCAATGTCACGCAAGGGGAGCAACCTTGTAGACAAGGGTCGCTCCCCAGGGGGGCAAATTTATTTTTGGCCATTTCTGCCCCCCTTGGGGGCAGATTGGCCTATTGTTATTAGGCTGATCTGCCCCCAGGGGGGGGCAGAAACCTATAGGCGCCAGGGCATTTTTTTTTTTTTTTTTTTAAGAGATGGGAAGTGACCCCTTAGGCAAGGGTCGCTCCCCTGGAGGGGCAAATTGTATTTAGACCATTTCTGCCCCCCTTGGGGGCAAATCGGCGATTTTAGGTGAATCTGCCCCCAAGGGGGGCAGAAACCACTAGGCACCGGGGATCTTTTTTTTTTTTTGCGCCGTCACGCAAGGGGAGTGACCTTGTAGGCAAGGATTGCTCCCCGGGTGGGGGGTGCTAATTTATTTTAGGCCATTTCTGCCCCCTCTGGGGCCGGCTGAGCTAGAGGCCAAAATCCACAGGTAGGCACTTTGCAAAAAACACCTCTGTTTTCTGTGAAAAAATGTGATGTGTCCACGTTGTGTTTTGGGCCATTTCCTTTCGTGGGCGCTAGGCCTACCCACACAAGTGAGGTACCATTTTTATCGGGGGACTTGCGGGAATGCTGGGTGGAAGGACATTTGTGGCTCCTTTCAGATTCCAGAACTCTGTCACCGAAATGAGAGGAAAAAGTGTTTTTGTTGGCCAAATTTTGACGTTTGCAAAGGATTCTGGGTAACAGAACCTGGTCAGAGCCCCACAAGTCACCCCATTTTAGATTCCCCTAGGTGTCTAGTTTTCATAAATGTGCTGGTTTGCTAGGTTTCCTTAGGTGCCGGCTGAGCTAGAGGCCAAAATCCACAGGTAGGCACTGTTTTCTGTGAAAAAATGTGATGTGTCCATGTTGTGTTTTGGGCCATTTCCTTTCGTGGGCGCTAGGCCTACCCACACAAGTGAGGTACCATTTTTATCGGGAGACTTGGGGGAACGCTGGGTGGAAGGAAGTTTGTGGCTTCTCTCAGATTCCAGAACTTTCTGTCACTGAAATGACAGAAAAAATTGTTTTTTTGGCCAAATTGTGAGGTTTGCAAAGGATTCTGGGTAACAGAATCTGGTCAGAGCCCCACAAGTCATCCCATCATGGATTCCCCTAGGTCTCTAGTTTTCAAAAATGCATAGCTTTGGTAGGTTTCCCTAGGTGCCGGCTGAGCTAGAGGCCAAAATCTACAGGTAGGCACTTTGCAAAAAACACCTCTGTTTTCTGTCAAAAAATGGGATGTGTCCACGTTGTGTTTTGGGGCATTTCCTGTCGCAGGCGCTAGGCCTACCCACACAAGTGAGGTATCATTTTTATTGGGAGACTTGGGGGAGCATAGAATAGCAAAGCAAGTGTTATTGCCCCTTGTTTTTCTCTACATTTTTTCCTTCCAAATATAAGCGAGTGTGTAAAAAAGACGTCTATTTGAGAAATACCCTGTAATTCACATACTAGTATGGGCACCCCGGAATTCAGAGATGTGCAAATAACCACTGCTCCTCAACACCTTATCTTGTGCCCATTTTGGAAATACAAAGGTTTTCTTGATAGCTATTTTTTACTCTTTATATTTCAGCAAATGAATTGCTGTATACCCGGTATAGAATGAAAACCCACTGCAGGGTGCAGGTCATTTATTGGCTCGGGGTACCTAGAGTTCTTGATGAACCTACAAGCCCTATATATCACTGCAACCAAAACAGTCCTGAAGACGTAACAGTATATTGCTTTAAAAAATCTGACATTGCAGGAAAAAGTTAGAGTAAAACGTAGAGAAAAATTGCAGATTTTTTCACCTCAATATCAATTTTTTTGTTTCAGTTATTTTCTGTAGGAAACCCTTGTAGGATCTACACAAATTACCCCTTGCTGAATTCAGAATTTTGTCTATTTTTCAGAAATGTTTAGGTTTCTAGGATCCAGCATTGGTTTCATGCCCATTTCTGTCACTGACTGGAAGGAGGCTGAAAGCATAAAAAATCGTAAAAATGGGGTATGTCCCAGTAAAACATCAAAATTGTGTAGAAAAATTGGGTTTTCTGATTCAAGTCTCCCTGGTCCTGACAGCGGAGAAGCTGGTGATTTTAGCACTGCAAACCCTTTGTTGATGCCATTTTCAGGGAAAAAAACACAAGCCTTCTTCTGCAGCCCCTTTTTCCCATTTTTTTTTTTTTTTTAAAACGAAATTTTCACTGTATTTTGGCTAATTTCTTGTCCTCCTTCTGGGGGAACCCACAAAGTCTGGGTACCTCTAGAATCCCTAGGATGTTGGAAAAAAAAGGACGCAAATTTGGCGTGGGTAGCTTATGTGAACAAAACGTTATGAGGGCCTAAGCGCAAACTGCCCCAAATAGCCAAAAAAAAGCTTGGCACCTGAGGGGGGAAAAGGCCTGGCAGCGAAGGGGTTAAAGAACTCAGTCAGAAAGTAAAACTTTTGACTAGGATGAACCTGGCTAGTGTATCTGACACACTCCATTGCAGTTGGCCTAATATTGTCCCTTGGTACCGGTCTCACATGCCCATTGAGGATCTTTGGCTCTTTATGCTTTTTGGTGCCATTTCTACATAAGAGTTGAAAAATCCTCTCCAGTTCTCCTTGTTGATTTTGTTGTCCCTTTGGTGTAATTTTGTTTATTAAATGTTACTCAATTTTTCTAATTCAGTCTGGGACTTTTATTGTTTTGCATTTTGACTGTATTGCTGTTTTGGTGCTACATAAACACTTTACTCAATACAGCATAATAATTAAACTTGTGAGTTGAGTTTGTATTATTCTTATGGCAATGGCACCAACGAGCACCTAATTTTAAATGCAGTAAGATATGTCAGTAAGTAGAAAGAACCTCCTAAGTTTGTTTGGTGCATGATTGTATTGAGCCATATATGCAAGAGACCCTGTTAAGAAACCAGGGTTAGCCTAAGCAGTTATCACCTGGGGCTCCCCAATGAAATGTTTTTTTATAAACAATTATTTTTTGCTTTGACAAATTCTCTTCTTACGCTAGTTATCTAGAATAAAGTGCTAAGTTTTAGGCTTCCCACCAGGATTGTAATGTCCGACCTTCTTTACACCACCAGACCTTTTGTGTGCTACGTGCCTTAGTAGAGAGGCCATCTGCTTGCTGTGTCATCCCTTTTCTGCCTCTGTGAAACACCTGTTTCGATAGGAATAGTCTAGCTTGTCTGTAGTGGCACAGACAAATTAAACACCAGGGAATGGAATGAGACCAAGACTAATTACAAGTGGCTGGATTAATTCTAGCATTTAATCAACCAGTTTGTGTTCTCTTTAAATCAATCAATCAATCAATCAGTGATTTCTGAAGCGCGGCTTATCACCTCTAGGGTCTCAAGGCGCTGTTTGCGGGCATGCTCCTCAATCGAAAAGCCAGGTCTTGAGGTCCTTCCTGAACTACTTTAGTGATGCGGTCTATCTGAGGTTGAGAGGTAGTGTGGTCCATCTCCGGGCTGCGAGGTAGGAGAAGGATATTCCTCCTGCTGTGCTTTTTTGGATCCTGGGAATGACTGTGAGGGCATGCTGGGAAGAACGAAGTTGTCTGTTGGGTGTGTAGAAGGCGAGGCGGTGGTTGAGGTATGCTGATCCTGTGTTGTTTAGTGCCTTGTAGGTGTGGATCAGGAGTTTGTATGTGATGCACTTGTTGACTAGGAGCCAGTGTAGATCTCTGGGGTGGAAGGAGATGTGGCTGTGTCGGGGATGTCCAGGATGAGTCTGGCCACTGGATTCTTTGTAGTCTTGATTGCAGTTTCTTGGTGATGACAGCATAGAGTGTGTTGCCGTAGTCCAGTTTGTTAGTGATAAGTGTGTGGGTCACTGTCTTCCACTTGAAGACATTTCGAAGGAGTTGGAGGGTGTGGAAGCATGATGCCGAGATGGCGTTGACTTGGCAGGTCATAGATAGAGAGGAGTCCAGGATGATGCCCAGATTGGATGCGTGGTTCAGGGGCAGTGGGGGTGTTTCCTCGTGTGGTAGACCACCTGGAGTCGTTTCAGGTGGAAGGGGTGGAGCGGATTATGAGGATCTCTGTCTGTCCGAGTTTGAGGCAGTTGGCTTCCATCCAGGCAGTGGCTGCTCTCATCCCATTGTGGAAATTCCTCTTGTCCTCGTCGGACAGGGAGAGGATCATTTGGGTATAGCTGGCGTAGGAGATGATGTTTAGCCCATGTTGTTTGATGATCTTGGCTGGCGGTGGCCATGTAGATGTTGAAAATCGTTAAGATGAGTGATGATCATTTGGGACACTCTGCAAGTATCCTTGGGTTCTGATGTGAACGGCGATAGTCTGACACTGTGTTTTTCCGTTGAGGAAGGACTTTATCCATTCCATTGCTTCATCCTTTATGCCAGTGTTGTGTAGTCTGGTTCAGAGGTTAGAGTGGGAGATGGTGTTGAATGCGGTGGAGAGGTTGAGGAGGATGATTGCAGCCGTGCCTCTGTGGTCTAGTATGGTGTGTATGTCGTCGGTGGCTGCTAGAAGTTCTGTTTCGGTGCAGTTGTTGCTCCTGAATCTGGATTAGGATGGGTCTAGGATTTGGTGTGTCATGAGGAATTCGGTGAGAGATGGATGAGGTGTGTGTCCCGGGGTTCGTGAACTCTTTGATGCCAATCAGCTCTATGCTGTTGTAAGCGCTGGTGCTGAGGTGCTCTTGAATGGAGGCTTTTTTGGCAGCTCTGATGTTCTGGTGGTGCAAGGTGACTGCATTTTTGTAGACTGTGTGGTCTTTGGTTGATGTTCCACCATTTTAATTCTAATCGTCTGCAGGAGCGTGTGGACTCTTGTAGTTCTGTTGTGAACCGTTTGGGTGTTTTGCTATGTCAGTTTCCTGAGGGGGTGGGGGCTACGCTGTTGGTGCATTCCAATAACCAGCGGTGTAGATGACTTGTGGCTTCATTAGTATTTGCTGCGTCCGTTGGTTGGTGGGTGGGTGGGGCTGAGAGCATTGGTGAGTTGCGCTTCTGTAACTTTGCCCCAGTGTCTGCCTGTAGGGTGGGGGGGGGGGGGGGGCATAGTGGCATGCAAAGTTCTTTGTGAAGGTAAAGTGGACACGGGGTTTGGGGGGGGGGGGGGGGGGGAGAGAGGGAGAGAGTTGCGGGCGGGCAAAGAGGTTGGTGATGTCTTAACCGAATTGATGTCGGGGTCTGGGCGGGCTAGATGAGTGTGCCAAGGAGAGAGGAGTTTGGGTTGGTCTGAATCTGGAAATGTAGGTGTTGATGGGTTGGCTGAGTCGGTGACACATTGGTGGTTGTCAGGTGGAGGGTGTTCTTGTAGTCTTTGGCAATGGCTGTTCCAGGCCGGTTAGTTCTGTCCTTGTGGATGATTTTGTAGTTGTCTGGGATGACTGCAGTGATGTCTGGGTCTGTGGTGAGGGGTGATCCACGTCTCCGTGAGGAAGGCAGTGTCTCAGGCGGTTGAGTCGAGGAGTCCCCAGACTTCTACTGCGTGCCCGACGAGGGAGCATGTGTTGAAGATTATGCACCTGACATGGTGGCTCTTGCTTGGTTTGGGATCATGTGGTTGTTTGAGGGTTGGGGAGCATGTGTTCCACGAATAAGGTATATGAGTGTTTCTAGGTGTCAGGCTGAGGATGTTCCCAGGTTGAGGGCGTGTAGTGTGTTGCAGTTGAACTGGCAGGTGGAGCGCAGACAGGCTTTAATTTGGCCATTAAGAAGGGGAGGGAGGGCGCTTCTCGGGGAGGGGTGAGGCAGCACCAGCACGGGAAAATGCGGGGAGAGTGACAGGAGAGAGTACGTGGCAAGAAAAGCAAAATGCACTAAAAAGACAGCAAAATAAGCAGAAGGAAAAAAAATTAAACAGAGGTAAGAACAGGAGTAAAGAGAGACTGCAAGATACCTACATACAGATGGCCACTGGGCCACCAGGGATGAGGCGCAGGCGGGAGCCTGCGGGTGGAAGTGGGCCTTGAACTGAAAGTCAGCAGATGCAACAGCAAACAGGAGGAACTGCACAGAGGATGGCGAACAGACGCTGACCAGGTGGTGAGAGGATTCACCCTCTCCGTGTGCAGCGGCTGCCATTAAGAAGGGGAGGGGATGCTAAAGCACTTCACAGGGAGGGAGGGGTGCAAAGCAGTTGTGCAATTAAGTGAAAGAAGACAGACAAGAAGGAAAGAAAAGTGAAATTGAATAAAGACAGAAAAATAATCAGAAGGAAAAAGCAGGAGTAAAGAGACACCGCAAGGTACTTGCATGCAGAGGGCCACTAGGCCACCACGAAGACGGGAGCCTGTGGGTGGAGGTGGGCCTCAACCTGAGAGTCAGGCAGGCTCTCGTTTGCTCGCAGCAGAGGCAGCAGCAGCAGCAAACAGGTAGTGCTGCATGGAGGAGGGTGAACATGCTGGCCCGAAGTTACCTTTAGTTGACGAGATGACCAGATGTGATGACCACGCTTGCTGTGCTATTAAGATTCAGACTGGAACTGCACCTCCATGACGAGGCCCAACAGCTCTAAAACCTTTCAAAAGGTCTGTATTTTTCTGTTGACTGAGGGCAGCGTCTAGCTCTTTGGGCAGTACTCTGTGTTTTGTGGTAAGCCTAAATCTGATTATTCCTTCTGTATAAGGACAGACATGCTAAAGAATGGAATGCTATTACAAACTAGTGGGGTGACTCAGTAAACCTCAGGACCTGGGTAGCAACTGATACATGCAAAACACTGTCTTGTTGGTACCAGAAATCGTTGTAGCGAACCTGTGTTTCTTTAGATACCCCAAACATATAACTCACATGGAAAGGAGACAAAACAAAAACAGGATGAAAACAAAAGCACACCACCAAGATGGAAAATTATTGCACATATCCTGTATTATTTCAAAGGTACATGAGACAGTTTATGAGTATCTCACTACAGGTTGCTGCTCTATCTGCTCGTTCAGGGTTTTGACTGGGGGGGGAGAAGGGGAAGTGGGGAAAGGGGGGTAGAGGATGAGGGGGGGGAGGTCTTGTTTCAGAACAACATGCTCATTCCCTTTGTGCAGTTACAGTCCAACCACAATTTACCAATGGGCCACTTCTTGGCACATAACACAATTATTGCCAAAATGCAATGACTCTGGCAGATAGACGATACACAGAACTTGAATCACGTCCCCTAGTACACATGCCCCACACCATAGGCAGTGGTCGCAGACTGATCACAAGGTTCACTCCTGCCTTAGCACACACATCACATGACCCTCTGCAGTCCACTAGACAGAAGTTGGAGCGCAACATAGCACGCAACCTGAGACTAACAGTTAACACTCTGTTTCTCCATGTTCATCATCAATGTCTCTTTCTAAGTCTCTCTGCCACAGGAAAAGTGTAACATCTGTTCTCAAGCTAACAATTCATGTGAATGTTCCTGGAAAGAAAAAGACATACACGAAGAACTGGAAAAATACCATTTCATGTCAAAATAAATTTGGGACTAATCATGTCAAGTTTAAACGTATAATTCAGTGGTGCACATTTTAATAAGTGTGTGTTGTGCACATATAACCACAAATATGTGAGCATGTCAGTACATGAATTCAAATTAAACTAATATCACAGTTGAAATAAAAGTAATGCAACTTTTGAACACAAGTGTAAAAGCAACTGCAAACTACATTTTAAATGCAATGTGAAAACATTAGTACACATTTTACATGGACTTTTCTTGTTTCAAGTGTAAATACATTTAATTAATGTAAGGATGGCTTCTATCTCATTTCAAACGAGTACATTTCATTTAATAAGGTTAAGGCACATAAAGTATATGATTCTCTAGTTCTTCAGTGAAGGCAGCCCAGTATGGTGTTCAAGTGCAACACTTTACATTAATAATGTTAGATCACACAAAGTACATAGTGCTAAATGCACATATATTTTGCGTATATTGTGACATGTAAGAGTGGAGCCAAAATTACGGTGCTCCTATCTCCTAAGTAAAACTTTGACCTGTACTCGTTTTTAAAAAACATGAAGCACTGGCTCTTTTGCTCACAGAACTGGGAAAAACTCACCTGAGATAACAAGCAAAGCAGCAAAAGAGATAGCATTGTTTGTGCCTAGAATCATAGATAAGTAGAGGGTGCATGCTGGATTTTTGAGCAAATAAAAAGTAAGGTATCACATATTAAAGCATCATTCTCTTTTACATATATCATGTGTGCCTTTAATTTTAAATTACATGGCTAAAATGTGCAACAACAAGTAATTTATAAAAATAGGAATGTAAAGTTGAGTTTTCTCCAACATTTTACTTTGTGCTGTCACCCTCCTTTTATGTTCAGGTGGAACACTACTGTAATGCAGAAATGTGTGGTATCAGTAATACCATTCACATGTGGATTTAGATAAATGCAATAATACCCCATTTTATCATGAAAATACCAAGATTGTTTAGCACTTGCAAAGACTGGTGGTCGCAACATTTGTAATAATATGGTAGAACTGGAAGTAAGGTTGCTTAATATTGTTGCAAATTTTCACACAAACTCTCGCAACACTAAGTTCCAATATATCCAACTTAATATTCTGCATAGGGTGTATCTCACACCGGCGCTCTTACACATGGTGTTGGGCTTTGTCTCAGGCTGCCCATAGATGCAGAGCGCATGACCCAGATATGACCCATATGTTTTGGAGCTGCCCTGGGGTGGCAGCACTGTGGCAGGAGGTCACTGACTGACATCACAGGGCGCGCGGGGCTATGCTCCTTGGAGTGTGTACTCGGGCTTAGTCAAGCGAAAAAAGTCAGGGAGCGCTACCAACTGCTTTGTAGATCTGGCGCTGCTCATGATTCAAAGATCCATCACTATGCACTGGAAAGCCAGCACACTACCAGGTTTACAGTATTGGTGCGCAGCAACTATCAAGTTGGGTACGGCTGAATCTGTTGCTCTTAGGCAAGAGAAGGCCCATGGCTTTCCCAGGGTCCCCATAGCAATGGAATGGGACTGTCTGCTACCAGTGGCGGCTGGTGACATTTGAAAGTGGTGTAGCGAGCAAGCTCAGTGGACAAACGTGGGGTCCAGGGTGGGTCCTCCACCCAAGAAAAAATAGAAAAAAGATTGACAAGTGGTCCATTTGAAAGGAAATACATTTAGTGAGAAAGCAAGGTTTATAAAGCAGTGGGAATGTATAGTCTTGAAATATTAAACACATATCTTATTGCATTAATATGTTCACCCTTTACTTTAATGTGCGAATTGTACACTGCAACAACTTCAGGCCCTTTAAAGTGTGTGTTTACCCACTGTCTTGCACTCCATGCGGCATCAACTTTGGAAGAATATGTTCTAACCAGGCATCAGGAAGCACACACAACTGCTGGCTGCAACCAGTCACACAGACATATGTGCAGACAGGTCTTTAAGTGGGATGAAAAAAGTAGGGGCTCTCTAAAGGGAAAATGCAAAATGAGATGTTATTGCATCCAGAAATATAACACAACAATTGACATCACGTAAAGCCTGTCAGTACAGTTGGCTTTGTCAATGGTTGTTAGCTGTGGAAAATAAATGAGTAACAACAATGATTAGTTATAAATAATTAACATTGAAAATGTTTCAATTCTGAGACTATGAATTAAATATTGTTGAGGCCTGCGGAAGGAGTAGGGCCTTCAGTTATTTTTTCTTTAACCCCTTAGCTGCTGGGCCTTTTCCCCCCCAGTGCTGAGCCCTTTTTTGGCTATTTGGGGTAGTTCGCGCTTAGGGCTTCATAACTTTTTGTCCACATAAGCTAACCACGCCAAATTTGCGTCCTTTTTTTCCAACATCCTAGGGATTCTAATGGTACCCAGAGTTGGTGGTTTCCCCTGGAGGAGACCAAGAAAATAGCCAAAATACAGTGAAAGTTTTGTTTTTTCAAAAAAAATGGGAAAAAAGGGCTGCCGAAGAAGGCTTGTGGTTTTTTCCCTGAAAATGCCATCAACAAAGGGTTTCTGGTGCTGAAATCACTATCTTCCCACCTTTCAGGAACGGGCAGACTTGAATCAGAAAACCAAATTTTTCAACACAAATTTGGCATTTTACTGGGACATACCCCATTTCTACTATATTTGGTGCTTTCAGCCTCCTTCCAGTTAGTGACAGGAATGGGTGTGAAACCAATGCTGGATCCAGGAATGCTAAACATTTCTGAAAACTAGACAAAATTCTGAATTCAGCAAGGGGTCATTTGTGTAGATCCTACAAGGTTTTCCTACAGAAAATAACAGCTGAAATAAAAAAATATTGAAATTGAGCTGAAAACAACAGCCATTTTTCTTTATGTTTTACTCTGTAACTTTTTCCTGCAATGTCAGATTTCTGAAAGCAATATACCGTTTTGTCTGCTGGACTCTTCTGGTTGCGGGGATATAAAGGGCTTGTAGGTTCATCAAGAACCCTAGGTACCCAGAGCCAATAAATGAGATGCACCCTGCAGTTGGTTTTCCATTCTATACTGGGTATACAGCAATTCATTGGCTGAAATATGAAGAGTGAAAAAGAGGTATCAAGAAAACCTTAGCATTTCCAAAATGGGATCAAGATAAGGTTTTGAGGAGCAGTGGTTATTTGCACATCACTGAATTCTGAGGTGCCCATACTAGCATGTGAATTGCAGGGCATTTCTCAAATAGACGTCTTTTTTACACACTCTCTTATATTTGGAAGGAAAAAATGTAGAGAAAGATAAGGGGCAATAACACTTGTTTTGCTATTCTATATTCCCCCAAGTCTCCCGATAAAAATGATACCTCACTTGTGTGGGTAGGCCTAGTGCCCGCGACAGGAAATGCCCCAAAACACAACATGGACACATCCTATTTTTTTTTAATAGAAAACACAGCTGTTTTTTCCAAAGTGCCTACCTGTAGATTTTGGCCTCTAGCTCAGCCGGCACATAAGGAAACCTACCAAACCTGTGCATTTCTGAAAACTAGAGACCTAGGGGAATCCAAGGAGGGGTGACTTGCGGGGCTCGGACCAGGTTCTGTTACCCAGAACCCTTTGCAAACCTCAAAAAGTGGCTAAAAAAAACAAGTTTTCCTAACATTTCGGTGACAGAAAGTTCTGGCATCTGAGAGGATCCTCAAATTTCCTTCCACCCGGCGTTCCCCCAAGTCTCCCGATAAAAATGATACCTCACTTGTGTGGGTAGGCCTAGCGCCCGCGACAGGAAACGCCCCAAAGCGCAACGTTGACACATCCAAATTTTTTGAAGAAAACAGAGGTGTTTTTTGCGAAGTGCCAACCTGTAGATTTTGGCCTCTAGCTCAGCCGGCACCTAGGGAAACCTACCAAACCTGTGCATTTCTGAAAACTAGAGACCTAGGGGAATCCAAGGAGGGGTTACTTGCGGGGCTCGGACCAGGTTCTGTTACCCAGAATCCTTTGCAAACCTCAAAAAGTGGCTAAAAAAACAAGTTTTCCTCACATTTCGGTGACAGAAAGTTCTGGAATCTGAAAGGAGCCACAAATTTCCTTCCACCCGGCGTTCCCCCAAGTCTCCCGATAAAAATTATACCTCACTTGTGTGGGTAGGCCTAGCGCCCGCGACAGGAAACGCCCCAAAGCGCAACGTGGACACATCCAAATTTTTGGAAGAAAACAGAGGTGTTTTTTGAGAAGTGCCTACCTGTAGATTTTGGCCTCTAGCTCAGCCGGCACCTATGGAAACCTACCAAACCTGTGCATTTCTAAAAACTAGAGACCTAGGGGAATCCAAGGAGGGGTGACTTGTGGGGCTCGGACCAGGTTCTGTTACCCAGAATCCTTTGCAAACCTCAAAAAGTGGCTAAAAAAACAAGTTTTCCTCACATTTCGGTGACAGAAAGTTCTGGAATCTGAGAGGAGCCACAAATTTCCTTCCACTCGGCGTTCCCCCTAGTCTCCCGATAAAAATGATACCTCACTTGTGTGGGTAGGCCTAGCGCCCGCGACAGGAAATGCCCCAAAACAGAACGTGGACACATCACATTTTTTCATAGAAAACAGTGTCTACCTGTGGATTTTGGCCTCTAGCTCAGCCGGCACCTGGGGAAACCTAGCAAACCAGCACATTTTTGAAAACTAGAAACCCAGGGGAATCCAAGATGAGGTGACTTGTGGGGCTCGGACCAGGTTCTGTTACCCAGAATCCTTTGCAAACCTCAAAAAGTGGCTAAAATAACACGTTTTCCTCACATTTCTGTGACAGAAAGTTCTGGAATCTGAGAGGAGCCACAAATTTCCTTCCACCCAGCGTTCCCCCAAGTCTCCCGATAAATATGATACCTCAAAAGTGAAATCCCTGGTGTCTAGTGGGGTTTCCTGGCCCCCGATCGCAGCTGTGCTGCGATCGAGGGCCAGGAAACCGTTTGAAAAGGCCTCGTAAGAAAGGGGAGACTCTCCCCTTTCTTACGAGGCCTTTTCAAAGTGTTTCCTGGCCCCCCCGATCGCAGCTGTGCTGCGATCGGGGGGGCCAGGAAACCTGAAAGTGTTTCCTGGCCCCCGATCGCAGCATAGCTGCGACCGGGGGCCAGGAAACACTTTCAGGAAGGCCTTGTAAGAAAGGGGAGTGTCTCCCCTTTCTTACGAGGCCTTCCTGAACGTGGAAAAGGCCGTTTTCCCCATCAAAGCAGGAAGCGGCCGCAAGGCTGCTTCCTGCTTTGATGGGGAAAACACCTTTGAAACGTCAGTGCGCGGCGCGGCGCGCTGACGTCACAAAGGGGCGGGTGGAGGGCGGGGGGAGACACAGTAGCTTCCGTGTCTCCCGGGGGGAGTAAAAACAAAAAAAAAAAAATCCTCGGGTGCGACGCACCTGAGGATTTATTAATGCCCTTCCTGGTGTCGGCCACTGGTCGTGACCCGCACCAGGGAGGGTGTGTGGGCGTTGGCCAGTGGCCGACGCCCGCACCAAAGCGGTTAATGTTAGATATGTTTGCCCTATTTCTCTTCACATCTCATCCATCTGCACAGTTTCAACCTCCTCTCTCCTCTTCAGCATCCTCTTTTCACTCTCCCCTGAATGCACTCCCTGCATCTCCCTCATTTTACCACCCCAGACATACATTGCACTCATTCACATATAAGCACTTTATTTCCTTTTGCTTTTGCCTTCTAAATATTAAGACCTCTGTGCATCCTCTTCACACACATTTACAGTAAGGGCCAGATGTATCAAGGATTTTTGCATTCGCAAACGGTGCGAATGCCCGTTTGCGAATGCAAAAAGCCAGTTCAGAATGTAAGAAAGACATTCTGAATGTAATTTTAAGGAATCGCTAAAATAGCGATTCCTTAAAATTGCAACCCTGTTTAGAGAGTCACAAATTGGGACCCTCTAAATAAGAAATCGCAAATAAGGATTCCTTATTTGCGGTTTCTTAGCACATGTATGAAGCCATTCCTAAATGCGATTTGGGCACCTGGTGGTAACCATGTGCAAAATTTAAAAATGCATTTTAAATGCATTTTTAAAATGTACATGTAAAGCACACATGCCCTTTTGGCATGTGTGCACCTTAAATGTCCCCAAAAATAATTTTTGGGTGCAGCAGAGGGGGCCTAAGGCCTCCAGCACCTTGGGGTTTTGCATTTCCAAAATTGCGATTCCTGGTTAAGAAATCGCAATTTTAGAAATGCAAAAAATTTGCATATATGGGCCAACAGGCCCAAAGGTGCGAATGGGGCCGGTATCGCAATTTGTGATTCGGTAATAGCATTTGCGATTTTTAAGAAATCGCTATTACCGATTCGCAAATGTGAAACATGCCATTTTGCGAGTCGGAAATAGTGATTTCTTAAAAATCGCTATTTCCGAATCGCAAAAGGCCTTCATGATACATCTGGCCCTAAATGTCAAATGTAACTGGAAAATGTGACCATTGTTCTGTGTGCTTTGTGAAGACGCCAACACACGGACAGGCACTTTGCTTTACCTTCAGCCTCAGCACCAGCACTCTCAATGAAAGCCCCTCATAAACACCTGGCACGAATCAAGGTGTGCACTAGGCAAGACAGAAACAGATCATGATGAAACAGCTAACTCTTTTGGGGAAAGCAACATTAATTAAAACATGTGAAATAAGAGTAACTAAATCACTTTTTAATATTCATTGTTTGCATATCAATTTATGTTTTTGGCATTAATGCTAAGAACATGATGATAGGGACAGTTTTTTAGGCCATACAGCAGATAAATGCCTTTACTGTAAGTACATATTTCTCCCTTTGTGCTTGAATCCAATATTTGGATCAATTTTGCAAGGGAACAAGAACCATGCTCGTCTTTTGGATCAATTTCATGAGGGAACAAATGCAGCACCTCCACTTCTAAAGGAGCCAGCGATTTGCAGCCAACACCAAGTTACTCATGCTTGCATCCACTTCTACTGCGTGAGGAATGGGGGAAAGAATGGGCTCTAAGTCAGCGAATGTTAGACGACTGGGATGAAGAAGTTTCAGTGATAAAAGGTACACGTTTATTTGAGCTGCGGATTACATGTTTAATATGACATAACACGTCATTAGTCTGCAGAAGAAATAAAACTAGCATAACTAGCCGTGATAAATTACTGGAACCATTACTGCCTTTGAGAGACAAAATCACCTACAGAGGCAGTGAAAGGAGAGGAGAGCTGAGAGAACAGATTTTTTTCTTATTATCTGTAAAAAAAGATAGAGCTCCAACTTACTTGTGTGCAGGGTTGTCTTTGACATATTTATGACTTGAGGTCTTCAGGTCACACTCCTGTCTCCCAGAGAGCCCTGGATGGAGTTATTTATTGTATTTATTCCATTTCTCTGCCACAGACTGCTTGTAAAGCAGGAAAATTGGATTTTCTTTGCGCAATGCCACATTCTTTTAATATAATGTGACCTCTGGTACCTAGACCCTTCTGATCAAACCCCACCATTTGAGTAAATAGGAAAGGGTGGATAATAATATCGGAGTGACATGAAGTTTTCAGAAACCCGGGCTGAACAAAAAACGTTCAGGGCTTTTGGTGGAGGAGGAGATAAGCCAGGGACCTCACTGCATTCTGAGAAAACGTGAGGGCTTGCCATGGGCAAGCCCTGTCAGCCCTACTGTGCAGTTTTCAGCCACATACTGACGCAGGCGCAGTGGGGCTTTTCAAAGTGCACAACTTGTTGTGCAGAAAATGTTTTGCTTTCATCATGTAATTAAATATATGCTTCACTAGAGAGGCCAGAAAAGGCTAGGGGCACAGCCCCGTAGCCCTTGAACACCAGCCGCCCATCTGCTACACAAACTGCAAGAACTCACGAACAACATAATGAACTGAAGGAGCCCTTAGTTGACTGGTTACCCACCATGGTACCTTGATGCTCAGCCAGCCTACTAGTCTGCCTTTCCCATTCATCTGCGCTTCCCCTTGTGGTTGTTATGTGGGACAAGTCCTGACCCAGTATGTTCATGGCATTACTTAGCCATATTGAAAGGCACCCTTAGGCAGTAGTGTTTGCTTTTGTACCCGGCGGTGCACATTCACCTTCCTTAATTAACTGGCATTGTATATGCAGTTGTTATGACCGGAAAGTTTCTGTTGTTTATTTAACTGTTCATAATTTAGGACCAGTACCACCTGTAGTACCATACACGCTAATATGCAATGTTCAGGCCCTGTAAAGAAACATTTGTCATGATCTTTTCAGTTGTATCCATATGTCTAGGACATGCTTTCGTGTTGCTACGTGAAAATAAAAAAAATAGTTTAAAAAAAAATCTCACTGCAGGTTGCTTCAACGTACAAAAGTGTGACATAAGTGCTTGTGCAACATGACGTGAAAAAATAAAGTGACTGGATTTAAAAACACAATTACAAAAATACAATGGGAAGGGATTTGCAGTATATAAACTGCCTGACGGCTGTCTGCCTAAATAATTTTTAATCCAAAACCCAGAGGGCCTCTACAAAGAGTCAAAGTCTTTGGGAAAGTCCAAGTCGCACCCTAAGCACAAGATAGCCATGTGTGAGTTGTCCCCCTTTGACCACTCCAGAACAGGCGAGACGATGCACAATCATCACTTCTAGCTCCACAGGTGTCATGATTCTGAGCCACTTCTGAGCATGGTCCTGGCACACCCCAAGTTGCCCAGGTGCTAGCCAAATCTGCACTAAATAGAGGCCTTTTAGGAGGCTGTGTGGCAGAGCTTTATGGTGGCATTGGGCCGCAGTTCCAGTCCAACCTCTGAGTGCATGACAGTTCTTCCTGCACCAGTGTTGGTCTTAACTTCAGAGGCACCAGTACCAGGTCCAGTCCCCAAGCAAACAGCCCACGCTAGACCTATGTTGTGTTATGAAATCGCTAAGGTGCAGCTTCCAAACATTAGATAATCCCCAGCCTTTACCTCGACACATACTACAGGAAGCCGTCTGCACTGTTTATCTCTGACTCCGATGCAGTTCAGGGGCCTTTGAGTATACCACACACAATGAGGAAACTGGCAACTTACTCCGCTCCCATCGTTGCACAGCTCTGATGCTGGATTGTGCCTACAAAATGCTAGTGGGTTGAGCATTTCTCTTGAGACTGAATTTGAATCTCTTCCTGTTCAACCTACACACAAAAGTGCTTCTTTTTTCAGTAGTTGTCCACAGTGCAGAGGAAGTTCTTGGTAAAGGGTCAATGAACAAAGACAACCAAGCGCTTTCCCTTCGGCTCTGCGCAATAGGAAGTTGAAGCACATTATCGCACTCGGCAAGAGGGAATTTTCTTCTCCCAGTTTGGCCCTGCGATCTCTCAATGCGTTCTTTCTTCAAGGCCGTTATATATACAAACGCACTCACATCTGTGAGACATTTCCATCTGTCCCTGAATAATTCTGATCAGCCTTTGCCCAAACATTGCGGGATGGAAAAGATGCTGCCAAATATGGTAAGGGCTTTTTTTTGTTGACACAACGGACTGTGTGGGTCATGCAATGTGGCCCAATGTTGTATTCAGGCATTATACCTGATGCAAGCTGCTGTTTGTTCCAGGGACATCTAGACATCCTTACTGTACATTCCAGTCGATTGATCCAGAGCCTTTTGAAAAAACACTGACTCTGTGTCAGAATGCTTCAACAACAGCTGTGTTATTGTCTGCTCCCAGGCTTGCTCTCACTGTCCTGCCAGTTCATCAGCAGTACAGGAAATCCACAGGTTACTTTTCAGGATCCGGCATGTCGACAGCAGCAGCCCTATTTCCGTAGCAGACCAGACTTTTCTCTGCTTCAGATAATACAGTGGTGGCTGAGGGTATGGACACTACCAAGGGCAGCAATCTTCCACTGCCAAAACCAAAGCAGCTTTCAAACCACTTTGATTTCTCCTTGCACAACCACACACAGCCGGTAGAGTGCAGTATTCCGTTTTATCTACTCGGCTTCAGATCACTGAATGCCGCAATTTGTTTAAGGCAGATATGCCCCACCATTTCTTTGTCTCCCTCTCCCACCCCTTAGTATTCCAACTATTCCACTTGCAGTGTAATCAGATTATTACCTCTTCCTTTTAGTGAAATTCACTTTGCCTGTTGGTCAAGGAGGCTATCAAGAAGGTGCTGGGATGGAAAAAAAATGGGGTGTTACTCCTGTCAGTTTCCGGTGGCAGAGAAGGAGGGAGAGCTTAGCCTGAGTTTAGTTCCTTGCACTTTCAGGATGCATTCTTTCATTTGCCTTTCCCACAGTTCTACAAATGCTAATTTTTTGGTTCTTGTTGGGGTCAGAGCATTACCATTTTACAGTTCTTACCTTTGACCTCACCTCCACCTCTTGGCTTTCTATGAAGGTGATGATGGTGTTTGTGGACAACCTTTGCAGGTCTGGGATACATGTATTTTCATACCTTGATGCCTGGCTGCTCAAGGTAAACTCACTGGAGTTATAGTCACAGACCACCTTCGACCACTCCTTGCCCTTCTATCATACATGAGATTTCACATCAGCAAACTTACGTTCCTTTGGATGCCAATGCAGAGGATTCTCTTCATAGGGGCCATCATGGAACCAGTTGCTTTCAAAGCCTTCCAACCCATGCATCGAGCCAAGGATGTTCTGTGTATGTGCACCACAATTAATAATCAATAACAGAGTCACAAATAATAATTGTACATAGTTCCATATTGTAGAGCATATAGTGACGCAAATTTTCACAGATTTCTTCCAAAAGGTTTATTTGGTCCAAGACACTTGATGCCAAAATAGATTTGGGAAAATCAATGACCCAACAGTCAACAGCCAACGTGTTTCGCCCAATACAATTGGGCTTCTTCAGGGCTGTAAAAATAACATATGACCATAAAGAAGATGGTAACAAAACGTCAGTAATCATAATATTACAACGAGCAAGTATATACTGCAAGATCAGAAAAAATATATACAGAGTGTAAACCAGAAACCACCAGTAGCGTGTAGAGACAAAACAGACTTGAACATAACAAAGATTTTCTGCAAATGAGCCGTAATTTTAATAATAAGTCAGCCACTGAATCGTGAATCGTTTGTTACAACAACACAGGGGTTTTTACTATTAAGAACTTCATCAACTGTAATACCAAATTTGTAATTTATATTCTAAAATGTACATGTAACAAAATCTATGTGGGTAGCACTAAAAGATTGCTTAAACATCGAATACAGGAACACATACGTGCCATCAGAAATAATGATACCAGGTATCCATTATCATTACATATGTCATCTGTACATCAACATGACAGTGTTATTTCATTCCATGGGATTGACTATATTCCACCGCACCCCAGGGGGGGTAACAGAGAATTACAGTTACGTAAAAAAGAAGCGGCATGGATCTGTCGCCTGCGTACAGTTGAATTGGGACATAATACTGATCATGAATTTCACCATTATTTATAATGTCTTTATTGTACAACATACGTATTTGTAGTCAATATATCAAAAAGAATTTTGTTTACAATTTCTGGGATTGTACTAGCTTGTTTATCCTATGCTTTGCTATCTTTATTTGTAATATATTTCTATATTCACATATTTATTGTGCTCTTTTCGACCAGAGTTGATGTAAAATTTAGATTATATCTCTCACATCTGTGCAGCATTTGGATTATCACATTATTATTACTTTTTGATGATATTTACGTCTTTGGGGCACCTCTATATTTTTTCTATTTTTTCTATTTCTATTTCAAAAAATTTTGTATTTAATTTTTAATTTTGACTTTTATCTATATTCTCTTAGTATTTAGTGGGTCTACTATTTTCTCTCTTTTTTCTTTACATTTTTCTTTTTACTCTTTTCCTTTTTTGTCTCCACTCTTCCCTTCCCTTTTTGTAGGTTAACGTTTATTCCAATATGGCCGCCGTCTAATTACTCGTATTTAGTTATTCTTTGGCTGCAGTCCTTCTTTTCTGTTTACACTCTTCGTTTCACATAGCGTTTTAAATGCTTGGCGTTTCTTGCCGGAACTGCTTAGTAATTCGGACACATTACCTTCTCCTTGACGGGTGGCTACGCGACCGGGCCCGTCACTCTTCCTCTCCTTGATAAATCCGGCCCGTTATACTTTGCAGCGCGTGGATTCACGCACATCTCAGGTTAGACGGGTGTTCAGCCCCGTTTTCCTACACATTTGGTTGTCTTCACCTCTTTAATTTTAATTTTGTGGACGATTGCCCACATTGTTTTGCATTACTCTGATACATGTACTATTCCCCTTTTTTCTTCAATTTCAGCATATTGAATCCCCGTTTATGGCTATATTTTGCACATAATTGACTTTTGATTTCCCTTCGGAATTGTTTCCGGTATGTGCTCCCTCATTATCATTTCTTTTTCATTTCCCTTTCTTTGTGTAATTTTCTCGTTTATTCACATTTCCCCCTATCTATTATACTTTACATCACATCTTTATCACTTTTTTCACTTCTCATCACTTGTTATTGGTTTAGGGACTTTTCTAATAGTTTAATCGTCTCTTTCATCATATCATCTACGGTATACTGCTATTGAGCACTTTTTTTGCTTCTGTTTTTTCTCTATATTATTGTCCTTCCCTTGCCAGTCTCACTCGCCTTTCACGATTCAGTGGCTGACTTATTATTAAAATTACGGCTCATTTGCAGAAAATCTTTGTTATGTTCAAGTCTGTTTTGTCTCTACACGCTACTGGTGGTTTCTGGTTTACACTTTGTATATATTTTTTCTGATCTTGCAGTATATACTTGCTCGTTGTAATATTATGATTACTGACGTTTTGTTACCATCTTCTTTATGGTCATATGTTATTTTTACAGCCCTGAAGAAGCCCAATTGTATTGGGCGAAACGCGTTGGCTGTTGACTGTTGGGTCATTGATTTTCCCAAATCTATTTTGGCATCAAGTGTCTTGGACCAAATAAACCTTTTGGAAGAAATCTGTGAAAATTTGCGTCACTATATGCTCTACAATATGGAACTATGTACAATTATTATTTGTGACTCTGTTATTGATTATTAATTGTGGTGCACAACCCTCTTTTTTGTATTGGTGTTTCACCTTGTTGGTTCTTTGTGCAGTAGGAACTCTGTTGGAAGTGCACACTTGATTTTTCTATATATATTATTGTTCATGTACATTGTGATTAATTGGTAATTGTTAGGGATTGATGCGTCTTTTCTCTGGGCTTACTGCACTCTGTTTTGATTAAGGTATTTAGAAGGCCTGTACGCACTCCCTACTCCATTTTTGAATATGTCACGATTTAAAGATAACCGTGAAGAACTGGCAAGGGACCTGTTTACATATTCAACTTGTTCTAGCACAACAAATACACTTTCAAGACAGACGGATAGCTTAAAAGTCAAATTTCAAAAATTAGAAAAATTTAAAAAACAGGAATTGGCAAGGTGGTGGGATGGGATCACATTACAGAAATACCTAGACAATAAAAAGATACCTAGAGGTCTTAGAATCCTGATATTCCCCACCTTTGAGGATTTAGATGATGAAGCACTTAAGGATTGGGAGGACAACTTGCAAAATGCATCATTTAATATGATGCGTATTCTAATCAAACATACTGACAATAAAGTGGCTAAATTGCAAGATGATATCGTAACATTGGAAAAGGAAATTGATGAAGTTCCCCAAAAAGATTTAATAAACAAGAACTATGAGATTCTTCATAAAATAGTTGAAAACTATCAAATTTATCTTCGTGATAAAAAATTACGCAAGGTTAAGCGTGATGATCTTGACTACAAACTTGGCAGAATTTACACTTTTGCTCGCAAATATGATAATGTAAAAATATCTGGATCACGCACCAACAGTGAGAGATTCACTCATGATACTGATCTTTCCAGTGGCAGCTCTATGTCTTCTATAGACAGTAGTACCTTACAGGATAGTGAACTTTCTAAGCAACTCCCCCCCAGTTCAACTAACAATTTTTTAGCCGAAATGGAACGACTTCGTCTGGGAACCAAATTAAATCGAAGAGACACAAGACCAGAAGGGGTGGGAAACAATGGAGAAAAAAGCTTAGTAAAACAAGGGGTGCGTACCCGCTCGAAAAAAGACTAGGATCTATTACCCCAGTTACTAATGAACCTGGAAGTGATTTGACTATTGTTAATCTTTCCAATCGTTCCCTAGATGATACAGAGCGCAACCTACTCAGTAAGGGCCTAGGCTTTTGTCCAACTCAAACTAATGATCAAGTAGAAATCTTTGTTGACCTATTCAAATTTGTTCGTTTATTAAAATTAAGGCACTATTTCTCCACCCATACTGGGTGGTCTACTAACAGCGTAACTTCTACACCGACGGTTATTGAAACTACTACTTTTACTACTCAGACAGTGACTGAATCTATATCTGATTTACATGATATACAACTGCTGATGTCTCTACAAAATGATAGTGAGACTGAGATTGAAAATATCAGAACAGATCTAGGAATTAAGGAAGATTTAAATGTCACGAGTGGGCTCAAGCCTCGTTCTAAATTCACACCCAATATTGCACATAGCAATATTGATCTATTTTCCGATAAGGTATCATCTGACCTATATAAATTCTTGGGTGCCCCTCATATTAATTGGCGTAAAATTGACAATTTGACCATCAGAGAACGGAAGGCTCTTACTAACCTTAGGATAGACCGCTCAATTGTTATTCGTGAGGCTGATAAAGGTGGTAATGTAGTTATTATGAATACTAGTGACTATATGCATGAAATTGATAGACAATTAGCTGATACAACATGCTATAAATGCATTACCAGCAATCCAATTTTTGAATTGACTGAATACATTAATAACAAACTATGTGGATGGCACGAACAAGGCCTATTATCTGACCATGAATATAAATATTTATTTGTCAAATATCCTAGATATCCTTGTATTTATATTCTCCCCAAAATTCATAAAGTAGGTAACTTTCCCCCCGGCAGACCTATTATATCTGGGGTTGACTCTCCGACAGAGAGATTATCTGAATTTGTTGATATTTTTTTACAAAAGTTTGTTTGCAATCTTCCTTCATTTATACAGGACAGTAAGGATATTTTGAATAAATTTGAAGATTTTCCTTGGTCCGATGGCCTTTTATTTGTCACAATGGACGTCAACAGTTTGTATACCTGTATTCAAAAACCTTTTGGCCTGTTGGCAGTCACTTCGTTTCTTAATACTCGTTCTGCTGACCATTTTGATCACAATCAAATGCTTTTGGATATGATTGATATAATTTTATCCAAAAATTATTTTTTACATAACAACAAATGGTTTCAACAGACACAAGGAACCGCGATGGGTTCCAAATTTGCCCCTTCATATGCCTGTCTCTTTATGGGCTGGTTTGAAAAAATACATGCCTGGGGCAGACATGCCTCCCCCTGGACTGAATTTATTGTCTTTTGGGGGAGGTATATTGATGACATTATCTTGATTTGGAATGGATCTATCGAGCAACTTATTCTTTATCATGCTTTTCTTAATGATAATCCTTTCAATGTTAGACTTAGTCTTCATTACAGCAAGGATAGTATTGAATTCCTGGACATAAGATTCTTCATTCATAATAACTCCATACAGAGTGTTCTGTATAGGAAATCGACGTCTTGTAACAGCTTGCTACATGCAACGAGTGCACATCCGCCTTCTACCATTAACAATATTCCCTTTGGTGAGATGATTCGTATGCGCAGAAACTGTAGTATTGATGATTCATTTTCTGAACAAATTGGATTGGTTAAACAAAGATTCACGAATAGAGGTTATAATAACCAGATTCTCTGCACCGCAGAACGACGTATCATGAGTACATCTAGAAAGGATACGCTGGTGTCACAACCCAAAGGTAAAAAGAATTTAGGCAATGAACGTTTGTCTTTTGTAACTAGATATACGGTCCATAGTCAGGGCATCTATAGAATACTCAAGCGCCACTGGCATCTACTGACTGATATACATGGACTCAAAGGGTACCTCCCGGATGTACCTCGAATAACCTTTCGAAGAGGCATGACCCTGAGAAATTTTCTTTGTCCTAGTTATGTGACAACACCAAATGTATCCACTTGGCTGTCCACCAAACCTTCAGGTTTTTATACATGTCAAGAATGTAATGTTTGTATTTTTGGCCTGGACAAAACTAGCACTTTTTGTTACAACAACACAGGGGTTTTTACTATTAAGAACTTCATCAACTGTAATACCAAATTTGTAATTTATATTCTAAAATGTACATGTAACAAAATCTATGTGGGTAGCACTAAAAGATTGCTTAAACATCGAATACAGGAACACATACGTGCCATCAGAAATAATGATACCAGGTATCCATTATCATTACATATGTCATCTGTACATCAACATGACAGTGTTATTTCATTCCATGGGATTGACTATATTCCACCGCACCCCAGGGGGGGTAACAGAGAATTACAGTTACGTAAAAAAGAAGCGGCATGGATCTGTCGCCTGCGTACAGTTGAATTGGGACATAATACTGATCATGAATTTCACCATTATTTATAATGTCTTTATTGTACAACATACGTATTTGTAGTCAATATATCAAAAATAATTTTGTTTACAATTTCTGGGATTGTACTAGCTTGTTTATCCTATGCTTTGCTATCTTTATTTGTAATATATTTCTATATTCACATATTTATTGTGCTCTTTTCGACCAGAGTTGATGTAAAATTTAGATTATATCTCTCACATCTGTGCAGCATTTGGATTATCACATTATTATTACTTTTTGATGATATTTACGTCTTTGGGGCACCTCTATATTTTTTCTATTTTTTCTATTTCTATTTCAAAATTTTTTTTATTTAATTTTTAATTTTGACTTTTATCTATATTCTCTTAGTATTTAGTGGGTCTACTATTTTCTCTCTTTTTTCTTTACATTTTTCTTTTTACTCTTTTCCTTTTTTGTCTCCACTCTTCCCTTCCCTTTTTGTAGGTTAACGTTTATTCCAATATGGCCGCCGTCTAATTACTCGTATTTAGTTATTCTTTGGCTGCAGTCCTTCTTTTCTGTTTACACTCTTCGTTTCACATAGCGTTTTAAATGCTTGGCGTTTCTTGCCGGAACTGCTTAGTAATTCGGACACATTACCTTCTCCTTGACGGGTGGCTACGCGACCGGGCCCGTCACTCTTCCTCTCCTCGATAAATCCGGCCCGTTATACTTTGCAGCGCGTGGATTCACGCACATCTCAGGTTAGACGGGTGTTCAGCCCCGTTTTCCTACACATTTGGTTGTCTTCACCTCTTTAATTTTAATTTTGTGGACGATTGCCCACATTGTTTTGCATTACTCTGATACATGTACTATTCCCCTTTTTTCTTCAATTTCAGCATATTGAATCCCCGTTTATGGCTATATTTTGCACATAATTGACTTTTGATTTTCCTTCGGAATTGTTTCCGGTATGTGCTCCCTCATTATCATTTCTTTTTCATTTCCCTTTCTTTGTGTAATTTTCTCGTTTATTCACATTTCCCCCTATCTATTATACTTTACATCACATCTTTATCACTTTTTTCACTTCTCATCACTTGTTATTGGTTTAGGGACTTTTCTAATAGTTTAATCGTCTCTTTAATCATATCATCTACGGTATACTGCTATTGAGCACTTTTTTTGCTTCTGTTTTTTCTCTATATTATTCTCCTTCCCTTGCCAGTCTCACTCGCCTTTCACGATTCAGTGGCTGACTTATTATTAAAATTACGGCTCATTTGCAGAAAATCTTTGTTATGTTCAAGTCTGTTTTGTCTCTACACGCTACTGGTGGTTTCTGGTTTACACTTTGTATATATTTTTTCTGATCTTGCATTATATACTTGCTCGTTGTAATATTATGATTACTGACGTTTTGTTACCATCTTCTTTATGGTCATATGTTATTTTTACAGCCCTGAAGAAGCCCAATTGTATTGGGCGAAACGCGTTGGCTGTTGACTGTTGGGTCATTGATTTTCCCAAATCTATTTTGGCATCAAGTGTCTTGGACCAAATAAACCTTTTGGAAGAAATCTGTGAAAATTTGCGTCACTATATGCTCTACAATATGGAACTATGTACAATTATTATTTGTGACTCTGTTATTGATTATTAATTGTGGTGCACAACCCTCTTTTTTGTATTGGTGTTTCACCTTGTTGGTTCTTTGTGCAGTAGGAACTCTGTTGGAAGTGCACACTTGATTTTTCTATATATATTATTGTTCATGTACATTGTGATTAATTGGTAATTGTTAGGGATTGATGCGTCTTTTCTCTGGGCTTACTGCACTCTGTTTTGATTAATGTTCTGTGTATGATCCAAATGTTTAGGCAGCACCCCTTTCCAGCCAAGTTGAGGCAGCTTTGGTTCAGGTAGATTAAGCTTGGCGGCCCTCTTGGGCTTTCTTTTTGGCCAGGGCATAGCATGTATTTACGCACAAGACACTTCACCTAGACACGGTCCATTTCTGCATCATCTTGCCATTCTTGGCACCATCAAAGCTAGAACTATATAAGTTGACAACACTACATTAGTCATTCTCTATGCTTGTGACAAGAGCACAAAATAACAAATTGAAAACAAATATTAATGAAGTTATCGTAACAAAAAATAGCACTTACAACCATGGGGTTCTGCAAACGAGAGTTTTGATGATAACATTTTCAGATCTGCGATCGAGTTGAGTCACAGGTGGAATCCAGACTAAGGGGGCCAGGGTTGGCGGGAGCACCGCCAACAGGCTGGCGGTGCCCCGCAGGGCATTCTGACCGCGGCGGTTTTGCCGCGGTCAGATGCGGAAAACCGGCGGTCTCCCGCCGGTTTTCCGCTGCCCTTTAGAATCCTCCATGGCGGCGCAGCTCGCTGCGCCGCCATGGGGATTCTGACAGCCCATACCGCCATCCTGTTCCTGGCGGTTCTCCCGCCAGGAACAGGATGGCGGTATGGGTTCTTGTGGGGCCCCCGTAAGAGGGCCCCACTTTGTATTTCAGTGTCTGCTTTGCAGACACTGAAATACGCGACGGGTGCCACTGCACCCGTCGCACCTTCCCACTCCGCCGGCTCAATTCTGAGCCGGCGTCCTCGTGGGAAGGCTCTTTTGCACTGGGCTGGCGGGCGGCCTTTTGGCGGCCGCCCGCCAGCCCAGTGCAAAAGCCAGAATACCCTCCGCGGTCTCACGACCGCGGAGCGGTATTTTGGAGGGGGGAACTCTGGCGGGCGGCCTCCGCCGCCCGCCAGGGTGAGAATCACCCCCTAAGTGTTTTTAAATTCACAAAATGTATGCCTGATAGTATTAATCAATGTCATGCCCCTATTTCGGCCCTTTTGGAAGGAAGCATGTCTATATGTTCAATGTTGGTGTAGACACCTATGAGAAATAAAGATGAGCATGCTGTAAAACATTTCAGAGTATCCGAAGAGACTCCTTGGAGGTCTATATAAAATAGTTCAAACCACTATGTTGGTTAATGTCTGTACAACTGCTGCAATGACTTTGGGACAGATACAAACTAGGGTTTAACCCCACTACGACTGCCTTTGATCTCCCTACTGCAATTGTTGATGTTATCTTGGCCGGTAGACATCCCTAGATAAAATCAGTATACATCTGCTATAGTGACACATTTGTGGCTTGGTGCAGTAATTGGCAGATTGAACCAAATCAAGCTAGATTCCAATGTATTGTGTTTTTGTGTTGTCCTTATTCCAGCAAGAACTTGCTTTAGGCACAGTTAAATAGTATCTGTCGTCTCTTTTGGTATTTTTGCAGTTGCTGGATCAGCCCTCTTTGCTTAAATCACCTGTTGTGATGCATTTTTTAATGGTCTGCAACATTTGTTTCCGTCTGCTCTCTTTATCATGCCTTACTAGGACCTTAACTTGGTCCTGAACTTCCTGATGTGTGCTCCTTTTGAACTGCCACACAGCTGCCCACTACTTCTTCTCACTCTTAATCTCCTCATTCCCATAACATTTGTGCAGTAGATGAGTGAGCTGCAAGGCCTCAAAATCAACCTACCATACACTTCTTTCTTCCCAGACAAGCTGGTCCTGAGAGCCCAAGCTTCTTTTCATTTGAAGCTCGTGACTCCTTTTCACATCAGGCAAAAGAGGCACTTTTAATGGCGTTCTTCGCTCCACCTCACCCCTCTAAGGAGAAGAGACTCCATCAGCTGGATCTTAAAAGAGCTCTTAGCTTTTACATTGATCATACCATGAAACATCGTGTGGATGATCTGTTCTTTGTGGGATTCGAAGGAGCAAAGGGCAAGACAATGATAGATTGTGCTTTGCATTAAAATCTGCTAAGCATTGACCAAGAAAGCCCCTGGAAGCTTTACGAGCTCATTTCACCAGAGCCAAGGCTGCTACCTCTGCATTTGCTTGTGGAGTGCCTATTCTAGGTATTTGCCAGGCTTGTGGGCATCACTCTATATTTAATGAAGCACTACTGTCTGGACAGCCAGGTCTGTTGTGATAGGCATTTTGCCTGCTCTGTCCTGCAGGACTTCCTGGTTTAAGCCAGTTCACAGACCCACCACCTGCTACTTTGGTATCTATTCAAAAGGTGGGAAATCTGCTGTTAGAAGTATCTGTCAGAAGAACAAGTTACTCACATTTGGTAACTCTCTTTTCTGGTATGTATCTCACTGCAGATTCCTCACTGGCCCTCCCATCCTCCCCGATATGTGAACTGGGCTCTTTTCCCCCTAAGAATCTCTCATGTATAGAGCTCTACATACGGGTCACCACCAATTTGCTGTTGGGCTCTGCTTTTGGTGGCGTGGACAGCCTAGAAAGGAACTGAAGTAAGCACATGTGAGTGTCTCTACCAAAGGTAATTCACTTGTTTAATGTGTGCTAAATTCCGCAATACGTGGAATCCCAGTTCACATGTAAACTCCTGTTTGTCTCCAATCGGGATTCCCTTATGACTCATGATGAGTCTGCTAATTAGTTATGGAAACCTTAAGTTCGATTAGGTCCGGTCCTCCTCAGATTGGTTCCCAGATTGCCCTTGTTGTGTGGCATGGATGATACACTGCAACTTTTATCTGTAAACAGGGACATTATCAGCCTAATGCTAATACAGTATTTGTGTTAATGAATAAACCAGTCGTACAGTTATAGGGTGAGGCAGTAAGTACACCCAAGTTCTAATGTTTGCCGAGCATATCCCGCTTGATTACTTGTGAGGAAAACTACTCTGTTCTCTTGATACAATGGTGCTCTGAATCAAGTGCTCCATTTCTCCCGAAAGTTACTTGAACTTCCAAAGGAAGCAGAAACTGCTTCATCCAGCTTTTTTCAATTCCTTCTTTGGATGCTAAAAGAACTCACCATAATTTTAAGATTTAAATTTTGATGTTAGGATAACTTCTGGTTTGAGCACGAACATACTTTCATTCCACAAATATGGTTTCTTCTGGTTTGCCTAACACAGTCCTCCAATATCTACATTGGCATTTATGTAGCTTTCTGCATCATGAAAGGTTTTCCTGTTAGGGAGTTTCCACTTCCTGCAGATATTTATTCTTATGAAGTTATTGATAAGCTTCAAAAAGGCATTCCATTTACACATTCATGAGGTTGTGATCTTCAAGAAATCTTCCTCGAAATGCCGGCTTTCTCTAGGGACTATGGGCCATATTTATGAAAGGTTTTCATCACTTTTGCACCACCAACGGGGTGCAAAAGTGGTGTAATCCTTAAAATGCAATTTATCAAGCCACGCAATGCCACCTTGCATGGACCCGAGTGGCTTGATAAATCTGGGGGTAACACAACACAGCACAAATAGCTTCAGTGCGTTACTCTGCCCCAGGGAGGCGTTCCATGGTTGTTTCTTATGCAACACATACGGTTTTTGACACATTCCCACATTTACCATAAGTGGTAGACCTGGGAATGTGCCAAAACTGCCACACCTCCCCAGCTGAGGAATGACAAGGAGAAATATGTTAATTTCTCCTCTTTTTTTTTCTTTTTTCTGTGTGTGTTGCATTCTGCAGCACACATAAAAAGAGCACATTGCCTCAGGGGATTGTGTTTGTGCAGGATGGTGCGCCTTCCTGCACAAAAACAATCTTACTTACAATGGAGGAACACTTGCAGCTTGGTACAAGAGTTCCTGTACTGGTGGTAGACAGCACATTCAGACGCAGCTCCTCCGTATGGACGGAGGAGCGTCGCCCCCTGCCAGTAGCAACTGCTGCAAATCCTTTTACACGGAACGGCTAATAAACTCTGCTTATTATCCTTTCCTTGTAAAAGGGGCGGGGCATTGGGGTGACGAGCCGAGGGGAGTGCTCTGTGCACTCCCCACAGAGCGTATCTGTGTTTAGCTGGCCGTCTCGAGCCGGCCAAACACACACATGCACTGTAGGCTCTCTCCTGCCCAGCAACACACGCTTGCTGGGCTGGAGAGTGCCTGCACAGGCTCCCAGTTTGCCTTGGAGCGCCCTGAGCCTTGAGCAGCATCAGGATTGGTGCAGGGCAGGCTCGGAATCTCTGTGCCAGCGACGGAAGAGGAGCGGCGCAGGAGCAGAGGTACTTTTTTTTAGAATTATTATTCAGTAATTATTTTTTTCTCGTGCGCCCCCGCCCAGACACGCCAGCCGCTCCTGATCACATTGTGCACAACCACTGGGAAAAGACAGGTATTGTATATTGTTAAGTATGTCACATTCCTGCCCTTTCCCTTTCCCTTTCCCTATCACGCAGCGCAGCAAGGTGGCTTGCTGTGCTGCGCGACCATTTCATAAATATGCTCCTATATGTTAAACATCAATTCAAGATCTGTGGCTCAAGTTGGCTCATCTTCTTTCCCTTGCAACAAATTTGTTTATGAGTTATGCTTGCATCTCCCCTTACACTCCGTTTCTCTATGTAGCATCATACACTCCATAATTTTCTTGCCATTTAATATTTTTTTCTTCAATATCTCTCTTATTCAATTGCATAATTTTCTGTCTCTCTGATTTACCTGGTTCTCTTACTTTGTGTACCCAGTTCCGTCCCTCCTTCTAGGACTCTCCCTTCTTTTTTCTAACTCTTTTATTGTGTGGCCCAACCACTTTTATTGCTCCTTGGTCTCTCTCTTTGTTACCCCATCTAGCATTTTGTTATCTCTGCCCCAACCGCTCACATGTATCATTTTATAGCCTCCTAACTAAGCTCACCCCCCTTTAACTTACCCTATCTTACTGTCTTTTTTCTTTCCTGAACACCTGTTGTCCATCTTCCTCATTTATTGCTCCCCTGTTTTCCCCTCATACCTTGCCACAGCCCACTGTACATTTACAAGATTCCAATCCATGGCCCATGTGCTTTCTCCGTCTCCTTCTGTGTCTCTCCCCTGTTTACATTCTTCCACCAGTTGTGCATTTTTCCTGCCACTCCTTCACATCTGCCCATGTACTATGTCATTGTTCTCAGTGCTTCCCTTGATTACCTACTCTTTTTTAGGTCTCAGCTGTAGACATATGCGGTGTCTAGAAGAGATTGCTGTATTTATTTGGGGGGCTTTAGCCCACCCAAAGGCTTCACATTTGCTCGCTCCATTGTCACTCTCCAAAGGCCTCATTTACGAGGCCCTTGCACCGCCGTAGCATCATTTTTTCTGACACTATAGCAGTGCAGAACAGCCTCCTACCCCGTGCCATATTTACAAACTGGTGGAGTGGTACCATTGCACTAGTTTGTAAACACTTGCGCCACATTTGACCTGTACCAGGTATAATGTATGCAAGGGAGACATTCTCCTGCAAGGAGGCCATTAGGAATGGCGCAGTGAAATCTACAAGATTTCTACAATCTACAAGATTTCACTGCATCATTCTAGTATCATTTTTAATGCCCTCTCAGGGCAGGCATGGTGCACTGTATTGTAAAGATAGCGTTACCATGGTGCTATTAGGGGGGTGCATGGAGGCGCAAGCAAACTAGCCCATTGTGAGCGATGCACCAGATTCTTGTAAATGAGGCCCTAAGTCTTTCCCCCCATTTGTCCATGGCATTAATTTGCCTATTCATGTTTTTTCCCCTCCCTGAGAGCAGCGACCAAGTACACTATCCCTCCACTATCCCTCATTTTATGATCAATTTAGGAACTTCTTTTTTCTTCGTTTACGAGCCTCCTCAGAAGTGCTGGTGTTCTCATTAGCGCAGACCACCGTCATTTTATTTTCCATATCCCGTGCCCATGCATCTCATCCCTCTGTATTTCAGGCTCCTGAGGCCACCTCCCCTCCCGTTCTCACTTTCATTGCTATGCTTCCCCTTGCAATCCACTTCCATAGTGCGGCTGCCTATGCCTCCCGTAGACAGGCCTGGGTGGTGCTGCTGCTCATCCAGTCTCCCTGACCTCGGCTCCATTGGTACTCCGGTATCCAGCTGCTGCTCTGGTCTCCTACCCCTGTCTTCTCCGACTGTCACTGCTTGCTCTCCTCCCCCTACTCTTGCACGCTCACCTAATACTACTGCTCACTCCCTTTCCTCAGGCTGCGGCTGCCTCCTCTTCCCCCTTGCTTGTTTTCCATAGGTGTCAAGTCTGAACTAAATCTGGTAAGTCGCACTTCTCATGTCGAAGTATACTTAAATGGCATGTGTAATCAAGTTATTTTGAGTTGTATTTCTGTTCCGCACACAATAGCAATGATTTGATATGGAAATCACTTTGGCTCACTTTAGCTGTCCTATTATGAGAAAAGGACTTTACATTAATTGTGCTCTCATCACTGTGCCAAATTTATTTTGGCTGTGGATTCTCGATAAATGCTGCTTATTTTTATTAGTATGCCATTGGATTTGGTGGTTGGCTTGTCGTTTGTACCAGGTTATCTCCATTGTCATATTTTGAAACCAGCTTAATACAGTTTTAGTAAAGGACCCCAGTGTATACAAAATATTCAATGCATGGGGTGAGATAGTGCTCACCTTAACTCTAACCTACAGTTGTGTGTCTTTACTTGTGCTGAATTTGTGAGGGTCTAGCTAAAGAAGACCTGCCATACATAGGTACTGTGTCTCAGTCATAGTGGATCACATATCTGGTAACTGTATTCGCAAGCCAAGATGTGTATACCACTCAAGATCAGGCACTTGGACCAAACTGGAGGAGTGAGTCGAAATGGTGTGAGAATAGAGAACTACTCTGGCACAACTGCAGTAAAAGTATCTTCAATAACTAAAAAAAGATAGTGTGGAAATCTTTCACGTGTGCCAATGCATGATGTTTCCCATGGAAACCTACACTTCCACTGAAGTTGGGGCAAATTCAGGTTAGCTGTGGGGTGCTCACTTCTGCCATGTTTTTGGCCCCATCGTTGTTCTGGTGTCTGGGTGCTGTGTATGTACTCAGAGATCATTGCTAAAAAACAATATCATTGGCAACACGAATACATCTCGGATTGCTGAGACCAATTGGCATTGCCAATGCTTGTTCTGTTTGTGATCCATGTCCTGCGTCCCCCACCATGTCTTTTCCCTTATTTGCCCTGTCACCTCCTGTGGTGTGTTTTTTCACCCTCTCAGTTGTCCATCTGCTTCTTTTTTGAATTAGTATCTTCCTCATTTTCTAGACCTCCCACTGATCTAGGTTTGTCTCAAAGCCTCTGTGGTACATGTACTCAGTCCTTCATCGCTATCCATTCTCTTCCACAGTCAATGCCTCACACGGCTATGTGTTCGCCCATTCACTTCCATGGGCTTCAGTAACTTCCTGCATCTTTTTCTCAACCCTCTTCCATTGTGCATTGTTTCCTGCACTTCCACAACCCATGTTACACATACATACCTTTCCTTCATCATTGCTTCTTTGTCTATCCCTTGTTTCCTTTCCCCTCCTTTGCCCCTGTGCTTCCTCCTCCTACCCAGTACTTGCCTATTTTTTCCCAACCCCTCTTCTATTGTGCATTTTAATCTCAGCCCCAGTTGTTAATGTGTTTAGGCCCATATTTATACATAAGTATAAATATGGGCCTTAGTCCTGTAATCACCTCTCTGTCTTTTTTCCCTGTCACATCCCTCTTTGCATTGACCTTCCCCCTCTGCGGTTCACCCTTTTCATCCTTCTCCTGGGTTCCTCCCTCTTTGCCAGCTCTTTCCCACCATGCATTCCTCACTCTACTTCCTTCTGCAGCCCTGTTTGGACCTGCTGTATGCCTATTAGGACCCTGGAACCAGGCAATGACATGAAGGTTGATCTTTTACCAGCACCTTTTTCTTTGCCTCCTCTTTTAAATCCTGCCACTGGTGCCTAAATTAATATGGTCAGGCTTTCCCCCTAACTCCCAGTTCCATGTCATAGACCACTGTGTTCACCCTTGTTTCCTTGCTCTTTACCACTGTGTGTTTTCCTTGCTTCCCTCACTTATTGTTATGTATGTTTCCTCCTCCCCTGGGTCACTCATTTGTTTCTTTTTTTCTCCAGTTGTATATTATGACTGGTCCACCGTCCTCCTCCTCTCCAGCTCCTACCTTCACTATCCATGTGCTCCCCCTCCTTAGTATGTCCCTCCTGTATTATGCTCCTTTGGTCTGCATTTCCATCCTAAACCCCTTCCTTCATCCACATGTTTCCCCTGTTGCTTATTACTCTATCCCTTTATTCCCTGGCCCTTTCACAGTGAATTCAGCCACTGATGTGGTCCACATACCTCCTATCAGGTCTCTCCTATATTTCTGTGCCTTAACCCAGCATATATTGTTGACTATCCCTTATCCCATCTGGTCAGCCCTGCGTGTCTGTGAGTTGACCACTGGCCGGCCTCTTCCATGACTAGGCTACACTTGCCGTGGCTCTCGCCTTCAACAGTTGATAGTAATTATGTAGGTTGGCCAGATGTCCCAGATTTCCCAGGACAGTCCCAGTTTTCCGAGGACTGTCCTGGCATCCCAACGTTTAGATTTGTTGTAAATACATGTCCCGGTTTTTGGGACAAAGGCCAAGTCATCATGGAAAGCAGAATTGAAAAGTATGCCTTCCTTTCCATAGTCGCCTCTAAAGTCAGAACTAATTTAAGTAATTAGTTTATATATATATATATATATATATATATATATATATATATATATATATATATTCACTGAAAAAACCAAGGGGCAGATTTATGAAAAGTGGCGCTGCAACTAGTGCAGTGTCATTTTTCTTGCACCCCTTAGAGCCCTCTAACGCCACCATGTGTGCGCCATGTTTACCATACAGTGCACCATGTTGGTAGTTAGGGAACTAGCATCAAAATGTTTGACGCTAGTTTGGCGCTTTGCAGTAAAAAATGTTGATGCTAATCCTACAAAGCACCCAGAGGCCCATTGGAAACAAACTTGCGTCCTAAGGTAACTATAACCCGCGCCCTTGCCATGCACAGTTTTCTTATCGATAATTTTATTACAAATGTTGCAGTGATAATCTCAAAGATGCCATACAACATCCCATCAATGATATACTATGTGGAGTAATTATCCATCCATGGTGAAGGCGCGAGTTATAGTTACTTGAAAGCACTCTAACTACAACTGCTGAATATCTATGGTTTTGTACGAGTAAATTCAGAACCTAACTATACTGTCCCTGTAACCTTTGTTTTTTTAAATATATATATATATATGTATATATATGAACAAAAGCGGCACAGGACAGACTTAGAAGTAAGACTAGGTTTTAGTCCTACTTTTATGTCTGGCCTGTCCCGGTTTTTGCTTTTCAAAATCTGCTCACTGTATAATAATGCCACCCTCTGTCCACAGGCCCAGTTCCTTTTCATAGCCTCGGGCGCCTGCTTCATTTCCACGCCCACTTCCACTATACATTCTTCACTGCACTTTCTGCCCAGAATCCCCATACTTCCTCTTCATTCTAAGTCTCTGCCGTTCATTTATCTCCACCTTCCGTTCCCTCTCTAGTGTGGTCAATATGTTTTCTACTTCTCCTTTTCCTGAGCCTCTTCTCTATGATGTCCTCCACACTAAACCTCCCATACTGTGTGTTTCTACTTTAATCATTCCCCAGTACCCACCTTGTTTCCCTGAACCATTGCACTATACCAGGGGTCTCCAGCCTTTTCTGCAGTGAGAGCTACTTCTGATCAGTGAAAATCGTCATGAGCTACTAAAGGCCAAGCAACTCGTGCATTTGTCCAAGAGCTCCCCAAGCCCAGCTTCACTGACTTTAAGCCAAATTTCTTTGGAGCCCATACTGTGGTTAGAACAAAATACTTGAGTTCCCTAGAAACACTGATAGGAATGCCTTTGGATTTGTGTTGTCATCACTCTTCAAGATATTTCAATTAATAGCTATCAGGGAAATAATCATTATATTGCAGCACAATTACCTAACAGAAAAGAAAATCATTCTTACCTTCAATGTGGAACCATGTGATGTCCTCTAATACTGTGCAATCTCAAAGCCTGGGAGGGCAATTCAGAAGAAGTCATTATCTAATTTAGTCACAGTGCGTGACAGTCAGCCGGGGCAAAGCTTTGCTGAATCCCAAAAAACACGCTTTATATCTGCCTTTGTGTTAGTGAAAGCAGCTCTGTGCGTGCAAGGCTCATTGATTGTATCCTTGGCTGTAACCACGCTATACTATAAAATCGAGGGCCTTGCATGCACAGAGCCGCTTTCGCTGACTTACACAATGGCAGATATAATGCGCAGTGTAGTCAGTGAAAGCAGCCCAGTCCAGGCAAGGACCTTGGATTTTAACGTTGGCTGCCACCGCGCTTCCATATGGAAGACAGATGTAACGCACGGTGGCAGCCAAGGTTAAAATCAAGGGTATTGCATGCACTGAGCCGCTTTCACTGGCGTACAGAAAGGCAGATACAAAGCGCGGTATGTAGTCAGTGAAAGTAGCCCAGTGCATGCAAGGACAGTGGATTTTAATGTTGGCTGCCACAGCGTTTTATTATTGGAGGCGATGTAAAGTGCGGTAGCAGCTGAGTGCATGCAGGGACTTTTGGTTTTAACCACAGCTGCCACTGCGCTTTACTATGGAAAGCAGATGTAAAGCGCGGTGGCAGCTGAAGTTAAAATCATAGGTCCTTGTCTGTACTGGGCCACTTTCACTGACTTAACAGAGGAAGATGTAATGCGTGGTGTAGTCAGTCAAAGCTAACAGAGGTAGATATAATGCGTGGTGTAGTCAGTGAAAGCGGCCCAGGGCAGTGCTTAGTTTGAGCTGGTGGGGGGGGCACCTGGACTTATTTTTGAGGGCCAGCATGTATTTTTCTGCATCAGGCAATTACTGCGAGCAAAATACACATATAGGAAAGCAAGACTGAAAAGCATCACAAAGGGAGAAAGCAGAAAGCTGCAAGAGTGAGCTGAAGGGCATGGAGTGGCTGAGTGTGAATGGATTTTAGAGGCCCGAGATGGCTATTAGATTACGCTGCCTCAGTATTCTGTCCTCGCACATTTAAATGCAGCAGCCCCGTGTTCCAGAGAGGAGAGTTTTGAGCACCAGCAAGTTTGTATGTAAAAATCATTAACCACTGGGTGGCAACCGAGGTTAAAATCAAAGGTCTTTGCGTGCACTTGGGCACTTTCACTGACTACACACCGCACTTTATATTTGACTTTGTGTAAGTTAGTGAAAGCGGCTTAGTGTATACAAGGCTCATTGATTTTAGCCTTGGCTGTAACCACGCTATACTATAACATCGAGGTCCTTGCATGCACTGAGCCGCTTTCACTGACTAACACAAAGGTAGATATAAAGCATGTGCTCAGTAAAAGCGGCCTACTGCAGGCAAGGACCTTGGATTTTAAAGTTGGCTGCCACCGCGCTGTGGCAGCCAAGGTTAAAATCAAAGGACTTTGCCTGCAAAGAAACGCCTTCACTGGCTACTACACAAATGCTAATATAAAGTGCAATGTAGTCAGTCAGTGAAAGCAGCCCAGTGCAGGGGAGGACCTTGGGTTTTACCATTGGCTGCTACCGTGCTTTACTTTGGAAGTCGATGTAAAAACCGGTAGCAGCCAGTGCAGGCAAGGACATTGGATTTTAATGTCGGCTGCCACTGCGCTTTTTTATTGAAGGCAGATGTAAAGCACGGTGGCAGCCGAGGGTAAAATCATAGGGCCTTGCCTGCACTGAGCCGCTTTTACTGAATATGCTGCTAATAGTCCGGGGGTTCGCTTACCTAGGCAAGGATCAAATGCCACATATGGTGCGCGTTGCCAGCCTGGAAAAGGAAGGTGGCGAGTGACCATGCCTGAGCTCAGTAAGAACGTCACATTCTTCAGCCCGCCCTGCCCCAGCTAAGCTCAGTTCAGCCAATCTGAGCGGCTGGTTTGGGTGAGGGCAGGCAAGTGCTGGTAACAGCCCTAAAAGCCATTGAAGAGATAATAAATAAATGCTCAGAAAGAAGCATTTATAATCAGATACTGGTGCGAGCTACTTCTAATCCCAGTGGGTCTGCGAGCTACCGGTAGCTCGCGATCGACCGGTTGGAGACCCCTGCACTATACCATTCCTATCCCCTCTCCTTTCCCAGGCAACCTTGTTTAACCCACTCTGCGACTTTCACGGCATAGCCTTGGGTCTCCCTCCTAATCCTCCCTGAGGTGTTGCCTTATGACATGTGAATAAGGTGATTCTCAACTCAAGTATTTAAGGGCATCCATGGAAAGCATCCCGTTTGGGCCTGCACAGGCCTAAGGGTTTTCATCCAGAAGCCCAGTCTCTGCCATGAACCAGCACACCCATTCCAGCAAGAACAACAGAGGAACAGTCAGCTTCAAGGTCTGCAGACAGAACCCTCATTTAACCCGTCCTCTTGGGTAGGAGCTGGTAAAGTAGAACAAGCACAGGCAAAGCAAATATGTCTCGCCATGTTTAAGACATTAGGTCAACAGACCACTTTACAAATTAAATGAAATATCAAATTATAATGCAATGTAGTCAATTAATCGTGGTATATCACAACTGTAAATAAAAATAAATAAAAAAAAGGCCATATTTATGACCTGGTTTGCATCGCTCTTACACCAAGAAGCATGATGCTCGAGTGATGCAACCCTTAAATGAGATTTATGAGGCCACGCAAGGCCACCTTGCGTGGCACCGAGTGGCTTCATAAATTTTGAGAAATGTAACTGTGCAAATCGCTGTGTTACATTACTCTGCACCAGGGAGGCATTTCCATGGGTGTTGCATGGGTTTTCCCATGCAACATCCATGGATTTTGACATACTACAAGATTTACAAGAACTTGTAAACCTGGGAATGCACCAAAAAGATATGCCTCCCCGGGAGAGGCATAACGAGGAGAAATATGTTTCTGAATTATGCAGCACACATAGAAAGAAGAAAAATGCCTCTCAGGATTGTTTTTGTGCAGGAAGGTGCACCTCCCTGCACAAAAATAATCCTGCATGCAACTGAGGCACCCTTGCACCATGGTGCAAGGGAGCCTGCATTGGTGGTAGGCTGCCTACAGGGTTCCACTGCAGAGGAACGCACATGAATGTGCAGTATTCTTTTAAGTACCTCACATTCCTGCCCTTTCCCTGTGACACAGGGCAGTGCAGCAAGGTCACTTGCTGTGCTGCCTTGTGCCACAAAGCTCATAAATATTAGCCAAAATGTTATCCAATACATCAGCGATGATGGAGGGATAATGCTGGTATTGCATTTATGATTTTTATCATTTTTACCTTACTTCTCCTTTAGGTAAAGTAATATTAGGCACTGCCTGTTTTGCTCCGACAGAATCCTCCAAACTAACATAATGCAGAGCATAACACATAATATTCAATACAAACCAGCTATGCCTTTGCCCAGCTATCTTGAAACTCCCAGCAGCAATTACCAATAATTAATATACACAAGCAACCACTAAGCTCAATAGATAGAAAATCCTGTACACCAGGCACACAATATAGCCGTATAACATTTTTCAGTACTATACGTCATAGTCAAAATACGCCACAGAGAACCCCATATACGTCCATTACAGCGTAGATATGGTGGACTGTCCCCATGCTCACAACAGCACTTCCTACGATAACACAACACAATAGCCCAAACTCCTAACATACAGTGAACGCTGCCTAGATAAGCCATACAACTGGAAATTACAGTGACGTAGACACATCTACAGTTGCAGAGCAAAAGACCTGCTTGCCAACCCAGAACATGCATATGTAGTAGGTAACACCCACCAGCCGTGACGTATTACAAAGATGTGTATCCAGAGCACACAGAATAGAATTTAACAATCAAAGAACAAGACCAGAACACAATGCCCAATAAATATTCTGCCAGTCAGGATGAAAATTTTGGAACCATGTGGGAAGTCACAAGAGGAATTAGAGTTTCTTAAAGGCACACTGGCAGAATGTGAGCTACAGAAATGCCACTAATATAACAAAACATAACATTTTTTATGAATCTTCTCAAAAGGTTTTTTTTAAAAGTGCCCCGGTGATTCTTGTTGTGTGTGGAAAGTTTTGGGGTGATCAATCAAGGGGAGGACGAGGAGAAGGGGGGTCAAAAAGTTGCGTTTTCCATGTTAATTCCCATGGGACCTTTGAACACTGAACACAACTACAGCCCGAACGTTTAGACAGTATTACACCAAATTTGGCAAAAAGCTAGCTGCTGGTACGCAGATTGTGCTTTTGGTTATTTGGTGTAAATGCATTCAGTAGTTTATGAGAAATTCAAGGGGGAATACATTTGTATATCTGTGGTCGCAAGTTAGTTGTAGCATTTTTTTGTGATGTATTTGCGAATGCGTGTGCCAACAGGAATGGTATGATTGGCAGGCCTCAACCTGACTAGAAAGTTGCGGCCACCTTTTTAAGTAACAGGACTTAGTCCCTGGGGCTTGGAAATTAAATTGGAAAGAGGCATAAGGGGTCAGGTTTGATGTACCCTGACCCCAGAGAATGAAAAAGGAGTGTATGCTGGCAAAAACATTAGCTTAGAATAATGTTTTTTTCACGCAGCACAATATTCGTGAATACGCTGTGATACTCAGTGTGGGCCCCAAGTGACGCCATGACAAATTTGCGAATATAAGCTAGAACAAAAAAAAAAAATATATATATATATATATATATATCTATATCTGTATCTATCCATAGAGGGTTATTTATAAACAAATGTATGCACTCATAGTAGCAGCCAGACACTCATTTACCCACTGACGGAGCCTCTGAGAGAGTCGTACACCCATTTTAGGATCCACTCAGCGGCTTATGCACACACTCATAGACCCACTCGGACAATGATGCACATACTCAGAGATTCGCTCATACCCTCATGCACCCACTCACAGTCCCATTCAGACCCTCATGCACCCAATCAGACATCCACTCACAGACCCACTCAGACCTTCATGCACCCAGTCAGAGACCCATTCGGACACTGACACATTCACTCACAGACCCACTCAGACTGTCAAACATCCACTCATAGAGCGACTCAGACCCTCACGCACCCACTGTCACATCCAGACAGACACTTTCACACCTAGAGATACCCTCTCACACCTATCCTCACACCCAGGGAGACAGACCATTCGGCTGTGCATATTGCGGGGTTGGGTGGTTATGGGGATTGGCTGCAGGACCCCTGCCGTGCACTGCCAAAGGCCATATGCATCTGTTGTTGGATTAAGGTATAGTAATTAAAATGACTTTACAAAAAAAAAAAAAAAAATCACTTAAAAAAAAAATGTTACAGGGACATTATAGTTAGGTTCTGACTTTACGCGTACAGAACTATAGAAATTCAGCAGTTATAGATAGAGTTATTTCAAGTAACTATAACTCGCGCCTTCGCCATGCACTGCTAATTACCCCAGATATTACAACACTCATAAAAACTTCTATGTCTTTAAAAATATAAATGAAACATTAGCAGTCAAATTATTGAAGAAGAAACTTTGCATGGCGGGGGCGTGAGTTATAATTACCTTATGGCGTAAGTTTCATTTATATATATATATATATATATATATATAAAACACATATATAAATATATATACTAACATACACATGATTGGAGCAAAGACATATGGCTCCGTTAATATTGCCCTTTAAAACAGATGCAGTCCTGCACCTGTGATATGAATACATGTTCTAAATCGGAGCTAGAACGTACCGTGGAAGTGAAAAGTGATGGCAGTGGCCTGACTTCGGGGGGTGAAAGCCCCAGTCTGGGACTGGTGCCGTAGAGGTGGTCATTGCACAGCTGTGGCTGAAACAAGGTAGAAGGTTATACTCCAAAGATGGAGGTGATTGAATGATGGGCACCATAGAGCAGTCACCGATAACACCCCTTTCCACCACAGAGGCTGTAGCAGAGAAGCTAGGAGCCTGGGCCATGGGCGCATATGGGAGAATGAGGTAACAGATGTCATTTAGGGGCATGGGGAGGGCGGTTTGATGCTTTAGCCAACGTGCTGATGTACAGGATAAGTCAAAAGGTCGAATTAAGCGTAATTTCAAGAGATTTTACAGAGGGAGAAAGTGTGGGATGAATATGTCCAGATTTAGTACTTCCAGGACAGCGTGGTCGAGTTGTTTCTTCCTCAGAGAGAGGGTGTGAGAAGGAGAAATTCAGTTTTCTTGGCTGAAGCAAAAGAACGTTGTCATCCAGTGTTGTTTCTGTAAAAGTCAGTTGGAATATGATGTCCTCAGTTTTCGATATTTTTGGATACAGCAGAGACTCATCTGAGTATTAGTAAAGGACAACTGCATCCGTGAGGTTCTACCCCCGACCCTACTGTTCAGGTTCTGGCATGCAAAGCATTTAGAGAGGTTCAAAATGTGCTGTCTTGTAGGGAGCTGTACTGCAGGACTGGGGTGATGCTATAAATAGAAACGCGTGCCACCTGTCAGTTGAAAGGATGTTATCATGAATGATAAAAGAGTGCTGATGTTTCCTGATTACACATATCTGGATAAATGAGAGGAAACCGCTACAGTGTGTTAAAAAGTTGTTAGGTTGGAACGAGAAGCATTCCACTTGCACCTTCTTGCTGTTATTTGAGTGTTAAATTAGTACTAATAAGGTGAAACCTTTGCACAGTGCTAACGTGCTAAAATGACAAAATAACGAACTGATACCATCTTAAAATGTGCTGTGTTATTTGAATTTTCTTGCCGCATGATTTAGCAAGCACTGCCACATTATGTGGTCCTCCATTACCACATAATTCCAGTGGCCCTGATTAATGTTTACACCGTGCTTTGCCCCTGTCTGCTCAGCACTACGCGAAGGGACGTGAAGGCAATTGAAAATATCCTTCGTCCTGCACGAACAGGATCAGAAGGAAAGACACAGACCCAGCAAAATGCACGACCAAACAAACCAGACAGACCCACTGGATGCCTGTCTCAGACACATTTCTCTGATAGTTAACAGTGGTGTAACCAGTGCTTAATTTGTAAATAAAAACGTGCCGGTGCCCAAAACTCTGCTCTTAAACACGTGGCTGCTGCATTTAAATGTGCGAGCACAGAATACTGAGGCAGCGTAATCCTGAAGCAATCTCTGGCCTCTTCAATCCATTTACAGCCACTCCTGCCCCTTCAGCTCACTCTTGCAGCTTTCTACTTTCTCTCATTGTGACGCTTTTTCGTTTTTCTCTTCTTCCGCCTTTCCGATATGTGTTTTTTGCTCTCAGCAAATGCTTGAGGCAGAAGAATAAGTGTCAGCCCTCCAAAATAAGTGCTGCACCGGAAACAACAAGCACAAATTAAACACTGGGTGTAACATAAGCCCCTGCAGTCCCCGTGCTGCAGGGTGGCCCCTTCACAAAAACTGATTGGTGGCGGTCCGGGGAGAAGGGTGCCCCGTCCATTTACTTTGCAGTGGGGGCACCCCTCAAGTTTCATTACGACTCTGGATAGTAAACATTCTGTTGAGTAATGTAAATGAGAAGAGCAGTTAGGGGCACATCTATGAAAAATTCATGCAGCGCAACACAGCAAGTCACCTTGCTGGCTGCGTGACAGGGAAAGGGCAGGAATGTGCAATACTTAACATTGTATGGCACATTCCTGGCTTTTTCCTGTACTGGCACACATTGTTCTGCCTAGCTTTAAGCGGGTTGTTTTTCTACAAGAAGAGACACCGACCCGCACAAAAACAATCCCCTGAGGATAACACCTGGGAGGCGTAGCAGTGTTGGTGCATTCCCAGGTCTAGCACTTATGGCAAATCTGGGAATGTGTCAAAATCCTTGGGCGTTGCGTCTCTCTCTCTCTCTCAAGCCACGCAGGGCCACGCAAGGTGGACTTGCTTGGCTTGATTATTCAAACTTAAGGGTTATGTCGCTTTTGCTGTCAATCTGCCTTATCGTCGCTTCATTTAGAATGGCAAAGTAATGCAGTTTTCGAAATAGGAAACCCACCGCTGGCTCCACTGTCAAGGAAACCATATAACCAAACAAATGCTGCAAACACAAATACAGCAAATGGGTGACAATTTTGGGTGGCTCGTGAGCTTTTTTTCCTGTTCGGCACTGCCATGGAAATCATAGCAGGTTAAGAAGAATGTTCATATAACCCAAGGTGCTGCGAGAAAACTCACGGCATGCCAGGGGCATTTTATTTACTTCCTAAAAACAACCCCTGCTTTCGGGGTTTTTTTAAACGAAAAGAAATAATTTTCTGGTGTGGCTGGCATTTTTTTTTTGGGCTGACAGTGCTTCCGCCATGTTGGCCAGAGCTGTTATGGCCCACTCAAAACGTTGGGAGAATTTATAGTAAGATGAGGTGGCTCAGGCGCGCTAGGCTGAAGGGGCTTCAGCCCTCCCGGTCAGCTCGAGTAGCCAGGGCTGGCCGTGGCTCCCCTCCGGTAGATCAGCCTCAATCAAAGTATCCTGCTCGTGTTTCTGAGCCCATTTGCAGCCAGGTGGGCCGGGGTTTTTCTTTTTCTCCTTTTTAGGGTCGAGCCTGCTTTGCATGAGCTCGCGCATGCGTATAGCAGGGAGACTCTTTAGTATTTAGAAAAGGGCTCCGAGCCCTGTCAACTTCAACGTCAGTGCTTTTTATTGGTTTGTGGGCTTCCCTAATTAAATCGGCTTGCTCATACGTCATGCCTTTTCCGGTGGCTAGCCCTCCTCGAGCGCAGCGACCAAGTACAGAAAACATGCGAGGCTCGCTGTTTTCCATCGGGCTGGTGGACTTTTTTTAAAACTAATTTACTAGCCTGATCTCGCTTGGCAGAAGTCGAGCGCTTTACCTACTTGATTTCACTTTTTTGGGTTACCTGCATAAATGCACTTTTGCCCGATAGGTGAAAAGTCGGGTTAGGAGTTTACAACGCGATCGGCTCTAACACGAGCAAACGCGAGACCCTATGCATTGTAAATGCTTGTTTAAATTACTGATTGTTTTGCGTCCTCAAGCGAGACCCCAGCCTTCAAGCTCTGGTCCTGGCTGCTTGGCGTCCTGGATCAGGGTGTGAAAACGGCAGGTATTAACTATGCGACTGTCACGTCAACATTCAGCCCCTTTGGCACCACCATTTCAACTGAGTTGCCTTCCTGGTGCTGCATTTGTTTACACATTCTTTTTAAATTAGTCTTACGAATCTCTCGAAAGAACTACCGTTCTGCTTAAGTTTATTATGATTAATATTTCCCGTTTCTTAGTGCAAGAACTCTCTCTGACATGTTTCTCTCAAGATTACTCCCTTGTTTTCCTCCATAATGCTATAAAGTTTTAAACAAGGCCCCGCGTAAAATTTCTGTCCTGTCAGTGTAATATTGCACAACTTCACGTTATACTTGTTGCAGGAAATTTCCCAAATTACGCCATATTGTGTGATTTCAGGCTATTTCCTGCGGAAATTTAGCACACGCACATGGACAGTGTAAACGACCAGCATACAAGCATAGCCAATGTTGCCTTAAAATATAGCATCAATAATCACAAAAATAATGGGCAACATAGTGCAGAAGCAAAGATGCTGGTCTTTGCTGTGCAGGGGGTCGAAAGCAGAGCAAAGACATATTTACTAAATATGGCGCACTGCTGATGTCTGACCCTGTGCTGAAGTGCTTTAAGTCCCCCTAATGCCAGGCACAGAACTTTGCACCATAGATCTGTGCCTGCTGTCTAGCATTTTTTTGATTGGTAATAAACCATGTCAGCACAAAATAATACATCTCAACAGGCTTTAAAACATTTCCCATATGGGGTGTGTGCTACACAGTGCAGCACACATTCAAAGGGTGAAATGTTAGAAGAAAGAACAACAATTCTTCTTTTGCCCTCCCTAAAGGACTCAAGAAGGGGTATTTTTTGTACTCAAAGCACTAACAATTTTAATAGCTAGAGCTTGCATCATAAACCATTGATAGTAGTGCTGGAACACCCAAGTACCACCCATGGAACACTCTCTTGACACAAGGGAGTGCAAAGCACTATTTACACAACAAAAGGCACTTTTCAGGCAAAAGGTTTTGTGGTGGAAAGAAAATACCATATCAAAACTTTGTGCCACGTTGTGTCACTGAAGTACAAAGTCTTGATAAATCTGTCCCATGCATTTTATGTGTAGCACTTATATATGAAAGAAAAGCAGTGATTGTGCAGATTGTTCTTTTGGCAACTACAAGGCGTTGCATGAAATCCTTGTAGCAAAGTCCTTCCTAAGAGCACTGCTTCCATTATAGAAAGCTGAGGCTCAGATATGTCCACAAGGAAACTGCCAGTCCTTCCCGCATCAAGAATAAACTCAAGAGCTTTTCTTACTTGAAATACCTACTTTTCACCTCGGTCAGGGCAGGCGCTATGGGACCTGTGGGCCTATTTCCATGGTGGAACACCATGAAATAAGCCCACAGGTGCCCTCCCCAGTCCTCAGGGACACCCCCACCCACACCAAAGGGACAGCGGAGGATGGGGGGCCCCATCCCAGGTAAGTAGAGGTAAGTATTTTTTTTTTAAGTGCCATAGGGGGCCTAACTTGGGCCCTCCCACATGGCACTGTGCTCAGTGGTCATGCCCAGGGGACTTAAGTCCCCTGGGCATGGCCATTGGGCTGGGGGGATGACTCCTGTCTTTTCTTAGACAGGAGTCATGTCCATGAGGATTGTGCATCTAACAATGTCACTAGTCAGGTTAGACTCATTATTATGACTCTACCTGACTAGCGCCATTCTTTCACGCACAACCTCCAGTTTTCTCTATGCTTCTCCTACCCGGTTAGCGTCATGCATTTTGATGCTAACTGGGCCTTAGCGCCGGCTTGCATCATTCCTTAAATATGGCTCCCAGCTGGCACCATGGAATGGTGCTAGCCGGCGCTATACTTTTTGACGCAAACCCGCCCTAACGTGGGTTTGCGTAAAAAATTATAAATCAGGCCCTATGAATTTTAATGCAATTCTATTCTAAAGCGATCTGGAGCCTCCAAAGTTTAATGTACATATTCATCAAGGAAGGAGAGGACAAATGCATTAGAACAAATTACTTTTGTATTTTTTATATTTTTAGATTATAAGTGTAGAGAGTAGGAGCAGAGATTTAGTATTACTTTTGTATTTAATATATTTGCCTTCTGGATGCAAAGGGGCTACATGACAGTAGTGGGAGAGGTTTAAGGAGCTATCACTTGGTCATTTAAATTTTGGGGAGTTAGTAAATGTTTAAATATTAGTAGTTAACTTGTGCAAGTTTAGCATGCTGTGGGATGATTGTCTAGTGCAGGAGATAGGTTTAGGCATTGCAATGAGGACGGCTTTTTAAGGGGCCAAGTGGATTCTCAGAATGCTGGTCTGTAGAAGGTTTCTGTAGTCAAGCATAGAAAGAAAAAGGTTTAAAGTCATTGTTGGTATAAATGTCTTGGTTTCCAGTCTGATTTGGTATAGAATCTTTTTGCAATAGCTTTCTGGGGAATGAACTGATGAGGTTGAGTGATCCTTGACTATAAGTGTTCTAGGGTCTTCATTAGTCATGGTTTGGCCTTTGGCATGTAGACTTTCAGATACAACTGATTGTCATCAGCGTGTACACGAAATGCTTGATTTTCTAAGGAAAGAACAAAGGACCATAATGTAAAAGTTGAAGTTTTGGCTAGAGGGGTAATGGGCCCCTGAGGAACTTCTTGTTGAAATGGCTGGATATAAAGTCAGACAGTTTCACTTGTCAATGATTGCAAGTTAGGAGTCAACCCATCTTATCCGTTCTTTAGTGATTTGCAGGGGAGAGGCATGGCTGACCATACTTAAGGCTGCAAACAGGTCGGGAGAACAAGGAAGCATGACTTCTCGTTGTCAGATACACACAAAGTATGCTATGTCTAACATTGTTTTCTCGCTACTGACCATGGTATAAATCCTGACTGAATTTTATTGAGGAACTTGTTTTCATCAATGTGTATTTTTAGGTATTTAGTGATACACTTTCAAGTTTTTTGCACTAGGAAGGGAGGGGAAGTTTGATATTGGGTGAAATTGTCAAGGTCCTCTGAATCCGCATCAGGTTTCTTGAGCAGAGGATTTATTTGACCAAATTGTAGGAATTCTCTGATTAGTTCTTGAGACAAGGGTGCTAATTGCTTCTTTAGATAGAGGAAAATGGTGCAGTTAGGTATTTTACTTTTTTCCAGGGATAGGATATGAGAAGTGAGAGGGCAATTCGGGTTTAGAGATTGGGTTCATCAGGTTTGCAAGCATTATCGTCTTCAAGGATGAACATTTCTTAGCAAATTTGAAAGTGTGGGCCCCTTCACAAGGTATCCGAATTTGAGATGGCAAAAGAAGACTTGATCTTTTTTTATTACCTTATCTTTGCAGAGTAGGAAAAACGTATTTATTGTTCTCCTGTTACCAGGGTCTGACTCAGGGTTTATTGCATTGTACATGATCTTGAAGAGTTTCCTGGCTCTTGTTTGTTGGGCATGTTTATCTCCATCCTCTTTATCTCGAAGTTATGTTTCTGTAATGAAAAGCAGTTCCAAGTTCTCTCTTGATGGATGTTGCCAAAGAATACAGAAGGACAATTAGTCGAAGAGCACAGGTGAGACAGTGAAGGAATAAAGACATGAGAGGTATATATTAGTAAGTAGTGATAGGTTGTGTACATCATGATAATTCTTCTACTGAATTTAGGCCACACTTATATGTGAATTTACACTCCTTTATTACATTTAAATACAAAAGGTATTTATACTATTCTATGTTTTTACCAGTGATGTAGCTTTAGTGTGCTTTAAAACCAGACATTCCCACCAAATTTCAAATAATTTGGGAGGTTTACAATCCAAGGGCCTTATTTATACTTTTTGGTGCAAAACTGCACTAACGCAGTTTTGCACCAAAACGTTTTGCACCGGCTTGCACCATTTTTTAGCACCAGCTGGGCACCATATTTATGGAATGGTGCAAGCCGGTGCACAGGGTAGTCTAGCTTAAAAAAAATGACGTTAGGCAGGTTTTAGTCAAAATAAATGACTCCAACCAGATTAGCATAATTTTTTGACGCTAAGGGGCATATTTATACTCTGTTTGCACTGAATTAGCGTCCTTTTTTTTTACCCTAATTCAGTGCAAAACAAACTCAATATTTATACTTTGGTGCTAGACCACTCTAGCGCCAATGTATGGAGTTAAAGTCATTTTTTGGAAGCGGAAACCTACCCTGCCTTAATGAGATGCAAGGTAGGCGTTCCTGTGCAAAAAATGACTCCATGGCCTTAACGCCATATTTATACTCCCATGCAAAAATGGTGCAAGGGAGGGAGGAGGGGTCAAAAAATGGGGCAAAGCTTTCTTTGCCCCATTTTTTAAAGCCTGGGTCAGGGCAGGCGTTAGGGGACCTGTGGGCCTATTTCCATGGTGGAACACCATGGAATAAGCCTACAGGTGCCCTCCCCAGTCCCCAGTGGCACCCCCACCCACACCAGAGGGACTGCGGAGGATGGGGGACCCCATCCCAGGTAAGTACAGGTAAGATTGCATTTTATTTTTGAAAGTGCCATAGGAGGCCATGAAATGGGCCCCCATACATGCCACAGGGTGCAATGGCCATGCCCAGAGGACCCCTGTCATCTGTGCTGGCCATTGGGGTGGTGGGCATGACTCCTGCCTTTTCTAAGGCAGGAGTCATGTGACATGGTAGGTTTAGCACCATAAAATGATGCTAATCTGGGTAGAGTCATTTTTTTTTACTCTAACATGCCTAAAGTCGTTTTTTGGTGCTAAACCCTCTTCTATACTGCCAGCCCCACCCGACTAAAGTCATTTTTTTTTTACTCTAGCCTACCCTTTCCACCGGCTTGCACCATTCCATAAATATGGTGCCCGGCTGGTGCACAGAAATGGTGCTAGCCGGTGCTAAACTTTTTGGTGCAAAACTGAGTTATTGCAGTTTTGCAGCAAAAAGTATAAATAAGGGCCAATATTTTGTACGTTTGCGCCACTTTTGCGTAAAAAAATTAAGTTAATGCGGCGCAAAAAAAGTATAAATCAGGGCCTTGGTACAAGACGGGTCTAGCACCAAAGTATAAATATGGAGTTAGTTTTGCACCGAATTAGAGTAAAAAAAAATTACACTAATTCGTTGCAAACATAGTATAAATATACCCCCAAGTTTTCGTTAGTGGTGCTATTTGTTTGGTTAATGTTCCTAAAATGAAGTGACTAAGCCCTTCATTACGAGTTTGGCGGGTGGAAAATGCCAAACTCCCATGTTCAGGAAACCACCAGTGCCATCTTCTTCCTGCGGCCCCTATTGTGAGTTTTCCACTGGGTCAGGGGGCGGAAACAGAGTTTCCGCCCGCTGGACCATTAGGAAACAGCCCACGGCGGCAATGTTGCGTTGCGTCCGGTGCAGCGGCACCCATCGCACTCTTCACTGTCTGCTAAACAGACATTGAAAAAAGCGATGGGGCTGACCAGGGTGCCCTTGCACTGCCCATGCCAAATGTATGGGCAGTGCAGGGGCCCCCAGCACCCCATCTCTGCCAGCTTTTACATGGCGGTGCAACCACCATGTAAAAGCCGGCGGAGAGCGGACTCGTAATCCCCAGGGCAGCCATGCCCTGGCGGATTAAGACCTCTGGCTCTGCCAGACCATCATCCTGCGGAAAAGCGGCACTGTCAGCGGTCCGACTGTCGTGTGTTTGCCATGGTCATAAGGTGGAGGCCAGACCACCGCATTGGCAGCGGTTTGACTGCCACCACGAGTCTAGCGGTCCTGACTCGTAATGAGGGCCTAAATCTCCTTATATTAAAACATTTGCCACTTGTGTTTTGGAAAGGTATACTATGGCACTCAGAACATGTCATCAAGGCAGGGGGGGGGGAAGGAGAGAGAGAGAGAGAGAGAGAGAGAGAGAGAGAGAGAGAGAGAGAGAGAGAGAGAGAGAGAGAGAATGCATTGGGGCAGGATGACTGGCGCGGAAAGGTAGGAACGAGTGAGCAGGAGAAAGGAAATGAGACAAGACCACAGGATTAAAGAAAGACCTTTATGGATGGAGAGGCCTTTCTCAAGGCACATGTATCTGATCAGAGTCGGAGTTCTTTCTGGGTAGTAGCATTTGGGTACCTGACCAACAGAAAGGGAAGGAGTGAAAAAAGAAATAATTGGAAGCAAGGCACATCCGAAGAAAACAAGATTGGGAAAGAGGTTTCAATGAAAAAAATCCATGAATGACAGAGAGCTGGAAATCACTGTGCATTGCTCAGGACATTCAAATTCAGGCCACAGAGCCATTAGGAGGCAGTAGTCTGCTCCAATAAGTATATTTTTCTGATGGAGAAATTACTGGGCTTATGGGAGGACACTGACCACTTAGTAGAGAAGATACATCTTTAACCATGCTCTGAAGTATGGAAGGCAAAGAGATCGGTTAGCAAATTGGCTGTACTTCAAAGGGAAAATACTGAATACAGTAATTTACTATAAGGTAGTACATAGTTCCAACTTGATATAGTCAGTTCTCTTCCTTTGAAAACGAAATGAGGTTGGGATTAGGACTGCCATCCGTATCAATTTTTCCCTCTTTCCTGCATTTAATAATACAATAAAGCCTAGTATGTATGCAATGTGTTTTACGGTGCCATTGAAATGTGATCTGGTAAATGCAGTATGAATTGAGGAAAAGTAAGAAACATGCCTGCAATTCACCATTATCCAACATGTTTCTAAAAGTTTCCTTTGGGGGATGTAGGTGAAGGTGCTCAAATAATCCTTATAGGCCACACTGCCACTTGCCCTCTATGTTTCAGAGTACACCAATTGCTGATAATGACCTCTGTTGTTGCAGTCCAGCAGCCACAGTTCTGCACCCAGCCAGGTCTACAGACCAAATGTGCATCAAAACATCGGTGGTCTTGCTATGATTTCTCAAGGGAAATTCCTAAAACTGTGTCAAGGTGGTTAAGTCCTGATTTGCTTGACGCCTTGTTACTGGGCCAGCGTTCTTTAAAACAGAAAATGTGGCTTATTGTTAAAAAAAACGACCCTTCATGTACCTTGGTGAATGGAGCCAAGTAATTTGATCTCAAACTCTTAAGATGGCCGCATCCATTGACATTCTTAGACCCCCACCCACAAAGGTTGAGGCTAGTTGGGCCCCTGATGGGGCTTCAGCTCAGCCAGCAGAGACCATATGCTTGCCATCTAGATGACCCCCTGCCAAGGGTTTGCACTGTGAAGGCTTTATTAGGGAATTACGCTCTTGTGAGTAATGGAAACTGTTATGTACCACGATTTTGTTACTTTGAAATTGACGGATAGAATCGTTACGGGTCCACAGGCAGAACTCCTGAATTTTTGATGGCAGGGGGGTGGCATACTGATTAACCAGCTGGCTAACCACAATTTGGCCCCTTGTTTCCTATAAACGTGAAAAAGGAACCACCTTCCTCCATATAGGAAGAGAGATATAAACTAATAGTTTGAATAAATGTGCGAATACTGCAGCGAATCTATAAGTACTCCACATTTCTGTAGCCTTTGGGTGGGGTTGCTATGCTAGTATGTTTTCAATTTAACATCTTGAGCCCCCTTTTGAAAAGAAAAATCATTGTTTTTTATTTCATCTTCACAACTGACGACACTAAGGCCCAGATTTATACATTTTTAGAGCCGCATTTGCGCTGCTTTTTGACGCAAAAGCGGCGCAAACTTACAAAGTACAATTGTATTTTGTAAATTTGCGCCGCTTTCGCGTCAAAAAATGACGCAAATGTGGCACTAAAAAAGTATAAATATGAGCCTAAATATCCAATGTAGCACATAGAGACAAGGAGAAATTTTGAACACTAAGCCAAACGTTCCTGGATTCAAAAGTTCTAAATATTTCCTTGTATTTTTCAAAAGCATTTTGCTCATGGGCTTTACAAGGAATTTCACCCATCCTGGTGCAGTATTGCAATCATATTTCTGTTGTTTCGGATTGCAATGTTGCTGGAGCAGGTTTGTCCTCCCACATTCACAAACGTCATACTTTTCAGTAACTGTAAACCAGTAGCTAATTTGTAAATAAAAACACGCGATGCTCAAAATTCTGAATTGAAACATGCGGCTGCCAACTTAATCCGTTTACACCCACACCCTGCCCCTTCAACTCACTCTTGCAACTATCAGCTTTTTCCCTTTGTGACGATTTTCCGTCTTGCTTTCCTCCATCTTTCCCGTATGTGTCTTTTGCACGCAGTAATTGCCTGATGCAGAAAAAAAGTGACGGCCCTCAAAAAAAAGTGCTGGTGCCCCCTCCCCTCCACCGGCAATCACCAGCTCAAATTGGTCACTGCTCTAAACTTCAATCATGCACTTGTTGTATAGCAGGTGAACATTCTGTTTTCCACTGTTCACTGGGTGCAAATGTTGGCAGTAGTGTAACAAGACATGAGGGGGCCCCTTGGCAAAATATATGAAGGGGGCACCTGACGCAGGGCCGGCTTTAGAGTTGGTGGAGCCTGATGCTACAGTCTTTTTTGGCACCCCCTGATGACCTCCTTCTTCACTAATTCCCTCACTACCACTCTCCAACAGTGCCCCTCACCTCTCCATAGCCCGTCTGACATACATTTCATTTTATCTTTTGAAGCGATACTCATAGTTCACGCACAGTTTTATGATCTGCATGGTACACACACGTCCTTTGCAGCAGGCACATAATCCCTCTGTGCTACTTTATGATGAGTAAAAACTGCCAATAGACAAAATTTGGATTTCTCAGAAACAGTAACATTAATCACCAGAGTTATCTTGATATTTTTATTGTTGCTTGAAAACTGCTGGATGCACAAGGAAGCTCATGTGCTTCTAAACGCATAAGTTATTTCTAAATACAGCGCCTTCACCAAAGTCAGTGCCAGATGCAGCTGCATGGATCGCAGGGCCCGAAAGCTGGCCCACAAACTCTGGACCCAGTCAGGAGCTCTCAGGCCAGGGGCATACTGCCCATGCATAGTGCTTGGAGGGTGTGGGGGAGGCTAGAGCTCAGGTACTCCGGTGGCTGCAGAGGCAATTGTTACACCACTGAACATTGGTGCAAAATTGCACAAGCGCCAGCGCGGCCCGATCCAGTTGAGAAATGCTGGCACAGAATTTCACGAGCACCACTGCCATCTGATGCAAACCAGAATATTTGCTTCCTTTACATTTACAACAGTAATGCTGCCATGCAAACTTAGGCAGCTTGGCTAAAATGCAGCTGACTTCAGGCGTTTTTCCCCGAGATCATCACTCAAAGAAAACAAAATATTGCAACTGTGTGTGTTTGTGGTTGTGGAAATTGTGTATTTATTTCATTATTGCCAATTTGTATCATGCTTATGCAGTAGAAGCAACTGTTTCAAACATCTGATCAGAAGGCATGGTGCCTTGTTAAGTTTCATGAAATAAAAGGACAAAGGGTAAAATGTACTGCTCCAATCTTATATGCACCAACATATTCAAGTGTCCTGCATCTTGAGTGGACAGTCTTCATCCATTGTTTTTATAAAACATGTTTGAAACAATGTTTCACAAATGCACTGCAGTATCAGTTCAAAGATTGAGCCAGGCTGACATTATTTTCAAAAAGTTACATTTCTATGTATAAAAATATAAATTATGTACATCTGTAAATTGAGGCAAGGCCGCGATGAAGGACCTCGCATCTGGTAGTACGCACATCTTGTCTTGACGCGCATGAGACTACGCACTCGTTGGCATGTACGGCATAGACGCTGTTCATGATGCGACTTCTGTGTGGTGAATGTTGGCTAGGGTCAACTGCGCCTGCATGGTGGGGTACGATCTTCTCGACTGGTACAAAAGTTTCCCAAAAACAGCTGTGATAATCAGAACGGCCAGAAGCACTCCTCCCAGAACAATGGTTTCCACTGGCGGAAGGGATCCTCTATCTGTAAGAATAAAGGGTTTCGAACTGTTAGTCTTTCTTCTTAGCAACTCAGTCTTCTTTTAGTGTTCATTAACAGTGAGTCGGAAATGGATAGCAAAAGAATAAGCCTGGATGGCAGAGGGCCCACTTCATCAAATGTTAAGGGAGTATTTACAGGCTCAGTGAGGTTAAGGAAATACTACTACATATTGCCGGTGTAATAACAAGGATTGCAGCTGGATCTGCCCTTTAACTCTTCCAGTTGTTGTGTCAGATTTTGCCAACTTGAGAAACGCAACTCTATATAAATTTACCCTTTGAATCCTTTAAAAGTCAAATGGGCACTGTACTATATTGTATTACATAGTTTGGAAGCCCAATGAAGTCTTCCCTAAAGACAATTTTTACTCCAGGAAGCCGTTTATAGATGCTCACTAGAGCTCAGTTTTGCTAGGGTGAGCTTAGTATGTTATGGTTCCTGTTTCTGGACTCTACACAAATTAGAGGAAAGAGCTTCAAGTTTCATAGGGGCGCATAGTCACTGGTTGTTAGATTGTCATACTGTGGCCAGTATGCACCTACAATTGCCATCCATCGTCATTTTATTAAAACATTATTACTAAAGTGGTAGCTAGCAGTATATTGTAATGGGCTAATTAATGCAGTTGGGCATGTTGGAGACGCTCAGCATAACATAAAAGGACCAACTAAATATGCTGGTGCCATCAATGTTTCTATGTTAAAATTATTCTTTGGCTCTTTTTACTATCTCTGTAGTTTTGTTTCACTTAGTCTCTATATCAGTGCATCTTCCTGTCTCAATCTCTTCCTCTTATTCCATCTTCCTCTGTTGCTCACTGTTTCTAACTTACCTTTACAGAATCCATTTTAGGACGTCCTCACTCCTCATCCTTACTTCTAATTCCTATTTCTCACCCATCATCCCTACTTATTAATCACAATCCCTGCCTCACTTCCATCACCCCTACTTCTCTTCCCTAGTTCTCATCAATCTTCCTACTTCTCATCTCTATGTCTCATCCATTATCCATACTTCTCATCCCTGCTTCTTATCCATTATCTCTATTTGTCATCCCCATCCCAGCTTCTCATCCCTACTTTTCATCCATCATCCTTACTTCTCTTCCTTTATCCCTGCTTCTCATCCCTACTTTTCAACCATCATTCCTACTTCTCTCCCATCGTCCATACTTCTTATCCATCATCCCTACATGTCAACCCTGCTTCTCAGCCCTACTTCTCATCCATCACCCCTTCTTCTCATGTTGTACTTCTCATCCATCATCCCTACTTCCTATCCCTACTTCTCTTCTATAATACCTACTTATCATCCCCACTTATCATACATCATTTTTACTTATCACTACTTTTCAACCATAATCTCTATTTCTCATCCATCATCCCTACTTCTCATCCATTACCCTAACTTCTCACCCCTACTTTTAATCCATCACGCTATTTCTCATCCCTACTTCTCATCGACCATCCCTACTTCCCATTCATCATCCCTGTTTATCATCCATCATACATCATCCATACTTCTCATCTCTCTTTCTCATCCATCTTTCTTACTTTTAATACGTTATCCCTAATTTTCACGCCTACCTGGCCGCCATCTTCCTTGCTCCCCATCCATCTTCCATTCTTCTCATCCTGACTTCTCATCCATCGTTCATAATCTCCATTTCTCATCCCTACTTCTCATGAGTCATACATCATCACTACTTTTCATCCATCATCCCTACTTCTAATCCCTACTTCTCATACCTACTTCTCATTCCTCATCCCTCAGTCATATCAACACACTTTCAATGTTGTGAAACACACCTTCACACTGATTGGCTGGCAGCAGCCAATCAGAGTTAAGAGAGAAAGATGCATTCTATTGGTCTAGTCAGTGGAAAACAAGTGTTCTCATTGCACACAGTGCAGTTTGCTTCCAGTGATTCCAAGGCTTTGTAGCATTCAATGTTTATTAAATGACCTTTTTTTCTATTTACATAGCCCTCTGCAGAAAGCTCTGATGGTTTTGGAAGGCAGGGTGACTCCACTTGGGCCATAAATCAACATTTGGAGACAGGGTTTATAGGGAAACCTTTACTTGTTTCAGTTTTATTTGTACCAAGGAAAATGTTTTGGTGTGAGGCTTCCTTTAGCTGTGAGAGCTGTTTATTCAGTCTCTGCAGTTTGCAGATTTGGCTTCAGTTGTGTAGGAAACCAGGAAGAGCACAGCCTGGACAGTGTCCATACATATAAAACTGAAACTAGAAAAGATTTCTGATGAGCTGTTTAGCCCTCACTCTAAGTGTTGATTTATGGCCCACACCAGGCCCCTTGTCTTTCCTAAACCTTGAGCGCTTTCTGCAGAGGCCTCTGAAAACAGAAAAGCACCTACTTCAATAAAATTTAATTCTGTACATCCTCAATTCACTGAAAGCAACATGCAGTTGTACTTCCTCTCCTGTGTCCTCAACCAGTATGTGTAATGTAAAAACTCTTTAGTCAATGGCTAGACCAATAGAATGCAGCCCCTCTCTCTTAACTCTGATTTCATTTGCCAACCAATAAGTGTGAAGGTGTGTATCACATGATTGAAAGTGTATTGGTATGACTGAGGGATGTGGAATGAGAAGTAGAGATGAGACGTAGGGATGATGGATGAGAAGCAGGGATGATGAATGATAGATGAGAAGCTGGGATGATAGATGAGAAGTAGGGATGAGAAGTAGGTATGATTAATGATGAATGAGAAGTAGGGATAAAGGATGATGGATGAGAAGTAGGGATGAGAACTAGACATGATGTATGATGGATGAGAAGTAGGGATGATGAATTTAGGGAGCATAGGTGAGTTTAGGGAGTATGGGTGAGAATTAGGGAGATGGATGAGAAGTGGGGATTTTGGATAAGACTCAGGAATGAAGAATGAGAAGTGGGGAAGATGAATGAGACGTAGGGATGATGGATAAGAAGCAGGGAGGAAAAGTAGGGATGATGGATATGAAGTAGGGATGACAGATGAGACACAGGGATGATGGATGAGAAGTAGGGATGAAGGATGAGAAGTAGGGATGAAGGATGAGAAGTAGGGATGAAGGATGAGAAGTAGGAATGATGGATGAGAAGAAGGATTGATGAATGAGAAGTAGGGATGATGGATAAGATGTATGGGTGATAGATGAGAAGTAGGAATGATGGATAAGAAATAGGGATGAGAAGGAGGAATGAGGAGTGAGAAATAGTGGTGTCCTAAATGGACGCTGCATACATTGCTTTTTTCTCTCACTCTCCTTCTCTCCCCCTCCTTTCTTCATTTCCCAATATCTCTCTCTCTCCGCCCTTATATCGTCTTTCCCCCATTTCTACCTCCATCCATCTATCTTATTTCCCCTACATCTCTCTCTCTCTCTCCCTCAGTTTCAATGCTCAGTTGTTGCTCTGTTAAATATGCACTATTGAAATATTGCTAAATGCTACATAACATCTCATATTCCACTGCCATCCCTCCCACTCTCTCCATCTTTCTCACTTACTCCTTCTATCTTCTTTCCCTTATATCTCTATTTCCCACCAGATATCTACATTCCCTCTATATCTCTCTCCCTTTGGCCAGTTCTCCTTTGCTTCACAGTTAGACTTACACTATGGAAGTATTGCTTCATATCACACTCTCAAATGCTCCTCTCCTCTCATATTCTCTCCTCAGCCTCTCTTATTCTCTCTCTCTTCCTATCTACACCCACACTCCCATCACAATCAGTCTTTTTTTCTTATTCTACCCAAATGCAATAAAGAATGGTAGTGTGGACAATATAGCCATGTTTCTATTTTTCAAAGCTGTCTCCAAATATGTACCTGTATCTTACAGTATTTGCACCATTTAGGCCTTGTAGAAACATGGCAATTTCAAAAAGGTGAACTGCAGTATTGGCAAATATACAGGACAAATGCCAGTATTACAGCAATGTCTAAAACTTGCTTGGCAGACCTGTCTAAAATAAACAACAGAGAGGGAGAAGAAAATCAATATTTAACCCAAATTTAATAAATGAAGAGAACAAAATAACTTGCCCTAAATACATTACAAATTGGTACAACAAGTGCAAAGACAAAATCCAGTCATAAGATCCGATACAGATGAATGTCGCATGGGGCATTAAGAAAACAAAACATAATTGAGAATAGGGGATGAGAAACAAGAATAGCAAAAAGGAGAGTTGAATGTATGAATAAAACAGAGAAATGTTAAGTTGGATGGATAGTGAAAATGGGTATTTCTAAAAAGCAGTGGTGTCTCTTTCTTATGGAAGTAGTGGCAAGTGGCGGGAACAGCTAAACATTGTCAATATTTTCAACTGGTTTAATGATTCACAAAAATTCCCAGATTAAGCAAAGGGATCCTATGAATTGTAAATATGATGCCCTTTTGTCCTCTAAAACTAATGGTGTAGAGTTTTCACAAACTGCTTCCTACACAGAGACAGCTCACCCATTCGGGTATCTGGGTCTACCCATCTTCTTTTTATCCTACCACGTTGAGGGGCTGAAGGTGTTAAAAAAAAACACCCACAAACTTCAAATTTTGTAGGTCAGCAGTTGATCCTCAGCCCATCCAACTTGCAGTTTGGCTGGAATGGTTTACTGCACTGAAATACCAGATATTATGCTTGGGCAGTGGGATTCGGGGGGTGGGCCTCAAATTTCCCAACTAAAAAAGCAGTGGGTTGTAGGCTAGAGGGGTGAGATGACCAAGGTTCATGATGGCCTGTGCCCCTGAGAAGAAGGGTAATTAATGATCTGCATTAGCTGGACCTCTTCTTGAGTGACACAGTGGGTGAAAAAAGATGGGGTTGACTGCTATCCCGAACAATAGGCAGTGGTTAGACTATTTGCAAGCATTTGTTCCATCAACCTCGTCTGTAATACGCCTGGAAACCTGAGACTGGCACAGCTTTCTAAGGCTATTACTGACAATGTTTGTGAACTCCATAACATTGTAAATTTGCACTCATTCATGAAGTGCTTCTATTGGTGCAGTTTACTACTTGTTTGGTAGACCATTCAATATTTCTATATATAATATATTTTAAGTTCTTGATTCAAAAATTTAACATGCTAAAACCTTTTTAATGAAATCTAGATGATGGGAAAAACCAACACAGAATAGCAGACCCAGCTCAGAGCCACAAGACCATACCATCATGCCAAGAAGGCCTTTATTTGGGGGGTGTCACATCCCAACCCTCTTGTCTCCCTGCCACAAGCTATTCCCCTATGAAACACATTGTTCTGTTAGAGAGGTGGAGTCTAATATAGTTGCTCTCAACTCACCAACAATCTTCCTGCTAGAATAATACAGACAGTACCATGTATAAGGACAATATATGTGGAGCAGAGGATCTCAAGAGAGAGGTGGATCCTGATTAGGACATGTGCAGGCAGCTACTTTCTGCTTTGCACATGTTCCTGTGTGTAAGAGTGTGTATGTATGTGTGTGCACAGTTGTGTATGTGTGATTGTAGAACTGTGTTTTGTACCCTTGGTAGGATTCTGGACATGGCATTATCATATTATAATGTGGCATTTTGTGACATTCAAGTCATGGTGTCAAATGTAGGTCCTTGATAAAGTGCTGACCCTAGAATTAGGGTGCTTGTTCATGACATACTGTGGCTTTCCATAGCATAATACCGCCCATGAATGGTAGAATGCTGGCCACGGCATAAAATTGTAGTAATTCTTGGCATATTGTGGACATCCATGGCATGATGGTGCTCATTCCAAATACAAATTTTACCTATTCATAATGGTGGTAACATCAGTTTTCTCATCTGTTCTTAAGTTGCACAACCTCAGCATGCCTAGTGTGTTAAGAGTTCTAGATCCAAGTTATGGTCAGTTTAATGCCAAATGCTTCATCAAGTACCCATGTAAAATGTTAACTTACCACAGGCTGCCAATAAAATACTAGGTACTCATTAAATTACACAAACCACAATAGTTTCGCTAGTTCAACACTGATCACACTATATTCATCTGTGGTTGACTACTGAGAAATCACTGATAGCCATGACTCTCTTGGGAACCAAAAAACTGGAAACATCCTAGCTCTTAATTCACACCATCTTCATGAAGCATTCTCAGGCAACACAGTGCACCTCACTTTTTTGTTTTGCAGAAAACACCAGTTATCACATTCTCAATTCTGAAATTGCAAGAAACTGGGTTTTTGATTGACTGGGGTGTGAGCCCTGGCCAAGCAGCAATCACAACCCTTGTCAGGGTAAGACAAAGCAAATTTCAAATTAACCTGTGCTCAACCGCCTCATACCTTGGCACAGAGCAGTCAGGCTTAACTTAGAGGTAATGTGTAAAGTATTTGTGCAACACTTCAAACAGCAACACAGCGAGGACACACCACAAAAGGAGATCACAACAGTATTAGACGAATAGAGTAGTGATCTTTAATACATACAACAAGATAGAAATAACATAATTCCAATTAGTAGAAACGGAAATATTGAATTTTAAAGTTTTTGGAGAAAACAGCGTTTAAAGCTGTAAGGCGCCAACTGTAGATATCTGGTCAAAAAGTCATAAGTTCAGGCCGACTGCGCTGGAGTGTGGGCTGGCTATAGGGACCCAGTTAGGCCCGCTAAACACAATAATTTAAATCCTGCTTTGCAGTGTGTTGAGGATATCTGCGTCGAAGATGCATCGGGCAGCTAAAGCAATGCGTTGGTTCCGAGATGGGGTGAGGCTGTGGTGCGAGGTCCTGTTTGCATTGACGTCAAGGAACCGGTCAATGAGGGCTTGCAATGTGGAGTCTACTGTCAGGGATCCATAGCACAGTTGGGGTGATGTGTCTGTTCTGAGGAGATGCAATTCGGAGTCTGACGGTGGTATCGAGGCTGCTGTAAATGAGATGTGAGGGCTTGTGCAAAGGGTGCATCATGTAGCTTCTGTTCCAAAGGCAATGCAGACTCCTGCAGCAATGTGAGTATTTGCGCCTGGTTCAGTCCACACAGCAGCAGCGATGTGTTGGTTCTGCTCAGGCTTGCGCCACACAGCAGAGGAAATGTGTCCATTCTGTTGGATCCACAGAGGCTCGCAATGCACCTCAGGCCCACTTCCAAGGATCCAGGACTGGAGTGGCACCACTTGGCAGGGTAGACTCACAGATGGCAGAGTCTAGGTGCACATTCATGGTTGATGGAAGCCTGTTATGTCCCTCAGGCTTCAGATCAAGAGGCCAGCCAACTAGCCCTTGGACTCACTCTGGGTTCTGGGTTCAAGAGATGCAGGCCCAGTCCTTGTCACCCAGGCAAGAGAGTAGCAGGTCAGCACAGCAAAACAGGAGTTCAGCAGAGTGCAGTCCAGGAGAGTGGCAGTCCTTCAGCAGCACAGCAGTCCTTCCTCCTGGCAGAGTATCCACAGGTCCAGAAGTTTTACTGAAGAGTTGGTATCTGAGGCTCAGTATTTATTGCCAGTTGTGCCTTTGAAGTGGGGAAGACCCTTCCAGAGGTTTCTTTTTGAAGCCCCGGGCATCCTGTCTTCCCTGCCCTGGCTCCAGACTAACTACAGGTGGTATGCAGCTCTTTGTGTGGAGGCAGGACACAGCCTATTCAAGTGTAAGTGGGGCTGTGCCCAGCTCCTCCCTTCCATCGTGCCAGAGATGGCCCATCCAGGCACACCTGAGCTCCCTATTGTACGTCTAGGAGGAATACACAAAGCTCAACTATCAGCTACACCCAGTCTTAGGACCAGAGTCAGGTTACAGGAACTGAATGGCTAAGCAGAGAGAATGCCAACTTTATAAAAGTGCCATTTTCAGAGTTGCAAATTTAAAAATCCGACTTCACCATAAGTTAGGATTTTAAGGGCCATATTTATACTTTTTGATGCAAAACTGCGCTAACGCAGTTTTGCGTCAAAAAAAATTAGCGCCGGCTAACGCCATTCTGAAGCACCATGCGGGCGCCGTATTTAATCAATGACGTTAGCCGCCGTTAGCCGCCGGCGCTGCCTGGTGTGCATGGAAAAAAACGACGTACACCAGGCAGCGCCGGCGTAGGGGGATATGGAGCTTGGGCGCCCAAAAATGGGGCAAGTCAGGCTGAGGCAAATTTTTCACCTCAACCCGATTTGCGCCATTTTTTTCGACTCCCAACCCCCATAGAAATGACTCCTGTCTTAGCAAAGACAGGAGTCATGCCCCCTTGCCCAATGGCCATGCCCAGGGGACTTCTGTCCCCTGGGCATGGTCATTGGGCATAGTGGCATGTAGGGGAGCACAAATCAGGCCCCCCTATGCCACAAAAAAAAAAAAAGAAATACTTACCGGAACTTACCTTAATGTCCCTGGGATGGGTCCCTCCAGCCTTGGGGGTCCTCCTGGGGTGGGCAAGGGTGACAGGGGGTGTCCCTGGGGGCATGGGAGGGCACCTCTGGGCTCCTTCCAAGCCCACAGGTCCCTTAACGCCTGCCTTGTCCAGGCGCTAAAAAACGGCGCAAAAGCGCCCGTACGTCATTTTTTATGGCCCGCCCACTCCCGGGCGTGAATTTTGCCCGGGAGTGTAAATACGGCGCACATGCCTCGGAGTCAATTTTTTAGACGGGAACGCCTACCTTGCATATCATTAACGCAAAGTAGGTGTCCACGCAAAAAAATGACGCAAACTCCATGGACTTTGGCGCTAGACGCGTCTAACGCCAAAGTATAAATATGGAGTTAGTTTTGCGTCGGAATTGCGTAAAAAAAAACGATGCAATTCCGGCGCAAACAGAGTATAAATATGCCCCTAAATTGTGATCCCAGAGACACCAAGCATGAATCGATTATCCCTTCCCATCCAGAAATTACACTTATAAAATATAATAAGGCAACTCCAATGTTATCCTATGGCAGATATAGGCCTTGCAGTAGTGAAAAATGAAGTTAAGAGTTTTTCACTACTAGGACATGTAAAACTTAAAATTGCATAGCCTTCTTTTTAACAACCTTGCACCCTTCCCTTTGGGGTGTCTAGGGTCTACCCTAGGGGTGACATATGTATTAAAAAGGAAGGTTTGGGTCTGGCAAAAGTTTTATTTTACCAGGTGAAAATGGCAGTTTAAAACTGCACACAGGCTCTGCAATGGCAGGCCTGAGCCTGAGATATGTTTAAAGGGGTACTTAAGTGGGTGGCACAATCAGTGGTACAGGCCCACTCATATAATTTAATTTACAAGCCCTTGGTGCATATAGTACCACTTTACTAGGGCATTAAAAGTAAGTTAAATATGCCAATTGGAGATAAGAAAATATTACCATGTTTTAAGGAGTGAACACATACACTTTAGCATTGGTTAGCAGTAGTAAAGTGTGCAGAGTCCTGTTGCCAGTAAACATGGAGGAAGAAGGCAAAATGTTGGGGGGAAGACCACCCCATGGCTGACAGTTCTAAAAGAAATCATATGTTTTCTCATTTTTTTCAGATAAATGAATATATAATGCTACAACGCCTCATCTCCACTATCTGAAAAACATGACACTCTTTGCAGTGACCAACATTAACCAATACTCTTTCCTGTGCCATGTACAACTGGCCCAGCTCACCCACCCACAATTAGACCAAGGCCATTTTAGCCATAGAATGTGTCTGCAGTCTTTCGGCTGGGCTCAGTTTGTAGGGAATGATAATGCTATGATAAATTGCAGATGTGCCAGCACGAGATGAAAACGAGTTGATAGAAAATGCATAAAGCTGTAACATTTACACAAGATGCTGTCTTTTATTTGTTATGGATTTATTTATTTACTTGCTTAATTTGGACTATTTACATGAGACAGATGTTTGCTTTTTCCTCAGGGGTTACGTCCCATGATATGGGGATGATAGAAGCACAGATGTATTTTTTCATAAGCTTCATGGAAATTACAATCACACATGAGCACTTCTTTAACCCTCCACACTTTACTAAGTGGCTATCTATCAAGTTTCTGCCCTAGTTAGGGTTCAGGAATTACCTTCATGGGCATCCAAGTACATAAGCTAGTTGGCAGATATCAGAGTCACATTAAACTTTGATCATGCTCACTGTATTAATACCTTTGAACAGAGTTCACCACTGCATGGGATTCAAGGGTAAAGTTCTAAAAAGGTTCACCTACATTCTCATTGAACCACCACTAGCTGAAACTTCATCACCCTATTGGTCTGAAGAGCATTTAGGGATTGGCTTTATGCCTACCCCTTTTTAATATCTACATGGCCCCACTGGCTAACATCTTTATCAGCTATGCTTCCCATCTTTCACATGTACGTTGATAACACCCAGCTACATTTAATGCTTCAGGAGAACCAGGCTGTCATCAAATTGTTGCGGATTGTATCCTGCACATGATATTTGAGCATGCTAGATTATATGAAAAACAAAGCTCTTGCTTCAGTGACCTGAAGGTGAGTTGCACCCACTCTTCAGGCGGACCTTCTTCATGGACTTTCCCAAGCTCCCCAGGTGGCCAGGGTGAATATTTGTTAAACAGTGTAATCTTGAACAATTTCCAACATTTCGCGTTATGCTTGCTACATGAAATTCCAAAAACTACACCATTATGCCATGTTGCTTTATTTCAAGTCCATAAAAATTCTGTCACATGAACGCAAAAACAACGGGGACAACCAGAACCGAAGCGGCCTGTGTTTGTGGCACTTGTAGTTTTAATGCTATTTTAGCATAAAATGCATCTTTGTATCCAAAATGGACTCAAACACACATTTTGCTGTAAACTATTGCACTAGGTGACAGATTCACATTTCATCTAATTTTGTGTAATTGTTCTGTATTTCATGGAATTACACAAAAGGAAATTCTGTGAGTTTCACACACCCCTAGTCCCTAGTCCTTAGGCCAATAGTCTGCAACCTGTGAGTTTCCCTCCTTTCCATACAAGGTAGTTTTATATATTTGCCCCAAAAGATCACATCAGTCCTTGCAATCGTTCAGATTTGCGCTGCCTTGCATGTTTTTGTAGTGAAATGTAACGTAACGCTGCTGCTTGACCTGCGTTACACTACATTTCCAGCTCTTAAGCGTTCCAGGGATGGAGCATGGGAGTTCCTGTGCATTCATCCATCGATCTGATGCAATTCCAGATTCACAAACGTTTGTAACCCTGGGTTGGCGTCACATCTGTACGTCTCACAGATGGCGTAATGAGGAGATAAATCTTTTTTTCTCCTTATTATTTCCTCTTTATATGCGTGATGCATTTTACTTTATGTTTCCAACATGCATTGTATTATTTCAGCTAAGTGAGCCTGCATGTTGCTATTTCTAACATACGCCAGACTAAAACAGTAATAGGAATCACTGAGTAGTTCTAATGAAATCCATGGACCCTTAGAGGCCTCCAAAATTATGACTGAAACATGTCAACACAAAGGATGCTTGGATAAATATATCCTGTGAAATTCTCATTACTTTTCTTTTAACCTTACCCAGAAGCTCCCTAAATGAAGAGAAACGGGGGTAGATCAAAGATATTTGTATTTTCTATATACCCCTGCTCAACAGGAAATATCCAAGTGCACCCTCCACCGAGGTCCAGCCCACTTGCATTTCTAGTGTACCAGGATGAGAGCTGATGATGACGCATTCTAATAGAGTGGGAGAGGATCTTTTACAAAAATGTTATGTGTTAATTAGATTATTAACACATCACTACAGATAGAGGTGGACGAGACACTTAAGGCTTGAGCTAGGCTGGAACCAGATCTCTGGCTCTAGTTCAGCTCGAGGTCCTCCTGGACTATATTAGAGGAAGGGCTGGAGCACACCAAAATTTTGACTCCAAGAATGTGGTGTTGGTAATTCAACTGATTTCCACACAAAGTATGTGTTTCTCTATTTTTATTCAAAGTTCATGTTCATTCAAGCAAAATCAATATCCATCGGTGTGTATACCCATGTATACAGTAGAAACAAGTAGAGACAGAGACAGAAATGGTACTGCAAATGGATTTTTCAAGACTGTAAACTGTATGCACGTATTACAAAAAAAGGTGTAAACTTTAGAAGAAGTTACTGAAAATACAGTCCTCTATACCTGTGAGCTAGCAAACAGTGAAAGTAGAGGAAGGTAACCTCAACACTGAGATTGTGTTTAAACGAAACAAAGATAAAGATGGAGATCATTCCCAGAATCTCCAGTCATCTCGGACACTTGAGCCCAAAACGAGGTGGGTTTTAATGTGGCTTCTGCCGGCCACCCACACTCTACAATCATGGCGCTGAATTACAAACAAAGAATAGACCTTAAGCATTAAAAAGAGAAAGAGGTATCAATCTAGTGGGTAAACTGCGCAGTATGAAACCAGAAAACCTGGGACCAAATTGTGTAATCCTAGGCAAATATTATATTTAACAGAGCCTTCTTTTTCTTTGATATCCCAGATGAGAGTACCTTCCAATACGTGAGTTCATGGTTTGGAATGAGCAAAAATAAAGAATACATGTTTTTCTAATTTTAAAAGCACTATCAATTTCACATGATGTTTCTTGAATAATTTAGATCCCAACATTTTTCAGGGTTCAGCTTGTGCAGGGACTCTTAGAGCCCAGCCAGACCCTTGGCTCACCAGTTCCTCAACTCTCCCTGTTAATTTGTTGGCTCACCCACCCCTAACTACAGATCCACGGATCTTAGGTCTCAGGGTATGTAAGTGTTATATGTCGCCCAAACAACACAATGGCTTTAAAATCTTGTGCCGGAGCCACAAAGATCTTCAGTGTTAGGCACTTCTGTATCTCATTACAGTGTTCCCCATTTACTAGTCAAACCAGAGCCTAAAGTCACACTGCCAAAACCTGCTGGCTGTCAGTCGAAACAGTGAGGTTACTGGCTTCAATCGCTTCCCTATCAAAATCAAGATTCCTCCTTTAGAACATCCTTGTGCAGGCTTTCCACCTAAGACCTGAGAGCATAAAGTGCAGAAGAACACCAAAGAGCCCTCTATTCCACTTGGTATACAGTATCTAAACTTACTGAGCTGTGTACTCTATGCCCCCATTATTCCTCTCCTCCAACCTCCAGTTATATTCAGTGCTCTGAAGTAGTCTTTTGTTGCAACTAACGCGAATGCAATAAAATAAACGATCGCCAATACTTTTTCTGGTACAAATTGCAAAACTATAAGCAATGATTATGAAAATATAGGTTAAGGTAATAGATCCTAAAATGGAAAACAATAACGCCGGAGGTCTTGAATATTCAGGGGCACATCCACTATTATTTCATAGTGTGAGATCTGGCTGTGCTGCATTGCGTGAAAGGGAGAGACCAGAAATGCTCCATATTTACAAAGTTATGGAGCATGTCTGCTCTTTTCTTGTGCCAGTGCACTGTGTGTTGCCTAGCATAAGACCAGGTCCCTTGCACCACAGTGCCCAAGGGTGCCTGCATTATGGACAGGATTGTGTTTCTACAAGAAGGGATAACTTCCTGCATAAAATCAATCCTTAAAAACATATTAAGAAATAAAGGTATTTCTTCTTGTTTTGCCTCTGTCGAATAGGCACAGAATTTTGATGCAAACCCAGGTTAACAAGTATTTGGAAATCTAGGTTTGTGTTAAAATACATGAGTGGATGCATGAGAATGCCCATGCTCCACTCATATAATGCCTACCCAATGCAAAGTATCGCAAGTCATCGCTCTGTGCTTTATTGCGTTAGTCTTGTATTTACTGAACCATGAAAGCCCACACAAAGTGGCTTTGCGTGGCATGCTAACTGCCATTTGCAGCACACGTAGAAAGAGGAAAACGCCTCTCAGAATTGATTTTGTGCAGGAAGGTGTCCCTTCCTGCACAAAAAATATCATGCCTGAGTTGGTGCTAGGCAGCATAAAGACGGAAGAAATGCGCCATATCTTTGTAAATATGACGCATTCCTGCTCTCTCCTTTTGACCTAGCGCTGCAAGCTGTCATCCCAAAATGTGACACAGTGTAGGCTATTCTAACTAGTTTTCGTACAGAAGGCAAGAAACCAGAAGTACGTCACTCAAAAAAATGCCCATACCCGTGCTCAGGCCCTATTTTCCAGTGCCCAAGTAAATTGCAGTCCCTGAACAAATATACCTGTTTGCACAAGGGTCACATTACTATGTTCTGATGGAATTTTATTTCCCCCAGGAAAAACCTCGTGCAATAGATATTAAATCAAATTAAATTTCAACAGGCAAAAAAGCCCAGTAAAATATGCAAGATTTTTGTGCAGTGCGCAACAGCATCTACATGTTATTTCCCATTTAGAATGGGGAAAACTTGTAAAATTAGATTTTTTTATAAGATTATCTAAATACCCATGCCTAGGGTATCGTTATTTACGGGGGGGCTATAAATAATTTAATACACTGAGGACATTAATGTAGGTTTGTAAATATGTATTGAAACCTATCATGCATGGCTCAATCAAATTATTCCCTCATTGGTACACTCTTCTAATGGAGGCATGGCTGAGTGTGCTGCGGACTAGCCACACTCCCGGTGAGCGCCCCCTGTATTCTGTATTGCAATGTGTTTCCAAACACAAGTGCTGAATCTGCAATTTAGGCAGGGTGGGGAGTATGGAGGCTGCTTTCTGGTGGCCATTTGTCCTTCGGAGGAGGTTGCCATATAAATAGAGTTATGGAGTGCTGCTCACCAGACAACATCAAAAGATGGTAACCCTGCTGACTGTACCCCATAGTTGCCAAGCCCCGCCTTGGAAGGTAGCTGGTTTCAAGTGACAGCTCATTAATTCTGTGAGCACACATGGGCACATACTCACTTTCAACCATCCACACGTACACACAGGAGCACATATTCACACCCATCTATTCAGAAGCACCTACATGTGCATATACTCACAGCAAGCTATTCAAAAGCACATACACAGATATATTCATACATAAACTCCTGCACCAAAACATTCAATGAAGGGCTTACCTGCAAACAGAAGGCAGGGGCATTGGTTAAAGAGAGGGAGAAGCATGATGGCCCAGGAAGGAGTTGGAGGCTTTGGGAGAGAAACAAAAAAATTGAAGATCCTGCCATCCGCTCTCATTGTTTAACCTTGCAAGCATCAGCCAATGAGAGGGAGGCCCTCCCTTACCACACATGGTGAGGTGGGTCCAATGAGACATACTGATCCCACCCCAGTCTGTGATGAGTTGGGAAATGGTGGTGTGAGGCTTTACTGATTGACTCTCAGCCCCTGGGTACTTCAGGGATTAAACCTAAAGTGTCCATGGCTGCTTCTATCAATAATGTCCCCCTTTATCATAGATGGGAGGGATGTTACTGCCCTCACTACTGTGATATCTTCAGCCCAGCAAACCTTGTCTTCGTGGCCCCTGCACATTAGCACGAATGAAGTGCCTGCCTGCTTCACTTAGATGTTTTGACTGTTGGTCAGGCTGACATTTGCTCAGGCTGACACTCATCAAAGCAATGGACAATGAGGATGGTTGAACTGGAACGCCAGTACTGACAGGCTGCCACTGCTGGCCTCTTTCAGGGAACTGAGCAGTGCTCACAGAGGAGATGGAGGTGAACCTGAAGAGTAGCGGTGTGCCCCAGCTTCATAAAAGAGAAGGAAGACATTAGATCCATTTCAGGAAGGAGCACCAGGTCAGACGTGGAGAGCCTACAAGGACTTGGTCGTGTTGAGCAGAGCATCCCAGGTCAGGACACACTTAAATATTTGATGGCATTCTTGGAATAATGGCATTCCTCTCATGAGCCTTTGTTCATATTCTTAAAACTAGGGAAATACTTCATGAAGAGAGTAGGGGTAATATTTTCTAAGCAAGCTCTGGCACAGGCAAGGAGTAAGCCCAAAATATGGATAAACAGGCCTCCGCAAAAATCATTGTTGCAAGCAAAAAGTCACATTCCTTGTAAACAATATAAAAAATGGTGGACTACAAACGTTATAAATAGGATTTTCCAGTACAGAAATTCTTCCACTACAGTGGAATATATTTATTCGCATATCGAAAGCTAGGAGGGTGGAGGTGGGTAATTCTGGGTTGGTCCTCCTTCAAAGGTTGTTGAATACCTATAAATGCCAAGGTTTATGGGTAGCACTAACAATGAGTCTTCCTTTCAATAAACTCACTCTACGGTTATTAACCAACATAAATAGTGCGGAAAAGGAGCAACAGCGAAACAAATTACAGCATTATCAATTTTTTTAGTTTCATTTACATTATGTTTTTTGTCCATTTAGATTGTTCTGGGCAAATCTTCCTAGCTATTAGAGTATATTTCATTTACAAATTAGAATGCTAGAAATAAGCGCTATTAAGTGTCTTACTTAAATCAGCCTCTCCGTCCTCCATCTGCTTTCTCCTGATTGGACCATAAGAGATGGTATGAGTAGGTGCTGCATTTCGTTTAGCTCTGGCCACCTTGCTGTAATTTGTGCAATTCTGGAAAATAAATTTCCTCAACAGATCAGTCACACGAAGAGCATTGAATGTCTACAGCAACAGAAAATGCATTTCAGTAAAAGTTTCTTTTAATTGAAGTTTACATTATATTTTTGCGTACCCCTAAACGAAACATTACAGGAAAAATAAAACTATTGAAATAAAATACACATTAATGCCACATGAAGCTTCTCACTACACAAACTCTGACAGGAAAATGAGAAATTAAACATATAATCAAATGCATTAAACCTATGTTTGAAACCCATGAAGATAGAATGAGTTATGTCTTAAAGGCCCTTATTGGGAGCTGGGGGGATGAATTATTACCCCTGTGCAGAAAGAGTTTGCACAGAAATCAGAATTCTGAGCTGTGCATTAAATAACACACCCCGTCTGTTTTTCCCTGGCAGATTTCAACATGTCAAACCTGCTATATTTATCGGAGTGAAAAGGCACAGAAAAAATCAAAACATCCTGAATGTGGATCGTTTAATATGGATTCAACACGTTATGATTCATTTCAAGTGATGAACTGGAAATAGGAGTAAAACCCTTACCTTGTTAATGGTATTTATTTGGGGGCAGTAATATTGATTTGAGGCGTTAATATTAATGCATAAATGTGTAAAAAAAACCACAAGATCCGGTAAAGTGACAAAATATAATGACATAACTTCTGATACTATGTTATGGTTAGCGCCACAAACCACTGCATGCACATCTGTCTTGCAATCTGTGAGAAACTGGGTTACTGGTTGAGAGGGTAAACCCTTACTCAAGCCAAAGCCACAATCCTTGCCAGGCTGAGGCACACGCAAACCCTACATGAACCTGTGCTCAACCCTCAAACGTTTCCAATGAACTCAGTTATCGGGCCAAATGTTGACTTTTTGTAATTTTGACAATAAAATAAGAGATTATTTGTGTGGCCTATTTCCAACTAAACGATGTCCGATAAATTATATGGGTTTTTTTATAGTCTCCTAAAATGCTGTAACATCCACAAGCTCCTCCTAAAACTATGAAGAGGTATTTGTAAATGCCTGCCAGGCTCGACTAAGGGTACACACATTGAGCACAGCATGGTGACGTGGCATAGAGTTGAATAGGAGAGATCCCATGAAGAGCCATTACTATTTCAAAGAGCCTATGTGAGTACATAGGGACAGGGCCTTCCGTACACCAATTTCTGATGAACCAAATAATCGAAAACCCATTTACTGGAAACATATATTAGACGGGACCCAGTTTGGTCAAATAAAATAGAAAAATTACCCCATAACCTTATAAAATAATATTTACTGCAAACAACATGTTTTTATAGGACTAATCATGCTCCTCTTAGCTAACTGCAGGTTATGAAAAATATGTTTAATATGAAAGATTTAAAAAAGAGTTTAGGGAACAAAGGGTGAGGGAGGCATGTGAGATAATGTTTTAAAAGATAGGAGTGTAGGAAACCCAGGCTGACAGAAACAAAAAGTGAAAAAAGAAGACTCTTGTACGAGGAAGTTTTAGACTTATTTTAGAAGTGTGTTAAAGGGTTGCCATGATTGTTCCCCACGCCCCTGACAAAAACACAAAGGGGAGTGACGGAAGAGGAAGGTGGGAGGGAGAATGAACATGCAAGGAAAACAAGGCAATGAATGGAGTGAAAGGAATTTCTGGTCGTTACTCCTGAAACAGTAATTTAAAAAAAATGTGAAACAACACCATGTGACATTTTGTGAAAAGGGAAGGGGAGAAAGAAAGCAGAAAGAATCAATTTTCACGATTAACGTTTACTCTTTAAAGCAACATGTAAAGGAAATGAGGAACAAATCGATTATATACATTTATTTTTACAAAATGGCAAGTGCCATTCAACTTGAAAATATCAATTAAACAGTTTATGTAAAACTGTTTTTCTGAACTGATATTCTATGAATGTATTGCTCTATAAAATCTCTGTCTTTACAATACTACGGACCTTGACTCTTTACACCAGTATACACACTTTGTAAAATGTTGGACTGGTAGTGAAATTGATTGAGCTTGTGTTGCTTTAGAACCCAAATTGAACCGGATATCAATCAGGCAATCGAACATGCCCATAGCTAGGTTATTTAAGTATCTTCTATAAGCCATTGTTCTGTTTACAGCGAATCATTACTCCATTTGTTTAAACAAATATCTTACACCAGTGGCGGCTGCCCCAAATCTCAAGGGGAGAGATGGGGACAGGGAACAGGGGGAAGGGGACAGAGACGAAGGGGGGAAATAAATAATAAAAAAAAAATCACTTACCTTACCCCGTCTCCGTCTCCTGCCGTCTCGCGCTCCTCTTCTTTCCATGTGGTGTCCCAGCATTCGCTGGGACACTAGCACATGCTCCCCAGCAATCCTTCTGCTGCTTACATGATAAACATAGCATGTAAGCAGTGTCAGGATTGGTCACTGAGACACAAACCTGGGGTCTGTAATGTTTATCCAGCCCTGCTGTGTATGCAGCCGGGCTGGAGAAACCTAAGTGCGCATGTGTGTTTGGCCGGCCTCAGACTGCCGGCCAAACACACACGCACTTAGTGCACTCTCCCCTCCTCCACCTTCCCACCTCACGTGGACCCCCCCCTCCCCTGTACTGCTGGCTGAGCCAGCAGATGAAAAATGAAACAATAGAAAACTATTGTTTTTTCATCTCCTGGCTCTTGGGCGGGGTGAGGGGTGACGCACCTTCGCCATAGCGAAGGAGCCACCCCTGTCTTATACATGTATTTCCTTTAAAGTTCTATAGCTCTTCTGGTAAAAGATCTTGCATCAAAAATAGAAATATGCAACAATCAACATTCCCGAGAAATGTTTAATGTCTCAAAACAAATGGAGTAAATTTACAATGGAATCTTTGTCATCGGCCAGTTTAACCTTATTAGTTTTGTAGAATATGTCACTCTCTTGCATTCTTCACATGAAGATGGATAGTGGCATTTTATTTTTCTGCTGTAACTATAATTTTCACCCCTTGCACCAAAATAGCAAGTGATAAAGAATATGATATGTCTGCAAATCCTGCTAACCTCCTGATACCCCATCTATGCCCAGTAAGTCAACAAAAACTCTTTCTCAATGTACTCACCGGCATACAAATCGCTGCTGTGTTGTGACAGATCTGGACAGTGCAGTGCAGGAAGACATCATTGTACGAAAGCCCAACAAATTTGAACATCTGAATTCGGAACATTGCCTCTGGACCAACTCCATTCATTATGATTGATAAAGTTTCATCTACTGCGACCCTGGAGCAGCTGCGTGGATAAGGAAATTAATAATTTCAGAATAAATAACGAGACAGAAAATGTTAGCATGGTCAGCTTTCCTTTTTGGGCTTTCTTTCTCTTATCCCTGAGTTGGGCTGCAAATGTTCGTATCTATCCCTCCTCCTCTCTGTCCATCTTATTTTCTCTTTGATCTGTTTGTTGACCCTCTACCATTGTCCTCTTTAATCCTATCCTCAATGCTAATCCTTTCATTTGATTAAAACGAACACTTCTCACATTAACCTTTGAACTTTAAGCTCCTCACACTGTTGAACTTGTAATTTTCTTCAAACGCAGAATCAAAGTGATCCTAAAGCATGAGAAGTCTCTGCAGAGTCCACCAGAACCAGGTGAGTCCAAGGATCTGGTGGATTCTCTACAATAGGTATTTGCAAATACAGAAAGGAGTACAACCTATTGAAACTCAATCTAGAATAACAGAGGACACGACATGAATGGTGTAAGAAATATCTAAGTGGTAAGCCATCTATAAATGCTATGGAACATATAACAAGGGATGGGGGGGTGACCCCTTGCATAGGAGTATCAATGTTCCAGCAAGCATGGAATACCGATATAATAACGTACAGAATGCAGTGGCTTTCTGGTAAAGTTTGAGAAAGGTGATGTGGAATCAATACAAGTTTAGTTAACACACTGACATACCAAGTTAGGTATAGTGTTGACCAGATTGAGATGACACACACATCAGATGTGACAAGATGTAAGGAAAAATGACATCTGATGAAGGTGGTGACATCATGCAGTCCATTGAAATCCTGTCTGAATACTGGGTAGAATCACTGTTAGGTTATGGCTTTGACATAATTAGGATGAAGATCTAGTTTGGGATACAAGTACACGAATTATTTCATCTAGAAATAATATGAATCAATGTTGGCTGTATTTGGAATTTGGAGTAATGTGAAGAATAATGAAGGATGTATTGAGATGAAGGATATATAAAGATTCAGTTTTTGACATTTGGTTTATGCTGGCTTTAATAACATATATAATAATATTGATGCATGTGCATGTAAAAAACACAAGGTCAGGTATGGTTACAAAATAACATAAAATAATTCCTGATATTCCGTAGTAATGCTTAGCTCCACAAACCATTGCTTGCACATCCACGAGGCAAAGTAGATCCTAGAAGGAGAAGGTGACCCCAGACACATCCATTCTGCTGGAAATGGTGTCTGTTCTGTGGGGGTGCTCTTCAGGTTCAGGCGGATGAAGGGGGCAGCACCTTCCAAACCAGACATTGAATTGGTGACAAACCTGCCACTGAGTATACTGATGGTTGTTCCAATGTGTCTATGTTAATTGCCTTGTTATATTTTTTAATTGGTGGATGTTTACAAATATTTTTTATAATATATTTTTATGGTGCATATAATTTGCATAAACTCCAATACCATTTTTGCTGTGAGAAGTATCTTTAAATGAAACTGTTTGTTTAAACGGTTTTACACCCACAAATTGCATGCAAACACTCTTAACCTGTTATAACCCTAAATCCTGCATGAAAAACTAACCTTCCATCACTTATATTTTTTAATTCGACCTCTGCTTCTTTCTACCTTCCCCCTCCCTCAACTGTTTACAAGTTACTCTAAATACCTCATGCCTATCTGCCTTAAAGCTGTTTGGAAACCATATCAATATTATTTTCAGCTAGTAATTGTGCCTCGCGTAGCCCTCATTAATAATTACATCAAACAAAACAAGCCCCCACACAGCATGCAAAACTAACCCCAATAACCAACTGACTGACCACTAACTAGGCTCTGGGTAGTGTGCTACTCACCATAAAGCGCTTCAACACCTCGTCAGGGGTACTTAGTGCTATAGAAATACACATTATAATTATTATAACACATCTGTCTTACTGTCCTACAAACTATAACTTGCACACCTACATGCAGCTTCTATGACATCACCTTTCATGTAACAACTAACTTCACAAATGACATAAATTAGCTAACTAGTGACATGACATATTAATTTACCATTAATAATATGAATGACATGACTCAAGATGCTTTCTTTGTATTTGTGTGTTGTGATTTAGAGAAGTGGTGTAAAGCTTTCTTATTTATTGCTATAAATGTTGAGAGTTTGTGTGCACAAGATCTCTTTATAACCCTTCAAAGCTCACCCATGACCTTTTTCAAACATTAAAATCCCCAAAACTACTGAAATGATTTACACCAAAACAAGTAAACACACTGCTCTGAATAAAGTTTTGATTTCATAACAAGCTTAATGTAATTGTGTTCTGTTTTTCTGTATCGGGGAACACAGTTTCCTTTGAAAGTTAAAATTGAAAGCACCTTTTTATTTTATGTATATTATTTCCTGGATGGACCTGCATGACACTTTTGTATATTAGGACCTCAAACCATAACTTGCACAACAGACATACAAAACCATAATTTACACCCCCTTACAATGCTCATCACCTCACAATATTTATACCAATAAGAACACCTAAAAGCACAATGTAATTAGTTAACATAACTTACTCAACCCAATAAATGATACTATGATCATAGTTGTATCATTTACAGTGTTAAGGATAATATGATGTTTTATCCCATCTGTAAGATTACTTAAGACATTTGTAACAGCATCTGTCACATCAAGTTTGAGGTAATGAGCAATGCATTTGGTGTGCGAGTTATAATTTGCCTGTCTGCTGTCAGTTTTGAATTGCGGTTCTAACTGTAACTTGCAAATTTCAGCGGTTTTTCGATTTTAATAACAACCATGACTCCATCTTAACTTGTGTTTTTTTGATGAATTTCTGAAATGTTATGTAACCTACGTTTGGGTGTTATAACCAAAGCTAACCATAACTTCACTTTAACCTTTGTTTTTCATTGGACATGTTGAGCATATAATAAGAAAATTTGAATCTCCTCATAATAACTTATTACAAGTGAGGAACGCTGAAATCGCTATAGAAGAAACTGTTACCTGTTTCATTATTGCAGTTGTGTGTTGATGTCAGAACATGCCCATAGTAAGAAACGTTATAGCTTCTCACTTGGAATGACTAATTATAAGCAAGACGTGATGACACAATGGAAGCTCGCAAGTCCATTTGTGTCACCGGGCTGCCACTGGCCGCACAACAGACTTTACCAACACCTGTCCCACCAGCTGAAATGTTGCAGCAGCACACATGAGGCTGGGAACACAGCCAGACAGCGTCCGTGTGGAGGAGGAGGTTTAAGCCTCACACCATCTATAGAGATGCCACAGCAGGAAGACTTTTCTTATAAAATGTTCCTCTCCCTGCATGCTGAGACATTCCACGTGCCAAGATGCTACAATTGCTAACACAGGACTGAGAACAGAGCAGTGTAAGTGTTGTGTGGTGTGGAAAAACCTCTGCCAGCTCTTTCAAAATTGCACACAATATTACAGCATCAAATGCAGAGACATGATTAATTGGCAGGGAAGACCTCCAAGGACAAGTCCACTTGTCTCTCTTAAGTAGCCAAAAAGCATGCAACTATTGCTGGAGCACAATGTCATTTGGTACAGGTGAGATGCACAGTAATGCATAACAAAAAGTGCATACAATATATGTAAGCAAAGAGCTTGTTCATTTGCAACATTTTAAAAGAATCACATGTTTCAGTACAACACCCCTTTGCATTATGTGACATATTCGTTTTATTCAGACACTATAGCGAGGAGGTTGCCTTTACCAGAATGTAATTGTAATTCACTAATGCCAAGGGCTGGCTGAAGGTGTCACACATAAAAGAGACAGTTAAGCAACAATGACTACCTGTATCTAAAGAAATAAGAAATACCCAACAGGTATATTCAAATGTATATTACAATCAGTTACTACTTGGTACCACATCTGAGTGCTCTGTTTAATAACGTGGTCAAGACACACACAGTGATACCTTCGATGGGAGAAGCTCTGATATCTGTCATCCCAAAGCTGGGAAAGGACTCCCACTTCTGCTTGTCTTACCGACCAATAGCCTTGCTTAATCTAGATGCCAAACTTTACACCAAAATATTAGCTAAAATTTTGGAAGACATCATGCCAGAACTGATCCACCCAGATCGATCCGGTTTCCTCAAAGAGAGACAGACTCATGACTATTTGAGAAGGGTGATTCACTTGGTCGACAAAGCTACTAAAAAAGTGTATCCCGACTGTGCCCCTGGCACTAGATGCAGTGAAAGCATCTGACCGGGTGGACTCATCCTTCTTTTCCCACACACTGCATCACTTCAAATTTGGGGACCGGTTTATATCCATGGTCCAAGCCAACTACACCCACCCGCATTCCAGGGTGTTGGTAAACAGGACTGCCTTCGACTACTTATTCTGAAGCGTGGCACAAGGGGTGTCCCCCCTCTCCACTTCTATTTGCCCTCAGTATTGACCCCTAGCAGCCAGGGTACGAGTAGAACCTTCAATATGTGGACTATTCTATAGCTCAGTGGAACATAAAATTTCCATGTTTGCAGATGAGGTCTTAATGTCTCTCACCACCGCCAAACGTCACTGTCAGTTCTTCAAAGTAAACTCTGAACCTTTGAATCAATCACTGGGTTCCATATCAATCTTCATAAATCCTTTCTACTTAATCTGCCTGTTCCTACGAGAGAAATGGAAGAGATAGCAACCTCCCCTTCCTTCCAATGGGTAAAAAAGGATAGCACTTATTTGGGGATAAAGATTTCAAACAAAGTGGCCCATCTATACAAAGCACATTTTCCTCCTCTGTTGCGTTAACTAAAGACTGACCTCAAATGCTGGGCCTCACTATACTTGACATGGCTCGGCCGCATTAATGTAGTAAAGATGACAGGGCTACCAAGACTTCTGTATCTCTTTCGGAGACTCCCCATCGACATCGACCAGGAATTTGGCTCCTCTCAACTCGATGATTACTAGTTTCATCTGGCAGGACTGGAGGGTTTGATTTCCACATAAAGTGTTAGCACTCCCTAGAGATGCAGGGGAACTGGCCTTTACCTGACTATACATTGTATTATAGAGCAGCACAATTAAGAGTGATCTCAGAATGGTCCCTGAGGGAATCCAACAAACACTGGCTCCACATGGATAGAGCAGTGATCGGTAGAACCTTAGATGTCCTGTGAAAGCTCAAATACGATCGACCACTCAATGCCTCTTTAAGCACTCCGACTAAAGCCACTCTGAAGGTATGGGACAGAGTGACTCACTCATATGATTTAACGACATTTTCCTCTCCCTACATCCCTATGCATTACGCTGCAGCCTTCAAACCCACCTTACTACCAGGACCCTTCGATTAATGCCATGAGGACAGTTGTCTTCCCATATCTGACCTCTTCACGAGCGGAACATTCTTACCTTTGATAATTGTCGCAGCAACTTTAATCTACCTGCCTCGGGGGTATACCACTGTACCCAACTGAAACACTGGGTACTCCAACCAGAAATGAGGCTAGCAGCCACCAGAGACCTCTCCCCATAGAGAAATTTGTGCAGCGGTCGGGATGCACTCGGACTGTATTTCCTTTCTCTACTTACTCCTGGCTTCTACTACCCACATTTTTACTCCTCGCCACATGACATTCTGGGTACAGACACTGGGGACACCGATCACTATAGAACAGTGGCGCAAACTGTGGAGAGAAAACCCCAGATTTGATCGTTCACTTGGCCTAAGGAAGCTCATTACAAAGTGCTATATGATTGGCATTTACACCTGGCAAAACTCCAGAAATTCTACCCAGACACGTCCGTTTGTTGTTGGAGGGATTATGGGCTATTGGAGGACTTTCAAAACATCTGGTGGGATTGCCACGTGATACAACTCTACTAAGATTTTGGCACAGATGAGGGAGATCCTGGGCTACCCTCTCCCACACACCCCGGAATTTGTTCTCCTGGGACTGCGAGACAAGTCCCTTAAACATCAAACAGCCGGGGTCCGATCCATTCCATGGTTGAGCTTAAGAGCAGCCAAAATGGCCTTAGCTGCAGCCTGGAAGAAATCTGATGCCCCTTCTATGTCGCAGTGGCATGCCTCCCTTTGGCAGGGTCTCACTGTGGCACAAATGGCAGATGTCCTCACAGACCCCTGGAAAGGCCACGACTTTGTGTGGGGTTCCTTGATATGCGTTCTTTCTATAGGTCTGCTTTTTTCCTGTCCTACACGTACAAGAGCACTTCACCTCTTCCAAGTCTGATACCCCACAACCTTAAGAATGCCCTATACCTCTGCCACGTCTGATTCCCCCCCAACCACCCATCTTGCCGGTTTAAACTCCCTGCATGATAGTAGCTACCTTAGCAACTCCGCCCATGCATGTTACTTAGTTGTACCTTTTATTTAGGGATGCTAGGGGCAAGGGGTTACAATGGGCACTTGAATTGCTGAAATGTTACTTCATTTACTGATCGTGTTTGAATCGCTACTTTTTTCTTCTTTATGATATGTGCAGAAGACCTAACTTATATGAATCTGCGTCTGTCACTATCACTCTTGAATGTGATTATGGCTTCGTAATAATACCACTATCAATGTATAACTTCTACCCTGCAAAACGTAATAAAGTTTGAGGAAAAACAAATAAATTACAAGTCACCCCGTAGTAACACTGCATTATTAGAGCACTTAGCTTGCGGCCTTGGCCCTCGGTATACTCACTGTACCACTGGCTGACTTGCAATATTCTTATAAAGTACAATTGAGAACAATATGTTTATAAAGTTCACTTAGAAGTTTTTTTAGAGCTTACCTAATTCACTATATGTTATGTTTAAAAAAATACGATGAACAGCAGCTTCTTATATGGTCCTAGTATTGTTTTTTGCGGCAACATGAAAAAATGATTTTTTGTTTGGGTTTATACTAAATCCATTCTTCATATGATGGCGAAGTCTGATTATCTTAACATTATCTCCGGTTGAAATGACCTTATGGTAACATGAACCAGGGATAACGAGTTCCCTCTACCACATATTGATGTTTTCCACAGGACAAAGTTCGGAGTCGGAGACGGGGCTAATGCAAAGCAAACAGTTTCATCATAGATGCGTCAAGGGAGCTGCTGATTCACAGGTTTAGCCTGACATTCAGATAGCATTGACCAAGCTTTGATATAGACCCAGGTCAGCGAGAACCAAATGTCAATGCTCTTGTGGATTATGTGAGATGAGTTATGCTCAGTTCTGAGAAATTAAGTATGATGTCCTACCTCCACACAAACCCATCACCAGGGGCGTACCCAGTGCACCCCAATCAGAGCTCTATGTTACTACTAAATCCGGGAACAGGGGACCTGTTTCCCTTGTCTGCAGTAAGGCCCTTAGCACCCAGTCTACTTTACTGGCCGCCACTACAAGTCAACCTGTGTTGGTCCACTTTAAGTGGTGGTCATACCCAAAAACCAATGCCCTAATCACAATGAGATTTTGAACATCCTCACAATACTTGATACTTCCAAATCTGAGACGTATAGTAGTCTGGAAGAGCAAAATAGGGAAATGCTTCTTGCTCAAACCTATGTAGATAGAACAGTGCATCAGGAAGACTTTTATGATATAGAAGCCTGGATGATGGATAGGTGCGAACTAGTAATTCCAGGCACAGGAAAATCATCTGAGAGTGATTGATCTCTCCCGAAGGATATTTTTCATCATTAGAGCTGAAGTTGAGTTTTTTGTTTTTGGTATATTTATTTTAACCATGGTGTTTTGTATTGTGCTGACATGTTGCCAATTGGCCATTTTGCTGCCCTGAATCCAACAGTTCTCGAGTACATGATGTACTCCTTTGACAGAACCGAGTCTGGTCTCTCTTGAAGGGGAGAGATCCAGATGGCCCTGATGGGGCCCTATCACCAGGAAGAATAGATGGGATCTTATCCGCTGATGTCTCCAGGCTAGCGCCGGCTGGAGGTGACCTGCTTTGTAACTGGATGTGGGATGCTGCAAAAATCCATCCAGTCATAAGGCAACTCAGATCAAGAAGAGCAGAAGTTTCATAAATGTATACAGGAAGCCTCTGTAACCCTCCTGCTTCACCCCAATCCAGAATCGCCAGGGCCTGTCGTGCTCTCTATAATGTGATCCTCCCCTATACCCCAGCCCTCCTACTTCTTTACAAAGTAAACATTTAAGAAGGGCTCCCAACAGACAACATCTGATCGGACTTCCACATAAAGAACTGCAGGCAGTACAGGGAAAGTTTGGCTACCACGTTTTTGGAGCCGCGGTGCCATTGCACTGACTGTACCAATAATAGCTATGCTCCTGATTCTCGCAAGACTTATTGGCTCCTGCATCCTTGGCACACACACGCCTCTTACATTCTACTTGCTCACATGATGCTCTTTACCCACCTTATTCAAGCTCTTCTCTCTTATCCACCTCTCTCACACACTCTCACACTACCCCTGCTTTTTCTAACTCCTCTTCCACAGCCTGTCTTAACCTACTTCTTTTCCTAACACCTTCCCACCACTCACATTTCACTAGCTTAAATCATCTTCCTTTCCCACATACCTTCCCTTCCCATACCTACCATACCTGGCTATATCTCTGGATCCTGAGGTTGCACAGACCACACAGCTGATACAAACGTGAGCTGGCAGGTGTTCCCTAATGACCAGGATGCTCGGTACTTGGTTGTTGGCTTAGGTGGGCTAATTTCTGCCTTAGCCTACCATTAAAGAAGCCTGCGAATGTATGCATGCTGCTGTTGGGGGACTGTGGCAGACCTGCCTGTAGAAGATTAGTACCATTGTGAGGCTTAAGGGTGAATAAACAAATCACCTTTAAATGTGTGGGTATGACATTTCTTGTGTATATGCCTGGCATGTCTATAGGCTTGCTGTGTCTCAATCTGGCTCATTCTAGGTGTCTCAACATTTACCTGCCGGGAAAGTATTATAATCTGCCTCAATGTTCTCATGTGCACCTAATTCTCTAGTCCTCCCATGTTAGTTCTAGTATACCTCTTTTTAGTAAGGTGCTGACCTAATGAGAGAGGTGAATGGGAAAGTGAAAGAGAGGGAGACAAAATAGCCCCTCACATACAAGGTCTGATGTCAGCAGTGGACGAGTACATCAACCACACAAACAACTTTGAGACTGAAATGCTCCTTAATAGGACAAACACAAGGCTAGGGAAGGAAGCCATCAAACCAAGAGCAAAGAAGGGAGATAGACACGAAAAGCCATGCACTTCTGAGAAAGGAGCTGACCCAAAGCCAGTGGATAACATATTAGAAACAATAGGTTTCAAGTAACTATGATTCTGAACCTTGAGGAGCTCCCTCTGGCCCTGTGGGAGCCACAACTAAGGGTGTAGCCGGAAAATTAAAATGTCCCCACTTTGAACAAAAACTTTTCTGGCACTAAGCAACTGAAACAAGTGAGCCCAACCCTGCATAGAAAAACTTCCTGGTCTCTTCCATCCAAGCATCTATCCATTCATCATTTCACCCTTTCATCTGCCAGGTGATATCTACTATTTCAACTTTACATTATTTCATCCATTTGTTATTTCATCCATCCTTCAATCTTTCCCCATTCCATCCATCCACTCTGCCACCCATCCATCCCTTCACCCACCCATCCATTCATACACTCTTCCATCTATCCACTTTGTTCTTCATCCATCCATCCATCCACTCTGCTATCCAATCATGCATCCATCCACTCTTCAATCCATTCATTCATCCTTTCGCCCATCAATCCCTTTACTGTGCCATCTTTTCACCTGCCCATCCACCTAGCCTTCTCTTTTTCTTCCTTCCTTTCATCTGCCATCCACCAATCCACCGATTCCCATACTCTGCCGTTCTTTCACCTATCCATCCTCCAATCATTCATTCACCCATTTGTCCATCCACGCATCCATACATCCTTTCTCTTGTTCATCCACCTATCCATTCACTCATTCCCTCACCCACTCATTCATCTACCCACTTGTTTAACTTACCCACTCATCCATCCACCAACTTATCCTTCCTTTCACCCTTCCTTCCATTTAATATTGCTTCTTTCTTTCCTTTATCTATTTACCCATCTTTTGTTCTTTCTTGCTCCCGCTAGCTCTTCTATTGATGCTCTCTTCCTTAATTACAATAATTATGAGCTTTTATTTGTGAGCTGCAGACAGGACATGCCCATTTAGAACTCCACCCTCATTGTAGCTGCTAAAACAGGGGGTTTCCAATGCCCCTGGCCGCCACTGTGATGCGCACTGGAGAGTCGTCTGCCCCCTGATTTGGTGTCCACACGCAGGTAACTGGAGCAGATCATGATGGAGAGGCTTAAAAGGTAGTTCACAGGACTAATAGTAAACCTTCAAATTTAGCAAGTGGTGGCAATGCCAATAGGTCTTGCTTATTACTGAAAGTGCCCCTTTAGTCACCGGTGATTTTAAACACTCGATAAGCTTCAAGGATGCACTCTGTCACTCATTTCTGCCCTCGTCCATTCATGCATTCACCCACTGACTTTACATTCCCCCGCCAACCCATCCACAATAAAACAAACATTCAAACTCAACAAGCCTATGCAAGATAAATTAAAAGAGTAACAGTAGAAAAAGCATACTGCTGCCCAAATGTATCTGGCATATGATTGAAATAAAAAGTAAAATTATACCTAGTAGCAGGCAGCCACCATGCAATCATATCATATATATATATTGTATCATTGGTTTTAGGTTCTAACATGGCTGCCATGTTTAGAAGTAATGGTTTGGCCATCTTGTGGCCATAAAACCATGGATCACTATTCCATTCCAAGGTGGCTACAGAGTAAACATTGCACTGGGCAGCTATCTTGTAATGGTATTATACACAGTGTATCACTGTTGGACAGATCCAAGATGCCAATGTAACGTTTCTAAATGTGGCAATGTCAAGGACTGGATGTAGAGAAAGCCTGTTGAGCATCCATCGTGCCTGCCCTGTGCCACCCAGCGCAGAATAATACATGTGAAATGTGTCAAGTGTCTGCTTAAGAGGGTCTCGGTTAGGAAAAAAACGCTAAGCAGTAAAAAAAACCTCCTTTAATAAGCTTGTAATTCTTGATGGGAGATGAGAATAATAATCAGCATGGCAACAAACTCCTCCGGACATGAAAAAAATATGAGAAGAGCCAGCAAATCTAGGATTAGATCACAGAAGAATGGTGCAAACTGGTAGAAGTAAAATGTGATGCAGAATATCTGTCTCACAATATAGCTCCCTTTATACATGCTTCAAAAAGGAACTGTCATCAAAGAGTCTATCATTTCTCGTATTGGAACCCTCAAACATCCCACAACAGGGAGACCAACATCTTCAAAAAGGCAGCTTAGTGTTTGACCACTCATCTTTTGAAAAACTCCTGGCATTCATTAAATGAAGAAGCAGCCCAGGCTTGACATCCTTGACGCTGTGCTGACTTCTCAAGCGCTGCCATCACCCGTCCTGATCAGCGCTTGGCACAGTTCGCGGAAACCCTGTCTGGGTAACTCCAAGTGCACTGATGCCTCAAAAATCAAGGTGGAAAAAGACACCCAGTTAGTGGCTGAGTGCGGCGCCTGCCAACATGGCGCCTGCCAACATGCTGAAGGGCAGGCGTGGAACATTGCTTCTTCCTTTGAGTATGATTAGTTACTGGTAAATTCTTTGCACTGTTCTCATTACAGAGCTCAGCACAGTTCTAACAGACCGCGATCTAGCTATGGTATCAGAATAGAACACTATGGACAATACCATTCAAAGTTGTCCAAACAGAATACAATACACTGCACATGAAATGAGCAGCAAGTGGCGTTTCAGAATTCTCTGGGAAATTACAAGAAACGAAAAAATGGAGAAAGAAAGAAATGAAAGATGACCTATAAAAGGAGAACATGGAAAACCAAAGCTCTGGCACTAAAGCGTGCTCATTTTCAATACATGTGAGCTGACAAAATGCTGTCACTAACCATTGAGTCAATTGCTGAAATTGGCTGACCCATTACAGTATGCAGTGTCGTCGCATAGGTAGAAACAGAATATGAATAAAACTCGAACAGACCCAAGACAGAAAAGTGCTGCCCTAAAACCCTATATATTTATATATGTGCACATCCTTTTAATAATAAATATGCCAGGTCTACTGCTTTTTTAGTAACGTTTCATAATATACCAATCAGGACTACAGCAACTGACATAAAGTTTCCCAATAAAATCAGCTGTATAGTTTTTTCTCTTCACCACATATAATTCATGCCACCTAAATTGAACATAAGCTCTCCAACAAGGCCACCATCAGGCATACAGTCATAAAATATAAATATGTAAAAGAATTGCAGTTCGCAAAACAATATACAACCTATTTAAAAAGGATCTGAACAGTGTAAATACTTTAACAGGGTTTCTCAGAGGGGATAACAAACTCTGAACCCATTAACTTATACAGAAACATGTGAGATTCCATTTAACAAGATACCTGTTTACCGATTTTAGCACAGTGTAATTACAACCATCCTTAACGGTCTTTTGGCTTTAACATAGGCTTTTCACAATAAAGAAGGCAGACCTAGTGCATTTGTCATAACTTTTTATAATGAACAGATCACACTTATGGCCTTTGATATAAAATTCCCAAATGAGCCAATCATGTCTATAGCCTTTATTATTGGTTTGTCATCGTAACTATCTCAGGCCTACTTTATTAAGCGTAATGCAAATCTTCTACATGCAGGGTTTGTCATAGGGGATAACCATTACCAAAACCCATTTGCACACAGTAATTTGTGAGATTCCATGTAAGAAAATACCTATCAACAACTTATAACTTATAGGTTTATTGGGTTTGATGTAGGCTTTTCACAATTAAAAAATAAGACCTAGCCCCTAATTATGAGTTTGGCGGGTGGCGGAGGCTGCCTGCCAAACTCTTTGTGCCGGAAAACTGCCATTCTGGTTTTCCACCCACTGGCCCTATTACGAGTTTCCCGCTGGCCCAGTGGTAAACAGGCTACAACACTGACGTCGGCTCGTAATCAAGCCAGTGGCAATGTTGCAGTGCATCGAGTGCAACAGCACCTGTCACGCTTTTCACTGCCCGTAATTCGGAAGGTGAAAAGTGCACTGAGGCTGTCCATGGGGGCCCCTGCACTGCCCATGCAAAGGCTGGCAGAAACGCGGGTCGTAATCTTGCAGCGCTACCCTGACAGATTAAGACTGCTGGCACTGCCAGGCCGTTGGCTGGCAGCAACCTGGCAGTACCGGCGGTTGGACTGCGGCACCTCCGCCACGGTCATAATGTGGCATTTAGACCGCCCCTGTCGGCAACAGTCCAATCGCCACCGCAAGTCTGGCAGCTCATTGACCGCCAGACTCATAATGAGACCCATGGTCTTTTTGTCATACATTTGTTTAACAAGCATATCTGGCATAACTTCCTCAATGAAAAGGTGAAGCCTATAGACTTTATGATTGGCATCTCACTACAGCCAATTATGGCCTACTGTAAAATTTCCTACAAATAATTCACCAGGTCTAGAGTCTTACAATTAAGAACATGTACACAATTACAGTTTGTAAAACAATATGCATCTGTTCATAAAAGGTCTTAACAAGAATCATCACAGTGTAAACTGTCTACCCCAGGTTTTGTCAGAGGGAGTAACCAATGCCAAAATCCCTGTCTCCTACAGTAATCTTTCAGAATTCAAGTCAACAAGACACCTGCCTATTGACTTCAACACCAAGTAATAACAATGCCCCCTTAATTGTCAACTGGCATCAACATTGGCATTCCACAATAAATAAGTCATGCCAACTGTCTTTGTTGGAACGTTTCATAACACACAGATCAAATGTACAGCATTTGACATAATTTCCCAAATTGGAAATAATTACGTAATATTTCCCAATGAAAGCCCATTGTCGTCAATGTTGACTTGTCTCCATAACCAATACAGGCCTACTGTATTAAGTGCAACCTTTCCCACAAGACAATCACCAGACGTGTGGTCTTAAAGTTGAAAATAAGTACACACTTCACCTTAAATGCTGATTGGCTTAACATATATTTTTTCGCAATATGTAAATCATGCCTTTTGTTTTTGTTGGAATGTTTCTTAATAAACAGTTCAGGCCTATATCCGTAATCATGGGATTGTCAACATAACTAAATCAGTTGCTGTACTGAGCATAAGCTGCCCCACATAGCAAAAACTGCAATACAAGCACTCTTTCGCAGAGGAACAATGCAACTTCTGTCAAACCAAATGAAATACTCAAAGCAATCAATATGTGAACAAAGACAAGCCCCCTATCGGTTATGCTTCTTAAAGCTCTTTTTCATTTGCTCACATTAGGTTAGCACCCATAAAAGATAAATAAAACATACATTTTGGCTGCAGACTGTAAGAGATTTGTTAATGTCTCCAGTTGAAACTGGTGTGTTAAATAGAAGCAGAATGGTCCAGAATGAACCAGACAGTCACAACGTTGTTATACTACAGGTTGCACAGTCTCATATAATGCACCTGTTCCTGCGTGGCAAATATGTCTCCTAGCGAGGGATGGGCATGGTTCGGGGCCAACAGAAGCAAGATAAGTGACATGCAACTTTCTGTGTGCTTTTTTGTTTTTTTTTTACAAATATTTATGACTAGGCTCAGAAGGAGGGAAGTGCTGTTCAGTGGAGCCTGTAATGTGCAGTAGGGGTGGGGTGGGCACACAGGCACACTGTCATACACAAGAGCACTCACACACACACTCACATCAATTACAAGCACACACACATACACCCATCATTCACAAGCAAATACACCCACACACACCCATTCACAGCATGAACGCTCAAATACACATACATTCATACATATACACAAGCGTACAACATTCAGTAAGGACTTACCAACTGTGACGGTGACTCTGAGTGGCAGAAGGGAGAAGCAGAAGCCTCAGTGCTTCCTGAAGGCTTCAGGGAAGGAAGGGACCACCGGAACATCCTGTTGCCTCTTCTCATTGTCTTACTTTATAATGGGTCAGCCAATAAGAGGAGGACCTTGCTTACCCCACCCCACTCTATGACGAAGTGTCACTGATTTACACTCAACCCTAGACACTTCAAGGCTTAAAACTGAAGTGGCCAGCTCCGAGCCTATGGTGACACGGCCGTCATCATGAGCAGGAGGCACTCAAGGGGCTTTCCGGGCTCAGGAGGTCATTCCCTCGGGGCTGTGAAATCATGTGAAAAGCTTGGCTCTGGCTGCCAGGGGCCTGTGCATTTAGCGCATGTACAATGCCTGGCTGCTTGACCCGACCATGAAGAGTGACTGTCATTCTAATCTTTGCTCAGCCTGCTAGACACTCTTCATGCTTTGCAAAAGTGTGGGGGGCAGAGTCCCTCTACCCTTACTCTTAAGAGGGGCCACTACTGGTACTGTTATCAATGGGGAGCAAGAAAAGACATGGTTTAGACAAAAGAGGGTAGAGAGATGCTGTAAAACAGTGTTAGGCACAATTGACATGGTATGCAGACACACAACTACCTCCCTGCTGGATCTGCAGATTTTGATGGCATCATTCATGCAGGAAATCATTCATGCAATGAAAATCAAACACATTTGCGTGCACATTCTGTTCAAATAAGTACAACAATATGGATACCATACAAGAGGTAAAACCACATGTATAACATGCACTCAACATGGCCACCACAAGCACATCACACACAGCATATCTACCACAATATATACAAGGACATCACACAAAAAGTATGACACACAGGCAACAAGGAATACACCCACAACCCCATAAGGACCTTGAAGTGCCAATCAAAGGGATACACAACTTACTGCAGGGTCAGTAGATGAAAATGCCAAGCCCATCATACCACACAAACTGACATGCTAGAGCACACTCATCAATTAAGTCACCATGGTAAACACACACCACGTCATTAAAGCACCTGTCTCAGTCAAACACCTTATGTCAATCTCCCTGACATGCTTGCAAGTACAGGGAGCATCAAACTGCAGACCAATGTGTGGGAACTGATCTGTCTATTTCAGCACTTACAGCTATGTAAGACAACACTTCTAGCTAAGCCCCCATCCATGCAAGCAGCACCCAGATTTTGAACTCAACAGAGCAGAATATGTGGCAGTGACTGTTTCCACACAAGGGAAGGAAAGCTGAGCTGTGCACCTTTGCTTATACACAGACTGCAATGTAAATCTGGTTGTTGGCGTGCAATCAGTAACAGCCCTTTTAGTCCATTCTCGTGGCACCCCATGGAGACGGCAGCGGCAGAGGATAGAAAGATCTTAGTGCATCCAACTCCATCATTAGACTCTCTCTCCAAACTCTGAGGTAGTGCTTAATCAGGGTTCTGCCTCCATATGATGTAAAATTCTGGTCACTTGGCATACAAAAGCCAGGAAAGCACTGGTTAATGTAGAAACCCATTAAGCTTTGTAAATCATTCTTACAGGTCACCAATCACACTGTGTGCCCATGAGTGAGACTCAGGCACTACCACCGCAGAAACCATTCACAATCACTGCAGCTACTGTCACTCACAGACTGACACTATTTCCTCAGCAAGAGTACTCCAGAAGTTCAGGAAGTTTTGTCAAGGGCAAGAAGTATCACTGGGTGCTAATTCTGACCCGAATTACTGGAAATAACTCTAGTGCCAGCTAAAATCTTTAACAAGTTATAAAGAAATATCACCATAATCAATATATAAATAAATCAGATACATTCTGCTTGCCGTCATCATTGATGGACACCTCATCATCACATATTTTTCATGTTCTTCTCATGTAGCATAAACTTCACTCCTCAAATTCACTCTCATCCTGTTAGTATCATTCATATATTCTAGATTCATTTAAATAGCTGGTGCTTAGGAAAAGGCATAATAGATTTAGGCTTTAACATGAGTGGTCAAGTAAATTCTCTTGTTATTTCTCCCTGATGACATGAAGTTTAGCCTTCTCAAAATAATACTTTTCATTGCATAAAATATCTTTTCACTGCTCTCTTGGGGAGAGAATGAGACTTTGACTCCAGTGCAACAACAGAGAGCAGTACAGCTTCTAACTGTGCTGCATCAAAGTAGCAATGTCCTAACAGACCTTCTGCAGCAACATACAGTCACACAAAGTGATTCAAACTGAAGAATGTGGTGCTTGGGATTTACTTTTCATTTGCCTAAAAGTAACACAAACCAGTGCTTTTCTCTGCTTTGAATAACTCTGCTTCAGAGGATGCCCATGGATGCTACAAGGATGCCCCCATGTAAACATTCAAGTTTTTTTAAGGAAAGCCATATCTAGTAACATTTGTATACAGGGCTTTTCACCAAAAAACATGATGTGTCCTCTAGGTAAGCGCAAAGAAAGAGAAATGTTTTCTTTTCTCTAAACACTTCTACCTTTGCATTTGTGCTGCGCTGTACAGCACACATACAAAATGGGAACAGTTTAAACGTAAATCTAAGCACAATATTTTGTCCTGGAAGGATGCCTTGCAGCACAAAACCTATGGTAGATATCACACCAGTGCCTAATTTGAGCATGTGGTTTCCAGGGCTTGGCACCAGCACTTCATTGTGAACACCAGCACTTACGACAGTCTGCCACCAGATGAGCACAAAAACAGCTGTTTGTTTACTCAATATACATTATAAATGACTAATACCTGCCGCCCAAGCCATTCGTGTGGCTTTAGGTGGCCTGGAATAGTTTGAATTGTCCTGCTTGTAGGGGTGTGGTGGTTAGTTGTTGTGTTAGCACTCTCAGTGGCGGCGCTGGCAGGGGCAATGGATGGGGCAGGCTGCAGTAGCCTCCTGCAAGGGCCCTGGCACTTATGTTTTTAACAACATAGATTCTGTATCACACGCATAGCTTTGCACTAGGATGTAAAAGTGTACATGTGGCACTAGGCAGCCTGAAGAAGCACCAGCACTATACCTTAGTAGATATGGTGCTGTCCTGCTCTTTGACGCAATGCAGCGCAGTGCTGCAACTCTGCGAGGTGGATAGGTTAAATTGATTATTTGGATTTGTCCCAATCAAAGATTTGAATGCGGCCGATTACAAGATATCAATAACAAAGGGGGCGCATTTATCAGGGTTTTACGATCTACACTCCTCTAGAGACAAGGAGGCTGTTAATGCCTCCAGTACAGATTCTTTCGTGCTTGAGAAGGCCTCCCCAGGATCGGGAACATGTACTATTTAGAACTAGAAAGGGTCATAAGAGGAGTGGAATCGATATTGCCAGTGAACAGTATGGTCCTGATCACACATTCTGTGTCCATAAGATGTGAGAAAGAGGTTAGCTCTTTTTATTTTATTATTATATCCGTGTGTAAAGGTGGAATTAAACCGGGTATGTCAAGTAGGAAAGTGCATGTCAGACCTTACAAACGTGCTAGATTTACAATAGAATGTTTTAAAGGCTAATGTGTTGCTATTGAATTGCAAGGCAACAGAAAATCAGGTAAACAAAATGAAAAAAAATCATGATGGAGCTCAAACTTGAGTATTACAGGGCAATTTGGAAACAAAAATAACATTTCAAGAATTATCTACTACATATCTTTTCCTACAAGTTCAAAATTCAAAAGAAACTTTTACCAAATATGCAGTTGAAGTTGAGCCTTTTGTATTCTCTCCTCAAAATCTGTAGTTTACCATAATGGTTTGTTTCAAGAATATACCATGCTTTGCTTGTTTAAAGTTTCTAGTGGAAGAAGGACATCCATTTTACCTGTCTTTAACATCTTCGTATTCTTAAAGCATGAGATATGTAAACATGTGCAGGGGCACCGAGAAGGGAGCCATTAAAGCCATTAAAGAATGGCATATTTATGTTATATGAAGCATCCTTGATACTTGCGAGGTTGCAACAGCCACGCTTAGTTCACATAAGAGTTGTCAGTTTTCCTAGCCAGCATTTCACTAATTTACAAGTAGAACATTTCCATGCCACATTGCTCAATTTTCAGACTCAGATACCCTCTTGAGGTGTAAAGATGTATTATTGATACTAACCTGTCTTGAATAAAAGTATACTGGATAGCATGCGACGGGTCATTTGTGGGTGTAGCCCAGCACTTTTCAAGTCGTATTATTAAATGGCCTGGGATCTATTCAGAAGAAAAACATTTTTTAGTACTTGATAGACTGCATCAGGACAAAAGTAATTTTTTGTTATTTTTGATTTCTTAATACAGTGCACAGGCAGTGTGTGAAGTGCCCTGCTTTGAGGCAGTTTACATCCTTAGAGATGCTCGTATACAGCGACTCATGTGGTACTCCTCAGCTTCTCCAAAATGATGTGTGTGTGTGGAATGTATGTCAAGGGTTTACTCCAACCCGGGTGCACGACCACAACACATACGGCAATGGCAAAAGGCAATAGGAAAAGCTGGGTTACGTGTTGAAAAGATGGATTCAGCGCTAGAGCAGGAATGGGCACATTTTACTTCTACCAAAACTGGAAAGTGTCACCTTCTCTGGAATAATATTCAACTATACAACATGCCAAATGCATCTCATAGGATTAAACAGGATCAACAACTCTGCGAAATGTGGAAAAACACATTTACTGTCAATTGTCTTCAAAATGACCACCCATCACAGGCACCTGAATTTACCGTACTTGGAAAAGTAAGCTGAGTGCCAGAATTTGAAAATTGCTCTGAACCACATTTAACCCCTTAGCTGCTGGGCCTTTCCCCCCCCAGTGCTGAGCCCTTTTTTGGCTATTTGGGGTAGTTCGCGCTTAGGGCCTCATAACTTTTTGTCCACATAAGCTAACCACGCCAAATTTGCGTCCTTTTTTTCCAACATCCTAGGGATTCTAATGGTACCCAGAGTTGGTGGTTTCCCCTGGAGGAGACCAAGGAAATAGCCAAAATACAGTGAAAATTTAGTTTTTTCCAAAAAAATTGGAAAAAAGGGCTGCCGAAGAAGGCTTGTGGTTTTTTCCCTGAAAATGCCATCAACAAAGGGTTTCTGGTGCTGAAATCACTATCTTCCCACCTTTCAGGAACGGGCAGACTTGAATCAGAAAACCAAATTTTTCAACACAAATTTGGCATTTTACTGGGACATACCCCATTTCTACTATATTTGGTGCTTTCAGCCTCCTTCCAGTTAGTGACAGGAATGGGTGTGAAACCAATGCTGGATCCCGGAATGCTAAACATTTCTGAAAACTAGACAAAATTCTGAATTCAGCAAGGGGTCATTTGTGTAGATCCTACAAGGTTTTCCTACAGAAAATAACAGCTGAAATAAAAAAATATTGAAATTGAGCTGAAAACAACAGCCATTTTTCTTTATGTTTTACTCTGTAACTTTTTCCTGCGATGTCAGATTTCTGAAAGCAATATACCATTTTGTCTGCTGGACTCTTCTGGTTGCGGGGATATAAAGGGCTTGTAGGTTCATCAAGAACCCTAGGTACCCAGAGCCAATAAATGAGCTGCACCCTGCAGTTGGTTTTCATTCTGTACTGGGTATACAGCAATTCATTTGCTGAAATATGAAGAGTGAAAAAGAGGTATCAAGAAAACCTTTGCATTTCCAAAATGGGATCAAGATAAGGTTTTGAGGAGCAGTGGTTATTTGCACATCGCTGAATTCCGAGGTGCCCATACTAGCATGTGAATTGCAGGGCATTTCTCAAATAGACGTCTTTTTTACACACTCTCTTATATTTGGAAGGAAAAAATGTAGAGAAAGATAAGGGGCAATAACACTTGTTTTGCTATTCTGTGTTCCCCCAAGTCTCCCGATAAAAATGATACCTCACTTGTGTGGGTAGGCCTAGTGCCCGCGACAGGAAATGCCCCAAAACACAACATGGACACATCGTATTTTTTTTATAGAAAACACAGCTGTTTTTTCCAAAGTGCCTACCTGTAGATTTTGGCCTCTAGCTCAGCCGGCACATAGGGAAACCTACCAAACCTGTGCATTTCTGAAAACTAGAGACCTAGGGGAATCCAAGGAGGGGTGACTTGCGGGGCTCGGACCAGGTTCTGTTACCCAGAATCCTTTGCAAACCTCAAAAAGTGGCTAAAAAAACAAGTTTTCCTCACATTTCGGTGACAGAAAGTTCTGGAATCTGAGAGGAGCCACAAATTTCCTTCCACCTGGCGTTCCCCCAAGTCTCCCGATAAAAATTATACCTCACTTGTGTGGGTAGGCCTAGCGCCCGCGACAGGAAACGCCCCAAAGCGCAACGTGGACACATCAAAATTTTTGGAAGAAAACAGAGGTGTTTTTTGAGAAGTGCCTACCTGTAGATTTTGGCCTCTAGCTCAGCCGGCACCTAGGGAAACCTACCAAACCTGTGCATTTCTGAAAACTTGAGACCTAGGGCAATCCAAGGAGGGGTGACTCGCGGGGCTCGGACCAGGTTCTGTTACCCAGAATCCTTTGCAAACCTCAAAAAGTGGCTAAAAAAACAAGTTTTCCTCACATTTCGGTGACAGAAAGTTCTGGAATCTGAGAGGAGCCACAAATTTCCTTCCACCCGGCGTTCCCCCAAGTCTCCCGATAAAAATGATACCTCACTTGTGTGGGTAGGCCTAGCGCCCGCGACAGGAAACGCCCCAAAGCGCAACGTGGACACATCAAAATTTTTGGAAGAAAACAGAGGTGTTTTTTGAGAAGTGCCTACCTGTAGATTTTGGCCTCTAGCTCAGCCGGCACCTAGGGAAACCTACCAAACCTGTGCATTTCTGAAAACTAGAGACCTAGGGCAATCCATGGAGGGGTGACTCGCGGGGCTCGGACCAGGTTCTGTTACCCAGAATCCTTTGCAAACCTCAAAAAGTGGCTAAAAAAACAAGTTTTCCTCACATTTCGGTGACAGAAAGTTCTGGAATCTGAGAGGAGCCACAAATTTCCTTCCACCCGGCGTTCCCCCAAGTCTCCCGATAAAAATGATACCTCACTTGTGTGGGTAGGCCTAGCGCCCGCGACAGGAAACGCCCCAAAGCGCAACGTGGACACAATTAAAATTTTTGGAAGAAAACAGAGGTGTTTTTTGAGAAGTGCCTACCTGTAGATTTTGGCCTCTAGCTCAGCCGGCACCTAGGGAAACCTACCAAACCTGTGCATTTCTGAAAACTAGAGACCTAGGGCAATCCAAGGAGGGGTGACTCGCGGGGCTCGGACCAGGTTCTGTTACCCAGAATCCTTTGCAAACCTCAAAAAGTGGCTAAAAAAACAAGTTTTCCTCACATTTCGGTGACAGAAAGTTCTGGAATCTGAGAGGAGCCACAAATTTCCTTCCACCCGGCGTTCCCCCAAGTCTCCCGATAAAAATGATACCTCACTTGTGTGGGTAGGCCTAGCGCCCGCGACAGGAAACGCCCCAAAGCGCAACGTGGACACATCAAAATTTTTGGAAGAAAACAGAGGTGTTTTTTGAGAAGTGCCTACCTGTAGATTTTGGCCTCTAGCTCAGCCGGCACCTAGGGAAACCTACCAAACCTGTGCATTTCTGAAAACTAGAGACCTAGGGCAATCCAAGGAGGGGTGACTCGCGGGGCTCGGACCAGGTTCTGTTACCCAGAATCCTTTGCAAACCTCAAAAAGTGGCTAAAAAAACAAGTTTTCCTCACATTTCGGTGACAGAAAGTTCTGGAATCTGAGAGGAGCCACAAATTTCCTTCCACCCGGCGTTCCCCCAAGTCTCCCGATAAAAATGATACCTCACTTGTGTGGGTAGGCCTAGCGCCCGCGACAGGAAACGCCCCAAAGCGCAACGTGGACACAATTAAAATTTTTGGAAGAAAACAGAGGTGTTTTTTGAGAAGTGCCTACCTGTAGATTTTGGCCTCTAGCTCAGCCGGCACCTAGGGAAACCTACCAAACCTGTGCATTTCTGAAAACTAGAGACCTAGGGCAATCCAAGGAGGGGTGACTTGCGGGGCTCGGACCAGGTTCTGTTACCCAGAATCCTTTGCAAACCTCAAAAAGTGGCTAAAAAAACAAGTTTTCCTCACATTTCGGTGACAGAAAGTTCTGGAATCTGAGAGGAGCCACAAATTTCCTTCCACCCGGCGTTCCCCCAAGTCTCCCGATAAAAATGATACCTCACTTGTGTGGGTAGGCCTAGCGCCCGCGACAGGAAACGCCCCAAAGCGCAACGTGGACACATCAAAATTTTTGGAAGAAAACAGAGGTGTTTTTTGAGAAGTGCCTACCTGTAGATTTTGGCCTCTAGCTCAGCCGGCACCTAGGGAAACCTACCAAACCTGTGCATTTCTGAAAACTAGAGACCTAGGGCAATCCAAGGAGGGGTGACTCGCGGGGCTCGGACCAGGTTCTGTTACCCAGAATCCTTTGCAAACCTCAAAAAGTGGCTAAAAAAACAAGTTTTCCTCACATTTCGGTGACAGAAAGTTCTGGAATCTGAGAGGAGCCACAAATTTCCTTCCACCCGGCGTTCCCCCAAGTCTCCCGATAAAAATGATACCTCACTTGTGTGGGTAGGCCTAGCGCCCGCGACAGGAAACGCCCCAAAGCGCAACGTGGACACAATTAAAATTTTTGGAAGGAAACAGAGGTGTTTTTTGAGAAGTGCCTACCTGTAGATTTTGGCCTCTAGCTCAGCCGGCACCTAGGGAAACCTACCAAACCTGTGCATTTCTGAAAACTAGAGACCTAGGGCAATCCAAGGAGGGGTGACTCGCGGGGCTCGGACCAGGTTCTGTTACCCAGAATCCTTTGCAAACCTCAAAAAATGGCTAAAAAAACAAGTTTTCCTCACATTTCGGTGACAGAAAGTTCTGGAATCTGAGAGGAGCCACAAATTTCCTTCCACCCGGCGTTCCCCCAAGTCTCCCGATAAAAATGATACCTCACTTGTGTGGGTAGGCCTAGCGCCCGCGACAGGAAACGCCCCAAAGCGCAACGTGGACACATCAAAATTTTTGGAAGAAAACAGAGGTGTTTTTTGAGAAGTGCCTACCTGTAGATTTTGGCCTCTAGCTCAGCCGGCACCTAGGGAAACCTACCAAACCTGTGCATTTCTGAAAACTAGAGACCTAGGGCAATCCAAGGAGGGGTGACTCGCGGGGCTCGGACCAGGTTCTCTTACCCAGAATCCTTTGCAAACCTCAAAAAGTGGCTAAAAAAACAAGTTTTCCTCACATTTCGGTGACAGAAAGTTCTGGAATCTGAGAGGAGCCACAAATTTCCTTCCACCCGGCGTTCCCCCAAGTCTCCCGATAAAAATGATACCTCACTTGTGTGGGTAGGCCTAGCGCCCGCGACAGGAAACGCCCCAAAGCGCAACGTGGACACAATTAAAATTTTTGGAAGAAAACAGAGGTGTTTTTTGAGAAGTGCCTACCTGTAGATTTTGGCCTCTAGCTCAGCCGGCACCTAGGGAAACCTAACAAACCTGTGCATTTCTGAAAACTAGAGACCTAGGGCAATCCAAGGAGGGGTGACTTGCGGGGCTCGGACCAGGTTCTGTTACCCAGAATCCTTTGCAAACCTCAAAAAGTGGCTAAAAAAACAAGTTTTCCTCACATTTCGGTGACAGAAAGTTCTGGAATCTGAGAGGAGCCACAAATTTCCTTCCACCCGGCGTTCCCCCAAGTCTCCCGATAAAAATGATACCTCACTTGTGTGGGTAGGCCTAGCGCCCGCGACAGGAAACGCCCCAAAGCGCAACGTGGACACATCAACATTTTTGGAAGAAAACAGAGGTGTTTTTTGAGAAGTGCCTACCTGTAGATTTTGGCCTCTAGCTCAGCCGGCACCTAGGGAAACCTACCAAACCTGTGCATTTGTGAAAACTAGAGACCTAGGGCAATCCAAGGAGGGGTGACTCGCGGGGCTCGGACCAGGTTCTGTTACCCAGAATCCTTTGCAAACCTCAAAAAGTGGCTAAAAAAACAAGTTTTCCTCACATTTCGGTGACAGAAAGTTCTGGAATCTGAGAGGAGCCACAAATTTCCTTCCACCCGGCGTTCCCCCAAGTCTCCCGATAAAAATGATACCTCACTTGTGTGGGTAGGCCTAGCGCCCGCGACAGGAAACGCCCCAAAGCGCAACGTGGACACATCAAAATTTTTGGAAGAAAACAGAGGTGTTTTTTGAGAAGTGCCTACCTGTAGATTTTGGCCTCTAGCTCAGCCGGCACCTAGGGAAACCTACCAAACCTGTGCATTTCTGAAAACTAGAGACCTAGGGCAATCCAAGGAGGGGTGCCTCGCGGGGCTCGGACCAGGTTCTGTTACCCAGAATCCTTTGCAAACCTCAAAAAGTGGCTAAAAAAACAAGTTTTCCTCACATTTCGGTGACAGAAAGTTCTGGAATCTGAGAGGAGCCACAAATTTCCTTCCACCCGGCGTTCCCCCAAGTCTCCCGATAAAAATGATACCTCACTTGTGTGGGTAGGCCTAGCGCCCGCGACAGGAAACGCCCCAAAGCGCAACGTGGACACAATTAAAATTTTTGGAAGAAAACAGAGGTGTTTTTTGAGAAGTGCCTACCTGTAGATTTTGGCCTCTAGCTCAGCCGGCACCTAGGGAAACCTAACAAACCTGTGCATTTCTGAAAACTAGAGACCTAGGGCAATCCAAGGAGGGGTGACTTGCGGGGCTCGGACCAGGTTCTGTTACCCAGAATCCTTTGCAAACCTCAAAAAGTGGCTAAAAAAACAAGTTTTCCTCACATTTCGGTGACAGAAAGTTCTGGAATCTGAGAGGAGCCACAAATTTCCTTCCACCCGGCGTTCCCCCAAGTCTCCCATTAAAAATGATACCTCACTTGTGTGGGTAGGCCTAGTGCCCGCGACAGGAAATGCCCCAAAACACAACATGGACACATCCTATTTTTTTTTATAGAAAACACAGCTGTTTTTTCCAAAGTGCCTACCTGTAGATTTTGGCCTCTAGCTCAGCCGGCACATAAGGAAACCTACCAAACCTGTGCATTTCTGAAAACTAGAGACCTAGGGGAATCCAAGGAGGGGTGACTTGCGGGGCTCGGACCAGGTTCTGTTACCCAGAACCCTTTGCAAACCTCAAAAAGTGGCTAAAAAAACAAGTTTTCCTAACATTTCGGTGACAGAAAGTTCTGGAATCTGAGAGGATCCTCAAATTTCCTTCCACCCAGCGTTCCCCCAAGTCTCCCGATAAAAATGATACCTCACTTGTGTGGGTAGGCCTAGCGCCCGCGACAGGTAACGCCCCAAAGCGCAACATGGACACATCCAAATTTTTTGAAGAAAACAGAGGTGTTTTTTGAGAAGCGCCTACCTGTAGATTTTGGCCTCTAGCTCAGCCGGCACATAGGGAAACCTACCAAACCTGTGCATTTCTGAAAACTAGAGACCTAGGGGAATCCAAGGAGGGGTGACTTGCGGGGCTCGGACCAGGTTCTGTTACCCAGAATCCTTTGCAAACCTCAAAAAGTGGCCAAAAAAACAAGTTTTCCTCACATTTCGGTGACAGAAAGTTCTGGAATCTGAGAGGAGCCACAAATTTCCTTCCACCCGGCGTTCCCCTAAGTCTCCCGATAAAAATGATACCTCACTTGTGTGGGTAGGCCTAGCGCCCGCGACAGGAAATGCCCCAAAACAGAACGTGGACACATCAAATTTTTTCATAGAAAACAGTGCCTACCTGTGGATTTTGGCCTCTAGCTCAGCCGGCACCTGGGGAAACCTAGCAAACCAGCACATTTTTGAAAACTAGAAACCCAGGGGAATCCAAGATGAGGTGACTTGTTGGGCTCGGACCAGGTTCTGTTACCCAGAATCCTTTGCAAACCTCAAAATGTGGCTAAAATACCACGTTTTCCACACATTTCGGTGACAGAAAGTTCTGGAATCTGAGGGGAGCCACAAATTTCCTTCCACCCAGTGTTCCCCCAAGTCTCCCGATAAATATGATACCTCACTTGTGTGGTTAGGCCTGGTGCCTGCGACAGGAATAGATCACACAACGGTCAATGTTGGTCCTTACGTGAGGCAGCTGTTGACCCTGGGGTGATCCATTCCTGACACAGGCACTAGGTGTAGGCACTCAAGTGGGGTAGTGTTTTTATCAGGCCAGGTGAGGAGTCACTGGGTGGTAGGAATGTTGTGGATCCCAGCATATTCCTGTAGTTTGTGTGACAGAAATGCGAGAAAAATAGAGTTTTTTTTCAACATTTCAGCTTTGCAGGGTATTCTGGGTAAGAAAACTTTGGGGAATCCACACAAGTCACACCTCTGTGGACTCCCCCGAATGTCTAGTTTCCAGAAATGTTTGGGTTTAGTGTGTTTCTCTATATGGCCGCCGAATCCAGGACCAAAAACACAGGTGCCTGCCTTACAAAACCAGTTTGTTTTGCCATAGACAATTTTGATGTCTCCACAATATGATTTGGGTGGTGGAATTTGGGGCTGAACTAAATTGGTGAGCTCCCAAGAGAGCACTCTCTCTCTGCTTGCCGCCGCATTCACCTGCTCTCTGGGTTGGCCTAACCCACTATTACCCAGTTGCACGAACAGCTTGCGAAGGGACAGCAGGACTGTCCTCATCACCTCCCTCATAATGTACTGGAAGAGGAGTTTTCGAATGGGACTCCTCTGACTGAAAAATCACTCCCAGAGTCTGCGCCATTGTCCTATCCCTCAGATGCTGTCTCAGTATCTGATGTCTCAGTCTCTGATCCTATGTCAGAGCGGTCCTCTATAACCCGAGTGCAGGCAGCAGTCATCCATCAAGATGCCATCTCTGCTATTGGCTAAACTGTTGCTCTAAAACACTAGCCTACGTAGACAGTCACAAAATCGATGGTGTGTGTGAGATACGTGCAACAGTAGAGGCCACCTTACCTGCGCTTCTTCCCTCAATCAGCACGTACTTTCAAGACACTCAAAAAACACCTTGTCACATACCATTCGTCACAGTCTTTAGCACCTCCTGCGCCCAGTCCAACAATCATTATTGGTGCTCCCACTCCCTCCTCCTCGGATTCCCTCATTACCACCCAGCAAAAGTGCCCTTCATCTCTCCATAGACTTTACTAATGTACTCAGCTATTTACATAAAATACAGATGTGCTCTTTGCAGTAGGCATATAAACCTTCTGCGCTTCTTTATGGCACTAAAACTGCCACTAGACAAGTCGGACCCTTTTCCCCCCAGGGAAACCACACACATATTGACAAAAGTGATGTATATATGACAGCCAACCACCTGAAACTCAACTCAAGCAAAACTGAAATAATCCTCTTTGGCCCTCACCAAAAAAACCTGGGACCCCCCATGGTGGCCCACCACGCTAGGCCCTGCACCGACCCCCGCCAACTACGCACGCAACCTCAGCATCATCCTAGACTCCTCCCTCTCTATGACCCAACAAATCAACGCTCTTACCTCCTCATGCTTCAACAAACTCCGTATACTGAAAAACATTCAAATGGATCCCCACAGAGACCAGAAAAACTGTCACTCACGCACTCATCAGCAGCAGGCTTGATTACAGAAACGCCCTCTACGCCGGCACCACTCTAAAACTCAAGTGCAAACTACACGCATCCAGAACTCAGCAGCACGACTCATCCTCGACCTCCACCGACACAAACACATCTCTCCACACCTCAAATCCCTCCACTGGCTCCCCATTGACAAAAGGATCACCTTCAAGATCCTCATCCTCACACACAAATCACTCCACAACACAGGCCCTGCCTACCTCAACGAGAGTCACCTTCCACACCCCCACACGAAACGTCAGTTCAGCTGACCTCTCTCTCGCCTCTGACCCCCGCATCAAACACACCACCACCGGGGGCAGATCCTTCTCCTACATTGCACCCAAAACATGGAACGCACTCACAACCCACATTCGCAAGACCCAAAACCTACTTCTTTTCAGGAAGGGCCTCAAAACCTGGCTTTTTGAACAGTGAACCTCCTAGCCCCTTTCCCTCCCCCCCGTCCCCCCCCAGCGCCTTGAGACCCTCACAGGTGAGTAGCGCGCTTTATAAATCTCTTTGATACAGATCTACCTATATATATATATATAAATATATATCTACATAGATATATCTATAGATATATCCATGTACCTAGATATATCTATCTACATAGATATATATATATAGATATATACATATATTTTTTTTTAGTTGTTGTATGGTTTCCTTGGGGGCCAAAATGGCCCCCAGGGAAACCCTACAACATCTAAAAAAAAAATTGCCCCCACAGGGGGTCACCCTGCCCACGTGCGACCCCCTGTCATTTCATTTTTTATTTATTTATTTTTTTTTTGAAAAAAAAGAAAAAATCCCCTGGGGGGGGGGGGCGCGATGGCCCCCGCATCCCCCAACCCCCCACCCCCCCAGGGGGCACCTACCTTTTTTTTTTTTTTAAGAAAATTATGCGGGGGGGGCGGCCCGTTTTCCGGGGGGCCGCCCCCCAAAAGTGAAATCCCTGGTGTCTAGTGGGGTTTCCTGGCCCCCGATCGCAGCTGTGCTGCGATCGGGGGCCAGGAAACCGTTTCAGAAGGCCTCATAAGAAAGGGGAGACTCTCCCCTTTCTTACGAGGCCTTCTGAAACTGTTTCTGGCCCCCGATCGCAGCACAGCTGCGATCGGGGGCCAGAAACAGTTTCAGAAGGCCTCGTAAGAAAGGGGAGAGTCTCCCCTTTCTTACGAGGCCTTTTCAAAATGTTTCCTGACCCCCCCGATCGCAGCTGTGCTGCGATCGGGGGAGCCAGGAAACCTGAAAGTGTTTCCTGGCCCCCGATCGCAGCACAGCTGCGACCGGGGGCCAGGAAACACTTTCAGGAAGGCCTCGTAAGAAAGGGGAGTGTCTCCCCTTTCTTACGAGGCCTTCCCGAACGTGTAAAAGGCCGTTTTCCCCATGAAAGCAGGAAGCGGCCGCAAGGCTGCTTCCTGCTTTCATGGGGAAAACACCTTTGCAACGTCAGCGCGCCTCGCGGCGCGCTGATGTCACAAAGGGGCGGGTGGGGGGTGGGGGGGCGGGGGGAGACACGGTAGCTTCCGTGTCTCCCGGGGGGGAAAAAAAATTTTTCAAAAAATCCTCGGGTGCGACGCACCCGAGGATTTATTAATGCCCTTCCTGGTGTCGGCCACTGGTCGTGACCCGCACCAGGGAGGGTGTGTGGGCGTCGGCCAGTGGCACTTGTTGATGCCCCCAGTACACGGTTAGTTGTGCTGCACTTATCTGTTGTCCTGGATTTCAAGCTCCCAATTCTTGTGAGCCTTGATTAGTGCCAGTGTGAAAAAGTTAGTTAGCCTCTTGATGCAACGTCAAAATATTTAGACAGAACAACCCACACTAGTAGCAAAAAAAAAGCTACAGAAATTACTGCTCATGGATATCGAGAGTGCGCCTTTGGGTCAAGGCCCATGACCGTGTGAGCTTGAAGGCCATCAACTTGTCCTACTGGTAAATATTATTCCCAACGTTTAACAATTAATGAAGTCCCCAAACATAAGCTTGATCACATGCTGGGAAGCAGCTTCTAAATTAACTATATGCTATGAAACAGCTTTGAAATTTGTTCTCAATACAGACGAAATTGAAACATATAAAGAAACCGCTACAGAAGCACATTTTCTGGGCAGCACCTTACCTACAAAGATACGATACGGCTGCTCTGGTGCACAATTAGGCTATGTAGCACCATGAACACACTTTTGCGCCGTGCTGCAAAGGTGTGTGTTAGAAATGGGGTTTCCGGTTGGATAGGGTATGCACCTAAGCCAGACAGAACCCATCCACTTTAGCTAGAGCAAGGGAGTTACACACCCAAGATAACCCCTGCTCACCCCCTTGGTAGCTTGGCACGAGCAGTCAAGCCTATCCAAGAGACAATGCACATCACACATAACAAACGTTACTTATTATTCTGCAACACAAGCAGTAGTCAGAAAAAACCTTACTACAATAATGCACGTCACAAGATCCTCATAAATGCCCATACTAGGAACATTAGGAAATACAAGGCAAGTCATGAAAACAGGTTAGCATAAGAACCCCAGAATGCCCTCCCAGAGGGGGCGGGGCAGAGCAACAAGAAAGGGGCTGAGCGGTGAGGGGAACCTCCGATGAGGCCTCCTCCCCTCCCATCCTCACAACTGACTGGGGGCCTCGGTGGAGTGTGGGGGCCTCTGATGAGTCCTCCCCCCTCTCCTGTCCTCAGTCAGCTTCTGGCTCGCCTGCACCCGAGCTGCTGTGCAAGTCAAATGCAGCCCGCCCAGGCTGCAGCAGTGATTGGGCCAAAGTCGGGCCGGCTAGTGCCCTGGGGGCATTCCTCAGAGCGTGCTTTGCCCCACGGGCACCATTTGGAGTGGGCTCACTCCAGTCTTCACTCTGCAGTGCCCCGGGGGCACAGGATATGGTGATTTTCCAACAGCAGGCAGAAAAGGAAGTGCGTTCAAAGCGCTTTAAAGAATAAAACAACCAGCACTCTCAAGACGCAATATTTGTAAAAGGAAGGCACTCTCCGGGGGCTGCATCCATAGGAAGGAAATCGCTTTTCCAGGCACTATGTCATAAAAATGAACTGCTCCTCATGCAGTTTGACAATGAAATTCAAAAGCTTGCAGAGGGCAGGGGCCACAGCACCCAGCCCCTGGGGACACCAAGGTGCAGCACAGGGCAGCAGGGCCCAGCGACAGGCCAGCGCAAAGGGGATACAGACAGTGGCAGTTCCTTCCTAGTTACGCAGCAGGCCACAGGTCAGCACAGCAGCAGCAGTCCAAGGCGGTTCCTGGTGAGTCCCTCCAGCAGCATTCTGTGTCCATATCTTTAGGTCTCTTCAGTGTCTCTCATTCATGGGGAAAAACCCCCTGTACTTATACTCAGTTTTGTAAAGATTTAAAAAAGAGGGGGAGAGGAGGTTCAGATGCACCTCTGTGACACTTCCACCCTCCTTGTGTACAGGCTGTCTGGAAAGTATGCACAAAGCCCAACTGTCACTCTTCCCAGACGTGGATTGGAGTCAAGCTGCAAAACACCAGAATCATAAGCACAGAGAAATGCTCCCTTTCTAGAAATGGCATTTCTGTAATGATAATAAAAAATCCACTTACACCAGTAAGCAGCATTTCAACCATACTAAACATGCCTATGCTTTCCTCATAAATCAGACAATACCCCCTAGACAGAAGGCAGGGCATTTCCAATGCAATCTTATGAGAAGACAGCGCTCAAAGCAGTGAATAACCAAATAGGCTGTTTGTCACTACCAGGACAGGTCACGCAACCAGGCATGTGTCCTGCCTTCTACATACATAGCACACTGCCCATAGAGCTAGCTAGGGTCTACCTTAGGAGTGACGAACATGTAGTAAAAGGGGAGTTCTGGACCTGGCAAGTAAATTTAGATGCCAGGTCCCTGTGGCAGTAAACTGCGCACGCAGACCCGCGTTAGCAGGCCTGAGACAGGTTTGAAAGGCTATTTCTGTAGGTGGCACATGCAGCGCTACAGGCCCACTAGTGGCAATTAATTTACAGGCCATGGGCCTAGAGATACCACCGTACAAGGGACTTACAGGCAAATTAAATGTGCCAATTAGGTGTAAGCCAATCATACCAACTTTAGAAGGGAGAGCACCTGCACTTTAGCACTTATCAGCAGTGACAAAGTGCTTGGAGGCCTGAAGCCAACAGCAGGAGGTCAGAAACAATAGGAGGAAGGAGGCAAAATGTTTGGGGAGGACCCTGCAAAAAGGGCCAGGTCCAACACAATCCCCCACCAGCCTAAAGCCAGCGGAGACCAATCAACACCTTGAGGGCTTCACTGGTTGGGGTGATAGAACATGGACCCTGACTTGCAACTGCAGGGACACACTCCTGTTCTACGCCACTCTGTTCTCAGTTGGGTTGCTCTATCAATGCTTCCCGGGCAACCTAGGCTAACCCACGTGGGCTCCCTAGCTGCCGATGGTCAGAACCAGGCCCCATGCCATCCAGGGGCCTCTGGTCTCTGAAACCACAGTGAATCGGGGGCAGTAGCCCCAGATGCATAGCAATCTGTCTCCACTCCACTTCCAATTAGTTCAGGGAGTTTACCCTGCCACTGATCCACCAACCTACGGTACACACCCATAGGTCCACAGGGGTTGGAGGCGAGGCTCTCCTTCCCTTACCCCTCCTTCTATGGTCCCGCCACCTTCTCCTAGGAGTGGTACCATCAGAATCCAAAACTGTCAGGGCACTGGGTACAGCCATCCTTCATAATTCTCCTGCCATCCCAGAATCACCACCCAGCAACTGGCCGTCCAACCCAGGGTCATTACCCTTGGATTGCACCAGGGTCCGGGGTGGGTCTCTCCCTCCTCGAACCCCCACTCCCAGAGTTCCGCACCCCCCCAACATTGACCACACCAAGTGCCCCCCCATAAGGTCAGAGTTTACACCCTGAACCTGCCTACCCAGCCCAGAGTCACCAAACTTAGAAAGGACCATTGCCTGGTGAATCAGGACTTCCTGAGGAGCACACCTACCCCCATCAGGTCAGAGCTTACCTCCTAAACCTGACCATCCAGACCAGAGTCACCACCCTGCGGCTGGACCACTGCCTGCCAAACCAGGACTTCGGGTGGGGGGAGGGGGGCACACCTTCCCCCCACAAGGGAAACACCTTCCCTAAGGGCTGCACTAGAGTCTGGCTGGCACAGGTCTCCTGACTTCTGCCCACCTGGCAGAGCCTGGATCCCCCAGCCCAGAAATGGTATCACCAGTGTCATTCCTTGGGTGCTCTTTCTTCAGAGCTGAACCCTGACCCTCTAGGTTCTCCACTGAGGCCCTCAACCCCCCTCTCAATCCTACGCCTGTATTTCTGCCTCCTCCACTCTGGAGTGAGACTACCAGACACCAAGCCAGGTTGAACGCTATCACCAGCCAACTGCCTAAGTCCTCCTGGCAAAATGGGATACATCTCAGCAGCTAGCCCTACGGTGCAGGCTAGGTTCCCAATAAATGACTCTAACCAGATTAGCGTCATTTTTTTACGCTAAGGGGCATATTTATACTCTATTTGCACTGAATTAGCGTACTTTTTTTGTACTCTAATTCGGTGCAAAACTAACTCCATATTTATACTTTGGGGCTAGACCCGTCTAGCGCCAAATTTATGGAGTTAAAGTCATTTTTTGGAAGAGGAAACCCACCATGCCTTAATGAGATGCAAGGTAGGCATTCCCGTGCCAATAATGACTCTATGGCCTTAATGCCATATTTATACTCCCATGCAAAAATGGTGAAAGGGAGGGAGGAGGGGTCAAAAAATGGGGCAAAGCTTGCTTTGCCCCATTTTTTAAAGCCTGGGTCAGGGCAGGCGTTAGGGGACCTGTGGGTCTATTTCCATGGTGGAACACCATGGAATAAGCCCACAGGCGCCCTCCCCAAGCCCCAGGGGCACCCCCACCCACACCAGAGGGACTGGGGAGGATAGGGGACCCCATCCCAGGTATGTACAGGTAAGGTTGCATTTTATTTTTGAAAGTGCCATAGGGGCACCTGAAATGGGCCCCCATACATGGCACAGGGTGCAATGGCCATGCCCAGGGGACCCTTGTCCTTTGTGCTGGCCATTGGGGTGGTGGGTGTGACTCCTGCCTTTTCTAGGGCAGGAGTCATGTGGCATGTGGTTTAGCACCATAAAATGACGCTAATCTGGTTAGTCATTTTTTTTTACTTTAACCAGCCTAAAGTTATTTTTTCGGTGCTAAACCCTCTTCTTCTTTACTGACAGCCCCACCGACTAAAGTCATTTTATTTTACTTCAGCCTACCCTTTGCACCAGCTTGCACCATTCCATAAATATGGTGCCCGGCTGGTGCACAGAAATGGTGCAAGCCGGTGCTAAACTTTTTGGTGCAAAACTGAGTTAGTGCAGTTTTGCAGCAAAAAGTATAAATAAGGGTCAATATTTTGTAAGTGTGTGCCACTTTTTGCGTAAAAAAATGACGTTAATGCGGCACAAAAAATATATAAACCAGGGTCTAGCACCAAAGTATAAACATGGAGATAGTTTTGCACCGAATTAGAGTAAAACAAATGTCGCTAATTCGGTGCAAACAGAGTATAAATAGGCCGCAGAGTATAAATATGCCCCTAAATATGGCATTAAGGCCATAGAGTCATTTTTTGCATGGGAACGCCTACCTTGCATCTCATTAAGGCAAGGTAGGTCTCCACTTCCAAAAAATGACTTTAAATCCATAAATGTGGCGCTAGACGGGTTTAGCACCAAAGTATAAATATGGAGTTAGTTTTGCACGAATTAGAGTTAAAAAAAATGACACTAATTTGGTGCAAACAGAGTATAAATATGCCCCAAAGTGTGAAAAGTTTGGAGAAAAAAAATATTTTGTCCAACTCTGCGTGTTTCTCAGGAAGCTGTATTTGTTTTGTAAATCCCTGTTTACAAACGTTAGTAGCAAGGTAGGTGGTAGCATGGAAAAGCAGATGCACTGATGGAACACCTCCTTGACCAAATAAATGCTAGTAGCACAAATCACTTTTTATGTTACTTTTAATCACCTTTCCAGGTCAAAAACAACGTTTCGTGATGGAAAGTAAAGAGTTTAGGAACAATGGGCACTGGCTTGCGTCTCTTTTTGTGACTTTACACCAGTGTAAAGCCTTGATAAATTCGCCCCTGCTTGCTTCAGTCATGAGGCCTCCACTAACATAAAGGGAATCTTTAAATTACAACCTGTGCTCTAAGGGCCAGATGTAGCAAAGGGTTTTACCCATTCTGTGTCTATGGGAAAATATGTTCGTACATATGGCCCTTTGTTCTTAAATATTTCTGCAGGGTTTTAGCCTAAGGTATGTCATTTTCAGGGTTAGCAGCACTATTAAACGGTGCAAAAATTGCTTGTGGTGACAAAATATCATGAAAATGGTGTCCTGTTATGTTATGTTCCATTATGTTATGTCATATTTTTTCCTGTGTGCAATCTTAAAGCACACTCGACCCCAGGATATCAGCCCGCTGTGGCTAAAACAATGCTGATGCAACACTGCACCAAATTACTTGTAATTAGAAACAGTAAATGCACTTAATTGACCAACAGTGAGTGCGAAGGTGGAGGCACGAATTTAGGAATGTAGAAACAGCTAAACACTAGGGCGCATAGTGGGAGTCAGAAAGAGGAAATGGATCAGCATGCCACATTACCAATGTTAAGCATATTTCAAAAACTAACAAGAAGCTGAACACAAAGGGCGGAAAACCAATAAAAGTACTATTTGCTCTAGAGTGACTGATAAAGTGAAAGCAGAAAGAAGCAGGCAGAAGGAGGTGAGATGAATTCAATTAAGTATTTGGATGCACAAGCTGCTGAGTGCAGAATGGATGAACATAGATGAAGCAAGACCATAGTGCTGCTTCCCATGAGGGTTTAGGTAGGAGGGAAGAGGAACAGTCTCAATAGAAGGAACAGGAGACGGGTGAAGTAAAGGGAAGATGGGAAGATATTAATTGAGAGAAATAATTGAAAACAAATGATAGGAAACAGAGGCTAGAGTGACTTGTGAGTTGTTTAGATGGTGGTCAAACACAATGGGCTTTTCCAGATGGTAATTGAGGAGCCTGGTTGTCTAACTTCGATTGAAAGCAAATTCAAAATTGTTGCTGCAGCACCACAGAAGCCTTGAATGGCCATTTTTGGTTCTGGATTTCTTAATTTCATACACTTCGTAGTGCGATTCTGTAGACCTCTCAGAGTTGTGTTGCCTCCGAAACGTTTGATGGGTAAAAGATGGAAACCAGGTGTGTTCAGGAAAAATGGCTTGTAGGTAATACATTCAATGTTAAATGAAACTGAATTCCAGGAACAAGAGATTGCACAAGGGTACTGAAATCATAAGGCTGAAGAACGGCGTTCAGTTTCTCAATAAAGAATAAGGTGGACCTGGCTTTACAGACTCTTTGTTCAGCAGATTTGACCTATTTGATGATGCAACATTGTACGCAGCAAGCTACAGAAAGCTAAGCCATTGTCAATCATATTGCACAGTAGAAAAACAGAACAAAGTAAACTTGAAAATTACAAATTATTGTTCAGAGCATAACATTAAATTTGTTGTTGTTAAGGCGTGCACAGTGTGATGTGTAACAAGGTCTACCAGATCTCCACATACACACTATGTAGCAAGCTTATCCGCTTGGGTGCTCACTTAACAAATTGATGCATTATGGGAGCTGTAGTCCCTTTCTCAATTTTTCCAAACGGAACTAACGCACTTGAAAATTATTTGCAAAATGAAAGCCTGGAGCTGGATCTATGTTGTGCTGTGGACATTCAGCTTGGCAACCCTAACTACATAGGACATGTGATAGTCCTATGGAGACAGGTGCCGAATGGTAAATAAAAGGCCGAGGGCGAAGTGGAATGCAGTGTGCACAGTATTGCTGCATAAAGATATTAATTACAAAGATGAGCAGCATTGATTAGGCATGGGAAATGAAATCTGGCATTATCCAGTGTAAACCACCAAAGACTGATTGGTAATAAGCGCTCCACTGCTTTCTTCATTTAAAATAATACCACTTCTTCAGCAGAAGCCTTAAATATTATGTTAAGATGGGGCCTGAATGTTCATGCACCAGTTATGCATCCCTCAGTCTGTCCATCTCTCCGTTTGTCCCTAAATCCATTCGTCCGAACCCTGCCTATATGTACATGCATCTGTACTGTCTCACTGCATTGTGTGGAACTGTATAAGTGCGCTATGCTGTATGTACGTAGCAGTATATATGTTGGATGCTCCTGTGTATGCATAGCTGTTGCTCGTTGTGCACTGGTGCATGTAGACGAGTGGTCTGTGTTCATGGGTACCAGTATGTCTGTTGATCCGCGTGCCCCAAAGGCTTTAGGCCTGGTGATCTGAGTGCATGCTTGTAGATATGTCTGGTGTTACTTACATCTGTGCTGCTGTCCCTACGTACACTGATTTGTGCACAAACCAATATATGTACATGTGCAGCTATGTCTGAATGTGTGCATGCATGTGTAATCTGTCAAGCTGCGTATGAAAGTTATATGTTCTAGCACTCATGCACCATTTAAGAGGCAAACCTACTGACTTTGTCAAAGCCTGTTTCAATTCTGTGAGCAAAGCAGAGGTTAGAACAGCCAATTGGATTTCTAACAGTTCCAGTCTCGATACATGGAGAGAAGTCAGGGACCTGGTGGATGTCTGGGAGAAAACCAGATGCTTTAATAATACATTTAATTCTCCAAACCTAGAAGCCATATTTAAGCACATCACAGTCAGTGGGCATCTTTGACATGTACTTGGGCTTTTTTTCTGGACCTCTTGTTATGCCTGACTAGAACCCAAGCTTTTCGCATAGTGATTTACAAAAACGTCCAAAAACGTCCAGTACTTGCAAAGCATGCAAAGCACTTGATGTTGTTTCCCAAGGTATTTTTTCCCACTTCTGGCCCGTGGCTGAAAATTATTGGCGTCTGAAGTATCTAACATCAGAATTACAAGGACAGTGTGTACTTCTAGGCACTCGTTCTTGCTTGATGTAAACAGCATGAAGGAGGGCTTTGTTAAAATACCTGCAAGGCCGGGCCAAGTGTTCTTCTGTCAAGTGCCCGCTATTAAAATTAAGAACAACTGCCTGGCGGACAGCGCATTATTTTGAACATAATAAAATGGGAGAAATTAATTTAATTAAGTGCTGGCAGTCCTCTGCCCCCCCCCCCCAACACACACACACACTTTTGCGTGTGTCACCTGTGCTCAAGAATTCTCTGTGTTTGTCTGATCCTGCATCCGTTGTAATTTCATTACTGAACTACGGATGGCTATCCGAATGGATGATGTTTCCTTTTTCAGTTCAACCCAGAACAATAACTGCCTGTTATCCCTGCCCTCAACAAGACCGGATACAAAAGATTTCACTCAAGAGTTCCCGTTTTTGCTTTTCGTATCCTTGCTAGTCTGCATGCTATCATCATTTGCATTTAGAACAAACAAACATGTCGTCCTTGCATTCTTGCATCTCAAAAGGATAGTATCGAATGTTTAATCACTGTTATAATTTCACAACTAATCGTTGAACACTTTGGAAATGTATAACTTTAAAGAAAATGAAAATATTATGAAACCCTGACAATGCAGTCGTCTGCGTGATATATGCAGCAGCCTGTGTTTGTTTTGATATACTAATACTAGGTTAAAAAAACCTCTTAAAAACAGAACCAAAAATAAGTGTTGTTCTACTGAACATCGAACCCAAGAATGTTGATGTACAAGAATATTATTACAGTATAAGGAGGCACAATATATAGACAGGTAAGTGCATGTAGGGAAACATAGATGTATTATTCCTAACTCCACATCTAATTATCTTGAAGATATATTTACCACCGAAGTACATATATGTGTAGTCAAGTATAGATAACTTACACTAACTTCTATATAATATTTTGGATTCAATATTTTGCCTTCAATATTTGCAGGCGTCCATAGCCTGGATTTGATATTCACGCTGCACACCAAATAAGCACTGTCAGAATTCTCTCCTCTTTGGACAGTCGGGTCCATGCAAACTCAAGAGTGGTTGCATAAAACTAATATCATCGAACATTAGTGCGAGTTTCAAATATAATGAAACCACATTACCTATAACCAAAGTGATGGGACCTGCAAGTATGTTTAAGCTTCTGAGAATGACCTCCACCAAGTACTTGAGCATCCTTTTAGATGTGGTCTTAGGTGTAACTAGATCTTGATTCATTTTGACAAAATGTAAGCAGCCTTTCCCTGCATGTAAAAAGAATTCCTTAGCAGGCTGTGATGAGAAATCACTGTGTTTGTCCTGTATAACAGCTAACAATGTTCCTAAACGGATACGAAACACCTAAAAAAATACACACTGAAAGGAATAGCAATGATACAACCATATACATTTTAGACCATGCTCCAATCAAATGACTTCTGTAGTCTTTGCACTTTGAATAGCAAAATATTGCCTCTGTAGTAGTTTCTCGAGTATATCTGTAAGCTGATTATACCATGGAAGCCAGACCTGTGTTCTAGAGTTCAGGGCCAGCAGAATATCATCTTCATCAGCTTTTAATAGCAGAGACGGCCAGAAGATCCCAATTCTTCTAACACTATTGACAAACTGCATTAACCAGCATCCTGGCAGATCTTACCTTTCTATTGCAGTAAGGGTAGTGCACCAGCTCTGGGGGGAGGCAGCAAAAGTGCCATCTCTTAGGAGATAGGGTGCTGAGCTAGTCTCCTCCTCTCATTCAACACTCAACAGTGATCCAACACTGAATCCCTTTTTAGCAAATCTGCCCCCCTATTAGATTGAGTGCTCAAACCCTATTACAGTTCAAGTCATTCAAATAGTGACATGAATAAGCTTGACACAGTCAAGTCGCACTGTAGATTTTTGCTCGTGAAGTCAGCCTGATCCAGCAAACACTACAAAAACTTCTCAAAGTACCCATAGTTCATCACTAGCAGTACTTCTGCACTAATATTCTGGCACTGTCACAAAAAAAAATGTATGCAAGTATAATTTCTGTTGTCACTTTTTAAGAAAGATCAGCGAGGAAAGCACTTTCACACCAACTTCGTGTGAGTCACTGTATAACACAAATCCAGAAACTCCCAGAGAAGAAGCTAAGGAAGGTATGTACTCGCACATAAAATGTTATGGAGTCACCAGATCTTAAGTACTCAAAAAACACTTGTCTAAAACCTGTCAGTAGTAGTAAAGTTTGCACTTTGCGGAGATTACAAGGGCTTCGCACTTAACCGCCCTCAAGTTCAACAGTTGCCTGTCTGTAAATGACAAAGCTATCTTTGAAATAAATGTAAGCAGGTCGCCACTTTCATAGTATGTATGCATTTTTTTCCATAGTTGTGACACCTGAGGAAAGAGTAGTGGATGCGCTCAAGGAAATGTCAGACATGTTAGCCGTCAAAGGTGGGTAGAGTGGGCATTATGCCCCAGTCCCAAGCTTTTTCAGGGCCCCATACTCGAGCTACAAAATTAGTTCCTAGATATTGAAGCTGCCCTCTTTATTAATGACCATGCACCTAGCACCAGGTGGTGCCAGAGCTGCTGTGTTTTCTTATTCCCTGCAGAATGTTTAGGGGCATATTTATAAGCCCCTAGCGGCACCTTGTGCCACATTTGCAGCATTTATTTTGACGCAAATGTGGGGTTAAGATGACATTTCCCAAGCGCCATATTTACAAAGTGGTGCAATGCTTGCATTGTGCCACTCTGTAAACTCTTGCGCCACATTATGCCTGCGCCAGGCATAATGTATACAAGGAGGGTGTTCCCCTGTTGGGGGGCTGAAAAAATGGTGCAAGGAAATCTAAGAGATTTCCTTGCGGCATTGTTTTGCACTTTTAACATCTGCTCAGAGCAGGTGTTAAAAAAGGACATACCATCATTTACAATGGGCCCCTATGTACTCTGCAGGAGTAGCAGCAACATTTCGGTGCTACTCCTGCAGAGTACATCAATAGCGTCATATATTCTGACGCTATTGCCCCCTACCCTGCACCATGGTGCACCATATTTTAAATACGTTGCACACATGGTGGCGGTAGGGGGTGCAAAGAGTGGTGCTGAGCTGGATGCAGCGCCACTTTCTTTAAATCTGCCCCTTATTTTTTAATTCAAAAACACATGCTCATTCTGTGTGGTGTCATCACCATGCTTGCCCGCACTACTGCACATACACCTAAGTGAGTCAGGCGCAAGTGTTTAGAACAGTTCCACTGTTTTACAATGTGGGAGAGAAACAAAACCTTCACATACAAAATTCATTGGCATGGGAAAAAAATGAAACTATGGACTCGCCTGAATGGGAGAAAGACGCTTGCTACTGTTGTTATGTATGAGAAGCATAACCTTGCCTCGCATAGGCTTGTTTTTTTTATACATCAAAGCTGTAAAAGCCCAGTATGGATAACTGTACTGAGTGGTGATACGCACATCATCAAAGAGCAGGTTTTGTGGAATTCTGTGGATGGTCTTGGTAACATTGGCCTTTTCTGTGTCTGCTTCAGCGCAGATCTCCTGATTCAACAAATAATTTTCAACCTAACTGGAGTAGTATTTTAATTTATTTATTTTCTTAAGTAGTCAGTATATATCTGCTGTTTTATATAGTGCGCACATGGGAACAACACTTCATTAAGTACATTTGCAGACACTCACGTTCTAACAGCTGTCGAACAGTTGTCTGTGTTCACTACAAATTGCAGGGCTGGTTTCTCTTTTAGGGCTGAGGGGCTGTGCCCCTCTGAAATTCCTACACATTTATATAAAAAATATGAAATAGATCAATTTGTTTTCGTATCTCTAAACAAATAAATGCATTTAAGTTTGGGCTGTTTGTCACAGGCTGCCTGCCCCGCCTCGCTTTGAAACATGAGCTGGAAGCCATGCAGTAAATCAGATTTCTACACTGTGACACATGATGCAGAGATGACTGCTCTGAGTCCTTCATTTCCATTGTGGTCTATGGCAGCATCCACTAAAGGCCAGTGACACTTTTAGGGTCATGATTTTGGGCACCAGAGTCTTCATCCGTCATTAGCAGACACAGATCCCACCCTTTCCACATTTGTCATGCAGTAAGAGTGGATGCAAGCACATGTGATTTAGTGCCTTGTCTTTGGTAACAGTGTAGCTAATCTTGTGTTATTTTTAATATACTGCTTCCCCTTGTCACACTAACATCCCCCATGTGACCCCCAGGACCTGGCTGCAAATTGCTGGATCATTTAGAAGTGGAGCAGCTGTATTTGTTTCTCGTGAAACTGTTCCAAAAGACAAGCAGGGTTCTTGCTCCCTTGCGAAATCGATCCAAATATCCGAGTCAATCGCAAGGGGAGAAATACGTGCTTACTGTAAAGGTAGTCATCTTCTGTATGCTGTTAAAACTGGCCCTATCTTCATTCCCCTAATGCACAAACATGAATTGATATGCAAACAATGAATGTTAGAATGTGTGCAAGGTATGTCAGCCATTTAGTTTCTCTTATTTCACATGTTTTACTTAATGTTGCGTCTCCCAAGAGAGCTAGCTGTTTCATCATTCTGTGTTTCTGTGCATTGTATTACTATTGCATAGTGCATACTTTGACTTGTGCCAGGTGTTTGAGTGGCTTTGAATGAGAGCACTGGTGCTGAGGCTGAAGGCAAAGCTAAGTGCTTGACAGTGGGTTGGTCTCTCTGCAGAGAACACAGATCAATGGTCATGTATTCCAGTTGCAAATTTAATTCAGAGTAAATGTGTGTTAAGGGGTGCGTAGAGGTCAAAATGTTTAGAAGGCAAAAGCAAAATGAAATAAAGTGCTTAAATGCGAATGAGCGCAGTGTATGTTTGGGGTGGTAAAATGATGGAGATGCGAAGGAGTGCATTCAGGAGAGAGGGAAAAGAGGGTGTTGAAGAGGAAAGCAAGGAGGTTGAAAATGTGCAAATGAACGAGACTTGAAGAAAAAAAGCATACATATCTAACGTACAGCACACATAACTGAAGACCACCCTCCTTCCATAAGCCTCAATAATATTTAATTCACAGTCTCACAATTTCAGAATTGAAACATTTACAATGTTAGTTATTTATAACTAATCACTGTTGTTACTCATTTATCTCAAACAGCTAACAACCATTGACAAAGCCAATAGTACTGATAGGTTTCAGGTGTATGTCAGTTGTTGTGTTATATTTCTGGATGCAATAACATCTCAGAGAGAAACTAAAATACAGGCCGGGTGGCACACTATGTAAACCACAGAAATATATGTTACATGTTCCCTTTTTAGAGAGCCCCCACTATTTTCATCCCACTTAAAGATCTGTCTGCACATATTTCTGTATGATTGATTGTAGCCAGCAGCTGTGGGTGCTTCCTGATGCCTGGTTAGAGCAGTTTCTTCCAAAGCTGATGCTGCATGCAGTGCAAGACACTGGGCAAGCACACACTTTATAGGGTCTGAAGTTGTTGCGGTGTACAATTTGCACATTAAAGTAACTGTTGAATGTATCAATGCAGTACGATATGGGGTAGTTCTTAATGTGTTTAGTATTTTAAGACTGTACGTTCCCACGGCTTTATAAATCTTGCTTTCTCACTAAATTCAAATACATCATTTGTTAATCCTTTTTCAATTGTTTCTTGGGAGTTGCCTTGGACCCCACGTTTGTCCATTAAGCTTGCTCGCTTCACTCGCTACATAAAAGTCCTACCCAACTTTTACGCCCTACCACTTTGAAATGTAAGCAGCCGCCACTGAAAAATTGAGCTTCACATGATGCACATACACCAACAATATTATAAAAAAGAATCATTCGTACCATGTGAACTCTGACAAAGATGTTGTCTTCGAGAGTGAGAAATGGAACAGTGATCCACATGTCCTCAAAATCCTTGTCCTTGTACAGCATCATCGATACAGAGAAGTTCCCATCTTCTGTGTTTAGAGTGATGGTTCTGTAGACAAAATACAGAGATGTTTATTCTTTTAGATTTCAGAGCATTACCTGGGATTGATAATTCTATTTTTACGAGTCAAGTGCTTAATTTGTACAGGTGGTTGGAGGTGGTGGGCAGTCAATGTGGGTACAGAGAATTATTTTTTCATAATCAAACACAGAGCAAGAGAGAGAAAGGCAGAAATGGTGGGAAAGCTGCAGTGTATGACCGCAAAACAGGGGCAAAGGGAGAAAGCAGTGATAAAAACTAACATGAAGGAGTGAGATAAAGAGACAGGAATTGTTGGATGGGGAAGAAAGATCCATGAGCAGGAAGACTAGGTAGCCTTGGAATTCAGCAACCCAGGCGATCTAGCAAAGGAAACATCCTTTAAAATACCTTAACAAGAGAAAGACATATATACAGGGATTACAGAATCCCATGTATTCTAAAGAATTTAGAGACAGGGTTTTGTATAGGGAGCGCAGAATTCTATGTATTATATTGAAATAAGGCAGGTGTATGCTCTTTTCTGATTTTGGGAAAGAAGGGAAGATGAGAACAAAAAAAAGCAAAGACCACCAAGGAGCCAAGAGCACACTCCCACAGCGAACCTTAGACACAGGAAAAATTCCCAGGTAATCAATAACAGTAATGGACCATATGGAGTATCAGGATACATAGTGGACAGTTTGTGTGTCAAGAGACCTACTGCATGACAAAGATACAACAGATCATGTAACACAACAGAAATTGCTTCACAAAGCTATTTATTTACCCTATTTCCTTGGCTCACAAGAGACTCATTAAGGCATGCATGCACTAAGGGTCAACCGCCCTGCCCCAAAAAAATACCTGAAAGGTTGCCAGTTTCCAGCCATGTGGAATAATTATGAACGTGATACATAAAAAAAGCATAATTTTCTTTATTTGAATATCTCTGAGTGACAACACAAAACAACGGCACTTTGTGGAAAACTTCACCATTCCATAATTTCTTCCTTGGATTACCCTTATCCAGAGATGTTTGCAATGCTTAATTTTTGACAGTGGTTATAATTGGTAAGTGGGGCCCTCATTTTTGGGGACGTGGACTTACGTCTCATTATGAGACTTTGACACAGATCAAGAGTAAAGAGAGAAAAATGAAAGAAGAAATAAGCAGAAGATGGGAAACAGAGACAAATGAAGAAAACAGGGATGAAAAGGAACCTGCAAGAATGAGGTAGAGACAGAAAGTGTAGGGTGGAGTTATAGTTATCTTAAGGCTTGAGTTATAGTTACTTGAGATAACTACAACTGCTGAATTTTTTTGGTTTTGAGTGTGTAAAATCTGAACCTAACTCTAACATATCTGTAACCTGTGGGTGTAAAAAAGCGTGTGTTTCCCATGTTACTTCTCAAAGGACTTTTGAACACTACTACAGCCTGATCCATTGGATGGAATTACACCAAATTTGTAGTTTTTGAGATATTAAAGGCAAAATAAACTTGTATATATAGAGCCACAGATCCTTTGCGATGTATACACGAATAATGATGAGCTTGTACAGGGAAAATCACAGCTTTCATTGGTTGCCAACACTTCAACCAGAAAGTGTTGGGAGTCATCTTGGGATTCCACTTCAGCCAAGTCCCAACAAAAAAGTCAAACATGAAGGAAAAGGGGCCAGGGTAAAGACACCCTGACCCCTTACTCTGGTGCTGGGACACTAGAAGGACCCTGTCAGAGCAAAACAATTATTAAGAAAACATTTTATAGCAAATTTGCGACATCATCATGAATTCACAGTAATAATTAAAAAAAAAACAAGCATGGTCACCTGTGCTTGTTTTTTAATAAGCCTCCGGGTGGGCCAGGACCTGAAAGCATTGAAAACATAAGGAGGGGACGCATGGAGCCCCTCTCCAGGGCTCATATTTATCCTGGGGACCGCCACCCTGCCAGGGCTTTGTTCATATTACATGCCAATGGCCATCTGGCTAGAAGTACATTGATGCAGTGTGGCCACGTAGCCCCAGGGACAGGCACCTCCCCAGGGCTGATTATAATAATAACTGAGGAGACCATTTCAGACCCCCTGCCTCGAGGACTGCCCATCTCCCTGGGGCTAATTAGCTAATTCAGGCGGAGGCCGCACAGCCCCCCCCCCCCCACAGCCCTGGAGGCTGCCACCTCCCCAGGGCAAAATGTTTAAATCAATGTGGTGGGGCCATCTGGCCCCCACCGTAGCCTCAGAGGATGCCACCTCCCCGGGGCACAAACTAAAATTTTTCTCCCTCACCATGCACTGCTAATTACCCCACAAATTACAGCACTCCTGACATCTTTGGTAACATCATTAATAATCTCACTGTAACATCTGTGACATTTTTGATCAGATAACTGTGCATGGTGGGAGCGCGAGCTATAGATACCTTAGGGTGCGAGTTATATTCACTTGAAATTTCTATGGCTTTGTACGTTTAACATGTGAGCCTAACTATAACGTCCCTATAACCTTTGGGTATTTCAAATTAATTTTAAAGATTTTTTTAATTCTATTTATTACATATATATATATATTATTTTTTTTTCCCACAAAAACTAGTGATACGCTGCACTCCAGGAAAGTGTCTGTACAAAATTATTTAATCACTTTAACCACCACCAATGCGTTTCGACTCCCAAGTCTTGCCAACATGACACTTTCCTCAAGTGCAGTGTATCATGAGTTTTTGTGTAAAAAATAAACGAAGGAAGGTCCGTTCCTGATGCTAGCACCAGCCTGGAGAAAGCGCACTGCAAGGGACCGCTTTGTGTGATTATAATATATATAATTCACCAGTAGATAGTTATAGTTAGGACAATGTTTCCACAGAAAAAGCCCTTTTTTGACTTGCCTATATCTTTGGCACCGTCTTCTGAATCTCCACTAATTGTTTTTTAAAAAGTGTGGCAGTGATTCTTGTTGCACATAAAAAGTTTAGTGGTAATTTGTCAATCAGGAGCCGAGAAAAAGGGTGTTCCAAAAAACGTGCGTTTCCCTTGTAAATTCCCTTAGGAGTCCTTGAACACGACTACAGCCCGAACACTGTGTGGTATTACACCAAATGTGGCAGAAAGTTAGCTTTTCATACGCTTTTGCTTCTTTGCTGTAAATCCTTTTAGTAGTATTCGCGAAAGTAAAGGAAATCCAAATTTGTATATCACTGGCTGCGACGACTTCTAAAATAATGACAAATTTGTGCAGGGAAATGCAGAGTTCTGATTTTCTGCCAGCTCTTTAAATCAAGAAGTGTTGGCAGCCATCTTGTGACTTGGCTTCAGCCGAGTCCCACAAAAAAAGTGAAAAAAAAACACAAGAAGCCAGGGCAGAGTCACCCTGGCCCCTTAGCTCTGGTGCTAACCATGTCAGTATCATGAGTGATGTAAAATGTGAGGTCATAAGCAGTGCATTACGGCGACGCAAGTTATAGTTAGCTCGGGTAACTATAACTGCTGAATTTCTATGGTTTTGTAATTGTGAAGTGTCCGCCTACTATAGCGTCCCTGTAACCTTTGTGTTTTTTAATTGAATTTCTATGTTAGTTTTTTAGTAGATAGATAGATAGATAGATAGATAGATAGATAGATAGATAGATAGATAGATAGATAGATAGATAGATAGATATTTTATTTTACAAATTAAGCACTGGATCTTTGCATCCACCTCTTTTAAAATTTAGGCCTATAAGCTGACCTTACCTGATATCAACGCTAATCCGGTTCTCCCCATTTGGCTGCTGTACCATGTAATTAATAGGGTACCGACAAGCAAACGTGATATTGATGTATGATCTTGTGACAATATCGGAGGAGTTGCTATGTATTGTGTTTATAAACACAATATGTGAGTCATCTGAGGCCTGCACCAAAAAGAAAAAAACACTTGATCACTTATGATAAGCAATAATTGAAATCAGATTTTGTGATACATAATAGCAGTTTGAATATGACAATTAAATGCACATTTGGAATGATCAATGTTATTTTGTCCGAAAAGCGCCAAGGCTTTGTCTCAAAGTTCAGTCCTACGTATGGCCATAACTGGTAAACATGGACAGTTGCAAAACAGAGGACGAATCAGTTGTGCCCAATGGAGCTAACTGATTTAGTCTCTATTAGCTAAATATTTTGGGACAAGTACTGCCCTATTTAGGGTTGAGCGATCTTTACTTGTTCACAATGGCTACTGCGTGCAGTGACAAAACTTCATCCTACTTTGGGAGTTTGTTTTCAGAAAACAAAAAACTTTGTCTTGCGGGCGCATGACTCATTACCCTTACTTAGCACAAGACTACAGACCCCCGCCTGCTTAGAATAAACATGCATTTATTTGTACGAATCACTTTGAAAGACGGATGTTGCCCACTTAGACAAGAACAATACACCCCCACCCCACAAACTACTTCTTCCTTCCCTGTTCTTTTTTTCTAGGGCTATCTGGACAGAATAGACAAGACTTGAACAGCTCCTGGAAGTTAGGTCTGGTCTTCTCGTAGACAGAGGCAAATGAAATGCCGTGTGAAAATAGGGCCTTCCCAGCAACCCCTTGAAGGAACCTAGGCACCCATCTGATTTTCTGAACCTTTCAGACTTAGAGACTTCGATAGACTTTGGGTCATGGCCCCCCCGCCAGACTTTAGCTAATAAGCTGATGCTTCAATACAACTTGGAGGTGCACCTCCTTGACACAGGCCTTTATGGACCATGCTGCTTCCATAATGTAGTTCTGAGTTCTGCCCATTTCCTCCTGCCCCCTGCTGTATAACTGCTACCCTCACCTACTGCTCCTGCTTCTGATTTTGCATACCTGGAAGACTCCAGCCATCATTCGATGTTAAGCGATAAAGACACAGCGCCTTGAAACCCTCTCTACCTTTCCCCAAAGGCTGCTGCAAAAGACTACTGCTACAAGTGCACTGGTGCACCTGAAACCATACTCCCTCCCAGCACCACTTTTTGTTATTTTCTTCACTGCTGACCTGGAGCTTTGAAGCAGCCTAGTTCCTAGTTTGCTTGTCAGCCAGCCAAAGGAAAGAAATCTGTGCAGCTAGGACCAGCCCTTTGTAACACTGTGCTTGAACTGATAGCAGTGGATTGGACTCTTAGGCCCATATTTATACTTTTTTTGCATCGCATTTGCGTCATTTTGTTTTACGCAAATGTGGTGGAAACTTGACTCCATATTTATATTTTGACGTAAGCCAAGTCTAACGTCAAAATATTTTGGGTTGCACCATTTTTTAGATGCATTAACCTTCCTTGCGTCAATGAGATGCAAGGTAGGCGTTCCCATCTAAAAAGTGGTGCTATCCTCATAGCCCCATATTTATCCTCCCAAGCTAAAATGACGCATGGGTAGGACGAGCAGCCAAATAATGGTTCAAAGCTTGCTTTGCACCATTATTTAACACCTGGGTCAGACCAGGCGTAAAGGGGACATGTGTACCCATTTCCATGGTCAGACAACGTGGAATGGGTCCACAGGTGCCCGCCCCAAGCCCCAGGAACACCCCCACCTACACCAGAGGGGCACCGCAGGATAGGGGACCCCATCTTAGGTAAGTAGGGTAAGTAGTGGTAAGTATTTTTAAAACGTTTTTAAAGTGCCATTGGGAGTCCTGAAATGCCCCCCTCTGACATGGCATTGGGTGCAATGGCCATGCCCAGGGGACTCTTGTCCCCTTTGCTGGCCATTGGGGTGGTGAGCATGACTCCCATCTTTTATAAGACAAGAGACACGTGGTATGGATGGTTTTACATCAGAAAATGACACTAGGCTGGTTAAAGGCATTATTTTTGCTTCTAACCAGCCTAGCGTCATTTTTTGATGCAAAACCCCCTTCTCCCATACCGCCACCACCACCCGGCTAACGTCATTTTTTTTACACTAGCCCACCCTTTGCACAAGCTTGTGGGATTCCATACATTTGGTGCCTGGCTAGCGCTCTGAAATGATGCAAGCCGGAGCTATACCTTTTGACGCTAAACTGCGTTTGCACAGTTTTGCTTCTAAGTTGCCCCTCTCCATCATCGAGGTAGATCCCTATTAAGCAAAGAACATTGGATCCCTGCCCCTCCCGACTGCAACATTTTGGGGACCGACAATACCTAACTCTTTACCAGGAGACAGCCTAATCTTACCTGGCCACAGTAGATCACTTTTCCAAATTCTGCCTTTTGTAGGTTGCAAGATACACTTAGAGATGATTGCGTTTTGTTTTCAATGCACATTCAGCGTTCACATAACTGTACATTTATGATATGTCCGCGCTGGCAAGAGGATGCTGATCCTTCATATTACAGTTTTGTGATTACAGTGAGTTAGCAATCTGTATATCTATACAAATATTTTGGAACCATTCCACCATTCTAGGAACTGCATTACCACTGTGCTGTGTTATTACTTTCAGGGCTGTACCAGTGTTCAGGATCACTTGGTGTTTGGTGTGCCTTCTATTATTATATCCTTGTTCGCCCTGTAAATATTGGTAAATATTTTGAGACAATGGGCCTGCCAACACTGCCATGGAAAGGCTGGAGGTAAGGGGGGCTCGGGGTGCCCCTGGGGGCCCTGGCGCCGGGTACCCCAGGTACAGCCCCAATGCGCATTTCACTGCCCGAATTTCGGGCAGTGAAATGCGTGATGGGTGCTGCTGCACCCGCTGCACATCAACATCGCTGCCGGCTCTATTATGAGCCGGCAGCGATGTTGATGTGACTTTTCTGCTGAGCCAGTGGATGGAAGAAAAAACAACAGATGATGGACGGAATGCAGAACAAATCAAACATTCACCCCCCTAGTCACAGATCTGGGTTTAATCCATCAGTTTTTTTGCTTGCCATGCCATTTCAGTTTAGACCCAGCCATATGCAAATCAGTCTTGACCCTGTTCCCCATGGGAACAGTCCAGCCCAAATTGCCAGGCCAGGTTTTCCCTGGACCAGAAACAAGCATCCTGGGACCAGTTTCAGGGTATCACCCTTTAACAGCCGGGCTAGCTTGAATCTGGTGGCATAGCAAGCACGGGACCCACGTCTGGGCATACCCTTCCCACTTGGGGCAACAAATGCAAAAACAACAGATGATGGACGGAATGCAGAACAAATCAAACATTCACCCCAGTCCCAGATCTGGGTTTAATCCATCAGTTTTTTTGCTTACCATGCCATTCCAGTTTAGACCCAGCCATATGCAAATCAGTCTTGACCCTGTTCCCCATGGGAACAGTCCAGCCTGAACTGCCAGGCCAGGTTTTCTCAGGACCAGAAACAAGCATCCTGGGACCGGTTTCAGGGTATCACCCTTCCCAGGATTCATCAGCCAGGCTAGCTTGAATCCAGTGGCGCAGCAAGCAAGGGACCCACATCTGGCATACCCCTGCCACGTAGGGCGCACAAAGCAACATCACAAAACAAAATAAAATGGTGGATGGAGTGTTGAAACTTTTCAAACACTCACCCCCAATCACAGATCTGGGTTTAATCCATTGTTATTTCACTCATCACGTCACCCCAGTTTGGACCCAGCCATATGCAAATCAGTCTTGACCCTGTTCCCCATGGGAACAGTCAGCCCGAACTGCTACGACAGGTCCTCCCTGAACAGGAAACAAGCATCCTGGGACCAGTTTCAAAGTATCACCCTTCATCAGCCAGGCTAGCTTGAATCCAGTGGCGCAGCGAGCAAGGAACCCACATCTGGGCATACCCCTGCCACTTAGGGCACACAAAGCAACATCACAAAACAAAATAAAATGATGGACGGAGTGTTGAAACTTTTCAAACACTCACCCCCAGTCACAGATCTGGGTTTAATCCATCGTTATTTTGCTCGCCACGTCACCCCAGTTTGGACCCAGCCATATGCAAATCAGTCTTGCCCCTTTTCCCCATGGGAACAGTACAGCCCGAACTGCTAGGCCAGGTCCTTCCTGGACAGGAAACAAGCATCCTGGGACCGATTTCAGACGTGGGTCCCTTGCTCACTGTGCCACTGGATTCAAGCTAGCCTTGCTGATGAAGGGTGAAACCCTGAAACTGGTCCCAGGATGCTTGTTTCTGGTTCAGTGAAGACCTGGCTTGGCAGTTTGGGCTGGACTGTTCCCATGAGGAACAGGGTCAAGACTTATTTGCACATGGCTGGGTCCAAACTGGGGTGGCATGGTGAGCAAGAGAGTGAGGGATTAAACCCAGATCTGTGACTGGGGGTGAGTGTTTGCATTGTTCACTCGTCCTTCATCCTTATGTGTTGCTATAGATGGAGAATCACCAAACAGTAAAAAAAAAAAAACACTGACAAAGTCCTATCTTGGGGAAGAAATCTGTTGGCTGGGCTGATGTTGAATGATTATTAAAGGAATAAAGAAAAAATATAGATTGAAACAAAATATCATGGTTACTACTTCATCGGATTTTTAAGAAGGTCTGTATTTTCATCTGATGTCTCTCAAGAAACGTTTTAGTATTAATGGATTTTTAAACATTCAAAGAAAAGGTTTTTGGAGTTGCTTAGTACTCCCTTTTATGTATGGATGTTGACACTACATGACCTTGTAGCACTTACAGCCATTGGGGAAGACTTTCTGCATGGTTCTTGACTTTCTAGCTGTGCAAACTTATAATAGTTATCCCTTTTAAGTCTGAGTTACAATGGTTGTATTCTCTGTGGTACTTGAGGATGGTTCACTGAGTCAACTCATGGAGTCTTTGTGTTGTGTGTTTTGTGTTTGAGTGACCTTTGATAACTTAGTGTTTCTATCATTACGTAGAGGTGAATGGTGTTATTAAGGGCCACCTCATAACAAACAATATGGGTCTGTCGCTCTGTAAATGAGGATGAAGATGGACTATGAACAAATTCTGTTGTATCCGTGAGCGCTGGTACATGTGGTGTCACGCGTGAGGATAACTGTACTACTGAGGAACATTGCTTTGCCAATAAATGAAGGAATGAAAAAACATTAGTATAGCCAGACCAGCTGCTTCTAACTGAAGAGTCCCAGTGCTAGAATTAGCAGAGTAACCTATCACTACTGCACCTCCCTAAAAAGAAAAGACTTTAGGCAAGATTTAAATAATGATTCCAAGTTGGTATCTCGCAACGTTATCAGCAGCAACTTCGACACCTTAGCCGCCAATAGGGAGAAGGATCGCCCACCGATTCTAGTTTTGCAGACTCTGTGGATCCCAACCATACGAGTGTGGTAATATGTCCTCTAATTTAAAGAGCTGTTGTTGTGATTAAAATAAAAAAAGGTAAGCTCCTATGAAACCTGTGCAAACAAAGGCCGCTATAAAATATTGCCTGATAACTCTCCTCCACGGTAATTACCCTTTCCACGCTTGAAAGGAAAGAACGTTGCATGCATGACTCTGTTGCAAGCCTTGTCTATCAAGACTTTATGATGGTGCAAGAACAATAACTCAGATATGTCTTAGTTCACCTCCTGGACGATATCACTGCTCAGAGGTACTAAGCCTCCTCTGAAACATCTTGTTGGCTTTATTGACCAGGATCATTGCTGCTCAAGCAGCCATACTTCAAACCTCTTGAACTAGTCTTAATAGTCAGCCATATTTTTGTACTTCTTTAAGTTCATTTAGACAACAAAGGTTCTGAGTCTTGGCTGCATGTTTCAATAAATTATGCCTTTGAAAAACAAAGAACAAAGCAGGCAGAGTACTACTCTAGCCTCCATTTCGATGTCTTCAAACAGAAAGAAAAGAATGACATTGTTCAGACTCATGGCAGAGGATGATGCCGGGGGAACGACCAGGGTGATAAATGTGCACTAATGACAACAGAAAGCTGAGGCTATGGAGTCCGGCTATTCAGACAGCGTGGAATGTCTAACACCACATTTCCATATGAATTCATGGATTTTGCTTTTAAGACTTTTGAGAAGCTCCAAAGCAAAGTTATATTTGAAGTGAACACAGGAGAACAAACGGCAAAGCCATGGGTTCTTATAGGTCGTGAAGATGGAACAAAAGCAGCAATAAATTGTAAACTCCCCTCTGATGCTTCCGGATGTGGTGGTCACATCTTGAAACACCATACGATGCCTTTCTTTTTTCCCCTTCGCATCTATGTCTTTTCAATAGTATTTGTAGAGTTTAGGTAAGGCTGTGAGAGGAACGTTTTTCTGTCTGAAAGTCTGGCATTTTGTGTCCTTGTGTGAGCCTAATTCTGTTCTGCTGCCCACGCTATCTTGGTGTCACTAGAGTGAGATTGTAATTAGTTATATTAGGCTATGCGTTTTCAGAGAGAACATTTGTTGAAGGACTGTTGTCATTTTGAAAGAGCTTGAAATATATGGACTAAGTAGGAAAAAACCCAGAGCTGCCTCTGTCAATTTGAAAAAAAGCTCCCAAGGGACAGAGTATTTCTTTTTTACCTCTGAAGCTGTTTGGGAGAGAATTTCCATTATCATAACGCGAGGAGTATCTACAGGAATGCCAGGGACAGGTGGGATGGATGGACTGGATGACCTTCTTGAGCCTTTGAACACACTTGATGCATACAAATGGGCATTGTGAGCAGTCTACACTGCTGTGAAGTACATCATGGTCCATGTAACCTTTATGCGACATGATCATTACAGCCATATCCTACATTCTCCCAGGTGTGGGACCCCTCTTCAGTATAAGTTCTTAATGAATGTGCAGATTAATTGCCGGTAATCTTCACTACTCCTATTACCCTTCCTTGTCTCAGTACGTACAGCATGAGGTCATCCAATTTCCCCCCCGGCATCATGCGGCCTAGCCAAAACCAACGAAATACCCACATTTCCTCCCATATCCTCCCCTCCCCAGCAGAAACCACCTGTTTACCTGGCTTGGTCCTGCTCTGTTTTTCCAAAGTTGTGAGTTTACAGATATTTTTGATTTTCAGCTGCAGCACACACAACAATAATATAAGTATTTGATAGGCCAGTGTAGAAATGGGTTGAGAGCCAAAGTGGATGCCTGTGGTCTGGAGTGCACATCTGTCCTTTTCTAAACATGACTACCATCAACACACTGGGCTGTGGAGGACTAACAGTGGTGACAGCAACTGATCATACCTGCAGGACTGGCCTTTTTACACATTGCCTATACAGGGAGAGTTGCTTACTGGCCTTGTCTTTTTAAGGTTGTCTGCCAGTCATCTATAACCAGGACCATGTGGGACATGGATGACACCTGTGTGTTGAGACTGTGTGATGGGTGACTATCACCACATACAAGTTGACTTTGGATCTCCTGTGCATGGATGGTTTGCAAGATGAAGGTTGAATGGAGCCTGCCTGAGAGTAATGTGAATTGCCAGGCTTCTCCTACATTCCTGAACTCATTTGAAATGTACCATTCTATAGTGTGTGGATGACGAAAAAAAGAGGGTCTTTTTAAAGTACAGGGACAGAACTTGCGTCTTCTAGCTCCATTTGCCCCCAGAGGTGTTACCCCCAACAAGTTCTGAGGTACATTTGTGAAGAAGGCTCTGCCTCTTTTGAGTCTTTGTTTTGTGCCTAACTGACAGAGAGCTTTCAGCCCCACCCCTGCTTCATCCTGACAATGGAGAGCAAAGACAGTAGCTTGACCAGTTTGGGAACAATACATACAAAGTCAAGAACCTTGTAAAACCAGTCCCAGAGCTTGGCCTGTGGAATCCTGTGACATGTGTTAGAGGAAGTTCAAGAGTCTTACTTTAGAATTAGATGAGCTAATAAGAATATGATGAGGTAAGGGGATGAGAATGTTGAGGAGAGAGAATTAATGGAGCTGGCAGTTGAAAGGGGCTGAGGTGCTTGAATAAAGACTTACCTCTTCTCAACTGGTATTCTCTGTGTTCTTGGATGAAGACAAGACACCATAACTCTACATTCCCTTTCTGCAAACTGAGCTAGATATAGGGCAAAACTCCCCAGTCATTGTGCCAGGGTTATGGATCCCTGAATGTTTACGTCCATTGCCAGGTTGGAGTGCAGGAATCAGAAAGATTGTCATCTTGCTACAATTCCAATGTGGAATGAACACACTGACTGTCCGGGAAAGATTTCGGAAGTACTCTTGCAAGAAGGAAATGCTGCCTAGAAGTTTGACCATTGCACCCAGGGAAGGATTTGAACCACCAATCCATACTGTGAGATCTGGTGACACTCGTTCCCCTCGCAGGGTGCCCAGGAGTAGGGTGATGTGCTCCAACGATCTGTGCTTGCAAGTGCACATGGAGCTAGAGATCCTCCTACCCAGCTCACAGATTGCAGAAAGTTGCTGGTGAGGCCTTTCATGACTATGAAGGACAAACTGGACAATAAAGTGTCCTGGAAAGCTTGGCATGAAGAAGATCACACCCACTGTCAACAGTTTTATCTCAAGACAACAAAATGCTTTAATTTGATTGGCACTACGAAGGATCTCAACCACATTCAGTGGTGACACATCCATCCCGAACAAGACCACCACTGTGACAAGGAACATTTTCTTTGCTTTGTATGGGTGGTGGGCTTGAACTTTTAAACTGGCAGGAGAACTACAGGAAAATTGCCCCTGTTCTGGCAGAAGTGAGCAGTGCATGGTTAGTTCCTCCTGTGTCACTGTTTTCCCCTTTCAGATTTGGAGCAATTTGCTTCTGGACAGAAGTAGGAACCGAAGATGAAAGAGGAATCATTTGGGGCTCTCCCTGTGTTTCACGTGCAACGCATGCAAACCCTGGTTGTGAGTTCTTAAAGGTACAGTGGTAACTGAGACATTTCAGGGACTGCAACAGATACTGGAACAATTGTTTTAGTAATCTCTAACTTACTGTACTGCTCTCACATTGGTGTTATCTACACCCACAAAGAAGTGCCTGGAGGAATGTAAGCTATCATTCCCTTGGGCAATTCACCACTTCTCCGAGTAACCTTTTGGCCACTCTTCCATGCCACCCTGACAGTCCAGTGCTAACGGGGTGCAATTCATGTTTGTCAGCTTAGGGTTCAACAGTAAGATAAGCCGCAGTACTCATGGAAACGTTCCAACAGTGCATTTGTTCCATTCTTTATGATATAAAAAGAGCAAAAATAAACAAAGAGAAAAAACTCAATTTGATCCATTTTCGCCCTGGAGTAAAAATCTCAGTGAAATGTGTATTTCAGCAAACCCATTGCTTTCTATATTGCCTACTTTACAAGAAGCAAACTGTTGCAAATAATGTGAATCTGTATTTGGTAATGTATATCAGGGAACAGAGGGGCCTTATTAAACAATGTAACAATGTAGCCAAAAAATCCTGAGATATGAAGTTCTGGTAATAGTTTGCGATATGATGTATTCTTTTCTTGTAAGAGGATTGCCTTACCTGTAACATCGATGTACTCCATTTCTCTGAGGCCTAGATGCTCATCACGTCCCTTAACAGGTAGGCCAATGGGGAAGCATGAATTGTCCCTTACCTTATTGAACGTGGGTTTAAAAAGATCAGGGGGTGCTCTACTATAGTAGTGAAGAAGCCAAATAATCCAGTTCGGCCCCTTTTCAAGATCAAAGAGAGCACAGCACACTCATCTGCAGGAGAACTCACTGCAAGGAGTACAGTCCGTGGAAGGAGACATGCCCTGGCTTCATAGACAGAGAAGAAGAGGCTGTGTGCTCGCGATAGGACCTCAGCGTCAGATGGTCTAGCGACCTCTAGCAATTCTTTTGTAACAGAGAGAGCTCGCACCACTATATTGTCAGGGGGACTCCTGACCTCACTATAATCTTCTACAATGTAGGAGGGAGCAGAGGGCTGATTCTCAATGGTTGTACAGCCTATGACCCTTGAAGTCAAAAGAACCACCCAGCACAGTCAGATGATATTACAAGTGTTCGTCAGAAACCAGGACACAGGGTACCACATGTTCAGTGGTAAAGCTATCTTCCCAGGCCTTCTTGACGACCTACATAAACTTGGTAAAGCAGCCAGAGCCGGGGTTAAAAGTGGTGTTACAAAGGTTGAGACTGAATACAGTTTAAACAGACACCACACTTGCAACAAATACTGTGTGTCCAGCTGCCATTGGTATACACGACGTACACACTAAAATAGGAATCAAACAATGGAATTTATACATACCAAAAGAGCAGTAAAATTTCAATGGAAACATCATTAAAATACTGAGAAACCAAGTTACACTTTATATATACTTTTCAAAGTCTCGAACCAATTGCGAACATACAGAAGTTTAAAATTGTTTAAAGAATTTAGGGCCAGATGTACAAAGCAGTGGTTGTAAAATGCTGGACGCAAATTGTGACCAGTATTTTTGTGACCAGTGCATTGTTTTGCAAACTCACCAATAGGTTGATTATAAAAAAGTGAATCATAGGGGGTCACAATTTGACCCACCCAATGAATATTAATGAGCTAGGTTACAAATTGCGACCCACTATGATTCACAGCCACTACAAGAATAGTGGTCTGCTGGGGTCAACAGGCCACAAGGTCTGTTTTTGCTTTTAATGAAGCAAACCTTTTTTCTTTTTAAATGCAGCCCATTTTACTAACAGTAAAAGGGCACCGTTTAAAAACAAACATTTTCTTTTTTAATTTTTGTTTAAGAGGATGCAGGAGTCCCACATACCACAGCCTACTGTTTGAAAAATGTTTTTGTACATTCACAAAGGGGTAAGGGTCCAAGAGGATCCCCCACCCTTTCGAGAAGGAGCTACGACCCCAACTTGAGAGTCGACAAAATAGCAACGTTTTGCAGCTGGATTTCAGTCCCAAAATATGATGGGGTTCAGTATTTGGTAGGGACTTCTACAAAACTCGCTGCATTGCAAATGCTTGTTTGCATTGCCACCGTGACTAGCTGAACTGCCACAACTCCAAAACGACGGTGTTGAGGCAGCCATCAAGCCGGCAGGCTCACCACTGTCGTATTACGATGTTTCCACCGGGTGACCTGCGGAAATATCGCATTACGACATTTCCATCGGTCAGCCCAGTGAAAACGCAGAATTGGTCTCGGCTTCCTCAGGGCTGGTGGAAAGGAAAGTTGTGATTCGCACTTTCTTGCAATCTGGCTTTTTACTTCTTCTCTCCACTAGGTGACTTTGTATGGGTGTTGGTATAGTATTTGTTGTTATGAATTTTGTTAACATAGGCATGTGTAAATTGTTTTCAGCCCTGATGAAGTCACAGGGATAATCCCAGATTGACGAAACAAGTGTTGGCTGTCCAGGACAACCTGGGGCAAATCAGAGTGTGTTTGACCCAAGTGAAGGCTTATGGAGTGAACACATGCTAGTGACAAGTTTAGTACACGTTTGGGTGTATAAGGGTTGAGGATTGTTAGATAAAGGAAACAATCAAAAAAGGAAAGCTTTTATCTGAACAGTTGGGTATCTTTTAAGAAGATGATCTATTGTTTTCTGTAGAAAAATCAGAACTTACTTCCAAAGGGTAACCACCTTGTAGAACAAGTGTCACAAGATATTAGGAATTTTTCTTTCTTTTCTTAAGAGACCATGCTACCAATCAACATTTTTTTGAGAATATCTTCACAGATACAGCTAGAATGTAGTAATGTTATCCTGAAGTTAGCGAATCTTCATGAAAAGGGTAAAAGGTTTACAATGTATCAAAAAGACTTCAAGAAGTGAAAGGAGCATTTAGAATGTTCGCAACTACAATAGGTTAGCATTAAATGTATTGTATTAAATATAAAGATTGTACTGTTGGTACAATGATGATCACTCGTGGGATTTACTCCCCTCCTGTGTTATATATCGTTGTCCAATTTCATAAGTAAAAACAGGACAATAATCAACACTCACTATAAATGTCCATATAATCCACCTGCCATTCCTGTGTATTGGTGGAATTATTCCTTTTTCCCATACCTACCCTCATTTGCTCATCCTCCCAATATATTTAGATATCTGTAGGAAGTAATTGGGACTTATCTGTTGGGACTATCCTGTGGACTAAAAGATATTTCAGGTATGATAATCCATTAACTTCAATGGACAGGAATTTCAGAAACAGTACTCATTCAGACCCATATTTATACTTGTTTTGCTTACAAAATACAATTATATTTTGTGAGTTTGCACCACTTTTGTATCAAAAAATGGCGCAAATACGTGGCAAAAAAAGTATAAATATGGGCCTCAGTCTCAAAGGCTTCAGATATTCCCTCCATCACTATTGCAATTTTTTCCATGCTGAGAAGATACCAAAGGTGGTATAATCATTCCCAAGCCTCCGAGATTGTACGGAAAGGAGATAGTCTGTGCGGCCACAATCGGAGTCACAGAAATCTGCCTGCACCTGAGAGAGTGAAAAATGGAATATCATTCTGTTTGAGAGACCCAGAAGCATGTATTGAGGGAATCCCCATATGGAAGTATCAAACATTGTGTGCATCACATCTAACACCTCTGACTAATAACTATGTAACTTAGGACAGTGCCAGAGAAGATATATCAGTGTCCTTGTAGGCCTAACACCCCTCCAGCAAGCATCAGATCTGTATGTATTTCATTTTTGGAGGTGATGCAGAGTGTAAAATCAGGGCAATTTAGGCATTGCTTCGCTTGTTGTGGTGCATCTAGCATTGTTACATGCCTTAATGCAGATCTCTTCCCACTCCTAATCTGAAAGAGATGGGCCTAGTTATTTCTCCACTATTTCTGACCAGGGTATCTTGGTGTTATGTCAGGTGGTGTTTATAGATAACAGAGGATAGAATTTTATCATAGGTACGTACCATTTTTCCTGTCACAAACAGCCAGATTCGCAGATCGTTTGCAACAGGAAAGAAACATTTTGGTATGTACGGACCCTATTTAGTGATTCAGTAATCTATTTACCGAATCGTAAAACGGGTGTGCGAGTCATAATTAGAAAGGGGAGTTCCCTTCCTAATTGCGAATCGCAGTCCAATGTATAATTGTTTTGAGACAACAATCGCAGTTAGCACCAGTCTCAAATTGGTGCTAACCCATTCGCAAAAGGGAAGGGGTACTCATGGGACTGCTTCTCCTTTTGAATGCATGCAAAAACATTTTTTCCTAGCAGGCAGTGGTCCCACGGACCACAGCCTGCTCTGAAAAAATGAAAAGAAAACTTTTCATTTTTTTGCGTAATTCATTCCGTTTTCCTTTAAGGAAAGATGGCTGCATTTAAAAAAAAATACTGCTTTATTTAAAAGCAGTCACAGACATGGTGGTCTGCGGACCACAGCAGGCCCCCATACCTGCGAATCGCAAACAGTGTGATTGACACTGTTGTACATTCAGTTTTGCGACTCGCAAATTGCGAGTCGCAGAACCGGACCTTCGTGCATCTGGCCCACAATCTTTTGTAAGTATCCATTCTTTAAACTTCCTAAGAGCCCTGTAAATATGTGTTTTGATTGAAGGGTACAAAACCCAAGTCTGATTTGATAATAATTTAATCTTTTACTCTGAGGAAGGCTCTGTATCATTGTGAGCATTTCCAATGAGCTTATCCCATTTATGTCAAATAGTTCCCATATCTAGGGTAACTGTGAGAAATCCAAGCAATAAATTGTGTCTCCTGTAGCACAGGAGCGAAAATGGGTTTACACATGGTGGGTAACATTGGGAATGGAAACTTTGTGATGCTTCATTTGTTTTGAGCCCTTTTCCCAGGAAGTCATCAAGGTGGAAATGATGGGAGAGGAGTAAAACGCTCAGCTATGGTGCCATCTCTCTAGTGGTCAATGTAGAGCCATGAAGAGTCATTGTTCCTCCAACTCTGTTTATTCCATTGCATTTGGTATCACAATTGGGTCATCCGGGGAAATATTGTGTAACATCAGGATGCCTAATTGCCCCTCCCAATTGGCTTTCTTATTATGGCCCTGATTTAAGAAAAGTGGCGCTACACCCAGTGCAGCACAACGTTTCTTGTGCCCCTTAGTGCCCCCCTAATGCCACCATGTGTGCACCATATCTAAGATACAGTGCACCATGACGTTAGTTAGAGAACTAGTGTTAGTTTGGAGCTTTGCCGGATTAGCGTAAACATTTTTGATGCTAAGCCTGCAAAGCCCATTGAGGCCCATTGAAAACAATGGAATGCCTCCTTTTAACACCTGCTCTGAGCAGGCGTTAAAAGTGCCGAAATAAATGATGCAAAGAAATCTTTTAAATTTCGTTGCACCATTCTTTCACACCCCCTCCTAACCGGGGAATGCCCCCTTTGCATCCATTATGCCTAGCACAGGCATAATGTAGCGCAAAGGGTTACAAAGTGGCGCAAAGCATGCATTGTGCCACTTTGTAAATCTGGTGTTTCATTTTTAGCCACATTGTGCCACATTAGCATTAAAAAAATTACTCTAATGTGGTGCAAGGAGGCACTCGGGGCTCTTAAATCAGTCCCTATGTATCTTGCAGCCCGCAGGAGGTTTACCTACCCAGACACAGTAATTAACTGTTATTAGTTGCTGATTCAGCACTGAAGTAGACATGTAACGTGGAATGGCCTGAAAATTAAATAAAATTCTGGACAGTATCATCATTTTAACTGCCGATATTCACCCAAGCCACAAGACCCTCATTTGTGACACATGTCCAAATTCTTACATGTTTCTCTCAAAAGACAGAGGTAGTTTGCCTTAACTACCTGATCAACAGGGAGACTGATTTTATCCCCAAAGGTGATCAAGCCTGTTGCCTGGCAGTATGGAAAATGTGTCTCTAGAGGATGTATTTGTTTTTGAAAAATTGATATTTTCAGGATGTGAGACTTTACAAAACATACTAAAATCCCCAAGTCTGCCATTCAAATCCAGTTAATCCATAAGGTAGGGTATACATAGAAATCCATCACACGAATAGAGAGGTAGGGGATATGCTCAGCCCTTCAGTTCCCTAATCAAATGCTCAACTGAACCCACCAAAGGAGGGGTGAGTCACCCTACAGGATCTGGTCTACCATCACCCCCTTACAGTACAGGAAAAAAAGTACATCACAGGTCACAATTAAATGAGATTATAGCAAGGCCTCCAGAGAGCTTATGTTATAATATAAAAGGAAAGGCTGAGAAAAAATGAAAAAGGCAACTGAAAAAGATGTTTGCACGGCCAACAAAATGCAAAGAAACTCCTGGATTGCAAGCCCATTAGCAGGAGTGCTGAAACTTTGACTCAACACAGTGGTTCGAAATACTTCGGATGTGTGATTACAACTGACAGGAAGAACATCAGAATGCTTTGCCCTGCAAATTATCCATTTTTTGTATTCATGTATTCCAAAACATACTAAAATCCCCAAGTCTGCCATTCAAATCCAGTTAATCCATAAGGTAGGGTATACATAGAAATCCATCACACGAATAGAGAGGTAGGGGATATGCTCAGCCCTTCAGTTCCCTAATCAAATGCTCAACTGAACCCACCAAAGGAGGGGTGAGTCACCCTACAGGATCTGGTCTACCATCAACCCCCTTACTATGGACAATTAGGCCTCACCCACATAATCGTGGCATGCTTCATCATCGTCCTGCCCGTCCTGCCGAGTTAAGATACTAGCAACCCGACAGCCTCATCCTGACCTCAAGAAATGAGCTCCCTTTACTGGGGAAGAAGTCCAAAATAAAATGTATTATATAATGTAGGGAACCAGTTCTTGACTAAAACTACCTCTGTGCCCATATACATTGAGCCGGACCAGCCACTCTGACTGAAATATCATCAGCATACATAGCAATTTTAGAGTTATCCCTCCCTATTCAAAATCCCTGGAGGCTATAATTTCTACTAGAAGCGCAAAAACAATGGGGAAGAGGCAGCCCTGTGGAAAAGGGGTGAATACCGCCATCTGAGCCTTACGAACACAGAAGGTTACTTCTACCCTGGAAATGATCCATGGTTTGAATTTTAACCCTATACCAAACGTGTCAAGCATCTTACTTATGTAGCACCAGTCCACTCAGTCTAGCGATTTCCCAAAGAAGAAAGATCACTGAGGCCTGCTTATAAGTTCTGCATACGTTTTTAAAGATATGTAAGATTTTTCGGATCTACTCTGCTTTGGTTCTTGTAGACCAAGCCTAACTGTTCTGTGTCTGTTAAGCCAGACATCATCGGCCCTAGTTCAGACATTAAGGTGCTAGTGAAAGGTTTTTGTCTACATTAATGAAGGGAAATCAGCCTGTAGGAACTGCATTGAGTATAAAGTACTCTCTCTGGTTGATATCGAGATCACCAGTAGTTTTCGCTACAGTTCAGGCAAGCAGACTCAAGGTGCATGTACATGTCTGATCTGATTTCTCAGGTTTCGTGGAAGCAGAAATCAAACATCCACTCAGTACAACTCCATTATATTCCATCCACAACATCACCCTGTCATTCTCTGCTAAGTAATCATTGATGCTTTTCTACAGTTCTTTAAAACTTTATGTTTCCATTTGTTAGATATTAGATATTAGATATTAGCCCACCCTCTCGTTTTTGAAGTGCCAGAAGAGAGAAACTTGAAAGGAAATCACCTTTTAAAGATGAAAGCAGTCTGACTTACAACAACTAGGTTTACTGAAATAGGTATATATGGCTCTTAAAATTGTGTGAGAGATTCAAGACTGCCAGATGTTTGGCCAGTGTGTTAAGGCGCTTTGCTTTAAAGCTAATGAGTTTTACTGTCCCCCTATTATGCACCTACACGATGGAACACATATGCTAAGGTTTTCAGCAGTGTGAATGCGATTTGGACTAGTTATAAGCCTGCAGCAAGTAGCATGATCAACACCAATGGACCCTCCTCCAACCGCAGACAGTGTCATAACTACAAAAACACACTATCAATCCTTCTACAGAATCATAAACAGTAATACCCATAGAATACGTCATGGCAAATAGTAGGGATATTCCACCTGTACCAGATTCAGGGATCCCATTGCATATGAGGCCCTCCTTCACTGCATCTCAATTCTACCCCACCCTATATACTGAAGACAGTCTGGTTTGGAATGCTTAAAAGTCCCTTTGCCCCAGACCTGTTAATTTTCTTCTTCCCCTGCCAGGTGTCTCTATTGATATGCACTTTCTTTGTCTTTTAGTGTTTTGTGATCAGTCTGATATCTAGGCACCGTCAGAGCTTAGGGAAGTACTGGTAGAGTTGTACTCTTGGCGGCATAAGTGAGGTCACTTTTTGCCCTGGGCAGAGTCATTAGTTCCTCCTTTTCATCAAAGAAGTGTACAGATGTGAGTATGTCATTGGATGTGTCACCTCTGGGCCTCCATCTCCAACTTCATGGATTCAGTCTAAGCACGTCTTGCACTTTTGCCATTCCACAATGCAATGTAGCAAGTCCTGAATACATTTTTGGATGTTTTTCCCTTATCCTCCTGTTGGCAAGCTACGTTATATATTATTTCTCCATGACCAATTTTCTATACCTTCAAGCTTCACTTAGCGAAAGATGTTCTGATACCATAATTTCTGGAAGACAACCTATGTCTGATGTTGCTCTTCTTAGCAGTCATCAACCGTTCTTTATTGGTCTTCAACCCTGGCATGAATAGATGTAAAAACCTCCCTGAATTATGTGAAGTGCCTTGAAACCCTCCTTTATGGCTCCTACCTTGCTTTTGATGACATTAGGAATTGCTGCACATATTCTTTGGTAATTACCATTTTTTCTTGCCTAAGACTGAATATCAGGGAGTCAATGTATGGAGATGTGTTTGCCATATCCTTGTCCATTGTGGCTGGTTTTGAAATGAGCATCTCCTTCTCTGATGGTTCCTTTTTGCCATATTGCTTACCACCTTAGAGATAACTATGATGACGAGTACTGCTCCTCACCTAACTCCTGCGCAGCCTGAGAGATCAATGCATTTGTAGCTATTGAAGAAGCTAATTTTGTTCCGAGACAAGTGGGAGAATCCCAACACACAGGAGACCAGCATCATGCCTCCTCCTTGGGGTGTAACAAAGGCCCCTGCAGCCCCTGAGGAACACACGGGCCCACAAACCTACAGGGGTCCCACAACTCTTCAGGGAGCCCCCATTCAGCCCAAGGCTAATGGGTATCTGTGAGATATCGGAGACTCAGGGGCCCCTCACCTGATTTGGAAGGGGACTCTATCATATTACTTTATCCTCTTTCTCACAAGTAAGCAAGCATTGTAGGCTTTGTCCCTGTCTCAGCTTTATCTTGGCTGAGATCGCTTTAAGATTGTGCTGCAAAAATACTCAGAGAGACATGAAGAGACATGAAAAGCCTATTTGTTCCTTTCCTTTCATGCCTCCCGACCTCCCCCACCCCAATCAGAAGAGAAATGAAAGCATCTTCCAGCGATGGGGGCGACCTCCAATGAGGTCAGCTTCTGATCGCGTGCTGATGTCATCAGACGTCACTGAGTGGGCGGCTAGGGGGGTCGGGTGGAAGGAAAAGTCATTCCCCTTCCATCCCTGCTCATGGGAGGGGGTGGGAGGCCCACGGGGGGAGTGCTAGGGTGCAGGGCGAGCTGGTAATGTCCTCGGCACTCGAGCGCCGTGGCCATGCACGTAACCAGCTCGTCCACGGCACCCAAGGGGTTAAGCTATAGATGCTACCACTCCATTTCTCCCCAGGCCATGCTCCCAAAACTCACAATACTTGAAAACGTTTACCAGTTGGTTAGATATTACCCTTGTATTCTGAAAAGTTTAGAACTAAAAACAATTCCACAAAAAATTCATCGTTTTAGACAAGGAATTAAGTAAATGTCACTTCTACAAAGTATAATCTTGACTGATCCTTCAGGACACACTGCTCACAATAATTTTAACTCCAAACATATATACTGATGCCTTGTCCTGTACTTAGAAATCATAATTAAATGCAAGGATTACCGTGATGGTTCCACAGTCTGTAAAGTTGGTCTTAATGCTGAACACATACACAGACCCAATTTCATTACCACGACACTCGGGATCATTTAGATGAAGGTCCCATATCTGAAAAAGAAAGGAGATATTTGTCATTTTTTTTCCTCAACACGCAATTTTATCTAATTATTTTACCAACCTATGAGCACCAAAGTATAGTACAGCAACAAAAGTACATCACAGGTCACAATTAAATGAGATTATAGCAAGGCCTCCAGAGAGTTTATGTTATAATATAAAAAGAAAGGCTCAGAAAAAATGAAAAAGGCAACTGAAAAAGATATTTGCACGGCCAACAAAATGCAAAGAAACTCCTGGATTGCAAGCCCATTAGCAGGAGTGCTGAAACTTTGACTCGACAAAGTGGTTCGACATACTTCGGATGTGTGATTACAACTGACAGGAAGAACATCAGAATGCTTTGCCCTGCAAATTATCCATTTGTTGTATTCATTCATAACGGCAAATTCAAAATGTATGCATATTTTCAGAGGAAGGATATCTGGGGGAACATGAAGGCCCACTGCATGCCGGACAGTGCTAGAAGCTTCTCTGTGTAATCAAATGACAGAATTTGAATCACAGTTATGAAGATGACATTGCTAAATACTAGACGTCATTCCCAATTACAGACCACTTTGGATTTAAATGTAGGGCTGAGAGGGAGAATTAGTAGAACTTCTTTTAGATTCCTACGCAAGCCAATTAGAAATATATTTTGGAGCAAGAAGTGTCACTTTCAGGCCTAGGGTAGTCCTACACGCAGACCCATGACGCATACATGCCAACATTTTAAAAGAGGAAAGTGTGAGGTTTAAAAAAAATAATAATCAGGAGAATGTATTTCTCCCATTGACTTCTATTGAAGGAAAGGCAATTTCAGATGGGAGCTAGCCAAAATAAAGGCATTTTTGCTTCAAAATCGGGAGTCTCCAGCCTGAACCGGGTCTATTGGAATGTATGGATGAGTTACTGGCAATCATAGAATCAAACAAAACAGCAGTTCAAAGTATTTATTGAGGGATAGGAATTGGACAGCCAAAATATAGATAAAAGAAAATGTTCTTCCGCATACCACAAGTTTCTTGGAACGGCTGGAAGGTGGGCTGAACTTTTATTTCAAACACCACAAGTTTCTTGTAGCTGCTGCCTGGTGGGTTGAACCATGTACAGAATCCGAGGACATCCCTATAATGTCAGCATTAGCTTGTAACCTAAAATTCATGTGGCAGGCCTGGCCTTTATTTCCAGAACAGGACGCATTTGAACTCACACATACCTATTTTTCAAGATGATAATCATCCTCATAAGAACATGGAAGATCAGCCGGCTTGTGCTGTTAAGGTTTCAATGCCCACAGTGACCTAGCACTAGCACGGTGTTCCAGTCAGTGGTTCATCTGTAAGAGTATAACTGCTGGGGCCCAGAGTTTTCCTCAGAATCCAGTAGCCAGCGCAGCCGAATATTTGGATTGCTGAATACTGAAGCTGCATAGTCTTTATTCCACTTCTTGCCGCTTCCATCCACCATCCTGCATGCCCTGCATCATTATGTCACTTTGCAATTTCCTTTTCACTCCTGCTTTCTCCTTTTGCCACTGTTTTTCTATCTTTCTCTTTCCCCTTTTGTGCCTTTTCCTCTCTTGTTCTGGTCACAGTTTGATGATATAAAATAAGCCCTGTTGCCCAAAAATGAGTGCTGGTGGGCTCCACCCGCAGCCAATGGCACAAATTAAGCAAAAGTTTGAGTTCTAACAAGGGTAAAATGGTAACATTGAGGAGAAAATTCGTCATTGGTGCTGCAAAGCTAATGGGAACCAATAGTATCCTGAGCTGTCAGTACTTTAAGGCATCTAAGAGGTACCAAAATGAATGTTTTGGGGAACATCCATATCAGACAACAATCTCAAGAGACAGGCAAATTTTGCTTTGCATTTATTATTTTGGTGCATCAATTGAAAAACAGTAACCTAAAACATCAGCAGATTAACATTGTTATCTATTTGCACATTAGGGAGCATATGTATGAAATAGTCATGCAACGCAGGCCAGCAAGCCACCTTGTTAAGCTGTGTGACAGGGAAAGAGCAGAATGTGCCATATTTAACATCATATGGTGCCTTCCTGTCTTTTCCCAGCACCTACGCACACTGTGCTGGCTAGCGCCAACGCAGGCATTCTTTCACCATGGTGCAAGGGTGCCTGCATTGTGAGAACAATTGTTTTTGTGCAGGAAGGGGCACCTTCCTGCACAAAAACAATCCCCTGAGGCATGTTCCTCTTTCTAAGTGTTCTACAGAATGTAGCACACATAGAAAGAGGAAAGAACTAGGAGAAATAAACGTATTTCTCCTCGTTATGCCTCACCAGGGGAGGCATAGCAGTTTTGGCGCATTCCCAGGTATTCTGCTCATGGTAAATCTGGTAATGAATCCAAACCCATGGGTTTTGCGTGGGGGCAATCACACACCAACCAAGGAACGCCTCCCAGAGACAGAGTAATGCAATGCAGCAATTTGCACTGCTTGTGTTACTCCAGATTTATCAAGCCACTCGCAACACAAGGTGGCCTTGCGTGACTTGATAAATCACACTTAAGGGTTGCATTGTGCTTGCACCTCATTGGGTGGTGCATAAGCGACGCAACCCTTTCATAAATACGGCCCTATATACTCATCTTTGTCCCAGATGGACAGAAATTGTTCCAAAATAGATGATACTCCTGCGATAAATAGTTCAAATTACGAAGTGACAAAAATAATTAAGTTGCATAATTCGTAATCCTTCTCGTTACAATGCTCTATATGTTACCACACAAGATGTTGTAAGAAGAAGGTTCACCAAGTTGGTCTGCAAATAATCATTGTACTGTTAGGTCAACATAGTTTGAATTTTGGTTCCTCAAATGATTGTTATTGCAACTAGCAGACGCGTCCTGAAGGCTGGCAAAGATAGGGTATTGAAGATCCTAAAGAAATAATAGGATTTCTCTGTTATTGAAAATGTTTGAAAGTTTTTGGACTGTGCCAATTAGTATCTTGAATGATGGGGGAATATAGTCCTAACCGGAATTAATTAATTCCATTATAAGAGCTGAAAAACCCTAACAGTCGTCAGATAAGACCAATAGAATAGTATTGTTGAAAATCAATTTTGGTGTTCAGAACTAATTCTCAGTGACGAGTTAAAGTGCTTCAAAAAATGAGCATCAGTAAACATGGCACCTCGTAAGGATGAGTGAACATTAATTTCAATATTCAAAAAGAGTGTAGCATCAAAGTACATGCCTACATCAAATTATTTACCGTCTAAAGTGCAACCAGCACACGTGTGCATTCATCTTTATGATACGGTCCCTGAAGTTCAATTCATCATGTGTTGTCAGTGCAGACCATAAAAAACAGCAATGTCTACTGACTGTTTGACCTTGAAAAGTGGTTTAATTAACTACTGATGTGTTTCCAAATACCAAATAGCCTTCCCAAACAAAATGAGGTTTTATGGTTTAAATCTGTTTTATTTATTTATCCATTAACAGTCACTCACATACAACCATTGGCTGGTGGGGTATAACTGGGGAAGATGAAAGTGGGGGGGAGGGAGACACAGGAGGGGAAAGTGGAGAGATCTGCAACGGGGGTTTGGGGCGGGAAAAGAAGCACAACAGGGTCAGGCCAGGGGCCGAGGTTGTGATCTCCATCTCACTAGCATCATTGTCCTCTCAGATTCCGCACTGAAAGGGTATGTTGACACCTTATACCGACAGCAAGTCTATCCACCTGTGTGAAGGTGGACACTCTTTTTCTCACCTTGTAGAAGAGGACAAATCTGGAGATATCTTGCGCATGTGAGTTCCCAGAATTTGTGTGCAAGGAAACCGATGCAGGAGGCCCACATTTTGTTAAATTGCAGCAGCTTACTGTTTATGGACACTGAGTTTCTACATCCCCACAATGTCCCATAGTTTGTGTAGCCAATCAAGATAGTCTGGGATAGAGTTGGTGCCCTATTTAGCAGTAATAACCCCTTCGGCCACATAGAGCATTGTCGCAGTTGCTTTCCCTTTGAGGGAGTGCAGTGGGTATGTTAGTGAATTAGGGTGGCCCAATAGAGTATAGCTAGGAATTTGGGGACATCCATTTCGAAAATCTTGTTGATGTCTTTCATCTATGCTTCCCTAAAATTAGGTTTTATAGGTGGAGAAAGTGTAAACATGCAGCTTTGTCAAACCTTTGTGCTATCACTATATTCCAGAAATGCTTTCCAAGGGGTCTTTTTTGGTACCTCTGCATGTGAATCTTCTCAGATAGTTTGAGGAGGATTCCAGGAGATGTTTCAAAATTGCAGTCTTTAAAAACAACTCCTAAGCACTGAAGTGTATTATATGTGCTAAAAACTTTTTAATGAATTTGGCACAAAACTATTAGCTAAATCCAAAGGGGGGGAAGGGACCGGGAGATTATCTGGTCCAGTGTACAATCTCCCAACAGTAGTAAGACATACAAAAGTACACTGTTCCACACGTGCAAAATGAGCCTAGGACACCTGAGATATCAGGAGCAAGAGCCCTCAAGCATCACAATGGATGGCTAGCATCATCATTGGGAAATGCTCCTCGTCAGGCCGGCGCTGCAACGCCTGACGGGCTCCCCAAAGGGGGCACTCAGCCGTACTGTTCTGATAGTAACTGGTGGGTGTAAACTAATCAGACAGATGTGCCTATATTCAGGCACCAGCATACGCACGGAGAGAACGGACAAAATATTAAAATTGGTTATTCATTGCAAAGATATCTCATAATTTTAATCAATACAATAGGATGAAGACCAAGATTAAAATCAAGAGGAAAGTAATAAATTGAGTGTTGATGCTCAATTACTCTCAAAGAGCAACAAACTACGGGGGACTATAACTGATAGTACCCCTAAACCAGGGTCGACATGTTTCGCGTCGTGCGGTCCTCACGGATCCAATGACGTTTCATTAGGACCAATAACAAGGCATTAATCAAGTTCATCTCCAAGTCAAGAAAAAATCTCAATATAAGGGTAGAAAAAAGTATATACCGGTCACTTACATTAAAGTAAACTGGCTAAGTCACAGTCAGGTCGCCCATCCCCAAGTCAGGATAAGGCTCCTAGGGAGGCACGTTCCAAGGACTCGGATACAAAATTGAATCCCGGTCCGTCATTGAGAACCTACCCTCCAGAACGGCGTCCCGCACATGCTCCTGATATCTCAGGTGTCCTAGGCTCATTTTGCACGTGTGGAACAGTGTACTTTTGTATGTCTTACAAAACTATTAGCGTCTTCTTCTCTAAACATTTCAAAGTTTGCTAATTTTTTTTTTAATTGGGCATTTTGGCTACCATGTCAGGGATCTAGGGACAGAAGAATAGCCTGGCCCATTAGAATGTTTTCTCTCATTGATGACACATCACAGAAATTCCCTCTTGTGGCATATGTATGAAACTCAGGCGGGGCCCATGCCTGAGCTCTTTTTCTCTTTGTCTAACTACCTTTCATTGCAGAGCAGTGTTGTTTGCTTAATATGTTTAAATCCTACTTTGTGTGTGTAGAAATCTATACTTAAATATACATATCAATTACTATTTGGGAGTCGCCACTGTGTAGTTACAGTGAGGACATAGTTACTATACGAAATTGATTTTTTGTTCTGCTAATAACTTTGGCCACATTGATGAATTTCTACAAACTCTCAAAAAAGTAGTTTATCCATCTCAGCTCATTCATGGAAAGTTTTGGGGTGGTCTGCCAAGCATGGGCAGCGAAAAAGGGCAGGTTCCCAAAACCCAATATCCCCATTCAAATTCCATAGGGATTTTGAACAGCGCTACAACCAAAACAGCTGAACAGAATTACAGAAAATCTGGCAGACAGTTAGATCTTTACCCATGAAGTTTGTTTTTTGTAGTTAGGTGTAAATCCGTCTAGTAGTTTTGGAGAAATGAAGGTCCAAAATCTATAGATATCTGGGTGGGTAGGGACACCGGAGTTCCACTGGAGTCCCACAGGCACACAATCTCAAATAATTGAGTGATCGTATTGGCCGAGGGGGCTTTTTCTCCTGTCTGCCACCTTGCTTCCTTGGAATGCGAGGCTTCTGTAAGTTCTGAGAGCTCTTGCACTCTGACTGCCTGGTCCCAACAGGAAGAAAAATGTTGACCCCAATACAGGTCACAGGGAATCTATCTCTGTTTTCTTAAATTAAAGCATAATAAGGTATAAGGGGTGCAGGGTAGGGGTACCCTGAACACCTGGATCTTGTGGGAGGCCCAAGAGGAACAATCACTGGGTCAAACGTAAAATATAATGGTTATGGAGGGCTGCCAGTACTCCTACTGAGAGTGCGTTCCTAGCACAGGGACTGCCTTGCTCCCCAGTGTTAATTGTGCAATACAAACTGGGAGAAGCACTCATCAATGAGTGCAGCTCTTTTAGTTCGCACCAGCAAAAGATTCTTCTGAGTTTACATTTAAACGATGCCTGGCAGGTCCACATCCGCCTGGATTGGACACTCGCCAGGGGAAATACTGGTACACTTTATGTCACAGGGCATAACGCTGGAACAAAAACTGGCTTATCTTTATGAGACCCCCTAAAATAGCAATCACACTCATATACCGGCGCAGACGCGCAGTATCTCACCCCACCTTAGTGCTAACACTTTTAAATGTATATAATTTTAACCTATGTAGTTTACGTTAGGGGGTGCTTATTCTTCAGCATGTAAGACTTACTGAAAAGGAACCAGCTATACGTTGTGTTTCCTCAGTGAACATACTAAAGGGCAGGTTTATCAAAACTTCAAGTTGCTGCAGTCATGCAAAGTGACACAAACGAGCACAAACTGTTGATAAATTATTTACTTTCCAGTAGAACAGTTTTTTGCTCAGGAATGAAGTCTTAAAAAAAAAACTTTCAGCAATTTTGCACTACTTTGCACCACGAGAGCGTCCCATGGATGACACACAGCCATTCCCACGCTATCTCCATTGGTTTGTGTTGCAAAAACGTATCCACTAAAATTGTTAAGCATGGCTTGGCGCTATAAATAACGCCTACGTGCGGCAGGCACTAAAAAGGAACAATCTTTTATTTTTTTCCAGTGTTTCACACATTCAGTGTGTACTGCACTGTACAGTACACATTAAGGGGCTTATTTACAAGCCCCTTGCGTCGCTGGTGCGTCACTTTTTATATGGGAAAAAGTGATGCACAGGTGGCCTAAGGGGCTTGTAAATAAACCCCATAGTGTGTGAAGAGTTTAAATGTTTGCCTCCGTATAGCATTTTGTACTGGAAGGGTTCTCTTCCTCTACAAAACCTAAGCCTGACAGCAATAAACACACATTTGCACTATAGTGCAAAGGTGAGTGTGTGACTCTAGGCAAACGGTGAGGCAGCATAGGGAAAAGGAGCAGCAGAATCATATCTCAGTAGATAAGGCTCTGCACTCTCCCTCTAGCACAAGGCAGCAAAGCAACTTTGGTTGCTGCTCTGCACTGTGTATTTTTTAATAAATCTACTAGTAAGTGTCTCATTAGGACCCCTATGAAGATGCTGAAGGAGGGTCAAATAGTATCAGCACACATTTTAAGACAAGCACTGATTTTGAGTTGGGCACAAATTATGTTTGCTCATAGTTGTTGCTGTTATTTACCCTCACTGTTTATATGGTGATAATTGGAAGCACAAATTGAGAAACTTTGACAACAATACATTCTTAAGGGCTGACAAGTAATATATAAATCAGCAGAGACGAACAGAGCAGAGCGCACAAATTCACTCCAAGGCACTTTGAACCAATCAACATAGAAGACAGTTCCAAGCTAAACAGAGTCCTGGCAAACAGCTTCATCCTGATGATGCCGCAAAATAGTGAAACGCAGCGAAACATGTCTACTTCTATTCCAAATTTATTTAGGATGACGTTAAAGGTTTCATAGTCTGTGCACATTAATTTAACAATAAAAGGAACAACACACACAGTTTAGAAAGGTTTTAGTAGTCACACATCACATGTTTATAGACTAGCTATCAGTGTGCCTGTAACTATGGACCTTTCCAACATAGGGGGAGGAAAAGGTGTTGTAACAATTTAACTTGACATTCATCAGAAAAGTAATTCAGGGATAAAATAATTGAAAGAACAACCTCTTGGCCATTGAGCATGCACACTGGAAAAAACAATAACAAAAAGCCTGGGTTAACAGCACAGTCAAACCTTGTTACTTACTGATGCATCCTTGAGGTATGTCCTATTCCAAGCAATTGGCTTGACATCAAGACTCTGAAGTAGCCTTCGGTAGCTGGTACAATTGGGTTTATCCGCTCTAGAGCCTCTCCAGACTAAGACAGAGTTATATGCTCACTAGTGTTTGATCTCAATATACCTGAGCCTTTTTGGTTACAGTCATCATAGTGAGCCCGTTCAACAACACACAGACTGAAATTGCAAATTCAGCCCCGTGTTATTATTTTTGTAGTGCCTAACACTTAAAAACTACAATATTCTTTGGAGCTGTATCTCACTTCAGTGTTAGAACCTCTGGGTATTTGTGGTTTAACCTTTCCTACGTCCATTGATGTAAATGAAAAATCAACTCTTTTTTAAAGAATGGACTGTGACTTAACATTATGGTGTCTATTCAAAAAGTAACTTTGGTCTACTAAAAGTAGTAGTCCTGTAGTATTCATTTACGTACTATAATTACATGCCTTTGAGAACTGATCCCAAACCATGTAAAACTGGAATAAAACGAAACTAGAATAAGAATATTCCTATACAGTTAAAACAAATTGAAAGGCCTTCGCCATCTTTGCACTTTCACTAAGGAGTTGGACATTTTATGCCAAGTTGCACATAAGAGAACACTCTTGTAATACTACTTCCCATATTCATAAATGCTTTTGTGAATTGGAACTCTGAATTTCTTGGGTTTAGTAAGGTGTGTCATACATGCTCTCATTATTACCCTGGCGGTCCGAAGACTGACAGGGCCATGGTGGTGTTCTCACCGCCACATTTTGAGTGTGGCGGGTTGGCCTCTGGCAATCCGCCACATCCCCGCCTGCACCGCCAGGGCGGTTGGACAGCCGGGCTGGAGATTAGCATCTCTGACCCGGCGGTCCACTGAAGACTGCAGGCGGTATCACAAGTCGGCTTTCCACCAGGGTTTCCGCGGCGGTAGCACTGCCACAAAAACCCTGGCGGAAAGGCTACCAGTGAAAGGAAATCTCTTTCCTGTCACCAGCAGATGACCCCCCCAACCCGTCTTTCCAGTACCGCACCCCTCCTCCCCAACCCCCTTTCAGTACAGCACCTCCCTCCCCCACCCCCCACTGTCCTCCCCACATACATTTCCTTCATACCATGGCACTTAACTCTAAAAAACTGTAAGTCTGGAGGTCACCTGTTCACTGTCATTCTCCAAGGTGGGCTGTGCTAGGCTCTGAGCAGAAGGCTACTTTTCGAGCTGCTGACTGTTGAGTCTACTCTGAGATGCTGACTCTTAGAGACTGAGGGCCTGATTACAACTTTGGAGGAGGTGTTAATCCGTCCCAAAAGTGACGGTAAAGTGACGGATATACCACCAGCCGTATTACGAGTCCATAGGATATAATGGACTCGTAATACGGCTGGTGGTATATCCGTCACTTTACCGTCACTTTTGGGACGGATTAACACCTCCTCCAAAGTTGTAATCAGGCCCTGAGTCTCAAAAATATTCAACTGAGTGTCACATACTCTGGACTTGAGGCACCCCTTCCCATGGAGGCTTCTTGAACATGGTCCACTCTGTATAACTGAAAAGCCAGCTGTGCCCTTCCAGTTTTTGGGGTCCTTTATCATCTCTTTCAACCTTGCTTGATGAGGGTTCCTCTGGATCACACTCAAACTCTCCTTCTATGTAATCTATTTTATTTCCTGCCCCAATATATATCCTTAGCTCCCTACCCTGATGCCTTTTTATCAGCATTTATATCTGGCTCCCTGCCTTCTGCAGCCCTCCAGTCTTCCTTGTAAAAGTTTCCCCTCTTTACCCCTTTTCTCTGTCTTACTCTACTTGGCTACCTAATCCAAATGCTTCCCCGGTTTTTCTGCAGAAATATGCACTCCCTCCTTGCCTTTTTATCTACCCCCTGCCTTCCCTATATATGTATCAACTCCTGGATCCTTGCCCTTTGTACTTCTTGTCCTGCAGTATCTCTGTGGAAGTGTGTATTTGCAGTTTTATGACTCTCTGCCTCCTGCACATTGTTCTTTAGTGTCCCTTTTCATAGCTCACCTCCCTGCCCCTTATACCTACTTCCCTCCAGGATGCCATATAGGAGCTCACTATCCCCCAGTTATATGCCCCTGTTGCTATCCACTTCCACGTGGAAGTGCTTCTTCATTTCCCTTATGCTGATGAAACAAGATGAACCTAGCTTGGCTCATTGCATTCAACTTAGGGACCACTGTTTGTGAAAGTAGTTACAGAAGGTCCATCGTTACAAGGAAATAGAAAGACTCTGGGGGTTATTACAACTTTGGAGGAGGTGTTAATCCGTCCCATAAGTGACAGTAAAGTGACGGATATACCACCAGCCGTATTACGAGTCCATTATATCCTATGGAACTCGTAATACGGCTGGTGGTATATCCGTCACTTTACCGTCACTTTTGGGACGGATTAACACTTCCTCCAAAGTTGTAATAACCCCCTCTGTGTCTATGCTGAGCACCTCCAAAAAGATCGAAAGACAACTGAAGCCAAGTGGGGCACACAGGGCTGGAGGGTTCAGGATGTGTGCAGGAAACTGTTATCAAGAGACCTTACAGGCAGTCAGTATGCAGATCTTGTATCTTGGATCATGTACCCACTTCTAGTGCCTACCAGATGCCTTTACTTCTCTTCCCACTACAGCTCTCCCTATCTATGCAGTCTTCCTCTTACCAGCTGTAAAAAGGGATCCTTTCTAGTTTGTGCAGAAGACGTTTCCTTCGTTTTGTACAGGGGTCCACTTCCTCACTGTTCACAAGACCCCTCTTAGTAGTTGCAAGACACCTCTTTCGGTTTGTGAAAGAGTCCATTCCCACTTTGTACCGGAGTTCCCTCCTAGTGTGTGCATGAGACCACTGTCAATCTGTCCGGGACAAGTGTTCCAGTCTCTGGAGAAGATCCATATATGTGTGTGCAGGTTACTGCTTCTGGCCTATTCAAGAGCATAGTCCTCTCCTAGTTTATGCAGGGAACTCACCCCAGTCTAAGGGGACCTCCCCCTCATCTGTGCAGTTGATCATTTAAGATATGTGAAGGTGATATCCTTTGCTTTGTGCAAGGAATATTCCAGTCTGTGGAGGATAAACCTTTAGACCTATAAGGGAGATGTCTCCAAATCTGAGAAGGAGACATGGGAAATCTGTGCCTATGTAATCTACTATCTGTTCTTGTCTGTGCCAGAGAAAACTCCCAGGCTACAAGGATGATCTTTCTTGGCCTGTGCAAAGGTCCACTGCTAATACGTTTAGAGTGTCTCTTGTTTTGTGCAAGAGTTTCCTCCCAGTCTGTACAGAAGATCTTACCTAGTTAGTTCAGGAGACTTCTAGACTATGCAGGATGTTTCTCCAATCTTTAAAGAAAACATCTTCAAGTCTGTGCAGGACAGATCTTGCATTTAGGGATCATTTGCCCTAGACTGTGCAGCAAGCCTTCCAGTGTTTCAAACTGAGTGAGTGTCATCCTGCAGTTAGCACAGCAATATTTGACCTTCATGTGCATGCTGTTAACTGGCCTCTGCACAACTATCTTGCACCTAGTTTCCAGTTTCGATGGTTCACCATACAATGTGGATAACATACTTTTCACTCTGTGTCACTGTATTCCAGCCTACATAATACTCTCAAACCTGAAATACATTGCACCAGTGGCAACTGACACATGACCTGAACATTACCACTCAGTGTTATAATGTCCGGCTTGCAGATGGCACCCTTGGCATAACAGTGGTCATTTTTGTCATATAGCTGGCATCCATGAAATGATGGCCTACCCTTCACCATAAAACTGTTAACTGGTGGTATATTGTTGGCATTCATGAACGGATGGTGGCATCCCTTGTACTAATGCTGGCCCTGGAATAATGGTAGAAATGTTTGGCATAGTATGAGCATTCACAAGATTTGGTGTCCACAGCTGATAAAATGCTGTCCATGACATAATGGTGTTAATTACTGCCATGCTGGGGGACTCATGGCATGATGCTGCCCTCTATGAAGTATAATGCTTTTCCTGGCCTAATGGTGGTATTTTTGGCTTACTGTGGACTACAACAGAATTATAGTGTTTGCACTGATTTACGCTTTCCCCTAGGTGAAATACAAGGTTTTGCTTTGGGAATTTGAGTTTATGTATCTAATATGAAAAACCTGTATCCTCTTGCAGTGTGCCTATTTCCTGAAACTGGCAAGCCAATGTTTTAGGATGAAGTGTTTACCATTCATGAAAACTTCAGGAGACATACTGCTGATGTTTCTACCTTGGTGCAAGAGTGCACTTTCTGCTATAACTGTTATTTTATTACTGATGGAGGCATTCCATCAACTACAATTATTAAAGATTTTATGACATTTTAAGACCTTTATTTGTCATTTTCTCACAAAAGAGAACAAACAGCAGTGTATATGGTCAATAAAAAGCCAAATAGACATGCGAACCTGTAGCGCAATACAGGTGTACGACTTGAGGCATGCAATGAATCATACACTGAAGCACATCATGGTGACATCTTACATGGCTTGAAGCAGAGTCCCCCAGCAGTCTTGTCCTTATGCTAAACTGCTTACTCCCCTTCCCCGGTCCGAGCAATAATCCTTGCTCTCACTCTCAAAGCCGCTATCATCTGACCCATTCTCTGCATTTTGTATGAAGCGTTTGAACAGCTATCTGCAAACCTCTAGATCTGCCTACAATGTATCGTCCGTTAACATCCATCAGAGATATACAGGCAAAAAGTAGGTGGTTAATGTTCTTAGGATTCGCACATCCGATTTATAGCATGTACACAGTATTAGAAAAACAAAAACCTGTGCGCAGACGAGTGCCAAGGGTGCCAACCTAGTATGCCACCCAACCACCACGGGCGTGAAAAAAAGGGCTGATTGAAAAAACAATCAGACCTGAACAAAGTCATTGTAAAACCAGGGCACACCGAATTAGTCCAAAAAATCACTCCAAAATTAGAAATAAGTGTAAGATCCAAGAGACACTGTGTAATAGTTGATTGAGGTTTTATTTCTTGCTGAAACAGTGATACATCCGAGAACAGCCGACACGTGTCTCGTCACAAGGACTTTGTCAAGGCTGTAAATTAAGATAGTAAAATTACACGAATGACCAAGAACATATGGCAAGTGTTAATAACAAAAGAAGATTACCTAAATTATATCAAAGAAAATACACCAATATACATAAAAATATACATGCAAGTAAACATAGAAAGAACCAAGAAGAGAGAAGTGTAAAAGAAGAAGGAAGAAGGATCCCGGAAGGATCTTAAAAATACCCAAGTCTGCTTGTAAATGGAATGATATATAAATACAAGGCTAATGATATTTTGACAAGTACAGTGTACGGTGGAGACCAATAGAAAAAAAGAAAAAAGAAGAGAAACTAAAGAAGGAAAGGCAAGGGGAGAAAAACTAGGTATACACCGTGACAATGGGAGAGCTAGAAGTTGTGAGAATCAAATGTACCAATGTTAGATAAAACTACTTCTATCCTTATGAAGACAACGTGAATACAGTGACAAGAGCCAGTGTAGTAGGAGTGAATAGAAAACAACATACCCTTAAAGGTCAGTGTTGTTACGTGTAAAATTGTAAGACTCGTAACAAACTATCGTTGATCGTTACACACGGTGCTCTAAGTACACAGATTTTTAGTATCATACATAAGCATTGGCCTTTCCTGCTAGCTGATAGCATTCTGAAAAAGGGTCTGACCAACAGACCAAGCATTACTTATAGTAGAGGCCGTACCTTACGGGACTCTTTACACCATAGCTTCATACCACCTAACGTCTCTGACACTTGGCTGCCTAAGCCACCCAGCAGCTTTAACAGATGTGATCATTGCAATATTTGCTGTTACATAAAAGAAAAGATCTTCAGTTTTCAATACAATACAGTGTTCATACATAAAATCCGAAAGTTCATCAATTGCAATACAGAATTTGTAATTTACTGCCTCATTTCCTTGAAGTCCTTGAAGTCAGTAGCTCCATCTGGGGCTATCACGGCGTCATGAACAACAAATCCAACAGTTCAAGCAGACCGCAGCATCTTGGGCCAGCTTCGGTGTCGGGAAGACCTGCAAAGAATACCTTGGAAAAGCAGGGCATCGTGATCCTTGCAATGAGATTCAGAGTGCCACATCCCTGCCATCAGCAGGCGTCTGTGGGTGTTGGTTCCAGAGGATGGTGCAAGAGTCATCGGGCCCTTGCAGTCACACGCATTACAGATCGAACTCCAGGCTGATGATGAAGTCAGAAGCACTGGCATTGATGGTGTCAGAGTTGCGGTGCGATACGAGACAATGCGACGTGTGGTGCCCTAAGGCCCCGGTGCAGGCAGCTCGGTGACAGCATCCTGTGTTGTCAGTGAGACCAGGGCAGAGGTGTGAAGCAGTGCGATACGACATGCAGTGACTCCAGGTCAGGGTGCAGACAGCGGCGGCATTGTTGCTGAAGCGCTGTTGTTGGTAGGCCAAAGGCAACGGTACAACGTGGGGTAGGGTCCGTGTGGCACCCACGGGTCGTGGAGCAGACCGCAGCATCTGTTGACGATCCTGGAGTAGATAGCACTGATGTTAGTGGAACGGGGCTGCAGGACGGGACGGTGCTCAATGTACCTCACAAGCAGGGGGCCTCAGGTCACGTGCAGGCAGTGGCGTTGTGGTGGTTTTTCTTCTGTTGCAGCACAAAACATAGATTTCCAAGTGCTGTAGGCAGAGGAATCTGAAGTCTTTGATATCCCTGAAAGTTCCAATAGAAGGGAAGCTCTACTTCAAACCCTTGGAGAAGATTCACAAGCAGGATACACAGCAAAGTTCAGTCTTTGTAGTCTTTAAGGCAGAAGCAGCAACTGCAGGCCAACCCAGCAAAAACACTTAGCAAAGGGGCAGTACTCCTCCTCCAGCTCTTCAGCTCTTCTTCTTGGCAGAGAATCCCCTTGATCCAGAAGTGTTCTAAAAGTTGGGGATTTTGGGTCCACTACTTATACTGGTTTCTGACTTTGAAGTAGGCAAACTTCAAAGTAAAGTCTCTGTTGTTCACAAGATCCTGCCTTGCCCAGCCCAGGTCTGGCCCCAGACACACATCAGGGGGCTGGAGCCTGCACTGTGTGAGGACAGGCACAGCCCTTTCAGGTGCAGGTGTCAGCTCCTCCCTCCCCACTCTAGCCCAGGAAGACTTGGCAGGATATGCAGGACACACCTCAGCTCCCTTTGTGTCACTGGCTAGAAGGAATTCACAAAAAGCCCAACTGTCAGTCTGACCCAGACATGGATTCTACAGGCAGGCAGAGGCACAGAATGATTAAGCAAGAAAATACCCTCTTTCTAAAAGTGACATTTTCAGACAGACAACATAAAACCGAATTCTACCAAAAGATGTATTTTTAAATTGTGAGTTCAAAGACTCAAAACTCCACATCTCTATCTGCTCCCAATGGGAAATAACACTCAAGAGGAATTTAAATGCAAGCCCCATGTTAACCTATGGGAGAGATAGTCCTTGCAATTGTGAAAAACTAATTTAGCAGTATTTTACTATCATAACATGTAAAACACACAAGTATATATCTTACTCTTTAAATACACTGCACCTTGCCCATGGGGCTACCTAGGGCCTACCTTTGGGGTGACTTACATGTAGTAAAAGGGAAGGCTTGGGCCTGGCAACTGGGTACACTTCCCAGGTCGAACTGACTGTGCAAAGCTACACTCAGAGACTGCAGTGGCAGCTCTGAGACATATTTACAGGCCTACTCCTGTGGGTGGCACAATAAAGTAGTGCAGGCCCACTAGCAGCATTTGATTTACAGGCCCTGGGCACAAATAGGGCACTTTACTAGGGACTTACTAGTAAATCAGATATGCCAATCAAGGATAAACCAATCACCAATACAATTTACACAGGGAGCACTTGCACCTTAGCACTAATCAGCAGTGGTAAAGTGTGCAGAGACAATAAACCAGCAATACAGATCTGAAAAAATAGGAGGAAGAAGGCAAAAGTTTGGGGGATAACCCTGCAAAAAGGAGCATTTCCAAAAATCCCCTTCTAAGTACATGTTCAGTCATAAAGTATGTAAAGTGCAGAGCAAAAATAATGAAATGTAGAATAATATAGAATTGAAGGAGAATTGAAGGAGAATGCAAGATACATTTTGAAAACATGTGGGGGATACCCACGTTTCTTAATGCCTCTAATCCTCAGAGGGTGTTTTTGTGAAATTGTACTAAAAATGCAGTTTTGTCACCATTTTCCCACTTTTCTTGGGGAGAGTGAAGCTCTAATAATTCTGTTGATGGCCAAGCTTACCCAGCACACAACAAACGTACTGGACTATTTCATGAATGCCCCTTCAGATCTTATGTTTTTTTAACCTATTTAGGTATAAATTACACTCTGAAAGGCACTGTTTGACTCCATACTTATAACATTTTCTTGTCGGCGGGGGCCTGATTCCATTTCACCTGAACCAATTATAGCTCACTCCCTTCCTTTAAAATGTTTGTACTGTGCATTTATGCCCCACTATTACATTTCATCAGACGCCACTGTTCACGGCTGCCATTTATCTCACCATCCACAACTGCATTGACAGTTCAACAGCCACAACTGACTGACCATGTTGCCCTTTGGGGAGAAATATGACCCCTGCCCCCACCGCTCTAAATCCTGCCTTTACAACTAAACACACCTTTACAACCTGAATCAGGTTTCATTCTGTAATAGTAACCCTGGAATCATGTGCAAACTCAATGGATAAAAGAAAGCACTATGGGGTCACGCCAATAGAAGAATAAACACTAAAGAAATACTGATAGCATATCAAACAGATAAAGCAATGTGGCCAAATTTTGATTCTCTTTTTGCAAGTTCTGTCAGTCATCTGTTCACATTGAATCCTGCCTTTTTCACAGCCTAATGTGATGATCTGTGACGTCTTTCCAAATTTACTTTAGGTTTAGACGCAATATAGGCCAGTTCGTTGCACAGTTGCCTCCCAGTTTCCTTCTCCAGCACGTTCCTGTATTCCAAACCTCACTGCATAATGACATCATTATGGGAATGATGTGCCAGAAGGACATAGTCCTCTGACAAGCATGCACTAAAAGAAATCTCTTTTACATACATCGCTGTTGTTGATCTGAAAAGAGCTTACACTTAATAGAGCAGCCTTTGATTTATTTTCACAAGTTATATACACAGTTTTAAAGTCCATATAAAACTAAATGCCCCTTTCGCCCTGTGTAGCAAGTATTATAACTTTATGTATTTTCACTTACGTCAATTGGTGGGTTCTTCGTAAGAAAGAATGCGCTTGGAATTTCCACTTCAATCAAATCTTTAGTGCAGATTACAGTCTCGTTAATCTCTGTGTGAAGATTAAAGATTGCCGAAGTCAAATGAAGGATTTGATTCAGTTCTGTGAATCCATTTTTTTCTAAATACATATTCACTCAGTTGTAGAAGTACATACCATCTTTACAGATTTAGAGATTGTCTAAGGTCTTGATTTAGAGTAGGCTAGTAAGAGAAAATTCCACAATGTGTGAAAATTGCAAATCTCAACTAAAGTCCACAGACAGAATTTTCACTGGAAATCAACCAATTGGTCCTCGAGTAGCGCAAATTTAAAATCCATCCTTTATACGTCAATCATTGTGCAAAGTCACATTTACATTTTACATTATATTTACTGTGTGCTTTAATATTATTAACATGTATGCATATCTTGATGCATTACAGTAGTGTAATCACTGAAAGGCTAGAGCTTTATAAACGGGCTCATTAATGTTCATTTAAAAATGCTTACATGTATTCATTATTCATGTTTTTACATTTACACTTTAAGTTACATTTGTTGAAGTAACATAGTTATTTTCGTTACGCTTGCATATATTATGAAAAGTTGAAACTGCACATGTATAACCACGTATTCAAAATGCACATTAAATGTTTAGTTAAAGTCAGGCTAACTTAACTGTCTAAAGGCTGTAATACTAAAATGCATTCTTTGTTTGCTTAGTGTGTTGCAGGTGTGTTTCAAGGCTTCGATAACAAGAGGGAAGGAGTATAACTTGGTTATTATTTTTATTGATAGAAAGGCATGAGAAGAGAAAATCATGGCATGAATGTGAAGATTTAATGAGCAGCTGAAGTCTCCCATTTATCGTGTACCAGGAAAGTTAGATGCTCAAGGTCACCAAGACTGTTTGAGATCTGTGGGATGAGAAAGTAGGGTGATGTTACAGTTTATGAGAAATTGGTCCCTGAAGTGTAGAGAAAGATAACATTGATGTTGAAGGTTCTGTTTTTTTTTTTTAATTCGTGCTTATGCTGTTAGACGTTAAGGCAGATTCCCTTAGCCTTTCAAGGGATCTAGACCTATCTGCTTCCTTTATTCATGCAAGTGTGAGGCTTTATGGTAAACACATATTCTTTTTGGAAGACTTTTACTGAAGTCTTCACTATGCTGACACCTTCTTGCATTCCAAAATTGTCTTAAGTCTTTATTACAACCATCCTCGTTCCTCACATAGAGTTACACTAAATTACTTTAGAATTATTTAATGTTTAAGAGGGAGAAACAGGAGTTTTTTTTGTAGAATATCTGTTTCTAATTCTCAGCTTCTATATTGCTGTGATTGTAATTGCTTTGTATCTTAATCTACTGAGTTTGAATCGATTGCCATATTTCAGCTTGCCAGCTGTAATTCTGCGTCTTTTCAATACTCTAAGGACTTGCATATATAGTTGATTGATTATTGACTGAGAATAAATCATCTTAACTACAATCATCGGTTACTGGTTCACATTGTGGGGCCAAATGGGCTTCACTGTAAATCAAATTGTCTTTTAGTGTAACTCTCATGTGTATCTCGACCAATGTAAAAATGGCCATAGGACAAGAGTGTAAAACCATACTCCTGCGGGCTCTCAGTCCACAAATCAGAAGGTTTATCATTGGCGCCCAACTCTAAATGAAGCTAAAGCTTATGTATTCCTGGTACGATACAATACAGAAGCTCCAATAAGCAAGTAACTCAATTTTTTTTATGAAGAACTGCAATTATTTGTGGCTAGGGAATTATATATGTTTATATTAGTTTTAAAAATGCCAGTCCTATTTTCTTATGGTCAAAATACATAATAAAAAGATGCAATGTCAAGATTTTTTTGTCAAATTATAAATCGAGGTATATTATCACTAGTTCCTATTACATTGGAAGTATGATTAATTACTTCTTGAAAAGGCAATCAAACCTCAGACTATGTGATACTGGAAACGTGAACTGTTTGCTCTCTGGGGGTGATGAGATTTCCCTATATTTTTGATTACTGATTAGAGAGTGTTGGGATTTAAAATGTCTAACTTAGCCGTTCAGTTGAAGGGTGTCCCTGGATGAATAACAAATCTATATGATATGGCACATGTGAGGCAAAACAGAAAATGCTGCTCACCTGAGTTCTTCCTGAACTAGAGATGTGCTTGAATCAATGGACAGAATTTGATTTCCTGATAAAACATCGGCCATGTTAAAAAACTCTTGTGAGCACAATAAAACCACCATATAATGTAAGAGTCATCCTTTCAGCCATTCCTTGATCTCCTTGCATTGCTTTTTCCACTTCTAGTTTTGTCAATACTATAAAATAAGTGTGTCCTCTATAGTTAAGTATAAATTATGACCCTTTTCTATGGGCAATGGATTCTAAGGTGAGCACTGAATTTGTAGGAACAATTACACATCGGTGAATACATACATTGAAATGAACCTAGAGTTTACAAACATGAACCACCTCAAAATACCACATATTGAAAAATAAATGCTAGACAGAAAGAGCCTTACCATAAAAGTAACTCCCTCTGTGGAATACAATAGATAAGGAATTAGCAGAAGAACTGTAGAATAGGAGTCTATACTATCTTTTGCCAAATCTGGGCCAATGCCTATTCTTCTACAGAAGAGAGACAGCTAAGCATGTCTGCTTGAACTCCTTCACTTCGTGCTCCTTTTGAGGCTTACTTTTATGAGATACTGCTTCACCACCTTTCTGGCACAGCAGGAATGACAAACTCTCCTCTCTACTGGCTTACTTTCTTACCATTCAACTGACTGCAGCTCAAGATAATCTTCTTTCCATCTGTCACCTTACTAGTCTTTTCTGGAGATTCCAAGCATCTTGCTTCTCACCAATTTCTTTAACGTGTATTACTGCCTTTCCATGGCATCCTCTCTCTCTCCTACACTGATGAGGCAGGTTTAACTACGCATAACCAGCAAGAAAATAAACTATTACCAGCCATAGAATCCATCTTGCCTCTCACCTGATCTTGGGTGGATACAAGCTGCTTGAAAGTAACCTGGTTCAACTAACTACTGTACCTTCTCAATACATCTTAAATGAGCCAATCACCACAAGCACTAAGGTCAACCAACTGTAAGTCATCATCAACCCAAGAATTAAGCCTGGTGGTAACATTAGATTAGTAGTCACCACATTCTATCATACGTTCATCGAATATATAAGTGCATGCAGTTCATCTCCCAGTAAACCACCTAGCCTGAGCTCTTTTCATCACCTGCCATAACCGACAACTTCTGCATGCCACAAATGAAACCTATAGTCATCACATTGTCCAAAATATAGAAGACCATCTGGTAATTTAAAAGTGTCACAAGAGCTCTTGCTCTCTGGGAGTTAAAGCTTCACTAGCAACTGAGTCATCTCCTGGGTTCCCACACGAATCCAGCCATGGAAATATTGTAAATACTTCAACAACACAAATGAAACACTAAGGCACAGTGTTACTTTTGTAATCCTAAACCAACGCTAAATCTTTTTTGAGATTCACAAGCCAACATGAATTGGTATTTGCATTGGTTTGAATGGAAAAGTAAGGCAAAGCAGTATGAAATACTGCTTTGCATTACTTTGCGTCAAAGGAGCATTACATGGGTGGTACATAGGTGTACCCGTGATACCACCCATGCTTTTGACGCTAAATCCTATTCTCAAACATAAGTAAAAAGGGTTCAGTGGCAAACATTAACGCTGCTAAAAAGCAGGCGATAAATGGAGAAATGTTTTTGTTTCTTCATGCTTTTCTGACTTTGCAAGTGTGATGCACTGTACAGCACACATACAAAGTAGGAAAATCTTTTTCACTTATCTAGGCATATTATCGTGTACCGGAAGGATACCATTCCTGTACAAAACCTATGCTAGACTCATGCTCACACCCTAGAACTATGGCACTAAGGTGTATGTGTGGCACATGGCAGCAAAAATCTGCGCTGGTGCTCAGTAGCGGCTCGCATGACCCAGAAGGGGTGGGGCGGCACGTGGAGGGGAGGGAGGTGGGGTATTAATGTGGGAAGGGAGGGGGGTTAAGTTAAACATAGTTACAAAAACACTTACCTCCTCCACCGCGCGCCGCTCCATCCGCTCCTCCCGTCGCTTTCTGCAGGCACAGGCTCCCAGCCTGCCCTGCGCCAATCCTGATGCAGCTCAAAGCAGCATCAGGATTGACAGGGAACGCCCAGCCAGGGCGCTCCCAGGCAGACTGGGAGCCTGTACAGGCTCTCTCCAGCCCAGCAACGGTGTTGCTGGGCTGGTGAGAGCCCTGTGCACATGTGTTTGGCCAGCTGTCTCAGAGCACTCCCCCTCACTGCTTATCTCCCCCGTGGCCCTGCCCCTTTTCCACAAAAACGATAATAAACAAAGTTTATTATCATTTTGGGGGAAAAGGTTTGCAGCTGCCGCTGCTGGCGGGGAGGCAATGCTCCTCCGCCCTTATGGTGGAGCCACCCCAGCCGGTGCTAGGGAGAAGGGAGGAGAGAGACATTTCTATGTGAATATGGTGCTTTCCTACTCCTTCCCTGTCACGCAAAGCAGCACAGCATCTTTGGGTGCTGTGCTGCAATGCCTGTCAGCTTTCAGAATCTGGGCCTACATGTTAGTATGGACTTTGCATTGATAGGTTCAACAGTTAAATCATTAGTACAGTCGCACAGATATCATAGAACAGTACAACTTTTAAATAATTTGCTAAATAAAATAGGGATATTATAAAATTAAAATAACATACACATAATGCATCAAATACATCCGCAGATTTTCAGCCGCCAGGTATTATAGCGTTCTTTAGCTAGTTGCAAGTCTCTGAAAAGTTGGTTTAATAAACTTGGCCTTTGAATTCATTAGTGCTTAGTAAGAACAACTGATAAAATAAAGAGATATGGTGAGTCAATTGTGAATTTTGTAGTATCTGTTAAAAATTAACCAATGGTATATCAAAATATTAAAAGGATAATTTTGTGAACCCTATGTTTATAAACATGTTCATTGCCCACCTGCAAAGGAGGCTCTCGGGGTCTCACATGGCTGCTTAACTTCTGAAAGAGAAACGTCCATTCCTAAGCAGCTTCACTAGTGCACACCTGTCCCACAGGACTTATAGTCCTTACCTGGACTAAAAGAAACCAGTCGTCACCATGCTGCTTTCCCCAGGTTCTGGGTCAGTCAGGGTGCCATGCTCCCTAACTGCCCCCCCCCCCCCCACAATAAGATCTTGACTTCTCCTCAGGCCAGGCAAGGTTAGGAGAGATATAGGCAAAGTTGGCCAACCCATATGGATGTCTAAGTGGTTCCACCAGGATTTGGAGATTTAAAAAGCCATCACCGCCCAGATCCTTGGTGTGATGGTGGGAAAAATCTAATTGTGCATGTGTGATGGCCTTACTCTCCATGCTCAGCCATTCACACGTGCAGTTTGTGTTTTTTGAAGTGCCGAAACATTTCTGCTTTTTGGAGAGGTGGGGCTCCTCAGAATAATGCTGTCCATCAACAATTCTAAGCCAGCAGCAGTTCCTGTGCCACACTTTAGAGTGTAATTGACAGCACAAAGTAAGTAATAAAACCAACAATTGTGTACCTTGTGTGCAGGACCTGCAATAGGACGAACAAGGAGGGGGGAGCTTAGTGGCATAGCTTGACATGGCCCAGCAGCAGAAGGCAGAGCCAGAACAGGTCGTGTCATAGTGTGTGTGAGCGATAGTTGGTCCTGGCATTATAGTAATTTTTGGCATATAGCAGTAGCATTCTTATCATATAGATATTGGGGGCATTCCTGGCATAATGGTGCCCATTTGGAATAATGCTGGTCTTGGTATAACAAAATTAATTATTAGCGAATGTCGAGTATTTCTCTGCTTATAAGGCTTGAGGTTAGTCAGTTTCGTTTGCTTTTCCGACCTGCCACTTCCAAGGTGATTCTAAGTCATACCAAACAAGAAGGAATCTCCTTGGAAGGACTATGAGAGAAAAAATGAAAGCAAGTGGACTGTATAACTGAAGTGCAGTGCTCAGAAAAATGAAAGGCTTTGTGAAGTTCTAATCTGCTTCTATCATCTATGACTTTGTACTAAAAAATGCACCATTTGGCTACCAATTTCTGGAAGTTTATTTGAGCCCGAAGAAACTAGAGCGCCCCTGGGTAGACAGACTTGTTTGGCATACTGCAAAAGTATTGCAATATTTTATGAGTACCCTTTCAGAACATTTATCTATCGAGCAAATCTGTAAAACACTGTGCTGTGTAAAGCAGAACTAGGAGAATATACCGCCCCCTCGCCAGAAGAAGTCAGACTCTCGTGCCTAGTCGAATTCTGAGTGGAAATTTTACCTCACTACTTTCAAGAATCAAAGGAGCCACTGGGTCTGAAGGTCAACTCAGATATTGGAGAAGGCCAGCTATTGTTCCCACAAATTAGAGAAGCTAAGCTTTCTGCCATCTGTGTGGGTATGAAACTGCCTGATGCCCTGATCTTGGAGAGACTACGGACTTATTTACAAGACCTGTCCACCACCAGTGCATCACCTTTAGTGAAGCCCCATTGACGCATAGTGCAGGCCCGTATCTACAAGGCCACACAAAGGCACTTTGCCTGGTTTTTCATGGCCTTGTAGATATGATGTAAGGCAACGCAGCACAAGTTGCGGCACTGCTTTGCACTGCCTCAGGGAGGCGTTCTGTGGGAGTTGAGGTGGGTTTGGCACCGCAACACCCATGGGTTTTGACCTATTCCCAGATACAAGAATCTGTAAACCTAGGAACGAGTCAAAATCGTACGCCTCCCCAGGGGAGGCGCAACAAGGAGAAATATCTTTATTTCTCGTTTTTCCCTTTTGCATTTTGCAGCACACATAGAAAGAGGGAAAATAAGTGCTTAATTTTAGCCGGTGGATGCTGGTGCGGGACACCGGCACCTCAGTTTTGAGGGCCAGCACTTATTTTTCTGCCTCAAGCATTTACTGCCAGCAAAAGACAACATATGGAAAAGACGGAGGAACAGAAAGAGCAAAAAGCTTAACAAAGGGTTAAAGCAGAAAGCCACAAGAGTGAGCTGAAGCGGCAGGGAGTGGCTGTAAATGGATTAAAGAGACCCGGGATTGCTTTAGGATTGTGCTGCCTTAGTATTCTGTGCTCGCACATTTAAATGCAGCAGTCGCGAATTTCAGATGAGAACTTTGAGCACTGGCACATTTTCATTTACAAATTAAGCACTGAGAAAACACCCCCATGGATTGTTTATGTGCAGGAAGGTGTCCATTCCTGCACAGAAACAATTCTTTATGCAACGCAGGCACCCTTGTACCATGGTGCAAGGGTGTCTGCCTCAGAGCTAGGCAGCCCATTGTGGGCCAGCACAGGGAGGGAGGACAGAAATGCACAGTATCTTGTAGATCTGCTCCCATGTGGCCCTGGAAGTCTACCTAATGTGGCAGATTCAAAGGTCTGCAGGGCTCCTTGGTACAAATGTACATCTCTGGGATTACTATGAGACCACCCCTACTGTTTCCACTTCAACTGGAAAATCTGGAATTCATCAGTTAATCCCAGAAATTACTTGGCTCTGTGCATACTGCCCTATCAACACCAATGTGCATCCAGGGCAGCTCACTGAGACTCAGAGCATTTCATCCTCGGATTCCTGCTTACTGCAGTAAACTCACATGCAGACTGACTGATTCTCCTCCTGGTTGCCACCCAGTCCATTCCTTTATGTCTAGGCCCCAGTTTTCGATGATATTTCTCAGCAGGCAGTGGTCCAGGCAGACTCCTCTGACATCAGTAGCAACCACTTTATTTGTCTATTTGTCACTGCAGGGGCTTTAAAAACTTCAACCTTTAATCGCCTTCAGGGCACTGCCACCAACACCCAATCTGCCAAGTGCATGCGACTGGTGCTGGACAATTAGGGACAAGGGCACTTCAGGATACGATTGAACTATCTGGGCCCACTGTTGCAATGGGCATGGTTCATATGTATTTATTTGAACACACTAATCGCACTTCTCTTACGTAAACAGGTTTTATTGTTGTATTCCTTAGTTCACAGTGTTTTATGTTGGAGTGTGCATAGATAAGGTATAAAGTGTTGTCAGTACTGTTGCTACTTCTCTTCTGCGGGTATTCTCTTAGGTCAACATTTCACCTTAGTGCCTCCAGGTGTTCTCGAATGTCACTCATTCACCTTCAGACACACAACTACAAGACCCGCCCCAGCTCCCTCAAAGGCACTTTTTTGAGCACCACTATTCCCTTCTACTGTTTGGCACGAGTCACCATTTTCTAGCTGGGCCAGTAGCTCGCAAAGAAGATGTTTACTTACCTGCTTCCCCTACAGCACACAAAACGATGCTGCATTCAAAAAGAAGCAACGGTCTAAGCGCGCCAGCCATGAACACACTCTTTATAAATAAAAGACACAACTAAACCAGATATCTCGTATTGAGTAAGTGGCCTGCTTTTCTGAATTCTTCATGGATTTCCTGCTCCAGGCAGCACAACTTAAGAGGTGATTCCTTGATTTCGAGGTGTAATAGTTCAAATATTTAGGACATTAATTCACGAAAGGTGTGCATTTGTCCCATCAGTGCAGCTTCCACTACTCTGGGTGCTACACTGTCATAGAAGTCAGCTTAAACCTTAATACCGCACTCCTCCCAAGTTAACACATATAAAGTAAATGGCGCTAGGGTCTGTTTGCCAGGCTTCAGCCCACACTGGAAGTCTCAAGTCCAGAGTTCCAGACTAAAAATGTAACCAAGAGACAACAGAGACAATACACAGGTAGATAGGCTGCCTCACGAAGTCACGATTGAGTGGTGTGAACGCTATATAACTAATGGGACCCTTACATTGACTCTGTAGACGTTCTAGGACCTACCTGCACACATGAAAGCAGGAAGCCCATCACCAGGAGCTTAGAAGCAGGGGGGAAATGTCCAGGTGAGTTTCTGGTCACTTTCTCCCCCTTCTGCCACCCAGTTTGGTTATAAAAGCCACACCGTGTCTCCTGATAATTTGTTAGGACTACACGACCCATCTAATGATTCCAAATGGTTGTGTATGAGCTTGGTTTGCCTTTGCCTTCAATTTATCTTCACTGAACTAGAGGAGATCTGTTTCAAGCTACAAGGCACGGTCATTTCCTCCGCCCTCCACATCCATTCCACGACATGCACACACTCCTCTACTTCTCTGATTGATAAAATATACTTACCTGAAAGTCTTCTGGAATGTTGACATCACCATGCTTTCTGAGAAAGTGTGCATTTCATGGGATGACTGGATAGAACAGGGCTGGACTGTAAGGCAAGTAAAATGCACTTTGACTTGGTTGCTTTCCTCCAAGTTTTAAAAATGCTGAACAAGAGCAGAATGGCTGGTTTGCTTAGCACGAATTAGCACTATTTTAAATATAAACTGGCTGTGTGATTAGACAAACAAAATCACCTTTTACTTCAACAAAGTTGTTTGCACCAGGAAAGAGGAAAACATTAAACCAGGGAATACACCTTTTCCAGCTCTCCTTAAAGAGCCAAGGATAGATTCTAAGGGCCTCATCACAAGAGAAGTGAATAGGGTAAGGTATTTACCACACCTGGTTTATGCCACTACTGTCGCGCCACGGCACACGGCACGGAGACACGCCGCGCCCCCATTCTGTCGTGCAGCATGCAAGGCTCAAAATTGGGCATGGGGCCTCGTTTCTTCATAGCGCAGCATGCATTCGGGCATGTCTAACCCTCCCCCACTCACCTGCTATTGTTGTCCTTTTCTTTCTGTCGCCCTCATTTGTGCCTCCCTCTATGTTTTTCCTTCTTTCCCATCATTCACCTCTCTTCCCAGCATGTTTTGGTTCCCCACTCTCTATGGCTCCTTGTCCATTACTTTCTATGAGTTTTTCCCTATCTAATAGGGTGTCCTTGCACTTCCTGTTGGTCGCTTCCTGTTTTTGGGTATTTAAGGGCTGTGATTCTTTCCCTCCTTGCGCTGCAAAACTTTCTGTTTGGATGGTGTCTTCGCTCCTTCTTCCTTGTGTCAGATACTGGTTCACGTCTGTTCCAGTGTTTTCCTGTTCTTTTTTTATCTTAGATTTACTTATTGATTTTTGCTCCTGTTCCAGGAAATTTCCTTTTGGAGGTTTTTCCCCTTTTTAGGGTTTTTTTCTCTCTGGCACTACTTCTGAAGGACACGGCCTGCCCTTGGCGTTTATATCGCCTGCAGCACCGTGGCTACCAGAAAGAGTCGCCCCTACCTGGGCCAAGGCCGAACATTCAGGAACAAGAACCTCGCCACTCGTTCAGCGGGCTCCAGGTTCAAGCAGCGCGTAAGTCGTGACAACTACAGGGGGTGAGGTTTTCATCATGTGTGATAAATACCTCCTATTCTTAGTTTTCAACTCGTAAATGAGGCCCATGAATCAGTATTTAAAACACCAAGGCCCATATTCAAACTTTTTTAGCGCTGCATTTACGCCGCTTTTTGACGCAAAAGCGGCGCAAACTTACAAAATACAATTGTATTTTGTAAGTTTGCGCCGCTTTTGCATAAAAAAATTACGCAAATGCGGTGCTAAAAAGGTATAAATATGGGCCTAAATTCTGCACGTTTTGCCCATTTTATAGGTCTTACAATAGATTTTGGCAGCTCTGACCTGCCAGAATCTATCAGGAGAAAACTGTGAGGGTGTGATAACTATTACTAAGGCTCCCTGTTTTCCATGTTTACTGATATTGATTTTTACAGATACACAGAGATAGAAAACCATGGGGCATATTTAAGAGCCCTTTTTTGTGATGCTCCGGTTGCGCTAAGCACTGCTCCATTTTTACAGGGAGGTGTAACACCACTTTTTTGTGGCTTAACGCCTCCTTGTAAACATGGCCCCTGCGATGCAGTTTTCTGCGTCAGAGGGGTGTGTAATGGGTGTTGCTGTGGGCGTTCCACCGCAACACCCATTGCTTTTGACACTGCCTCAGATTTACGAGTTGTCGTAAACCTGAGGCAGCGCCAAAAACTAACGCCCCTCGAGGGGTTGTGTTAGTATGCCAAAACGAGGAGGAATGCTTTTATTCTTCCTGCATTCTGCAGCACACATAGAAGAAGCAAAATACCATGGATGATTGTTTACGTGCAGGAAGGGACACCTTCCTGCACATAAGCAATCACTCATAATGACGCTTTGGTACTTCTATGTGTGCTGCATTTTGCAGCCACACACAGAATTGCCAAATCGCCATTATAGATTGTTTGTGTGCAGGAAGGGACACCTTCATGCACATAAACAATCACACCCCTCTACACAATCACCCTTGCACTATGGTGCAAGGATGCCTGCAGTGGAGCTAGGCAGCTTAATTCAGCACCAGCGCATGGGGAAATGCAGGAGTGCACTGTATTCCTCTAAATACAGCGCACCCCTGAATTTCAAAAGTGGCGCAGCGCTGCGCTGCTATTTTTGGCACCCCACCGTGCTGCACCACTTTAGCATAGATCTGGGCCCATGTATTTTCTGATTTGCATTTATGTTTAAATGTGGATAAAAAGGAAATTAGGATGTTTTATCAGTGATTCTAAAATCTACCAGTCGTGACTGCCAGGTCAATAGTTGTACGGATTAACAGGTAAGGAGGTTAATAAAGAGGAATTTTAGTAATTAGCCTTAAACAGCATTAGATATGCAGAAAGATGATACTAAAATTTGCAACTTTTCATATAATTATTTTCATTATTTATCATCTGTGGGTGTTCGTATCACTGAAACCTGTCAGGCATTTAAGTATGAGTGCACATTTATTGGTGAAATAAATATGGAGACATACCAGTTTTACCATCGTTTTTTCACAAAACCCAAAATAAACATATATAAATACAGACTAAAACGTCCAAAAAGTAAATACCATAAAACCCAGAGCCCTAGTTATTACACAACTCATAATTTCAATCCCAAAGCTAATAGAATTTAGCTCTACTTTTAATGAAGGTCTATGCTAAGGAAAAAAAACTACAGTTAATTAGTATTGATAAATACTTGGAAGAAAGAGTTGGAAACGACCCTTTATGCTCAGAACTTGCCATTTCATCTTAAAGCCTCTCACAAATTAAGCTGCCTGAAGGACATCGAATTTGCTTGAGAACTGAGTCACGGTACCACTGCCGAGTCTGGCCTTAGTGCAGTAAGCCAAAACAAACGTGTTATCTCTGTTTCTACCTCACCATTTCCACACTGAAAGAAGTCCTTCATTGGGAGCCCAAAAACTGCTAAGAGCACAATAGCCTATGAGATGTGCCCGTAAAATTCTGTGGGTTGCCTGAAGTGATTTTCTCCCCAGTAGCTGTTTGCTCCATTTCTCTTCGTAGCTGTGGTGCTGGGGCCTTCCTATTTTACCCTGCCTGATCGTGCAAGCCACATCTATCTTTGGAACCCGTACATTAAGATAGCACCTCTCCTTTGTTTTGACATGCGAGCCTTCGTATGAGCATTTCATGGGGCTGGGAAACCCCTACCACAGGATCTGCACCTATACACCATACTGACTTAAAAGTGCTCAAACATTTGAATGCTGAGATATACCAAATACTGACTGCACTGAGACACACCCACCAGCTCAAGTATGAGTCCAAAATATGGTAACAGAACATGTGTACTGTTCATGCGTGACACGGGTACAGCTCAATGTCAACATTTGTAACATAAAAACAACACAAAAACACGTGTGGTCCTTGTGCTAATGTATCAAAATCACAGGGCTAGCTGAACTGACAATACACCATATATTGTCCCTGATGACTTTAGAAGTTTGATCACTCGTTTCACTACTAGCGTCCCAACAGTTTCCTGTTTGCTGCTGAATGATCAGGGTGTGGGCAATGTTTAGAAACTGCAGGAAGTAAAGAGTGTTCTTGGAGTAGCCCCTCCTTTCCTTTCCTAACTCTTCTTTAACGACACTCAAGATTAGGAGTTAACAAGGGCGTATCAGATGTACTCAGGGCAATCATGGGGCCCCTGCGGCAGCCCCTGGTTAGCCCTAGTTAATGTCCACAATCAGACTGCCACCTAAGGTGAATGACATTCTAAGGGCCATATTTATACTTTTTGACGCAAAACTGCGCTAACGCAGTTTTGCGTCAAAAAAATTAGCGCCGGCTAACGCCATTCTGAAGCACCATGCGGGCGCCGTATTTAATCAATGACGTTAGCCGGCGTTAGCCGCCGGCGCTGCCTGGTGTGCGTGGAAAAAAACGACGTACACCAGGCAGCGCCGGCGTAGGGGGATATGGGGCTTGGGCGTCAAAAAATGGGGCAAGTCAGGTTGAGGCAAATTTTTCGCCTCAACCCGATTTGCGCCATTTTTTTCGACTCCCAACCCCCATAGAAATGACTCCTGTCTTAGCAAAGACAGGAGTCATGCCCCCTTGCCCAATGGCCATGCCCAGGGGACTTCTGTCCCCTGGGCATGGTCATTGGGCATAGTGGCATGTAGGGGGGCACAAATCAGGCCCCCCTATGCCACCAAAAAAAAATAAAAAAATGACTTACCTGAACTTACCTTAATGTCCCTGGGATGGGACCCTCCAGCCTTGGGTGTCCTCCTGGGGTGGGCAAGGGTGACAGGGGGTGTCCCTGGGGGCATGGGAGGGCACCTCTGGGCTCCTTCAGAGCCCACAGGTCCCTTAACGCCTGCATTTTCCAGGCGCTAAAAAACGGCGCAAAAGTGGCCGTACGTCATTTTTTTTGACCCGCCCACTCCCGGGCGTGAATTTTGCCCGGGAGTGTAAATACGGCGCACATGCCTCGGAGTCAATTTTTTTAGACGTGAATGCCTACCTTGCATATCATTAACGCAAAGTAGGTGTCCACGCTAAAAAATGACGCAAACTCCATGGACTTTGGCGCTAGACGCGTCTAACGCCAAAGTATAAATATGGAGTTAGTTTTGCGTCGGAATTGCGTCAAAAAAAACGACGCAATTCCGGTGCAAACGGAGTATAAATATGCCCCTAAGAGTCTGAGTTAAGGTTTGGTGGTGGCCTACCGGCTCTCCAGGTCAGTCTAGCTGATGGCCTCCACTCCTCTGGCAGTGAACCGCCCACCACACCTAGAGATTCCTGCCTTACGTGCATCCTCTGGTGTAGCGGTTACAGTGAAGGCTGTAGTCTTTTGTCAAGTAGGTGCATGTTTTTCACATCTGCTCAGTATAGTATTTTGATTTCCACCAACAAATCCCTGCAATGGGGGTGTGTTACCATTAACTGATTTCCCTGCCAGGACTCGCACTGCTGTGCTGAGCAAGAAATCTAGTGATGGTATTCTTGCCCTAAACAGGGTGGGGCAACCATTACCATTACCTGGCAGCCTGTGGAGGATAGGCTAACGGGTCAAAGGTTTTTGCTGATAATGTCGTGGAGCCACTGTCACCTGAATATAGGGCAGAGACTCAAAGGTTTGATGTCAGGGGAGGATTGAGGAACCAAGGACTCTCTTTTGACTCCCAGATCTCCTTCACTCCCACATGGCATTGTGGAAGTAGTGACTAACTAGCTATCGAACCTGGGCAAGAAGATCTTCCATGTTCTCCAGTAGGGCCACTGTAGTGATCTTAGGTAAGGTTAAGTGAATTAATTTCCCACAATTGGACTACTAAAGCACTTGTTGCACAGATCTCCTTAAGAAGCAAATCAAAAACGTCCAACGATACAAAAGAGAACAGCAAAACGTTGATTTAACCTTGGAAATAGCTGCTCCCTGTGGGCAGGAGCAATGTCTGCTCCCTCATCATGCAGGGACCAACCTGGGACAGGGGAGCACTGTGTCTCCCCTACGGCACCCAGGGCTGTGCATGGTGGTTCCCTTGGTGGCCACTAGGGCACCCACCTATAACTAATGGAAGACCCGGGAGATGGGGTCCCCGGGGCCAAAATAGGCTCAGGCTAACATGGCCCGTCCTCTTAAAAAAAAAAAAAACAGGCAGCCCCAGGGCATGGGGTACCCAGGGCCTGAGAAGGCTCGGGGAGGGGGGCCGTGTGGGATACACACGGCCCCCCTACAGTTTGGTCCCAAGCAATAGGATCCCAGGGGCCCAAGAACGCTTGAGGAGGGAGACCACATGACCCCTCCCCTCTTTTATTGTATTTAAGGTTCAGTTTGAGGGATAGCACTCCCCCCTCCTAAATTTTAGCCCTGGGGGATAGGGTTCCCGGGGCAAATTAAGGCTCAGGAAGGGGGCTGCATGCCTCCTCTCCTTAATATATATGTTTTGGTTCTCAGAAATCCCCGGGGCCCGAAGGCAAATCCTACGGTGCACATGCCAAAGGCAGAGGGCAGTGTGGGTTTGGATGCTTGCTGGGAGTTGGATGCAGGACCTGGCTGCCAGGCCCTGCAGCCAACCCCATGCTGTGCAGAAACAAAGGCTGTCTGCAGCCTGGGGCTGTCTGTCTGTGGGGAGTTGGATGCAGGGCCTGGCTGCAAGACAGGCTCTGTGGCCAATCCCACGTCACACACAACCAAACGCTGTGTGTAGTGTGAGATTAGCTACTAGTGGGAAGGCGGACTGCCCCCGGTGGGTTGGTAACAGAGTCTGGTTGCAAAAGTCATATGCGGTGTGTGGAATTGGCTTTACATATGGTAATAAAATATTACTTTATGTTAAAAAAATCTAGACATTCAATGAAAAAAGAAAGATAAAAGTAAGATGAATATGTCAGTGACAACATTAGTGTTTTGAACTCAAACAAACACAGAAATTCACCAGTTATAGTTAACAGAGCTAACTATGACTTGTCCCCTGTTTATGACCTCACATATTATATCACTCATGACATGTTCTATGACATTATTTACGATATCACCGATGATATCATCCAAACTTCTTTTGTCCACATTACTCTATAAATGAGTATAGCAATAAAGATCTGCAATTAAGTCCAAAACACCTTGGAATATTATGAAGCATCATTAATCTCATCACACATACAACCCCCTTAGGTGAACCAAGCTTGTGATATGTGCAACATTGAGCCTAAACTATGCACTTCATGGGTAGCTGAGTTCATATTAACAATCAACCACAGATGTATGGGTACCCCTTACGGCACACAGTGTTCAATCTGTATACAGCTGTTCAAGGAAAACCAAATTTCACTGGAAGTGAGGTGTGAAAGAGCTGGCGCCGTCCTTCCATCCACCCCGAAGTAACACCTGCACCTGTGTACACACTTGCACCCAGGTGGTTTTCCTATACAGGTATGGGAGTTGGCAACACTTGCCAGAGTGTACACATTTGTGCACGGGTACTCTAATATAGGAACTGAGCCTGATGGGGCAGGCCAGTATTGGCGCACTTAGGCCCGTATTTATACTCCGTTTGCGCCGAATTTGCGTCGTTTTTTTCGACGCAAATTCGACGCTAAACTAACGCCAACTAACGCCATATTTATACTATGGCGTTAGAGGCGTCTAGCGCCAAAGTTCCCGGAATGTGCGTCATTTTTTAGCGTGAACCCCTTCCTTGCGTTAATGATATGCAAGGGAGGCGTTCCCGTCTTAAAAAATGACTCCCAGGCCTTTACGTGGTATTTATACTCCCGGGCAAAAGAGACGCCCGGGAGTGGGCGTGGCTAAAAACGGCGCATTTGCGCCGCTTTTTAACGCCTGGGTCAGGCATGGCGTTAAGGGACAAGTGGGCTCAAAATGAGCCCAGAGTGCCCTCCCCTGCCCCCAGGGACCCCCCCTGCCACCCTTGCCCACCCCAGGAGGACACCCAAGGACGGAGGGACCCATCCCATGGACATTAAGGTAAGTTCAGGTAAGTATTTTTTTTTTTTTTTTTTGTGGCATAGGGGGGCCTGATTTGTGCCCCCCTACATGCCACTATGCCCAATGACCATGCCCAGGGGACAGAAGTCCCCTGGGCATGGCCATTGGGCAAGGGGGCATGACTCCTATCTTTACAATGATAGGAGTCATGTTGATGGGGGATGGGCGTCGAAAAAAAATGGCGCAAGTCGGGTTACGACGATTTTTTCGACGTAACCTGACTTGCCCCATTTTAAGACGCCCATACGCCATTTTCCCCCTACGCCGGCGCTGTCTGGTCTACGTGGTTTTTTCCCACGCAAACCAGGCAGCGCCGGTCTGATTGCGCCGTCTAACGCCATTCCATAAATACGGCGCCCGCATGGCGCTTCAGAATGGCGTTAGACGGCGCAAAATTTTTTGACGCTAAACTGCGTTAGCGCAGTTTAGCGTCAAAAAGTATAAATATGGGCCTTACATCTTTGTGGTGGCTTTAACAAAGTGTCCCACATGCCCGGCAGGCATGGCAGGCATGGGTGTGCACTAGGGCATTTGTGCCCAGGGAGTGTCGAATACCCATGCATGTTCACACTACCTATCAGAGTTGCTCTGCCTATAAGGTAACGTGGGAGAATGAGTCTTATTAAATCTGGGTACAATAATGGATTGCAGGGAACCAGCCTCATGATGTTTAGTGTTGTTGGATTCAGAAGATTCTTCTGATGGTAAAGGTGGTTTAGTCATTGATGCCCTAGAAATACCACTTCTAGGAAGTGAGCATTTCTAGGTTCTGATGGGGTTCTGGTGTCCTGTAAATTAGGCTTCATTCCTTGGGTCATGGGGGAAGAGCACATCTGTGCATTCCCCAGGTGACCACCATAAAACTTGGGCATCCAGAACAACAGATCCCTGCATTTTGGGGCCTGGATAGATAGGTTGGGGGGAGAGGTTTTTGCCACTTGTGCTCTCAAAGCCAGGGCATGGCCCCACTAAAGCTAACAATCTGCATTCCAGTGCTCAGAGCGGACATGGAGGAAATGTAGGGGAGACATCTGTGGTTTAAAGCAGAAGCCTTTGAACCACCCCCAACTTCAAAGGAACCATCTAGTATAACTAGGGGTTTGTCTGCAAGGCGGAGTAACCTTTACAGTGACGTGGGACCAGTGTTGCTGTACCACGTAGGCACACTGCCAGAGAAATCTGCTGTGCCCAGGAAGATAACTGTTCAAGGAGGGGATCTGCACTTCCATTCCTGGGGCTGATTGCCTGCTGCTGTGTAGTATCCCAAAAGGTAGCTCTCCAAGGGCAGGTTGGCTTGCCCCTGTTCTCTGTGGAGGTCTCAGGGACATCAAAGACCTTCTGAGAGGGGCCTACATCGACGGCAGGTAATACATGGAGAGCGGTGCCCTCTGCTGTGCCTACATCGTATGCTGGACTTCACCTGACAGCAGCGGCATTAGCATGGCCTAAGTATTGTGTCTGGAAACTGGAATTTCTTAGTACAGAGCTTGCCAAGGACTCCCTGCACTCCAGGTGAGTAGTCCTTCAGCATGGGGACCACTGCATGCCGAAACGTCATATAAGTGTGAACAGGATCACCCGGTTTGGGACCCTACGGGGCGAGTGTGTTGCATTTCTCTCATGTGAGCTTCGGCTGCATGCTTATTGTGTGCTGCACCCTGTTCATTGGGTGCGACCCTCACAGGTACCTGAGTTGGGCTGTACTTGGCCTCGTATGGCACAGCTGAACTTACGTCGAAGTGTGTGACCCGGGAGTCTGGTGCGACTAAAGTTTTTGTGCACTAGACAGTGTGCCTCATTCCAGAGAGTTATGGAAACCAAGTTCCGGGTGTGACCGGATGGACTAGTGTGACTCAAGTCATTGCATGCTAGATGTTGTGCTTTCCAGAGAGAAGCAGGATTTACGTCCTTCAACGAAGTCTGGCATTCTCTGATGTGGTTCAAGTCATCATTGACTAGTGCCTCTGTCTGAGGAGGTACCACATAGGGAATTGGCCTGTGAATGAACGTATGGCCAGGGGGACTCAGATCATCGGACCCCTGATGTTGTGCCTCCTTTTTGTGTGGTACGTCAGCAAGCACTTATCACTTGGGTTCGTAACCATCTGGGGTCACTTGAGTCGTCAAGCCCCCAGATCCGGCATCTCTTGGTACAGAGGGTGCTGGCCTAGTAACTTGTCGTGTGCAACTGGAAGTATCGAGGGCAACCCAAGTAACAAGCCCTGATGGCGCCTCTCTGTTCCAAAGGTGCTTAAATTGGTAACTATTTGATAACATTGAACTGCCTAGCTTGGCTGGGTGCCTCAGTGTCTAAAGGAGGCCCCAGTGACCCTCCCCTTGTGTTTTGCAGACCTTTGAGTGAACCTCCTGTGTGGAGCTCTAACGTCTCCTTACTAATTGTTTACCAGCTGTTGTCTTTCCTTTCCCCCACCTTGACCCCGGAATCCTGAGAAGTGTGATTTAGCTGTAAGTGGCCTAGTAACCACGGAAAGGTTGATGCAATCTTTGGTTCATGGAGGGGCGAGATATCCAAAGTTAGCTGGTGGTTGATGGGTGGCTTGGGAATCAGTGTGCTTGCAAACACAGTATCATCCACTATCCAGATATCAGGGCACTACATTAGGGTGTCAGGAGTGAGTGTATACGGATGAGTTGTGGGGCCCTGCTTTAGCCAACCAGAACATGCTTCCTCCAACATAAAAAAAACAAAGGTTAAGTTAGGAAACAGAATTTTAAAAGATATAGAAATTCACTTTAAAAAATGAAGGTTACAGGGACATTATAGTTAGGCTCACATTTTAAAAGTGCAAAACCAAAGAAATTCACCTCTTATAATTAGAGTTATTTCAAGTAACTATAACCTGTGCCCTAAGGTAACTATAAGTCGAGCACTCGCCATTCACTGCTGATTACCCCAGATATTACAGCACTCATGACATCTTTTATAACATATTTGATAATATCACTGCAACAACTACTGTAAAATGATTTACTAAAAAACTGTGCATTGCCACAGGGAGGTGGTGGTCCCCGGGACGCGGGGTGGGGAGTGCAGGCCCCCTGCATATATTAAACATGCATAGCCCCGAGAAAGAGTCAGTCCCTCAGGCCCCGTGGGCCCCCCACATACATTAAACATGATCTATTAGCTCCTGCCAAGCAAAGCAGACAGATACCTCCGGAGGGTGGGCACCTCGGCAGGTAGCAGGAGGTGGAAGTCCATCTGACAGAGGGGGGCTGCGCACACCCCCATACATTACATACTTTGCCCTGGGGAGGTGGCGGTCCCTGGGGACAGGGGTGTCACATGGCCTACCTGCATACATTATGTGTATTCCCCAGGGTGGTGGAGGTCCTCAACGAATGGGGGCCGCGCAGGCCCCCAGCATACATAAAATGCATTGCCCCAGGGACGTGGTAGTGCCCATGTTACAAGGGGGCCACAAGACTCCCCACATACATTACATAAATTGCCTGAGGGAGGTGGCTGTCCCTGGGGCACTGGGGTTCTGTGCTGCCCAATATACATTAAAATTAATTGCTCCAAGGAGGTGGTGGTCCCCATGGGTTTGTTGAGCACACGGGTGTTGGGGGGCCTGCGCCACCCTCATATATTTTGTGAAGGCCCCCAGGACTTTGCCCACCCAGGGGCAAAATGAAAAGCAAGTGTTTTTCTTTTTAATCCATGGTGAAATTTGCAAAAAGCCGAGTCTCAAAATGGCTGCCAACACTTCCTGGTTGAAGTGTTTGCAGCCAATTAGATCTCTGCATGAGAGCTGGAGGATTCCCATTTCGAAATTATCCATCTTAATATAATAAGGTACCCCTAATGTTATCCTATGGAAGAAGTAGGCACTGCAAAAGTGAAAAAAGAATTTACAAGTTTTTCACTATCAGGACATGTACAACTTATAAATACATGTCCCACTTTTTAAATACATCGCAACCTGCTCAGTGGGCTGTTTAGGGCATATCCTAGGGGTGACTTATATGTATCAAAAAAGAAGGTTTGGGCCTGGCAAAAGGTTTATTTTGCCAGGTGGAAATGGCAGTTCAATACTGTACACACAGGCTGCAATGGCAGGCTTGAGACATGCTTAAAGGGCTTATTTTTATTAAAAATGGATGTTTAGGCCTGGCAAAAATGTTTATTTTACCAGGTCGACTTGGCAGTTTACAACTGCATACAGGCTACAGTGACAGGCCTTAGACATGTTTTAATAGGCTACTCAAGTGAGTGGTACAATCAGAGCTGCGGACCCACAAGTAGGGTTTAATTTACAGGCCTTGGGAACATGTAGAACCACTTTACTAGGATCCTAAAAGTAAATTAAATATGCCAAATGCGGAAAACCAATGTTACCTTGCTTTAAGAAGTGACCATATGCACTTAACACTCGTTAGCAGTGCACAGAATCCTAAGGCCAACAAAAACAAGATAATTCAAATGTGGCGGAGTAAGGCAAAAGGTTTGGGGGAAGATCACCATAAAGCTGACAGGTCTAATACACTACTTATGACCTCACATATTACATTACTCTAGACATATTAAATGACATCATTGATGACATCTCAAAGTATCAATGCCTGAGATTAGTTCAAGCATCCCATCTATCACTTATTTTTATTTACTTCAGAGTGATGTCCTAAGTGTGATGGGTATGGCCAGATGTGGGCCCCATTCTCACTTTGCCCTAGAACCAAGCTGCACCTGACTGAAGAACCCCAAGTCTTGGGATTGCTTGTGTTCCAGTTTGGTGTGGGCTTAGCTGGCAGATCGGGGTCAACTTTTCCTATTGGAGCAGAATCAAGGATGATTTGCATATGGCTGGGTCCAATCTAAGATGGCATTGTGGGCAAGAAAACAATGGACTGGGATGCAGCCCAAGTAATTATCAGTGACATGGAATAATTCAAGCATCCCACTCATCACCTTTTTGTACACTTGAGTGCAACACACCAAGGGGATTATTTACAAGCTCATGTGTGCCACCAGAATGTAATTTTTAGTGATGGTTCAGTGGTGCACACTGCAGGGCCATATCTACAAGGCCACGTAAATCCACCCTACGTGGCTTTCCACAGCCTTGTATATATGGAGTGAAGCAATGCAGAGCATTGTTGTGTCATTGTCGTATGCAGTGCGTTGTCTCACACTGCGATATGGAGGTGCGCCATGGGCGTTACTGTGGGTGTTCCAAAGTAACACCCATGGCATTTGACATATTCCCAGATTTCCAACATGCTGTAAACCTGGGAATGCATCAGAAGCATAAGCTTCCCCAAGGGAGGTGTAAGGGAGGCGCAATGAGGAGAAATAACATTATTTATCCCCATTTGTTTTCCTATTTCTATTCTGCAGCACACATAGTAAGAGGAAATCACCTCAACTGATTGTTTTCGTGCAGGAAAGGTGCCCATTCCTGCACAAAAACAATCATACCTACAACATGGACACCCTTGCACCATGGTGCAAGGGTGCCTACGTTGGCGCATGGCAGTCATTTGTGCGCCAGCGCTGTGGAAGTTGTCAGGAATGTGCCTTATCTTATAGATATGGCACATTCCTGCCCTTTTCTTTTGATGCAGGGCAGCACAGCAAGAAGTCTTGTAGCACTGCCCTATGCCAAAACATTGTAAATGAGGCCTTAAGTGTTACAGGTGAGCCCAGATGTGGGTCCCGTGCTCACTGTGCTATTGGGAAGAAGCTGCAACTGACCAAAGACCCCCAATTAGGATGAAACAGGTCTTGGGTTGCTTATGATCCAATTCAGAGAGGACCTGGTTTGCCAATTCAGACTCCTACTGGAGCAGCAACAAGGCTGAATTGCATTGGGCTGGATGTAATCTGAGGTGACATTTTGGGCAAAACAATATGAATGGGATGTGGCCCACATAATTACCCGTGGCTGAGATTAATTGAAGAATCCAGTCATCACTTTTCTCTTTATTTCAGTCACGTCGATCTGAGCACAGTTGCAGATAAGATGTTCCTCCAGCAGTGCGATTAACTCAGGTTTTATTTGTGTTTTCATATGAGAATGAGTGCACTGTTGTCATCCAGGGAAGATTTTAGTGTCAGCCACACTTGTGAAGAGTTTTTATCGAATAGTGGGCTTGTCCTGACTGACAGGTGTTTGTGAGACAGGTGGGATTTAGTTTATGATTGAGAAGGAGAAGGGCTCGACTGGTCATTCTGGCACTCTGGCATTATACCAGTAGGCTGAAGGATAGGGAGCTGCATTCACAGCATGGATTGGATTGGCACGACCCAACGAAGAAAGGTTCCATTATCAAATTCTTGTTGACTCCTTCAGTGTCGGTGGCTTCAAGTTATTTTCCAGGGCTGATTTTAGTGGCCGGTCCTGTCCTGGGAAAGGATCTAAGAAGTTGGTGTCCTTAAAAGCCCTCATGTATGCAAAACCGTTAGGAAATTTGACTAAGAAACCTCCAGAGCCTCTCTGACATTTCTTATAAGGAAGAACCCATTAAAGGGACACACCCATTGAAGTCAATGGGCCTCCTTGCACTTTGCTGCACTAGCATCAACCTTTTTGGCGCTGGAGCAGCAAAGCGCCACAATAGCGTACAAACTTTTGACACTATTGGCCTAACGTGCGCCATGGTATGGTATGCCGATTTTTGCCTCGTTGAGTTACTATAGAGTAAAAAAACGTACGCTAATGTGGCACAAGGTGGCACTAGTACTTGTAAATCTGCTCCTAGATGTCATACAATACAACCTCAAAGCATATGGTGCAGCGGTCAGTTACAGTAGAAAACATATGAACTACGCTGCATTATTAGCCACAATTACTGTACCTATGTGAACATGGCATGTATCCATAAGAAAATGCAGCAGAAAAGCATGCGTACCTTACGAGGCAAACACAGTTGCAGGATCGCTTGCCTTTATTTTAATAAGAATGCGGTAGCCACAAGTCCTGCATGGTACAGGTCACTGACATATTTATAGTAGGCAGAGCACCTGCCCTTGTATCAGTGAATGTACGGTAATCCCAAGAGGCCATCCACAGAGGCGATCCCCCACTTTGTGAGAAGTGAAAAGTTTATAGCGCTGGAGCACTCAGGCGCCTCTTAGGGTAATTAAGGTAATTTTGGGGAAAATGTGTAATCAAGAATGAGGCAGTTTGGGCAGGCATGGGGAGCCTCACCCTGGACTATGCACGCTGATCAAATCCCCCCAAAGCAAGGCCCAAGGTAACAGGAGCGGGTGGGGGCATGCACACGGTGGAGGCCAGCAGGGACACCTTCCTCTAGCCCCCACCTACAGAATCCCATGGAGCTGCTGCCACGAGGATGCTGCACAGAGGTTGGAACAGGGACAGCTCTTCTCCTGAATCACGCCTGAGAAGGTGTGCAGGTAGGCCGGGGGTGCCGACTCGTCAGCTGCTACAAAGCCCAAGGGTGGAGGGGGTCTCCATGATCCCTCCAGGCTTGGACGTGGACTCCAGTGGCATCTCTTCTCTAGGCTCGCAGAAACTTGGAATGCCCCCCACAGTGTTTTCCCTGCATGAAAGACACCAGGCTGCCGATATCCGCCAGGAGACGTTGCTGGGTCCCCCACTCACTGAGTGTGATGAGACTGGCAACGACCCACGAACACTCCGTGCTGCAGAGGCCGACAACCCTGCAGGACTCAGTCCTGTCCTGACGTTGGGTCATCCGAGTTCCACCGGATGGCGGGGCGCCTCAAGGGTGATTCAAGGCAAGTGGTCTGACGTGAGGTTCCTGCTGGGGCTATGCGGAAAGGGGAAGCACGCCGGCCCTAGGCAGAATGCACGTGAAGTAGCGCTGCACTGACCTTATCCCCGCTAATTCGTGGGGGGGGGGGACAGAGGCGCTCCCCACGCACCCTCAGGAGATTGGATGTGTCAGCCTAAGTGCCCTGCGAGGGCCCCTCTTGTGTGGAGGCTCTGAGGGGGCAGGGGTCATCCAGTCAGCCCATGGAGAACACAAGGTGGGGTCAAAGGACGGAGGCCAGCACATCAGGGCAATAATGGTGATCCCTCCTGGCAGTCCCACAGGGTCTGGGGACCCACAGAGTCAGAGAGGAGCTGGCAGCAGGGCAACGTGAAGAAAAGCAATCCAGATAAGTAATTTGTGCCACCCAGTAGCCACCAGGCAGCAGGGCAACAAACAGAAGAGCAGTCCAAATGAGACCGTGTGCAGCTCAGCAGTCCCTCTGCAGAGGTTTGGTCCCAATTCCAAAAGTGCTTTAAAATCAGGGGGCAAGAGCCCTTCTACTTACACTCGAAAATCCTTTGTTGAGGAAGTGATTTCAAAAGGACCCTTTCAAGTGAAGTACAACACCCTTTAGCCCAGCCCTGTACACAGACATCAGTAGGGAGTAATCAGTCCACTGTGTGAGGGCAGGACGTAGCCCACTGACATGTAAGGTGTGAACAACACTCTCTCTCCCCAGCCCAGAATGACTATTAAAACGGAGATGCCTCTTCTGTCACACCCAGCCCTTCCTGTGTTGTGGCTGGGTGACTGGGATTGAACAAAGGGGAATGAGTGTTGGGTGACGTAGTAACTGGTGGATGAAAGGATCTGTTACTGAAAATATAGAAAGAGAGGGCCCATTTTTGTTAAAGCAAGAGTTGGGAGGAAAACGTGCAGAATCATATATGCTCAGAGAGGAATACAGGCCCTGAGTGCTCATGGCATCCAAGTAAAAGGTCAGTACAGGAGACAGAGAAGAGAGACAAAGGCATAGTTATCCACAAAGCAGCTACACGTAGAAAGGCCTAGAAGCTTGCAATAATATAGTTACAGGAAAGGCACGCATTTCAAATCCACGTTAATGAGGAAAGGGAGTTTCTGGACAGGAATGTAAAAGCTTTGATGCTAGAAGGTCAGCAGCTGTGTGAGGGAGGTCAGACAGTCGGGAGGGCTCCAAGCCTGGAGTTAGGAAAGGTGGAGCTACAGACAGCCTTAGAACGTGAGATAAAAGGTATTGCTGTTTTTCACTAAATGTGCACGTGATAGATATGTAACCTTCGCTTTTCTGCAAATGTGTAATTAGACACTTTCTCATGAGAAATGCGGCTTCATGCTGACGAAAGCAGTGACACAATGTACCACGTGAGCGCTTAAATCAAAATGCATGACAAATGATAAGATGTATTCAAGGTAGCAAAAGTATATAAAAAGGGCTGCTTGAGTTGATGATTTTGAGGGCAGTTTCAGACTTAGAGCTGTGCTGTCCTCCCGGCCGTTATTCATAAATGCTCATATTACTTGCCAAACTGAATCCTGTCTTTCTTTATTCGTGACCTGCCAACAACATTTGGCGCAGCCGAGCCAGGAGCCCTCCTTCTCTTCTCCGGACGCAGCTGAAGGAAAATCTGTCTGTACTGCTTGAATAGAACACTGCGCGCAACATAAACAGGTGAGATTACACCTGCCTATTCAACCAGGCAGTCGGGGATTCCAGATGTTGCAGTCCTAAAGGGGTAAAGAGAGGTCGGGCTTGTACCTTATTATTTTTAATTGCATGATTCTTTTTGGCAACTATAATATGACAAAATGCATGCATGATTTATGTGGGGCTTAAATGTTTTAATGCAATATTATGCTGTGTGCTAAAAAATAAATTGTGATTTCCCGGTTAGACCGGAAGACTAGCTAGGGGGTTAAAGCAATGTTTTGATGGTATGTTATTACTACACTGTGATTCCCTGGTTAGACCAGAAGACTAGCTGGTTAGAGTATTACCCAGGGGAGTAGCCCCTGGAAGACTTAGAGTATTACCCAGGGGGGTAGCCCCTGGAAGACTTTTAGAGTATTACCCAGGGGGGTAGCCCCTGGAAGACTTAGAGTATTACCCAGGGGAGTAGCCCCTGGAAGACTTAGAGTATTACCCAGGGGGGTAGCCCCTGGAAGACTTTAGAGTATTACCCAGGGGGGTAGCCCCTGGAAGACATTTAGAGTATTACCCAGGGGAGTAGCCCCTGGAAGACTTAGAGTATTACCCAGGGGGGTAGCCCCTGGAAGACTTAGAGTATTACCCAGGGGAGTAGCCCCTGGAAGACTTAGAGTATTACCCAGGGGGGTAGCCCCTGGAAGACTTTTAGAGTATTACCCAGGGGGGTAGCCCCTGGAAGACTTAGAGTATTACCCAGGGGGGTAGCCCCTGGAAGACTTTTAGAGTATTTTAGAGTATTACCCAGGGGGGTAGCCCCTGGAAGACTTTTAGAGTATTACCCAGGGGGGTAGCCCCTGGAAGACTTTTAGAGTATTTAGAGTAATACCCAGGGGGGTATCCCCTGGAAGACTTTTAGAGTATTACCCAGGGGGGTAGCCCCTGGAAGACTTTTAGAGTATTTAGAGTATTACCCAGGGGGGTAGCCCCTGGAAGACTTTTAGAGTATTTTAGAGTATTACCCAGGGGGGTAGCCCCTGGAAGACTTTTAGAGTATTTAGAGTATTACCCAGGGGGCAGCCCTGGACGAAAGTAGTGCATTACCTAGGGGACAGCCCCTGGAAGAGACATTCATTTGGGAATGCCTAACAGATATTCCGGTTAAGACAGAGGGGTTAGAGTAGGAAATAGTGAAGTGGACCGAGTAACAAGTGTGCACATTTTGAGTCACACGCCCGGTTCACCAGATTCCCAGATTTACTAACCTCTGGAAGGCGTCTTTGAGGGGAAGCGACCAGGGCTGAAATATTAGTGAGAGTCTGAGTACAGTCAGACCCCTGGTTGCAGACCTGCAAAGCGCAATAGGGACTAGTGAATGCGTTTTATGAGTAATGAGTAAAAAAAGAGGATAAAAATAATACTGTGTTTTACAATCATAAAGGTCAGGTTATAGAGAAGTGGCAGGTGTCCCCTCCAGTTGTCACGCAGCCAGATATAAGTGAAGAGGAGAGGGTGCGAGATCTCTGCCATATTTTTGACATCCCAATAGACACCCTTAAAGAGTTCTGTGAAGGGGCAGTAATTAGTGAAAATAAAACGCAGGAGGCCCGAATAAATAACACCAAAGCAAGTAAAAGTTGATAATAAATCCCTATGAGTGAGGCTAATAATTCTCTGTGGCAAGAAACAGATACACTTGAGCTAAAATTTGTATTTAAGTGGGCTCACGGTCAACCCCCATGCCCATGTAACACCCCGAGGTTTGAAATAATAACTCAATCACCCCTTGTATTAGAGGCTCTTCTTGATGCATTCCTCACAGATATTCGTACCTTCACTACTTTAAATAATGAATGGCTCAACGCACCCCCGAGCACCCCAAATACTCATCTACATACATGACAACGTTATAACACGCATTGCTTCAGCTACTAATCCATTTAGACCACCCATCAATTCACCTGCCCCAGACATCACCATAGAAGAAGTGTTACACAGACTAGCGATAAGCATGGCTGATGTCCACAGATACGGTCTTACAACAATATATGTGAAGTCTGGTAATACTGAGTAGGACTGACTTTACACAATACTGTTGTGAGTTAGTGACAGTGGCATAATTAAAATACTCACAAGATAACAGACAGGGAAAAAAGAGTGCATCAGTTACGCTGCTAGAGGTACGCATAGGAAAACATTCGTCCTATGGGGATCATGAATACCCCTTTGGACCATTTGATGAAAACTTTCCCTTCAGACAAGGGAAGAATACAAAAATATTGCAAACAGTGGCATAAAGGCACTGAGGGCCACGCTCAACCATGGCCAAAAGATGGGACATTTGACCACAATATAGTTGAACACACATTGACTTACATTCGTTCAACATACAAGAAAAAGAAAAGGCAGAAGAGGGAAGCTATTCTATCACTGTGGCGAGTATTCTGTCATGAGAAAGAAAGAGACAAGTCTACCACACCTGAAGAGGCAGTGACACCCATACAAGAAGGGGCACAAACTCACACAGAGTCCCCAGGGAATTCGCTACAGGAACCCCCATCTTATGGGTTGTACCCTATCCTGCCAGCTGCAGGGTATCAAGATCCCGTCCGGGTTGAGCCTAAGGAGGAGAGGTTAGAGGCACAAGGAACTGAAGCAACCCCTGCTCCTGTCCCTTCAGCCCCTCGAGCTGACCCAGAGTTGAGTGGGAGAGACAGGCTAGTAAGTGAATTGCAACACACACTGAGACAGGCAGAGCAACCCCTTCGGGGACAATGGACTACAGGGCATGTTATTCTCAGGCTTGGTGACACATCTGCAGAGACACTAAGAGAGGCAGCAGAGGACTGGATGGAGGAAGAAGAGGAGCGGGGAGGAGGTGTACACACGCCATCATATGAGGAGCCCCCAGAAGGCTCACAAGGCATAGGGGGGGCAGAAGAGGATGAGGAATGGGACAATGGGTTTAATAGGGGTGCACATGAGCAAGGAGTTAATAGAAGGTTATATAATTTTCGTCCGCGCCCTCAAACGAGAATTAGTAATGACAGCCAGAGGTGTCTCAGTCACAAAAAGACCGTCAACAGTCAAAAAGAGGGCAGAACTGACACCAGACAGAGTACAGAGTATTAGGAATATGTCTAAGCCCACAACCACTAAACAGATGCACAAGTTTTTAGGACTCTGCAATTATGTGAGACAGTGGATATTTGATTATGCCACCCTAATTGCACCACTTCTCACTGCCTTAAAAGAGTCCCCCGCAAACGCAAATAAAGTAGACTGGACCGATGACAGGGAAACAGCCTTCCTGGAGCTGAAAGAAGCAATTACAAATGCTCCAGTGTTAGCTACACCTGACTACAAAAAACATTTCTACCTTTTCTGTCATTGTAATGGAATAACAATGACAGCAGTACTGACTCAAAAGAAATCTATGGGACACAAACCAATTGCCTACTACAGTGGGCTGCTAGATCCCGTCATGAAAGGGCATTACCCATGTGAACAAGCTCTGGCAGCAGCAGCCTTTGCGGTTCAAAAGAGTGCCACCATAGTGATGGGATCACCTTTAACATTGTATGTAGAGCATGCGGTATTTGCCATTTTACAGAAAAGCAAAAGCACTCTTACAACTCAGAGAGTATCTGGATACGAAGTAATCCTGTCAATACCATCCTTGCAAGTGGTACGGTGTCACACAGTTAATCCAGCAACATTCTTTGCGCACCCAGTTTCTGAGGACGAGCAGGTACATGACTGTGCTACTTACACCCCAGAGGAAGAGAGCGAGATAAGAGAGGACCCCATCCCTGGGAGCATGTTACTCTTTGTTGATGGGTCCTCTTTCATAGATCAGGAGACTGGGATTCGACATTCAGGAGCAGCTGTTGTTAGAGCAGAGCAGCAGGGATCTTCTGACACCTTACAAATAGTGAGCCAGCTACCCCTTCCATCCCATTTCTCAGCACAAGCTGCAGAGTTAGTGGCCATGATAGAAGCACTACAGCACGCTGAAGGACTAGAGGTCACCATTTATTCAGATTCAGCATATGTCACCACCACCGTGCATTCTAGTATTCGCCGGTGGGAAAGGAGGGGGTTTCTCAAATCTGATGGATCCCCTGTAATGCATAAAGATCTATTAGAGCAATTGATAAAAGCCTTAGCACTGCCATCTAAGGTAGCAGTTATAAAATGTGCAGCACACACCAATCAGCAAGATCTCATCTCCAGAGGAAACGCCTTGGCAGATTGGGCAGCAAAAGAAGTAGCTAAAACCTCTCCAAACTTCAGTGAACAAGATGAACACACGTTAGGGATGATGATAAACAGACAACAGAGTGTTACTGAGTTACCACCCCCATACACCGAGACAGCACGATTGCACTTACTCGAATTGCAAGAACAAGCATTACCTCGTGAAAGGGAGCTGTGGGAGCAGCGAGGGTGTATACAGTCACCAACAGATTTTATCTATAGGCAAGAAAGTACAGGCAAGCCAGTGATGCCTCAAGCCCTGCTGTATATTGCCCTTGAGCAACTACACCTCCCTGCACACAATGCCAAAGAATACCTTCTTGCCACATTACAGACAGACTGGTTCATTACGCAGTTATCTGAAATAATTATGAACAGGACGGCCTATGCCAACTCCCTTAACAATAGCTCGACAGTGAACAGATGCTCAAAAGACAGCTGAGGTCCTAGGACAGGAAATGAGTAGCTATCTATCTCAGTTATTGAAGTCTGTCAAGTTCTTCTTTAAACAGGTGGCACGACAAGAGAAGTGCACCAATGCAGCCCAGCAGACCAGTCCAATATCCGTGGGCCAGCAAGTGTACATCCGCAATTTTGTGCGACGATGGAAAGACAGCAAGTTCGAGGGCCCTTACTTAGTGACCCAGAGCACCCCCACAGCGGTGAAGGTGGAGGGCAGGAAGCCATGGATACACCTATCAGACGTTCGATTGTCCCCGGCTTCATGTCATACATCACCATCTTCACAGGAACATTTACAGCAAGACAAAGACAAAGACGAAGGACAGCGTCCTTCCTAAAGAGGCCAGCAGAACTTCTACTCGACACTACTAGTGGACAGTTATGTATTTCGATTTTGTTTTTCTGTTCACGCTTTGTTATGTTATCAATTACCTTTCAATGGTATCTTAGTCCACGCATGGCAATGTGTCAGTATACTAAGCGCTTACAGAGAGAAGTATATAAATATGAAAATATATCTCACAATATTCATACTAGCTTATTAGACAATGTATGGTATCAGCACATGACAGAGATAGGCATGCAGACTACTAATGAATCATGTTTCGTTTGTTCTTTGATTCCACATGCTAGTGACACAGATAGGCTACATTCATCAAAAGAAGTATTTCCAAATATTACTCGATGTTTATTGCACTTGTACCTTTGTAGGATGAGAGCACGAATGCAGCCCTTGCAGATAAGACAGGGAGCATTTCTAGTAAACACCACACAATATGAGGAGGAATTAGCCGACATAACAGATGTCCTTACAGATCGCAAGGAATTAGTGGTGAAATTAGGGAGGATGCCTGAGATGGGAATAATGAAATATAAAAGTAGGAATTGGAAGAATAAAATAATAGAACAGGGATTCCTGGGAATACCAAGATCTACACTTTTCTGTAAGAATTATTCAGCTTCACCCATGTCCCAAGATTGTCAGGAAAGACCATATTTTCGAGTAAATGGATCAGTGTATGTTCATGGTCAGTGGTACCACGGTGCAACATCTGGATGTAGAGCTCTCTCTCTCTGGAAGGGAAATCAGACTGATAATAGCACCCAGAAGAAGTGTCAGGCTATATGGGATGAAAATATCTCTAGATTAACTTGGGTGGAAACACCAACAACTCTCCGAGCAGGTAGAACACCAATTGTTTTCTTTTTATGTTTCAGAGGGAATGGAACAGTCCCTGTGGGAAGGAACATCAATTGCATCACCACCGAGTACAATGCTGATATGCAATGGGGCACCTCCAGTCTGATGGACTATTATTGGCAATGCGGAGAATGGCTGTATTCGCGACTTCCTTCTGGATGGAAAGGTCTCTGTTCCTTAGTAACTGTGCACACCCCCTCCCTGGTGATTCCAGGGGTGGACATCTCAAAGTTATATGATCACCCCATGAGCCGTCCAACGACTTTATTGCGTCATCGGAAAAAGAGGTATGCAGAGTATATGGGTACTACAACCTGGGAAGACATTCCACAAGAGCACAGGTTGTTTAATGATGCCCAATTGTTCTTTGGGAGCATCTTTCCCTTTGTTCAAACAAAGGCCACGGCCCACTGGCTGCAGATAACACTATGGGAACTGATGAAGACAATCAATGCAACTGAAGATGGATTCAATGCAGTCAAGGAAGAGATGCGGGCTGTGAGAGTGATGCTTATGCAACATAGGTATGTGCTAGACTTGATGACGGCCATGGAGGGTGGGGTCTGTGCCAAGATCGTAACTGCCTGTTTTACATGCCAACGATGCAGACAATGGAACAATCACAGAGGCCATACAGACTCTACATAACTTGCGGAAGAAGATGGCAGACGAAGGGGGTGCCCCCGATGGATGGTTTTCAGGATGGTTTGCATGGATACCATCCTGGTTATCAGGACTGATTAAGGGGTTATTCCTGATACTTGTGGTGATGTTGTTGATGTTCTGTACCTTTCAGTTAGTGGTAGGATGCTGCAAGAAGGTTAGCCAGAAGATAGGTGGGATGTTCACTATTAGGGTAGCCAGGGACGTAAAGGAGGATGAGGATCACGTATATATCCAAATGAATGAATGTAGTAGAGAGGGTGGAATAGTAGTTGAAAGTTCAACTAAAGGGGGGAATGTTACTGAAAATATAGAAAGAGAGGGCCCATTTTTGTTAAAGCAAGAGTTGGGAGGAAAACGTGCAGAATTATATATGCTCAGAGAGGAATACAGGCCCTGAGTGCTCATGGCATCCAAGTAAAAGGTCAGTACAGGAGACAGAGAAGAGAGACAAAGGCATAGTTATCCACAAAGCAGCTACACGTAGAAAGGCCTAGAAGCTTGCAATAATATAGTTACAGGAAAGGCACGCATTTCAAATCCACGTTAATGAGGAAAGGGAGTTTCTGGACAGGAATGTAAAAGCTTTGATGCTAGAAGGTCAGCAGCTGTGTGAGGGAGGTCAGACAGTCGGGGAGGGCTCCAAGCCTGGAGTTAGGAAAGGTGGAGCTACAGACAGCCTTAGAACGTGAGATAAAAGGTATTGCTGTTTTTCACTAAATGTGCACGTGATAGATATGTAACCTTCGCTTTTCTGCAAATGTGTAATTAGACACTTTCTCATGAGAAATGCGGCTTCATGCTGACGAAAGCAGTGACACAATGTACCACGTGAGCGCTTAAATCAAAATGCATGACAAATGATAAGATGTATTCAAGGTAGCAAAAGTATATAAAAAGGGCTGCTTGAGTTGATGATTTTGAGGGCAGTTTCAGACTTAGAGCTGTGCTGTCCTCCCGGCCGTTATTCATAAATGCTCATATTACTTGCCAAACTGAATCCTGTCTTTCTTTATTCGTGACCTGCCAACAACAGATCCTTTCCCCTCGCTCCGCAATTGCGCTGAGTGAAGGCTCCATTTGCATGTTCTTACACATATGTCTGTATGCTGAGAAACTAGCCCAGCACGTTAAACATTCACCACTGGCCTCTGTTGACATCCGCATCATGTCACGAGTTTGAAGCCTGCAAAGAGTGACACTGCTGCTATGTAGCACGAAGTGGAGCTGTTTCATCGAGCCTAGAGAGCAGTGGTGTAACGAAACTTGAGGGGGGATCCCTTCAAAGTACCCTGAAGGGGCCCCTGCCCCTGCACAGTGTATTGTGCTAAGGGGTACCCCCCTAACCACGCTTCCCCCCTCCCCAGCACCGCGGGGTCTTTGTTACGCCATCGCCAACGAGATGAATCTGCTAAGTTTTTTTTTGTTTTTTGTTTTAAATCAGAAGTTAACATTGTTTTTACAGAAGAACGTGTCCGGCGTGGGCAGGGACGTAGCAAGCGTGCCATAAGTGTTCATGCAAGAAAGTTAAAGGTGTCTCCAAGCCCACTGCTGATTAGTGAAGGCAACCCATCGTTGGGATGAGCTTGGCCCCTCAGAGTCCGGGGCCCCAGTGCAATTGCACCGGCTGCATTATTTATAACTAAGGCCTGCATGAAGACGCATTCTAAAACCCTTTTGACCCACAGACCGGCGCTGTGAGGAACACACACTGTCTTCAGTCTCAACTTCGGAGCCCTCTGTGGTGGCACTTTGTAAACACCCACACACAACATGAACTCAGAGTCACCTAGAGAAGACCCATTCACATTAAACACTATACAATGCTAATGTGCTGCACAAAAAACTACAAAAAAACAACACCATTGAAACTGCAAACACTCTTTGGAATGTAGGATTAAGTAAAGCATGTCAAATGTAAAAATGAAATACAACTTGACATGGAATAGCCTACGGGCTTTACAGTCATTGATCGCCCAATCAGTGTTTTTAGCTGTAAAGTTGAGGGTATCATTGTAGGGCACGATAGCTACCCGTTTCAATCTCTAGTTTTGTTTACTGCCAGGCCTATTACTGTTTAGGATCCAGAGTCTACTAGTGTTACAACCGTGGGTGTATATGGGCCTTTGTTCCCATTTAAATGTACTGGATTGAGCAAACTCTGTATGATGTGTGTACTGGGATTTCAATTTCGGCATGCACTTCAATAGCAATATGACTGCCCTCGCATTTATACTCCGAACACTGATTAGCAAACTGGGATGTTGTGATTGGGGTGGAGAGATTGTCTCTTTTTATACTGCACTAAAACCAATACAACTTTTGGAACAAAAGAAAAGACAATGTACTGCCAGGTCTGAAGTTTAACTCGGTCTTGCAGGTCCCTGCTTTCTCCCTTTGATGTTTTTCCTTCTTTCTCCTCCTCCTTCTTCTCCCCTTTTTGTGTTTTTCCCTCTCTTGCTCTCCATAAATGTCTGATGGGGAAAAATAACTGCCTGTGGATCCCACCGTCTCAAATTAAGCACTCAGATTAAGTGATTTAGTCAGAATCATGGGATACTAAACTGACTCGAGTCTGGTGCCCCAGTTCCAGAGTTGGCCCCTATAGCCATCAGGGCACATCTTTGACACTCTCGTACAGTTACATTTTAGTTCTCACTCCTTGTGGCCAAGACACCTTGCGAGCAGTCTTTGGATTTTCTGTTACTAATGATTGTGTTCAAGTGCGAGAGACACATTGGTTTTGTGGAAGTAACTAATGTCCAGCTCATGTTAAGTTTTTAAATAAAACCTCAGGACCGGAAACACGGACATGATGGAGAAAGACAGCAAACCTTCTCACACTGCACTCTGTACCCCGAGGGGCATGTGCCACCTTCAGATCCGCATCATAAACAGCCACTCTGGCCCACAAGAGGGCGAAGCACTGGCTTCTATGCGCTTGCAGTGTCAACAGCGCACGGATTTGACTTTCTCCGCGTTAGGGCATGAACTGCAGACAGCACAGCGCAGCAGCGGAGGAATGCAATCACTACTGCTCATGCGCGCCAGGTATATTTACTGTGCACACGACTAACACTAGCTAGTGCAACATGCCGCTGGGGGGGAGGGGCTTGTTGTTATCGGCTCAAACATGCAATTATTTTCTATTGCCCAAGCCAAACACATAATCATGTTATTCGCTGAGAGTCTTTATTTGTTCGGAATATACTGCAAATTTGAAGTACACTGATACATGAGCTTGAGTATAAAGTGCACAACGATCGAGTGAATAGCGATCTCACCCGTCCTAAAGGATTAAATAAAGGATAAATTAATATTAATTTTGCAAACCGACCAGACTCCTGTTAAATAGGCAATCCAACCTGTACTGCTTCGGAACAAACCACCTCGGGTTTGTCGCCGTCCGCGGGAACTGTTTAAATATTACGTAATAATATATTGAAACACACTGCTTGGCTTTGCCCGAACTCCCTTGTCACTATGTTTAGGTTCATGGACAAAACATATGGGCCCATATCTATACTTTTTAGCGCAAACTTAAGTTTGCGCCGCTTTTGCGTCAAAAAGTTGCGCAAATGCGGCGCTAAAAAAAGTATAAATATGGGCCATGGTTTATAGTATAGTTTTCTATGGTTTACCAGGGTTTGTACCCAGGCATCCAGGTATGATCATTGATTATACGTAGATTCCGCTCAATAGCCAGCAGGGCTGCCCTCACCGTGGCAGAAGTGCATTTCCAACCTTGTATGATGCCACGATAATGCAGCTCACTGAAGTACAGCACTTCAAGCCATAAATAAGAACGTTACAGTGGCAGTGGAACCTAAAGGCACGTCCCATACCATGCTCGGAGGTTGGATCTACCTAGCCAGCCTCGAAACCAGGAACTTGCAGGAGATATCGGGCACTTTCACACATTTGTGCCGCAATCAAATGTGCTGCCCTGCGTCATGCAAGAGGTAAAACCCTGTGTAGAGAGAGCTACATATACCAACACCGGCCTGCTGCTTCCGTTGTGATTCCCTACACTGACACGTGAATTAGGCTGCCTTGCACAACACTCTGCCCTGCACCGTGGTTCAGAGGCGAGTGGACTCTGTCCACAGTGGCGTAGCGTGGGTTGTCAGCACCCGGGGCAAGGCAAGTAATTTGCGCCCCCTAACCCGTGGATTTTAGCACTCGCGAGTGCGAGCGCGCCCCCCCCAGATGTTGCGCCCGATGCGGCCGGCCCCCCCTGAATCCCCCACGCTACGCCACTGTCTGTCCAGCATAGGATTTGTAATGGAAGCTTATCCTTCCAGTGCAATTTCCTATGCTCGACACATTTCAGAAGGGTCGCATGCTCTCGATGTGTGCTGTGCACTTCGGCATACATGCAATATGTGGGTTTTTTAATAAATGAAAACATTTCCGCTTGTTAATGCCTCCTTCAAGGAAGCCTTAGGCCCATATTTATACTTTTTGACGCTAAACTGCGCTAACGCAGTTTAGCGTCAAAAAGTTTTGCGCCGGCTAACGCCATTCTGAAGCGCCATGCGGGCGCCGTATTTATTGAATGGCGTTAGCCGGCGCAAGCAGACCGGCGCTGCCTGGTGTGCGCGAGAAAAACCACGTACACCAGGCAGCGCCGGCGTAGGGGGAAAATGGCGCATGGGCGTCTTAAAATGGGGCAAGTCAGGTTACGTCGAAAAAATCGTCGTAACCCGACTTGCGCCATTTTTTTTCGACGCCCATCCCCCATCAACATGACTCCTATCATTGTAAAGATAGGAGTCATGCCCCCTTGCCCAATGGCCATGCCCAGGGGACTTCTGTCCCCTGGGCATGGTCATTGGGCATAGTGGCATGTAGGGGGGCACAAATCAGGCCCCCCTATGCCAAAAAAAATTATTAAAAAAAAATCAAAAAATACTTACCTGAACTTACCTGAATGTCCCTGGGGTGGGTCCCTCCAGCCTTGGGTGTCCTCCTGGGGTGGGCAAGGGTGGCAGGGGGGGTCCCTGGGGGCAGGGGAGGGCACTCTGGGCTCATTTTGAGCCCACTTGTCCCTTAACGCCATGCCTGACCCAGGCGTTAAAAAGCGGCGCAAATGCGCCGTTTTTAGCCACGCCCACTCCCGGGCGTCTCTTTTGCCCGGGAGTATAAATACCACGTAAAGGCCTGGGAGTCATTTTTTAGACGGGAACGCCTCCCTTGCATATCATTAACGCAAGGAAGGGGTTCACGCTAAAAAATGACGCACATTCCGGGAACTTTGGCGCTATACGCCTCTAACGCCATAGTATAAATATGGCGTTAGTTGGCGTTAGTTTAGCGTCGAATTTGCGTCGAAAAAAACGACGCAAATTCGGCGCAAACGGAGTATAAATACGGCCCTTAGTTTTTGATGCATTGCACAGTCTTGTTGTCTTAGTAGATGGGACTTAACGTCGAAACCTAAGGGTGTTTATGGAGATCCGTCCTAGATACGTACCAGCAAAGCCAATATATACCCATACATTACTTTGCATAGCTTTGCGTCAGTTTCCAACGTTACAAAGCCTAAGTAAATCTGGGCCATCACCTAGGTCTTATATTGAACTGAAAATGGCCCCTTCTGTACTGGTATTACTTGTCCCAACTTCTATCCTGCTTTACCTAACAACCAGTGAAACTGGTTCATGTTAAAAGCACTTCACTATTGATATCAAATAAGCTTTTAGGAGAGGAAGTCATACATTTTTTTACCCGATCTTTGGAAGTCTCCATAGTTCCATACTTAAAATCCCAACAGTAAGTGATGTTCCAAGACAAAAATAAAGGAGGTCGATTGTTAAGTGAGGTACTAAATTGTTCCCACTCTATATTTTTATTTCAGAGAGAGCAAAACGGAAATCAACACAGCCAATGCCAATGGAACTTATGCGAGTGGCAATGAAAGCTGAATGAATGGAGGTAATGGGACGGTAGGAACAGCCCAGGCGCTGTGGACGTCCACCAGTTAAGTATACTTCTGAAGATCCAGAGCTGGACGTCATGTTTTATAAACAGCACACGCTGTACAAAACGTCAAAGTCTTGGCTCACACTTTTGACAATTGTTGGCTCTTTCTGCCTTTTAAACAATGTCATAAAAATGGCTTAATTGCAGCATTGATATCCTGGTAATCCACCCCAGACAAATCCTGCCTCTTAAAATTGAGTTCTTTTTGGTTGTGGATTCTCCATCAGTGGTGGCTTTACGTGACCGAGGTGTGTTTCTCAGCCACAGGAAAAGAGATCCACCAGACCCTAAAGGCAAGGTTACTAGTACCAACCACAGACTCACTCTGCACTCACTGCATCTTCCTCTTCTGTGCACCAGATTCACCACCAAAGGACAAAAAAGCTAGACTATAATTGTGTACGATGTCTCACATGCACCAGCCAAGGTGAAATATCAGCATATCCCAGACCCAAAAGTTTATTGTGCAGCTTCCTAGGCACAATATCTTGAAGGTTTACAAAGGGTTTTCCCAAGTATACCATGCCACGGTGCTGGCAGCAATCTGTGCCACCATACTGCTGTGCTGGCAGTCTTCTAACTAGCAGCCAGTGCTTATTTTGAAAAACAAAATAAGTGCAGTACCTACAATTTGACTTACCAGTGATAGTGTATGCCAGGGATGCCATAACTGAGGCTGCCTGATCTTGATTACACATAATGACTCTTTCTTCTACCACACTACACTTCCTGTCTCTTTACCACACTCTTGCAGGTCCACCACTTGCAACCACAGACACAAATGAAGCACTGCTCCCGGCTCCACCCGTGGCGGGGCAGGTGCCTTGCCAGAGAGCCTCCACGGAGTTTGCTTATCATTGAAAGCAGAACAGATACCATGAAACCTCAGATTTACATCACGTACAGCACAAGTTATGCCTTCATAAAAAATGTCCCAAGGGTACCTATGCCACCATTCCTCTGACTGAAAAACTAAAGCACTCGTAGGACAACCAAGGACAGTTTAAACGTAGTGGGTTTTGCAGCCATTAACATCAAGGTATAGATTCTAACTACCAAATTGTTTGGACCTATAGAATCAGGATTACAATGAGACTAAAGTGCGATCAATAGAGAGACCATGGCATTTTCTGTGCAGGCAGGCAGCATAGCATTACCTACAAAATTCAAACTGGTGTGGTTCGACCCACTGCTACAATTCTGTGTCCAAATCATGTATATTGAGATTAAAATTGGGTTGTATCAGAGCACAACACTGCCAGGTCCTCTCTAAAGCTACAAAAGAATATGCAGCCTCTACCTCAATGTCACTTTAAGGATTTTTGGGGCCCTGGGCCAGACATATTTTTGGGGCACCTGTTCAGAACAACTTTAAGTTGTATTGCCTACTGTCTGCTATTTCAAACTTGCATGGTGCCAAACAATACTGAAATTTATATATTGAGGGCCGAATAATCCTTAAAATGACACTGTGTTGAAAGTCAGAGGTAGAGGAAGGCACAGAGAGGGTGAGAGATTCTGATAGAAAAATCGACAAGGGAGAGATAGGTTGAGAGAAAAAAATATCTTACCAGAGGGCTCCTTGTAAGCTTGGAGACCTGGGCAATTGACCAGTTTGCCCAAGCCTTAAGCCATCTTTGTCCAGGCTCTGGAGAATACTGTTTGAGTGTGCAATTTACAAGAGGTAATCTCCGAGCATAAGATCTGTTCACATTTTGTTTATATACAGTCTGAGTCATCCAGCAATCTCAGGTACATCTCAAGTGAATGTTGCAGAAGGGCTTTCTGTGAAAACGTGGTAATTAAATGGGCCTGAAACTGGCAGTGCAACTCCCGCCCACTTACCTATCACTTGGTACGTCTTAGCCTCTTGCAGAGATGCCGGGCCAGCAACAGACACTCTTGAGGCCCAGTGCATACTATCATCTATAAATAAAACCATAGGTGCCTTAGGAGAGCCTGTTACTTTATTTCGCCTTTACAGTACGGGGGCCTTCTCCAGGGCACAAGTAGGGGGTACACGCAGGCACATGGCATCCACCCACTGTTTTCACAAGGTGGACGCCGTCCACCCTGCCAAGTAATCGTGCAGCACGGAAAGATGCTGAACTTGTCCTGGTGTAATGCTTAAACACACATTCAGCAACTCCTACACGTTGTCTGCTTTCCTTCTGAGCAGCAACTGCATGTGGGAGTGAGGGGGCTTTTTTATTTTAAATTCGGGATGGAGCTAAAACAAAGGCCAAAGTTAAATGGCCATCAGGCCTCCTCTTGTTCTTGCTGGAGCTATCTGGAGCCTCACACCTACCTGCAAACGCAAAGGAGGGGAAGCAAAGACACACTGGTTGATGTCACTTCACAGGTACTTAAGAGAGGCATGATGTTGCCTTTGGACACTCCCTGGTTATAGGAGATATGCTTGCACATTAAGAATGTCAGCTACACTGGCCTGTTTCTGTATTTACACAAACAGCAATTTAAATATCACTATTTAATTTTATTTCTTTTATAGCGCTATTTATCCCAGTGCAGGGTGTCAGAGCTCTTTGCATCACATGTACACATTATATATTGACAATAAATCACATAAGTGCAAATCTATGTACAGGATATGTTACATAGGATAGTGAGAGTTACAAGGTGTAGAAGTCACATGTCCTTCATAGTTATCTGTGCTATATTAGAAGGATTACAATTTATGTAATGCAAGTAACAAAAGATCTCCATGTTAAAAGTAGTAGCCCACTTATCTATCTACATAAAATAAAAATCTGCCACGAAGTGCTTTGCAGGAGACACGTTAACCCTCCATGCTAGTTTGATTCACAACTGGGACTAGACACGACACACATCTCTCCAGCATAAGTGTTAACCAGCAGATTTATTTTACCATTATTAGCCCCTGAGATTTACAGAGCATTTGTAGCTCTTGGCTGCAGGTGCCATAATCCTATAAGATTTTGTTTTAAATGCAGTCTTTGCTACAAATTAAGCAGAACAGATTTATTGCCAAGTTTCTCCTTGTGTCAGTTTCTTTGTGGCAGAGATTTAAAAAAATAAATGTTGAAATTGAAGCCCAGATTTTGTGTCGGGTTGTGTCACCTTTTTTGGCACAACCTCAACGCAAAATCTAATTTGTTAAATCTGGTAATTCACTCAAATTACTCCTTATAGACCTCCTAAATATATTTGTGATCCCTTAAGATCAGCTGTTACTTCTTGTGATGTCACTTCCTGTGAGGTTATGGGTTGAAATGCCACCTCCGGTGATGTCACTTCCTGTGATGCCACTTGCGATGTCACGTGCTATGATGTAACATGCTGTGATATCATGTGCCACGATGTCACTTGTATACTGTCTTAAGTTGGTAAGTCCCCCCACTTCATTGTTTTAGGACTTGTGCTCTGGTCTTCTCAATGTCCCCAAAGTAAAAATATAGGTTGTCCTCCCATACACAAAATGTTAGCTTGTCTTGACAGCGAAGAAATGTAATACCAGCAACATAGAGGTTCACAAGTAGCATGAACAGACCACAACCACCAACCCACCCTTTCACACCTCAGCATTAACATTTGATGAATATTGTGCATTTGGGTGTCGGCTGGCAATATCAATTCAATATTTTCCATGGAAAACAACAATATATAGGAACAAAATATTGAAAGGTAAATTTCTATACTTTTTCCATACCTATCTCCACATATATGTACCTTGGTGATATATTTATTTAGCTTCAAGGTATGTAGATGTGGAGTCAAGAATAGGAAATCCTTGCCTCCCTATGTGCTCTTACCTTTCAATATTTTGTCCCTCGATATTGTTATAATGATATTCTGTCCTGTCAAAATTCTGGATTCAATATTTCCTACTACAATCATGCATTTGAATAGCTGTTACATGGGTGACTTTTCAGTCCTTCATGGTTTACATATACAGCACTAAGGGCCTGATTTATGAAAAGTTAGCACCACCTTCCCGTCATTTTTTGACGTAAAGGCAGTGCAAACTTTTATTTTGTACGTTTGCACCGATTTGCATCAAAAAATGACGCAAAGGCGGCACTAACTTTTCATAAATCAGGCCCTAAGTTTGGTGGAACTTGTTTTTCATTTAATTTTGGTTATTATGCTAACAAATCCATATAAAAAATGTATGACTAAAAAGAAAATGTGACCATCTTTCCAAAAGATAAAACAATACAATTACAATCAGTTAAAATTTCATTCTAGCAAAGTTAGCTGCAACGCAGACATCAGTAATGTCACAAAAGGTGTAGTCGCAACAGAATAAAAGTTCCACAGTAGGTCTACAGTAGTACACATATGATTATCCTTCAATATTTTCTGATGTTCCTTTTTCTGAGGGAAAAAAAACATTAGTAAAAAGTGGCTAACAACGTCCCACTTTCAATTTCCCGTCAAATAAATGGGCCTACAAGTCTCGACAAGGTTCCTGAAGAATTTCTGGCTGACAGCTATCTATAATTTAGGAACATGTTTTTATTGTCTCGGGCGCTTTGTCGTTGGCCATCTGGTAATCTTACCTTCACCAATATCGGTATCGGTTGTGGTGGCAGAGACGACCAGAAATGCGGCCTGCACGAAGGCAAAGATCATTCCAGAATACGCCATTGATGTCCGGACGCTGAAAGACGGGAAACCCTCTGGTGGCCTCTGAAACTCTGTGAGCTTCCCTATCCCGAGAGAACTAAATGTCCTCAGACCAAAGCGAGTGGCAAAAACCACCCACCTGCGCACTTCTTTTCTGTTTTTTAACTGTTTCTTTTCTTGTACTCTTTTTACAGAGATGAGTGCCTCTCAGCGAGAGCGTGAATGCTATATACCGGGCTCGACAATGGGATTCCTAAGGTGCACAGAGACGGTCAGTGGAGACCGAGCCTGCTCACACAACAAAACTCCACATGCCGCTCTTTTAAGACCAAATTGCTCCATAGGGGAATGAAGGGGGAAACAGCACATTTTTTGACCAGTGCTATAGCAGCAGCTCGATTCCGTGCTATTTATTGGCCTGCCGTGGGACCCCGTAACTCGCCCAGTCCATTTATCCAGCTCTTGGGTTTTATCTTTGTCCGGTCAACTCTGCAGGCCATTAAGTGGGGAGCACCCTTTCTTTTCCCGTCTTGGGACCAATAAATTGCGGAAAGAGTCAAACAAGCATTGTGTGGGCCCCACAGAGTGAAAGGCGTCCATTTCAAGAGACTCTGTTGTCTACAAGAGACGTATTTGCACTGGAAATGCACATGTAGGCTTCGGTGCTGTGCCCGACAACCGCTGCAAGGTGTTCGTAAGTATCCAATTGGCAAAAAAAAAATTACGCTACAGTTTTGAAATTATTAAAATACATACCTCATCCGAATGATAAATCGCAATGCGAACTCAATGGAGATTCGATTGCATTCCTTAACCCCAATGGGGGCCCCGGTGAGGCAAACCGGCCCCCAGTAACAAAGCCGGTTTAAAAAACATACATTTTATTTAATTTCTAAATGCTTTTTTGCGTTCTAATGTTGAATAGAGCTGTCATTCTGCAACGCTCTGTTGATGTAAAAATGTAGTCCTTCATCTATTTTTGCAAAATGTCCCGGTTTTTGGTGCTCAAAGATCTGGTCACCCTACCAATGTTTGCTACGGCCAGTGCGGCCCTGGTGTTGTGGGAATTGTTTTTCACACACAGCACACCCAACTAAAGCCTGGGTTGGCACAAAGTTTAAGTGTACAAGTGGTTCCCAAAATGTTTTTGAACGGTGTGTGCATACACGCAAAGTTGGGAGCAGCAACATGGGTGTTCGAAGGCTAAAGCCAAGGCATGGTGGTATCATGACTGGGCACATTTTGCCATGCTTAGAATTGATTTTAAATGTTTGTACATTTGAAATGTAAATGTCTATTGAGCCAGATTCTGTGAACTACTACACAAATCAACAAACCCCTGTTTCGAGGATCTTACGTCGAGATACTGCCATTAAAGCTTGTATATGCGTATCTGGTGTAAAGCACCAGGAGCACTGTTGAAATATCACTGTGGTTAATGTTGGCGGGTGAGAATTGAGCAACAGTTATTAATAAACACTGGTAATCCCTGTTACTGTGACAAGAAATGATCTTTGGATGAATAACAGAGTTCTCGAATTTCAGCACCCTCACATTGCACTGTTTATAAACTGACACATTATTTCAGACGTATTACAGTATATTACGTCATCCACTATATCGTTATTGTCGACATAAAGACGGAGAAGTGCACCACCATACAAAAACAAAAATAAAATCACGGTAATCGGCAAACCTAAGGATCGTATCCTCATTGTCATATATTTTCAGTAAATAACGCACTGACACAAAGAAATGATTGCACAATTACTGATTCAGTTAATCTCTTACTTCATGGAAGTTATCACTCACTCATTTAGTTATCACACAATCATCCACTCTCTCATTCACTTTCTTACTGACATGCATTAAGCCTTTCACACAATTTGGGGGAAGAAGTTAGAAAACATTTACTAACAACTTGTGTAATTTCCATTTTTGTATACTCTATTTATCCCCGTCAAGCTTCACAAAAATGTAACTACATTTTTTTGTATTCAGTTTAAGACGTACATCGGACATGCGCTATCCCCAGCCAGCCTCCTACGCACAGACCTGCTTTTCAAAATGGCACAGAGAATAAGCTTTCCAGCTAATCTAAGCACTGCTCTCATGCTGTCTGTAATACTAAACAGCATAAGAGCAGTGCCAGGATTGGCTGGGTCATGCAAGCACAACGCTCCATCGGAGACTGATGGAGTTGTGTGTCTGCTATCATAGCTCCCTCCTAGCATTAGTTCTGGAAGCCTGAACTGCACGTCAGGGTGGGCATGGTGAAAACACCAGCCAATCTGACATGTGAAGTCTGGTTTCCATAACTTCAGCTGGTCCTGGTCGTCCAACAGCGAGAACGCTGTAGCCCCGCCCCAGTAGAAAAAACGAGTGACAGAATGGGTACTTTTTTTAGAAAGGAAGCTGGTTTAATCACGAGTCTCTCGGGGTGCGGGGGCTCAGAGTAGGGGGTCAATGCCCCCACCCTTCTATGGAGGAACCGCCCTTGCACAAAAGAAAACCCATCTTATTATGAGTATGGGGGTATATAGTACATCTAAAGCATACATAGGAAATTGCGAGTGGGCAAACCTGTATGGTGGTAGTTAGACCTGGACACCAAATACCTGCCTCCAAATAATCATTTTTTGCACTGAAGAATTGGGTGCATGTACAGTGCGGTCAAAAAAGACGTGCAAAAAAAATACAGCTAGCAAAACTACGCACAAAAGTGCATGCTTTTTACATCTAATGATAGTACAGAGGCCTCATTGACTTAACTGCTAAATTAATGTGAGGTAAAATTGCCCAAGGAGAAATGCTGTTACCACACTTGGGCCCTGATTCCATGCACAGGTGTCAGGCGCACCTGATAAAGAAAGATACCCCGGGTACATTATCTTTTGGGTACGATAAATGGCGCTTATTGTGAGGTTTTGGGAGATAATATGTGGATTTTGGGGGTTAACGCACCAAAATCTATGTGGTGTGGTAACAACCATAGACTTTTCCCCTGTTAAATTTCTGCAGATTCGATTTGCCAAAATTTAAAGAAAGATAAGTGTAGGAAGCTGGCTCTCTATTTAGTGCACTAAAATGAAGTACACCATGCAGAGAGTCCAGTGGATCCCTAATTGGTATTGCAGAGGCAAAAGTAGATAGGACTAACGCTCTATTTTTGTGGTAGTGTGGGTGAGCAGTTAGGCTTATCAGAGGGTAGTGCTAAGCATTTGTTGTACTCACAAAATCCATTATCTGTCACAAAATCTACTGATTTTTAAATAAACAATTCTTGCTCAAACTGTTAAAAAATTACTAAAATGGAGTGACGTGTTGCTGTGCAGTGGCAGGCCCTTTGCACAACTGGAATGATCACCTTATTGTTGCTTATTGCTATATGTGGATGTTAAACTGGTACTGATGAGGTACAACCAATATCCACACATTGTTACTAAGTTTAAAAATGATAAAAAAATAATGAAGGTATACTATTACAAAATATACCACATTATGCTGCATAATTTGGCTTTTCTTATCGCATAATGTACTCAACCCTGCTGCATAATTTGGCCCTCTCCTGCCACATAATTCCAGAGGCCCTGTCCCTCCCTTAATATTTGATGCTTCTCTTTCACTCACAGTCTTAACAGTGCTTCTACCTCACTTAGGTCCATATTTATACTTTTTTACGCAGCATTTGCGTAATTTGTGATGCAAAAATGGTGCAAACTTAGAAAATACAATTATATGTTGTAAGTTTGCACTGCTTTTGCGTAAAAAAATGATGCAAATGCAGTGTAGAAAAAGTATAAATATGGGCCTTACTGCGTTCATAGTGCTTCACTCTCACTGGCGGCCTGGATATTCATTTTCTCCCATTCTTTGCCTGCCCAGTGCCTCACTCTCACTCACAGCAGAACTGTGCCTTACACTCACTGTATGCACATTGATTCTCTCTCACTCACTTTATGCACAGTGCTTCACACTCACTTGCAGCAGCACAGTGCCTCACGCTCATTCTCTGCCTGCACAGTGCTTCTCTCTCACTGACTACCTGCACAGTGCTTCTATCTCACCACAGCAGCACAGTGCTTCACTCTCACTCACCACCTGCACTGTGCTTCTCTCTCACTCACGATCTGCTCTGTTCTTCTCATTCATTCATAGTCTGCAAAGCGCTTCTCCCTTACTAACAGCCTGCACAGTGCTTCACCCATACTGTCTTTACAGTGCTTCTCCCTCACCCACTGTTAGACCTGTCAGCTCTTGGCATGGTTTCCCCTGTCTTATTGGCTTCTGACCTCCTGTTTATGATCCTGTACTGAATTTAGTTTTTGCTGGCTTTAGGACTCTCAGCAATTTACCACTGCTGACCAGTGCTAACGTGCAAGTGCTCCTTTCTAAATGGTATTGGTGATTGGTTTATCCATGATTGGCATATCTGATTTGCTAGTAAATCCCTAGTACAGTGAACCATGTGTGCCCAGGGCTTGTAAATCAAATGCTACTAGTGGGCCTGCAGCACTGATTGTGCCACCTACATGAGTAGCCCTGTAAACATGTCTCAGACCTGCCACTGCAGCATCTGTGTGTGCAGTTTTAACTGCCAGTTCGACCTGGCAAGTGCACCCACTTGCCATGCCCAAACCTTCCTTTTACTACATGTAAGCCACCCCTAAGGTATTCCCAAGGCAGCCCTGTGGGCAGGGTGTAGTGTATATAAAAGGTAGGACATGTACCTGTGTGTTTCGCATGTCCAGATAGCGAAATACTGCTGAATTAATTTTTCACTATTGCAAGGCATATCTTTATCATAGGTTAACATGGAGATTGCCTTGAAATATCGTTCAATTGTAATTTCCCATTGGGAGCAGATAGAGATCTGGAGTTTGGGGTCTCTGAACTCACAATTTAAAAATACATCTTTTGGTGAGATTGTTTTTTAAATTGTAAGTTTGAAAATGCCACTTTTAGAAAGTGGGCATTTTCTTGCTTGACCAATCTGTGCCTCTGCCTGTCTGTAGAATACACTTCCGGGTCAGGATGACAGTTGGGGTCTTTGTGAATTCATTCTAGACAGTCACATAAACAGAGCCGAGGTGTGCCCTGCATATTCTGATGGGTCTTCCTGGGCTACAGTGGAGGGAGGAGCTGACACTTGCACCTGAATAGGGCTGTGTCTGTCCTTACAGAAAGCAGTCTCCAGTCCCCTGGAGTGTGTCTGGGTTCAGGGCAGGAAAGGCAGGGTCTTGTTCACTACAAAGGCTAACACTTTAACTGCAGGCGTTAAAAACAGGCTCCCATTGAGTACAGTGGGCCTCTGGGTGTTTTGCAGGATTAGTGTCATAATTTGTGATGCTAGTCCTGCAAAGTGCTGGACTAGCATCACAAATTATGACGCTAGTCACCCTAACTACCGCCATGGTGCACCGTATTATAAATATGGGGCCACCATGGTGCTGTTAGGGGGGCGCAAGAAAAGTGGCGCTGCACTAGGTGCAGCGCCACTTTCATATATATGGCCCTGCATGTGATTGTAAATACTTTACTGGTTTTCACTGTTAAATCACAGCAGATTTAACCTAATGAAATGTATCAAAGAGTGCGGACTTTATGGTAACCTGGTAATTACAGGGGCGGTAAGCTCAGAAAGCTGTGTTTTAACAAATGGATTTCATCTAGGGTAAAAGCATTTCCTTGGAATCTCAAAGTGCAATGAAAAGTTGGATGAGTAAAGCTCTTAGTTTTAGGTACATTTCTGGTTCTCCACAAGGACATCTAACTACATTCTCGAACCCACGTATTTCCCTCCAGGTTCTACTGTGCACTTTGGAAGTGTTGTGCAAAGGAAGGTGTTGGTACGGATTCTAATGGTAGGGCTGGTTGAAGATTATGAGGCCTTGGTAAAGAATGATTTATGTATTTTGTTCGTGTAGAGGTAAAGCATTTTTTTAAAAGGTTTTATTATAAACATGTAATATTAGCAGAGCGATTGAAGCTTTGGCATTGTTCTTATAGGAATCCACAAACGAACTGCGAGCTAAAATTGTATCTTTTACAGAATATAATTATAAATGCTTATTGGTGGTTGAGAGGAATGGTGATTAATAGTAACGTTTTAGTTTCGGTTTTATTGGCACGTTTCCTCTTTTCTGTTCCCTTTTATACAATTATTCGGTTTTGACATAGTAACTATTTGCATAATTTGTCTGTAAACCCATTTCGCAAGCAAACGTGAACTTGTTCTGAAGCACCGCACTTACCTCTAGCCCACCCGGAAAATGCAAGAGGGGAAGAACTGCCAGTCCGGCCTTGAATTCACCTTCCTCAACCAAAGCTAGCAACCACTGGGACCAGTTTGGCTCAATGTAAAGCAACTTGCGGTTATAAAAAATAGCTTTTTGTGGCAATCACTTATATTTGATTTTTATTTTACTTTGGCAGTCTTCATTCCTGCAAGCTACCATAATAGTTGTACTACATTACTTGTTCCTCTCTATGCAGTACCAGGCCCTAGGCCAGTAAATGATGGTAACTGTGGCTGTACCAAATAGATAATTGTTAGTGCTACCACATGACAATTATGTGCAGGTGTACAACCACGTTGTGGGGACACATTCCTCTGTAAACACTATATTTTGACCCCAAACAATTGTTATATTGCTCTTTACAGCCCTATGGCTTAATTTCTAGTAAGTTGTCCCGGTGGGCCCTCTGGAACAACTGATGGATCAACACATGACCACGATTTATTAATTAGGTGCAAGTGCAAATAAAAAGAACATCTTAAGACCTATTCTGGGACCCCTGAACTATGTTAAAGAAGAATTTATTACCATTGTCCCGCAGATGGTGCTAATACCAACCGAACTGTACCAATTAGAGGGCACACACGTATTTTAACACATTAATCCCCTACTTTTTGTCTGAACTGGACTGACCTGACAGAACAAGTGTGATTTTAACATTGACATATCATATTCTGTGTACAGTCTATGTTTTGGAAATGTCACTAATGAACTAAAGGTTACTAGACCTTTCCCATGCTGCATGCCACGTTATCATAGGACAATATGAGCTTAATTCTTTTGAGTCAAGTGATATTAATTCATTAAATCTGGATAAATACATGTTTTATGCCCCTTGCACTATATACAAGCGGGTTTAAATGCTGTTTGACTTTTCTCTCTCTCTAAAAATGAATCCATCACACCCATGATTAATATGAACGTGCTGCTATAAGTAATTTGTTCTTTTCATTAATCGACCCTGGTGGTATTTAGTTTCCAGCATGTATAACTGTGATAGGACTAACCGCCCGGTCTTCAAACAGGACAGTCACTCTTTCTATTATTACTAGCAACTTATCTGGCTCACTATTTATACCCCTTAGAGGTAGCCCTCTCATGCCTGGATATAAATGAAACAAGCAGTGGGAAATCCAATAGGTCTTGCATATGTAAGAGTTATTGGCTTTTCCAATAAGTTTTAGCCATTTTGTACAACAGCGAGGCTGCTATTTAGCGTGGCCTAGAGTTTGTGGGATAAAGGAGAGTGGTGTGAAGGGAAGTGTTGTAAAGTGGAGTAGAGCTGAGTGTTATGGAGTGGCTTAGAGTGGTGTAGAGTGGAGTGGCGTGGTGTGGAGGGAGTAAAGTTTCATATAGTGGAAGGGCCTAGAGTGGAGTAGAGTTTAGTGGTGCTGAGTGAAGTAGTGTGTCAGATTGGAGGAGAGTGTCGTAGAGTGGAATGGCATAGAGTGTTGTGGAGTGGTGCAGAGCACTGTGCAGTGGCATAGAGGATGGTGCTTAGAGTGGAGTAGAGTGTTGTACAGTAGTGTGGCGTAGAGCGGAGTAGATTAGTATACAAGGGTGGAATGGCAGAGTGGAGTACAGTGTTGTAGAGTCAAGTGGCATAGGGTGTCACAGTGGAGTGGCATTGAGTGTCAGAGTGGAGTGGAATAGAATGGAGTAGTAGAGTGAAGCAGTGTGTCATAGAATAGAGTAGAGTAAAGTGGCATGGGGTGGTATTGAGGGAGTTGTGTAGAACATTGTAGAGTGGCATAAAGTGGAGTACGGTGTTGGTGAGTGGAGTATAGTTTAATGGAATAGAACATCATAGAGGGGACTATCATAGAGTGGAGTAGAGTGACCTAGAGTGAAGTGGTGTAAAGTACAATGGCGTAGAGTGCACTGGCATAGAGTGCAATGACAGAGAGTAGAGTGGTGTAGAGTAGAGTGGTGCACCATAAAGTGCAGTGGCAAAGAGTGCAATGCCATAGAGTGCAGTGTCCTAGAGTGCAGTGGTGCAGAGTAGATTAGAGCAGCTTAGACTGCATTGGTTTAGAGTGCAGTAATATAGAATGGAGAGATGGAGAATAGAGTGGCATAGAGTTTAGTGGCATACATAGGGTGTGGCGTAATGGCCAGAGCTGTTGACTTTGGGGCTCGGAAACCAGGCTCGTGTCTCGGCGTCTACTGTGATTGTGGGCAATTCACTTAATCTCCCAATGCTTACCAAAATTGAATGTGTCCTTTTGTAATGTAACTAGTGCTCGTGTGAAGCATTTCACTACCTTTGGGTCGAGTTCACACTATATAAGAACTGCAAAAAAAATACAACACATTGATGTAGAGTGCAGTAGAGTAGCATAGAGTAGAGTGGTGCACAGTAGAGTGCAGTGGTACAGAGTGCAGTGGTGCAGAAAAGAGTGCGTAGAGTTCAGTGGCAGAGAGTGTGTTGTTGCAGAACAGAGTGGCATAGAGTGAAGTGGCGTACAGTAAAGTGGTGCAGAGTAGAGTGGTGCAAAATAGAGGGGAGTGGTGCAGGGTATAATGCAGTGGCCTTGAGTGCGATGACAAAAAGTGCAATTGCATAGGGTAGATTGTTTCAGAGTAGAGTGAAGTGGCATAGAATGCAGTGTTTTAGAGTGCAATGATGCAGAGTAGGTTAGAGTGTCTTAGAGTGGACTGGCGTAAAGCGCAGTGACATAGAGTGGAGCAATGAAGAGTAGAGTGGCATGGAGTGGGACAGAATGGAGTTATGTAGAGTGCAGTGGTGAAGAGTGCAGTGGTGCATAACAGAGTATTGTGGGGTAGAGTGCATTGGCATACAGTTGAGTGGTGTAGAGTAGATAGGCGTAGGGTGAAGTGGTGTAGAGTGAATTGGTGCAGAGTAGAGTGCAGTGACGCAGTGGAGAGTGCAGTGGTGTACAGTAGAGTGGTGAAGCATATATTGCAGTGGCATAGAGTGCAGTGGCAAAGATTGCAATGGCAGAGAGTAGATTAATTCAGAGTACAGCTCAGTGTTGTAGAGTGCAGTGGCATAGAGTGCAGTGGTGCAGAGCAGATTAGAGTGTCTTAGAATGAATTGGTGTAGAGTGCAGTGGCATAGAGTCGAGCGATGCAGAGTAGAGTGGCATGGAGTGGTGTAGAGTAAAATGGTGTAGAGTGCAGTGGTGAAGAGTGCAGTGTGCATGTTAGAGTAGTGTGGGGTAGAGTGCATTTGCATACAGTTGAGTGGTGTAGAGTAGAGAAGTGTAGAGTGAAGTGGTGTGGAATGGAATGGTGCAGAGTAGAGCTTATTGGTGAAGAACAGAGCGATGCAGTATATATTGCAGGGACATAAAGTGCAATGGCATAGATTGTTCAGAGTAGAGTGCAATGGCATAGAGTGCAGTGTTGTAGAGTGCAGTGTTGAAGAGTGCAGCGGTGCAGAGCAGATTAGAGTGGCTTAGAGTGGATTGGCATACAGTGCAATGACATAGAGTGTAGTGGCATACAGCACATTGGTGTATAGTGAGGTAGAGTGGCGTAGAGTAGAGAGGTGCAGAGTAGAGTGCAGTGGCATGGAGTGCAGTGATGAAGGAAAGAGTGGCATAGAGTTCAGTGGCAGAGTGTGTGGTGTTGCAGAGTGGAGTGGCATAGAGTCAATCAATCACAGGAACTTATAGAGCGCAAACTTGTCACCCCAGGGGGTCTCCAGGCACTGGGGGGGGGGTCTGTGTGCCTTGGCTGGCTGGTATTGGAGGTTGAACAGCCAGGTCTTGAGCTACTTTCTGAAGTTATCCAGGGAGGGTGCAGTGCGCAGGTGGAGGTTGTTCCAGGATTTGGCTGCAAGGGGGAGGAGGAGCGGCCTCCGAGGTGTTCCCGATGGGTGCGGGGGACGTAGGCCAGGGCGAGGTTGGCAGAGCAGAGCTCCCTGGTAGATCGTTGGAAGGTGATGCCTTTGTTGATATAGGCAAGTCTGGAATCCAGGAGGGCCTTGTAGATGTGTGTGAGGCGCTTGAAATGGCACCTTTGCTGGGCAGGGAGCCAGTGGAGGTCCCTGAGGTGGGGAGAGATGAGGAGCTTGGTCACGCTCTTCCTGGTAGCGATGGGGATCCACCAGAAGATCTTGCGGAGCATGCAGAGGCTGTGGAAGCAGGTGGAGGAGACAGCTTTGATCTGTTGTTTCATGGTGAGTTGGTTGTCTAGGAAGATGCCAAGATTGCACGTGTGGTTGTTAGGGGAATAGGGCGGGGGCAAGGGCGGCGAGCCACCATGTGTCATCCCAGGGGGAGGGCTTGTTTCCGAAGATGAGTATCTCTGTCTTTTCTGAATTCTGTTTAAGGCAGTTGGTCCTCATCCAAGTGTCAATTTCGGTCATGGTGTTTTGGAAGTTCGTACATGTGGTGGAGGCGTCTTCAGTGAGGGATAAGATGAGCTGGGTGTCGTAGGAGATGATGTTGAGGCTGTGGGAGCATGTGGTGTCCGCAAGAGGAGACATGTATGTGTTGAAGAGGGATGGGCTTAGGAAGGAGCCCTGGGGAATGCTGCAAATGTCATCTTTGTGAGAGGAGGCAAAGGGTGGGAGGAGGATCCTCTGTGTTCAGCCTGAGAGGAAGGAGGCAATCCAGTTGAGGACGTTGTCTTGGATGCCGATGCTGTGGAGTCTGGTGATGAGAGTGTGATGGGAAACAGTGTTGAAGGCCACCGATAGGTCGAGGAGGATAAGGGCCGCTGTTCCTCCTAGGACGAGGAGGCATCTGATCTTGTCTGTTGCTGCGATCAGCACGGTTTTGGTACCGTTGTTGACCCGGAAGCCGAATCAGGACTGGTCGAGCAGGCTGTTGTCTTCTAGGAAGTCCGTGAGCTGGCAGTTGATGGCCATTACCAGGGCTTTAGCAGGAAAGGGGAGGAGGAAGATGAGGCAGTATTTCTAGGGTCAGCTGAAGGTTTCTTTAGGAGGGGTTTACCTCAGCGTGTTTCCAGGCATCGGGGACGGTAGCTGTGACAATGGAGGTGTTGAGGATTTCTGTGAGTGAGAGTCCGATCACTTCTCTGCCTGGGTTGTAGAGGCGGTGTGGGCAGGGGTCTGTGGGGAATCCAGATTGAATAGAGGTCATGATGGCGATTGTATGTTTGGTGGAGAGCTGTTTCCATTCGGAGACCCGGTATGGAGGGGTGGAGTGAGTTGGGATGCGGGGCTAGTAGAAGTCAGTGGGCTGGGGATCGAAGTTGCTATAAATGTTGGTGATCTTGTGGTGGAAGTAGTCTGGAAGGGTGTTGCAGAGGGCTTGGGAGGGGTGGATTGTGTTTTCTGTGGTGGAAGGGCAGGTACATTCTTTAATGATGCTGAAAAATTCTTTGTCGTGGTTTGTTCTAATCTCGATGCGGGAGCTGAGAACTTCTTTCTTGGCCTCCCTGATATGGTGGTGGTATCTGTTGAGGGTGATACTGAAGGAATCGAGGTTGGTGGGGGTCTTGTTGCTGCACCAGAGTTGTTCAAGTTTCCTGCAGTGGCGCTTGAGGTGTAGGGGTTCAGGGATGAACCACTTGGCTTGCTTGTTGGGTTTCCTGATGGGGGTGCTCTTCAGAGGTGCTACGGTGTTGGTGACTGAGGAGATTTAGTTGGAGAAGTTTTGGACGCAGTGTTCGAGAGTGTTTGCAGCACTGGATCTCGCTTCTTTGAGGGCAGAGATCCAGGGAGTTTCTGTGACTTTGCTCCAGTTGAGGCAGGGGAGAGTTTGGGGTCTTGTCGGGGCTCCAGGCCATCCTTCAATGGTGAAGTGGATAATGTGGAAGTGGTGTGCAGGGGAGTGGTGCAGTGTAGACTATAGTGGTGCAAGTTAGAGTGCAGTGCCGTAGAGTAGAGTGTTGCAGAGTGTAGTGGCTTAGAGTGCATTGGTGTAAAGTTGCATAGAGTACAGTGGTGCAGAGTAGAGTGCAGTGGTGTAGGATTCAGTGCAGAGAGTGCATGTTTCAGAGTAAACTGTCATAGAGTGCAGTGGTATATAGTGATGTAGCATAGAGTGCATTGGTGTGGAGTTCAGTGGCATAGAGTGGTGCACAACAGAGTGGCATAGAGAGCAATGGCGTAGAGTACATTGGTGCCGAGTAGAATAGAGTGGTGTAAAGTACAGTGACGCAGAGTACAATGGCATAGAGTGAAGTGGTGTAAAGTGTTGCAGAGTAGAGTAAAGTGGTATAGAGTGCAGTGGGCAGAGTAGATTGGGGTAGAGTGCAGTGGTGTAGAGTGCATTGGTTTTGAGTAAAGTGATGTAGAGTGCATTGGAGTAGAGTACAGTGATGCAAAGTAGATTGGTGTGGAACTGAGTGGAGTGCCACCAAGTGCAGTGGCACAGAGTGCAGTGGCATAGAGTAGATTCTTTCAGAGTAGAGTGGAGTCAGGCGCAGCAGAGTACAATGGCATAGGGTAGAGTGGTGTAGAGTGCAGAGTAGATTAGAGTGGCATAGAGTGGATAGGCATAGAGTGCACTGGTGTAGAGTGGAGTGGTACAGAGTAGAGGGCATTGGTGCAGCGTGCTGTTGAATAGAGTGCAGTGTTACAGAGTAGTTTAGCATATAGTGGAGTGGCCTAGAATTGAGTGGTGTAGAGTGCAGTTGCGAAGAGTGCAGTGGTGCATATTAGAGTAGTGTGGGGGTAGAGTGCATTGGCATAGAGTAGAATGGTGTAGATTAGAGAGGTATAGAGTGAAGTGGTGTAGCGTGGAGTGGTGCAGATTAGAGAGAAGTGACGCAGTGTGAATTGGCATAGAGTGGAGTGGCATAGTGTGGAGTGGTGTAGAGTAGAGTGGGATAGAGTATGCATGGTGTGGTAGCACACTGCCACTACACACACCATCTCGTCAATTGAAATGACTTTTACATTTGCACAGACATACAGTTTTACTAATAAAAGTATAAAGCACACAAATGATAATATGTGGAAATGTCATCACCTAGTGTATTGATTTGTTCTACTGCACTTCAGAATTACCAAAAATGTGTTTTATTTGTGCTATTCCGATTCTGATATATTATGAAATATCTGCACAGTTCATTTACAGGCACTTACATTTTGTTGTGTGCTAGAAAACAAATAACACCGTACAGCCTTCCTCAGCACACCCCGAACAGCCAGCACAACTGTCACATAAATCCTCTTCCTTTGAAGTCAGAGAAAGAAAAGTTAACACCAAGCTTACTGTAAGACAGAGCCTGACATTTGATCTCTGTCTTTGAATGGACAGCAAATGTGACAAGATAAGAACAATACTTAAAGCTTGTTTACTGAAAACCAGTACTGTTGGAAGAATACAGTAGTTTTGGACAACAGAAGGGACACACTCAAGCTGGATAGTCTAAAACAAATAGAGCCAGCAGATACAAAGCAAGCAAATGTGAGTTACAAACCACAAAGCCAATGGTAAGCATTGGGTGGAGTGCATTCCCAGGGAAGCTTTCCGAATGTCCCCAAGTTGTCATTAGCAAACTAGACAGCAGTGCGGTCCAGTAGGCTTCGACCTAAAAGGGAAATGCACATCAACCAAAATTAAGGAAATACAGTTTTCTATGACTTCTGTGACAGTTTTCCATTGCCAGTTGTTGTTGCCATGAAAAAGAACTAGAACATGCAACTCAGCATAAACTAGCATATGCAGTATAGGGGCGATTTTAGATCAGAATATAATACCTTTTAAAAGGAAGGCTTCTTTGCCTGCAGGATTGTACTATGGAATATCAAGTCTAGGAATGTTGCGATACAGTGATATTGTGGACAGATTATCGAGGGACAAAATATCAAAAGGTAAGTTCATATAGAAAAAGTATATATTTACTATTATCTCCACATCTATGCACCTTGACAATATATATCATCGTGGTAAATATATTTGGAGTTATGTATAGAAAATCTATACTTGCCATTCAATATTTTGTCCTTCAATATTGTGTTCACGATATTTGATGCTATCGAAATTCTTATCTCGATATTAGGGAGGCATATCTGCCTGAGGGAAATCATCTGATTCTATATATTGGACCCTATCCTTATGTTTGTTGACACCTCCTGCGTAGCCCTAGTGTCCCTATGAACACAAACACAGATGATCTTGTTCAGATTGTGGTTTTCCCCTCAGCCTGTGGAACACCAAATTACTACTTTTAATTGTTGAGAATGATTCTAAGCAGGTTAGTACCATCCCTTGATATCTGCAGTACCAACAGGCCCCCCTAAGGGTGATGGAATCCACAGCTGTAGTTGAGAACTGACCGGATGTTCTAATGGATTCAGATGGTCTACTTGTTTCTACAAAGCTGTTTAAGAACCAAAAATGAGTTTCGTGAAGGAGCTCAGTCATTAGTAGTCCAGTGTGAAGTACGCCACACAGGCTTGCAGAAAATTATTTGTCACGGGATTTGTGTTTAGTTTGCCCTTTCATATCTCAGGATCACTCACAATGCCGTCTTTCAGCAACCTCACACTTTTGTGGGTTGAACACCTTAATCAGTGTCTAAGCTCCTGTGATTTCTGGATGCCTCTCAACCAGAGAAGTAACAATATTCATCACATCTCACCAGGGGACCACGTGATTTTGATTTATGGCACCGTTATCTACAATTACCCTGTCGTGCCTGGTCTGATATTTGGACTGGGCCTGATTCTAGCTATTTAAAGCACAAGTAACCAAATAAATAGTTTTCACAAGCAGTCACCCTGAGTTTGAAAGATCCTGGGATTTCTCAGGCACTGATATTGAGCTGTGGATTCATCATCCTTTTACCAACATCTCTCAGCCGGGAGAAAGGCACCAATAGAAAGTCAAGTGCAGCATGGCATGTGTGAAACATATGAATTAACTGAGGGCAAATTGACTCACCCCTTTATTATTTCGAGAATGAAAAAATAAGTGCGCGTAGGATGAATAATAGTAACTGTTATCTGTAAATTCAAAACAATGTTCGGATGGGAGAATAACACAGAAGACTTAATAATTCCATTCCTCTGAACCACCCATTCATAGCAATAATGGCAAGTGTGACTCTTTGGTGATCAGCAGGTAATGTTGGTCCATGGCTGTGAGAATATAGCATACTTTATTTTCTTCTATCCCAACTTACAAGACTTGTATTAAGGTCAAGCCACTGGAATGATGAGATTCTGCAACCACAACATTTTACACATAATTATGGACTTGCCACACAGTCATCTGCTGCATGATCTGCAGATATTTACAAAAAAAACTGTTCTTATCGCAAACAGATCAAATGTTACTAAACCCAGGGTGACGTGTTGCTGCGCTGTGAAAGGCCATTCGCAAAGGTTGAGTGGTTATCTTTCAGTAGATTATTGCGAATTTGGTTGTTAAATCAGTTCTAAGAGTTGAAATATTTGCACAGACAGTGTTATTATGTGTAAAAATGACAAAATAATGCTACCACAAAATGTGTCATATTGCACTGCATAAATTACCCTTTTCTTGCTGAATAATCCAGTCAAACCTAACACATAATTTAGTCCCCTCTTCACACATGATTCCAGTGGTCCTGCTTTGGGTGCATACCTAAAGCAGAACTGGAAAAATGGACTCTCAAATTCACTGGGAGTGCAGCAGTACTGGTAATAATGTAGATTTTCCAAGTAATTTATGATGGAAAGTCTTAATTTTATTAAAGACACAGAGGCGAGTATTATGCTTTCTTTTCTTGCTTTATTCTCAATAGCAGCTGCAGTCAATAAGAAACAGCCAATCCCATAAGGTTTGCAGAACAAGCAACCAATGGGAAACAAAGGAAAATATACAACCAATCAGTACACAATACACATGAAGATATACCAATCCTGACTGCAAGCAGCCCTCTTTTCTTCTGCGAGATAGTCAAGTGAAGTCATTGGAAATATACAAGCGATTATACAGGCGGCTAAGATAAGGGCAAACAAGTCTTGAGTTCTGTTCAAACCAGGGCAAGAGGAATTCCGAATGGAGTGATGAGGAGGAGGATCCGGTCGTAACATTGATTGGGAAGGAGTGAAGCTCGGATATATAGATGTATGCAGAGTCTTAGCCAGAAGTAGACGGTGAAGCGTTGGTAGAAACTAAAGGGGGGCTAATAAGAGAAACAAAGTTATCGTAAAATGTGGTGGGATAATACTCGCCTCCGTGTCTTTAATAAAATTAAGACTTTCCATCATAAATTACTTGGAAAATCTACATTTTATGACAAGACCTGAGGCTCCTATTATGCTTGTTTAAAGCATATTAATTACTAGGGAAGTTGCAGTATTAACGGGTTTACAATAAAAGGTATGAAAAGTGAAATAATTTGACCAATCTGCGGATCTCAGAATGTCTTCCAAACGGGAACCGGCCCAGAAGGCTTTGGACGCCATAGCTCCTCTAGAAGAGTGAGGTCCAAATTCTGAGGTATCAATGCCTGCAAGTGACATTATCCATTTGACCCAACGAGCTAAGGTAAAGGAAGAAATTGGTTTAAAGAGTTTCCTAAAAGATATTAAAAGTTGGGTGGCTGAGATCAGCAGTCTTTTGCTCGTAAACTTTTAAACAGTTACCCACACATAACTTTGGATAATTGGGGAAAAAATCATAGAAAACAGAAGAGATATTGGTTTCAGTACGTCTAGAAACATTGAAAATTATGCCTGTAGGAGTAAAATGACGAGCAGAAATATCTAGAGCTTTGACATCAGGAAGACGTTTAATAGACGAGACAAAGTAACATGGTTAACATAGCAGAAAGCATTTTTAAAGACAATAGGTCATTATCTTGCCAAGATAAAAACATTTGCAAAACAAGGTTAACGCCCCATAAGGCGGTGTATTTGGGAAGAGGAGGATTGGAGAATTTTACTCCTTTTAAGAGTCTACATATGATAGGGTGTTCACCTACAGGTTTACCGTTAATGAAAGGATGGTGGAATGAAATAGCTGACCTATATAGATTGACAGTCCTGTAGGATTTGCCTGAACTAGCTTGAGAAGCAAGGAAATTAGGCTTAGATCTGCTGAAAAGGGATCACTAGCTTTTCCCAGACACCAGCTAGACCAGATAGACCAAGCTGATTTGGATGCCTTGGATGTACCTGGAGCCCAGGAGTTGTTGATGTAGTTTAAAGCTTCAAGTGAAATTCCTGAATAAGATGAGGAAGACCTGACACTTTCCAGGCTGACAGAAGAAGGGATTTGTTGAGGAGCAGATCATGAGGAAGACCTTGGGGATTGAGAAGGAGGGATGGGAAGGAAGGTAGAAGGACAGGAAAGTCGATAGATAATTAGAGAAGTGGAGGATACCAAACTTGGGATTGCCAGAGCGGAACTACCAGAACTACAGTGGCTTTCTGGTGCCGAAGATGAGCGAAGACTCTGTTGATCATGATGAAAGGAGGGAAGGCATAATTTATTGCTTGAGACCATTCTTGAAGAAAGGCATCAGTAAGTGGAGCTTGAGGATCTGGTCTCCAACTGAAGAAATAAGGGAGCTCGGAATTGAGGCGAGATGCAAAGAGATCTATTTGAAAGGGACTCCATTTGTGATGTAACAACTTGAAAACCGAAGAATGAAGTTTCCAGTCGCTGGAATCGAAGAGATGACGCGAGTACCAATCTGCTACTGAATTGAGAGAACCTGGCAAGTATTCTGCTTGAACTGAAACTTTTTGTTGAAGGCAGAACTCCCAGATGTTTTTGGCTAGTTTGGCTAGAGGTTTGGATTTGGTACCACCGAGATGATTGATGTACTTGACCGCAGATAGTTTGTCCATATGGGGAAGTACAGAACAGTGGACTTTGTTTTTGGTAAAGCTTCTGATTGCAAAGGAGCCTGCAAGCATCTCGAAACAGTTGATATGCAATGAAGACTCCTGTTGAGACCATGTGCCTCCAGTCGATATTTGACCACACCTTGCGCCCCAACCTGTTAGGCTTGCATCGGATTCTGAGACAAGATCTGGGGCTGATGCAAAGATGTTCCTGCCGTTCCAGGCTTCTAGATGGTCTAGCCACCACTGGAGTTCTGTACGGGATTCATGATTGAGGGGGATGGAATCTGAATAAGCAAGACCCTTGCTCGGATGATTAATCTTTAGCCTCTGTAGAGCTTGGTAGTGAAGGGGACCTTGAATCGAGGAAGAAGGAAGACCTACAATTCTTGCAAGAGACCTTTGGGAGAGAAAAGTCTGCTGTAAGGAGAGGGTTCTTTCTGATTTGATGGATTTTATCTTTGATTCTGGGAGTTGAAGAGTGCCTTGAGTAGAATTGAATAGAAAACCTTGAAATTCCATGACTTGTGACGGAATGACAACCGATTTCTCGTTGTTGATTATGAACCCTAGATCTGAGAGGAGAGAAATGGTGTAGGATAGCTGAGAGCAAAGAAAGGAGATGTCTTGGTGCATAAGGAGAATATTGTCTAGGTAAATTATTAATCTGAAACCTTGAGCTCTGAGATGAGCTACAATTGGTTTCATTAGCTTGGTGAAGCACCAAGGGGCTGAAGAAAGACCGAAGGGTAGGCAAGTAAACTGATAGGTTTGATGGAGCCATTGAAACTGAAGAAATTTTCTGTGAGAGTAGTGAATGGGTACTGTTAGATACGCATCCTGAAGGTCCAGACGGACCATCCAGTCATTCAGAAGGAGTGAATCTCTGAGATGTAGAATTGTTTCCATCTTGAAATGGCAATAAATGACAAAGTGAATGAACTGTTTGAGATTGATGATTGGTCTGATTTTTTTGTTTTTCCTAACTACTAGAAAAATGGAACTTATAAAGCTTGATTGATGAGAATGGCCGTGTTGAATGGCACATTTTCGAAGTTCTTGGATTTTGGGGGAGATAAGGTTTGACGTTTCTGATGAGAATTTGAGAGGGGGGGACGAGACGTATGGAAAGGTTTGTCGTAAAGTTCTATTGATAACCTTTGACGGTGTTGAGAACCCAAGGATCTAAGGTAATTTCTTTCCACCTGTGGAGAAAAAAAATTAGACGACCCCCTATAGAAAGATGGCCAGAGAGCTGGCTTACCTGTGTTTTTATATGCTTTGGAGCTACGCTGATTCCTGCCCCTGAATCCTCTGGATCGTTGGGGATAGAATTGCGGGCGTAAGTCTTGTTGCTGTGAATTATAGGAGCCTCTGAAACCTTGATTTCTGGCAAATCGGCTGGTAAAGCGACCCCTTCCTCTACCGGCCCTGGCAAAAACCCACGCGTTGAACACTTTTTTAAGAGATTGCTGGGCCTTGTCTAACGAGGCAAAAGTGGTAATATATTTACTTAATTCTTTAATAAAAGAATCTCCAAAGAGAAGTCTGTCAGCTTTTGGACCTGGATCTAAGGTGGCCAGATTTGCAAGTTTAGGATCCGATTTCAGCAGTAGGCCTTTACGACGTTCATGCGTCATGGCAGAGTTTGCATTGCTGAGGAGGCAGAAGGCTCACTGAATCCAGAGCGATAGTTCTTCAGAATCTATAGAATCGTCATTGAGCCTGGCGGATTCAGCCATATAAAAAATACAGACTAGAGGACCAACGATATCGAGGAGTTTGTCCTGGCAGACTGACCATGCTCTGTCTACTCCCTTGCGGGGATCTTTCCTGAATTTAGAGAAGAAGGTTATCATTGATGAGTCGATTGAAGCTGTGGCCCTAATATGTAGTGGAAGTGAGGGCCTAGGACACTCAGAACGGAGTTTGGAACGTACTTGTTTGTCTAGAGGGAGCCGTAATTTTGCACTGATATAGTTTGCTACGTGGTCAGAGGGCAGCCATTCAGTGGAATTCGGGTGATGAATTAATTTGGGGTCGAACATAAGATTTCCTTCAGCGTCTACGAGGGGGGAAGAAAGTTGATCGGATGACGCTGATTTTGCTCTTTTAGCGGGAGGCCCAAACCAAAAATCAGACGTACTGATTTCATCAATATCTTTATCGGACTCAATATCCTCCATGTCATCATCTGTGTCTTAAATATCTTCTATCACAATCTTATGGGTTTTGGGTATATGTTTTGTTTTTGTTTTACTTTTTAAACCCATTGTATTTTTCCCCTCCATGTTAGGAGGCCTGTGAGGAACTTCGTCCTCTGTCCTGTGCGAGTTCAACTCGCTATCCATTAGCGCAGAAGAGGCGTTGGGCTGCTTAGAAGTAGAAGCCTCAGTGGCTTTGCGTTTTCTTCTATCCCCCGCAGAATGGGCAAAATGTGATTGGGAAAGACAAGATGAGACAGTATTTTCAATCTGCTTCGAAACTTTCGACATAGAGGCAGAAACTTCCTTTGCTACAGAGCATTGAATAAAGTTATTCTAATTATTAGAAAAGGCCTCTTCAGAATCATCAGTTTTGGTGAAAAAAGCCGAAAAATCCATATTACTGAAAGAAAACAAGGAAAACTGGTAAGTACAGGGTTAAATCTAGCACGGGGAAGGACTAACACAAGATTTGAGTGACTCACGAACTGTCTGCCAACCAAAAGGCAGAAACGACGAAGCCACGCCTCAATGAGGAAGAAGGATCGAGTTCAGGAGCATGCAAGGAAAACAGCTAGTGAGAGGTAAAAGCAAACAGCTGATAAGCTTCAGTTAATGCAGCAAAGGGTCTATTTTTAGCCAGCAGCGTCTGAGCATCACGGGAGCAGCGTGCCCGAAGCTGGCAATAAGGTGAAAGCGAGACGTGTGTGGAAGGCGTCCACAATAGAATGCTGAGAAAGGAATCTCAACGCGACGGAGACGGACGGGGTTTCCGAGAGGAAAATCAATATTGAAGTGAAACAAAGCAGACACAGGAGCACGCGCTGAAAACTTACATTATAAAAAACATAATAGCTGAAAACGTACATTATAAAAAACATAATAATTGAATCTGAAGCACTATACTAGTATTAATCAATAAATATAATCAGAGCACCAAAAGATATACTTATCTTGACTGCGAGCAGCAAGAAAAGAGGGCTGCTTGCAGTCAGGATTGGTATATCTTCATGTGTCTTGTGTACTGATTGGTTGTATATTTTCCTTTGTTTCCCATTGGTTGCTTGTTCCGCAAACCTTATGGGATTGGCTGTTTCTTATTGACTGCAGCTGCTATTGAGAATAAAGCAAGAAAAGAAAGCATGATAGGAGCCTCCGGTCTTGTCATAAAATTGTGCTGTTAATATTGCCAGAAAAAAGACATACTACTCCATTACCAGTAAGAAGATAATTGACACCATGTAGGGCAAACTCTAAATTGTTATAGTTAGGGGCCGTGGCCAAGATGACAGGTGGCTAAGATGTGCTTCCTCATTTCTGTGCTTTCTGCCACAAATAGCTATAACCAGAGCCCTGGTTAAGCAGGAGATAGGACATCTGGAAGCAAAACCAAACACTCACCGGAGAAGGATGACACAGATAGCCCGGTGACACGCTCTTTCCTGGAGGACTTATTTTCCTCCCTTGTGATGACCAACAGGTGGTCAAGAAGGACCTCTCCTTGGACTTAAGGGACATATGCCGCGACTTGGACGGTGTCAGGGAGAGGGTCTCCACGCGAGAGGATATAGACACCAGCCATAGCGAAGAGATAGAATAGCTCCAACAAGAAATTATCTGGCTCCAAAATCAGCATCTGGATCTTCAGGCAGACACAGAAGACCTAGAGAATAGCACTAGGTGGAATAATATCTGCATCTGAGAAGTGCCTATTAACGCCAAAGGAACTGACTTAAAGGAATATATGATAGCCCTGTTTTGGCAAATCCTGAGTGAATCTCCCAAAAAGGAGATAAAACTTGACCGACTCCAATGAGTGGGCCCCCCACGGCCAGCAAAGAGCCCCCATGCTGATATTCTGGTGTGTGCATTACTTACAACTGAAAGAGGCTATCCTGCGCAAGGCCCGTACTATGCACCCACTTCAATTCAGAGGACATGCTCCTTTGCTCTTCCTAGATCTTAAGGCCATAGAACTCCAGAGGCAATGTGACTTCTATCCTATCACCACCCACTTACAGAACATTGTCATCCCATACTCCTGGGGTCACCCTTTCCGGATTATCTTTCGTCTTGAAGGGAAACTTCACCAGCTCCGATCCCTTCGAGATGCCTGCCGTAAGTTGGGTATTGAGGAACCTTCTATGGAAGGTCATCCAGCCAGCCCTAGGGTCCAGATGCTGAACCACACCACTAGAGTAGGGCACCCAAATCCAGAAACTATGGTCCTCAAGAGACAAGCTGTTTGAAATTGCTGTCTGGGGATGCTGAAAAGCCGGATGCATCCTGAAGGGTGCCTAGCTTTGACCATATCCCTTTCTGGTAGAAGCGCTCAAATAGGCGGAGGCAGACCATGAGTGTCCTTTTGTTTTGATTTGGACTTACTATCTCGCCGCGGATGGGACAGCTCTCCCTTCCAGGGTTCTCCCTTGGTAGCAGCTTGCCCACCTGGAACATGTGTTACTTATTGTTTTCATGTTTGCTGGACTGTTACTCTTACATGTTTTTGATGATGATGTTTTTATTATGTTTCTGTGGGGGGGTTTCACAGTTCTCCTGGTGTCTTCAGATAACTTGGTCTTCCTTTGGCCATTTGTCCGATTTTGGGATGCATGGAATGCAAAGCTTCCATGGGGTGCTCTCTCTGGGCACTTTGGGGGACTATTCCGGGAACTTGCATACTCTTTCTAGTTGTTATGGAACTTTAAATCTTCAGTCTTAATATTCGGGGCCCCAATAACCCCACGAAGAGGCTGGCCATTCTCTCCCTCCTTTAGCAATCTGGGTGCGATGTTTGTCTCCTCCAGGAGACTCATCTACTTTCTAAAGATGTCCATAGGATGCATTCCTGCTGGTTCCAACACCAGCGTTGGTCCTCTTGCTCTACTAAGAAGGGTGGGTTTGCCTTCCGTTTTTTTTCACAGGGCTTCAAGGGGGACATTCTGTCCACAGTAGTGGACGTGAAGGGGCGTCTTTTGGTGCTTAGGCTTAAAGTAGGTTCCTTCCACTTCACTTAGGTGAACATTTATGCCCCCAAAATACACCAGGAGTCCTACATCATGAACTCCCTAGCACCGGTGCTCCAGACTGCAGATGCTGCCTTTCTGGTGGAGGGGCTATGAACCTGGTCATGGATTCTGAGAAAGACCGCCCCCGCTCGGATCAAGCGGGGGCCTTCTCGTCTGCTAGCATACACTGGCTAGCTGAGAGCAGCATGCAGGATGTTTGGCGACACTTACACCCCACCTCTGGGGACTACACGTATCTCTCCCCCACCCATAAGACATGTGCCCGTGTTGATTACTTCTTCATCAAACTTACCATTTTAGAACTTATAACTGATGCAGGCATTGCCCCACGCTCGCTCTCTGACTGTGCCCTTTTAACATTAACACTGGACCTGCCATCCCCCGGCCTACCAGCTCCCATTGGAAGTTACAGAAATCCCTCTTCCAGTCCCCCGCCTCTATTCGGCAGATGATCGTGTCTTGCCTCCAAATCAAGGACAATGGGGAGACTCCTCTGGAGCCTGTCTGGAAAGCTCTGAAATTGGTGGTACAAAGGGATTTGATCGCTGTATTGACAGTGGAGAATAAACGCTGCCGGGAGAACACTGTCTCTGAACTGAAAGCAGTTCATAAATGCACCAGACCTCATAGAGTCTGGAGGGAGCTTGAGAAAGCCAGGCTCCTCCTTAAGCACTTGGACTTAGAGAGGGCGGAATATGTGATGCTGCGCCTTAAGCATACATTTTTCTGGGATGAGACAGGTGTGGATGCATACTGGCACATCGTCTATGTAGAAAAACTCACACTGGGTCAGTTAAGATGATCTATACCCCCACTTCTGGGGAGACCTGGTCTGCTCAAGGCATTGCCTCAGATTTTCAGGCATTTGATGGTTCCCTCTGAATGACTGATGGCCCTCCTGGCAGCAACTCCTCAAGCTATCTCTGATCTGCAACCCTTACTCCATACAAGTAGATCCTTGTTGGATCAATCTATCTGGGTGGAGGACGTGATTTCAGCGATTGCTTGTCTAAAGTTGAGGAAATCACCTGGGCCAAACGGCTTTACCTCAACATTTTTTGTCACAACCTGGCTCCAGTGCTTACCTGTCTGTCCAGTTCCTTTGCAGAGACGGGTTCACTCAATGATTCTATGTTGGACACCGCCATCACCGTGATACTGAAGTCAGGTAAGGACCCAGTCTTGTGTTGGTCTTATAGACCCATCTCCTTCTTAAACACTGACGTAAAACTATTTATCAACTTATTAGCACACCGCCTTAATCTTCAAATGCCGAACCTGATTGACCCAGACCAGGCCGGATTTATTCCTTCCTAACAATGCAGTGATAATGGCAAGCGTCTCCTCCATCTTATTGATAAGATGTATCAGTCTCGTAGGAAGCTCTCTTATTATCTATTGACGCAGAGAAAGCGATTGACTGTGTACACTGGCTATACCTCTTTGAAACGATGTGTCATTTTGGGATTGGAGACTGATTTTGTAAGTGAGTACAAAACATTTAGAGCATCCCTAGAGCCTTGGTCAGAGTCAACGGTGTCTCTTCCCCGTCCTTTCCTATACACCAGGGCACGCAACAGGGATGTCCCCCATCGTCTCTTCTTTTTGCTTCACATTTAGAGCTCTTTGCGCAGCGACTGCAGAATCATTCTGAGATAACCAGGATCCCTTTTGGTGGTGATCAACATCTCATCAGCCTTTATTCGGACAACGTCATTCTACCTCTCACTGACCCCTTGACTTAACTCCTTGTGCTGCTAATCGAGCTCCAAGCCTTTGATCTGGTGTCAGGATTTAAAGTCAGTCTGTAAAAGTCCCAGACTTTGAGTGGACAAAAGATAGCATCAATAACTGGGCATTTCCATGGCGGTACCCTCCCTAGAACGGCGACGGCTACCTATATGAATCTGACTTCTGATGTCCGGAGGGACCTGTTGATGTGGTCTCACCTCTGCCTTTCCTGGTTGGGCAGAATTGCAGCAGTTAAAATGACCATCCTCGCACGCGTCCTATTCTGGTTTCAGACCTGGTCACTGACTCCCTTCAGCTTGACATCGCCAGGTTCATCTGGGTTAGCAAGAAACCACTCCTTCACTGGCATTCAACGTGTCATCCAAAGTCAGCGGGTGGCCTGGTTATACCTCAGTTGCTTTGTTACTATTAGGCGGCCTAGCTGCATTATATTATAAAATGGAACCATCAGAGAAGCACTAGTCTTTTATGGATCAATCTATCGCTGGCTCCCATATTTGGAAGGAAGTGTGGCTTCCTTGTAAGCACAGGTGATGGGGTTCATACTAATCACCAGTTACACGCTCTACATTTGCGGTGTGGGATTTGGTGGCAGTCAGGGCAGAACTCACTACCTTCCCTTTCTCCATGTCGCCCATACTGGTTAATCCCGATTTTGCCCCGGGATGCAGCCAGAACAATTCTGAAGATGGCGGGAAGGGGCTGTCTTTTTGACACTCAGAGGATTATACCCTTTGACCAACTTAAAGACAACTATTCCTGGACAGACTTAGACATGGTGCACTACCTCCAGTTTCAGGTGTCTGGGCCAGGGATTAGGCGGGGGCAGGGAGACCATTGTTTCCCTTTGAAAGATGGATCCTGCTTAAACGGGACAACAAGCTTCTTATATCTGAGCTCTATGCCTTCTTTGGCAGAGAGGAGAACCCACCCAAAACCAAGGGACAGATTTACTGGGAAGCTGAGCCAGGCAGAACTCTCTCCGGTAAGGTGTGGAGTGATATTTTTCACAGAGCACACCACACTACATACAACATGGCTGGCAGCAAAACTGAACATTAAATTGTCTCCTATTGGTATATGACCCCTCCACAAATACATCTGTGGAACACAGAGCGTTCAAAGGAGTGCTGGTGAGGATGTGGTGATACAGGGACCCTCATCCACCTTCTGTGGCGCTGCCTGAAGCTCACTTGGTATTGGAACAAGTCCTACAAGAGATTGACACAGCCTTTAATACCTCTATTCTGCAGTTCCTTGCATACACAATACTGGGCCTCCCAAATCCCCTGGCTTATCCTTTGTATTCTATTAGAGGGAGGCAAATGGCTTTGGCTTTAGCAGCAGCTCATTTGGTCATTTTATCTCTTTGGGGGTCTGACAAACCACCAGAACACACCTCCTGGCTACACAAACTTTGGTTTATACTGGGAATGTAGAGGGTGGCTCCGACAGGTGAGTTGGATTATGCTACATACTCTGACCCGTGGGCTCCTTTCATATGCCTCCTCTCTTCAGAATCCTGGGATTTAGCATGTCCTACTTATTTGCGACCCCTGTCTTTGATTCCCGAACAGTCCCTGGAGTCTGCTTCAGTTCCTTCACATCGCTTCATGCACTTCACTTCTACCTCCTGATTCAACCCAGCGCCACTACACCTGCCCCCTTGGATACTAAGGCACTGGGATTTGGGGAGGGGAGGCTATTTTCTTTTGTCCCTTTGAATGTGTTATTCTTCATTGCCTTATATTATCTGCTGGCCCCTGGGCTATGGGCGTTTACAAAATGTTTGTCTTAAATCGCTTTCTTTTCTTGCATGCAGCCGGTCGTATGGGTTGTAGGTGACAACGCTGTGTACTCACTGGTACAAGCCATATTATTAAAAAAGACTTGTTCCATAAATTGCCAAAGTTAGAATTAAATATTTTTTTGCATTAGTCCAATGTTACCATGTCCCTTTTAACACACTTTTCTGAGTTGGCAGTATTTGTAAAAATGTTTAAACACCACCAATAGTTGCTGCCACTATATGTATGATGATAAATCAGACAGTCATCTCACAATTTCAGAAAACTGGACCCATAAGCAACCAAGAATGCAGAAGAACATATAACAGTCAAATATGTTTGTACTCAGACCCAGTGCCTGCCTGTCAGCAGCTTACATGTAAGACATCCATTTTCTCATCCCACTCCTAAACTTATTACTGCAGAAGTTATGTATACTTATGGAGTTTCTGCAGCTGCAAATTTCATCAATGGTGTAAATTTCTATAGATCCAGATTAGCTGAATCAGTGACTTATGCACTGTAGGAAATCTGCATTTTCTGCAGGGTCACAGCAGATTTTTCATCTTCTAATGAAGCATATAATTTTGCTGGCTTTACAATTCTGTGCACTGGGGCCTGATAACCAGTAGTACAGTGCCTATGCATCCCCTTTAAGCATCGTCAAGTTGGCATATATGTCCCTAGCATAAGAAACAAAATACACCCAAGGGTTTGGAAGTTAAATTCCACTCACAGACTGTGCTGCCGATTGTGGCATCCATTATAATAGAAGTGCAAACATTGCGTCAGGCCGACCACTGTAGCCTGACTGCAACAGTGCAAAACATGCATGTGTGACCTGTCAAAATAAACACTTTTTGACATGTAAAAATTTCTCTTGTAAATGTTAGCAAGTCACCCCTATGTACGCGTTGTAGACCACAAGGTAGGGTGCATGGTACTTAAAAGTGGGGGGATGTAGAAAGTTATTGTACCATGTTCCTACTGTAACTATGCCCTAAAAGTTGTCTTAAGTGTGAAAGTCCTAGCTATCCTATGTAGAAAATCAGAGTACAGATTAAAATACTAATATTGTATCTCAGGAATGAAATCAGCTAGAATAATATTTAAACTAATATTTTTAAAATGTATTAAAATTCTAATTCAACAATCAAGTCGATTTTTTATCATTATTAAGGAAAGCAACTTTTAGAAAGTTTCCCTTTACCTGCCTCAACTGTCAGAAGGTCAAAGTAGTATGTGTCTTTGCCAGCTGGCAGCTTGTGTGCAGCCTTGAATAGGTGTAAAAAGGTGTTAATTACCTCCCGGAAGCAAACAATAGGGCAGAGATGACTACTCTGAACTCTACAGAATATGCAGGGTGAGGGATTGTTTTTGACACTAAAGTGTCAAATCCTGCTTGGCAGATCGGTTGGGCCACATGTAACAGTTGTGGCACACTTCAAAGGGAGAGAACAGGCTGGCAAGACAACTCTTGTGTATCCACTGTCTGATTGCTGGAGGACTCTGCTTTTGTCCTACCCAACTTCAATCTCTAGATCGGTTGTTGTTGCAGTGCCTGCCTCAAACTGTATTTTTAGTGTTTGATGTTGACAAACACTGGGATTACCCTAGTGTACTTCCCACACACACGCCAAGCCCTGAGAGCCTAGGTTTAGCGCGGACAAAGACTTTCAGCATCTTAAAAAGGGCCTAACACGTGGCATTTTGGGCATGTTTAGAGTAAGGCAAACAGAAACTACTGCAAAAGTGGGTAGGGCCCCTCAAAATGTTTACCACATTGGTTGGGATGTGCCCATGAGTCATTCTCAATCACTAGGTAGTGCTAGGAATGTCAGGAATTAGTGCACCAACTTCAGAACACTTTCTGGACTAGCAGAAGATCAGATGAGGGCTGGACCTGCTGTCTGTGACCCGAGAGGAGCCCTGAAGGACTGGACCTGCTCCCTTTTGTACCCAGGACAAGAAGTGGACTCCAAGGGTCAGTTGGCTGACTGCCTTTGTGGCTACATGGAGACAACAGGCTGCAAGAAGCCTTTTCTTGGAAGTTCCAGGCTGGCTAGTGGCAACTAGACCTGAACTAAACACTGATGTTGGTCTTTGTCTGACACCCTTTAAGTCTCTAAGTGCCTCTCTTGAGGTCCTTTGGGGGGCTTTAGAGGGGTACTTTTATGGTAGATTAGGAATTAAAAGAATAAGTCAGAAGGTAAGATCTTCTGACCAGTGCTCCATCGCACTCAGACTCAAATTGTCCCTAGGTCCTGGTCTACCTTGACTATTGTATAAAATTGGCGCATTGTGCTTTTTGGTGCTGTTTCTACTTAAAAAGTTAAAAATTCATATCTCCGGTTCACCCCTTTTGGATTTTTGTCATGTTGGTGCCAATTTGTTTACTACATTTAAGTGTATTTTTCTAACTCACCTTGGAATTTTTATTGTTTTGCATCTTGACTTTATTACTGTTTTGGTACTGCATAAATCCTTTACACATTTCTCTAATTTAAGCTTGTCCTCTCTGTGCCTTAGCTACCAGGGGATTGAGCTCAAGTTAATTTACTGACTTTAAGGGTTCATCCTGACAAGTATTGTGATTATTCCTTGAGCTGGGTAGTCACCCAATAATCCAATTTCTTACATGTACACAGATTACACTTTACACGCACCCAAATAAAAGTAAGGTGCATCAAACGTTTTGTGAATCGGGCCCACAATAAAATAAACTAGGTCAAGCGAATGGGGAGCAGATGTAAACAACATTTTTATAGGGATGTATGCCCACTGAAGCGCGCTGTGGCTAGTCTATCAGTTTTCATTCAGTCAGCTCAAGTATGCAAGAAGCTAGTAGAACCCAAGCGCCACAATAGATTGGTTTACATGGATCCTTGAAGAGAAGAATCTATAGAGTCTGACTCCACTCCCAAGGTCAAATTCATGCCCTCTCTCGTTAATGTAAACAGGTGGGAGTTACCAAACAACATAGAAGGACTGAGACACATCCTCTGCCAAAATAATGATGTCCCCATGCTTCCCTAGGTAGCCTTTCTACCATTATCTTGCTTTGGAAAAAGTGACCTTGATGGATTATTTTACTGACTTCACTAATGAATTTGCTGCAATAGCAAACAACAACATATGGATTATTTTGTGGTAAAATGCTGATTTTATATTCTGTCCTATTCGAAGGTCTAGATTCTATTAAGGGCACACAGGTGAGTACTATGCATTATGATTTTTTTACTCCCCCTGGGGAAGCAAATCGAAAACCTAAAAAACGACATCCACTTGGGCAGCAACAACAAATCTTTTTTAAAAACACGTTTTCCAGAAACCCTATGAGAACGTAGAGAGCATTCCCATGAAAACAGTTTAATCTGAGCATTTCTCCACCCTCTTCTAGACATGCCTGCCTGGCACCAATTATTTCTTGGATCTAGTGAACACTGCAAACCATTCCAGGCGAGCAAACTCCTTTCACAGCATACACGGGATTACTCTCCACATCCAGAGAACAATTGTGCTACAAGCATTTAGAGTCAGATAACAAAAGCAATGTACAGACATCACAACATTTCCTTAACCTCCTTTAGCATGTGGCAACAAATTACTGGCTAAATGGTGTATCCTGCTACTTATTAATACAAATGTATATATTCTCACCACTTTCTTAGAAGTGGAACTGTAAATCTAACCAATGACATATACAAGTCTTTAAAGTCTGCACATGGCTTTGCAGCTCCTCTGATTGACTTGGGTGCTGGGGCGGGAGAACGCTGCCTCCATCGCCTTGCCTTGCCCAAGTAGCTTATGGGAACCAATGTGTAAGAGCCCCAGGCGTGCTTTTGTTGCTTTCTTAAGCTTAGCGGCCTAGGCTGATTTTGCTAGCGCATGCGTACTGTCTGGTCCTTCACCAGTCCGTCGGTCGTTGCTGAACTAAGACATGTGACCTAAGAAACTGCTGGTGCACACTTGTGAGGAATATTTTGCCCTTCATTAATGCACACCAGAGCGTTTGTGAATTGGGCTCTAGGACACAGTCTTCCACCAGCTATCACATAGACGATTACTATGCATTTCGTCTATATTTGTATAGAAAATATATCAGTGTGAACCATATTTTCATGACAAAATCTCAGACTGACTATTTGTTACCATTGATGGCATTTTGCAGTCATCTGGGGCAGAACTTGTGTCATCATTCTTAATAGCTAATTTGTTTTATTATGTAGCTCTTCAGAGGGACGAAATCTTAAATATTTCTACTGCAATTTCAGCTCAAGGCCTTCAGGCCACACACAATAAGTTGATCTGACAGGATTAGTATAGTAAGTTGTATGTTTTTTTTCTTCCACTTTTTTTCCTGTCTGTGATAGATCATTTGTTGTCAGCACAGCCTTTAGAACACTAAGGGGCATATTTATACTCCGTTGGCGCCGAATTCGCGTCGTTTTTTTCGACGCAAATTCGGCGCAAAACTAACGCCATATTTATACTTTGGCGTTAGACGCGTCTAGCGCCAAAGTATGAGGAAAGAGCGTCATTTTTTTGCGTGAACGCCTTCCTTGCGTTAATGAGATGCAAGGTAGGCGTTCCCGTCCAAAAAAATGACTGCGACACAAATGCGTCGTATTTATACTCCCGGGCAAAAATCCCGCCCGGGAGTAGGCGGGGCAAAAAACCCCGCATTTGCGGCTCTTTTTAACGCCTGGGTCAGGGCAGGCGTTAAGGGACCTGTGGGCTCAAAATGAGCCCACAGCTGCCCTCCATGCCCCCAGGGACACCCCATGCCACCCTTGCCCACCCCAGGAGGACACCCAAGGATGGAGGGACCCATCCCAGGGACATTCAGGTAAGTTCAGGTAAGTATAAATTTATATTTTTTTTATATTTTTTTTTGGCATAGGGGGGCCTGATTTGTGCCCCCCTACATGCCTCAATGCCCAATGACCATGCCCAGGGGACATAAGTCCCCTGGGCATGGCCATTGGGCAAGGGGGCATGACTCCTGTCTTTACTAAGACAGGAGTCATGTAAATGGCGTCTGGGTGTCGTTAAAAATGGCGCAAATCGGGTGGAGGCGATTTTTTAGCGTCAACCTGACTTGCACCATTTTTAAGACGCCCTAACGCCATTTTCCCCAACGCCGGCGCTGCCTGGTGTACGTGGTTTTTTTCCACGCACACCAGGCAGCGCCGGTCTGCTAGCGCCGGCTAACGCCATTCAATAAATACGGCGCCCGCATGGCGCTTCAGAATGGCGTTAGCCGGAGCTAAACTTTTTGACGCTAAACTGCGTTAGCGCAGTTTAGCGTCAAAAAGTATAAATACGGGCCTAAGATGCTTAAGGGTTGGGCTTGCACTTACATTGGTAAAATGAGGTGTGAGTGTTCACACAGTTTTCCAAAAAAGTGTTGAAGTTATTTGGAAGGGTGTTGGTGCCATACATGGAGTTGACAGGGTGAGAGATGAGTTCGAACATTAGATTGTCTATGGAGAAATCTTTGAAGGATCTGAAGGTTTGGTCTTTTTTTGTGTTGATCTTGGTTTGTTGGTAGGACACTGGGCAGGGAGATAGGAATGGTAAAGTGGTTGTTCTATTCGAGATGTATGGATAGTTTTCATTGGATTGTTGGTGATATTGAGAAGACAAGGTTGAGGATATGGCTGATGTAGTATTCTGGTTTTGTGACATGTTGTACCATGTTGAGTGTGTCAATGAGGTTGAAGAGGGTGTCTCCTGTTTTATCTGAGCTTTTATTGCCTGGGAAGTTGAAGTCACCCAGGTCAATTGTGTGGGCTCGTCAGATGGATGAGGTGCCAGTAACATTAAGGGCCTCATTTACAACAAAATGATGCAGGGTGGCACCGCAAACAAGCATACGGTGCTGCGTCATTAGGAAAGTGCAAGGATGCATCGTATTTACAACAATACAACGCATCCTTGTCATTTCCTCTGCACTAGTGCACAATTGGCTGCCTAGCACCAAAGCAGACACCTTTGCACCATGGAGCAAGGGTGCCTGCACTGCAGAGATGATTGTTTTTGTGCAGGAAGAGACACGTTAATGGCATTTTCCTCCTACTATGTGTGCAGCAGAATGCAGCACACGTAAAAAGAGAAACAATTATCAGAAAAAAAAGTATTTCTCCTCGTTGCGTCACTTTTACGCCACCCTTGAGGTGGCATAGGAATCTCACACAGTCCCATGTTTACAACCCCTTGTAAATTTGAAAATGTGTCAGATTCCATGGGTGTTGCTTGGGAACACCCACAGCAACACCTATGGAACGCCTCTTTCACTCAGGGTTGTGCGTGAAAGGGGTCCATATTTATAAGGCTGACTTTACGTGGCTTTGTAAATGTGTGCTGGCACACACTGCCGAAAGATCGTCACATTCTGGTTATGTTATTGTGCTGCAGGGGCGTTGTAAATGAGCCCCTAATACTTTTCGACTATTTTCACCTAGACCAGGTGGTCTGTATGAAATTAAAAACATACATGTGCTCATAGGTGTTAGCACATTAAAGCCAGGCCTATTGACTTTGTCCATGCTTATTCTCAGTTAGAGGTTATTGAGGTCTCATAGTTTGACAATCTATTTACATTTCTTCTGGGGTTGCAATCGTTGATGTTTTCTTGAATGTTGAGGGTGAAAGTGATTTCTCTTTTTTTGCCTATGATATTTGTAGTTTCTGCAGTACTTTTTAAATCTAAAACATGAAATTGAAAATGTATTTCAGTTGTGAAGGTTTCTTTCAACGTATTATTACTGCATTTGCACTTTCTTGGATTGTTCATGTCACTGAGCACTTCGTATGTTTTTGGCACTTCAGGAGTAGTTTCAAATGTTATAATCAAAATAAATAAAAACAATAGAGTCTCTAATGCATTTTTCACCATGTTGGATTTGCACACCTCCATGTACACAACAGGAGAATTCCGCAATGAAAACGATGCGTTCTCCCAGAGTTTAATGTCACAAAAGGTGTCGTATAAACATATCCGCATGCTAAGTGTGCGGGATAAGTGATAAAGGAGAAGGGGTCGGCTGGCCAAAAGGCCTAGCCCTGGTTTGTCCCTTTTCTTCGTCCTGTTCATGCACTTTCTATTAAACGGGTATACTTGAATGATAGGTGCATGCAGTTTGTTTGCCTAATAAAACCTTTGGTGAAGGCACATTTTTGATCGTGGAATGTTCATTTTGTATATCTGTACATTGGTAAGGGTGGATGTGCGGCCCACCCACCCCCCTAAAAACATTCAGCCTGACAAAATCGTTGTCCTTTTGTGGTGCGTGCAAGTAAAATTTGCATACTACAATTCAATAGGGAAAAGGCCCTTCTCAATAACTCTCCATCTGGCCCAGATATGTGTACAGTTATATTTTTGACCTGCTGAGGAGTAATGTTGTCCTTGGTTACCGCAATGGTTCCTCGAGCCGGGGTTAGTGAGGCGTCATTCACTTGACTCAAGTGGAAAGACATTAAACCTCCTGATAGCCCTCTCCTTAAGCAAACTTCCTTTAGGTCTGTCCACAAGGCCCCACGGCCATATAACTCAGTCTGGACAACATGTGCAGACCAATAAAGAGTTTAAGTTCAGAGTGGTTTCCAGGCAGAGAGAAGGGAACCGGTTTAGTCGGCAGCCATTGCTGCACCCGCACTATAAGCGCCACCATGTATATGTGAGGGTGCCACAGGATGTGGGGCCTTGGTGACACAATAGGGTCATTAGCGTCACACACACTGTGAATTTGTTCACAAGCTGAGAACAGGCGTCAGGTTTGAATGGCAGATGGCTTGTTAATGGCACCCTCATGGTGACGAGCAACCTTCCAGATGCTGCTCAGTGCGTCCAATGAAGGGAGCTGCGAAGAGTTGTTTGTCGGGACGCCGCGGCGTAGCCGGCCTATCACTGGCAATCGTACAATGAAGGAAATGGGTCCTTTGGCCGCTGCTTCCATTGTTAAATACAGAAATAATTAAGGTTCAATGGCCCCTTAAGCCTCTGGGCTACGGTGTCGATGCAGCTTCAGCACCAGTGTGCTCAGGGCCATAGGTGACAGTCCATAATCAGTTATCTCCTGCATAGGATGCAAATAGACTCTTCTTTGCTACGGTAGTGAAAACAATTGTATTTATATTGTTCGTTTGTAATGATTTTTTTTTATAATAGCTGTACCTGTCCATCATTTTATAGTTTAGAACTGGAATGAAAACCAACAGCAGCCCTAGCAAAAACGCTGATATCAGTCCCAGACTGCAGCTATAATGGGGTCATGGCTGGGTCATGGCAGCCCATCCTCTCCTGAAACATCCCGACCTTTTAAATGCTTTCCCTGGGGCGCCTTTGAGCTATACAGAGTTTGTAGCGATATTATTCACTAACAGGTTTGATATTCCTTTTATCACCTTTCAGTGTTATAAAAGAAAGGTACTGAAGGTATTCTAGTCTACACCATTACACATGGCTTGAAATGGAAATTTAGGAGAGCACGCATTCACTATCAACGGGTACCTGTTTGACACTGGGAAGTGCCAGTGCTCTCCCATTTAAAGTATTACATTCTTGCTGAGAAGGGAAGGAACACCACCTTTGCAAATTAAGCAGCGCAGGTACTAAGTACCTGACAGCATCTGCCCTGCAGATTAAAAACACTGGGTCTGAGAACAGAATTCTTCCCCGGTGCATAATTACTGTTAAAATAGCATTTCGAACTAACAACATTTTTAAATAGTTCGGAAAATACAATTCCTCTGCATTTCAAATGACTACTGGAATTCAAAAGAGCCCACACGAGCATGTCATGTTTCAATGAGTCCAAGATTGCTAGCAGGGAAAGTAAATGCGTCTGGCAGCAATAAGCAAGAGGATTCCAGTTACAAGACCAAGGCCGTCATTACAACCCTGGCGGTTGGTGATAAAGGTGCGGTAATACCACCAACTGGCCGGCGGTAAAAAAAATGGAATTATGACCACGCCGGAAACTGCCAACACAGACAGCCACTTTAACACACTGACCGCCATGGCGATAGCAACAAGCACTGCAGTGGTAACCGCCAACAGCCAGGCGGAAGACAATGTACTGCCCACCCTTTTAAAACAAGCCAATCCGCCAGCTTTTCCGGGGCGGGACCAACGCCATCAAAAGCACAGCGGAAACAGTACACAGAAGGTAAAAAATCATCCCTGGACACGCAAGGAAGAACCACAACGCCATGGAGCCCGAACTACAGGTGTTACCCATGCTGGTTTACCTCCTCCTACACCAGGAATACCAACAGCGCGAAGACGACCACAGTGAGTACCACACCTAGCGCACAAGGGAGGGGGGGAGGAAAAAGAGAGTGACACACACACGCAACACCCCCGCCCCCAACCCCAACACCATACACAAACAGATGCAACAACATTACATATCCACCCCGCGCCCCTCAGGAATAACGCAAGGACAAAAGGAAGTGAATAAATTCAGTGTAATAATATAAAGTTCTAGAAATACGTCCTCAAAGCACAAAACAGTATCTACAATATATACAAATGGAGGGACAGTCCATAAAGTCTGTGGGCCATAGGGCTATATCACATAGGCCAAGGCCCCACTTGACTCCTGCCTCAATACGGAGATAAAACTGCTGGGGCATCAGGTCGAAAAACACAGGAACCTCAGGGGAAAGGGGAAAGGTGGGCACCTCAGCCAGAGGATGGTACAACGCCACTGCTCCTCAAGGGGGACACATACCCAGCACTCTGTCCTGGGGAGTGCAAAGCCACAGTCTCTCAAGTGGGTGGTTTGCCCACTGCTTGGTCCTGGGGAGTGCAAAGCCACAGTCTCTCTAGTGGGTGGTCTGCCCACTGCTTGGTCCTGGGGAGTGTAAGGCTACAGTCTCTCAAGTGGATGGCTTCTCCACTGGTTCTGGGGGGGGTGTGGTGCTGGTGGCCTGTTGTTACTGTGGCGGGGCCTCCTGTCCACTAGCGTCAGTGAAGGTGGAAGGCTGTTCATCGGTGTGGCTAGTGTCAGGGGCCCGTTGGTGTGCCACTGCCTTCCTCATGGTGTTGGCCATGTCTGTCAGCACCCCTGCAATGGTGACCAGGGTGGTGTGGATGTCCCTCAGGTCCTCCCTGATCCCCAGGTACTGTCCCTCTTGCAGCCGCTGGGTCTCCTGCAACTTGGCCAGTATCTGGCCCATGGTCTCCTGGGAATTGTGGTATGCTCCCAGGATGTTGGTGAGTGCCTCGTGGAGAGTTGGTTCCCTGGGCCTGTCCTCCCCCTGTCACACAGCAGTCCTCCCAGCTTCCCTGTTGTCCTGTGCCTCTGTCCCCTGAACCGTATGCCCACTGACCCCAGGTCCCTGATCGTCTTGTGTTTGTGGGGTTGCCTGGGTCCCTGTAGTGGTGGACACACTGCTGATTGATGTGTCCTGGGGACAGTTGTATGGGCCCACAGGGTGGGTGCTGTGGTGGTGTTTCCTGAGTGGGGAGGCTCTGTGGTGGGATGGGACTGTGCCTGGGTAACCGACTGTCCAGAGGTCCCTAATGGGCCAGGTTGGTTATCCTGATCCAGGCGTGCAGAGCTACTGTCATCACTGTGGGCCTCCTCTGTGGGGGGGACTGGATGTTGCTGGCACTTCCTCTCCAGTGACATCGTGTGGGGGTCCTGTGGGGATGTAAATGCAGTGTTATTGTTTCTGAGTGTGACATCTTGTGCATGGGTATGTTTCCCCCCTATGCTTGTTAATACCAAGGCAGTTTTGGCTTGTGTGAGTTGGCTAAGTGATTGTCACTAGTGTGCATGCTGTGGTGATGGGTGTCCATGCAGGGCTGTGAGTGGTGTCCATGCATTGTTGTTGCATGCAGTGATGGGTACTGGGATGGGTGGGGTGTATGTGAGGTGGTGGGGTGATGGGGGTGAGGGTAGGGATGGGGGTATGTGATGGCATGCAAGTAGGGGGGTGAAAGTAGTAAAGATTTGACTTACCAGAGTTCATATCCTCCTGCTACTCCTTCCAGGCCCTCAGGATGCATGATTGCCAAGACTTGCTCCTCCAATGTTGTTAGTTGTGGGGGAGGAGGTGGTGGTCCACTGCCAGTCCTCTGTACAGCTATCTGGTGTCTTGCAGCCACGGAATGCACCTTCCCCCGTAGGTCATTCTACCTCTTCCTGATGTCATCCCTTGTTCTGGGGTGCTGTCCCACGACGTTTACCCTGTCCACGATCCTCCGCCATAGCTCCATCTTCCTTGCAATGGATGTCTGCTGCACCTGTGATCCGAATAGCTGTGGCTCTACCCGGATGATTTCCTCCACCACGACCCTTAGCTCCTCCTCTGAGAACCTGGGGTGTCTTTGTGGTGCCATGGTTGTAGTGTGTGTGAGTGTGTGTGGGGTGATGTGCTGGGGTGTGTGCTGTGAGGTGTGTGCATGGTGTATGGGCGATGGTGTTCTGTGGCTCGGGTTCTGTGGGTGCTCCTGGTGTGTCTCTCTCTCTGTTATAAATTGTTTGTAGTGGTAAAGGGTTGTGGGTAATGTGGGTGTGTGTTTTATAGTGGTTTGTGGGTGTGGGTGTGGTGTGTGTATGTGTGTCAGGTGTGTGTAGCTTGAATTGTCCAATGTGGTGTTGTTTTGTTAGTGTGTGTGTATTTTGAGCACTTTGGTATGTACCGCCAATGGTTTACCGCGGTTGAATGTCCACTGCGTTGATTGGTGGGTCATAATGTGATGGGTGTAGTCCTGTTGGCGTAACAGTGTGGGTTTTGGTACCGCCAGTTTATCACTGACCTTTGGTCTGGCGGACTTGTGTGTGTGTCTGTATAGTGGCGGATTTCTATGTGTGGGTCGTATACGGGTAGCGGTATATCGCCGCAGTCGTGGTATGTTGGCGGCAGTCAGCATGGCGGTAAGCGGCACTTACCGCCAATGTCATAATGAGGGCCCAAGTTTTGACATCTCAAGGTAAAATGGCATAGATGACATACTATGGAATCATACTGACAATCCCACCAATTGCTGATCTTTTCCAATGTGGGTATATGACCAAAATGAAAGTACTTTAAGACCATCAAATATGAGCAATAACAAGTCTCCATTAAGCTCATCAAAGGGTGCACACCAGTACAAAAAACATACATCGAATAAGACGAGTTGGTATATAAATTGGCCAAGTCAGAAAGAAGAGAGGCTGCAGACTTCATAGTGAATTTTAACTTAATTTTGAATAAATTTAACTGTCAACCTACAATCTGTAAAATCATGGGCCACGCCCACAGTCTCAGGCAATGATGAACAAAATAAGGAAAAATGTGAATACCGAGTGACGCTAGATTTTGCCAGCTCACAATGAAGCCATAAGGCACAAGGCAGCACATACGACGTGAACAATTGAATGAATGGTTACATTTGAATTTAGAAAGTAGAACTTTTAATTGACATTTATATGCTTATGTGCAAAAAATGGCAAGCTGTAGTTGGAACCAGGAGAAACCATTTGAGACTATACAAGTAGTTTTTTCACTAGGGACACCCGATGATCAATAGCCAAATTAGCAAGCATCCACCCAAAGCATTTTTGTACACACACCTCAAATATGTCTTCATTTTCTTTAGGTCGCAGCTGTCTGGTTTGCTGAAGACATCTTGGGGACTTTCAGAAATTTGATCTAGGAATGCATTCATCTCATTGATTACCACTGGCTTTGTGGTTTGTTACTCACACCTTCTGGCTTTTTATTTCTGGCTTTATTTGCTTTAGGCTTTCCAGGTTCAGTTCGTCCCTCCAGTTGCCTAAACCGTGTTTAGTGTATTCTTCCACAAACTCGCTTTGTGTAAGCAAGTCTTTAAATCTTGTTCTTATCTTGTCACATATGCTGTATATTCAAAGACATGTATCAAATGTCAGTATCTCTCTTCCAGGGAGATTGGTGTTTATTTTTCTTTCTCTGACTTCAGAGTGAAAGAATTCATGTGACAATATTGCTGAGTACCCATGTAAGACGACAAGAAACGTTATTTTTTTCTAGCACACAACAAAAAAAGAACAGTGCTGTTTCAGAATGTATCAGTACAAATGAAGAACATTTTCTTTGTATATCTGAAGTGTTGTGGAAACTAATATTTGAATACGATCGAAACATATCAATACACTAGGTGATGACATTTGCACACATTATTTTTTATGTGCAGTAAAACCATATTGCTCTGCAAACGTAATGGTCATTTAAACTGAAATGTGTTTCTGTATTGGCAGTTCGCTACCACACCATGCATATTACACATTACGCCACCCAACTCCAATCTACCCCACTCCGCTCTAATCTACCTCACTCTGCTCCTGTCTACCCCAGTCTACCTCACTCCACTCTACCACACTCCAATCTACCCCAATCCATCTCACTTCAACGTACCTCAATCCAACCAACTCCACTCCAATCTGCCCGAAGCCACTTCAATCTACCCCACTCCAATCTACTCCACTCCAATCTACCCCACTCCAATTTACTACACTCTACTCCAAACTCCATTATAATCTATCCAACTCCTCTCCACTCTGTTTTACTCCACTTTATTCCAATTTACCCCACTCCACCACATGCCACTCTACACAAATCTACCCCACTTCACTTTCATTCCAATCTACCACACTTCTCTCAAATTTACCACACTCCAGTTTAACCCACTCCACCTCACTCTAATGTACCCCACCACATTCTACCCCAATCTACCCTACTCCAATCTACCCTTCTGCAATGTACCCCAGCTTCTCTACTCCAATCTACCTCACTCTAAACTACCCCACTCCAGTTATCTCTCTTCAATCTACCCCACTCCAGTCTACCCCATTCTACTCAAATGTACCCTACTCTAATCCACCCAATATACCCAACTGTACTGCACCCTAGTCTACCCCACTCCACTCCACTTTACCCAACTCCACTGTTCCCCAATCAATCTACCTCCACTCCAATCTAGCCAGCTCCACTCTGCCCAACATCACCCCACTCCAGTCTACCCCATTTCATTCTACCCAATCTACCCCACTCCAATCCACCCAATCTACTCACACACCACTCTACCCCAATCTACCACACTTCATTCCACTCTACCTAATCTACCCCACTCCACTTCACTCTAATCTACCACATGCCACTAAAATCTACTGCACTGCAGTCCAATCTAACCCTCTCCACTTCACTGCAATCCACCACACTCCAATCTTCCCTACCCTATTCCACACCAAACAACCCAACTCAAATCTACCCTATCCAATCCACCCCACTCCAATCTACCTCTCTCCATGTACACCACTCCAATCTACCCTACTCCACTCTAGTCTACCCCACTTCACTCCAATCTACCCCATCATAATGCACACAATCTACCCCACTCCAATCTACTCCACTCCAATCTACCCCACTCCAATTTACTACACTCTACTCCAAACTCCATTATAATCTATTCAATTCCTCTCCACTCTGTTTTACTCCACTTTATTCCAATTTACCCCACTCCACCACATGCCACTCCACACAAATCTACCCCACTCCACTTTCATTCCAATCTACCACACTTCTCTCAAATTTACCACACTCCAGTTTAACCCACTCCACCTCACTCTAATGTACCCCACCCCATTCTACCCCAATCTACCCTACTCCAATCTACCCCTCTGCAATGTACCCCAGCTTCTCTACTCCAATCTACCTCACTCTAAACTACCCCACTCCAGTTATCTCTCTTCAATCTACCCCAATCCAGTCTACCCCATTCTACTCAAATTTACCCTACTCTAATCCACCCAATCTACCCAACTGTACTGCACCCTAGTCCACCCCACTCCACTCCACTTTACCCAACTCCACTGTTCCCCAATCAATCTACCTCCACTCCAATCTAGCCAGCTCCACTCTGCCCAACATCACTCCACTCCAGTCTACCCCATTTCATTTTACCCAATCTACCCCACTCCAATCCACCCAATCTACTCACACACCACTCTACCCCAATCTACCACACTCCATTCCACTCTACCTAATCTACCCCACTCCACTTCACTCTAATCTACCACATGCCACTAAAATCTACTGCACTGCAGTCCAATCTAACCCTCTCCACTTCACTGCAATCCACCCCACTCCAATCTTCCCTACCCTATTCCACCCCAAACAACCCAACTCAAATCTACCCTATCCAATCCACCCCACTCCAATCTACCTCTCTCCATGTACACCACTCCAATCTACCCTACTCCACTCTAGTCTACCCCACTTCACTCCAATCTACCCCATCATAATGCACACAATCTATCCCACTCTAATCTACTCCACTCCATCCTAACCTACTCCACTCCAGTCTACCCCTCTCCACTCCAATCTACACCAATCCACTGCACTTCACACTTCCCCAATCTAACCTACTAGAATGTACCCCAATATATTCCATTCCACTCTACCCACTGCACCCAACTACACTCCACACTACTCAAGTCTACCCAACTCCACCTCAATCTATTCCACTCAACTCCAATCTACTCCAGGTCAATCAACCCCACCCCAATCTCCCCCACTCCAGTCTACATCACATCAATCTACCCCTGTCTACTCCACTCCCCTAGTCTATCCCACGTCACTCTACCACATTCCACTCTGCCCAAATGAAAACACACATCTAACCCACTCCACTTCAGTTTAATCTACCCCACTGTACCTAATCTACTCTACTCCAGTGTACCCCACCCCACTCCACTCCAATCTACCCAAATCTGCTGCAATGTACCCTCATTCAATGTACTCCACTCTTCCCCAATGTAACCCACTCCAATGTACCCCATTATATCCCACTCCACTCTACCCCAATCTACCTCACTCAGACTTACCCCCACTCCAGTCTACCCCAATCCAATCTACCCCACACCAATCTATTCCGAAGTACCCCACTCCCAAGTCTATCCCACTTCCCTCTACTACACTCAACTTTATCCAAATTCAACTCACTCCACTTCACTTCAATCTACCCAACTTCAATCTACTACAGTCCACTCCACTCTAGCCCACTCTAGTCCACCTCACTCCATCCCACTTCAATCTACCCCACTCCACCCCAGTCTACCCCATCTCAATCTGCCTCACCCCAATCTACCCCACCTCAATCTACCCCGCCCCAATCTACTCTACCCCAATTTTACCTCACTTCACCCTACCCCATTACACGGTTCCCCATCCACCCTACCCTTCACCAATCTACACCCCTCCAATCTACTGCACTGCAATCTACCCCACTCCAAACTACCCCACTCCAATCATCCCACTTCCACCTACCACACTCCAGTCTACCTCACTCCATTCCAATCTGCCATAGTCTATCTAATCTATTCCACTCCACACTACTCTACCCTACTACAGTACACTCTTCCCCTGTCTATCTCACTCCATTCCAATCAATCCAACTCCACTCTACCCCACTCCAATCCACCCCACTCCACTCCAATCTACCCACTCCAATCCACACAATCTTCCCCAATCCACTATGTCCCAGTTTACCACAGTCCATTCTACTCTTCCCAATCTATCCCACTCCACGTCATTCCATACTACCACATGCCAATCAAATCTACCCCACTCCAGTTCAATCCAACACACCTCACCCAAATCCACCCCACTCCACTCTACCTTACCCCACTCTACCCCAAACTCCCCTCCTCCATTCTACCCCATTCAATCTACCCCACTCCAATCTACCCCAAACTACTTCACTCCAGTCTACTTTACTCCAAACTACCCAAACCTAACCCAATCTATCCCATTCCAAAACACCCTGCTACAGTCTACCCCACCCATCCCAATCTACCTCACCCCACTCTATCCAGCTTCACTCCAACCTTCTCCACTCCAACCCACTCCACTCCCTTCCAGTCTACGGCAATCTACCCCACTCCTGCCTACCTCAAGCCAATCTGCCCACTCTTCTCCAATCTGCCCCACTCCAATCTACACACTCCAGTCTACCCCAATCTTCTGCACTCCATTCTTCCCCAATCTACCCCTCTTCGTTCCAATCGACCCAAATATATCCCACTCCAATCTACCATGCTGATATTCACTCCAATCTACACCAATCCACCCCACTCCATTCTACCCCACTCTACCCTCACCCCACTCCAGGCCAATCTACCCCACTCCACTCTACCCCCATTCTACCCTTTTCCATGTTACTCCTGTCTACCCCACTTCAGTGTACCTCGCACCACCCCACCTCATGCCACTACCTTTAAGCCATGCTGAACAGCAGCCTCACTGTTGTACGACATAGCTAAAACAAAATTGCATGGACAAGACCTATTGGCTTTACCAGTGCCTGTAATCGGTCTGTCGCTTGTGCCTAGGTGTGCGCATCAGCTCTTGTTGAAACTGGAGTGACTCACTTATAAGAGATTACTTGTACATTATCCAAGTAATTTAGAAGTAAGGCCCGTATTTATACTTTTTTAGTGCCGCATTTGCGTCGCTTTTTGACACAAAAACGGCGCAAACATAAAAAATACAATTGTATTTTGTAAGTTTGCGCCGATTGTGCGTTAAAAAACGACGCAAATTTGATGCTAAAAAAGTGTAAATATGGGCCTAAGTGTTATGTTTGTCTGAAAGCTCTTGTATGACACAGAGTAAGTCTGTTGCTTGACTGTTTTGTATTTAGAGAGCAAAATAAGCTGGCTTAAAGGTGGTTGTTTTGCTAGACACTGTGGTTATGTAGTAGATATCCTAGGTCTGATTCACCAAAGTAGATAGAAATTCACATAGGATTGCACCTTCCTTTGGGTAAATTCTCAACTTTTTTGGAGCTCTCAAAAAATTCCAGCAGTGCCCCTTGGAAGTTGCCTCTGCAGCCGAAAACCCAGGAGTACATGTTTAAAAAATGTTCTTACGCAGATATGTAAGTGTAGCTTTCTGCTTGTGGAAATGTCACACGGAAGTACTTTGCAGATTCAAACTTTTCTTCATGACAAAAATTTTCTTTTCAATACAGATACCCCCTTCTGTAAACACAAGTTATTTTTTGGAGAGTTGTCCTCCCAATTTCAACCTAAAACAGACTTTCTACTGCCATTAACAGGCGCAAATCTAAGAACATTTTCAGGGTGGGAAATTACTTGTAATGTTTATTTTATTTGCAGGTTTTTTAAAGCACTGCTGCCCACCATATGCTGTATCAGAGTGCTGTTGTGGTGTGTCCAGGAATACTTACATTCTCACAAGTTCATTGGTCTCACCAGTTTTTTGTGTGTGTCCATCATGGTATGACAGGGCACAGAACGGCCTAAAATTTACCTCAGAGAGAATGTTTGCCCAAATTCCACCATAGTGATGGAAATCTCAACATGAGTAAATGCATTTATAAATGCCAAAAGGGTCAAGTTATTTATGACACCTTTTGCCAAGTCTAACTATCTATGCAACAGCTCTTCGCTTGCTTGGATTTTAAAACACACTGATAAGGATGAAAACGCAACTACAAGTCTCTGAATGAGAAGACTTGTTGACTTAAAAGCCAGGACATCACACATGACCAGGGCTTAATTTGTAAAACAATGAGGCCCGTATTTATACTTTTTGACGCTAAACTGCGCTAACGCAGTTTAGCGTCAAAAAGTTTTGCGCCGGCTAACGCCATTCTGAAGCGCCATGCGGGCGCCGTATTTATTGAATGGCGTTAGCCGGCGCAAGCAGACCGGCGCTGCCTGGTGTGCGTGGAAAAAAACCACGTACACCAGGCAGCGCCGGCGTAGGGAAAAATGGCGTTAGGGCGTCTTAAAAATGGCGCAAGTCAGGTTGACGCAAAAAAAGCGTCTAAACCCGATTTGCGCCATTTTAAACGACGCCCTAGCGCCATTTACATGACTCCTGTCTTAGTAAAGACAGGAGTCATGCCCCCTTGCCCAATGGCCATGCCCAGGGGACTTATGTCCCCTGGGCATGGTCATTGGGCATTGAGGCATGTAGGGGGGCACAAATCAGGCCCCCCTATGCCAAAAAAAAATATAAAAAAAAATAAAAATGATACTTACCTGAACTTACCTGAATGTCCCTGGGGTGGGTCCCTCAATCCTTGGGTGTCCTCCTGGGGTGGGCAAGGGTGGCAGGGGGGGTCCCTGGGGGCATGGGAGGGCAGCTGTGGGCTCATTTTGAGGCCACAGGTCCCTTAACGCCTGCCCTGACCCAGCCGTTAAAAAGTGGCGCAAATGCGGGGTTTTCTGCCCCGCCAACTCCCGGGCGTGATTTTTGCCCGGGAGTATAAATACGACGCATTTGCGGCGCAGTCATTTTTTTGGACGGGAACGCCTACCTTGCATCTCATTAACGCAAGGAAGGCGTTCACGCTAAAAAATGACGCTCTTTCCTCATACTTTGGCGCTAGACGCGTCTAGCGCCAAAGTATAAATATGGCGTTAGTTTTGCGCCGAATTTGCGTCGAAAAAAACGACGCTAATTCGGCGCAAACGGAGTATAAATATGCCCCTGAGTGTTGGTGCCCAAACCTGTGTTCAGAAGCCCGCGGCTGCCATTGATAATGTTAGTGCACCAAATGCCTGGTTGCATAATCGTCAGTCCACCTCAGGCCTCTTTAGTCAACTGCCAGACACCATTGTCTCCTTTATCTGACCCTTGCAGGTTCCTCTTTTTTCCCTTTGAGGTGGTGGTTTTCTGTCTTTCGCTTCCTCCTTCTTCCCCTCAGTGTGTTTTCTCTCTCTTGCTCTCTGGAAATACCTTATCAGGAAAAATAAGGTCAGGTTCCAGAAATGATTGCCTGGGGGCTCCACCAGAAGGAAGGTTTTTTTTCTAGCCTTGGTCTTATAGAGATGGTTCTACAGATTTGCTTTGTATTTGTTTTTTTGGTGGGTGCAGATTATTTGTTCATTTTGTCATTTTGTCACTTGATAGGACTCAGGCCATATTCACATTTTCTTTTCATAGGTGCCTAACATGAAATAAATGCTCTTTTATTACATGTACATTTTTCAAAATGTTGCACTTTCACACTGTCTGTGGATAATTCACATAAGCATTTATCAGTAGAGGGACTACTATTACAGAGGTATTCTTTCATATACACTTACATGACTTTATGAATCAGGTCTGTAATGTCCAACTCCTTATTAGTAAAAGTGCAAAGAAGGCACAGTCCTTTCTATTTGTACTTTATATAAATACTCCCTGAAAATTTCAATTTTATTCCCGTTTTAGATGATTTGAGGCCAATTCACAAAGGCATGTAGAGCAGCGGTTGAAGTGAATTAAAAAAAAAAGTATGACAACACTGATCGTGAGTTCATTGAGGACAGGGTCAGTGAGTATGGGGGCAGAATCAAAGGCGTGGCTAAAAAGAATAAAATATTCTGTAACTATTTTGTTGGTCTTTCACATTCATGTAACTGCATATAAAATAACACACACCTGAAATAAAAAATGAATGCAAGTTAAACTAATTTGTGTCAGAGATCCACTATTTTATGGTGTGAAACCTCTATTGGTTAATGCAATCACAGCGGATATCTTTGTGTGTAGTCACAGAGCCACAGAACTGAATTCTGCTAAGTGAGGCAGGGAATAGTGATGTGTACTTTTAGTATTACTAGGTGAGGTCCAGCCCTGTGACCCTAAGCACTGTGAATATGTATTATTTTAAAATGACATCATCCACAGTATAAGATAGGCTTCCACAACCTGCACAAAAAAGATTTCGGTTTCAGAGAAAAAAGTGCTTCCAAAATATAGATCTGAGTAATATTCATACTTTACTTAGTGCAAACATTTCCATAACTGTCCATTTAAAGCACACACTCAACAGCTCATCAATTCACCTTACAATTATATTTCAAGTGACTCCATCAATTAAAGCTTATACAGGCTTCCAATCAACCTTTGCGTTTGCAATTTTACCAAATGGGCGCATTTACATTTCCTTCAGGCAGCAGACGTCCTGATGAGAAGGCGTGTTTCTTGTTTCTTCTTCTGCTGTCTGTACCTCACGCAGCTTCACGACACAGGAGACTCTCTCCCATTCCACTAGGACTGAGGTATCACAACTGTCAGAATTAACCGCTCAAGAAACTTTGCCTTATGACATAAAGTAGGGGAAATATTTTTTGCCAAATTCAAAAATAATACTTTGACCTCTGTACAAGAGTACTACAGAACTACTACTTTACATACCACAAAATGCTTTTGTGAAGAGGATCCAAAGAACAAAAGGCCGTGAAGACCTGTTTTTTTTATCCTTATATAGCTTCATGGGCTCTGGGCAGCTCATTCAACTGTTGCAAAATAATTGGCCAAAAAAATCAACATTGGAGTAAGGCTGTCTGGGTAGTTAACTAAGAATAATGAGACATGATACTTTTTCCCACGCCACAAGTGAGGTATTTATTTTCCAGTCGTTCCCAGTTTTAAAGCTGTTCTAGCCTCGTAAGCAGACTGGGCGAATGAAAGAGATCCCCCGAATACCCATTTAACCCTAACCCCTCCTTCGAATTACGATTCCATTCCAGTAATTTACTTTTATTGGGGAACATTTTGTAGGCAAGTGAGTCACTGCTTTGTTATTGAGAAGGTGCTGCTCTGTTTCTGACCAAATCGCATCCGATCCCTGTAAAATATTTAGCAACAAAAGAAAAAACATGCTGTTTAACTGTGTCCCTAGTTGCCCCGTGTTCGACTTACAGTAAAAGGCCTTCCCGCTAAAAAGCTTTTATTCAGAGACTGTGCCCGGCAGAAGTAAAACTATTCCAATAGGCCACGAGGGCGAATCACAGATTGCCCGTCAACCGAGAATAGCACTCCTGCTGGGAATAGAGAGATATTTAGGCAGCCATGTTTAAACTGTAAAACCGATACTCTGAACATATTTTTGACGTTGGTGTTTTTACTTGTTTAGGAAAAGGGGGCATGATTTAAAATCTTTGTGGCAGGTGTGGGCGAAACAGCTAATCTTTGAGTGTGTAAATGTGCCCAAACTTTGAGCAGAAAGGCACAATAAAATACGAACACCTCAATAGTGTGCACAAGGCTTCTTCACTGTGTAACGAGTGCAGTCTCAAAAACACTGCTAAATCCAGCTCAGGGCATCAAAAAATCTACCCTGCAGGCAAAGTAATAAAAAAAAAAATCCTAAAATACTCCCCTCCCCTAACGCACCACCTTAGGAAGGCTTAACACCAGCTCCCCTTCCATTATCCAGTTCAGTTTCACTCACGTCTTGTCACCTTCACCCAACCTTTTCACTTACCTATCAAAGCTTTGAACCTACTAATGGAATCCACCCTAAAAAGTATCACTGCATCTCATTTACACACATTGGCTAAAACGGCCCTTTTGTTTCTCAGACTGACAGTCTTGTTGCATCATTGTGCCCATGTTTCACCATCCTGGATGTAACACTCCCCATTCACCATCCTGGAATTAACAGTCAGCCTTTGCCATGCTAGAATTAACAGTTCCCTTTATAGAATATTGGACATAAAAGTCCCTCTTCACCCTCCTGGGCCTACCAATCTTTCTTTCCTATACCTACCATCCCTCCAGAGTCTACACGTCCAACTGCCTTGCAGAACTACCTTTTCTGCACAGGAAACAAGCCTTCACAATGCCAGATCCAATGTTTCCACCCTTTCGGTTTGTCTGGACTTACCGGTCCTTCCCTACCTAACCATCTTCAAGGTTTGCTGTCCTGTCTGCCTTGGGAACAATGTTTTCCTATTCTTGATACAAGAATCTTACCACCTTGAGGGTTTGGCTTATCCACACCCAGAATTTCAACACCTGTTTCAGTTTCCTTCCTACCAGAGCAACCAACACTAACCATCAGCTACTGTAACGCTGTAAACCAATACATAGGCACTCTTCCTGGCTTGTCTGTCAGACCAGCAACATTGCTTCCCATTCCTGCAACAATATTAACAAACACAGCCATATGCCAAGTCTGACCATCAAAACTTGCCAGTGAGAAAAAAGCACACTGAAGCCCAACGGCCTAAAACAAAATAAATGGGTTGGGAGGATGGTGAACAAAGTACCAGATCCTCGAAATTTGCAGCACCACAGAAGGAGTGCAACACCTCCTTCCCTTGACAAACTCCAACCCCTTTCATGAGCCAATGGTGGTGGCCTCTTTAGCTCAAGCACACAATTCGCCCCCAACACCCATAGGGAAGACCTAGTTGCATTGCTTTACCTGGGATCCCCTTTGTATACAATTGCCCGCTTCTGACAGAGGCCACTGTGTGGGATACTGTGCTAATCAGGGTTTTGTAATTTCTCACTAACAGATCCCAAATCATGTCTTTCTCACGTTTTGAATCAAAGGCTAAACGGGTGTCCTGAGTGTTCACAAGTTCTCAGATATCTTCCCTGTTTTGTTTCACTTTTAGATGATACTCCTAACTTTGATTTTATCTGTATATGGGACCAATATGTACACTATCCTGAACTCTGATAGACTAGGTTTTAAAATAGCCCATCCAATCCCTCTTTCTCTAAGGAAATGACAGAGACGAGATGAGATGTGAATGTCAGTCCCCTTTCTTAAAATTAACACAGCTGAATCTGATATCCTTTTGGCTAAAAAAGATTCTTCCCTATGGCACTAGTCTTTGACCCATGTCAATGGGCCTAGGCACTCAATCATCCCTTTCGGTGAACAATCTTGGAATTCTGAGTGCCTCTGATCTCTCTATGAATTTTGTTATATAGTGCTGCATACCAGATCCTAAAACATGCTCTTGTGGGCATTCTATCATCGATGACTTACTGCCATGACAATTTGTGATTTCAGTGAGGTCTCAGAATTCTGAGGAGTCAAGAGGGGCGGATGGAAGGCAGCATAGAGAGAGAGCTCCCGAGTCGTTGCTGAAGTAAATTTTTAGCCATTTATCCTGGTTGTGCTCCTCTTTCACATACTCAGACTGCACCAGTGTCCAAAATGTGTTTCCACCTTAAACCTACGTGCTCTAATTCTATCCAGCAATCACTTGATTTTGGTAGCTAATGCTGTGACCTCTTAACATCTGCACTATGGCATTGTGATCTGTCAGGGTGTTCCAGACTATGCTACTGACAGATTACAGTTACTTCGAAACTCAGGATATCTGAAAGCAGTAACAAAGTACATGAGAATGAAAGCATATGATGTTTGATGGGTGCCGGTAAGATTAATGTTTGGAGTACAGGAAAGTTTGAAGGGCGTACAAGAACAAAATTCCTGAGACCTTTTATACCTGTATCTACTGGATTTAGTTGCAGGCCTGAGGGCATACTAGTTTAATGAACATTGAACTGTTTGTGCTCAGCAGAATGAAAAACACAAAGGAAATTGTACTGGTTCAATACAACTGACTGGAATTTTCAATATAACAGTTCATTGGATTTTCTGAAAACAATATGCCAGCAACTGCATCCAGAAGGAAACATTTTGTTTAAGGGCCGGATTGACTATTTATCCCATCAGGCATTTCCCTGCAGCTGGAGCCAGTGGAGGTCATAATCTTAAAGAATGTGCCGCTGCTGTGATAGCGTGTCCAGTACTTATAAATTACTGGTACTTGGACACGTCAGAGGTCGGTGAACCTCTTGACCGGGTTGGGTTCTCCTCATCCAAAGAATAGTCGGATCCCTCAAATCAATAATTAATAATCCTTTATAATCAATAACTAATGCTCAATTAGTAATCAATCAACAAATTAGTTAAACAGAAAATCAGCAATTAGACACACCATGACCTTTCAGTCATGAATAACCACACCTGTTTATTAAAAGTTAATGAGTTTATTTCCCTATATTAACAAAGCTAATACAATATAAGTCTCAAAATCAAATGATATACGTATACGAACATTACTAGCTGTCCATAGCGACGGAAGAAACGCAATCTACACAAAATTTTGATTATAATGCACTCAGTTATAGCAATGCAAATCACTAATAAGAGTAACTGAATTTGACTAATTGCATACATCGGTCAGCATAGCAAGATTTAAATTCATCATGGTGCATCAAATGAATACCTCAACTAACCTCTGATTAGCATTGGCATGTGGGGTTTCATGCAAAATTAATTTAGTCAACATAAATTTAGAAAACTTCTAGCTTAGGCTCTGTCAAAATAAGCAGTTGGTACCTAAGAAGGAAAATACAATGCATAATACATTTATCCTTTCATAATTACCAAATACAATCAGCATTCAAGGTAAGTCTTCGTCCTTCAGGTACCGGTTCGATCAGCATGGGGCAGACTTTAAGGGGCAAAGTTTAAGGCAAGTTTTCCTTGCCTACAGCAAGGACAATGGGGGGACCAAAAGTTATGGAATGGGCAAGGCAAAGTAAAGTTAAAGTTAAAGTCTCTAGGGTGAGAATTCTTTAAAGTCTCTCTCTCTGGAATAGAGAAAAAGCATCAAAGGGTCATCAAAATGGCTTCTTCAATCTTGCTTCGAAATGGCATCAAAGAAAATGGCTGACTTCTCTTTGTCCGGTGGGTTTAAGTAAGAAACGTTCCAAATTCTTCAGGGTCTTCCATTGAAGGGTCCATGGGGTGGTTTCTCTTTAACCAATTAATAGTGTCTTTCTCTTAATGTTCACCTACGCATAAGGTGTCCTTGGAGTTTTGGAACACAAGTAGCAACAAAGTTGCCAATTAATTCTGCATCAGTGTCTTTATTTTCTGCACCTGCAGAAACTGACCTTGCTTCAAAGGGGATGAAACTTGCCTAGCACGAAACCTTGAGATAAGTGTGTTAGTCATTTCTACTGGAAAAATACAGCTTTTAAAGTTTAACACGCATCTTTGTTAATACAAGTGAAAACCACGCAGTTAAATTTGAGACCAGGCAACTAGGCCAAAGCCTCTGCTAAATTTAAGCTAAGCATATAACCGTTTCAACAGGAAAATCATAAAATACATCTGCAATTATGACGGATTACTACATTGGCAATTCTTCATGATTAATTAAGCTCGTTTATAATAATGGCGAACTATTTCGTGGGCACATTTTCCTACATACATTATTTTTTCTTTGCTAAAATCACATTGTCTTATACGATTTTGTTACATGATATATGAATGTTTATTAGCCTTTCTTTTTCTGCTTCATCAATCCCTCCTCTGATGACTAATTATGTCATCACATTAAATCTTCCACCACAAATTTTATTTCATTAAAATTCTGTTTAATAATCTAGCATTTCAATCATCTCCCTCTTCCTTTTTGTTCCCTTTGATTTTTCCCTGCATATTTCTACCATTTTCTTTTGTTCTTTCTTTTCTCTTCTCCTCTTGTTTCTTGATTTCAATATTTTAATAGCTTTCCATATTCCCCAAATACCTATTAAGCAAATTAATATTATTAAAATCCCTTTTACTATTTTCAGTGCTATTCCGTTCCAAATGTTGCTGAGCCAATTTCCCACGGAAGCAGATCCTTTTCCCACCTTTTCCCATACTCCTGGTTCTTTCAATTCTTTCAAATCTGTACTATCGTTAGTCAAATTTGCAAGCATATTTCTAATCTGCCTACTGTTGTCTGGTATATATGAACAACAGTTACATGCACTAAGCATTTTGCAAACGCCGCCATTCTTTGCTAAAAGAATGTCTAAAGCAAGACGGTTTTGAAGAGTCATAGCTCTTTCTGCAGCAAGTTCAGTATCAATCAGGATCATTGCTACTGAGAATTTTGTCAGCATGTTATCCACAATAGTAGACAACTTTCGTATTTTGATTGAATTCTATATACCTCCTACTGAAGGAATTATTGCTCCAAATATATCTCCTACCACACCAGAAGCTGTCTCCCTTTTCTGAATACGATGTAATTCAGACAGCTTTGGAAATTTCTTTAAATCGTCTAGTTGATAAATCTTGGGAAATACTATTCCCAAATAACATCTCCCATACCATCCTTTTGGAAGACTGTAGGAGGCTGGCCTGGCTTGTAGTGGGTACCAGAGGTACTTACACCTTGTGCCAGGTCCAGTTATCCCTTATTAGTAAGGAAGATGTGTTAGAAGGTAGCTATAGCAGAGCAGCTTAGGCTGAACTAGGAGACATGCAAAGCTCCTACTATACCACTGGTGTCATATGCACAATATCATAAGAAAACACAAATCACAGATATACTAAAAATAAAGGTACTTTATTTTTATGACAATATGCCAAAAGTATCTCAGTGAGTACCCTCAGTATGAGGATGAGAAATATACACAAGATATATGTACACAATACCAAAATTATGCAGTAATAGCAAAAGGAAGTAATGCAAGCAATGTAAAGTTATAGTAGATTGCAATAGGAGCACATAGGTATAGGGGCTACACAAACCATATACTCCAAAAGTGGAATGCGAACCACGAATGGACCCCAAACCTATGTAAGCTTGTAGAGGGTCGCTGGGACTGTAAGAAAACAGTGAGGGTTAGAAAAATAGCCCACCCCAAGACCCTGTAAGGTAGGTGTAAAGTGCACCTACAACCCCCAGAGAGCACAGAAGTCGTGATAGGGGGATTCTGCAAGGAAAACCAACACCAGCAATGCAACAACAGTGGATTTCCGGACCTGAGTACCTGTAAAACAAGGGGACCAAGTCCAAGAGTTGCGACAGTGTCGGGAGTGGGCAGGAGCCCAGGAAATGCCAGCTGAGGGTGCAAGGAAGCTGCCACTGGATGGAAGAAGCTTGGTGTTTTGCAAGAACGAAGAGGACTAGGAACTTCCCATTTGGAGGATGGATGTCCCACGTCGTGAAGAAGCTTGCAGAGGTATTCCCACGCAGAAAGACCGCAAACAAGCCTTGCTAGCTGCAAGGGTCGCGGTTAGGGTTTTTGGATGCTGCTATGGCCCAGGAGGGACCAGGATGTCGCCACTTGGATGAGAAGACAGAGGGGGCGCCCAGCAAGTCAGGGAGCCCTCACAGAAGCAGGCAGCACCCGCAGAAGTACCGGATCAGGCACTTAGAAGAGGAGTGAACCTGAGTCCACCCGAAGTCACAAAAGTGAGTCCCACGACACCGGAGGACAACTCAGAAGGTTGTGCACTGCAGGTTAGAGTGTCGGGGACCCAGGCTTGGCTGTGCAGGAAGAAAATCCTGGAAGAGTGCACAGGAGCCGGAGCTGCTGCAAATCACGCGGTACCCAGCAATGCAGTCTAGCGTGGGGAGGCAAGGACTTACCTCCACCAAACTTGGACTGAAGAGTCACTGGACTGTGGGAGTCACTTGGACAGAGTTGCTGAGTTCCATGGACCACGCTCGTCGTGCTGAGAGGGGACCTAGAGGACCGGTGATGCAGTCTTTTGTTGCCTGCGGTTGCAGGGGGAAGATTCCGTCGACCCACGGGAGATTTCTTTAGGGCTCCTGGTGCAAGAAGGAGGCAGGCTACCCCCTGAGCATGCACCACCAGGATACAGGTGAGAAAGTCGGCAGGATGAAGCGATACAAGGTTGCAGTAGTCGTCTTTGCTCCTTTTTTGCGGTTTTGCAGGCGTCCTGAGCAGTCAGCGGTCGATCCTTTGGCAGAAGGTGAAGAGGGAGATGCATAGGAACTCTGGTGAGCTCTTGCATTCGGTATCTGATGAATTCCCCAAAGCAGAGACCCTAAATAGCCAGAAAAGGAGGTTTGGCTACCTAGGAAAGAGGATTGGCTACTAAGAGAGGTAAGAGCCTATCAGAAGGAGTCTCTGACATCACCTGCTGGCACTGGCGACTCAGAGCAGTCCAGTGTGCCAGCAATACCTCTGTTTCCAAGATGGCAGAGGTCTGGGGCACACTGGAGGAGCTCTGGACACCTCCCCTGGGAGGTGCAGGTCAGGGGAGTGGTCACTCCCCTTTCCTTTGTCCAGTTTCGCACCAGAGCAGGGCTGGGGGATTCCTAAACCGGTGTAGACTGGCTTATGCAGAGATGGGCAGCATCTGTGCCCATCAAAGCATTTCCAGAGGCTAGGGGAGGCTACTCCTCCCCAGCCATCACACCTATTTCCAAAGGGGGAAGGTGTTACACCCTCTCTCAGAGGAAATCCTTTGTTCTGCCTTCCTGGGCCAGGGCTGCCTGGACCCCAGGAGGGCAGAAACCTGTCTGAGGGGTTGGCAGCAGCAGCAGCTGCAGTGGAGACGCCGGAAAGGCAGATTGGCAGTACCCGGGTTCTGTGCTAGAGACCCGGGGGATCATGGAATTGTCTCCCCAATGCCAGAATGGCATTGGGGTGACAATTCCATGATCTTAGACATGTTACATGGCCATGTTCGGAGTTACCATTGTGACGCTATACATAGGTAGTGACCTATGTATAGTGCACGCGTGTAATGGTGTCCCCGCACTCACAAAGTCCTGGGAATTTGCCCTGAATGATGTGGGGGCACCTTCACTAGTGCCAGGGTGCCCACACACTAAGTAACTTTGCACCCAACCTTCACCAGGTGAAGGTTAGACATATAGGTGACTTATAAGTTACTTAAGTGCAGTGGTAAATGGCTGTGAAATAGCGTGGACGTTATTTCACTCAGGCTGCACTGGCAGGCCTGTGTAAGAATTGTCAGATCTCTCTATGGGTGGCAAAAGAAATGCTGCAGCCCATAGGGATCTCCTGGAACCCCAATACCCTGGGTACCTCAGTACCATATACTAGGGAATTATAAGGGTGTTCCAGTATGCCAATGTGAATTGGTGAAATTGGTCATTAGCCTGTTAGTGACAATTTGGAAAGCAGAGAGAGCATAACCACTGAGGTTCTGGTTTGCAGAGCCTCAGTGAGACCGTTAGTCATCACACAGGGAACACATACAGGGCACACTTATGAGCACTGGGGCCCTGCCTGGCAGGGTCCCAGTGACACATAGATTAAAACAACATATATACAGTGAAATATGGGGGTAACATGCCAGGCAAGATGGTACTTTCCTACAAAGACGATAATAGGCATTGAGTCCACAAATATAGTATACTCCTGAAGTAGCTGGATCTAGGACTTTTAACATGAACGTCCATTTACTCTGGAATAAAAACACGTGTTTACATTCACTCGTTCCTACAAAGATTGTGTCATAATATGATTTAGGTCTATATATACAAAGCTTCCCTATATGTATTGCGTCTAAAGCCAGTTTCCCTTGTGTCTTTATTGCGGCAAAAGCATAGTTATCTACAGATGTCCTTTTATGTAATTCTTTTTCTAATTTCTCCTTTACCATTTTCCTTCTATCTTCAGTGTGATCTAAAAAGCTTTTCTCTAAAGGTGAAAGCAAGCGTGAACTGTGGAAAAAGGTGATACTGGTTCAAAGAAACCCCTAACTAATTTTATATAATAATCTCTCGCTACTTTACTCAGGTACTCGATTATGGGGACATATGAAAATACGACATCATGATTAGAATAGAAGTATTGAATATATTCCTGGCGTAAAATCTGGTTAGTAACAAGCTGCATGTTATTCCATACGTAAGGGGCATGCTATGATATGTCACCCCTTCTATTACTGAGGTAGGTATTTGTGTGCATACATAACAATCTTTCGCATCCATTGTCTCAACATACTCATTCAGCAAGCGATAGAAGACATTAGAGGAGAGTTCTTTCTTGTCATGCAAATATTTTTCGTCTTGTTCGAGTTTCTTCAAAGGAGTTAATTCAGTAGTAGTTTTAAAAGTAGAAGCATCATTCGCGTCTCTTTCATTCCCTCCATGCATTCCAAGAATTATTGCCATAATTATTAGTACACATGCAGTTATTAGACCTATACACATATATTTACAACATTTTGTTTTATGTCCTTGTGTAGTATTATCTGTCATGATCTATATAGAATCAGAAAGTTGAAGACACTATCAAATCAAATTTGCAGATATATATAAAGGATCAACGAGGTCAAAGTACACACGGTTTTCTTTAGCAGCTTAGTCTCTTATCGGTTTAGCAGCTTTGTCTCAAAATCGGTTTCAAAAGTCAATCAGGTTATCAATGTCTTTTTGCGGTAATGTTCATGAAATTTCACTTTTCAAGTACCAAAGTGTTGTTCTGCTTCTTCGTTTTCAAGACTAAGAGATAGAAATTCGTCTGACCAATCGTTAGTGGCTGTGTATGCCCATTCTGGACCAGAATATCTTCTGCTCGGTATTCTTTTCCTTTTCAATTTTGCATCTCCTTTCGATTCTCTTTCGCTGATGTCTTGTTCTTTGGCTGTGTCTTTTTCTTCATTCGATGTTGTTATTACGATAGACACTTCTTTTCTTTTCTCCTTCAATTTTGGCCATTTGTTTTCGTTCAATGTTTCTTTAGTCTTTGGTATGCTTTGTCTCCGTTTCACGTTGCTTTCACCTGATGGACCTGCGACCGGTTCTGGAAGAATTGGAACAATTTCACTCTTCTCTGTCTTGTCTCTTTCCCCTAGGAGGTCAATCAGGTTTTCTCCTTCTTTTCCTGTATCGTCTGCTTCTGGGAAAGCCCTCCTCTTATTAGGCTCTCCTGCTTCTTCACCTGAGATAGGATCTTTGTCACCTCCAGGATCTTTGTCACTTCCTGAGGCTTCTTCCCTGTTGTCCTCAAAAGGATCGACTGCGTCTTCCTCAGAGAAGATTTCTTCTATCTCGATTTCTTCTTGTTCACTTTCGGGCTCTCTTCGTTCTGTCTCAGTGCCTGGTACTTCCTTGTTAGCTGTTGGTAATTTCAGTGCCTCAATTTCCTCTTCTGTGGGACACGTCACCCTTTTCGTGTGACTGGCGTGAATCCAGTTGGGAACTCCCGCACACTTCACAGCGGTGGTAGTTGTCAGAATCACTTGAAAAGGTCTTTTCCAACGGGGTTCCAAACACGACTTTCTCACGTGCTTCTTTACCACAACCCAGTCACCTGCTTTCAGGGCGTGTCCTGGACCTTGGATCGGTGGCAAGGTGGTTGCCTCCACCTGGTGAGAAAAAGAGCGGACCACATCAGCCAGACCTTTGCAGTAGTCCAATATCATATAATCTGTAATATTTACAAGAGCATTTGCAGGAACTGCTGGAAGTCTTATGGCCCTACCCATGAGAATTTCGTGCGGTGATAGTCCAGTCTTTCTATCAGGTGTTTTTCTCATTGACATTAACACCAAGGGCATCGCGTCAGGCCATTTCACGTTTGTGGATGCGCATATTTTTGCCATTCTTGATTTCAGCATGCCATTCATTTGCTCCACTAGTCCTGATGCTTCAGGGCGGTAGCTACAATGCAATTTTTGTTCAATGTTCAGTGCTGCACATAGTAATTTGATTACTTCGTTATTGAAGTGACTTCCCCTATCTGATTCTAAAGAGATCGGGAATCCGAAACGTGGTATTAGTTCTCTCAAGAGTAGCTTTGCAACTGTGAGACTGTCATTTCTGCATGTAGGGTATGCTTCAATCCAGTGACTAAAAATACACACAATCACCAACACATACTTCAAGCCTGCATGCATAGGCATCTCAATGAAATCCATTTCCATCCTGCTGAATGGCCCACTTGCTCGTCCAATGTGGCTCACATTTACTACGGTTCCCTTTCCTGCGTTCATTTCTTGGCAAATGACGCAACAATGGCAAACTGCTTCAGCAACTTGGCGGAATTTGGGATTAAACCAATACATTTTGAATAATCTAATCATGGCATCTCTTCCAATGTGTGCTTGTCCATGGTACAGCCTAGCTATTTGGGACAAGAGACTGTCTAGCAAAACTAATTTCCCTTCACTTGAAACCCACAAATCATCTGTTTTTTTTACGCATTGTAATTTACTCCATGAGAGTTTTTCATCCTTACTAACATTATTTTGTAGGAATTTCAATTCTTCTATTGTGTCCACAACCTTTAGCGCAAAGGCTTCACTTGGTTCAAGTTCTGGCTCATTTATCAAATTCCATTCGTCTCTGAGCAATATACAGTTCAATGCGCAAAGCCTTGCGACTTGATCTGCATATCCATTTCCCAAAGAAACAAAGTCTTGTGATTTCGAATGTGCACTGCATTTTACCACTGCTACTTCTCCTGGTAACTGGATAGCATGTAACAATTCTCTTATTCTTTCACCATTTTTCACTGGTGATCCTGAAGAGGTCATAAAGCCTCTTTGTGACCACAATTGTCCAAAATCATGCACTATTCCAAATCCGTACTGACAGTCAGTGTAAATGGTGACTTTCATTATTGCGGAAAGTTGGCAAGCTCTAGTAAGGGCTACTAGTTCCGCTACCTGTGCAGAGTAAACTCCCTGAAGCCAAGATGCTTCCAGAACACCAGTTATTGTACATTCAGCATATCTTGCTTTCAATATTCCTAGTGCATCTCTTAAACATGAACCATCAACAAAAATAATCTGATCATTTTCTTCCAATCGAGCATCTTTGATATCAGGTCTTGGTTTTGTACAAATTTCAGTCACTTGAAGCCAGTCGTGTTCAATATCATCAACATTTTCAATTTCAACATTTTCACTGGGAAACAAAGTTGCTGGATTCAATGTGGTGCACCTTTTCAATTGCACATTAGGTGACCCCAAGATTAATGTCTCGTACCTTGTAAGCCTAGCACCAGTCATGTGCTGTGTTCGGGAACGTGTCAAAAGTATTTCGACTGAGTGAGGGACCATAACTGTTAAAGGATGTCCCATCACTATTCCTTCACTCTGATTTAAGCTTATACCAAGTGCTGCTACAGCACGCAAGCATCCTGGTAAGGCTGCTGCGACTGGATCCAACGTAGCTGAAAAATATGCTACTGGTCTGTTTACGCCATCCTGGGCTTGAGTCAAGACAGACAAGGAACATGCATCACGTTCATGACAAAACAATGTGAAAGGCTTTGTGTAATCAGGCATACCGAAAGCTGGAGCTCTGCACATGCATTCCTTTAATTCATTAAAGGCATCCATTTCATCTCTTTTCAACATTATTTCATCCTGCGCATCTTTCTGGGTCAGTTTCAGTAAAGGTTTGGCTAGAGTCGAGAAATTGGGAATCCATTGGCGACAGTAGCTCACCATTCCCAAAAACTTTCTCACCTCTTTTCTCGTTTTGGGTGGACTCATTTGAAGTACAGTCGTTATTCTTTCTTTCATTATTTTTCTCGACCCTTTTTTATTTGGTGACCCAAATATTTCACTTTCTTTTGGCAGAATTGCAATTTTGAAGGAGACACTTTGTGTCCATTCCTTCCCAAATGGTTCAGTAGGGCAATAGTGTCAGCTGTACAGTCATTTTCTGTTTTGGATGCAATCAGTAAATTGTCAATATACTGTACTAATGTTGATTCAAAAGGTAATTCCAATGATTCCAAATTTTTCTTTAGAATCTGATTGAAAATTGATGGTGACTCCGAAAACCCTTGAGGAATTCGACACCAATTGTAGACTCTGTCCAGGAATTTGAAGCAAAAGAGAAATTGGCTGTCCTCATGAAGAGGCACAGAAAAGAATGCTTGTGACAAATCCATGACTGAAAACCACTCTGATCACAGGGATTTTGAAACATTATTACAGCTGGATTTGGTACTACGGGAAAACGTTTGACTATTATGTCATTTATTTTTCTCAAATCTTGAACAATTCAGACCTTTCCACTTGGTTTTATTAGTCCCATGATTGGTGAATTACATGGACTACTTAGTTCTTCTTTCAGTACTCCCTGTTTCACAAATTCGTCAATGAGTTGGGCGACTTTCATGAGAGTGTCTTGTGACATATGGTATTGTGGAGTCTGAGGAAAATTTACATTGGGTTTTACAGTCATTTTCACTGGTTCTGCTCCTTTGACCAATCCTACTTCTTTCCCTGTCATATCCCACACTTCCTTTTCAACTGTTTCTTGTAATTCAGCTGGAATATCTGCTTCAGTGAGCATATGATAAACAGTAATCAGGGGATACTCTTCATCAACTGTTTCCACTTCGTCTTCTTCTAAACTGTCATCGTCTTCTTCATCACTGTTTGTCTGAATTTTAATTCCATTATGTGAGCACATAATTGAACATCCTAATTTGCATAATAAATCTCTCCCTAATAGGGATATCGGACTTGAGTCACACACCACAAGTTTATGTAACCCTTGAAAGTTACCAATTTTGACTTGCACTGGATCCGTAATTGGGTTTGTCCGATACCTATTTGGCACTCCCACTACTTGAACTGTCCTCCCTGAAAGTGGCAAATTTGGTACTTCGATGCTTCTAACTGTAGAGCGTGTAGCTCCTGTGTCAACCAAAAATGAAATGCTGTGACCCATAACTCTTCCTTCCACATATGGTCCCTTTTGATCAACTTCCAAAGATGCTGCAAGCACACAATTTCCCTCCTCATCTGAACTTTCACTCACCCATTCATTGTGTATTTCACTCTCACTGTGTAACGGGAATTGGTGTACTGTGTTACTTTGATTCATTCCTTGACCTGTAACCTGTTGAGGAAGCATTACTTGTTGCTGATTCATTGGTGCTAAGGGTATTTGCATTTGCTGATTAGATACCATAGGAAACTGCTGTTGCATTGGCTGTGCTTGTGCCATTTGTACACGGGGCATTTGCACCTGCTGTTGTTGTATGGGTTTTAGACCCTGCATCTGATTTATATTATTTTGGAAATTTGGATTTGGACCTCTCAATTTCGGTCCTCTCATATTCTGAAATGTACTGACATCATTGTTTTGCTGACCTACACCTTCCTGCACCAACATTGGGCACTCCCGTTTCCAATGTCCGACGATTCCGCACGTGTGACATGGCATCACTTTCTTCATTGCCTGTATACCATTAGGAATTGCAACAGTATTTAAATCAGGACCATTATTCACAAAACCTCCTCGGCCTCTGCCTCTCATCTGTGGCTGACACATTGCATTTCCCTGCTGTTGCTGCTGCGGCAACTATTGTTGGAAACCTTGCAAACCTGTCTAAGCTGCTCTAATCTGCATCACCATCACCTTTTCTTTCAACCTTTTCTGCTTTGTCTCAATCTCATCACTGCAGTATTTTGCATAGTTCAACACTTCATCGATCGATTTTGACTGCCAACAAATCAAATGCATTTTAATCATCTGGCTAATTTCTGGTCTCAATCCTTCCACAAATCTGAATACAAAATGGAGCATGTCCTTTGCCTCAATCGTTTCCGTGCCACTGTAATTTTTAAATGCTTTCAACAATCTCTCATAGTATGCATGTATCGACTCTTTAACTTCCTGTGCTGTTCTGTCAACTTTCTGCCAATCTACGTTTTTCGACGCAACTTTTGTTTTCAAATACTCAGTCACTTTATGGTATATGCTCATTACCCTAGGCGATGGTGCACCTGTGTCCTTATCTCTTTCCGGTTCACTTGTTGGCCAATCTACAGCCCTTTTACAATCTTCCCACAAATCTGCTGGAACTACAATTTCGAATAAAGTATTCAGGTCTTCCCAAAGACATTTTGCGAGTTTCACAAATCTATCTGTTTGTTGATACCATTCGATTGGTTTCTCTCTTAATTTAGGGTAATCATCCGTAAAGGATTGAATATCACACCTGTGCCATGGTACATGGATTCGTTTTCCCCCTGCTGTTTCCCTCATTTGTAACATGGTTATAAGATCATCATTCTGTTGTACTTTATCATTCCGATCTGGGGTACTTTCTTTCTTCTTATCCTTTTTCTTAACCCACCTACTCTCCCATTTGTCTAAACATCTCCAAACCTGCGCGCTTTGCAGTATTTCTTTAAGGTGTGTTTTCATTCCTGCAGACCTCATGTGTACAAAATCTTTTGTCTCAAAGTCTAACCTGTAACTTCTGCTCAAATGCTTTGTTTTATTTATGTCTATTTTGTGTCTGTCTGCAATTTCTTGTAACCTCCTATGTATGCTGCTTACTTCTCTTGTGATTCTAGGGCAAATGTATCTCAGCTCTTCCTCTGTGTATGATTCTAACCTGTTCAGACCCATTGTTTCATCTACGAGTTCACCTGCTTCCATGCCCAATCATATTTGATTCAAATATTCTTCTCCTTTTCCGCTGGGTGTACTCTGTGGGGAATTCAGACTGTTCAACCATTGTGTTAACTGTTGTGCGTTTAGTCCCATTAATGTGGCATCTACGTCTACTGCTACTGATGGTTTCTGTAATGTTTCTGTTTTTGAAGTTAGTGGTACTATTAGTGGTGGATTTGACCTTACCACAGTTGACGGAACACAAATTGGAATTGGACTAAATTCCAACAAAGACCCAGATCTATTTGACAGTGTTCCCACAGGAGTCGTTTCTTGAGTATTTTCTATGTATCTCCTTCCTGTCTCATTTTGTGTCATCACCCCTTGATCGCATACACTTGGCTTTGCCTGTACATATAATGGTACTGGCGGACCTGCAGTGATGGGCAAATATATTGCATCCGGATTCTGTCTGTTACCCAAATTCTGTGGCATGTTAATTCCCACTTTATGGTTCATCATTGCTGGCATCTCTAACTGTGTCTCTGCTGTTTGAATGTACTTTGGCATTTCTTGCATCTGCTTTTGAGGCACCAAAATTTGTGTTGGTTCGGTTTGAATCAATGTCGGTCTTTGGTAATTCTGTCCTCCCTGCACCATTAAATTAGAAGTCAATTCCAAATTATGCTCATCATAATAGCGCCTTTGAACATGTGGCTGATAATCACTAACAGGTTTCAGTTTAGTTATGTCAGGATATATTCTCTGAACTTGTGGTATTTCTGGTGTAAAAGGCATATCGGGACTACTTTGCCTCTGCAATATTCTCAAATTCGGAGCTACAGTACCCTGTATTGGTTCTGGAGGGGCAGTACTAGTACTTGGGCCATTTTCGCCTTCCACATATGGTGGTGGGCGGTCATTTAGCAATTGCAGAATTAACTCCTCATCGTCTGATTAGTTTGACCTTTTTGAGTTTCTATTGTTTTCTCTATCTCTGGACTGACTCCTGTTTGTTTTATGGGTAGCTTTCTTTCCTTCCATCTCTGCTTCGTCAGTAATTGCTGGAAACAATTTAATTCCCTGCAATATGTCTGATCTCCAGACCTTTTGAGTGCTATCCCATCTAGCATCCGCTAGTGTCTTTTCTACTTTTCTCATTCTTGTCTCAAATTTCTTTTGTAGTTGCCTTCTAGCCATTTGTTCCCAAATTGCTAATGCTTCAAACTGTGCTGGTCTTGGAGGTATTTTCATGTCATATATGGCAAATCTTAGATTCTCCAAGATTCTTAGATTAAACGTCCCATGGATGAGAAACGCTACACTTCCATGCTTTTCTGTTAATTTACACCATTGCTTTAACCAAAGACATGGTGCGACACCCTTTTCTTCAATCACGATGTAAGCTGGTGTACCCTCAGGCGGTGTTTCTTCTCCTACATTTGCTTTAATATATACATCTCCCCTCAAGGCATTCTTAAGTGCTTTGAAAAATGTAATCTTTCCGTCTTTTATTTTCTCAAAATGTAATCAATAACTGACTTTAATTCCCGGAATACTCTTCGCTTGCCTTTCCCCACCAATTGCTCTTCACGGACTGCGTCCAATCCGTGCGTGACCCTTCTTACCAACCAACCTATCCCAGCCCGGCTCCTAGTGACGTCACACCCACACACTGCGGCTGACAAAGTCTCGCGGCTTGTCCTCCTTCATTCAGCTTCACCCAAAACTAATTTCTGCAATATATTGCGAGCACTAACCAAAAAGAAGAAAACAAATCTGTCGGTTTACTACAGGAAAGGTAATACAATCACTTCAGAAACCTAAGGGATTTTTCACTAGCCTCAGCAGTTATTCCATCTTTCTCGGTTTCCCACTTTCGCAAGCAAAATTTGACCCGCAAACTTTACTCTCAACTGATCAATGAACTATTCTAGTGCACCTTAGAATTTGTCAAATCTCAAAGTCAAAAATTTTCTTTTATTCCTCAACATTCGTACTGACTTGTTGACCACGCCCGATCAACCTATTAAACCGAACAAATTACAACATCAATCAAGTGTCTCATACACTTTTCAACATACTCCGGAGTCTCTTGACCTCGCAGGGCCCGTCTCAACATCAACAACCACGTGGACAATTTTTCCTGCACAAAGCGCTACACTTATATGAAGTTCAACGACTTCCCTACTCTCACACTTTGGAGTATCACTCCTCTAAAATTTTGATTGGAGTTTGTAACCCCCTAAAAATCCTCACAAACTTCACAATTTATCTGCGGCGTAAGCTATGCAAGCGCAAAAACCCTAACTTCACTCATACCGTCACTAGAATCGCCGAAAACATTCTCACACCTCCATTTCCTCCATTCGCAAGCTCAGAGATTCCAGGAAAGTAATTGGGGATTTAGGGCATCATCATCTCTCCAACTTGTTTTATTAATGAAAATTCTAACTCGAATCCGTCTATTGTTCGGATGGGGTCCCAAAGGGCCAAACCATCCTCTGCTACCATCTACTGATAGCGCGTCCAGTCCTTATAAATTACTTGCACTTGGTCACGACTGAGGTCGGTGAACCTTTTGACCGGGTTGGGTTCTCCTCATCCAAAGAATAGTCGGATCCCTCAAATCAATAATTAATAATCCTTTATAATCAATAACTAATGCTCAATTAGTAATCAATCAACAAATTAGTTAAACAGAAAATCAGCAATTAGACACACCATTACCTTTCAGTCATGAATAACCACACCTGTTTATTAAAAGTTAATGAGTTTATTTCCCTATATTAACAAAGCTTATACAATATAAGTAAGTCTCAAAATCAAATGATATACGTATACGAACATTACTAGCTGTCCAAAGCGACAGAAGAAACGCAATCTACGATTTTTTTTTATTATAATGCACTCAGTTATAGCAATGCAAATCACTAATAAGAGTAACTGAATTTGACTAATTGTATACATCGGTCAGCATAGCAAGATTTCAATTCATCATGGTGCATCAAATGAATACCTCAACTAACCTCTGATTAGCATTGGCATGTGGGGTTTCATGCAAAATTAATTTAGTCAACATAAATTTAGAAAACTTCTAGCTTAGGCTCTGTCAAAATAAGCAGTTGGTACCTAAGAAGGAAAATACAATGCATAATACATTTATCCTTTCATAATTACCAAATACAATCAGCATTCAAGGTAAGTCTTCGTCCTTCAGGTACCGGTTCGATCAGCATGGGGCAGACTTTAAGGGGCAAAGTTTAAGGCAAGTTTTCCTTGCCCACAGCAAGGAAAATGGGGGGACCAAAAGATATGGAATGGGCAAGGTAAAGTAAAGTTAAAGTTAAAGGGGGTCATTCTGACCTCGGCGGTAAAAGGCGCTTACAGCCGGTCAGGAGACTGCCATAACACCGCCGCGGCCGCGGTAAACCGCCACGGTCATTCTGACCCGCAACTTGAAAACCGCCAAAAACCCGACATCCACAAAAGTCCGCCACACCAAAGGTCAGCGAAAAAATGGCGATGACCAAACCTCCACCGTCACGCCAACAGAAATACACCCACACTATCACGACACACGAATGCACGCGGCGGTCTTTCAAACGCGGTATTCCATTGGCGGTACACACCGCCGCGCTCAAAATACACACACACATATAAAACACAGCCACATTGGTCATATTGAAACACACACACCTGAAACACATACTAACACCACTCCCACACACCCAATACAATATAAAACACACACCCACATCACCCACAAACCCCTACGACCCGAAATTATTGACGAAGGCTAGAGAGAGAGCACAGAATAGACAATCCCACAACACAGAGGCACACAACACCATCACCCACACAGAATCCACGCACCAAACACCACACACCACCACACGCACCACACTCATCACCACAAACGCCACCCCACACCTCATCCACACCACCCCATGGCACCCCAAAGACACCCCAGGTTCACTGACGCAGAACTCAGGGTCATGGTGGAGGAAATAGTCCGTGTAGAGCCCCAGCTCTTCGGGGCACAGGTGCAGCACACCACAATAGCCAGGAAGATGGAGCTATGGCAAAGGATAGTGGGCAGGGTCAACGCGGTGGGACAGCATCCACGCAATCGGGATGACATAAGGAAGCGCTGGAACGACCTACGGGGGAAGGTGCGTTCCATGGTATCAAGGCACCACATTGCGGTGCAGAAGACTGGCGGCGGACCCCCACCTACTCCCCCAGAATTTACAGCATGGGAGGAGGAAGTCTTGCACATCCTGCATCCTGAGGGCCTCGCAGGAGTAGGCGGAGGAATGGACTCTGGTAAGTCAAATCTTCACTACTGCTTCCCACCCCCACCCCACCTGCATGCCAGCACATACCCAGACCCTCACCCCCACCCCCATCACACCAACTCCTTGCAAATGGCTCACCATCACAACCCACCCATCCCAACAGCAAGCCCTGCATGCGACCACAAAGCATGGACACCCATCACCAAAGCATGCCCACTGCAGACACACATCACCCCCACAAGCCACCCTCACAAAAGCCCCCACAAGGGAATGCCTGCACTTGGGTACACGGACACCCACCCATCACACGAAATGCCACACACAGAAGCAATAACCATACCCTTATACCCCTGCAGGACCCGAACGCCACCACACCGCCACGGAGGGTACAGAGATGTCCATCCCACCCCCAGAAGAGGCCCCCAGCGATGACAGCAGCTCTGTCTCCCTGGACCCAGATGACCAGCCCGGCCCATCGGGGACCTCTGGACAGTCGGTTCCCCACAGACAGCCACAGGCTACACCAGACCCAACCCCCTCTGGGAACACCAGCACAGCTCCCACCCAGCGGGCCCATGCCTCTGTCTCCAGGACACGTCAATCAGCGGTGTGTCCACCACTACAGGGCACCCAGGTTGACCCACCACCCCAACAACAACAAGGACCTGGGGGCAGTGGTAGTGGGCACACCGTCCAGGGGACAGAGGCCCAGGAACACAGGGGAACTGGGAGGGCTGCTGTGCGACAGGGGGGGGAACAAGCCCAGGGAACCCACTCTCCAAGAGGCCTTCTCCTCCATCATGGGAGCATACCACCACTCCCAGGAGACGATGGCGACGGTACTGGCCAGGTTCCAGGAGATCCAGGCACTGCAGGAGGAACGGTACATGGGGTTCACAGAGGAACTGAGGAACATTGGTTCCGCAATGGGGACCATCGTCGTGGCCCTTAACCAGATAGTCACCACATTGCGGGACCATGTGGCACCCCAAAAGGCCCCTGTCACTAGCCCAGGCCAGGAACAGCCTACCACCTCCGCCGGCGCTAGTGGACAGGAGGCCCCCACACAACAACAGGCCACCAGAACCCCACCTCCTGCAGAAGAAGAACCACCCCGCAAGCGGAACCTGAGATCTCACAAGAAGACAGAGTAGGATTGCAAGACCCCCGCCAGCATAAGATACCCCCTGATGTCATCCCACTGTCCCACATTGTCACCCTGTCCAACCTTGAACTGCCCCTGCTCCATCCTTCCACAGGCATATGGACAATGCACCTGTGAGACTGAGAACTGGACTCTGCCATGGACATTACTCCACCCCCACCCATCACCGTTTTACAATCATGTACCTATATGTAGCACTTAAAATAAATCACTTATTGCACTTAAAATAACAGGAGTCTGCTTGTATTCTTAACAAATGTATTACACATAACGGTGCAATAATGTCCAGTTACTTTGTGATGACAACATACCAATTTCAATAAGCTTTAGTCCATGGGCAAACAAAGCAGAAGTCACGCAGTGGGTCATACAGCTCTGAAAAGGGAAGGGAAAGTCACAAATCAGTTAACAGGAACTGGGGGAAACACATACAGTAGAGATGCATGAGGCCTTAAGTAAATGTAAAATGGCGTGGGTGATTCTTACCTGTGTGCTACTGAAAATATTGTTGTATGACTGTATCCCTGTTGTCCGTGTCGTCCCCGTCGTCTTCCTCCTCTTCACTCTCCACAGGCTCCACAGCTGCTACAACACCACCATCTGGACCATCCTCCTGCAGAAAAGGCACCTGGCGTCGCAAAGCAAGATTGTGAAGCATACAGCAGGCCACGATGATATTGCACACCTTCTTTGGTGAGTACATTAGGGATCCACCTGTCATATGCAGGCACCTAAACCTGGCCTTCAGGACCCCGAAGGTCCTTTCTATGATCCTCCTAGTTCGCCCATGGGCCTCATTGTACCGTTCCTCTGCCCTGGTCCGGGGATTCCTCACTTGGGTCAGTAGCCACAACAGGTTGGGGTCACCAGAGTCACCAATTAGCCACACACGGTGTCTCTGTAGCTGTTCCATCACATAAGGGATGCTGCTATTTCGCATGACATACGCGTCATGCACTGACCCAGGGAACTTGGCATTTACATGGGAGATGTACTGGTCAGCCAAACAGACCACCTGGACATTCATCGAATGATAACTTTTTCTGTTTCTGTACACCTTCTCACTTTCTTTGGGGGGAACCAAAGCCACATGGGTCCCATCAATGGCACCAATGATGTTGGGGATATGTCCAAGGGCATAGAAATCACCCTTCACTGTAGCCAAATCGCCCACCTCAGGGAAAATAATGTAGCTCTGCATGTATTTCATCAGGGCAGACAACACTCTGGACAAAACCTTTGAAAACATAGGCTGAGACATCCCAGATGACATGGCCACTGTTGTCTGAAAAGACCCACTTGCCAAAAAATGGAGTACTGACAGAACCTGCACCAGAGGGGGAATCCCTGTGGGTTGGCGGATGGGGGACATCAGGTCTGGCTCCAGCTGGGCACATAGTTCATGTATAGTGGCTCTGTCAAGCCTGTATGTAAGTATATGTCGTTCTTCCATTGTCGACAGGTCCACCAGCGGTCGGTACACGGGAGGATTCATCCTTCTCCTCGCAAGTCCCAGCGGACGGTGCCTAGGAAGGACAACATGGAGCACAGAGTCAAGCAACCCACAGGTTCGTTCACACAGCTTGCACAGTACACGAATCGCTATGCATTGAAAGGCTTGTATGAGTGGCAATGCAAGGCCTAGGCCTGTGTGACGCAGTAGAAATTATGCCATGTGGGCCCTTGAAATGGCAGCTGCCTGACCTGTGAAGTGTGACAGTGGGATGTGAGGTCAATGCGCTGGTGTGGCACACCGTGGCAGTAGGCGGTCGAAGACCGCGGTGCTAAGCCGCATTGATTAACATTGCACCCTATGGGTTTCAGTAGCCAATGAGGATGTGCGCCGGCGGTCGCGGTACGCACCGCAGCGGTACGCACCACCGCTGGCATGACCGCCATTTTCTATCTGATTAATCACTCGAGACCTGATCATCCACAGGAGAGGACCGATACTGCAAGTGCTGCTGTGACCTCGGTCTGGGAGATACAATGGCTGCTGCGACTGGGGAAAGGGCCCCTGCCTTCACTTCAGAAGAATTGGAGAAACTTGTTGATGGGGTCCTCCCCCAGTATGCACTACTCTACGGTCCTCCAGACCAACAGGTTAGTACACAGGGTGCGCGTTGAATGGGCTATGCCTGTGTTGAGTGGGGTGGATGTAAGATGGTGGGGAGGGGAGCGAATGAGGGGTGCAACGCACAACAGATGAGAGCATGTGCCACATGGCAAGGTTGGGGAGGGGGGGGCCACTCACATTGACCAGGCAGAAAAGTGATGATATTTCCTTTCCCACCCTGTACATGTCACATAGGTCAGCGCCCATCAGAAGATCGACATTTGGCGTGCCATCGCCAAGGACGTCCGGGCCCTGGGGGTCCACAACAGACGGGGCACCCACTGCCGCAAGAGGTGGGAGGACATCCGCTGCGGGACCAGAAAGACCGCCGAGTCTCTGCTGGGGATGGCCTCCCAACGTAGGAGGGGTGCCAGCCGCCAATTGACCCCCCTGATGTCCCGGATCCTGGCGGTGGCCTACCCCGATTTGGATGGGCGCGTGAGGACATCACAGCAGACACAAGGGGGTGAGTATCAGCACATTCTGCTATCTTTGCGCGCAGTGAAGGTGTCTGGGTGGGGGAGGAGGGCTGTGGCTATCTCTAGGCCAGGGCGCATTCTGTAGGCTAGGCCCCTTCGTTAGGCATGGCCCTGTGCCCCCGCCCCCCACCTCTGTAGGGTGCCAAGTACAGCTATTCATAGTCCGGCCTCACCCATGTGTGCTTTTGTCGTCCATAGACCTGTAGGCCTAGTCACAATAACTGAGTAGTGTACCCTGATTGCGCGGCCTAGTGCAGGGGGCTTCTGTGTCTGTCCTCTCCGACAACGGTGTTGCCAATGCATGCACTCAACCTGTCTTCATTTCTCCCCCCCCCCCATTTTCTTTGTCTTCCTGTTCATGTGTGCATTAGCATCATCAGGCGGAGGAGAAGTGGCATCGGCGCACGAGGGAGCTGCATCTCACATGGCCCCGGAGGGCCATGCAACAGACTCTGAGTACACCAGTGAGACGGAGGGCGAGGGGAGCTCCACAACGGGGACCCGTGGAGACGTCAGCGACACCGACACGTCCTCGGAAGGGAGCTCCCTTGCGGTGGCGGCAACATCCGTGCCCACCGCCACAACAGGTACAGCCGCCACCCAGCGCACCAGCCCCGCCCTCCCAGCAGCCCCTCAGCGTTCGCCCCGTGCCCGCTCGCCCAGGAAGGTGGGCATCTCCTTCACCCCAGGCACCTCAGGCCCTGCCCCAGTTACCCCTGCTGCCCTCAGTGAGGAGGTCATTGACCTCCTCAGGACCATCATTGTTGGGCAGTCTACCCTTTTGAATGCCATCCAGGGTGTAGAAAGGGAGGTGCATCGGAGCAATGCATACCTGGAGGGCATTCATTCGGGTCAGGCTGCCCATCAGCGATCGTTCAACGCTCTGGCCTCAGCACTGACGGCAGCCATTGTCCCTGTCTCCAGCCTCCCTCTTCTAACTCCCTCCACCCAGTCCCAGTCTCCTGTTCCTCTGCCTATCCCATCCACACCATCAGACCAGCCTGCACACACCTCTACACCCAAGGGCAGCTCATCCAGACATAAGCACCACAGATCCCACAAGCATTCACCCAAGCAACATCCAGATGCAGACATGCCAACAGTCACTACCACCTCTGTGTCCCCCACCTCCTCATCTCCCTCCTCCCTCCCTGTGACGTCTCCACTCACACCTGCATGCACACCACCATCAGCCAGTACTTCCATCACCAGCTCACCCTCCAGTACAGTCTGTACACTTGCAGTCACCACCCCCACTGCCATTTACACGTCCCCTGTGTCCTCTCCCAGTGTGTCTGTCACCCCCTCTTCCAAACCACACAAACGCAGGCAGCCACCCACCCAACAGCCATCCACCTCACGACAGCCTCCGTCACAAGCACCTGCACCCAAAGACAGCACACTTGACTCTCCTACAACCACATCCTCTTCCGCCACTCCCATACCCACTACACCTACCCGTCCCTGCCTTTCCAAAGTGCTTTTCCTTTCCAACCTTGACTTCGTTCCAACCACTGACCCACCCCCTCCATCTGGTAAGAGTCCAAAAAGCACCTCAGCCACCACCAGCCCTGCATCTACTAGGACCATAGTGCAGGGCTATTGGAGTCCACCAGCTCCTAGGGCAGGAACATCGGGCAGCAGCAAGGGGACAGCCAGCCCACCCCCTGGGAAGAGGACAAAAAAAACTAAGGGCCGGCGCGACAAGCCTGAGACGGCTGCCACCAAGGACAGTAGCCTTTGCCCGTCACCTGCCACATCATCAAAGGGAGGCAAGGGCCACAGAGCTTCAGCGAAGGAGGGCAAGGGCAGCAGGGCGGAGAAGTCAGGCAGCAGGCGAGCTGCCCAGGAGGGCCCCACCAGCCCCATTCCGGTTGTGACGGACGACACCCACGGGCCCAGGACTCCATCACAGGAGGGCCCTGCGACCGCAAGGTCGGATGGCGACTGAGCGGGCAGTGTTGGCCAGTTCTGGCTCCCTAGAAACACAGGACAAGCACCACTGAACAGGGCCCTGCCGTGAGAAGAACCGCTGAACAGGGCCCCGCCGTGAGAAGCACCGCTGAACAGGGCCCCGCCGTGACAAGAACCGCTGAACAGGGGCCGCCATGAGAAGCACCGCTGAACAGGGCCCCGAACAGGGCCCCGCCGTGAGAAGCACCGCTGAACAGGGCCCCGCCGTGAGAAGCACCGCTGAACAGGGCCCGCCGTGACAAGAACTGCTGAACAGGGGCCGCCGTGAGAAGCACCGCTGAACAGGGCCCCGAACAGGGCCCCGCCGTGACAACAACCACTGAACAGGGGCCACCGTGAGAAGCACCGCTGAACAGGGCCCCGCCGTGACAAGAACCGCTGAACAGGGCCCCGCCAAGACAAGCACCGCTGAACAGGGCCCCGCCAAGACAAGCACCGCTCCGCTGTGCCCTTCCTGTCAAGCACCACTCTGCTGGGCACCGCCGTCTCAAGCACCGCTCCGCTGGGCCCTTCCTGTCAAGCACCGCTCCGCTGGGCACCGCCGTCTCAAGCACCGCTCCGCTGGGCCCTTCCTGTCAAGCACCGCTCCGCTGGGCCCTTCATCTCAAGCACCGCTCCGCTGGGCACCGCCGTCTCAAGCACCGCTCCGCTGGGCCCTTCCTGTCAAGCACCGCTCCGCTGGGCCCTTCCTGTCAAGCACCGCTCCGCTGGGCACCGCCGTCTCAAGCACCGCTCCGCTGGGCCCTTCATCTCAAGCACCGCTCCGCTGGGCCCTTCATCTCAAGCACCGCTCCGCTGGGCACCGCCGTCTCAAGCACCGCTCCGCTGGGCCCTTCCTGTCAAGCACCGCTCCGCTGGGCCCTTCCTGTCAAGCACCGCTCCGCTGGGCACCGCCGTCTCAAGCACCGCTCCGCTGGGCCCTTCCTGTCAAGCACCGCTCCACTGGGCCCTTCCTGTCAAGCACCGCTCCGCTGGGCAACGCCGTCTCAAGCACGCTGGCCCATTGACAGTGCCGGTTTTGTGTCGAGCAGGGCTTCACGGAGCACTCTGGGCACCATGCCTCCTCCATTAACAGTGGAGTCGGTAATCCATCTGATGGACTGTGGCTTGGCACTTCCCAGGATGGAACAGTGGGCAAGCCACCCACTGTAGAGACTTGAGAGACTGTGGCTTTGCACTCCCCAGGATGGCACAGTGGGCAACCCACCCACTGTAGAGACTTGTGAGACTGTGGCTTTGCACTCCCCAGGATGGCACAGTGGGCAACCCACCCACTGTAGAGACTTGTGAGACTGTGGCGTTGCACTCCCCAGGATGGCACAGTGGGCATGCCACCCACTGTAGAGACTTGAGAGACTGTGGCTTTGCACTCCCCAGGATGGCACAGTGGGCAACCCACCCACTGTAGAGACTTGTGAGACTGTGGCTTTGCACTCCCCAGGATGGCACAGTGGGCATGCCACCCAGTGTAGAGACTTGTGAGACTGTGGCTTTGCACTCCCCAGGATGGCACAGTGGGCAACCCACCCACTGTAGAGACTTGTGAGACTGTGGCTTTGCACTCCCCAGGATGGCACAGTGGGCATGCCACCCAAATCAAATCAAATCAAATCAAATCATTAACATTTATAAAGCGCGCTACTCACCCGTGCGGGTCTCAAGGCGCTAGGGGAAAAGGGGGGATTATCGCTGCTCGAACAGAAAGTGGAGTGGTCCTGGGTGGTCCTGAGGCTGGTGGGGAGGGAGTTCCAGGTCTTGGCCGCCAGGAAGGAGAAAGATCTCCCACCCGCCGTGGAGCGGCGGATGCGAGGGACAGCAGCGAGTGCGAGGCCAGAGGAGCGGAGGAGGCGGGTGGGGACGTAGAAGCTGAGGCGTCTGTTGAGGTATTCCGGTCCCTTGTCGTGGAGGGCTTTGTGTGCGTGGGTGAGAAGTCGGAAGGTGATCCTTTTGCTGACTGGGAGCCAATGCAGGTGTCTCAGGTGTGCGGAGATGTGGCTGCTGCGGGGTACGTCGAGGATGAGGCGGGCCGAGGCGTTTTGAATGCGTTGCAGGCGATTTTGGAGTTTGGCTGTGGTCCCGGCATAGAGGGTGTTGCCGTAGTCCAGGCGGCTCGTGACGAGGGCGTGGGTCACGGTTTTTCTGGTGTCGGTGGGGATCCAGCGGAAGATCTTGCGGAGCATGCGGAGGGTGAGGAAGCAGGCGGAGGACACGGCGTTGACTTGCTTGGTCATGGTGAGAAGAGGGTCCAAGATGAAGCCGAGGTTGCGGGCGTGGTCTGTGGGGGTCGGTGCGGTGCCGAGGGTCGTGGGCCACCAGGAGTCGTCCCAGGCGTACGGGGTGTTGCCGAGGATGAGGACTTCTGTTTTTTCAGAGTTCAGCTTTAGGCGGCTGAGTCTCATCCAATCTGCGACGTCCTTCATACCCTCTTGTAGGTTGGTCTTGGCGCTGGCGGGGTCCTTGGTGAGGGAGAGTATAAGTTGGGTGTCGTCGGCATAGGAGGTGATGATGATGTCGTGCTTGCGTACGATGTTGGCGAGGGGGCTCATGTAGACATTGAAGAGTGTCGCGCTGAGTGATGAGCCTTGAGGTACGCCGCAGATGATCTCGGTGGGTTCTGAGCGAAACGGAGGGAGGTAAACTCTTTGGGAACGGTTTGCGAGGAAGGAGGCGATCCAGTCCAGGGCCTGGCCTTGGATCCCGGTGGAGCGGAGGCGGGTGATTAGGGTGCGGTGACAGACGGTGTCAAAGGCAGCCGAGAGGTCGAGGAGAATGAGGGCGACTGTTTCACCGTTGTCCATCAGGGTTCTGATTTCGTCTGTGACTGAGATGAGGGCGGTTTCAGTGCTGTGGTTGGTTCGGAATCCGGTTTGTGAGGGGTCGAGCAGGTTGTTGTCTTCCAGGAAGGTGGTCAGCTGTTTGTTGACGGTCTTCTCTATTACTTTGGCTGGGAAAGGCAGAAGAGAGATGGGGCGGAAGTTTTTCAGGTCGCTCGGGTCAGCCGTAGGTTTCTTTAGTAGGGCGTTGACTTCGGCGTGTTTCCAGCATTCGGGGAAGGTAGCAGAAGAAAAAGAAGAGTTGATGACGGTCTGGGGGTGCGGGGCGATGATGTCGTCGGCTTTGTTAAAGATGAAGTGCGGGCAGGGGTCCGAAGGGGCGCCGGAGTGGATAGAGTTCATGATGGATTTGGTTTCTTCCGTGTTGATGTGGGTCCAGTTGTTGAGGGTGATGGCCGGGGATGCGGGTTCGGTGGTGTTTGGTTGGGTCTGGTGTCCGAAGCTGTCGTGGAGGTCGCTGATCTTGTGATGGAAGAAAGTGGCGAGGGATTCGCACAAATCCTGTGAGGGCGTGACGGCGTTGGCGTTGGCGCTGGGGTTGGAGAACTCTTTGACGATGCTGAAGAGTTCTCTGCTGTTGTGGCTGTTTTTGTCCAGTCTGTCGGTGAAAAAGTTCCTTTTGGCAGTGCGGATCAGGTGGTGGTGTTCGCGGGTAGCGTTCTTGAGGGCGGTCATGTTGTCAGCGGTGTGGTCCTTGCACCAGGCTTTCTCAAGGGCGCGACAAGTTTTCTTTGATTCTTTGAGGGTGTCAGAGAACCAGAGAGGTTTTTTGGTGTTGGTCTGTCGATGCGTGCATTTGAGGGGAGCAAGGTTGTCTGCGCAGTTGGAGATCCAGTTTGTGAGGTTGAGGGCTGCGTCGTTGGGGTCGGTGGTGAGGGTGGGTTGGTTGGCGGCGAGTGCGGAGAAGAGTTGCTCTTCAGGGATCTTGTTCCACTGTCGACGAGGGATGGGTTGAGTGCGGAGGTGGCGGGTCTCACGTCGGAATGTGAAGTGGACGCAGCTGTGGTCGGTCCAGTGTAGGGCGGAGGTGTGGCTGAAGAAGACATGTTTGCTGGCGGAGAAGATAGGGTCGAGCGTGTGTCCGGCGATGTGGGTGGCGGTGTTCACCAGTTGTTTGAGGCCGAGGTTGGCGAGGTTGTCGAGCAGGGTGGTGGTGTTGGGGTCGTTGTTTTGTTCCAGATGGAAGTTGAGGTCACCTAGGAGGATGTAGTCCGGTGAGGCGAGGGCGTGCGGGGAGATGAAGTCGGCGATGGCGTCGCTGAAAGGGGCGCGTGGTCCAGGAGGACGGTAGACGAGGGATCCTCTGAGGGTGGTCCTCGGGTCGGTGCGAATCTGAAAATGCAGGTGTTCAGCGGCGAGAGGGGTGTCTTCGGTGGAGGTGGTGACGCTGATGGAGTCTTTGAAGACGATGGCGATACCTCCTCCTGCTTGGTTGGTGCGGTCTTTCCTGGAGATCTTGTAGCTTTCGGGGATGGCGGTGGCGATGTCTGGAGCAGAGGAGGCGTTCATCCAGGTCTCCGTGATGAAGGCGACGTCCGGTGCTGTGGAGTCCAGGAGGTCCCAGAGTTCAACGGCGTGTTTGTGGACGGAGCGAGCGTTGACTAGGATGCACTTGATGTGGTTGATGGCGCGTGGGCTTGTGGTCGTGGTAGTTGCGTGGTGGAAGATGCGTTTGCAGGAGTTGCAGGCGAAGGGTCCATGGGTGCGTTTGGGGTGAGCTTGGAAGCAGGTGTTGGAGCGTCCTGGGTTGAGAGCGTGGAGGGTGGTGGGGTCGTAGCGGATCAGCGGGGCTTGGGAGAGCTGGGGACCAGGGGTCGTGGCGCTGGGCACGGGCCAGGCGCAGACAGGCGCAGACGGGCTTGCCTCTGGCGCGCCTCCGGCGCGCCAGTTGCGCGGACGCGCAGCGGCCGCCATATGAGGTAGGAGGGGGGGGGAGGGGTCAGCTGGGGGCGAATGGGAGCTGGGGGGCGGGGGCGTGCAGGAGGTCGCGGCGGGAAAGCGCGAGGGAGGGGGGACAGGTAGAGTGAGAAGAGCTGGGGAGGGGGGTTTAAGGGTGGAGGGGGGTGAGTGTTAGGAGGTTTAGGAGATTAGGGAGAAAGATAGGAGTAGGGTTGTGAAGATAGGGGAGGGGGGGTTGTAGAGGTGGGTGAGGGTGAGAGGTAGAGTGAGAGGATAGGAAGATAGGTAATAGAGGGGGTGGCGGGAAGGGGGGTAGAGATAGAGAAATAGATAGAGAAAATAGATAGAGAAATCGATAGATAGAGAAATAGATAGAGAGATAGGAAGATAGGAGGAGGTGGAGAGTGAGGGAGTTAGATAGTGGGATAGAGAGATAGAGAGATAGGTAGATAGGAGGAGTGAGGGAGGTAGATAGTGAACGGGTTAGATAGGGGAGATAGAGAGGGGGATGCGAGTGAGGGAGGGGGATGAGGCAGGAGCAGGAGGGCAGGCGCGGGGAGAAGAAGACGGAGGAGGCAGAGGAGCCGAAGGCAGAAGATAGAAGACAGAAGACCAGAAGACCGGAAGAACAGAAGACCGGAAGAACAGAAGAACAGAAGACCGGAAGAACAGAAGAAAGGAAGACCAGAAGAACAGAAGAACACAGAAGAACACAGAAGAACACAGAAGAAGATACAGAAAACGAAGAACAGAGGGCAGAAGACCACAGAAGAAGATGGGGAAGAAGAGAGGCGACAGGAGAGGCTGAGAAGCACACAGAAGAAGAGAGAAGACGGGGAAAAGAAGAGTACAGAAGAAGATTACAGACGAGGAGCGAGGAGGAAGAACAGAGAAGAAGAAAAGAAGAAAAGAAGCAGGAGCAGGAGAGAGGGTGAGTAGCGCGGGGCAGAGCGAGGGGCTGGGAGGTTGGGGGTACTTACTGTGAGGTGGGTCTCAGGAACTCAGGAACCTGGAGGAGCTGCAGCGGCAGGGGGAGCGACCTACCCTTGGGTCAAGTGTTGCTACCACTGTCGCGCAGCGGCCGCCATATGAGGTAGGAGGGGGGGGGAGGGGGTCAGCTGGGGCGAATGGGAGCTGGGGGGCGGGGGCGTGCAGGAGGTCGCGGCGGGAAAGCGCGAGGGAGGGGGGGACAGGTAGAGAGAGAAGAGCTGGGGGAGGGGGGTTTAAGGGTGGAGGGGGGTGAGTGTTAGGAGGTTTAGGAGATTAGGGAGAAAGATAGGAGTAGGGTTGTGAAGATAGGGGAGGGGGGTTGTAGAGGTGGGTGAGGGTGAGAGGTAGAGTGAGAGGATAGGAAGATAGGTAATAGAGGGGGTGGCGGGAAGGGGGGGAGAGATAGAGAAATAGATAGAGAAAATAGATAGATAGAGAAATCGATAGAGAAATAGATAGAGAAATAGGAAGATAGGAGGAGGTGGAAAGTGAGGGAGTTAGATAGTGAGATAGAGAGATAGAGCGATAGGTAGATAGGAGGAGTGAGGGAGGTAGATAGTGAACTGGTTAGATAGGGGAGATAGAGAGGGGGATGCGAGTGAGGGAGGGGGATGAGGCAGGAGCAGGAGGGCAGGCACGGGGAGAAGAAGACGGAGGAGGCAGAGGAGCCGAAGGCAGAAGATAGAAGACAGAAGACCAGAAGACCAGAAGACCGGAAGAACAGAAGAAAGGAAGACCGGAAGAACAGAAGAACACAGAAGAACACAGAAGAACACAGAGGAACACAGAAGAACACAGAAGAACACAGAAGAACACAGAAGAAGATACAGAAAACGAAGAACAGAGGGCAGAAGACCACAGAAGAAGATGGGGAAGAAGAGAGGCGACAGGAGAGGCTGAGAAGCACACAGAAGAAGAGAGAAGACGGGGAAAAGAAGAGTACAGAAGAAGATTACAGACGAGGAGCGAGGAGGAAGAACAGAGAAGAAGAAAAGAAGAAAAGAAGCAGGAGAGAGGGTGAGTAGCGCGGGGCAGAGCGAGGGGCTGGGAGGTGGGGGGTACTTACTGTGAGGTGGGTCTCAGGAACTCAGGAACCTGGAGGAGCTGGAGGAGCTGCAGCGGCAGGGGGAGCGACCTACCCTTGGGTCAAGGGTCGCTACCACTGTCGCGCAGCGGCCGCCTTATGAGGTAGGGGGGGGAGGGGTCAGCTGGGGGCGAATGGGAGCTGGGGGGTGGGGGCGTGCAGGAGGTCGTGGCGGGAAAGCGTGAGGGGGGGACAGGTAGAGTGAGAAGAGCTGGGGGAGGGTGGTTTAAGGGTGAAGGGGGTGAGTGTTAGGAGGTTTAGGAGATTAGGGAGAAAGATAGGAGTAGGGTTGTGAAGATAGGGGAGGGGGGGTTGTAGAGGTGGGTGAGGGTGAGAGGTAGAGTGAGAGGATAGGAAGATAGGTAATAGAGGGGGTGGCGGGAAGGGGGGGAGAGATAGAGAAATAGATAGAGAAAATAGATAGAGAAATCGATAGATAGAGAAATAGATAGAGAGATAGGAAGATAGGAGGAGGTGGAGAGTGAGGGAGTTAGATAGTGAGATAGAGAGATAGAGAGATAGGTAGATAGGAGGAGTGAGGGAGGTAGATAGGGAACGTGTTAGATAGGGGAGATAGAGAGGGGGATGCGAGTGAGGGAGGGGGATGAGGCAGGAGCAGAAGGGCAGGCGCGGGGAGAAGAAGACGGAGGAGGCAGAGGAGCCGAAGGCAGAAGATAGAAGACAGAAGACCAGAAGACCAGAAGACCGGAAGAACAGAAGACCGGAAGAACAGAAGAAAGGAAGACCGGAAGAACAGAAGAACACAGAGGAACACAGAAGAACACAGAAGAACACAGAAGAAGATACAGAAAACGAAGAACAGAGGGCAGAAGACCACAGAAGAAGATGGGGAAGAAGAGAGGTGACAGGAGAGGCTGAGAACCACACAGAAGAAGAGAGAAGACGGGGAAAAGAAGAGTACAGAAGAAGATTACAGACGAGGAGCGAGGAGGAAGAACAGAGAAGAAGAAAAGAAGCAGGAGCAGGAGAGAGGGTGAGTAGCGCGGGGCAGAGCGAGGGGCTGGGAGGTGGGGGTTACTTACTTTGAGGTGGGTCTCAGGAACCTGGAGGAGTTGGAGGAGCTGCAGCAGCAGGGGGAGCGACCTACCCCCCCGCTGTAGAGACTTGAGAGACTGTGGCTTTGCACTCCCCAGGATGGCACAGTGGGCAGCCCACCCACTGTAGAGACTTGTGAGACTGTGGCTTTGCACTCCCCAGGATGGCACAGTGGGCATGCCACCCACTGTAGAGACTTGAGAGACTGTGGCTTTGCACTCCCCAGGATGGCACAGTGGGCAACCCACCCACTGTAGAGACTTGAGAGACTGTGGCTTTGCACTCCCCAGGATGGCACAGTGGGCATGGAGGCCCCTCGTGGATCTGGCGTCGTGGACTCATGTGCTGAGGTGCCCCTCCTTCCCTTCCCCCTGAGGTGCCTGTAGTTTTATCATCTGATGCCCCAGCAGTGTTCTCTCCAATGGTATCTGGTCTCCTGTGTGGGCTTTGCCCATGTGTTTGTGTACATTGGCCCACGGACTATGGAACTTTTAAAGAATGGGCAGGACTTATTGCCTATGTATATATTTTTAACTATGTTCATTCTTTATTTTGTATCATTCATATTGCATATTTCCCATAACTTCAATAGAGCTATATTATACATAAATTTTAAAGATCATTTTAATTATGTCTTTGCATTATTCCGGGGGGTTTGGGAGGTGTCACTCTGACTTGTTGCTCTGCATTGGTGTGTAGGTATTTGGGGTGGGAGGCTGGGTGTATGGCGTATGTGTGTGCCCGTAAGCTTTCCTCCTCCCCCCTCCCCTGTGTCGTAGGTGCAGTACTCACCGTTGTCGTCTGCGCCGGTGTTCGTACTCCTGGTAGATGAGCAGGTAGACAATAGCTGGTAGGATGTTTAATTCGGGTTCCATGCTGTCCTCCTTCCTCGTGGAGTGTTTATCGGTGAGCGTTTTCCCCTTCGTAGTCGTAGTTCCGCCGTGTTTTTATCGGCGGGGCTCCCGCCCCGGAAAAGGTGGCGGATTGGTGAGTTGTGATAGGGTGGGCGGTACATTGTCTGCCGCCTGTCTGTTGGCGGTGACCGCCGTGCTGTTTGTCTGTCCCACCGTGGCGGTCGGAGTGTTAAAGTGGCGGCCTGTGTTGGCGGTTCCCACCAGGGTCAGAATTCCATTTTTTTGACCGCCTGCCTGTTGGCGGGTTGGCTGCCGCTTTATCACCGACCGCCAGGGTTGGAATGACCCCCAAAGTCTCTAGGGTGAGAATTCTTTAAAGTCTCTCTCTCTCTCTCTCTCTCTCTCTGGAATAGAGAAAAAGCATCAAAGGGTCATCAAAATGGCTTCTTGAATCTTGCTTCAAAATGGCATCAAGAAAATGGCTGACTTGTCTTTGTCCTGTGGGTTTAAGTAAGAAACGTTCCAAATTCTTCAGGGTCTTCCTTTGGAGGGTCCATGGGGTGGTTTCTCTTTCACCAATGAATAGTGTCTTTCTCTTAATGTTCACCTACGCATAAGGTGTCCTTGGAGTTTTGGAACACAAGTAGCAACAAAGTTGCCAATTTATTCTGCATCAGTGTCTTTATTGTCTGCACCTGCAGAAACTGACCTTGCTTCAAAGGGGATGAAACTTGCCTAGCACGAAACCTTGAGATAAGTTAGTAATTTCTACTGGAAAAATACAGCTTTTAAAGTTTAACACGCATCTTTGTTAATACAAGTGAAAACCACGCAGTTAAATTTGAGACCAGGCAACTAGGCCAAAGCCTCTGCTAAATTTAAGCTAAGCATATTTACTGTTTCAACAGGAAAATCATAAAATACACCTGCAATTATGAAGGATTACTACATTGTCGATTCTTCATGATTAATTAAGCTTGTTTATAATAATGGCGAACTATTTCGTGGGCACATTTTCCTACATACATTATTTTTTCTTTGCTAAAATCACATTGTCTTATACGATTTTGTTACATGATATATGAATGTTTATTAGCCATTCTTTTTCTGCTTCATCACTGTGTCTTCAGCTTCTTGGGCTTTCCAGCAGCAGGCAGAGCACAGGGCGAGGGAGAGAGAGGAATGGGATCATAGAGAGAGAAAGAGAAGAACTTGGCAGAGGGCACAATTTTGCCAGGACTGCTTTCGGTTTTTTCCACCTCAGGGTCATGTCTTGTGCGCTAACTTATAATAATTTCAGATGCACTTAATGGAGTTCTGTCACTTCGTGATGACTGGCATAACTAGAAGCAGAGAGAGAGAAGTGACTGGTTTTCACTTCATTGAGAAGCATCAATACCACTGCACAGGAGAGACATGTAAACAAGTTCAATGCTAAATGTAGGCACCTGGGTGATGACGAGTTGAGAACTGTAGGCCATACTTAGTGAAACAGGTTCATTCTGAGAAAAGGCAATGACTTGCTGCCCTGAACACATATGGATGCTGGGAAAACAGGGTTAGTTTCATAAGTGATGCTGCCACTGAAATAATACGTAAGGTATGGGTATTTGTATGGCTTCTCTAAACTGACGCCTCAAAGAAGTGGGAATACATCAGGGCTGGCTGAGAAAAGCTGGAAGAGTTACCTAATAGGTGCCATAGGCCATCACAATAACAAAATTAAGAGATTGGAGATGGAAAACAGCGCATGAAATCTATCAGCAGCATACCAAGCCGGTGGCAGAACACCCACCTCCTTCTCATTACTGAATAGAAACAACCTTAAACACAAAAATGGAGTACCAAGGACACCCCTTCGACCATTTTAGTCACACAGAAAACAGGTCCATCCACCCTTATTTTGGTTGTCCTAAATCTAGGAAAAAGCTCCACCAAATTATAAACACTATCCTTGTGCATTGCTTGCATGGTCTGGGGGAAATATTATTCTATGCTTCACCTCACATATGACTACTGTGGAGCTGATTTTCCTCTCTCACAATTCCATTCAAAGAAACAGATGACACTCGCTCACTCATTCAGAAAACTCTTGTGATTCGACCATATCATCTTGCTGTTTCCCTTCCCACTTCTCCCCTTCTCCACAAATACAGTTCAATCATCCCTCATTACTCATTTATTCGCAGCAGTCCTCCACTTTATAGGCCCAGCAGACCCACATGAACAAGAGCTATTCCAGCAAGCAGGGTCAAGCTTGGACCGAAAATAGGCTGAGGCAACAAAATAAAAGTGGCCCCATTAGTGAATTAGGTAGCTAAGAAAAGTGGCCCAGGTTTTCAAATCGAGGCACTTTTGAGCTTGTAGAGACATGCCGTATGTGTGTTTTGCAAAGTATGAGACTGCATGCATTTGTGGTTGCTGCAGGCAGTGTTTGTTTTAATATCTGGCAATTTAACAGTAACACCCCACCCACCAGACCATAAAAGAGGCCCGCTAACAACAAGTAATCTGGCCCACATACTGACCTGTCAGACCAGCTCATCAGGCACTGGCTGATTCCACTATCGGCTGACACGCTTTCCATCCCATTTTATAGGATCTCAATTCCATGCACATTGACCTGATATGTTGCAGCAGCTGATGAAGCGTCAACCTTAATAAACCACAATTTCTGATTATGGATGGAGAGCTTGGAAAGCCAGGCCCTGAGACATATTGCTTAGCTGCTCAATAACAATTATTAGAAGGATGGATGCCTATAAGGGAGATTACTGAGACTCAACAGATATATACATGCAGGCCCTATGATCAGGAACCTATCCCTGAGGCTTCATTTGATGTTCAAGTATTAAAATGTGCTTGTCATAAATAATTCTGAGTGACTAAATCTTTCTGGAATAACCTTCTCACTGAATTACCATTAAGGTGCTGCACTCTGTAGAGACAGTAAATAGGTAATCTCACAAAGTAGCCTGGCCCATGGCAGCTATAACATGTGGGACATTTATTTCTAATGACTGATTACTCAACTTCGCAGAACTCAGGCAAGACCGAGATATGACACATGCTCACCGGTAAGAGCAATACGTCTAACTTGGTGATGGGGATCATCTGGCCCATTTAACCATATGGTATTTCAAGCATTGCTAGTGTTGGGTGGCATCTTAAATCATTCTCTCAGTTATATAATGTGATCACAGCAATGATTCCTGTATATCTGAGTAAACTGCAGTGGCAATAGGAGGAAGGCTTAAGCAGGGAATTATCAGACCGAGACAGAAAAACACACCACTAAAGTCTCTGACAATGTCAGATTTAAGGTACTGCCATGTAATTATATGCAATCTACATATCTTACACCTCAGCACATACAGTAGATATACCTGTGTGTCTTGGACACTTGATCCAGGTGCAGGGATATATGGTGGCAGTCTTCCTCCACATGGTGTGGGATTGCCCTGCTCTTGATTCGGTCTGGAGGGAAGCAACAGAAAGACTTGGATCCCAGATGCGCAGGCACACAATATGTATTGAGGAGATGTGTTAATTAGGTCTAATGTCAAAGCCAAAAACTGAAGGATCAATAAGCAAGATCATATACTTAGCACTGTTGTAGGCCTAGCGACTGATCACCATGCACTGGAGCTCTTCCAGAATCCCTGATATTTCAAAATAGGAGAAGGAATTATTTGGGTGACAAATGAAGCACAGATGGCCACAACGCTGCACATGAAAGTATTGGTGTCTCATCCCTCTTGACATCATCCCTTTGGAGTTGACTTAAGGCTCAGATGACTTGCTGCCCTGAACACATATGGCTGCCTGACTAATATACATACAGATAAGCACTGTAGGGATGTAGGGACACATCCACTACCCCACCTAAACAGATTATCATGAAAGGAGAGACACATTGCACAGAGTGCATGATTTAGGGCCTCATTTAGAGTTTGGCTGATAGGGTTACTTCGTCACAAACGTGACGGATATCCCATCCACCATATTATGATTCTATTATTTCTATGAAAGCCTCACATTGTTATTAGTGTTTGTACGAAATGATCTAGTTCTTTCTAACACAACTGATATAATAATCCTGAGGAACAGACCCACCAGCGGTTATTAAATATTTATTTTTGTCATTTCCAAGTGGGAGGTCACAGCATATATGGAGTTGGTTGGTTGACAAGTTATAAGGAGTTGGTTGACCCCTGGATGCCTGCTTCCATCTTCGAAATCCAGAAAAGCAGAAGGTTATGGTAAGGAATGTCACCCTGAGGCCCACTTGAACTTCTCAGGACATCAGGAATCATAATGGCGAGCACTCACTGGGTTCTCCAAGTCATTGTGATAATTATGTGAAACCTGGGAGTGGCGCAAGCCAATGGATCTCGCAGGGGGAAAGAGATTTATTCCCCTTGCAGACAGATGACAACCTAAAGTGACACCAAAGCAGGGGACCACCATACATGTGTTTAGCTGTTTTAAAGTTTAAAGGGGAGATGTCCCCCGACAGGTTGGGTGATTTACAGATTTAGTTAGAGATGGCCCGAAGCAGAAGGGAAGCGTTGGCTGTTCTGAAGAAAAAAGGCCCTCTGAAGAGCTTTTCCAGGAGGTCATAATCATTTTCTAACCAATCTTTTTGTTCACGCTGGTCCTGTCCAGAGTAAAATATTGAGGAGAAGATGGAAAAAAGTCAAACCTGACCTAGCTACATTTTAGGTTCAGTCCATGAGTGGTATGGAACAAAGGATGACTGAATTTGTTTCATCTTTTGAACGCCTTTTTAAATGGGCATTTCTTTTCCATGGCCTCTTGCTAGTATCAGCTTTATTCCTCAAACAATCTTGCTAACATTCTTCTGGGTGTGGAAGAAATAGGATCAGTAGCAAGCAGTTGACAATAAGAACTGTTGTTTTCCTCTAACAAGGTAGAAGATGAATATGAACTGTGGTTTAGACCCTGTAGTAATAAGATAAAGTTTTATGTAATGATATTCCAGAATGGCATCCGGCTGGGACTCGTCAGGGAAATTCTGAAGTGGATCCCAGTCTATTCAGGACTGCTGCAAAAGTTAAGATTGCTTGTGGATTTGTTCCAACACAGCTGCTCCGTCAATGTTATGCCACTATTGCTGATATCTATTTATACTATTTTAATTGAAAAGCGATAAAAGATAATTAATTGAAAACCTTGATGCCGAGAGGAAGTTTAGTCAAAAGAAAGACCTGCATTTCAAGCTTATCCTCAAGAACTTCTCAACCTTCCAGCGTGGTGGTGATGAGTTGCCAAATCATGCACTCGCAGTGTATGGCTGTTTTGGCAGTTTGATCATCCATCCTAGGCAAAGCACCTGATTTACTCTCTAGTGAAGGGCGTTATACTTTATGAATGGAAAAAGGTGGATAGTAGTTATAAAGTGCAATGCACACCCCTTGGAAGACTCTTGGCACTACATAAGCGAGACAAGCTCTAAAACCCTCTTTAAATCAACAAACTTTATGAAAGATCCACCATACTAAGCTCTGCATCTAAGAGCTACACAGAGAATAACTATGTTTTCCTAAACTTAGGCAGAGTCAGCTTGGAGAGCACAGGTAGAGGCATTCTGTTCAAACGTGTTGCTGCTTTGGTCCTGAAGGCTCTGCCACCTAGCTCTTTCATCCTGCTAGTAAAATAGCTGCAGATGAAATTTTTAAGTACAGAAGATAATTTACAAATTTATTGGTTTGGTGAAGAACGAAGGCCCAAAGTTGTTATGAATCCTGTACGCCTTGCTTGCTGATTTAAAATGGATATCCTTCTCCAGTGGTAAACATTTAAGCTATTTATGGTAAGGGGCAGCAGCTAAATTTCCATAAATTCAAAAGGAGCCTCACAGTAACATTCGCAATGGTGTGTGTGTAGCTTACAGATAATCTGCTAATGGGGTCTTGAATAGACTGAACTGCAGAAGTCCAAACGGAGTTGAACAAAAGCATTTGCTCCAGTAATCTGGGGGAAGGAAAGGATCTACATCCCAGTGTGCTGTCATAAAAAATATAGAAAAGAGAGAAGGCACACTTTTGGTAATGCATGGATCAGCAGGAAAAAGTGCAGAATTGTATAGAGAGCAAGGACAGAGTGGGGAACTGGGTGAAAGGCAGGGGCACGTGTAATAATAGATACAATAATTAGTAACACAGCTAAAATAGAAGGTTACATCATGTTCTTGAGAAATAATGTTTTTGCAGACTCGCAGAGGCGTAGGAAGGACTTACTGATATGCTTCAGAGTGTGAGACTAGAAGATACTGTGCTTATTAGTAAAAAAGTATCCATGGCGGGTGTGCAACATTCACATTCTTGTAACCTGTGGTTAGATGCTTTGCAGGAAACGATTGCTTCGTATTGAAATTAGTAGAGATAACAATGTATAAAGCAAATGCTTTGATCAATGTGCAAGCCAAGTAGTAAAAAAGCTTACATTGTGATTTGAGTCTATATAAAACACTGCCTGTAATGTTTCAGTTTGAGTGCGGATTCAGTAATAGAGCTGATCTGTCCTCCTGGCCATATTTGATAAAAACCTATACTATATTGCCAACCAGAATTGTATCATTTCTTTATTTCTCCATCTCGACAACAGTGCGAAGGCTGAAAAAATCAAGCTCTCCACTGAAGCAATATGCAAGTTAAAATCCAGATCTGAATCCATCAGGAAACTATTGTTTCTAACCATCTGGTATGGAGGAAGGAAACTTCTCAAAGAAGTGGGCCAAAAGGAGTCTTCTGAAAGTTTGACTGTAGATGAAAGCAGTAGAATCTTGGATTTAGACGGGTTCAATTTGAAAACAAATCTGGCCCATCCACCCATTAATGGCCTGCAGGGCTCCCGAAATACTGTGGATTGAGGCTGTCTGATAAGCCTTAAGGTTCATCATCAACTGTGTATCATCCAGGTATATGTAACTGATTACCTGGAGACCACACAACAAGCCAGCCAGTGGCCTAGCATAGAGGTTAAAACGCATCAGGGTAAGGAAGATCCAGGAGGTACTGGACAGTTAAGTAATTTATGCTCAGAGAGAAAAAGGTGCTATTTAAATTGATGAGAACTAAGTGAGGGCAACGCCACCCACTCCTGCCAAGCCTAATCTATGAATCAGCATAGTAAGGTTGAATATCAAAGGCGGTTTACATTTGTAATAAGATGACTGTCCCTGAACTGCCTTCAGACATCATCCTTGGGTCATCCATTACTGAAGTTACAAATGGTTCCAAATCTAGGCCAGGCAGAAAACCTGCATACGCCTCAACTAAGATACTATTATTTTTCGGCAGAGAGCTGAAGTTGGGCAGTGACTACTCTCTCTAACAACTTGGCCAAATAAGGCAACATAGGCTCACCCAGAACCACTTCTGTCTTCAGGATGCATTAATAATTTATGTATTAGAAGGTTCCACCACCAGTGAGGTCTTTCAGCAGGTGGGCTGGACAGATGTTAAGAGGTGAACCAGTACGACTCTGCGCCCCAGAAGTGCTTTGCATTCTTCCACAAAGATAGCAATAAAATCAGTGAGTTTGTATTTCCACCATTTGGAGGAGCTGCCTCAGCTGAGCTGTTCCCTGACGGGGCCTGTTGATTAGCTGCAAGCTTGTCTCCTATCAAAACCCCTTTTCAATAACAACATTAGCTAACCAATTTACCCCCCATTGGGGAAAAGAGGGGTGTAAACTTATCAGCTAAAGCAGCTGGGAGGTTCAATCTCTAGACAGCATTAAAGAGTTCTTTGGAAGTGATTTCAGCTGCCTAAATTATTTGCAAATATGAGAGTTTCCTTGCAACACTAATTGAATAAAATATATTTGCATAATTCTTGAATAGACATAGGCTTATCTAATTGGTTGTAATCCCTCTGCCACAAGGATGGATGGATAGATTTTCTGTTGTTTTAATGCTGGAAATGATTACATTTAGTGTTGTGAGTGACTGCTTTTAAAGACGCTATTACATCTAAGGCAGTGAATATGGCCTCATAAAAGCCATGAAGCTTAGTTTTCACACTAGAACTCTATTCTGAGGACAATTGGCAGCTGGCTTTATAAGCTCCAGAAAAGTCACAATAAGAGACTGAAGTGTAATGATCTCCAATGACAGTTAATCCTATGTGCTTCCTTTAAACTAACTTCACATTGCGGAGGGATGTTTCGCCGTGTCTTTAAATTAACCTATTCAAAATGCGAGGGGTGTTTCACATAACATTAAAATATATACAAATGTGTCCGCTCCAGGTCAATTTCAGCACCTTATAAACAGTAAACTATGGGCCAGATGTAGCAAAGTTGGAAATTGCGACTTGCAATTTGCGAGTCGGAGCGACTCGCAAATTGCAAGTCGCAATTTCCAATGCAGAACGGTGTCTCAGACACCGTCTGCGAGTCGCTATGGGGTCGCAAAGACCCACCTCATTAATATTAATGAGGTGGGTCGCAAATTGCGGCCCCATAGCGACTATAGGCACTCGCTAACATGGAGGCCTGCTGTATTCAGCAGACCTCCATGTTCGTGACTGCTTTTCAATAAAGCAGTTTTTTTTTTTAAGTGTAGCCCGTTTTCCTTAAAGGAAAACGAGCTGCACTTAAAAAAAAAACGAAACCTTTAGTTTCGGTATTTTTTCAGGGCAGGTAGTGGTCCCTTGGACCACTACCTACCCTGAAAAAATAATTTGTGGTCCATTCACAAAGGAGAAGGGGACCCATGGGGACCCCTTCCAATTTGCGAGTCGGTTACCATCCACATGAAGTGGATGGTAACTGCGACACCATTTGCGACCGCATATTCGGTCGCAAATGGTATTGCATACCACTCCGAATCGCAAATAGGAAGGGAACACCCCTTCCTATTTGCGATTCTGAAATGCATTTCTGCATGGCAAAGAGGCATTTGCGCCTCGCAAACGGTGATTTTCGCAGTTTGCGATGCGCAAATCCTTTGCTACATCTAGCCCTTAGGGCCAGATGTAGCAAACAAAAAATTTGCGACTCGCAATTTGCGAGTTGATGCGACTCGCAAAATGCGAGTTGCAAATCGAAATGCAGGTAAAATAACAGTGCCAAAATAGCGACTCGCACCCGGAGTCGCAACGCAATGAGCGAGTCCGCCGATTGCGAGGTCGCTTTTTGCGACCGTGCAAAAAACGAACTCGCAATTTGCGAGTGTGTGTCGCTAATTGCGATTAGCTTGTTAATTGCTTACAGGTGCTGCAGAACACTCCATAAACCACTCCAGAACACTCTGGAAACACTTCCTGGCACATGATGATGACATCACAGCCAGGAAGTTTACAAATACACCTGGGAGGAGGGAGGACCACACCCTTTTTAACTGCGGAACTGCACACAGGAGAAACAGCAGCTGCAATGGAAGGAACTCCAAGGAAAAGAAAACTGAAGTTCTCAGAGAGGGAGCTGGAGGTGCTGACAGATGAATGCTGTCAGCACTATGACGAATTATTTGGGAGGGCAGCCCTCAATGTGCCTGAAGCCACCAAACGACAGCTGTGGCAGGACATCCAGGATAAAATTAACTCCCTGGGGGTGAGCGACAGGAGTATAGATGAAATTAAAAAAAGGTGGTATGACCTCCGCTCCCGGACCAAGGAGAGGGTGGCTGAAAGGCTCCGGGAGATGAAAGGCACAGGAGGGGGACCTTCGTCAGTACCACCACCCACACCCCTGGAAGAAAGGGTGGAGGAAACCCTGGAGCAGGAGGCAGTATCCGGATTTGGGGACCTGGACACCTCAGAGCCCACCACATCAACCGGTGAGTACCATGTGACATGCCTGTACCCCTATCAATGCCATACCCCCACCCACCATGTAGACAGGGGCATGCTCAACCAAGATAGCTCCATTTCAGGGTAGCAAACACCAGAATGATGCATTATGGGAAATGTAGTCAAGTAGGCAGTTCATAGGCAAATGTTTATTTGGAAGTGTGCAACAGATAGGAGACACTGACAGTCTGTTCCCCATGTCCCACAGGTCTCCCACAAGACACCACCACAACTCACAGCAGCCAGCCCCATGAGGACAGCTCAGGACCCGCCAGCACTCCCACCTGCACGGCCAACATCATCCCTGCAATATCCACACCTGCTGCACCTCTGTCCCAGGAGGCTGCGCCAGCAACAGGCAGGAGTGAGACAGTGGAAAACACAGGGCAGCCACCGCTGCGCAGGCGACGCAGGTCCAGAAGATCAGGGCTGCAGGCTGCGTCCAGCCATCAACCTCCCAGCCACAGTGAGGCACAGCTGCTGCGTGGTCAGCGCCTACAAAACAACATTTTAGGGAGGATTAGTGGTGTGCTGCACCGCTTTGTCCGCAACAATGAGGCCAGCATGCAGCAACTTAACTCAAGAATCGACACAATAGAAACAAACACTGGGGACTTTGCCCTGGCCATGAGGGATCTTGCGGCAGGACTACTGGCCCAGGCCGAGGGTGGGCGGCGCAGGGACCGTCAGCTCCTGCACAGACTGGATAGGATGGCCACATCCATCGGCAGGCTGGCTATGAACACCACAGGCCTGTCGAGGAGGACAGTTGGCCTCCAGGTCGAAATGGGCCATTTTGCAGGGGATGTGGCTAGGGACCTGGGACGTCTCACACACGTCATAGACCTAATGGAGGCACGGCATCTGTCCAGGGGCACAGGGGAAACACCCCAGGACAGTGAGGAGGGCTATACAGTGAGCAGTGTCTCTGCCACAGACACTAGGGTGCTCCGGAGTACCAGGCAGAGCACAGCAGAAGCACCAGGGACCAGCCAGGATGGCAGGAGCCGCAGAAGGACATAGACATTACCCTGGCCCTGTTGATGTGGCACATGAGATCAATGTGCCCCATGCATGGTTTGCATTTACATGCCCATGAACAGTCATTACTTGTATATAGTTCTATTTCTGCACTAATTAAATAGTTTTTCTGTTCCACTTAACAAATGGTGTTTTTGGTCAATAGGTGAGTATGGTTGGAGTTGACACGTACCTTCCAAAGTATTGTGTTGCGATGTGTTCCCGTCTCAGTCTGCCTTGATTAGCTATACTCCGATCCCCATGATGGTGATGTGGTTGCTCTTGCTCTTCATCATCAGGATCTGGGTCTGCAGGGGTGAGAGGTAGACAACGTCGGGTGGCTATGTTGTGGAGGATGGCGCATGCGACCACAATTTTGAATGCTGTAATGGGGGTATACTGGAGGGCACCTCAACTGCGGTGGAGGCATCGGAATCTTGCTTTCAGGAGTCCAAAAGTGCGCTCTATCAGGTTCCTGGTCCTCTTATGTGCATTGTTGTATCGCCTCTCACATTCATTGCTGGGTGTTAAAAAGGGAGTCATAATCCATGGCCTTAGAGCATATGCACTGTCACCTGTTGGGCACAAAAAGTACACTGTTAGAAAGTCCTGGTTGGTGTGCACAGTGACCTGTGTGTATGTCTGCAAGGTGTATGTAGCTCTACCTAGGAGGTATCCGTCTCCAAACTCCCCACGTTCCAGGCGTTGATGTATCCCACTATGCCTAAAAATGTAGGAGTCATGGGTACTGCCTGGAAACTTAGCTACAATGTCAGTGATGACATAATGGGCGTCACAAACAACCTGTATATTCAGTGAGTGGGTACACTTTCTGTTGCGGAAAAGATTCTCCAGGTTTCCAGGGGGGCATATTTGAATATGTGTCCCATCTACACATCCTATGACATGGGGAAAGTTGGCAATGCGGTAAAAGTCCAGCTTGGTGCTGTTTATTTCTGCCTCATTCCTTGGTAGGTATATGAAGTGAGACATGTGTGTGAGTAAGACATCTAGGAAGGCCCTGAGGAACCTTGACACTGCACTTTGGGATACCCCACCTGCCACAGCAATGACCCCCTGATAGCTCCCTGAGGCCAAGAGGTGCAGTGAGCATAGCACTTGCACATGCGTAGGGATGGCGCAGCCACGCAGAGTCTGGTGTTCTAGCTGTGGTTTAAGTAAATCAATTAATTCTAGTATGGAAGCGCTGCTAAGGCGGTATTTGTCATATATCTCATCCTCAGTTTGCTGAAAAAGGATCTGCCTTGTTCTATAAATCTTCTCCTGTCTGTGGCCCCTCCTCCTCCTCTGCTGGGCTGCGTGGACTCTCCTCCTCACTGCTATCAGGTATATCTCCGCCATCTTGAGTAACCCAGATGGCTTCTGGGTCTCCTTTTATACTTTGGTACTGCTTACCACCTGCTCTGAGTTAGTGGTAAATTGCAAGTGCAAAATGGGCTTTTTGCGACTAGTCGCAATTTGCGAGTTGCTATTGCATATGGTTTGCGACTCGCAAATTGCGACTTGCTACTTGCGGGTCGCAAAATGGGGTCGCAAATTTTGCGAGTCGCAAACGGCTCACATCGCTTTTTGCAAGTCGGAAATGGGGCTTTTGCATCCCATTTCCGATTTTGCACAGTCGCAAATAGCGATTCGGGCCATTTGCGACTCGCAAAACTTTGCTACATCTGGCCCATAGATTCAACCTCATGTGATGTTAGAACTCAACTGTCATAAGAAATTACTTTTAAGCGGCTACGTTATTTCTTTTATAATAGGCGACTGGGTGTGTCACAAGTCACCTAATTTATATGTAGAATTATAAATAGATAACTGAATTAAAGGACTGTTTTTCCCTGATTTTTTTCTGTGTGACATCAAATAGACAAGCGCGAAGCCCGGGTTGTCTATGATGTGCCTCAGAACCCTCAGGTGAAAAATATCCTGGTAACTCATAGTTATCCATCTATAATGTTATGATATGTATGGCCCCTAAAATCACCTGCTCCTCCTTATACTAAGCAGGCAAATGAGTAACGAGGGAGTCATACATAATATGGCCTCCCCTCCCTGTCCTAGTTTTGTTATCAGCTATTGCTATATCACAGTAGTGAGTCTACCAGATTTAGAATCTGGTGTAAATGATAGAGGCTTCTTATGGAAGCCATGCATAACAAAGAAACTGGAGACAGGTTTTTATATAGGGAATGCAGAATTCCATATATTATAGTCTTAGCACATAGTCTTCATGTATGAAACAATAAACCGTGGCAAGCAGAATTGGATGGAATAATTTCACGTATGTATTTTCTCCAGCACTTCAGAATTTGGACTATAATCTGGGCAAAGTCTGAGCTGCACACTACAGTTGTCAGCACATTAAAGAACTGCAGCCTCCTACGCTGTTCTATGTAGTCCTACATGTGTGCAATGACACATACAAGGTGGATGTATAGATGGCCTTAAGCCCACAGTGAAATTTGCAGAGCATTGGTTGCTGCAACTGTCGCTTGAAAGCTGTTACATCATTACCACATGCATGTCATACATCACCAAGGTACCAGCTACACACACATAAATCACATAATTTGCATATGTGATATGGCCTACATCAGTCTGAATTATCATGGTGGCAGAACCCTGGTGTGAGAACTGCAGACATCTGGGCCCATATTCATGTGAAAATGACGGAGCATTATGCAGCCCCAAAATTTGCTGTGCTGGTCCCCTTCAATTTTACCATGCAGGGATGCGCCTTATGTAATTGGATAAGGCGCACACCTGTTTTGTCCTAAATTTATCTGTCTGGGCCAACGCAGGCATCCTTGCAAAATCGTGCATGGATGTCTGCGTTGAGGGCTGTTATGGTTCATGTGTGCAAAGGTGTCACTTCCGGCACATTAGCATAAATTTTCTGGCAATTTAGCTCTTTCTATGCGTGCTGCAGAATGGCGCTCGCATTGGAAAAGGGAAAAATGAGGAGGACAAAGGTATTCCCCCTCGTAGCACCTTGCTACCACCATCCCTGGTGTGATAATCGATTTTGGCGCTGTCCCAGGTTTAAGGAAATATCATAGATCTGAGGCAGCATCAAAATACAATGGGTGTTGCTGTGGCCCGCACACATCAACACCCATTGCACGCCTCTCTGATGATGAACACTGCGTCGGAGTGGTCCGTTGTTACAAGGAGACATAACGCCACTAAAAAATTTGTCACACCTTCTTGTAAATATGGAGCTGAGTTAGTGCGACTGGTGCCTCATGTCAAGTGATGCTCCAGTGGCGCTAGGGGCACTTACATATGGCCCCTGTTGTGGGAGAATCATAGGGGCATATTTATACTCTGTTTGCACCAAATTTGAACCATTTGTTTACGCAACTTCGGCGCAGACCGAACTCCATATTTATATTTCGACGTTAGACATGTCTAGTGTCAAAATATTGAAGCTTGCACCATTTTTTGGATGTGTGAACTTACTTTGCATCAATGAGATGCAAGGTAGGCATTCCCATCCAAAAATGGTGCTAACCCCATAGCCCCATATTTATTCCCCTGTACTAAAATAACGCACGGGTGGGAGGAGGGGCCAAATAATGGTGCAAAGACCAGGCCTTAGAGGACCTGTGGATACCCATTTCCATGGTTAAACACAGTGGAATGGGTCCACAGGTGCCCTCCCCAAGCCCCAGGAACACCCCCACCCACACCAGAGGGACACCAGAGGATGGGGGACCCCATCCCAGGTAGGTAAGGTAAGTATGGGTAAGTAAATACATATAGGGGGTCATTACGACATTGGCGGGCGGCACCGCCGTGCGGCCGCCAATGCGGCCGCACTCCCGCAGCCCCCATTATGACATTCCCGCTGGGCCGGCGGGCGCAAACCAAGTTTGCGCCCACCGGGCCAGCGGGGATGAGGCCGCAACATAGGAGCCGGCTCCTAATGGAGCCGGCGGTGTTGCGGCCGTGCGACGGGTCACCTCTCCAATTGTGTAGGGGGCTGGTCCACCTGCAAGACATGAATGGAAAACATTGCTTAGTGTAAAAGGCAAGTTGCAGTACATGGACAACATTGTACAGAGTAAACTTGATAGTCGTTCCGGTGGTAGATCACAGTAACTGACCAACTTCTATGATCACTCTATCCAACATATTCTCAGATAAGGTAGACCCACGCACATCCAAACCATCCCTGTCCCTGACACTCCTGTGATGCTTCTCACTGCACAATATATTGTCTGAGAGAGCCAGGTTGTAGAGAAGTGGCAAGAGGTGAAGAGAGTGAAAATTGTGTTGCAGGATGCCCTGGCTTGCAGTTCTTGATCTAATCGGAACCAATGAGGAGGAGGATGATGCTCCTGAGGAGCCCGAGTCTGATTCTGGGGGAGAGGAGGTCAGTGGCAGTGGAACAGGGTGGCACGGGCTGACAGATCAGCTTTTACAGTATTAAGGGGAATATGGCAACTCGTCCGATATTATGAACATGAATTCCAGCCACTCCTGATTTAAAAACTATCAGCGATGCAGATCATTGGTGGAGTAAGCAGATGTGTGTCTGTATAGTGAGTCGATGGATTGTGAGGTGGTGTGGTAAAGGGAAAGTGACAGGCTGCGATTGCAAATGAATTGAGCTCTCTGGTAACAAAGCAGATTGGTCGCGTAAGAAAAGGCAACATATGTGGAAACAGCATATTTAAAAAATCATCTGTGATCTTGGTGAAAATGTAGCGATGTGGAGCCTAGAGTGAGAACGTACATATGCTGCAACTTTACTAGACTGTACCGTGGGGCAGATAACACTAATGTGATGTCTGGGATTGGACTTGTGATTAGTGACGTTACTGTATCTACATTAACCCTGGCCAAAAATTATTTGTGTGTATAGTCAATTTAATAAGAGGTTTTGAATGTTTATTGCTCAGAGCCCCCCTTAAGAGAATTGTTTTGAAGTTAGCCCCCTTTCCAAAACTTTGGGGCATATTTATACTTCGTCTGCGCCAAATGTGCTTCAAAAATGTTTACGCACATTCGGCACAAACCTTGCCCCATTTTTAACTTTGACACCCGAGCCCGTGGATGTCAAAATCCCACTGTGTGCGTCATTTTCTGGATGCAGGAAATCGCCTTGCGTTAATCATATGCAAGGTAGGCGTTCCCATCCAGAAAATGACTTAAACGCCCGTGCGTCATATTTATGCTTCCGGGCAAAAATCCCGCACGGCCAAGAGGCGGAGTCAGAAAATGACGCACAGCCCGATTTGCGACCAAAATTAACGCCTGGGTCAGGGAAAGTGTTAAAATGGGGCAAACACACCTGTATTTAATCAGAACACACAGAAGCAACAGCAGAGCAGCAAATGGGAGACATGGAGGTGCTTCTCATCCAGCGTGCACGCAGACGCAGAGCCCAGCAACAACAACAGCAGCTACCACAACACCAGCAGGGACCCCAAAGGCAACGCAGAAGGCAGGAGAGGATATTCCGCACCAGGACAACCCTTCATGGCCTCAGGGAACCTGACATCATCCAGTGGTACAGGTTGAATTGGCAAGCCATTCAGCAGCTGCTGCGCAGCGTAGAGCCACAGTTGGCACCCACATCTCTGACACACCGCACCATCCCAACAGAAACCAAGCTGCTAGCTGTACTTCACATGTTGGCAAGTGGCTCCTTTCAAACTACTGGCGCCCTGGTTGCCGGGATATCACAGCCATCATTCTCTGCCTTCTTGCCCAAAGTACTGAATGCCATCATTGGACTCACAGCCGCCACATCTGCTTCCCAAACACACAGCAGAAGCAGCAGGAGACAAAACAGGGAGTTTACCTCATTAATGGATTTCCACACATCCTTGGTGCCATTGACTGCACACATGTACGCCTTGTGCCACCTGCAGCAACTGAACACCTATACCGCAACAGGAAGCACACACACTCCATCAATGTGCAGGCCATTGTGGATCACCAAGGACTGATCACCAATATTGTGGCAAAATATCCTGGGAGTGTCCATGACTCATTCATGTTCCGTCACTGTACCATCAATCAACACTTCCAGGATGGACGATATGGCAATGGACTACTTGTTGGTAAGTACAGAAACCTACTTATATACACAATGCACAGCAACCCTCTAGGACACCCAACACATACACCACGACAGCAACATGTGGACAGGAACACACTGAGGTTGTGACACCGCTAGGCATGTTTGATAGGTCTGCAGTGAACGTATCACACATCTGAAATTAGTGTACAGTCTAATGTCAATACGTCAATGATCACAATGTATGGAGAGCTAATTGTCACCTTGCAAAATATAAGCGTCTCGCTGATGTTTAAATTAATCCATTGCATATGTCTAAAGGTATGGGATGTCCAGGGTACATAGATGCTAACGTGTTACCACCACTGTCAAATTGAATCTGTGTATGGAACTATCATCTCACCCCTAGTGAAGACACAGGGACACCTGTATCACAAGTCACAATGCTAGGGAGTGCACACTGTACTGCAAATCCCAAAACATACTGCTGACAACCGGTCAGCAGGCAAACACTCATTCAGCCAAGGAAACAACCCAATGCAGATGGTACATCCTAGAAGCCTAGGATCGAAAACACAATAACACAAAAGAGCCACAGACAACACAAGACAACTACTGCCATGCAAGGTGATATTAATGGGGCAAGATACGTCAACATGATCCCAATCATTTTCTCTTTCAGCTGATCAGGGGTATGGGATCCAGCCATGGATTATGACACCATTTGGCAACCCAAGCACTGCAGCAGAGCGTGCCTACAATGAGGCACATAGGAGGACACTTGGCATCCTCAAGTCGAGATTCAGGTGCCTCGACATCACTGGTGGCAGCCTCCTATATTCACCAGAAATGGTCTGTAAGATCATTTTAACATGTGCCATCCTGCACAACATTTGTATACGAAGGAACATTCCCCTATTAGAACCAGAGCCACAAATGCCTGAAGAGGAGGAAGAGGAGGATGCTGGCCTGCAACATGAGGGGGAACAACAAAACACAGCTGCTGGATTGTGTAGGCGCCAACATATTGTGAACAATTTCTTTTGAAACAACTCACCATCACCACTGTAGCAACAGATGTAAATAAACACCGATAATAATCACCATATCATGGTCTGGGTAATCATTTTTGCTCACCTTTATCTCTAACTATCAGAATAAGAGTGTAGCCTCATGGAGCATTGCTGACATACAGATCAGGACACAGAACATTCCAAAGCAATTGTGATTCGTATTACACAACAGTCACATACACACACACTGTAAATGACACATATCCTGTACATTTCACCTTTGAAGGGCAATAGCAGAGGACCACACCTGTTTCACACATAAATGTTGGCAACATGGTTCATCGCAGCATATGGCACACAAGTAAGACACCATCAGTCTATAAGGGAAAATAATGCCTCATACATGAGGCAGTGGATGTGCTATTGCATTGATAACAGGAATGTATGACCAGACCCTTGACAGCAGTAAGTCGTACAGCACCTATCTTTGCAAGGACTATCTGTGACTAGAGTTCCATATAAGCAGAACATAGACAGCACAAGTGCCACACCTATGACAAGCATTGCGCACATGACATTCCATGTACATGTCAGCCCATGTCCTAACTCCTGACACACCCATGCTCCTGGTCTCACCCAACCTATCTGAAGAGGTCCCTGGAATGGTAATATGTGTATCCAGATATTCCCTCCTCTACACACACAGACTAACAATAGTAATCCAGTGTGCTTCACCCTTTCGTATGGTATGCCATTGTCATAGTACATCTGACTGCATGGACGTCAGGTCAATTAATACACTGGCTTGTAGTTTCTAAGCCCTGTTATCACCTGTAGATTGCTTCCCATGTGAAAGGTACTGTTGGCCATTTGAACTCAAATCTCACCTACAGGACTTGTGAGAAACCGATGCAGCACACACCTGTGAGCACCTCTATGCAGACCACCCATTTGAACATGCACTGCCCTTGCAGATGCTTGGAACAGCATAGAAGCTGCCATTTTGTCGATTACACTGTTATGCATTGCTAAAAAAAATAAGCCGTGTAACACAGCCCTTGAGTTTATGTGTCACCTTCCAAAACACAGGACAAACACAGTCTTCCATGTCAACTGTCTTGTTCTTCCTCCGACCAGTGTAAGTCAGACCACTGAGTATGTACCTTGTGAAATTGCTGGAGCCTGATTGACCCTGCATCCTGTCAGCCTGACTGGCACCTGTCTGTGCATTACCCTAAAGGTTCCTTGTGGCTACATAGGTATTTTGTCAGGTGCTTCCTCAATGCATACTCAAATACATTGTATAGCATAATCTGCTTTTTTTATTGTACCATAATTGTAAATTTGTCTCCAAATACCAAAATCATGTCCTATCCCTTGTCTGGGTCTCATGTATGCATGAACGACAAAGTGTGACACTGTACCAGGGCTGTATGCTGGGATTGGGTATGGTGCCTCCAGCAGAACCAGCAACCTCTGATAATGTGCATGAAAATTCCACACATATTAGGACCCTGACAGTTCACATGCTGAATCAGATTGCTCACAACATATTGATGGTCTGTGCATGCTGAATAGCTGCAAGATTAATCAACACAGAGGCTATGATGTTCCCAGATGCAGTGGGAACTTTACTGGCCAACCTGTGTACAAATGTTGTAATGACACCTGACGGAACATGACTCCTGAGATATGATCTCACTGAGCACACCAAGGTTGCCCTGTTGACAGTCTCATAACACGTCTGCAGTGACAGGGTGAGACTATCCCCATGTAGGTTCTCATGACCTCATCGACTTTACTTCCATTGATAACCGAAGGATACTCAGTAAATACAGGAATAGCCGCCACTGACTCATGATGAGACCTGGATGTAACTGTGACAACATAGACCCCTAAAAATATACAGGATCAACATTAGACCACACACATGAACCAGACACCTCTGTGCAATTGATCACTGGAAATATGTGGCCACATGCTGCCTCGTCTGCTGGTCCACCACTGCCACAGGGGAGTTGTGGCTCATTCATATGACCACACAACTGTGGGGTGATATTACATTTGTGGGTCACCTTTGGCTTTCCGTGTCAATAACATGGTACCCACTTAGTCTGTACATGTGCCTGACTCACGGTGGGTTCACCAAAAAGTGCCTAGGAAGCAGTTTCCAAATTTCCAGGACATGTGATGGGCAACTTTTGGACCATTGACATGAACAAGCGTCTGCCATCTATCCGGTGCATGCTTTGTCATTTATGGTGTCTACGTTACCCAAAATCTTGGAAGTGCACACAACAGATGTTGCTATATGTATGACTAACACATGTCCTCTCTCATTTCCACACTGACTTGCATCTAAGGTTTGGACACATTGGCTTCACATTCATACAAGCATATTTTCAATAATGCACCTTGTGATGCACACACATTGGGTCAACAACTACATTAGTAACCAATGCACACACATTGAGCCATAGGCATTGAGGTATTGCACTTATGTGTGTCACATTGCTATCCTCTCTTGACGCCAAACATGCCCAATTTGTGCAATACACATATGTAGGCCACACATATGGCCATCTAGTGCGTCAGCCAAGAGTGAAAATCCTGTTAAGGAAGTAGCAGATCATGGTCCGCAGCAGTATGATGTCTCACATGTGCCCATACACCGTCAGGACCAAAGTGGGTGCAATCAGCCTATCTCAGTTGTGTCACAAATGTTACATAACATTAAAATGGTCAAATGACCCAAACCCAGTTAATGCCCTGAAATTGTGACGCATTGGCGTCAAAAAATGACGCACAAGCGTCAAAACGACCCATAATGCCCTGAAAACACCATTAACTCTTCCACACTACCTCAGAAAATTGGTTAAGTGTTAGACTATTTCCAAATATATGGATGCAGGCTAATTTTTACTCCTGTGCGTCAAAAAAAATGACGCTCAGACTGTATGCGTCAAAACGATAAAAACAGCCGCCAATTTAGGCAGGAAGTGATGTAATAGGATATCCTGTTTACAGATTATGTACAGTAGGTGTACTTTCACTTTCACTTTGCAGTCTGTGATTCTTCTAGACTGTGTGGCTGTGTTGAGAGTTTTGTCTGGTCAAATTATGCTTTTGTCTCCTGTGTGGTCCATTACCTGTCATTTTGTGAATAAAATATTGCTGTTGTATCCTGTGTGAGTGTTTATTGTGAACAATTGTCTAGTATTGTATTTTCTTTGTTGTTATTGGGAGTCTGTTGTGGGTAGTGATTGTTTGGGGATAGTTGGGCCGTTTTAGTTGTTTAGTTTAAGTTTTTCATATTCTACTTTCCCCCATTCTCCTTTATTCTCCTTTATCCCCTGTTACCCTTTTTTCTGCTAAGATGTAGGGTAGGCCTCGTCTTGACAATATGGGTGAGGAGGAGCTTGGGGGTTTCATATGGCTGGTGTGCCATTTCCTCCCTCTTATGATTGAGGCAGGTGGGCGAGTGATACAGGGGTCTCACACCAAGGCACGGAGGCTCCGGTGGGGAAAGGTATTGCATCACTTGCAACGCGTCTATCGGACCCCAAGGAATGACCACCAGCTGAAGCACCGCTTGGCTGACCTCTTCTCCAGGGAGCAAGATTTGTTGGACCTACTGGGCATTGTGATTGGTGGCCCTGTTGTTGAGTACAAATCATGTAAATGTGCACGATTAAATGCTCTGTAGTGACATCAGATGATTTGTACAATATCTGCCTGCAATGTTGTTGAGTGTGTGGAATGCTTTTGAAACATACAGGGTCATTCATGGACTATGTTAAGGACCACAATTGCTAGCTGTTAGGAAGCAAGTGCTCTGCAAACTTACTGAATACTTTTGCTTAATGTAAGTTGGTGCCGCCTTTGTGTCAAACAGCAACACAAATCAGGAGCCGATTATGTATAGATATAGGTCGTATTTGCCTGTGAGGTATAGATTTTCAAAATCATTACCAACATTTGTTGACGCAACAGCTAGACTGACGTTTGAAACACTACGGGCCATATTTATACTTTTTGACGCAAAACTGCGCTAACGCAGTTTTGCGCCAAAAAAATTTGCGCCGCCTAACGCCATTCTGAAGCGCCATGCGGGCGCCGTATTTATTGAATGGCGTTAGCCGGCGTTAGCCGACCGGCGCTGCCAGGTGTGCGTGAAAAAAAACGACGTACACCAGACAGCGCCGGCGTAGGGAAAAATGGCGTTTGGGCGTCCCAAAATGGGGCAAGTCAGGCTGAGGCAAAAAAATCGTCTTAACCCGATTTGCGCCATTTTTTTTGGGCGCCCAGACGCCATTAACATGACTCCTGTCTTAGCAAAGACAGGAGTCATGCCCCCTTGCCCAATGGCCATGCCCAGGTGACTTATGTCCCCTGGGCATGGTCATTGGGCATAGTGGCATGTAGGGGGGCACAAATCAGGCCCCCCTATGCCACAAAAAAAAATTAAAAAAATACTTACCACAACTTACCTTTTCTTCCCTGGGATGGGTCCCTCCATCCTTGGGTGTCCTCCTGGGGTGGGTAAGGGTGGCAGGGGGTGTCCCTGGGGGCAGGGGAGGGCACCTCTGGGCTCATTCTGAGCCCACAGGTCCCTTAACGCCTACCTTGCATCTCATTAACGCAAGGAAGGTGTTCACACAAAAAAATGACGCTAACTCCATGAACTTTGGCGCTAGACGCGTCTAACGCCAAAGTATAAATATGGAGTTAGATTTGCGTCGAATTTGCGTCGAAAAAAACGACGCAAATTCGGCGCAAACGGAGTATAAATATGCCCCTACATGAGGCTGAAAATGAGTGCAGGCTTCACATCAATTGATGATAGCAATGTGGCCCAAACATATGTCTTATGTGTGTCTGGTGAGTGTGTAAGGAAAGCGATCACGGAAATTCAAATATTCTTAGGGATTATTGTGGCCCTTCGTCTTTTCGGATACATGTCAGATCTGGATTCGGAAAAATAGGAAAAAGTTCAAGGTGACCTCAGCTAACATCTTAGACTGGTATTTGGTGTTTGTTGTTCCACCTTTCGTTTACGTTGGCTGGCCAAAGGTATGCACATGGGTTCATATCTCTATGGTTGGTTCAACTCATCATAGGTGGGCCACATCAAATGAAGAAAATGTAACAACATGAGGGCTTACAACTGTCCCTGCCCCTCTGTACATTGTACCTGTGTGTCGTAAATTTGTCATGGCCACAATGGCTGGTTGAATGGTAATGCACTCCTCAAGGAAAGTGGCTTTGGATGTCTCTCTTGGGTACACATGATGAGACGAATACACTCCATTATTATGTCTGCTCACTAATGAAGGAGCATGTTTGCCACCACATGATAGTTAGGACCACTGCATGTGTGCAGATATGTGGGTAAAATTCACAGGAGACCCATGGTATGCACATGTTAGCCGTGCTATTTCTGATGCAGTATCATCATGTCTGAGTGGCTTTACCTACTTATGTAATCTTACACATAGTATTTGTCTTTGGAATTGTTGGACAGTGCACAGAATTTGAGCACATTTCTCCCTTCCATGCCTTACAGGTGGACCCGCACCCTACACTGTGGGCGAGGTGTCTTAATTCGAGGACCCAGTCAACTCCAGTAAGTGTTGATATGTCTGTTATGTGTTGTATTTGCTGGTGATGTGTGATGGTCTCCTGTGTGTTGAACACATAGAAGGTGTGATGCGCTGGCCCATCATTTGTCTTGTTCCATGAGTGGGATTTCATTTATCACCATTTTAGAGTTGGCCAATGCTTATCCTATTGTCTTATTTAGGGATTCTAGGTCAGTCCTGTAGGCCCCGCAATGTGAATGGGGATGAGTCATGTGGATAACACTTGTATCAACAAGAGTCGCACTGGACCTAATCTGTGATTTAGTCAGCCTGTCAGACCCACATTCTCCCAGATTGGGGCTGCTAAATGCTTACCCAGATACTTCGGCTTCCCTATTCACTAATGTACTTATTAAACTGTAGGTTGAACTTCCTAGCAGCATGTAGCTCCACATGTAGTGCTACGAGTATGTGGCACTTGAGTGCAATGGCCTAGGTGTGCATGCAAATCATGGCCAGGGGTGTTCTTGCATCTCTGTGTTAGTTGTAAGTCATGGCTTACTGGAAGTATATGATGTGGACAAAGGTCTGCATTTCCAGACATGTGTGGCGCTGGGATTGGTCAAGGGTTTGCTGTCTCCTATTTGTAGATACACCTTACCTGTGGTGTGTGTTTAAAGCCAAACACATGTCCAGCTTTCAGAAGCTTCCTGGGTGTCCATGTTGTTTGAAATTGTAAGTTGTTACTCCACCCCCCACCCTCAAACACAGGCATGGGTTTGTGAATAGTGTACCTAGGACTGATGATACAAGTTTGGTACACAGACATGAAAATAAGTGAATCTTTTGTCTGAGCCTAGTATACTCACTCATTTTTCCCACATGAGTACTATACTAGCAAGTCCATTTACAATTTGCAGATCATGTGGCCCTAGATTTCCATCCCGTACAATGACATTTGTAGCCCTGGCATTGGCGGAGGAGGTGCTGCATGATTGTTAGCTGACAACTGGCAGAACTCTGATGCCAAAACATGCCAGTTGTTACCCATCTTGAAGGGTTTGGATGTGCTATGTGTGATAGAACCTTTGTAGGCTGGTCTGCCATGTACCTCTTCAGGGATATTCAATGATCTGTATGATGATATGAGCTGTTACAAGTGCAGTAGATGTATTGTCTGACTTACTTCTTGTGCCATTTCACACAATGCCGTTCCTAATGTTATTTTTTCGATTTGTCTTCACAGCTGCAAATATGACACCCATCCAGGTGCGGGAATTCTAAAGGTGGGCAATGAGGTACCAGCATATACTTCAGATAGAGTCTGGGTACCGAAGAATGGCCCGCAGATACCGGAACGAACGGACCTCTGGAGCCTGGAGGGCATTCCCACAGGGCAGCCCCACTTTGCCCACCACAGCCACCACCAGCACCATCACCACTACCACCCAGGTGGCACCACCAACAGCTGGGACCGTTGTGGCAACCACATCAGCAAGTGCTCCAGGCCATAGCACAGCACCACCTGCAGGGCAGCCCATAGACATGGACACTACACGGCCCCACACTTCATCAGCTGGCACCCAGACCACCCCAGCTGCAGCTATTGTCCCTGCCACTTTTGGTGAGATGCAGCGTAAATTGGACCGTGTCCTGCGAAAAATGAGTCGCCTGCAGCAGGATGTGCGACATATAAACCAGCGGGTGCGGTCCATTAAGCGGACCCTCAGGAGGGCCAACCTATACACATGATTTCCTCCCCTCCCTCCTCTTTCCTTATTCTTATACTTTGTGGGTTTAGGGGGCTTAGTGTTAGATTAGTATAGGCTGTTAGTTTAGTTAGTGGGTGGGGGGTCCTGATTATTTCTACTGTTTCTTTTTGAGTGTGTGTTGGGCAATGTTGGGGTTCTTGTGTGTTTAAAAAAAATTATATATATATATATATATATATAAAATATAAAGATTAAAAAAATCCCCAAAAATATATATTTGTTTAGTATAGGATAGTATGTGTTTAGGTTAGTATCTGTTCTCCTCCATGTGTCCCGTCTCGGGTTGATGTTTAGAACGTTTCGTTACATGTGATAAGTAAGTTTAGCTTAGGTTAGTTAGGGACAGTTGTGGGTAATGAGTAGTTAGGGTACATTAGGGTAGGTAAGGCTTTTCCCTGAGTTTTCTCTTCTGTTTTTACAGTTTAATAAATATGTAGTAAACCCTTTACAGTATGTGTGACATGCTTGTAGATCAGGGCCTTGGCATGAGTGTACATGATTTCTTTTGCATTACAATTTGTGTCCTATGCTACAAACAAATCCCAAATTAGCTGTAACATTGGCAGCTACCCCAAAGCAACCTTGCAAAGATTAGACCATTCATTGCAACCACCAATCACAGTTACTATGGATCCCAACGTGTTTTTTTCAATAAGTATGTTTTCAAAGTCACATACAGTGCTTACAGATTTGGTATTGGGGACACTGTGTTATGTCTGACTGCAGTCTGATGTTCAAGGAAACCCTTCTAAGGTGAGTGGTAGTAAGCACTCTTGTAGTATCGTGTTCATGACTCACATAGATCATTTGTTACACTGTTCAGCATGATTACTTATTTGGATGTAAACTCAGACACCTCCATTCATGCAGTTTGGTGACTGTTCGCTTAGATTTGTGGGCAATGTTATATGTGTTAGTTTTGCATGGAGGCAACATTTTTCAGGCACTATTTAATGGCTTCGATATCCCTTGAGGAAGCATTATTCTGTCCAACACAGCATTATGGTTTATAGTTTCGCTTTTCATCAGATATTACCCTCAGGAAGGGCAGAGTATGGTAGAATCCAGGCCACTGTGCATAGTTAGCAGACTACATTATTTCAGGACAGTTGTATTGACAAGCTATGTAACTTGACAGGAGGCAAAATTCAGTGGTGTACTGCACGGTTGATGTGTCACATTACACAGAGACAAAGTGGTTGTGGAAGTGCTATTTATTGAAAAGTGCTGTAGTGCTACATGTACATTGTCCATGATTGTGAGTCCATTATAGTGACACCTTCCATTGTGATCCTACACAAGTGCTAAAGGAAAATGCATTTGAAATGCTGGGGTGATGTGTCAGACAGTGCAGAGGGACAGGATTTGCCAATGAGTAAGTGAGAGACAATCACAAGGCAGGCTGACAAGATATACAGTGGTTTGCAGAACAGTCGTTGAGTACAGTTGTTGCAAGACTGGCATGTTACAAAGCGCAGGACCTTGGTAATAGGTGGCCATGTGGCAGGGGCTAGTGCTTCCGGGTACTTTTACGCGTGAAGGTGATCTGTTCCATGTCTTCCTCTTCTGATGTGTGTGTTGCCTCCTCTGTCCTAAGTGGTGGTGGTTGTGAAGAGGCAACACACACCTCAGTGTTTGAAGACGTGGAGTCAGACATCCCGGTAGCTGCTACCTGTGAGGGTCTTAAGGGCAGTAATGCTGCAAGGAGGATCTGCTGGTTCTTAAGAATATCAGCCACATCACGATGGTAGGTAGCCAGGTTGGCCCTGAGGGGTTCAATGTTGCATTCGTGCATGCGTTGACAGGATTGCTGTTGTAGGTGTTGGGTCAACTGTATTACGGCTGTGCTGATTTCCTTCAGTCTTTTTTCTACTTCCTGCAAGATAGTTGGTCGCCCTTGCATAGCTGCTGCCTGTTCTTCAGTTGACATCATGCACAAACGCACCCCCTTTAGGCTGGCTGCCATATTTTGCATTCCCACCCGCACCTCCTTGGCCAGCTCCCACTGTACTCCGACTACAGTTCTCTCAAAGCTGGTGCCTGTGTCATCTGAGTCGTCAGCTGTATTGGATCTGGCAGGTCTTTCAATTGGGGTGGGAGGTGGGTCCTCTTTGATGGCTGCTTGTTCTGTGCTCCTCCTTGTGATTGAAGGTGGGGTCTGGAGGGTTCCAAGGACATCTTGGAGGGTCTGGTAGCTGATGTTTGTCATCTCATCATCCATGTCATCAGGGTAGTCCTGGACAGGCATATCCGCAGGAGATCCATCGTCCTCTGCAATGCAATGAAATAGGGTACAATTAGTGTGTCTGTGTTGTGGCATTGGTGATGTGACATGCCTGCCTTGTGATGATTTTCACATTGTGATCTTGTTTCCTGTTCATTGCTCCAGTCTTTCAGATGGGCATTCTCCCAGGCCTATGCCCAACCTGCATGTCACATGTATTGTGGTAAGTTATTTGACTTGTCAGCATCATCTCCTCTAGGTGTTGGTTTTGGCCAAACAGTGATTTGCCACCTTCTTGTCCTACTCAACCCTCCGTCTACATCCATTCTCATGGTGAGACCTTTCACTGGCTGTAGGTGCTCTGATGGCACTAGCAGCACACTTAACAATCTGGACCTGCCCCATACATTGATCTTTCACATCCACTTATATGTAGTTGAAATTTAGCGTATACTATGCATAGCATTGTTATGGCATGTTATAGATGTCAGCATTGGTAATGTGTACAGATGATGTTGGGGAATGTGTGGTACATTGGATTGCCCTGATAGTCGTAGCAGTGTCCTATTTCCTCCTCTGACTGTGCAGGTGTATTTCAGTGACCAGTTACATGTGTCCTCCCCCTCAATGCTGTTGTCTGAGCAGTATGACATTTGGGATGTTGCATTGTGACCCAGGCACAGGATGGACCCTGACATATGCAGCATGGGTATGACCTTAGTGCTGTGTAGCTCCTAATGTTGATGACATTGGCTGATATTTGCGGCAACTATGGGCATTCACAATTGACAGGACTGGAACGTTTGTCTTGTTTCAGGGGATTGTTAAAGTTGTCATCCTCAACCCTCAAATTTAGGTGTGTATGATCCATGGGGACGTTACTGCCATTGGCTACTTGAGCTGCACACACAGCAGAGGTGGTAGGGGCAAATGTTGTCACTGTTACATTCCAGTTGTCGGTATGGCTAGAGGTTGTTAATTGGGCCCTAGTTAATGTAGGGGGTATAGTGGCGGACATGTGACAGGATGTCAGTTTGACGTTGTGCTCTTCCCTCCTGGCGTGGCTTTACCTTTGCTACATCGTTGGCATGGCAGCATACCCCCATGGAACTGTTGTTGGTGTTGTGTTATGGTGTGTCCCAGCTTTTCTCTGTACAGGCCATGCCCCCATGCCATACCCCTTAACCCATGCCACTCCATGTATATGATGACTTCCATGCATTTTGTAGTCGGTATCCCCCTCTGGTTGTAGTTGACATTAGTGCATTTAAATCCCCATGTGACTTACCCTGCATGTGCGTTGTCTCCTGGTAGTCTGCGTTGTCCTGTCCTTGAATCCCTGTGACGATCTCCTCAGGGATGACGGCTGCCACCATCTCCTCTATGTGGTCCAGGGCTTCCTGGTGTGCTGGACTCCCACCTCCAGTCTGCAGTGCTGCCTTCCTGTTCCTGGCCATCTTTTCCTTGGTCCTGCGCTTGCAGTCATGCCAGCATTTCTTGCACTCGATGACTGTTCTGCGTATTTCTGCCACACTGTTAATCTTGTCAACAATTTGTTGCCATATTGCCTCTCTCCTACTGATTGGCAACTTTGAGGTGACAAACAGTTGGGGCTGGTGTTCTGTCGCCTCTTTTACCAGGATTTCCTGCTCCTCTGCACTGAAGCGACACTTTCTTTTCATCTTCTCCCTGTCCTGGGTCTTGTGTGGGTCCTCCTGGCTGGTTCCTGGTCTGTTGTCATCTTCCTGGGGTCTGTACAGGCATCTGGAATCCATTTTGGCTCTCCTCTGCTGAAATGGCTGTGTTGCAGGGAATTTTTACGCTATTGCATCAAAAAACGCAGCATATCCGGTTTGCGGTGTCGTAAATCGGCTCACAGTAATTTCCGCCACGTTAACGTCCTTTTCCTTTACAAAGTGACGCTGCGGTGTGCGTAAAAAAAATGACTTACATCTGTGGTTTGCGCCGCCGTGCATCAAAGTATACATTTGACGCCCACATGGTGCAAAGAAATGGCGTCAGCCAGCAGTAGTATTTTTGACGCAAAACTGCATCGGCGCAGTTTTGCGTCAAAAAGTATAAATATGGCCCTTTGTGTCTAGGTTTAGAGGAGCGAGAGCGGCAGAGGTGATGTTGAATGAGATCATTTCAGGCGTACATTTTCTGTAGATCATAATCCACACTAAATGTGAGACATAAAAGAGCAGCTAATCATTGTAATTGCAATAAAATACAATTACAACTAATCATAATTGTGGTGTTGTGCCCCTTGCACTCTTGGACCTGAATGCAACTGCAGCACTAATAAGCACCGCAGCCCTGAGTAGCAGGTTACCTCCTCTGCCTCTTTCTTCCCTATGCATCATTCATCCCAATTTTGAATTAGGTTCTCTGTTCATTTCAGAAAAAAAGCTCCTAATTGTGTCTCCCTTTTCAGCAAATGTGCCCATGGGCCTAGTGCTGATAGGTAAACAAACCCATTTGAAATTAAAACAGCCATAATTGTGATGAAGTGGGCCCATCCAGACCTCCCACGGCACTAGTGCTGCTGCACCTGCTACACTAATGATGGCTACCGCCTTGCAAAGCACCCTGTCTTCTCTGCCCTTCATTAAAAGATGTGGGCTACCATCTTGCCACACCCTACTTTCTGCCATCTCTCTGAGAACAAGACTAATGAGACTTCTCTGCTTCAATTTTCCACTTCCTTCGGCCATTACTCTGCGGCCCAAAGCAACGCTGTCACAGAAAATGTGGATTGGGCCATAATGCAGGAAAAATAAAACAGCAGTGAACCCTCATTCCGCTGGGCCCTGCTGCCACTGCACTTGCAGCACCTGTGATACCTACAGCCCTGCATGCTTTGCTCACTCCACTGGGCCATCACTCCTGTGCCCAAAGCTTATTTTCTGCCTCTTTGTGTTTAGATTAAAAAAACACCAGTTGTAACCTATGCTCTAACACTGACAAGGAAAATAGCCCCCTTCTGCTTTATTATAGTAAGGCACCAATAAGTGGGATGCAATTGCTACTCACACTCATTGCTCAGTAGCTGCTGCACTGATGGTAGTGATGACACTTAAAAAAGAAGTATGGTCCCCTTGTTTCACTGTTTTGCCTTGGAGCATCTCTCCGGGGAAGCTGTCCATTTGTAAACAAAAAGCGATAAGCCCCCACACTGCATCCTCTCTTCAGCACCATCACTATGACTCTTTTAATGGATCTCTCTGCTTTCTCCTGAGCCATCACTGAGAGGTCTGGAGAATCATGGCTCAGTATCTGACTGCAACCATCCTCCCTGCCACCTTTTACACAAACAAGTTCCCCTGAATGGTTAATGCTGACCTTGAGGTACCACTGCCTGAAAGCGGAAAAATGGGGGTTGGGGGAAAGAAAGAGAGCTATAGAAGAAAAAAGCCTCCTGACTATGCTTTAGTTGATGGGGGTCCCTTAAAGCTTGATGTTGACGAAAATGTATTCTTTTTGGAGAGGACATTTATGGGTGTCGTACGTGGATTTCCGCAGTGCACTCGTTTACTAAGGACACATAAAAATGTTTGCACTAGGTAGTCTCATTACTTATTACACATACACCACTTTCATTTTTCAGTAGCCTTGCTTATATTGCAAACTAGTTTAAAATGATGACTTGCACATTCACAATGCGTGCTGTCAAAAGATGAGATCAGTGCGACTATAAATACACAAGCCACTAGTCTTCACTGTTCCAACCACAATTCAGGTCTCTATCCCTCTCTCATCACATTAGCCAACTGAAGTTTCATACCGTTAGAGTAAATTTCCCACCGACCAGTTTAATTTGCATTTATTTTTCACTATGCTATGCACACATTATTTTATATGCAGTTACTTGAATGTGGAAAAACTGCTTAACACAGTATTTTATTCTATTTAGCTATATCTTTGACCCTTCCCCTACACTCACTACCCCTATCCCATGGCACTCTTGATTAAAGATCCAGTACTTTTTTAATGAACTTTAAGGTCCGCATGTGGAGAGAGCCTGGAGGTACACCAAATAAACAAGATCGCGCTTCCTGGCCATCTTTAAGTACCAGTACTTGCAAAGGTATTTGCACTCCCATATGAGAAAGAATAAATCCCCAGAACCCCATGGGTCGTGCCCCACAATTTGAAGACGTCTACCTTACGTTAATACAAACTCCCGACAGTCAAAGTTCACATGTGTGTGTGTGTGGCTCGAGATCGGGTCCACATCAGGTTTCAATGCGGCAGATACCAGGCCTGTGGTGAGTGCCCTACTCCCTTTGCTTTCTCAGAAATAATGTGAAAGCAACCAGCATAATTAAAAAAACACACTTTAAAGCAAAAATACTCATATGTGGTGACTGGAAAAATTATGACCCACTGTGCTTCTGGCCTGACGATCTCGGACCACCTACTCAATTATCCAAGGAAGTTTAAAACCTAAAAATCACCATGGACTCCAAGTTAGCAATGAATGCCCAAGTGGACAAATTAGCACGAACAAGCTTCATCACCTTGAAGACTCTACAACACATCTTCCCCCACCTCGGATTTCCACACAGGGTGCAGGCTACAATCTTGCTTGTACTATCCAAACTGGATTACGCCAATTGCCTCTACCATGGATCATCCCTATCTATTGTGAAAAAACTACAACGTATTCAGAACTCCGCAGCCAGGCTACTATTACATGTAAAGCCATAGCCCACATCTCCCCTGCCTTGAGAGCACTACACTGGTTACCCATTGCCAGACGATGCACCTTCAAGCTGCTTTGTATCACCCACAAAGCTGTACATGGAACAGGACCGCTTATTATCAGAAACAAAATAAACAAATACATTCAACAAAGAAACCTCTGCTCAAGATTGACACCCAGCCTTAGAACACCACCATACAAGAAAAAGACTATAGGTGGTACATCCTTCTCCATTCAAGCAGCCAAACTATGGAATTCATTGCCCCCAACTATAAGATCCACAGATAACTATCTTGTCTTCAGAAGACTACTCAAGAGTTGGCTCTTTCCTTCATAACCACCATACTCAAACAGCTATGGACTGCATATGCCTGTGTTGATAAATATTTTTTATCTGATTATGTGTATATTCTAGATATATATAGTTCTTTAGAAAATATGTATCGCTACTATGTCATAACAATAAATTACACACATAGACCCTCATTACAACATTGGCAGTAAATACCGCTTACCGCCGTGCTGACGGCCGCCAACATACCGTGACCGCGGCGGTATACCGCTACAGGTATTATGACCCACACAGGGAAATCCGCCACTCTACAGGCACCCACACAAGACCACCAGTTCAAAGGTCAGTGATAAACTGGCGGCACCAAAATCCACACCATTACGCCAACAGAAATACGCCCACAGCATCATGACTCACGAATCACCATGGCGGTCATTCAATCGTGGTAAACCATTCGCGGTACACACCGCTGCGGTCAAAATACACACACACTAACAAAACTACACCACATTGGACAATTCAAACTACACACACCTGACACACATACTCACACCACACCCACACACCCAATCCAATCTAAAACACACACCAAAATATCCACAACCCCTTACAATGAAAAAAAATATTGACAACTGAGAGAGAGAGACAAGCCAGGAGCACCCACTGAATCTGAACCACGTAACACCATCACCCATACACCATCCACGCACCTCACAGCACACACCCCAACACATCACCCCACACACCCTCACACATACCACTCACACTACACCCATGGCACCACAAAGACACCCCAGGTTCTCAGAGGAGGAGCTAAGGGTCATGGTGGAGGAAATCATCTGGGTAGAGCCACAGCTATTCGGATCACAGGTGCAGCAGACGTCCATTGCTAAGAAGATGGAGCTATGGCGGAGAGTCGTGGACAGGGTCAGCACAGTGGGACAGCACCCCAGAACAAGGGATGACATCAGGAAGAGGTGGAATGACCTACGGGGGAAGGTGCGTTCCGTGGTCTCAAGACACCAGATTGCAGTACAGAGGAATGGCGGTGGACCCCCACCTCCTCCCCCTCAACTAACAACATGGGAGGAGCAAGTCTTGGCGATCATGCATCCTGAGGGCCTCGCAGGAGTAGCAGGAGGACTGGATTCTGGTATGTCAAATCTTTACTACTCCCCCCCCACCTGCATGCCATCACAAACTCCTACCCCTACCCTCACCCCATCATTCCACCACCTCACATATACCATACCATCACAACCGACCCATCCCAATACCAAGCCATGCATGCAACACCAATGCATGGACCCCCCATCACAGACCTGCATGGACACCCATCCCCACAGCATGCACACTAGTGACAATCACTTAGCCAAACCAAGCACAACTCACACAAGCCAAAGCTGCCTTGCTAATAACAACCATAGAGGGAAACATATCCATGCGCAAGATGGCACACACAGATACAATAACATTGCATTTACATCCCTTACAGGACCCCCACTCAATGTCACTGGAGAGGAGGTTCCAGCCACATCCAGTCCCCCCCTGAAGAGGCCCACAGAGATGACAGCAGCTTTGCACGCCTGGATCACGATGACCAACCTGGCCCATCAGGAACCTCGGGACAGTCGATGACCCAGCCACAGCCCCAAACCACCACAGAGCCCCCCCCTCTCAGGAAACACCACCACAGCACCCACCCAGCGGGCCCATACCTCTGTCCCTGGGACATGTCAATCAGCAGTGTGTCCACCAGTACAGGGACCCCAGGCAAGCCCACAAACACAGGATGATCAGGGACCTGGGTTCAGTGGCAGTGGGCACACGGTTCATGGGACAGAGGCACAGGACAACAGGGAAGCTAGGAGGACTGCTGTGTGACAGGGGGAGGACAGGCCCAGGGAACCGACTCTCCAGGAGGCACTCACCACCACCCTGGGAGCATACCTCCATTCCCAGGAGACCATGGGCCAGATACTGTACAAGTTGCAGGAGACCCAGCGGCTGCAGGAGGGACAGTACCTGGGGATCAGGAAGGACCTGAAAGACATCCACACCACCCTGGTCACCATTGCAGAGGTGCTGGCAGACATGGCCAACACCATGAGGGAGGCAGTAGCACACCAACGGGCCCCTGACACTAGCCACACTGGTGAACAGCCCGCCACCTCCGCTAGTGGACATGAGGCCACGCACACAGGACCAACAGGCCACCAGCACCTCAGCCCCTGCAGAAGGAGAACCACCTTGCAAACGGTCCCTGCGATCCAGGCAGAAGCCAGAGAACATTGCCAAGACCCCTGCCAGGAAATAAGACTCTCCTGATTGTCACCCTTGTGTCCCACCCTGTCACCCTGTCCACCTTGAACTGCCATTGCTCCCCTTCCTATGCCCCCATGGACAATGCACCTGTGATACAAATAGACTGGAAATAAGTCTCTCCTGATTGTCACCCTTGTGTCCCACCCTGTCACCCTGTCCACCTTGAACTGCCATTGCTCCCCTTCCTGTGCCCCCTTGGACAATGCACCTGTGATACAAATAGACTGGACCCTACCCTGGACTTTCCTCCATCAGCAACCCAGCCCATTGCAATACCCCGTCCACTTATTAGCACCTAAATAAACACCCTTTGAACAAATTCAAGTATGGAGTCTGTGGATTATATGACAAATGTATTAGTTTCACAAACTGTAAACATTGCATTTCTAATCTACTGTAATATTAACATAGGTATAACTTGTAGTGGGCAGCAATAAACACACCAGGAGCCAGAGTGGGGCACAGAGATCTGAAAATAGAGATGCCAAAGGGTACAGTTAGTGGCCATAGAAACACGGAAATCAGGCTGCCATGTTCAATGTCAAACACAGTACTGCAATGGAAGGTGAAGTTACAGTGTCTTACCTGTGTGACACTGGAAGTACTGTTGAATGAGTGTACTTCTGTTGTCCACATCTTCTTCCTCTGCTTCCTCTTTGTCACTGTCCACAGGCTCCACCGTTGCCACATGACCATCTCCAGGCTCCTCCTCCTGCAGAAAAGGCACCTGGCGTCTCAAGGCCAGGTTGTCCAAACGCCACGATGATCTGGCACACGTTCTTTGGTGAGTAGTACAGGGATCCACCTGTCAGATGGAGGCACCGGCATCTGTCCTTCAGGGGGCCAATGGTTCTCTCAATGATCCTCCTTGTTCGCCCATGTGCCTCATTGTAACGTTCCTCTGCCCTTGTCCTGGCATTCCTCACTGGGGTCAGTAGCCATGAGAGGTTGGGGTAACCAAAGTCACCTGTAAATATCGAGGGATACTTGTTAAACACACTCACCCTTAGGGCCAAACCTACACCCATATACATACATCAACTGGGTGGGGACCATGGGCTCACCTATTAGCAACACCCGGTGCCTCTGGAGTTCAGACATCACATATGGAATGCTGCTATTCCTCAAGATAAAAGCATCATGCACAGAGCCAGGATACTTGGTATTGACATGGGATATGTACTGGTCCGCCAAACACACCATCTGCACATTCAGAGAGTGAAAGCTTTTTCTATTCCTGAACACTTGTTCATTTCTCCAGGGGGGGACACATGCAATATGTGTACCATCAATGGCACCAATGATGTTAGGGATATGTCCCAGGGCATAAAAGTCAGCATTCACTGTGGCCAAATCCTCCACCTGGGGGAATACGATGTAGCTGCGCATATGTTTCAGCAGGGCAGACAACACTCTGGTCAGCATGTTTGAGAACATTGGCTGAGACATCCCTGATGCCATGGCCATTTTCGCTTGAAAGGAACCACTTGCCAGGAAATGGGGCACTGACAGGACCTGCACTAGAGGGGGGGGTGTCTGTGGGCTGGCGGATAGCTGAAATCAGGTCTGGCTCCAATTGGGCACACAGTTCTTGGATTGTGGCCCTATCAAGTCTGTAGGTCAGGATAATGTACCTGTCCTCCATTGTCTCCAGGTCCACCAGGGATCTGTACATGGGGGGGATGTCTCCATCTCCTATTCATCCTCAGCGGTTGAACTCTAGGGTGAAAAACGTTGAGCAGAGGGTCATATTCACACATATGTTAAAATAAATATGCATTTCTTCCTTTACAGAAACAGCATGTGAACTTGAGAGTCAGTTGATGTGCCAATGTCTGCTGTGACGCAGTTAGGTGTCATGGCTTGTGCCCCCCTGAAATGGCAGCTGCCTGACCTGTGAGGAGAGACAAGTGGAAATGAGGTAATTCCGCTGGCGTTGTGCGCCGTTGCCGTCGGCGGCCGATGACCACCGTGCAACTTCGCATTGGTTATTATTGGGCCCTATGGGTTCCAGGAGCCAATGGCGATGTACGCCGGCAGTGACTGCACGCACCACCGCAGATGTGATCGCCATTTTCTATCTGTTCACTCACTTGCTACCTGACCTTCAACAGGAGAGAACCTACACTGCAAGTGCTGCTGTGACCTGTGTCTAGAAGCGTCAATGGCTCGAGTGTCTGGGGAAAGGGCCCACGCCTTCACATTGGAGGAGTTGGAGAGACTGGGGGATGGGGTCCTACCCCAGTACACTTTACTCTATGGTCCTTGTTGGACTTTTTGCCTTACACAGGGTCATCCCCAGTCTTTTTGCCTCCTTCCTCCTGGTTTTTCTGACCTCTCGCTGTTGTCTCTAGGACTCTGAGCACTTTATCTCTGCTGACCAGTGCTAAAGTGCAGGTGCTCTCCCATCTAAAGTTGGTATGATTGGCTTATACCTAATTGGCATATTTAATTTACCTATAAGTCCCTTGTACAGTGGTATCTCTATACCCAGGGCCTGTAAATTAAATACTACTAGTGGGCCTGCAGCGCTGCTTGCGCCACCCACTGAAGTAGACTTTCAAACCTGTCTCAGGCCTGCTAGCGCAGGGCCTGTGTGCGCAGTTTTCTGCCACAGGGACCTGGCATCTAAATTTACTTGCCAGGCCCAGAACTCCCCTTTTACTACATGTAAGTCACCCCTAAGGTACGCCGTAGCTAGCCCTATGAGCAGGGTGCCATGTATGTAGAAAGGCAGGACATGTGCCATATTGCCTGGCCTGTCCTAGTAGTGATAAACAGCCTAACTTGGTGTCTCACTGCTGTGAGTGCTGCCTTCTCATAAGATTGCATCAGAAATGCCCTGCCTTATGTGTAAGGGGTATTGTCTGATTTATGAGGGGTAGCTTAGGCGTGTTTGGTATGGTTGTGATGGTGATAATAAATGCTGCTTACTCGTGTGGGTATATTTTTTATTACTATCACAGAAATGCCACTTCTAGAAAGTGCGCATTTATCTGTGCTTATGACTGGTGTTTTGCAGCTTGACTCCAATCCACGTCTGGGCAGAGTGACAGTTGGGGCTTTGTGCATACTTTTCAGACAGCCTGTACACAGGGAGGGTGGAGGTGTCACAGAGGTGCATCTGCATACTGAATAGTCTTCCTGGGCTGAAAGAAGGGAGAGGCGGGGCACACCTGCATTTGTAAAGACTGTGCCCTGGCCTCACACAATAGGGTCATTAACCCCCCACTGATGTTTGAAGCCTGTGCTGAAAGGAGAGAGGGGGCACTCCCAGAACCAGTTGTAACTGGCTGGAACCTCCTCTCCCTACCATTGTAAAACACTGTAAGAACTGACTATAAGTACAGGGGAATTTTCCCCACAATTTGGAGACTCTTGGAATCATCTTGGAACTGGACACCAAAGGCTGAAAGGACTCACCAGGAACCGCCATGGACTGCTGCTGCTGTGCTGATCTGTGACCTGCCTGGTCACTGTAAAGGACTTGCCACTTGCTGCCTTTCCCTTGTGCTGGCCTGTAGCTGGGCCCTCCACCTGAGGACCTTGTCTTAAGAATCTGCTCCCCAGGGGCAGGGTGCTGTGGCCCCTGACCCCTGCATCCATTTCTTCACGAGGGGTGCTTCTCCGTGGTTGCGGCTGCCATAGCTCTGATTGCAGCGCGCTTATGGAGCCTTGGGAGCTCGTAGGCTCCTTGCTGCATTGTGCCCCTTTAAATAAGATCACCGCAGCAGCCCGGGAAGCTGGAAGAACACTCGCGCACCGCATCGGGTGCAGGCGAGTGTCTGCTCGGGCCCCAGGAGGGGTCTGATCTTCTTGTGGCTTCATGGCAGGACCAGGGGAAGGCGCGGGGAGTGCCCCCTTCCCCCTGGCCTCTGCGTTAGGAGCAGGACGCTCCTTTTCTGCTGTTAGGTAAAACGAGCATTATTGTGCCCCCCCCAGCTTGGTGGAAGGGCCAGTGGAGGCCCGGGGGGGCCCCCAGAGATCACGGGTCCCGGGAGGGGCCTGTCATTAAACCGGAGGGGGTGCGTGGTGCCCCCCTCCTGCCCTAAGTTGTTTTTGCTGGCTTTGGCCCCCCTCGTGAGGGCCGGTTGAGGCCCTGGGGGGCCCCAGTAATCACGGTCCCTGGAGGGGCCTGTTTATAAAAGAGAGGAGGTGCATGTCGCCCTCCTCTGACCCCAGAGTATAAGGGAGGCCCCCGTTTTGCGCATAGGAGCGCCGGGGGCCCCATTGTTCGCCTTCTAGGCACTGGAGGTGCCTTCATCCAACCAGGTACTGTTTAAAAGACCAATATAGTTGCAATCCAAAGTTCTTTCTACAGACTTTTGTTTGATTCATATATTGCCTACCTGCGTTTGATGTTTTTACATATGTGTATGCAAATGTTCCTTTTATGGACCTGCTTGCTAATATGTTTCTCTAACTTGCCATATGTTTTCTAATGTTCCTACTATGGGCATTTTATGATATTCTTATGACAAGTGCTGTGATGTAATAACGTGTTTTCCTGACTACTGCTTATGTTGCAGAATACTGAGTAACCTGTGTGTTATGTGCGACTACTGCTAATTTGCAGAGTAACTAATGTGTAACGTTCTGACAACTGCTAAGGTAGCAGGATAGTACTGATATGTGATTTTTGGTCTGATAATTGTGTTGTGTACAATACAGTATATTTTCATATAATCTGGTGTTGTGTTTCCTTTGTGGTGGGGATATTGTGTCACATGTGTTGTGTGTGTTGTGCAAACGCTTTACACATTGCCTCCGGGTTAAGCCTGACTGCTCGTGGCAAGCTACCAAGGGGGTGAGCAGGGGTTATCTTGGACATGTAACTCCCTTGCCCTGACTAGAGTGGGTAAGTTCTGCCTGGCTGAGGTGAATACCCTAGCCAACCAGAAACCCTATTTCTAACAGTCCTCCAGACAAACAGGTGAGTACACTGTGAGCATGATGCATGGGCCATGAATGTATGGATTGCTGTGTGTGTAAGCCTCGTGTGGGGGGGGTGTCCGAGGGGTCCTGGGCAGAGTGCTGCATGTATGGTGGTCAATGTCTGTGCGTAAGGGGATGGGAGGTATATGGTGGGCCATGAGTGTAACAGGCCGGACGGTATGACTCATACCTTTTTCTATGCATTTTTTTCTGCAGGTCAGCGCCCGTCAGAAAAAGGGTATTTGGTGTGCCATCGCCAAGGAGGTGCGGACCTTGGGGGTCTTTGACAGGCGGAGCACCGACTGCCGCAAACTGTGGGAGGACCTGTCCCGTTGGGCAAGGAAGACAGCGGAGGCCCAGCTGGGGCTGGCCTCCCAATGAGGAAGGGGTGCCCGTCATACTGTGACCCCCCTGATGTTCCGCATCCTGGCGGTGGCCTATCCAGAGTTGGATGTGCGCTTGAAGGCATCACAGCAGCCACAAGGGGCTGAGTACAGATTCAGAATCATGACTTTGCGCTTGTTAAGGTTTTACCTGGGTGGAGGATGTGGGCTGTGGGTCCCCCTAGGCCAGGGCGAACATGGCAGGGTAGGTCCCTTGTTGGGCAGGCTCTGAAGCACTCCAACCCCAAAAGTGTTAGTGGGCATTCACTACTGGGCAGGGTCCTGTGGATTTTAGGTGTGCAGCTAATGGCGTTAGGCATTGTACCCCATGGGCTGGTGACTAGCATTGTAACTGGTAGTGCATGGCCTAGTGCATAGGGCTGATCTCTGTGTGTTGTGTACGCCAACGGTAGTGTTGTTGCTGGCATTGACTAAGTGTATCCTCTGTCTCCCCCCCTTCTAGTTTTGTCACCCTGTCCTTGTGTGCATTAGCATCATCTGGCGGAGGAGCAGAGGCACTGGCGATGGAGGGAGCTGCATCTCACATGGGCCTGGAGGCCGAATCCAGCGACGGTGAGGGCACCAGTGGGACGGAGGGCGAGGGGAGCACCACGACAGAGACTGGAGGGGACACTACCGACAGCGACTCCTCCTCTGATGGAAGCTCCCTGACAGTGGGGGACACCTCTGTGCCAACCTCACAACAGGTACAGCTACCACTCCCAGTACCAGCACCGCCCTCCCAGCAGCCCCTCAGTGTGTTTCCCGTGCCCACTCACCCAGGAGGGTGGGCATCTCCTTCGCCCCAGGCTCCTCAGGCCCTGCCCCAGTCAGCCCTGCTGCCCTCAGTGAGGAGGCTATTGACCTCCTGAGATCCCTCACTGTTGGGCAGTCAACTATGCTGAATGCCATCCAGGGTGTAGCAGGGCATTTGCAACAAACAAATGCCTACCTGGAGGGCATTCACTCTGGCGTGGCGGCCCAACAGAGAGCATTCCAGGCTCTGGCCTCCGCACTGATGGCAGCCATTATCCCTGTCTCCAGCCTCTCCCCTCCAACTTCCTCTACCCAGTTCCAATCCCCTCAGCCCCAGCCTATCCCAAGCACACCTTCAGACCAGCAATCACCCAAATGAACACACAGAAGTGGCTCAGGCAAACACAAGCACCACACTTCTTCTCACAGGCACTCACACAAGCACCATCCCAATGCAGCACACCACACCAACATCCACTGCCTCCACTGTGTCAACCTCCTTCTCCTCGTCCACCCCACCTCCCAGTAGCGTCTCCACTCACACCTGCATGCACTACATCCTCATCCACTACCTCCATCACCAGCAAGCCCATCACTACACGCCCCTCACTGGCAGTCACCACCCCCACATCTATGCACACGTCCCCTGTGTCCTCTCCCACTGTGTGTGTGATCCCTCCTCCCAAAGTACACAAACGCAAGCACACACCCACCCAACAGCCATCCACCTCACAACAGCATCCAGCCCATGCACCCAAACACAGCAGACCGACACCTCCTACAACCACTCCCTCCTCCTTCACTCCCAAACCTTCACCCTCTTCCCACCCCAGTGTCCCTGAGAAGCTTTTCCTCGCCACCACTGACCTATTCCCTACCCCTCCTCCCCGTCCTTCACCTCTGGCCGGGGTGGCCAAAACCCAGCCCAGCACCTCAGCCACCCATTCCACCCCCACAGTGGTATCTGCAGCTGTGAGAGGCTCCAAGGATGCACCCATCAGCCCAGCCAGTGTGCCACCAACACCTGCCAAGGCCAAGAAAGGTCCACCACCTGGCAAGAGCAGGAAGGGGACAGCATCCAGCAAGAGGAAGGAGGCACAACAAGCCAGCAAGGCCAAGTCAAAGACTCCAGCTGGCAGAAGCAAGGAGGCACCACCATCTGCCAAGGCACTCCAGCCGTCTGAGGCTGCAGGGGAAGGCCTGGAGGCTACCACCACAACTGCCAGCACTGCCACCTGCCCCGCAGCCAGCACTGCCACCTACGCTGTGGCCAGCACCGCCACCTGCCCCGCTGCAAGCACCACCACTGCCAGCAGCAGCAGCCCCAGTGGGCAGCCGTCCGAGGCTGCAGGTGAAGGCCTGGAGGCTACCACCACAACTGCCAGCACCGCCACCTGCACCGCGGCCAGCACCACCACCTGCACCGCGGCCAGCACTGCCACCTGCCCCGCCGCAAGCTTCACCACTGCCAGCAGCAGCAGCCCCAGTGGGCATCTGTCCGAGGCTGCAGGTGAAGGCCTGGGGGCTACCACTACAACTGCCAGCACCGCCACCTGCAGCGCTACTGGCATACACTGAGCAGCCGTCACCGCCGGAGAGCAGTGTGTAGCGGTGACTACATGGGCTGCAGTGCATCCTGGCCCCTGAAAAAGCTATCGTTGTGACACCCAAGTGAGAGACTGTGACCTTGCACTCCACTACATCTGCATCACAGGGCGCAATGCCCCCTCCAATACCAGTGGAAGAAGGCATCCACTCAGCCCCTCCTTGCCAGGATGAAGCACACTGGGCACAAGGCCCCCTCCAGAACCAGTGGAGATGCCATCCACTTGAGAGACTGTGGTCTTGCACTCCCTAGGACCAACCAGTGGGCAAACCACCCACTTGAGAGACTGTGGCTTTGCACTCCCCAGGACCAAGCAGTGGGCAAACCACCCACTTGAGAGACTGTGGCTTTGCACTCCCCAGGGACAAGCAGTGGGCAAACCACCCACTTGAGAGACTGTGGCTTTGCACTCCCCAGGACCAAGCAGTGGGCAAACCACCCACTTGAGAGACTGTGGCTTTACACTCCCCAGGACCAAGCAGTGGGCAAACCACCCACTTGAGAGATTGTGGCTTTGGACTCCCCAGGACCAAGCAGTGGGCACGGCGCCCCTTCCTGGAGCAGTGGTGTTGTACCATCTTCGGCTGAGGTGCACCCCCCATTCCCTGTCCCCCTGAGGTGCCTGTGTGTTTTCCACCTGATGCCCCTGCAGTGTTCTCTCCGTATTGAGGCAAGAGTCAAGTGTGGCCTTGGCCTAAGTGTTTTGTTCCAGTGGGCCACGGACAATTTGTGAGTGGGCATTGTCCCGCCTTTTGTATATATTGTATATATTGTACATACTGTTTTTCTTTATGAACGTATTTCTAAGTATTACTAATATTACACTCATTTTACTCCACTCCTTTTGTCCTTGCATTATTCCAGAGGGTTACGGGGTGTATATGTAATGTTGTTGCATGTGTTTGTGTGTATAGTGTTGGGAGAGGGTGGGGGTGGAGGTGTTGCGTGTTGCATGTGTGTGTCACTCTTTTTTTCCTCCCCCCTCCCTTGTGTGCTAGGTGCAGTACTCACCGTGGTTGTCGTCGCCGGCGTTCATGCTCCTGGTGTATGAGAAGATACACCAGTATGGGGAATGCCTGCAGCTCGGGCTCCATGGCGTCGTGGTTCTTCCTTGAGTGTCGAGAGGTGGGCCGTTTCCCTTCTGTGTTCTGTTTCCGCCATGCTTTTGATGGCGTTGGTACCGCCCCGGAAAAGCTGGCGGATGGGCGGGATGTAATGCAGTGGGTGGTACATTGTCTTCCGCCTGGCTCTTGGCGGTTGCCGCCGTGGTGTTTGTTGCTACCGCCGTGGCTGTCGGAGTGTTAAAGTGGCTGTATGTGTTGGTGGTTTCCGCCGTGGTCATGATTCAATTTTTTTTACCGCCGGCCTGTTGGCGGTGTTATCGCTGCTTTATCATTGGCCACCAGGGTTGTAATGAGGGCCATAGTCTTTAAACCTGTTTAACTAATGTATATTTACCCACAGTTAAAAGTTGTATATGTATGTACAAATATATATGTGTATATGTGTATGTATGCATATGTGTATATACGTGTTTGTGTGTATATATATATATATATATATATATATATATACATATATATATATATATATGTATATATATATATATATATATATATATATATATATACATATGTGCGTTTGTATGTTATTCTATGCATAACATGTTAATACGTCATTGCATAGCTCCTAGATAAATTGTTATATTAGATACTTATGTATCCCTGTTCTCATTTTCTATCACTGATCAAATGTTTATTATCATAGGTTTTCGGCTATTCAAAAATTTTGTAAAGATAAATAAATGTTAGAAAAGTACACTTATTAATTAACTTCAAATATCACAAATCTTGAAAGTCTGTGTTTATTTAATACTACTTTTCTTCTCATATTATACCCATTATTGTATTCCTTGGACATATAGGGGGTCATTACAACATTGGTGGTAAATGCCGCTTACCGCCGTGCAGAAGACCGCCAACACACCGCCGCGGTCGCGGAATTCCACCATGGTCATTATGACCCAAAGCCCGGAATCCGCCAAAATCTAGACACCCACACAAGTCCGCCACACCAAAGGTCAGTGATAAACTGGCGATAATAAAACCGACACCGTCACGCCAACAGGAATACGCCCACACTATCACGACCCACTCGGCGGTCTTTCAACCGCGGTATTCCATTGGCGGTACACACCGCCGCGCTCAAAATACACACACTCTTACAAAACACCACCACATTGGACAAATCGAAATACACACACCTGATACACATACCCACACCACTCCCACACACTCAATACAATATAATACACACACCCACATCACCCCCAAACCCCTACGACCACAATTGCGACTGAAGGCCAGAGAGAGACACCACCATCTACAAACTAGCATCCACAGGCACTCAACACCATCACTCACATAACATCCACGCACCTCACACAACACACCTCTAAATATCACCACATACATCACAACACACCCCACCCCACACATCACCCACACCACCCCATGGCACCGCAAAGACACCCCAGGTTCTATGAGGAGGAGCTCAGGGTCATGGTGGAGGAAATCATCCGGGTAGAGCCAAAGCTATTCGGATCACAGATGCAGCACACCTCCATAGCTAGGAAGATGGAGCTATGGCGCAGAATCGTGGACAGGGTCAACACAGTGGGACAGCACCCAAGAACACGGGATGGCATCAGGAAGTGGTGGAACAACCTACGGGGGAAGGTGCGTTCCGTGGTCTCAAGACACCATATCGCGGTTCAGAGGACTGGCGGCAGACCCCCACCTCCTCCCCCACAACTAACAACATGGGAGGAGCAAGTCTTGGCTATACTGAATCCTGAGGGCCTTGCAGGAGTAGCTGGAGGAATGGACTTTGGTAAGTCAAATCTTTACTACTTCATCCCCCACCCAACCTGCATGCCATCACATACCCCCACCCTCGCCCTCAGCCCCATCACTCCAACTCCTCACACATGTCCCAATATCACAAACCACACATCCCAAACCCAAGCCCTGCAGGCAACACCAAAGCATGGACACCCATCACCAAAGCATGGCCACTGCACATACCCATACAATACCCTAAACCATCATCACACAAGGTCCTACACAGAAATGCAAGCACTGGGGTACACGGTCACCCACCCATTGCACACCATGGCAAACACAGATGCAATAATCATGCTTTTACACCCCTGCAGGACCCCTACCCAACGTCACCGGACAGGAGGGTCCAGATATGCCCACTCCACCCACAGAAGAGGCCTACAGCTATGACAGCAGCTCTGTCCAACTGGATCTAGATGACCAGCCCGGCCCATCTGGGACCTCGAGGCAGTCGGTTCCCCTCACAGTGGCACAAGCCACCACAGAGCTTCCCCCCTCTGGAAACACCAGCACAGCACCCACCCAGCGGGCCCATACCTCTGTCCCCAGGACACATCAAGCAGAGTGTGTCCACCACTACAGGGAACCCAGGCTAACCCACCACTCCAACAACAACAGGGACCGGGGGGCAGTGGCAGTGGGCACACGTTTCAGGGGACAGAGGCCCAGGAACACAGGGGAACTGGGAGGGCTGCTGTGCGACAGGGGGAGGACAGGCCCAGGGAACCCACTCTCCATCAGGCCCTCTCCAACATCATGGGAGCCTACCACCATTCCCAGGAGACGATGGCAATGGTACTGGCCAAGTTTCAGGAGACCCAGCGGCTGCAGGAGGAACAGTATTTGGGCTTCAGGGAGGAACTCAAATCCATCAATTCCACCCTGGGCACCATTGTAGGGGTGCTGAAGGAACTCATGAACACCAGGAAGGACCTTGTGGCACAACAAGGGGCCCCTGACACTAGCCTGGACGATGAACTTCCCACCACCTCCGCCGGCGCTAGTGGACAGGAGGCACCGCCACAGGACCACCACACCAGCACCCCATCCCCTGCAGAGGGAGAACCACCCCGCAAACGGTCCCTGAGATCCAGGACAAAGACAGAGAACGATGCCAAGACCCCCGCCAAGAAATGAGACCACCCTGATTGTCATCCTTTTGTCCCACCTTGTCACCCTGTCCATCCTTAAACTTCCCCAGCTCCACTTCTTATGCCCCTTTGGACAATGCACCTGTGAGACTAATAGACTGGACTCTGCCATGGACATTCCTCCACCATCACCCCTCACCATTTTACAACCCCCTCCAATATTGAGCACTTAAATAAACACCCTTGAAGCACAAAACAATCAGGAGTCTGTCTGTGATTTCGAAATAGTGTATTAGCAATTACAGTGGCAAAATGCTCTTTCAAATGTAATGTCAACATACCTATGTCACACAGCTCTAGTCCATGAGGAAACAAAGCAGATGTCACACAGTGGGACCCACATCTGTGAAATCGTAAGGGAAAGTGACAACTCAGTGACCATACACTGGGTGAAAATGACAGACAGTAGAGAGGTAGTAGATTAAAATCCGATGTAGCAGGCATTGTTGTCTTCTTACCTGTGTCTCACTGGAAGTATTGCAGGATCACTGTGTTCCTGTTGTCGATGTCCTCTTCTTCTGCTTCCTCGCCTTCACTGTCCACAGGGTCCACAGCTGCCACAAGACCTCCATCTGGACCATCCTCCTGCAGAAAAGGCACCTGTCGTCGCAAAGCCAAGTTGTGAAGCATACAGCAGGCCACGATGATCTGGCATACCTTCTTTGGTGAGTAGAATAGGAAACCACCTGTCATATGGAGGCACCGGAACCTGGCCTTCAGGAGGCCGAAGGTCTGCTCTATAATCCTCCTAGTTCACCCATGTGCCTCATTGTAGCGTTCCTCTGCCCTTGTCCTGAGATTCCTCACTGGGGTCAGTAGCCATGACAGGTTAAGGTAACCAGAGTCACCTGCAAATGGCGAGGGACAACTGTTAGACACACTAATTCATAGGGACATCCACAGACCCAGACAACTATTCCCACTGTGTTGGGTCCATGTCCTCACCTAATAGCCACACCCGGTGCCTCTGGAGTTGCCCCATCACATAAGGGATGCTGCTATTCCACAGGATGTAAGCGCCATGCACTGAGCCAGGGAATTTAGCATTAACATGGGAGATGTACTGGTCTGCCAAACACACCATCTGCACATTCATGGAATGGTAACTCATGGCACCTATGATGTTGGGGATATGTCCCAGGGCATAGAAATCACCTTTCACTGTAGGCAAATCCTCCACCTGAGGGAAAACGATGTAGCTCCGCATGTGTTTCAGCAGGGCAGACAACACTCTGGACAACACGTTGGAAAACATAGGCTGGGACATCCCTGAGGCTATGGCCACTGTTGTTTGAAAAGACCCACTTGCTAGGAAATGGAGTACTGACAGCACCTGCACTTGAGGGGGGATTCCTGTTGGATGGTGGATAGCTGACATCAGGTCTGGCTCCAACTGGGCACACAGTTCCTGGATTGTGGCATGATCAAGCCTGTAGGTGATGATCACATGTCGCTCCTCCATTGTCGACAGGTCCACCAGCGGTCTGTACACCGGAGGATGCCGCCATCTCCTCACATGCCCCAGCGGACGTTGCCTATGGAGGAGAACAGCGAGCAGATAGTCAACCAACTCTGAGGTACGTAAACACAGCTTACTCTGAAAATATTAGCAAAATGAAATTTGCCTGTATGAGTGTTTAGGCAAGGTCTAGATATGTGTTACGCAGTCCAAATTAATGCCATGTGGGCCCATGAAATGGCGGCTGCCTGACCTGTAAAGTGGGACAGGGGGATATGAGGTAACTGCGCTGGCGTTGTACACCGTCGCGGTAGGCGGTCGAAGACCGCAGCGCAATCCTGCATTGGTTAACATTGGACCCTATGGGTCCCAGGAGCCAATGACGATGTACACCGGCGTTGACGGTACGCACCGCCGCAGACGTGACCGCCATTTTCTGTCTGTTCAATCACTTGATACCTGATCTTCGACAGGAGAGGACCTACACTGCAAGTGCTGCTGTGACCTCAGTCTGGAATAGACAATGGCTCGTGTGTCTGGGGAAAGGGCCCCTGCCTTCCGCACGGAGGAGTTGGAGAAACTCGTAGATGGGGTCCTCCCCCAGTACACGCTACTCTACGGTCCTCCAGACAAACAGGTAAGTACACTGTGAGCATGCTGTATGGGCAATGCCTCTGTGCAGTGGGGTGGATGAAAGATAGGGGAGGTGAGAATGAGGTATGCATGAAACGACGGTGAGTGCATGTGCGTCATGGCAAGGGTGGGGATGGGGGCCAATGACTGTGAGGGTGCAGATGGTAATTACTTCTCTTTTTCCCCCGTACAATTCCTGTAGGTCAGCGCCCACCAGAAGAAGGACATTTGGCGTGCCATCGTCAAGGAAGTCCGGACCCTGGGGGTCTACCACAGACAGAGCACCCACTGCCGGAAAAGATGGGAGGACATTCGCTGCTGGAGCAAGAAGAAGGCGAAGGCCCAGCTGGGGATGGCCTCCTAACGTGGGGGGGTGCCCGTTGCACTATGACCCCCCTGATCTTCAGGATCCTGGCGGTGGCGTACCCGGAGTTGGATGGGCGCTTGAGGGCATCACAGCAGACACAAGGGGGTGAGTACACTCTCATTCTGCTGATTCAGCGCGCATTGTAGGTGTCTGGGTGGGGGAGGTGGGCTGTGGGTTCCCCTAGGCCACGGCGAGTTTAGTAGGCAAGGACCCTTCTTGAGGCAGGCCCTGTGGCACCCCACCCCACCTGTGTACAGTGCCAACTACACCTAGTCAGGCTCCTGTGACATCCATGTGTGCAGAAATCGTTCATAGCCTTGTAACCCATGTCCCAGGGGTTGAATAGTGGACTCCAAGTGCGCTGCATAGTGCAGGGGGCTTCTGTGTCTGTGTTGTCCGCCAAAGGTAGAGGTATTGCATGCACTCAACATGTCTTTCTTCTGTCTTCCCCCCTTTTTGTGGTCTCCCTGTTCTTGTGTGCATTAGCATAATCAGGAGGAGGAGCAGTGGCACCGGAGCAGGAGGGAGCTGCATCCCACATGGCCCTGGAGGGTGACACTACGGAGTCTGAATTCCCCAGTGGGACAGAGGGCGAGGGGAGCTCCACGGCGGGGACAGGAGCTGACACCAGTGATACGGACTCCTCCTCTGATGGGAGCTCCCTTGCGGTGGTGGGCCCATCTGTGTCCCCCGCATCTACAGGTACAGCCGCCACCCCCCCTACCAGCACCGCCCTCCCAGCAGCCCCTCAGTGTTTGCCCCATGCCCGCTCACACAGGAGGGTGGGCATCACCTTCGCCCCAGGCACCTCAGGCCCTGCCCCAGTAACCCCTGCTCCCCTCAGTGAGGAGGCCATTGACCTCCTCAGGTCCCTCACTGTTGGGCAGGCTACCATTTTGAATGCCATCCAGGGTGTAGAGAGGCAGTTGCAACAAACCAATGCATACCTGGAGGGCATTCACTCTGGTCAGGCAGCCCTTCAGAGAGCTTTTCAGACTCTGGCCTCAGCACTGATGGCAGCCATCGTCCCTGTCTCTAGCCTCCCCCTTCCAACTTCCTCCACCCATACCCACACCCCTGTACCTCAGCCTTTTCCAAGCACACCATCAGACCAGCATGCACACACCTCAACACACAAGGGAAGCTCTGGCAAACATAAGCACCACACATCCCACAGGCACTCACGCAAGCATCAGACACATGCAGACACACCAACATCCACTGCCTCCACTGTGTCCCCCTCCTCCTCGTCTCCCTCCTCCCTCCCTGTCTCATCTCCACTCACACCTGCATGCACTACATCCTCAGCCACTACGTCCATCACCAGCACACCCACCACCACACCCCGCTCACGTGCAGCCACCACCCCCACTACCATGCACATGTCCCCTGTGTCCTCTCCCAGTGTGTCTGTGAGGCCACCTCCCAAGGTACACAAACGCAGCCACACACCCACCCAACAGCCATCCACCTCACGACCGCCTCCAGCCCATGCACCTTCACCCAAAGTCACCAAACGTATACCTCCTACAACCACTACCTCTTACTCCACTCCCAAACCCCCTCCAGCTACCCGTCCCAGTGTTCCTAAGAACCTTTTCCTGGCCAACCTTGACCTCTTTCCCTCACCGCCCCCACCCCTTCAGTCTCCTAGGGCCTGACTCTCCAGGTCCCAACCTAGCACCTCAGCCACATCGGCGGGACCAGTGGTGCCAGTAGTCACCGAATTCTGGAGTGCACCAGGCAGCAGGGCAGCCAGTGAGGCAAGGAGCCAGAGCACGTCCCCCACCTGTCAAGCATAAAAAGTTGGCCAGTGCCTGGTGGGAGAGGGGAAAGAAATCAGCCACAAAAGCCGCTCCAAGGGGTACAGTTGGGAGTGTGGAGACAGCTGCGACACCATCCAAGGTGGGGAAGGGGCACAGTAAAACCAGCAAGTCTGGGAAGATCAGCACGGCGGACAAGACCGCCACCAGCCCCGCTGCCCAGGACAAGACCGCCACCAGCCCCACTGCCCAGGACCCCGCCGCCAGCAGCACTGCTGCCCAGGACAAGACCGCCACCAGCAGCACCGCTGCACAGGACAAGACCGCCACCAGCCCCGCTGTACAGGACGCCGCCGCCAGCAACACCGCTGCCCAGGACAAGATCTCCACCAGCAGCACCGCTGCCCAGGACAAGACCGCCACCTGCCCCGCTGCACAGGATCCCACCGCCAGCAGCACCACTGCCCAGGACAAGACCGCAACCAGCAGCACCGCTGCCCAGGACAAGACCACCACCAGCCCCGCTGCACAGGACCCCGCCGCCAGCAGCACTGCTGCCCAGGACAAGACCGCCACCAGCCCCGCTGCACAAGACCCCGCCGCACAGGACCCCGCTGCCAGCAGCACCACTGCCCAGGACAAGACCGCTACCAGCCCCGCTGCACAGGACCCCCAGCCAGCAGCACCACTGCCCAGGACAAGACCGCCAGCACCACCGCAGGACAGTGAGCGCCAATGATTACAACGCTACTGAGGCCGCCACGGGCAGGATGAAGCACTCTGGGCACCAAGCCCCCTCCAGAACCAGTGGAGAAAGGCATCCACTACCTCTGTCCTTGGCAGGATGAAGCACTCTGGGCACCAAGCCCCCTCCAGAACCAGTGGAGAGTTACATCCACTACCACTGTCCTTGGCAGGATAAAGCACTCTGGGCACCAAGCCCCCTCCAGAACCAGTGGAGAGTTACATCCACTACCTCTGTCCTTGGCAGGATCAAGCACTCTGGGCACCAAGGCCCCTCCAGAACCAGTGGAGAAAGGCATCCACTACCTCTGTCCTTGGTAGGATGAAGCACTCTGGGCACCAAGCCTCCTCCAGAACCAGTGGAGAGTTACATCCACTACCTCTGTTCTTGGCAGGATGAAGCACTCTGGGCACCAAGCCCCCTCCAGAACCAGTGGAGACTGTTATCCACTTGAGAGACTGTGGCTTTGCACTCCCCAGGATTAAACAGTGGGCAACCCACCCACTGTAGAGACTTGAGAGACTGTGGCTTTGCACTCCCCAGGATTGAACAGTGGGCAACCGACCCACTGTAGAGACTTGAGAGACTGTGGCTTTGCACTCCCCAGGATAAAGCAGTGGACAACCCACCCACTGTAGAGACTTGAGAGACTGTGGCTTTGCACTCCCCAGGATTGAACAGTGGGCAACCCACCCACTGTAGAGACTTGAGAGACTGTGGCTTTGCACTCCCCCGGATTGAACAGTGGGCAACCCACCCACTGTAGAGACTTGAGAGACTGTGGCTTTGCACTCCCCAGGATTGAACAGTGGGCATGGAGCCCCCTCGTGGGTCTGGCGTTGTGCACTCATCCGGCTGAGGTGCCCCTCTCTTCCCTTCCCCCTGAGGTACCTGTTTTATTTCTATCTGATGCCCCTGCAGTGTTCTCTACGTCTTGTTCGGATATTGAGTGTGGGCCTCGCCCATGCCTTTTGGGCCCAGTGGTCCACGGACTATGATGGTGGAATCCCTTGGACTTGTGTTCTTGGTGTATATAATTGTTTATAGTGTAAATGTATATATATGTAAATATTTTTGATTTATGTAATTGAATATATTACAGTTATTCGACTAATTTCCTTTTGTCCTTGCATTCTTCCAGGGGTGTTTGGGGAGTGTAACTGTAATGTATCATGCTGTATTTGTGTGTGTGTTGTAGTGGGTGAGGGTGGGGGTGGGGTTGTTGCGTATTGCGTGTGTGTGTTTTTTTTTTTTTTCCCCCTTCCCCCTCCCCAGTGTCGTAGGTGCAGTACTCACCGTGGTCTTCGCCGCTGGCGTTCGGGCTCCTGGTAGAGGAGGAGGAAGATAAAGGCTGGGAGTATCTGAAGTTCCGGTTCCATGGCGTCCTGGTTCCTCGTGGGGTGTGTAGAGGTGAGCGTTTTCCCTTCCAAGTCCTGTTTCCACCGTGTTTTTGTTCGCGGTGAATCCACCCTGGAAAAGGTGGCGGATTGGACTGTTGTAATTCTGTGGGCGGTACATTGTCCTCCGCCTGTCTGTTGGCGGTTACTGCTGCGGTGTTTGTTTGTACCGCCTTGGCGGTCGGAGTGTTAAAGTGGCTGTCTATGTTGGTGGTCGTAATTCAATTTTTTTTACTGCCGGCCTGTTGCCGATTTTACCGCCGCTTTAACACCGACCGCCAGGGTTGTAATGACCACCATATTCCCTTACTATGTACTTACATATCTATGTATTTAGTACTCTAGTCCTACTGTACTAGAGAAAAAATAAAATAAAATCTATAAATAAAATTCAAATTATAAATACATCTAAAACTATAGATATTAACAATAAAGAATAAATACATTAAATACAAATAATGATAAAAAATGTATATGTATGTATATATATATATATATATATATATGTATATAAAAATTATAAATAAAAAATATTCTATTTTTTCTCTCTTGTAAGCTTTACTTTGTCTACCCATCACCCTATGTCATGTCTCTATCAATCTATCCTCCATTCCTACTCTGACTCAACCCAAATCCATTCTACTACTTTCATCCCCTAAATAACCCTGCCTAAGCTCTTCCCTCCTCTTCCACATCTAACTCACCCAAACCTCAGTTTCCTACCATGATCTCCCAAACAACCCTACTAAATTCTCTCTCATTTATCTCACCTTCAACTCATCCAAAACCTCTCCTGCTACTATGATCTCCCTAACCCTTTCCACAGACTCCTCCCTCCTCCATCCCCCCTTTACTTATCCCAAGCCTAAATCCTATTACTATAAATTCCCAATTAACACTTCTGGATTCTTCCCTCCTCCACCCCTCCATTACTCCAGTCAATCCAACTAACAAACTCACATATCCCCTGCTCATATTAACTCATAATAACACTAAAACTGTACTCATATTTCTCTATACTAATCCACCACTAATTCCTTTTGGGTTCTGGAGTAGCGTGCTACTCGCCAAAAAGCGCTTAGACGCCTCATCAGGGGTAGTAAGCGCTATTACTATTATAATACAATACAATACAATATTCATGACATTGTCATGCAGCCGTCTGATAGCACAACACCTCCATTACCATATGAGACTGCTTGATGATGTTTTTTTCCATATGAGGGGTATGCAATGGTTATCACAGTACCTGGCCCATTTTAACACCGATGGCATTCCAGCCTGCATCTGATGTTTTAGACATCTACATCATTGTCACAGCTAACCGACAAACTACTACCGTTGGGTTGTGTCGGTATTCCAAGGTCTTGAGGAATGGCATCATACATCCTTCAGTCAAGTAAGTAATCTGTGTGTGCCATCTCAAGGCACATACTATCAAAATAGCTAAGGAGTGTACACATGTGATGTAGAGGTACCTACCTGGACATTGGCTGGATGAATTCACGGATGTAGTGCCAATAGTGTATGCCCTGCCATTGCTGCCATAGTATACCTTTATCAGTATATTGAGGAATAAGTACATGGGCTCATGAATACGCCTCGACACAGACACACATGCTCAGTGGTCAGAGGATGCATCTGATGGTGCAGGTTAGTGAGTGGTATGCCAGTGATGGAGCTGATGCAGGGCAGCCCCATACTGTCAGTGACAAGCTGCAAGCCTGTGGTACTGACTCAGTACATGTGTCTGGTTTTTGACATCGTGTGTCTGTGATACACAACAAACTGGAACATGGAACTTCCAATAGTCTGGACTATTGCGTGTTCAGGCACCCTTACATGGCCATGGCTATCTACACAAAGGGCCCGATAAGATTACAGTGATGCATTACTAATTGCATCTGTACTGTCCTCGTGGCCCTCAGTGGACCCCTTACTCACTGCCATGTGTATGCGTAGTCAGAAATATGTCACACCATGTTGCATGTGTCGTCCAACATCATCTGTTAATGTGAAGGTCAATGATGCACTCAGCAGGGGATACAACTGATCATCAAAACTACTGCTAAGTAAATGAGGGCCCTTCTCATACATTTGTATGCCCACATTACACAGCTTCTCACAACGGCCGTTCTGAGTGCTGGAAAATTATACCTAGGGAATTATCTACTGACTCAGTGGATGAAAAATTGGGATCACAACTATGTTTGGGGCCCCCTTTCATGCATGTTGCATGGAGCAGGCCTCATTTGTAACTCCTCATTACCCAGTTACAATATGCATTTGTCACAATACTTGGAGATGGTTGTGCATGCTTAATTTTACATCTGTCCTGCATTTGCTTCCTTGTTGTACAATTGAAATGCTGCACTAACGTGGGGCATTGACTCTTCATACAGCTTGCATACGACATGTCCACATGCATTGCATGCAGCACTCAAACTTAACAGCAACTGTCTTCTATACACCCACAAATTTAGGTTGTATGGCAATAGATGAATTATCAACTGTTCCACTGATCTGTAGTCCCAGATGGTTGAGCAGATCCTGCTCCTTCAACACCAGATCTGCCCAGCAGTGCTTGATTTAGTGCTTGTTCCTTCCAGTTTTGCATATCCGGGTCAGATGACAGAGCACCTTGCCCCGCCGCAGCCGCCTTGCCTCTGTGGGGTAGCCTTGGATCACCCGGCCACCCAGTTGCAGCATCATCGCGGAGGTAGTGTGCCACTAGCCAGATGAACCCCCCAGCTCATCAGCAGACATACGGCTCATCCTCCCTTTCCCAAACATTACCAGGGGTGAATGCAGTTCACACAACAACAACAAGTTAAATGAAACTTACCCCCTACTCCTACCCCAACTACCCCTACTACTTAACTACCCCAGACGAACTCCCAACAATACAGAGACAATTACAGTGCACTCAACAGACAAAGCACAAGTATTGACACAATAATAATACAATTTTTACACAGGACACAGCACAATGTACACAACACATACTGCAAACACTCCACAAAATCACCAGCAACAAAAACACAACCTCACAGTCAAAGGGGAACAGACTGTAAAGTGAAGGTGAAAGTACACTCACTGTAGCATGTTTGAAGGCAGGATGTCCTGGTACGTCACTTCCAGGGTGTGTGCGCCATGTTTTTCGGTCATGCATCTTTATTTTTTATGCATGACGGTTTTAGGCCGATTTTTCACACCATTAGCATGAATAAATGCCTGTGGGTGTGCGATAGACGCATAGGAGCTTTGTGTTTATTTGCCTAGGGGAATTGTATGGCAAATGCGTATGCGTGAAACATTTTCACGCATGATGGTATTGTGGGGAGTTTTGCATTGTGACCCTTGAGTGCACCCTGAGTGACTTGAGATGTTACATGGGGTTTACAACTATGGTGGATATGTGTAATGGCAACATGTGGGTGTATGTCCAGTAATGTCATCACGGTGACAATGGGATGTTGGACCTGTGGGTTAATTTGTGAGTGTACTGCATGCGATTACTGAATACCTCGTGCACATATGCATGTGGCTACACTGTGTCCGCAGATATGTTGGCACATGTGCGCTATGTGTGTTTACATGTGTACGTAAGCTAGATTTTGTGTGGACTACATAGTTATGTCATAGATACAAGTGTTCACATACCTACGACACCTGACATGTTTGGTGGCCTATGTCCAACACATGGTAATGCTTGTGACAACCATTTTAACTTCTACACACAGTACTCAGTGGACGTGGACTGCATTAACATCACAACAACCCATCCAATTTACCTGTGTATGTGTGCCCACTCTGTGCTGTGTAGTTGGATTTACCTTCATATTGCCCAGCTACATGTGTGCCATTTGTGTCTCCAAGCTCCATATGTGCAGGAGATGTCATGTACACATGTGCAGTGTAATATTGGTGTCTGCCGTGTGTGTGCATGGACATATGTTTTGTGATTTCTGTCACATGTGACGACAGTGGTCATACAGTCCTGGATCTCCCATTTTCCACTGCCGTACTTGATGTCAGCTTTCCCCTCTCACGTACAACATTCTGATCTTGGACATTTACTAGATGTAACATGTTTTGATGTCCTTGGCATATCCCTTGGGCAACTTTTTAGCCTAATGTCTTTGTTGTGCCTTCAACATTAGAAACATGCCAGGCTACAGATGGTGGTATTTGTCACAGTCTCCTGTCATGCTGGCATGCGAGGGGCAAATACCATGGTATGCAAGTGGACAACATGACTTGGTGATGTACTGACCCAGCCATGCTCCCTTCTCTATGTGTTCCTGCACTACTGGTGAGGCATGTTTTGTCACCTACATTGCTCCCGTTTATTAGTCTGTTAGCACTTTGTGCACATCTCATACTGCATTATTGTCTATTAATACATGGACATGATGCTACATGTGACTTGTGTTCATGGAAGATGTACACATATCCTTCTCCTGCCAACTTGATAGGTGCAGTTACATTGTCTGTATTTGTAAGTTGTCATGTGTTTTACACACACACATGACATCACTCCTGCCATACCACTTCTGTTGCCTCCATTTGAGATTCCATGTTGTACGTATAAGTATGTGTGGGTGTCTGAAAGCAGTCCATCCAGTATGTCCATAGTACATGTGTTAGCATTTCTTCCAGCATGGCACAACCTAGGTAACTCTTACCATGACTGACTGATATTGAGGTGTCACATCATCTCAGTGCTGGTGAGTTCATTAGCCAATTGCAACATATGTGGGTAGGTCTATTCCCACTCTGTTTGGGGTTGTGTCTAAGGCATATTTCAGCAATGCTGGACAGAGTAGTACATCCCACACCTGATTACGATGTTGGAGGCTACGACATGTATGGGAATAGTTGACCATCTTACCATCTAGCACTTGTCCTGTCATGTGAGTGACAATGGATGGTGTGTATTGATTTGTGCTGTGTGATGTAGTTGTACACAGCATACTAGTTGTACACGCTGTCACATTAAGCATTGCTGATCCTGGCAAAAACCGTTGCTACCTAGAACATACACGCTTACATAAGTATGCACACGTTTGCCTAGATTTGGGGTTGCCATGTGTCAGGACAGGAGACGTCCGAGAAACGTTAGCACCTTACGTACATTGTGATCATTTGCTACTCTTACTACATTCAACCCGGTTGAATATGTGGTGGTGCATTGTCCCAAAATATCCATGGATGGTCACACTGGATCATGTGTTTGGATATTGATTCTGCACCCATAGCTGCTTATGTAGTCAAGGCAAGCCATTGCGCACTCCACAGCCTTTGTGTGTGTGCCATACGTGAGGTACAGCCCACCATGTGCCCGGGTCGTGCACATTGGCAGTGCTGGTACACATTTCCATGGTTACACTGTGCAGGCTCAGCATGGGACATTGGTTACAATCCCTGGCCTTCAACTGAGGGACCACAGTTCACAATGATGTACCACCCTTGTCACACATGTGCCAGTTGTGAGAGTGTACTGTTCCTACATGACTTGTTATCCATTTAGTGACAGCCCCTACCTCATGTGTGCTCCCCTTGCACTAATCCTGTTATGCATTGTGTCATTGTGGTGGATGGTCTAGGTATTGGTACCTTTCCCACTTGACAGGACAATATATGTAGTGGTGCATGGAACTAGACCTTCAGGATTCCATTGCTCACAATTTGCGTGTAACTGACATTTGATATGGTGGTAGTAGACCCACTCATGTCACAAACTATGTTGCAACCACACTGGACACCTTTGTGTTACCTACCTGCTCACTGTGTTTAGGGTCACATTCCAATGGAGTATGTAGTCAAGAATGAGTAGACCAAGAAGATTAATGTGCAAAGTGATTTATTAGTGCTATTTACAAGGTGATGTGTAAAATATTGTGCTCATGTGTAGAAGTTCTCCACAATGTGAAGTCTCCTATGAGCTCCAGCTGCAGTGTTTATTTGTTCCCCTTCCACATGATCTGGTCCATCATCCTCATCACCCTCACTGGGAACATCATCCTGTTCATCAGAGGGGATGTTTGTCCGGACACAAATGTGCAAGACTGCACATGCCAAGATGATCTTACACACAAGTGGTGGAGCATATAAAAGACTTCCTCCTATCAGGGACAGACACCTGAACCTGGATTTCAGCAGGCCAAATGTCCTCTCCATCACATTGCGGGCCTTTCTGTGTCCCTCATTGTAGGCCCGCTGTTCCACCGTTGTGGGATTAGCAAAAAAGGGTCATCACCCATGGCTGGATTGCCATACCCTTGGTCAGCTGCAAAGGATAGAGAGGAGATGTGTTGTTAGGTGTTGATAGTGGTTTGGTCTCTCCCATGGCAGTTGTACATGTTCATAGGAGTTGTGACACAGACTTGCTTGTGGTGTATTGTATTTTCCTGTTCTTGTGAAATGGTTCCTTTGAACTGTGTTGATGGACATGACAAACTTGGGTAGTGGCTCAATGGCCTCGGAAGTTATCATGTTGTTCCCAGTCTTGATGGTCATGATTTAGGCCCATGTGTTGTGTAGTCCATATGTGGAGCAGTGTACTAGTCTTACATGGCACATACCACTTCCTAGAAGCACAATGGTGTCAGATGTTGATTCAGCATTGTTGCCCTGAAAAGCAAGTTTGTGCTGTCCTTTTTGACATGTTGCACTGTGCATGCAGTGTGAGACTTAGGGCCATAATTTTGAGCACCTAGCGCCACCAGAGCGTCACTTTCATAGAAGCTTTGGTGGCGCTATGTCCTGTCCTGTATTTCAAGGTGGCATTATACCATTTTTTGGTGCTTGATGCCACCTTGTGACTACGGCCCCTTCACACACAACCCTTTGCGTGGAAGGGGCGTGCAGTGGATATTGCTGTGGGTGTGCAACAGCAACACCCATAGCATTCCCTAGCTGACTCTGATTTGGGAGTTTTTGTTAACCTTAGGCAGCACCAATTCCTCACCCCACCCCAGGGGTGGCATTAGCAAGGCACAACTAGAAGGAATACTTTGATTCCTCCTCGTGTTTTACCTAATTTGATATGTGCTGCATACAGCAGCACACTTAGTAGGAGCAAAATGATAGACATGGTAGTTAATGTGCTGAACGGTGTCCCTTCCCACACATTTACAATCACAGTTCTCAACACACACATTCTTGCACAATGATGCAAGGATGGCTGGGTTGGTGCTGGTGGCTAATTTTTGCGCAGGCACTGGCAACAACACAGGAGTGTGCTGTGTACTATTAATTTAGGCGCATCCCCGCATTGTGTAAATGAGGGTCAGCTGCGCCACCTATATTGGCACAGTATTGCACTCAGTCATTTCCCTTAAATTAATGTGCCCTAGAGACCCTTTGTGGCAGATGATGGTTTCCCAGCCATGAAGTGTACTGTGAGTGTGTGTCCCACATTGTTAGGATGAAGTCATTTGTTGCAGACTTTTTGCACGCCTTCTATTACGTGATTTTTCACAGACACAAGACCATGGTGGAGCCTTTCTGGTAGTTGGTACAGACACGGTGTTCTTAGTGGGCACTAGGGGCGCATGTGAGGTGACATTGGAGTAGGTGCTGCCCCATTTCCTGTGGTTCAACCCCATGGTCTTCAATGGCAAATATTTTTGTAGATATATGTGTTGGACACAATGCAGCATACAGGTGTATGTGTACACTACAGGTATGTCAGGTATGTGTAGCTGATGTATACTTGGTTATGGTGCCACATGGGTGGAATTGGATTTAGGTTCTGCCCCAAGCTTACACACCATGAGTTACGTGGGACTGTGCCTATGTGGGACTTCTTCAACATGACCATAGCCTATGCCATTGACATACCTGTGTGCTTCTTTGTTTGGTGTGATGTGTGTGTGGTATGTATTCATTTGTTCACCTGTGGGCACTTGTAGTGATTTGTGAGCAGCTTCTGCATGCAAAGGAAACTTGGCTCCTCCTGTCCACACGTGGTTTGCCAATCAGGGTGTTGCTGTGTAATGTAGATTAGGGTGCATGCATTTGTGACATGCAATGTGTGTGTTGTGGTGTAGCATGTGGCTTATGTGTTGTTGCATGTGCATCTCTGTGGCCCTGCCCATGTGTATTTATATTTTGTCTTGTTTCTCCTTGATGGTTGGTGTGTTATGTGGTATGATTGGTACGGTGACTTACCTAAAGTAGGCCATTGCCATGTTCGCCATCCTGGAACCGGTGGCTGATGGTGCAGTGGCAAAAGATGTTTGCGTCATGGATGAACATTGGCATGAAGTGTTTGAAATTGGCAAATTTGAAGCCCTGACCAGGATTGGCTACCATCAGGCCTGTAACACGAGAATTTGAATCAGGATATTATAACCTAGAATTGGCTGTTATTATGTTGAATTTTATACAATCCAAACTACAACGCATAATTGTAGCATCAAAGCAGTAACTTTTTTGTGCGGTTTAAATTTCCTCTCATGTATGAGGCGGTTGTAAATTTGTATGTATACTATTTTGTGATTTTGTTGGTTCTGTGTTATTTGTTTATTTTTGCGTATTTACTGGTATGTTATTTATGTTTTCATATAGGGTAGGGGGTTGTATTATATTTTTTTTGTTGATTCTATGTTGATTATATTATGTGCGAACTGAATGTTTAATTAGCTATAATAAATATCTAAATTGAAATATATTGTATACTGTATATTTGAATTTAAGATTTCCATTCCTATGTTTGCTATGTTAATGGAGAGTAAACTACGTTATACTCATAGTATTGCTTCCCTGTGTGTTACTCTCTGTATCTAGCTCAGGGACCCTGTTTAGATACGAGGATTTGCGTCATGGATGCTGCCAGAATATTTCGCCAGGATATTTGTGAAGATCCCACAGTGGTCCACGATAGCCTGTACATTGATGGTATGTATGTGCTTGCGGTTCCAGTAGAGGTGTTCCTTAGCTGTAGGTGGCACAAGCTGGACATGGGTACAGTCCATTGCACTCAGCACATGTGGAAACCCAGCTATCTGATAGAAACCTTGCTTGGTCTCATGCTGCAGCTGCTGGGTATTTGGGAAGCAGATGTGTTGTGGTGTGAGGCGTAGGATTGCGTCCTGGACCTTGGGTAGGCAGATGGAGAAGGATGACTGGGAGATACCAGCCGCTAGAGCATGTGTTGTCTGGAATGGTCCATATGCCATCATGTGGAGGACAGCAAGGAGTTTTGTAATGGGTGGAATGTTATGGGGAGTTTGCAGCCTAGCTGTGATATGTGGCACTACCAGGTGCAGCAGGTGTACGATGGACTCCCAGTTGAGTCTGTACATCTGGACCACATCCTGTTCCCTGATTCCTAAGATGGTGATTCACTGTCGGAAAATTCACTCTCTCCTTCTGTGCTGCCTCTGTGGCTGTTGTAGTGGCATTTTTGGTTGCTGCAGTGGTGGTGGTTGGATCTGCTGTCTTTGCAGATGTCTTTGGCGTATGCCAAGCTGGAGCAGTAGCACTTCCATGTTGTCCTGGCAGTTTCCAATGCTCCTTCTGCGTTTCTTCTATGAGTGGTGGTGTGTGAGGCTCTTTTTAATGCCTCGGTCTGACCAGGCATTCATTTTTGGCACTAATCCAACTTTGTGCCATTTTTTTGAGTCCGCTTCCTTCATTAGTGTAGTTTTTGCGTCAGGGAATAAATATGGTACTAGGGGATTAGCGTTGTGTTTTGGACGGGAATGCCTAACTTGCATCTCATTAACGCAAGGTGTTTTCGAGCATCCTAACCAAGGTGCTAACTCCAATATTTTGACGCTAGACGTGTCTAGCATCAAAATATAAATATGGAGTTAAGTTTGTGTCATTTTAGCGTCAAACTAAATGATGCTAAAACAGCGCAACCATAGTATAAATATGCCCCCTAGTGCTGTGTAAAGAGGCCGTGCTGTTCGAGACACTTGTGAAACAGATTAGCCTCAGGGACTGCACTATTAACAGAACTGATGTACCTCATTCTTTTGGAGACACAGGGAGCGGTAAGGAAGCAAAGCTCTTCTCATCACTGGGGAAGTAGAGAGTGTGTTTTTTAAAAGACACAAGGAGGGACACATACTTACACACCAGATGGAAGGCGGTTTGCACCTTACAGATACAGCAGACAGTGGTCTGTGTACCTCATTCTGAAACCAGGAAGAAGTGGGTATTTCACAGCAGCAGTAAGGCGATATATACCTTGCTCAGATTTAAGCACCTGATGGAAGTTCTTTATCACATTGAAGCTTCTGGCCTGAAATTGTGCCTGCAAACAAAGTACACTCCAGCTTTGTGTTGTATTTTCTTTTCCACCCCACCACTTTCAAATGTCACTAGTTGCCACTGTAAATATCCTCCCAGTATTCTAACTGAGCCTCCCGTTGGCAAGTCCACTAACCCGCTTGATGTGATGGATTAATCAAATAGGGAGAAATATGGCTCGTACCAGACAAGCTACTTAGCTTTTACACCTCTCTAATGGCAGTCAACATTAAAATAAGGAGAGTGCAAAACTCATACAGAAACGCAAGCTCTAAATAAGTTCTAAAAAGTATACTGTCTAAAAACTATAAAACGGTGGGCGTGGCCAAGATGGCCGCTGAGTAGGAGCATCCTGCTGGAGCTCCGCCGCAGAATGATGTGGCGTGCCGGCCCGGGCACCTGAACACTCTGCCGGAGGGCAACTTGGAGAGGCCTGGGTCCTCTGGATGGCTTGGGGACTGGAAGGTGGTGCCTGAGGCAGAGTCCGGAGCCGTGGACCGATGCGTGCCACGGCCAGAGTGGCCTACACATGACGGCTGCGTGGTGAACGCGGACCTCGGGCAAAACAGCGGCAGTGGAGACAGCGCTCCCCGGATGGTTCCTCCGCCACCTCGCTTCTGAAAGGGATCACTGGGGCATACCTGGAAGCCCCCATGCTTGCCACTGTGATGGGGTGAAGGAGGCCTGGCCGACGACGCTTCTGTGGCTTGGGGGGACCTGGCCTGTGCAGGGCTGCCGCGTGCAGAGACGTGGCCGAGGAGGCCCATAGGAGACATGGAGTGAGGCGCTGTCGCACGACCCTGCAGAAGCGGTGAGGCTTTGTGCGGTGCTCGGCTGCCAGAAGGTGGGCGCTAACGGGAGCGACGCGCCGGGCGATGCATGCCCAGGTGAGAAGCGCTGAACAGAGGCTGAGCGGACAAGAGGCACAGGGACAGCTGGAGTGGCGGAGTGGATGGGAGCTGCTGGAGACCTGCTGAGGTATCGGAGTGGAGGGGAACTGTGGGAGACCCCCTCTTCACTGAGAGACAAGGCCCCCTGGGAGAGGGGCACTACGGGGGACGGACGGGCGACCCGTAGGTCCGAATCTCAAAGTACTGGGCCATAAACCAGAGAGAAGACAGCGTGTAATAACGTGTCAGCCCGGCTGAGTGCACCTGTCGTGCGGGAGGTGGTCAGAGGGGGTGCCCACTGCTGGCGGGACGGTGCTGGGCCATAAACCAGAGAGAAGACAGCGTATATTAGTCTGTTGGCCTGGCTCAGTGTACCTGTCATGTCAGGAGGTGTATTCACTATTGTCAATCGAGGAGCATGGACTTTTAGGAATGGCATCCCAAAAGCACAGCAAAAATGAGGGCTCCCTTAAAGACCTTTTCGCTAAAACCCCTGCCAAAAGAATGGCGCAGACAGGATCCCCAGAAGCGGGGTGCAGAGACGCACCGGGACCTGGGTTGTCAGAGCATGATGGAGCTCCCCTGATGAGAGGATTCATGGAACAACTTTACGTGATGACCTTGCAACACTGAAGCGGGAAATAACAGCTGATATTAAACACCTTAAAAGGGAGGTGATTGACCTACGCCAGCGTGTGGACACAATGGAACAGGCGTAAGACGCAAGAGAGGAGGAACTGGAGTGTCACAGGAGAGAACTCCTCACCCTACAAGACAAGAACCAAGAACTGCAATACCAGATAGAGGACCTAGAAAACAGATCACGCCGCTCTAACATTCGGATCAAAGGGGTTCCGACACAAGCAATAGTGGGACCCCTGGAGGACTTTGTGGTGCACCTCTTTCATCACGTGGCGCCAGCCCTGAAAGAGCAGAATATTGTACTTGACAGAACACATGGGGCTGGCAGGCCTGCTTGGGCTCCGGGACAGGCTCAAGATATACTAAAAGTACACAGTTCCAGCCAATAGACTAGTACAAATGTAAACAGTAAGTAATAGAGTCTATGAGTCTGCTCTTATTAGAACAAGAGCCCTCACTCACAAAATGGTGACATGCTTCATCATCGGGCTTTTGCTCCTCGTCAGGCCGGTACTGCAATGCCTGACGGGCCCCTCGTGGGGGCTCTTTGCCGGAGATCTTTTGAGTGTAAAGAATGCCGGTAGCTGAGTGCTAGTATGTGGGATTGGTATATGGGTATGTGAAAATAAAAATGGCTAGAGGTCTGGAAATATCGTATTTAATCAACCCAGACCCCTTTCATGATTAAAAACAGAGTGTGGGTAAGGATTAGAAGTAATGTCTAGTCCACCCTCAGAAACAAAAAAACTGTCAGTCCCTGAATTAGGGGAATGTGGAGAGTTAGAGTACAGAACTAACTATGCTTCTATCATCGGACACTGTTCAAACAATTTTACAAGCACCATCTATACTTGATGGTGACCATAGTGGTCCATCTGGTTGTTCAAAAGAAGATTGGGATAAATTATCCAGCCTGAAAAAAGAATTAATTAAAACAGTCTTACATGGCACTATTATGACAGAATATCTCCGGGCCAATATTTCACCTAATGGTCTGATAGTCACCAATGTCCCTAGAATTTTTCTACAAGATCTGCAATTCCGAAAAGACTGGGCACAAGTATCATGGAAATGTACACATGATTGGTTGGTATTAATTATCAACACCTCTAAACGTCTGGCGGACTCCATCACAATACAGATTTCTTTGTTGGAGTCATCTATTAAGACTACTGTTCTATTGTCACAATTCAAATCTCGTTTAGCTGAAATCAACACAGAACTCAACGAGACTAAAGAACACTTGACTCGCCAGATGATTACCATACTCCAAAAGGATATCCAAAAATTTAGTAGAGAGAGGATTTATCCATACACAAAAGAAGATTACCAACAGGAGGGTGGCTCGGAAACTTCAGATGACACATACGATCAGTACCGGAAAACACGTACACCACAGTATAGCTGTATCTCAGATGGTTGGAGCAGCGATGGTGAACAACGATCATACCGGAACCGCCAACCACTTCCACTTGGTCCAACTCCTCCATTTCCATACGCTCAGTTCCCAATGTGGCAGCAACCCCCATACCCCTTCTTCCAACCACAAGTCCAGATCCCATATCATCCTTTTTTAGGAAGAGGCCGGGCCAGGGGCAGAGGAAGAAACCGAGGAAGAGGCAGGAATGTACACTGGACCCAAGAGGAACCACAGATGGTGACCAGGAGCCGCAGTGCAGGACCACTGAATAAACCCTAGTTGTTAACTTATCAGACACTATTCTTTCACCAGATGAAATCTCGGTACTTAATCGGGATCTGGGCTTTGTGCCCACTCCTAAAGAAGATCATTTCCGCTTTAACTGTGAAATTACTGCATTGTTCCGTAAGATCCCCTTCCATTTCTTTTTTAAGAACCAACCTGCGCCACTTCCTCTAGGTGATACTAATTTGAGAAACCCTTCCACTTTCATGCCTCCATCTTCTTTAGTACCAGTGGAAGTACTTACTTTCGAAAAAGCAGTGCGACAAGAGATCGAGTCAATGAATTCAACCTTGCACTTTCAGAATGTATTCAACAAAGAAAGAGAAGCTATCCGCACATTGTCCCATCATCCAGATATCACTATAAAACCTGCGGACAAAGGGGGTGCAATAGTGATCCAGAATACAACTTCATATAGACAGGAATGTCTGAGACTATTAAGCGACACTACATACTATGAACCTATATCCTCAAACCCTACTCCACGTTTACAGAAGACAATTCGAGGATTGATCACTGAAGCTGAAGATTCAGATTGGATATCCCATGCAGAGGCCACATTTCTGGACACTAAAGAACCTAGGGTCCCCTATTTCTATTGCCTTCCTAAAATACACGCAGGGACCCCACCACCGGGACATCCAATTGTATCAGGCATAGGATCTCTGTTAGAACCTCTGTCAAAATTCTGTGATTTCTATCTACAACCAATTGTTCAGGATACACCTACTTTTCTGAAGGATACTAAGGACACTTTGATCTTGTTAGATGATATCAATAAGAGTGGGACCACAGATATGTTAATATGCCTTGATGTGGAGGCATTGTACACCAACATACCGCAAGATGCCACTCTGGAAGCAGTCAAAGATATCCTTGGCAAAATGGACCGGCCCTACAAAACTCCAGTTTCATTTATTTTACAGTGTGCAAATCTAGCCCTAAAAGAAAATTTCTTTCAGTTCGAAAGTCAACTATACCATCAAATTCAAGGGACCTCAATGGGCAGCACATTTGCTCCGAGTCTGGCCTGTCTAAATATGTATACTTTTGAATCAAAATATATTCTACCATCCACTCAACCTTTCTCCTCTAATATCCGACTATGGCGTCGATACATAGACGACATACTAATAGTCTGGAAGGGTTACTGTGACCAAGCGAAAGCATTTCTTGAGTGGGATAACACCCTGGACAGCAATTTACATTTTAGTGCAAATATTTCCTCAGACGAAGTTTCTTTTCTGGGTTTACGTATCATCCTAACTAATGGATTCTTACACTCTTCCATTTTTCATAAACCCACAGATAGGAATAGTTTACTGCTATTTGACAGCCACCACCCCAAATCTCTGCGACAGAATTTACCTTTCGGTCAATTCCTGAGGTTAAGACGTAACTGCACCGAGGTTTCTGATTATAATAACCAGGCTGAGATTCTGAGCCACAAGCTAGTACACCGGAAATATCCACTACGGATTATCAGTCAGGCCAGAAAAAGAGCTCGAAATATCCCAAGAGATGTCCTTCTTAACACAAATTCACGTGAACGTCAATCAAGACTGACTTGTGTTACCACCTTCACCCCTTTGAGTAACCAGATTAGGAAGATTATTAGAAAACACTGGTCCATTCTGAACATTTCAGGTGAGGCTTTAGCGCAACCCCTTTTTGCATTCAAACGCACACAAAACATTCGAGACTTAGTAGTACACACTAGACCACTACCACAACGAAATCGTGACAACACACAATCTAGATCATGGCTAGGGGTTATAGGATATTATCCTTGTGGTAACTGCAATGTATGTCCCTTCTCGATGCATACACAGGATGTGGACTTGGGTGAGAGGACACCATGGCAATTAGCGACACATACTAACTGCCGCACAAAGAACTGCATCTACATGATCACCTGTCCATGCAATTTCTGATACATCGGGATGACCACTAGAATGGTCAAAACACGTATCAATGAGCATCTGAGCACTATACGAAGTCAACGAGCCGCAACAAAATTGACTAAACATTTCATTGAATTCCAACATACACCTGACGACCTGAGATGGGTTGTATTGGAACGCATTACAAACACTAGAGACTGTACCAAGAGACTCTTTGAGAGAGAACAACGCTGGGTGTTTAGGTTAGGAACACATCGGACTGGACTAAATGATGATATACCCTGGTTGAAATTTACTACTCGATAGTCACAGGGTTCGATCTTTTCACTATGGAGATATCACAATCAATATATAGTTTTTTTAATGGCAGCCTCCATTATGCTTGGATCTACGAATATACAACCATTTCTGAGGTTCAACATCATTTTATGATTGTGTTAACCCAACTGATTCTATTATGACTCCCTCTGTCGTCAATGGATGCATAGTGCACCCTCCTACACTGTTTATGCCCCCTTGATGGCAATTTTAATTTCAGTATGATTGGGATATTTTCTATTTTCTATTATCTTTCTACAGACAGTCCTTTGGGATTACCATTTTGGGGGTACACCTATTGGTTGCCACCCTTGTTTGACCACAGGTCCCCCTCTGTATTGGTATTCCACTACAATATGGCTGCCATTTTTTTGTTACAAAAACATCTCTACAATATGGCCGTCACTATTTCCTATTCCTAACCCCATTACAAAATGGCCGCCACTCTTTTACTGTTAGGGAATTCCTTCAAGATGGCCACTGCTTTTCTCCAGTCCTCTTTCTAGCTTGATGCCCCACCACCATTTATAAACCGCTCTCCGGCTATGTCTCACTTTTTCTGGGACGCGGAGCAGGGGTAGGTTATCCACCCGATGGCCACACGAGCGGGGTAAGTCCTATGTTACCTTTCTTTAAGGAGCAGAAGAGTAACTATCTATATTGCAGACCACTTTCTTTGCCCCTTCTTGATCCTTGGTGGGAGCTGTCATTAAACATTGGACACTACTATGACCCTGTGTCCTTATTATTAATACTATTGGTGTACATTATTGGACTGGCGATTGTCTACACTATACACATTTTTTGGACATGTTTGACTCGTGATTTAAGATTATTTTGACAATTTGAATAGACTAACAATATTCCACATAGTTATGGTGATTACCTATATCCTCATACTTAGGACTTTCTGTTATTGGACATGTTTTAGCCATGATTTAAGTTTGTCCTGAATAGTTTGAATGGATTTATAATCCTTGAGATATTTATACTTGTTATGTATGACATGTCATCTATATCTATACTTTGTTGACTATACAAGCCTGGACCACTGATGCTTATCGCTATCCCGATGGGGCCCATCCTTTAATACAAGGAGGGTAAGGATTTATCCTCTGAATTGAGAGGAGTGTGTTTGATTTATATTTCACTGTGTGATACACTGCACATTAGGGTTTCTCACCGGAATGAGCTCACTGTGCACATGGTTATATTTGTATTTTGAATCTGTTTTTTTGCTCTTTGTAGGTTTTTGTGGTACGAAGAAATCCCGTATTGGATTATAACATGTGGATTAGGTACGTTTTTTGGTCCTGACGAAATGCACCGATCTTAACAGACATTTTTTGCGAGAAACATGTTGACCCCGATGATAGAAGTATAGTTAGTTCTGTACTCTAACTCTCCACATTCCCCTAATTCAGGGATTGACAGTTTTTTTGTTTCTGAGGGTGGACTAGACATTACTTCTAATCCTTACCCACACTCTTTTTTTAATCATGACAGGGTCTGGGTTGATTAAATACGATATTTCCAGACCTCTAGCCATTTTTATTTTCACATACCCATATGCCAATCCCACATACTAGCACTCAGCTACCGGCATTCTTTACACTCAAAAGATCTCTGGCAAAGAGCCCCTACGAGGGTCCCGTCAGGCGTTGCAGTGCCGGCCTGACGAGGAGCAAAAGCCCGATGATGAAGCATGTCACCATTTGGTGAGTGAGGGCTCTTGTTCTAATAAGAGCAGACTCATAGACTCTATTACTTACTGTTTACATTTGTACTAGTCTATTGGCTGGAACTGTGTGCTTTTGGTTTTTTGGTATTATGATGTGAGTACCGTACACAGGACCAACTTTTCTCTAAACACTCCCGACATATTAGTCCTTCTTTGTTTGTATTCAAGATATACTAACCTGTTTACATTAATATAAGCAGAGAGAGGTCATCATGGCGGCAGTTTGTGACACTACAACCATTGAGTTCGAAGGCCACTGCGTTGGCTTATACAAAGATCTCTCCATGATGACATTACAGCGTCGTAGATTGCTCAGGCCAGGGATGAAGGTATCAAGTATCAATGGGGCCATCCATTTAGGCTGCTCTTCATCTGGCACAATGAACTCCGCAGCATTTGCACCCTGGAAGAAGCACAGAGGCTGGAGGGGATGTCACAGAGTCTCGAGGAGCGGGCCCAGAAGGCGGCCCCACCAGCTCAGCGGCGAGGCTCTGACAGGGGTCAATTGAAAACAGTCAGCCGTCAACGCACAACCTGTAAACCCTCAACGGGCGAGAGTCAAAAAGAGAAGGCAGCACTAATTAGAAGTCTCCGCAGCCAGGATAAATCTTCACAGGTATCCTGGCGCATCAGTTGAACCCATACATGCAGCACCTGATAGACCCAGACCAGACTGGCTTTAACCCTGAACGGTCTTGTAGTGACAACACCAAGAGACTATGCCACTTGCTGGACAAGGTCCATCGAGCTAAAATCCCGGCACTTCTCCTTTCCATTGATGCAGAGAAGGCATTTGACCGTGTACATTGACAATACCTCCACACAGTTTTAAAGAGGACTGGGTTCGGCCCTAGATTCTGAGGGTGGATCAGGTGCAACTATGACAAACCTAGCGCGGTGGTTGCGGTGAATGGTGGCCTGTCTCGGCAGATCCCCATCCAACGGGACACCCAGCAGGGTTGCCCCCTCTCGCTCCTACTATTTGCGTTATACATAGAACCTCTTGCTGAGCGTATACAACAGCATCCAGGCATCTCCGGAGTGCCAATGGGTGGTAGAGTGCATAAAATAGCCATGTACGCAGACAATATGCTCCTCCACTTGTCTCAGCCCCGGGCCTCTCTCCCTGGTGTCATGGCGGAACTGTCTGCCTTCAGCAATGTATCAGGGTTTAAAATCAACCTTACTAAAGCCTCTATATTGAATCTCACCACTCTGGAGGCTGAGAGGGTCGCGCTGGAGGCTGCTTTCCCTGTTTCGTGGACTTCACGGGGGACCCTGTATCTGGGCCTGTGAATCCTCCCCACAATAGCGGCTACAATAGACAGTAACTATAACCAGATCCTTGACACTGTTCGCTCCAACTTGGCCAAATGGAAGCCACATGATCTCTCATGGCTGGGACGGCTAGCAGCTGTAAAAATGACACTCTTGCCTAAGATACTCTACCTCATGCAGACTCTGCCTTTGCAGCCCCCACCTACCCTCCTCGACAAAATTCAAACACACATTTGGGGTTTCATATGGGGTGGAAGGAGGGCCAGAATGTCAAGGCCTCAGGCATACCTACACCAATCTGAAGGTGGGCTGGGTGTTGCGCATCTATTGAGTTATTATCAGGCTGCACAGCTGTGCTACATGATAGAATGGCAGCGACCCATGACAGAGAAATACTGGTGCTTTATAGGGGAGGCGGTGGCAGGGATTCATATTTGGAAGGGGCCCTGGCTACTGAGGAAATACAGGCCTCCTGGGGTATATGTCTCACCGATTCTGAGGGCCACTCTAAACGCATGGGACAGGGTGCGGGTTGCCAAAGGACTTTCTACACCGGTGTACCCGCAAATGCTGATCATCGGCAACCCGGGCTTTCCTCCCGCCCTTGACGAACCCGCCTTCCTGTCCAGGCAGGAAGCAAGTTGTAAGCGGATCGGCGATTTCTTTAACAAGGATGGTGTCATGGATTTCTCCACCATCCAAGAAGGGTACGGACTTCTGTCGTCTGCCTATTGGCAATATGCAGCCGTCCACCACTGGGTGACCTCCACCAAAATATGTCCACATGCCGGCTGACCTCTCACGAGATTCGAGCAATGGCTATTGACTAAAGATACAGATAAGGGGGCGTGGCCAAGATGGCGGCGCGCTAGGACGTTCCTGCCCGAGCTCCGCCACCTCGGCCTGGAACGCCGCTGCCTGTCCTGGCAGGGGACACCCTGAGGCCCCCCCGCCTGGACCGCAAGGTGGGCCTTTCCTCAGCGGCTTCCTGGGCCCTATGCCGTTGGGGCTGGAGCCCCGGAGGGTGCGCGTTGGGCCCACAAGCGGCGGGACCGCAGTGGGGGCCCAGACCCCCAGGAATGGGAGGTGATCTGGATGCGGAGTGCACCCCGTTGACAGGATCTGGTCGGGGGCTGAAGGGCAGCTCCCCCCTCCCGGCGGGACTCCCCAGGACGGCGAGGAAGCCAGGAGGTGCAGGCAAGGATAGGAGGGGCCATCACTTTGCCCCGAAGTTACCATACTCACCCGCAAGGAGGACAAATAAGTGCGGGCCCCCGCGTGAGGCTGCAGAGGCTATATAAGGCGAAGAATCATAAGAGGATGCTACAAAGTGCGCAATCTCTGACACGGTGATACCTGGTGACCAAGTCGCGGGCGGAGCTTCTGAAGAGACTTGTGGGGCTGACCCCGTGAATCGGAACCGTGCCCGTGTGCCATGGCGGCGTCCAAATCTAAGCGAGAACGCTCAGTAAGAGAAATGTTGACAGGGGCCCGTCTGACATCGGGTGGTATGGCTGAGGATTCACCGGCGACGAGACCCTTGGAGGGTTGGACGGAGATGGACCCGGATGAGGGCTCCCCGGTCACCAAGGGCTTCTTGACCTCCCTGTTTGATTCGCTTCGGAGCGAAATCCAGGAGCTGTGTAGGGACATTTCCCAGGAGGTGAAGGAGCTGCGAGGAGAGGTTACCTCCTTGGGAGAGCGAGTGGGGCAGCTAGAAGATGGTGAGATTCCTCTTGGGGAAGAGGTGGCGGGCCTACAGCAGGAGGTTGTCTGCCTCCGAGAGAAGCAGGACCTCCTCCAGATAGCAGTCGAGGATTTGGAAAATCGTTCGAGGAGACAAAATATCTGCATCAGAGGGGCTCCGGTGGGGGCCGAAAAGGAGGACATTGGGGACTATGTGGTGGGCCTGTTTCGCTCTCTGCTGGGCCTGGAGGAGACTCAGGAGGTAGTCCTGGATAGAGTTTACCGCGTGGGCCGCGCTGGTGGCCCTGGACACCGCCCCCGGATATTCTGGCCTGTCTCTACAATTTTGTCCTTAAAGAAAAGATCCTACAGCGGGCTCACAATCTTCAGCAGGTACTTTTTAGAGGACATGAGCTCCAATTATTCCATGACCTCTCTGTGCGGACCTTACAGAGGCGGAGAGAATTCAGACCTATCACGGAGCACTTGCGGGCGCACGATGTGTCTTACTCCTGGGGTCATCCGTTCCGCTTGGTCTTCCGTTGGGAGGAACAGCTCCGCCAGGTGAGATCCGTTTTGAAAGCAAATCGGATCCTGGGCCTGGAGGAGATCTGCCAGGACGCGAGCGAGAGGGCGGCCTTGCCTGTCGGGGGCCCTCCACATTGGCGGCGGAAGGAGAAAAGAAGGAAGCTGCAGTGCCCTACGGCCTCGGAGCTGAGATCGGAGGGGGAATCCGTTCTGAATAGCGTGGCCGCCGGAACTTCAGCCTAGAGGAGGGGGGGCAGGGGAGGCCCGAATTGCGGATGGCCTTGATGCTGACGGCATACCGGCCAACGAAGAGGGTCGGGGCGGCGGGGGTGACGGACCTGGTTCACCAAACATGGACGGAGCCACTGCCCTGTGGAGACTTTTCCTCGTGAAGATGGATGTGCGAGGACTTCCTGGTTGCGAGCACCTGTTGTGCGCATTGGTTGAATGTTGTTGGGTTTCCCTGCGACGCTAGCTCTTGTGTGGAGATATTCTCAGGCCTTGGCATTTGTGCTGGTGGACCATCTGGCATGGGGGGTGTTCTCCCTGTGAGGTCTCTTTCTTCTTGCATGCTGCCCTTATTTTAGAGTATGATCATTAAACGTATAAGCTTGAAAGTCCGTGGGCTCAATAATCCTACGAAGCGTCTAGCCATCCTGTCTGCCCTTGAGAGGTCGGGGAGTCACATATGCCTGCTGCAGGAGACACATCTCGTCCCAAAAGACATTTATTGTATGCGCTCCAAGTGGTTTCCCAGGCAGTTCTGGTCCTCGGCATCATCGAAGCATGCAGGGGTTGCGATACTATTAGCTCATTCCCTGGGGAAGTGGTGACAAAACTGCATGAGGTGCAAGGTAGGCTTCTAACCATGAGAATGAGACTGGGTTTTTTTTCCTTCACTATTGCCTCTTTATATGTGCCAAATTCCCAGCAGGAAGTCTTTCTAAAACAGGCTTTGACCCCGCTGCTACAATCGCCGGACGGTGCCATCCTGGTGGGGGGCGATTTTAACCTGGTGATGGATGGTGATTTGGATCGTTCAGGTCACCGGTATGGACAGACCGGGTCAATGACAGTGGCGGGTCGCCAGTGGCTGAGTGAGTGTGGCTTGGAGGATGTGTGGAGGAGGGCGCACCCCACGTTTAGGGACTATTCCTTTTACTCGGCAGCGACTAAGACATACGCTAGGCTTGACCTTTTCTTGGCCTCGCAAGAGTTTCTCCCGCGGGTTAGGGAGTCAGTGATTGAGCCCCGAGCACTGTCGGACCATGCCCCGGTTACAGTTGAGGTTGTCATGAGTATGGAGCGTGTGGGCACATTGGGGTGGCGATTTAGGGACTCAATGCTTCAGAATGGTGCAACAGTAGAGGCGATTCGTAGCGCAATAATAGACTACGTTAGCCTTAATGATGATGGGACCACTTGCCTGGCGATGCTGTGGGAGGCACTGAAGGCTGTAGTGAGGGGTGAGGTGATGTCGCTGTCCGCTTGGGATAATAAAGCAAGGAGACTGCTTAGAGAGGACCTAGAGCGGAGAGTGAAGGTATTGGAGCGTTCATATAAGCATACCGGGGCACCAAGAGTGTGGCGAGAGCTTGAGAAAGTAAGGAAGCAGCTGAGGAGGTTGGACTGGGACAGGGCAGAGTACGTGGTAGTGCGCCTAAAGCATAAGTATTATATAGTAAGTAATAGATGTGGGAAGCTATTGGCGCATCGATTGCGAGCGCAGCGCGCAGCGTCAATGATAAAAATGGTTTGCTCTCCCTTGGGAGCGGAAGCGCGCACGAGCGACCAAATTGCGGAGGCGTTTGCAGAATTCTACCGAGGACTATATGGGGCTGAGGAGCCTGGCAATGCAACTCCGGAGGCCTTCCTAGAGGGTATGGCAACTACTTCCTTGACCGAGAGAGAGGCGACTTCGTTAGATCAACCTATTAGGGCGGAAGAGGTTATATCAGCAAATGCACGCTTGCAGGTCGGGAAGTCACCTCGCCCGATGGTTTTTCCACACTTTTTTATACGACCTTCTGCATGGAACTTGTACCTATATTAGTGCGACTCTTCAATTCCTTTCGACAAAGGGGGCTCTCACGGCCAGCATGTTGGACGCCACTATCGTGGTTATTCCGAAGCCGGGGAAGGATCCCGAGGATTGCGCCTCATACAGGCCGATCTCCCTCTTGAATATTGATGCCAAACTGTTCACTGGCATACTGGCACACCGTCTCAACTATTACATGCCGGGCCTGGTGGATCCCGACCAAGCAGGATTTATACCGCATAGGCAGTGTAGTGATAACACTAAGCGTTTGCTTCATCTGTTTGATAAAACTGATGGCTCAAGCATGGAGGCGCTCTTCCTTTCTATCGATGCCGAAAAGGCATTTGATAGGGTTCATTGGCCATACCTGTTCAGGGTTTTTGAGCGCTTTGGGCTGGGCCCGGGTTTTATGGCATGGATCCGCTGTATTTATCAGGCGCCTCAGGCGGCGGTCCCGGTCAACGGGACGCTCTTGTTGCCGTTCTCAATTCAAAGAGGGTCCCGGCAGGGGTGTCCTCTTTCGCCCCTCTTGTTTGCGCTCTATATGGTGCCTATGGCGCAGCGGCTTCTTGACGACCCTCAGATCTTGGGCGTGAAGTTTGGGGGCGATGAGCACATCATTTCATTGTACGCGGATGACGTGATCCTTACCCTGGCGGAACCCGCAACCTCACTGCCTGTAGTAATGGGTATACTAGAGGAATTCAGACGGGTCTCGGGATTCCGGATTAATATGCTAAAGTCGCAGGCCATGAGCAGGTTTATTAATGCTGTGCATGATAGAGATCTGAAGGCCCGATTCCACTTTATGTGATCTTCCTCAAAACTCCCGTACCTGGGGGTTGAGCTAGGGTCCACTGTTGCTCGTACGGCGACGCTGAATTACACAAAACTGACTCAGGAGGTACAGCGCGATCTAGAGACCTGGGGGAGACTTAAATTGTTTTGGTTGGGTAGGGTGGCGGCAGTGAAGATGACCATTCTGCCACGCGTACTGTACGTGTTCCAGGCACTTCCGGTGGCACCCCCGCCACGAACTATAGCAACCCTTCAAACAGCGGTTCTAAGATTTATTTGGGAGGGAAAGGCGACGCTGCTATCACGTCGGGTGTTGTATCGCCCTAAGCAGGAGGGAGGATTAGCGGTCCCCTGCCTTCTACGATACTTTCAGGCAGCACATTTGCGTTTTCAATTAGAATGGAGTCGCCCGTCCTCCGAGAAACACTGGTGCTTCATGGACCAAGCGGTGGCGGGCTCCCATATATGGAAGGAGCCCTGGCTCCGGCGCCGTCACAGAGCGCGGGGGTTGTAAACATCCCCGGTCACGGGAGTGTCGATGAAGGTGTGGGATGCGGTGTCTAGCAGACTTGGCTTTTGACGACATTCCCATCCCCAATGACCCCCCTGGGTGCGAACCCTGATTTTGGTCTGGGCCTGCAACTGGAGGCACTGCGCCGTTGGTATGAAGGGGGCTGCAAAAGGGTAGGATACCTGTTTGACGGACAGGGGGTGATCCCCTTTGATCAGATCAGGGAGACATATGGCTTGACCGAGGCGGACAGGATGATGTATTATCAAATACGACATTGGGCCATGTTCCCAGCCAATAGAGCATTAATAGATAGGCTGTTAACACCGTTTGAAAAATGGATTGTAGTGAATAAGGACGATAAGCGGGTGATTTCGGAGATTTATGGTCTCTTACGGGGGAGGCGTGCTCACCTAAGACTAAGGGTCAGCAGAGGTGGGAGAGGGAACTGGAGAGGGAGCTCTCTGATGAAGAGTGGGAGGGCATCTTTTACAGGACACATCACACGGCTTATAATGCAGCAGGTACAGAGACAGCCTATAAAGTGGCCTCCTATTGGTACTACACCCCAGCTCGGATTCATGCTTGGGATCCCACTAAGTCCAGCCTTTGTTGGAGGGGGTGCGGGGCTGGAGGATCGCTTGTGCACATACTATGGCATTGCCCTAAGCTTCATCAGTACTTGGAGAATATCTTAGACACCATTGACACGGCGTTTGACACTCAGATCCCCAGATTTCCAGCGTACACTTTGCTGGGCTTGCCTAATCCACTTACTTGCCCCCTGAGATCATTGAAAGGACGGCAGATGGCCTTGGCTTTAAATGCAGCACTACAGTTGCTATTAGCCATGTGGGGGACTGATAGGGTTCCGACAGTAACATCATGGCTACATAAGCTGTGGTTTATCCTCGCTATGGAAAAGCTCACCTTGACTTCACAGCAGCGCAGTGGTGACTTTAAGGATCTCTGGCAACCATTCTTACAAATACTGTCCGCGGAGTTCACAGAATTGACATGCCCGGCCCACTTGAGGGTGCTGGAGTTGAATTGTGTGAATGGGAGTGAGTGTGCAGTGGAGGCTTATGTGGAGGGCCAAGATCATATTGGAACAAGGCCTGGAGGCGATTGATTGCTGTATGACGTGCCATTCGCGGGGAAACAAATGTTAAAGTTGTGTTCAGGTTTTTGTCATTATATATGGAGCATGTCGCATATTACAGCAATTGTACTATTTAAATGCGCTGCATTGGTGATGTTTATAACTGAAAATTGAAAATAACAATAAACAGATTTGATCCATAAAGATACAGATAAGCGGCTCCTGTCTGACATTTACACTTTCCTGATCTCAACGCCCACACTTTCCGAGACACCAGCAAGGCGTAGATGGGGGAGGGAATGCGAGCGCGGTTTTACAGATGAGGAGTGGCAGGATGTCCTTCACCGAGCACGGGTCACAGCACAGGTCACGAATACCAAAGAGATGTTTTTGAAAATAGCACACTACATGTACTCCACACCCGCACGGGTGGCCCAGTGGAAAGCACAGGGCGACGATGAGTGTTGGCACCGGTGTGGACAAAGAGGTATACTCGCTCACATATTATGGCAATGCCCAGGGATAGCCTCCTTCTGGCAATCCGTCCTTGATGCAATAGATGGCATGTATAACACAGCTATCCCGCGCTTCCCAAGTTACGTACTGCTAGGCCTTCAAAATCCTCAAACATACCCACTCCGCACACCTAAGGGAAGAGCAATTACCCTGGTGTTCGGGGCTGCTAAATCACTTCTACTCTCCCTCTGGGGCACTGTGACCGTTCCCACACATAAATACTGGCTACACAGGCTGTGGGCCCTTATGGGCATGGAAAAGCTAACAGCTGCAGTGACCGGCTCATTGCCCCTCTTCCACAAAACCTGGGGACCATGCATACAGTACCTGTCGAACGAATTTCGAGAACTAACCTGCCCTCCTGCCTGCGCATTCCACGCCTAACGGACCCAGCCCAAGGTATCTGCAATTAGACTGACTAATGAGACCTAGGTCTGCCCTACGCACCCTGCACGACTTGATTCGGTACACTGTACGGGGACCCTTTAGTGATATAGGCTAAGCACCCCTCCTTTCCCTACCCTGACACCCACCCTCTCCTTATGTTAACTGTTCCCCACCGGCCTGTGGTTGTAGGTGGGTGTCTTGTACTGTTTCTGCATTATAAATTTAATAAAAGAGATTTAAACCATAAAAACTATAAAACACTCCAGTTACTAGCAGTTCGGATTTCTTAAAACTCAATATCAAGTATGGTAGTGTAACTCAATAGTCAGAATGTCCATTTGGCGACTCTCTGACAATTTCTCTGCAGCCCAAATAATTGTATAAAAATTACACACCACTATAGACGCCTAATCCCGTTAGTTTAGTCTCTAGTCTCTTGCTTTTATGGCATAAATTACTTTTTCTTTGCCGTTTTCAGCATCGTCGTAGAAAAATGTAATGGAACTGTCTTCACATCATTACCAGATGCTGAGAAAGGGTTATCAAGCTCTTCCACCATTTCGTTGGCATAACGAGAATTGAACAGCTCTCTCTGCACTTTGTACTTATGATCAAGTTATTTTTTAATAATAGAAATATGTTCATGATGGCTTGTTATCACTCGTAATTGAGAAATGGTTTGCAAAATTGAGTTAGTCTACTTCTGTTTATGGTACTTTATCAGCAATTGCGGTTGGGTGGCAATGGGGCAAAAGTACAGTTCACAATCTCTTCTGTGCTCAATGTGTGTTTATTGTTTACCACGTTATTATAAGCTTTAAAAATAAACAAAACGTTCACTTAAAACAACTCACTTTTTGGATTTCACGCACACAGCTGCCCTCGACATGTTGAAAAAGGGGCACAGTTTAAGGTCAGTCAAAAAAGGGGCATTGGGCGTTGTAAAAGACCAAGTCAATTAGTAGAAATGATAAAAAGAGTATACAACCAGGGTCAAACAATAGCTTTTATTGCTGGTTACTCGGGGTGTTCCCTAGCATACAAAGAGTTCTTAGTGGTGCAAAGTGGTCATGAGTGATGTCACAAAAAGATGTAACACGCTCGACTCTAAGAAAACATGTCTTTTTGGCTAAAGTAAACATTGGCAGGAACAGATTGTAAAAAATATGCATTTGGTATGTTGAAATGCACAGAGACCTGCGATTTAAATGGAATTTGCGCTTAAATCTAGCAAAGAACAGGAGCTGTGATTATGTGTGCGGTCGAAAACTCCATTTGCATATGTTTGATGTCGGATGGCGCTATAAAAATAGTCCCTTTTTTCGCTTTCGAATATGAACAATAGACTTAACAACCACTTAGTGCAGCAAAACGTCTCTGTAAAAAGTCAGTGGACCAATTCGAGGGGGACTATCCAATGGTTTTCCCACCCTCCGCCCTCCATTATATCACACAATCGTAATGGGTGTTGTATGGTCAGGCCACTGCGGCAGACAGAGGTCATGTCTCCGTTAGCACTCTTCACATGGCACCGCATGGTCCTATACAATATGGCTTGGGTATGTTCTCTGACCGCATTTTCCAAACAAACTGGCCAAATTCCAGGCACCCACAATACCTCTTTTAAACGTGGAGGTTTGGCAATTTTCAGTTGGCTCTTCATAAAGGAAGCACTCACAAAAATCAATGCCTCTTATTCGCACTTTTGAGAATATAATGAGAGTTCCGCTCTATTCAAAATGGTATATACTTGAAAAGTCACAAAAATCCTCCCGTAGATAGCTTACCTAATTAGTACATCAGTGACCTCCACCAAAAAGTGGGTAACTCCTTGCTTACTGCTTGTCAATTTATGTTACTGGCAATAAGTTACAACTGTGTTCAATGGGATATAGGCATGTGTGCCTGTGACATACAAAGGTGAGCGAGCAGACCTATGCATGGGATTTAGAATCTGTCGCAGTCCAAGTGAGAGCTCATCTTGCATTTGTAGTATGTATATCAACATGCTGGCGATGAGGCAAAAGGGTATCTACTACAGGGCAATCCAATAAATTGTGCTTCCACTGCCTATTTTTAACATTGGGTGATGACAGCATTACCACCCACTCAAGAATTTGCCCAGTCTACATCATATTATTTGTTGAACCTCTAGTTCTGTGGATCGGGCTGTCGCTATTGAATAGTCTCTTTTGCTTAACCTTATTTGAATCATCCTTTTTCCTGAGAACTTGCCTCTCCTGTTCCTCTCCTACCGCTGCCAAGGATCTGGGTCCTCCCTTCTGGACAGGTGAACATTAGGGTCTGTCCCAATGCCTGCTTTCAGCAGCACAGTTTCTACTGTAGGTATTCTGTTAAGTGGTTCAAACACATTACACCGGCCTTTTTTGTCCGGTTGAGATCAGTCTCAATCCCATTGGTCTCATAATTTACATAAACAATAAAAACTGCTCAATTCTGGCTAATCGGTTAGGTTTCTCTTAACCCCTTTCATTTCAATCCCAAATGGATTCCAATATATATTCGTAACAGCCTGAAACCGATAAAATGGTAGTCAACTTGTGAAGGTGATATTTTTACGTGGCAAATAGATTATGTAAGCATTATGCAAAATATTTTATGCTTATCCTTAGTTGTGCTTTCTCAGCAATCAATTTCTCAAATTCAGTTTAGAAACCGCATACCTGACAGCAGATGCTACCTTAAAATCTTCCCTGTCCATAAAATTAAACCCTCGAACATGGACCGTATTCAGTAATATTTTCGACATTAATGCATCACATATTAAAAATGGTAATCCAATAACATTTACATCATCTACTGTGCAGATAAAATCTCAACAGTCAAAATCAATTACTACGTTCACTACGTCAGTATCACATATAGTACAATTGCAACACCTTTGGGTAGGAGAGCCTTTGCAGATGTGTCCTAAGGGTATAAGAAAGTCAAACACAGAGTCTTTGTTGAGGAGATCTGGTTTTTGAGCTAGAAACGCAGAGAAACGGCCAAGGAGGCAGGTAATAGATGATGGCGGGAAAATGTAAGGTTCCGTGCCTAGGGAACAAAAAAAAGAGCAGCCACTGCTCTCACAATATCTTGACATTTTAGCAGCGCTGCACTGGCTCGCATTAGCTGAGGTTTAACCCCTTAGCTGCTGGGCCTTTCCCCCCCCAGTGCTGAGCCCTTTTTTGGCTATTTGGGGTAGTTCGCGCTTAGGGCTTCATAACTTTTTGTCCACATAAGCTAACCACGCCAAATTTGCGTCCTTTTTTTCCAACATCCTAGGGATTCTAATGGTACCCAGAGTTGGTGGTTTCCCCTGGAGGAGACCAAGAAAATAGCCAAAATACAGTGAAAATTTAGTTTTTTCCAAAAAAATGGGAAAAAAGGGCTGCCGAAGAAGGCTTGTGGTTTTTTCCCTGAAAATGCCATCAACAAAGGGTTTCTGGTGCTGAAATCACTATCTTCCCACCTTTCAGGAACGGGCAGACTTGAATCAGAAAACCAAATTTTTCAACACAAATTTGGCATTTTACTGGGACATACCCCATTTCTACTATATTTGGTGCTTTCAGCCTCCTTCCAGTTAGTGACAGGAATGGGTGTGAAACCAATGCTGCATCCCGGAATGCTAAACATTTCTGAAAACTAGACAAAATTCTGAATTCAGCAAGGGGTCATTTGTGTAGATCCTACAAGGTTTTCCTACAGAAAATAACAGCTGAAATAAAAAAATATTGAAATTGAGCTGAAAACAACAGCCATTTTTCTTTATGTTTTACTCTGTAACTTTTTCCTGCGATGTCAGATTTCTGAAAGCAATATACCGTTTTGTCTGCTGGACTCTTCTGGTTGCGGGGATATAAAGGGCTTGTAGGTTCATCAAGAACCCTAGGTACCCAGAGCCAATAAATGAGCTGCACCCTGCAGTTGGTTTTCATTCTATACTGGGTATACAGCAATTCATTTGCTGAAATATGAAGAGTGAAAAAGAGGTATCAAGAAAACCTTTGCATTTCCAAAATGGGATCAAGATAAGGTTTTGAGAAGCAGTGGTTATTTGCACATCGCTGAATTCCGAGGTGCCCATACTAGCATGTGAATTGCAGGGCATTTCTCAAATAGATGTCTTTTTTACATACTCTCTTATATTTGGAAGGAAAAAATGTAGAGAAAGATAAGGGGCAATAACACTTGTTTTGCTATTCTGTGTTCCCCCAAGTCTCACAATAAAAATGATACCTCACTTGTGTGGGTAGGCCTAGTGCCCGCGACAGGAAATGCCCCAAAACACAACATGGACACATCCTATTTTTTTTATAGAAAACACAGCTGTTTTTTCCAAAGTGCCTACCTGTAGATTTTGGCCTCTAGCTCAGCCGGCACATAGGGAAACCTACCAAACCTGCGCATTTCTGAAAACTAGAGACCTAGGGGAATCCAAGGAGGGGTGACTTGCGGGGCTCGGACCAGGTTCTGTTACCCAGAATCCTTTGCAAACCTCAAAAAGTGGCTAAAAAAACAAGTTTTCCTCACATTTCGGTGACAGAAAGTTCTGGAATCTGAGAGGAGCCACAAATTTCCTTCCACCTGGCGTTCCCCCAAGTCTCCCGATAAAAATGATACCTCACTTGTGTGGGTAGGCCTAGCGCCTGCGACAGGAAACGCCCCAAAGCGCAACGTGGACACATCAAAATTTTTGGAAGAAAACAGAGGTGTTTTTTGAGAAGTGCCTACCTGTAGATTTTGGCCTCTAGCTCAGCCGGCACCTAGGGAAACCTACCAAACCTGTGCATTTCTGAAAACTAGAGACCTAGGGCAATCCAAGGAGGGGTGACTCGCGGGGCTCGGACCAGGTTCTGTTACCCAGAATCCTTTGCAAACCTCAAAAAGTGGCTAAAAAAACAAGTTTTCCTCACATTTCGGTGACAGAAAGTTCTGGAATCTGAGAGGAGCCACAAATTTCCTTCCACCCGGCGTTCCCCCAAGTCTCCCGATAAAAATGATACCTCACTTGTGTGGGTAGGCCTAGCGCCCGCGACAGGAAACGCCCCAAAGCGCAACGTGGACACATCAAAATTTTTGGAAGAAAACAGAGGTGTTTTTTGAGAAGTGCCTACCTGTAGATTTTGGCCTCTAGCTCAGCCGGCACCTAGGGAAACCTACCAAACCTGTGCATTTCTGAAAACTAGAGACCTAGGGCAATCCAAGGAGGGGTGACTAGCGGGGCTCGGACCAGGTTCTGTTACCCAGAATCCTTTGCAAACCTCAAAAAGTGGCTAAAAAAACAAGTTTTCCTCACATTTCGGTGACAGAAAGTTCTGGAATCTGAGAGGAGCCACAAATTTCCTTCCACCCGGCGTTCCCTCAAGTCTCCTGATAAAAATGATACCTCACTTGTGTGGGTAGGCCTAGCGCCCGCGACAGGAAACGCCCCAAAGCGCAACGTGGACACATCAAAATTTTTGGAAGAAAACAGAGGTGTTTTTTGAGAAGTGCCTACCTGTAGATTTTGGCCTCTAGCTCAGCCGGCACCTAGGGAAACCTACCAAACCTGTGCATTTCTGAAAACTAGAGACCTAGGGCAATCCAAGGAGGGGTGACTCGCGGGGCTCGGACGAGGTTCTGTTACCCAGAATCCTTTGCAAACCTCAAAAAGTGGCTAAAAAAACAAGTTTTCCTCACATTTCGGTGACAGAAAGTTCTGGAATCTGAGAGGAGCCACAAATTTCCTTCCACCCGGCGTTCCCCCAAGTCTCCCGATAAAAATGATACCTCACTTGTGTGGGTAGGCCTAGCGCCCGCGACAGGAAACGCCCCAAAGCGCAACGTGGACACATCAAAATTTTTGGAAGAAAACAGAGGTGTTTTTTGAGAAGTGCCTACCTGTAGATTTTGGCCTCTAGCTCAGCCGGCACCTAGGGAAACCTACCAAACCTGTGCATGTCTGAAAACTAGAGACCTAGGGCAATCCAAGGAGGGGTGACTCGCGGGGCTCGGACCAGGTTCTGTTACCCAGAATCCTTTGCAAACCTCAAAAAGTGGCTAAAAAAACAAGTTTTCCTCACATTTCGGTGACAGAAAGTTCTGGAATCTGAGAGGAGACACAAATGTTCTTCCACCCAGCGTTCCCCCAAGTCTCCCGATAAAAATGATACCTCAATTGTGTGGGTAGGCCTAGCGCCCGCGACAGGAAACGCCCCAAAGCGCAACGTGGACACATCCAAATTTTTGGAAGAAAACAGAGGTGTTTTTTGAGAAGTGCCTACCTGTAGATTTTGGCCTCTAGCTCAGCCGGCACATAGGGAAACCTACCAAACCTGTGCATTTCTGAAAACTAGAGACCTAGGGGAATCCAAGGAGGGGTGACTTGCGGGGCTCGGACCAGGTTCTGTTACCCAGAATCCTTTGCAAACCTCAAAAAGTGGCCAAAAAAACAAGTTTTCCTCACATTTCGGTGACAGAAAGTTCTGGAATCTGAGAGGAGCCACAAATTTCCTTCCACCCGGCGTTCCCCTAAGTCTCCCGATAAAAATGATGCCTCACTTGTGTGGGTAGGCCTAGCGCCCGCGACAGGAAATGCCCCAAAACAGAACGTGGACACATCAAATTTTTTCATAGAAAACAGTGCCTACCTGTGGATTTTGGCCTCTAGCTCAGCCGGCACCTGGGGAAACCTAGCAAACCAGCACATTTTTGAAAACTAGAAACCCAGGGGAATCCAAGATGAGGTGACTTGTGGGGCTCGGACCAGGTTCTGTTACCCAGAATCCTTTGCAAACCTCAAAATGTGGCTAAAATACCACGTTTTCCACACATTTCGGTGACAGAAAGTTCTGGAATCTGAGGGGAGCCACAAATTTCCTTCCACCCAGCGTTCCCCCAAGTCTCCCGATAAATATGATACCTCACTTGTGTGGTTAGGCCTGGTGCCTGCGACAGGAATAGATCACACAACGGTCAATGTTGGTCCTTACGTGAGGCAGCTGTTGACCCTGGGGTGATCCATTCCTGACACAGGCACTAGGTGTAGGCACTCAAGTGGAGTAGTGTTTTTATCAGGACAGGTGAGGAGTCACTGGGTGGTAGGAATGTTGTGGATCCCAGCATATTCCTGTAGTTTGTGTGACAGAAATGCGAGAAAAATAGAGTTTTTTTTTCAACATTTCAGCTTTGCAGGGTATTCTGGGTAAGAAAACTTTGGGGAATCCACACAAGTCACACCTCTGTGGACTCCCCCGAATGTCTAGTTTCCAGAAATGTTTGGGTTTAGTGTGTTTCTCTATATGGCCGCCGAATCCAGGACCAAAAACACAGGTGCCTGCCTTACAAAACCAGTTTGTTTTGCCATAGACAATTTTGATGTCTCCACAATATGATTTGGGTGGTGGAATTTGGGGCTGAACTAAATTGGTGAGCTCCCAAGAGAGCACTCTCTCTCTGCTTGCCGCCGCATTCACCTGCTCTCTGGGTTGGCCTAACCCACTATTACCCAGTTGCACGAACAGCTTGCGAAGGGACAGCAGGACAGTCCTCATCACCTCCCTCATAATGTACTGGAAGAGGAGTTTTCGAATGGGACTCCTCTGACTGAAAAATAACTCCCAGAGTCTGCGCCATTGTCCTATCCCTCAGATGCTGTCTCAGTATCTGATGTCTCAGTCTCTGATCCTATGTCAGAGCGGTCCTCTATAACCCGAGTGCAGGCAGCAGTCATCCATCAAGATGCCATCTCTGCTATTGGCTAAACTGTTGCTCTAAAACACTAGCCTACGTAGACAGTCACAAAATCGATGGTGTGTGTGAGATACGTGCAACAGTAGAGGCCACCTTACCTGCGCTTCTTCCCTCAATCAGCACGTACTTTCAAGACACTCAAAAAACACCTTGTCACATACCATTCGTCACAGTCTTTAGCACCTCCTGCGCCCAGTCCAACAATCATTATTGGTGCTCCCACTCCCTCCTCCTCGGATTCCCTCATTACCACCCAGCAAAAGTGCCCTTCATCTCTCCATAGACTTTACTAATGTACTCAGCTATTTACATAAAATACAGATGTGCTCTTTGCAGTAGGCATATAAACCTTCTGCGCTTCTTTATGGCACTAAAACTGCCACTAGACAAGTCGGACCCTTTTCCCCCCAGGGAAACCACACACATATTGACAAAAGTGATGTATATATGACAGCCAACCACCTGAAACTCAACTCAAGCAAAACTGAAATAATCCTCTTTGGCCCTCACCAAAAAAACCTGGGACCCCCCATGGTGGCCCACCACGCTAGGCCCTGCACCCACCCCCGCCAACTACGCACGCAACCTCAGCATCATCCTAGACTCCTCCCTCTCTATGACCCAACAAATCAACGCTCTTACCTCCTCATGTTTCAACAAACTCTGTATACTGAAAAACATTCAAATGGATCCCCACAGAGACCAGAAAAACTGTCACTCACGCACTCATCAGCAGCAGGCTTGATTACAGAAACGCCCTCTACGCCGGCACCACTCTAAAACTCAAGTGCAAACTACACGCATCCAGAACTCAGCAGCACGACTCATCCTCGACCTCCACCGACACGAACACATCTCTCCACACCTCAAATCCCTCCACTGGCTCCCCATTGACAAAAGGATCACCTTCAAGATCCTCATCTTCACACACAAATCACTCCACAACACAGGCCCTGCCTACCTCAACGAGAGTCACCTTCCACACCCCCACACGAAACGTCCGTTCAGCTGACCTCTCTCTCGCCTCTGACCCCCGCATCAAACACACCACCACCGGGGGCAGATCCTTCTCCTACATTGCACCCAAAACATGGAACGCACTCACAACCCACATTCGCAAGACCCAAAACCTACTTCTTTTCAGGAAGGGCCTCAAAACCTGGCTTTTTGAACAGTGAACCTCCTAGCCCCTTTCCCTCCCCCCCGTCCCCCCCCCAGCGCCTTGAGACCCTCACAGGTGAGTAGCGCGCTTTATAAATCTCTTTGATACAGATCTACCTATATATATATATAAATATAAATATATATCTACATAGATATATCTATAGATATATCCATGTACCTAGATATATCTATCTACATAGATATATATCTATAGATATATACATATATTTTTTTTTAGTTGTTGTATGGTTTCCTTGGGGGCCAAAATGGCCCCCAGGGAAACCCTACAACATCTAACAAAAAAAATTGCCCCCACAGGGGGTCACCCTGCCCACGGGCGACCCCCTGTCATTTCATTTTTTTTTTTTGTATTTTTTTTTTTGAAAGAAAAAAAAAATCCCCTGGGGGGGGGGGCACGATCGCGCCCCCCCCCCCCCCAGGGGGCACCTACCTTTTTTTTTTTTAAAGAAAATTATGCCGGGGGGGGGGGGCGGCCCGTTTTCCGGGGGGGGGGGGCGCAGTGAAATCCCTGGTGTCTAGTGGGGTTTCCTGGCCCCCGATCGCAGCTGTGCTGCGATCGGGGGCCAGGAAACCGTTTCAGAAGGCCTCGTAAAAAAGGGGAGAGTCTCCCCTTTCTTACGAGGCCTTTTCAAAATGTTTCCTGACCCCCCCGATCGCAGCTGTGCTGCGATCGGGGGAGCCAGGAAACCTGAAAGTGTTTCCTGGCCCCCGATCGCAGCACAGCTGCGACCGGGGGCCAGGAAACACTTTCAGGAAGGCCTCGTAAGAAAGGGGAGTGTCTCCCCTTTCTTACCAGGCCTTCCCGAACGTGTAAAAGGCCGTTTTCCCCATGAAAGCAGGAAGCGGCCGCAAGGCTGCTTCCTGCTTTCATGGGGAAAACACCTTTGCAACGTCAGCGCGCCTCGCGGCGCGCTGACGTCACAAAGGGGCGGGTGGGGGGCGGGGGGAGACACGGTAGCTTCCGTGTCTCCCGGGGGGGAAAAAAAAAAAAATAATAAATCCTCGGGTGCGACGCACCCGAGGATTTATTAATGCCCTTCCTGGTGTCGGCCACTGGTCGTGACCCGCACCAGGGAGGGTGTGTGGGCGTCGGCCAGTGGCCGACGCCCGCACTTAAGAGGTTAAAAGCATTATCTACAGAAGCACTCCCAAAATGACACTGGAAGAGCCAACTAAGCCGTTTGTACATCGAAGGTTGATAAAGTAGGTGTCATGAAATTGGGCACCTAATAATTTCCGCACTTAGAAATCTGCAAACAGTCAGCGTAAGGCGCTCTATAAAATACAACTTATTGTTTCATGACTGATTTTGAATTTCTTGAGTAATCCTTCCCATATTATTATGACTTTGTCAAGTGAGGTTTTTGTAGTGATCGTTTTATAAGCACAGCCATGGGAAATGGCGTTGGTTCTGACACTATTAGTTTTTTAAATATTGTTTTATATTTTAGCAACCCTAACCTTTTATCACCATAAAGATTTAACATTTGTGAAATTCCTGAAAAGTGACTGTCATCTCTTGAGTGTCTGTTGATAGCTAACCAGGCTTTACAAGAAGCTGCCGTTTTTAGGTCTAGTTAAAACATAAATGGAATAGCCTGGACCTGGAGGCTCATTGTTTACATATAGTTAACACATGGTAGAATGGAGGTGTGACTTGCTTTGTTTCAGATAACACGAAAAATACTGGTGACCCAAGGTTGCCACCTGGCTCCATGCATACAATGAATTTTCCGTTAACATGAAAACCCAGAGTAAACATGCAACAGGCCACATGCTCTTGCCAGAAAATATAACAAGCTAAGAACCTTAATTCGCGTTTGAAAGAGTGAGAACTCCGACCTCAACTGGCAGAGCTCCTATCTGGCCAAACCTCTGTTATTCCTCTCTCGTTCAGAGTTGGAGGAATCACTGGTTTTCCAGCGATGGAGCCTCAGCTGGTTCTGCTGTCAAAAACACTTGATTCGGTGGTCTGTGCACCACTGGACTACTAGGTCAAAGTGGTGGCTGCTATGGACTTTTAAGGCGACTGCCACCAATTTTCCTTGTATTATTCTGTTTGTCTTAGCAGGGAATACAAACAATATCCCATCATGTGAAATTAGAAAACTCCCTGTGCAGAACTGTCTTTTTGTCATTCTGAAATAAACTCTTGCTATAAATCAGAGATATTCAAAGTACGGTCGGAGAGCGCTAACTTTTAGAAGGATGTTAAATAAAGAGGCAAGTGTTTATTTACAAGATAACTGAAGAGAAAGAAACAAATAAAGTATCCAGCACCACTTAACTTTAGGAACACATTAACTTTTTAAGACCTCTTGCAACAAATGTGTATAAAAATGACAAAGTCGGAGGCGTGACTTTAGCGTCAAGATGGCGGTCGCATTCTAAGAGTGCCTTGGACCCCTCCGTCATCCGCTCCAGGCCTGCCATCACCGTAGACCCTAAATCATGCCACCCGGCTCCAGGACATCCTCAGAAACATGTGACCCAGCCTGTCCCGAGCCACCTGCCAGCGGCCCTTCAGAGCAGCACCCTGAGAGTAGGTCTTCCTTTGCTGGGTGCACACCGCCAGTGAGGAAGGCCCACATTGCGGCTGGGTTGCGGCCTCCCCCTAGCTACCTTGGGGGGGCCGGTCTGCCCTGGCAGAGGGCCCTGCAGGGCCAATCCTAAGGACCATTCACTGTGGGTTGGACCTTAAGCGAGATGTGGGGCAGCCCTCCCCCTCCCCAGCAAGTGACAACTCAGGGAGGTAGCCCCACCCTGGCCCTTAGAATGGCGGGAGTTGGGCCTGAGAGGCTGGCTTGAGGCTCCTTGTGTTACCTGATCAACAACGGGGCGTCTTCTCTGACCAGAGAGGCCCCTTGGCTCAACAACTGGCATCAGGAGAGGCACACCGAGAACGCAAGGTGGGCCTCCAGATTTGAGGAACATCACGCACGCAGGTGCCCGCATGGAGGTGAGGCCTGGGCCTTGGAGGAAGGTGGGGTCTTGCAGCTCCTAGGCGTTTTTCTCCTGCCTCTTTCCCTCCGCGTGTGCTTCTATGCCCCCCAATATATTTGGCCCAGTAAATTCTGGACCACCCACTGCAGGGACTGCACAGGACATACGCAGGCCCTCAGGACCAAGACGGCCCTGTCCCCTGTGGGTGGATCAGATGGCGGTATGTTGGGGCATCCCTCCTGTGCGCTGGAATAACCTGGCGCCTCCCGGGGACTCGTCCGGGGGGCCTTGGTTGCGGCCTCATTGGATCAGCTGTCTGTGGGGTCCCCCCTCTTGGGAACTGTGCTGTTTTCCATTGGCTGTGGCAGGCATGGACCTCTCAGGACAGCCCTCCACCGTGGACCCCTGCCCCCACATTGATCTTGGGTACTTCGTGGCCAGCTCCATCTGGGGCCCTTCGGGGATCAGTCCACACCAGGAGGACCTGTCTGATGATGAACGAGACTCCATATTGACTGGCCACCTCCCCTCCTTGATTTGACTTCCCCTGTGACCGTTGTCTCTACACTGCATGCAGCACGGACTGGAACACCATAGGTCCTCATCACCTTCGCAGCTAGAGGAGGCCATACCCCCAGGAACTACAGACGCTCAGTGCCCACCTTCAAGCTGCTTATGCCGCCTAATGTCAATGATAAGAAGGCCTGGGTCCGCTCTCTGTGGGTGCGGCCAGTGGTCAAGGCTAAACAGCCATGGCCAAGGATAAACAACATCGAACGGCGACTTCCCAGACTCGCGTGGAACAGTATGCTACAGACTCGACCCCGGGGCATTGGGGAGCCAGAGAGGTAGAGGAGGTGCCCTCCTCCCCTGGGGAGATGGCCACTATCCTCCACACATACAGACCTCCCAGACCACAGTTGAGACCAGAATAGGAGAGGTTCTCGAAGACGTGGCCCTCCTGCACCAGGACTTGTGCAAAGCCACGACCAGGATCACAGAGGCTGAATCCCACATATCAATAGTGGAAGACAAAGTGACCACATTAAAATCTCAGGTCTCCGGTCTTCTCGCCCATATGTCGGAACTCCACTATCGCTCTTAGGATGCTGAAAATCAGTCCTAGCACAACAACATCTGCCTCATTGGTCTCCCGGAGGGTGCGGAGCCACAGCCAGTGACTGACTTCTTGGAAACATGGATCAAGTCTCGGATGACATTGGACCGACTCTTCCAGTGGTTCACGATAGTGAGTGCCCAAAGGGCTCTGATGCCGATACCGCTTCCAGGGGGCCCTGCTAGACCCATCATAGCACCTATCCTGAACTTTAGAAACAGAAATGTGATATTGAGTGAGGCACGATTCCGAACGGAGCTCCGATGTGAAGACCTGTAAGTGTTGATCTTCTTGGAATACACTAAGGAGGTCCAGCAGCTGCGCAGGTCCTACGTGGCAGCTAAGCAAAATCTTTGTGCACTGGGACTCCCATACTATCTACTATTTCCAGCCAGGCTCCAAGTTGTATTTGCCAGCAAAGCTCATTTCTTTGACACTCCTGAATCAGCCAGGACCCGGCTCACGGAGGAACACCAGCTCAGCAGACCAGGCACATCCTTCCCTGGGGAGGGCAATGCACCTGCACCTAACTAGGGAGACAAGTGCGCTTCCCTGGGGTACAAGGGTTTGTGGTCATTCACAGCAAGCCCGCAGGACAACCAGAACCAAGTCTGCCTCCCGGCGCCCTTGCTGAATCCTTCCTCTGGGCCTCCAGACCATCTCACAACAGCAACTCTACCCATGGAACCCTCGCTGGTGACAGTGGGGACACAGACCGACTTCAAGACACCAATGGAGGACTTGTCGATGGACACCGATCTCTCGCAGAGGCCCGACTCTAGGTCCGTACATAGCCAAGGAGTGGATGGACGAGCGAAAAGAGGCGGCTAGACTTTGGAGGCGGGCCAATCACTGATTTTCCTATTGATGCAAACACTTTATCTTCGATGATGATGGCTGACTCCGATCCTATATCATGGAGGGGTCCACCACCCCACTCCTGTTCACTCAGTTGTAATGGGTTTGGTTTTAGCTTTCTGGGTGACGCATGCTTCTGGGGTGGAAGTATGGGGAAGGGGCTGCTGGGGGGGGATATTTTGTTCTGTTTTCTGTTTCAGGTTTGCACTAAGTACCCAAATGTTAGACAGTGCTGACACAACAAGATGCACATCTGCCATATTACATCATTCACTGCTAGTTTACCACAGGATACCCTGCACCAGTGTCCAATCCAGATGTTCCCTCATGGGAGAGGATGACCCTGGTGCCTCCTCTCCCTGCCTACAGTAACCCCCTCTGCACACAAGACATGACATTTTGAGTTATCTCATGGAATATTAATGGACTGCTGGATCGCACAAAGCATGCTGCAGTCCTGAGCTATGCCTACCGACTCTCCCTGGAGGTCCTGATGCTCCAGGAAACTCACCTTTTAGGCACCAAATGCTCCTTTTTGGCCCACAAAGGATTTGATAGAGTCTTTCATGTGAGCCTCACCTGAGGGTCACGAGGAGTGGCCATCCTGTTGCGTCGCAACTTCCCCATGGTGGTGAACCAAGAGGTGAGAGACGCCTCACCTTGCCATCATGGGAACAGTGGAGGGTCAACCCACTGTGCTGTTCACTATCTATGCCCCTCCAATATCCCAAGACACCTTCCACCAAGGACTGTCTGCAATCCTGCTCGACCTCCCACCATGGCTGACCATTATAGGTGGAGACTTTAACACAGTTCTAGCCCCTGAAAAGGATGCTACTGGGCCCCTGTCGACAGCCCGCCTAGCAAGTGCCAGTCGGCTCACGGACTGGACTACTGCCTTGGGCCTTTGTGATGTCTGGCAGGTGTGGCACCCTAATCAGACCCAATTTAATCATACCTCTGCAGCCCACCGTACCCACTCCAGGATTGACCTGATTCTTCTGCTTGGCCCAAATTGCCACACAGTGACTAATGTTCAAATCCTACCTAGAGGTATATCCGACCTCGCCCCTGTCCTCCCCACCTCGATGCCCAGAGGGGAGGTCCAAAAGGCGGATTTGAGCACTGGAGCACACCCGCTTCCTCCACATTTCACACATTGAGGCTTGTGTCTTTTGCTTAGAAATCGAACTACCTACTGATCACCTGGGAGGGGTTTCCCGATGGCTAGACTTTATCAGAGAGACAGGCTGAGTCTATGGCGGGGGCAACACAAATGGAAAACTCCTATACTGGTTTGTCACCAGACCGTTGACTAACAGGATTGTTCCTGAAGTCGTAGATTAGTCCGGAATAACCCACCATGCCCTGCCAGACATTGCAAACACATTTGCACGTTACTACCACCGCCTCTACGTGCCATCCCACCATCCAGATCCTGAAGCAATACATCAGTTCCTCAATGACACGCCCCTCCCAAGGCTGTAACAACTAGAGGCTCAAATTCTTGACGACCCCCTAACAGTGAAAACTGCTATGTCAGCCATCGCCTCTGGGAAAACTCAGGACCCTGATGGCGTCCCCACAGAATACTATACAAAGTTTGGAGAACCACTGACGCCTCACCTGCTCACCCTCTGTGAGCAGGCCGAAAGGAATGGCGCCTTTCTCTCCCAAGCTCGATGCGGCCACTACAACAGTCATCCATAAACATCAACCATCCTCCTCCTCTTGCACGAATTACCACCCTATCTTTCTAATTAATGGGGAAGTCAAAATATTTGCCACCTTACTAGTCTCTCGACTCAAGATGGTCCTTGGAACACTCAACCACCAGGACCAATGTGGCTTTATGCCAACCCACAGCCCACAGCACACGGCACAGCCTACACCGCATCCACGTCGCTCTTGCACACCGGCCACCAACTGATGCCACACCTGGCTCTGCTTTTTATTGATTTAAAAAAAGCCTTTGATTTGGTGGATTGGGTGTAGCTAGGACAGGTTGAAATGAATGGAGTACTATCTTCGACATTTCCTATCGGGAGAGGGACGTGACAGGGCTGCCGCTATCTTCTTTGCACTGGTTATCTAACCCATACCATGTCTGGAGGTGAAATAGCAATCATGAGCACCGTGACACGCTGTACGTGGACAGTGTCCTCCTGTACATGTTGGACCTTGCGTCTAACGGCAGGACACCATACCCGTTAGATGTCCTAGCTTTCGTTACCTGGGCATCTAGGTGGTGCTCCACTTAGGGCTCACCTGGTTCCTGAATATAGGAAACTAACTAAAAAGGCACAAGAAGACCTTAACAAATGGCAAACCCTGCCACTAAATGTGATGGAAAGAATTGCTGTGCGCAAGATGATGATCATGCCAAGATTCCTGTACGTATTCCAGAACTTCCCCATCCCAATCCCAAGAGCCTGGTTGCAAACTCGCAAAAACAGTGACCTCCTTCCTATGATATGGGTCAAGGTCACGTTTGGCGCTGGCCCACTGCTGGAGAATCTCAATCAACGGGGGCCTGGACATGGCAAATGTGTACTTGTACTATCTTGCTTCCCAGCTACCAGTAATCAGTGACTGGTTTATGGATGGTGGTCCGACGCAGCTTACTGCTTTGACCCTGATGTATGGTTCCTCAATTCCAGATGAAATCCCAACAGTGACCAGAGTGGTCTTCCTATCATGGCGGGCATGTCTAAGACATACTCAATAGAATGGTTGCCTCACCCAACAGACCCCTCTGTGGAATGGAAGGTGGCTTAGTGAAGTGGCAGCACCAAATAGATTTAAGGGCTGGGGCAATAGGCATTACTCTGCTTGGGAACGTGTGGCCTGGATTCCATATGCAATCTTTTCAAGATCTTCGAGATGCTTACGCACTTACAAACACACAATTCTACAGATATTTGCAATTGTGCCATGCTCTTCAGACATACATGATCCCTAAAGACTCACACCCTGAGTTTAGCCCGATGGAGGCCAAGCTACTCATGGCTGCACTAGGCCAGGGGGCAATGTTCCAGATTTACTGTGCTTTGGTGATTAACTCCCCGGGTACCCTTGACCACCTCTGGGATTGATGGGGTAGGATTATCTTCACTGTGCGTACCTGGCTCCGACCCACCAATTTCACACAGAAATCCTACCCTCTCCCGCCTTTCCGCACTGTTGGCGGGGGGGGGAACCAGCAGATTTTTTTCATATGGTATGGTCCTGTCACTGTATTCAAAATTATTGGACAGCCTTAGTGGCAAAGTTGACGATGTCTTGCAGTGGTAAGTAGAGCTCTTGCTGATTTTGCTGGGGGTGATAGAGAGCTCGGCGGCTAGAGAGGAGACAGATCCTTCTTAGGAGTTGAACTTCTAGTGGCCAAGCACAACATCTCAGCCGGATCGAACAACCCTGTCCCCGAACCCTGTCACATTGTCGGAAAGGATTAGACTGGTGTGCCCAACAAGAGAAAGCTGTGCATGAGGCCTGCGGCTGCTCTAAAAAAACACTGTAGAGTGTGGGAGAAATGGCTGGGTCAAGTGGGATGAGATGTTTACCAGATGATGACTTGTAAGGAGCCAGTTGCTATCTATATTATATGTCATTGTGGTTATCCTAGCATGACCTGTTTATTTCTCAGAATGGTGTTGTAACCAACATCAAGTGCATAACTTGTTGACTTCGTTCTTAAAAATCAATAAAAATGGTTTATAAAAAAATTAGTCTCTTCAAACTTCAGAAACATTTATTTAATTGACATGCACATGGGTTTCCCTTTAGTGCATCAAATTATCTTGGTGCATTGAGAAGTATTTTAAAAAGTGATAGTTTAAAAAAAAAATAAGCATAGAAACATTCATGCCTCCTCCCACCCTGACAATGCCAAAAGTGAGCTAAGAGGCAAGTCATTTGTCATGTGGATCCCTATGGATGGCTTGGGCTGTTGTTATACATACGCAACATATCATTAAAAAAATCAATCACAAGAGAGGGTTTTGTATAGTGCATATCCTGAGCACATATATTATAATGTGTTCTTACATATAATAATTAAGAAAAGGGAGGCAAAAGGAAATAAAACGATTGGCTAGGGTCACACAATTTGGTCTCAAGTGGGGAAGCCAGGACTGATTGTAGATCTTCTGGTTTCACATTTTGCAAATGTATTTCATTCCAATTCCCTAATGAAGATATTACTTTTTTTTTACACCTGACTATTCCAAGGTAGCAATAGCAAGTAGAGAAGGCTTACTCCAAGTTGCAGTAGAGGGATAGTGACTCAGATACTGCATAACACGTTATTGTCAAATCTATGAATCTTCTAGAGACTATGGTCCAGATTTACAAGAAACTGGTGCAGCGCCAAAATTAGCAGCGTCGTGCTGCACTGTGCCAGTTGTGGAACACAGGATTGCACTGTATTTACAAGAATACAGCCCACCCATGTTTCCCCCGTGCCAGTGCTAAATTAAGTAGCCTGCGCCAACGTAGGCATCCTTGCACCATAGTTCAAGGGTGTGTGGGTTGAGGGGTGTGATTGTTTATGTGCAGGAAGATGTCCCTTCCTGCACATAAACAATTATCCATGGCATTTTGCTTGCAGCACACATAGAAAAAGCAAAAATCGAGGAGGAATAAAAATATTCCTCCTTGTTGTGCCATGCCAACGCCACCCCTGGGGTGGCATTAGATTTTAGGGCTTCCTCAGATTTACAGTTTCTAGTAAATCTGGGGTAGCGTCAAAAAGCAATGGGTGCTGCGGTGGAACACTCACTTCAACACCCATTTCACGCCCCTCTGCGTCGGAGAGGCCCATATTTACAAAGAGACGTGAAGCCACAAAAAGTGCCGCTACACCTCTTTGTAAATATGGAGAAGTGGTTAACGCCACCGGAGCGTCGTAAAAGGTGACGCTCTGGTGGTGCTAGGACCTTATAAATCTGACCCTAGGTATCTATTTAAAAGGCAGTGTGGAACGAAACCTTCGAAGTAACTTCACGACTCACTGACCACACACTATGTACATGCTTTGCTTTCCCAACGCCCACCTTTCCGCCACTCCCACCCCACTTGCATCAAGGCGGCCCTCAGGCACACCACACACCATACTTTGTAGACGGTCCCTGCCCCTCATTCTCCTGTGCCTTCAGTACAGCAGCCACACCGAAAAAAGCACCTTGGTCACCATGTCTGCCAGTGAGTGGCAATGGGTAGTAATCATTTATGAGAAGGCCGGGATGGACCGAAGCGTATAATGGACTGCTTATTGTATACCATGTCAGACAAATTCAGGTAAAGTACCCTATTTGTAAATATTTCTCATCACGTTTCCGACTCTCTTCACAAACCTCACTCAGCATAAAGTGTTGTGTAATTGCTGTTTGTTTCAGAATCAGTGAACTGGCCTGATTTGCTCTATTTGTGAGGATGGGACAATCTGTAAAAGGTTTTATGCAGACGCGTAGATGATTTCTCCAAACTGCTTGTAATCTCACTGCTGGACCCGAATTATCCTCCTTTCAAGGCAGCAAAACACTGACCAGAAAAAAAATCTCAAAGCACATTGCTTATTCTTCACAACTGTTGTGTGTTCATTCTGTGATGTCTTGAGTGGAAGCGCGTCTTTCACCAAAGGGAGGAGGCAGCAACATTTGAATCGGGCAGAAGCCCTTTAAACTTCTTGCTCGCGCTCCCGCTCTGCGGGAAGCGCGTCTTTCACCAAAGGGAGGAGGCGGCAACATTTGAATCGGGCAGGAGCCCTTTAAACTTCTTGCTCGCGCTCCCGCTCGCGGGACGCGCCAGGGCAAAGCCCGGGCCAAGGGCGGGCCCGTCCTGCGCCCGTCAGGGGCCGGCAGAGGCTGGGCTGGGCCACCCCCCTGAGATCTTCTCCGCGACCCTAGGATCTGGTATTCATATCTCCAAAACAGGTACTGTGTCTCTCTCCCTTGGCCCTCCGTGACTATACCTCTGTAGCCGGCATCTCGCCTTCTCTTGCTTCCATCCTTTTTAAAAAAAACAGAAGTTTGCTATTCCACCTCTTAAGTGTATTATCTCTCAGTAAACAATTATCGCAGAACTTTTGCTCTTAAGGCAGCCAGCAATAATGGGAAAAAGGAAACAACCCAGTGTAAATGACATTCCATTTAAAAAAAATCACACGTCAATTCTGAAATTCATCTCTAGAGCAATGGGAGAAATCGACAAACAGATCACCAATGTTGAGAGGAAAATACTCACCCAGAATAGGTCATTAGCAACTCCTAACTCTCCCCCTTTAATAACAACCCCTGAACATCCGGCAAAGCTTTTCGGAAGTGAAATCCAGTCTAAAATTACTAATGGCTGTATCCAAGATATAATTGACACAATCTCAGAAGGTAATGACCATCCTCCTTCACCAAAACGTAAGAGGAAACCCCAACCAGCAAGGAAGGATGTCCCACCCAAACAAGAGCCGCCTGTGAACGCTAGACATGGCTCCTCGAAAGCACAACCCAATCTATGCATCCAAAATGCTCAAACCTACTCCCAAAATCAAAAATCTGACCACAAGAATAAACCTCATATAGTGAAAGGGAAAACTAACACCGCAGAGACACTGACTGCTCTAGAAAAATTAATCAGTACACGTTTTGATCAAGTAATGGAACGTCTAACTCAATTGGAGGGGAAAATGGACTATCTACTTAAAACACTGAAACCACAATTAATAAACCCCTCATCCCCAACTGCACAACAGCTTTGTTACTCTGATTTCAACGTCAGGCCTCCTTTAATGCATCAGGCCCAACCACCCGCTTTACAGATAACCCAAAGACAAGTCAACCCCTGTGCCTCACCTGAAAGAATTGGCAATGCCCAACCCCACAAAATGTCGCCAAAAAGAAGGGAACACGTAATCACTTCTAAAGTCTACCAGGGCGCCACTTTAACCGAGAGAGATATACTTGACCTCCTGCCTGCGGCAACCCCTTATGTGGCAGTTCTTGCCAATGTCCACACTTTATCTGGAGCAGGGGGGGAATCATGGGCAGCTCTGAGGAACAAGGCCCTGCACTGGATTGCAACTCGCCTGAAATCTGGCCTGACAAACAAACTTTTCGAAGACATCAAGATGGTCAGAAGGGTAAAATGGGTGGGTAGAAATCGTAAAATATTCAAGGGTGATTGTGTAGTTCTTTCATTTAAAACCCCTACGCTGGTCAAAGATATCTTAAGAAATTTAAGCCCACATCAGATTACCGATCACAGTGTTGCCCTGCTTCCTCTGGGTTTCTTTTATACGAGTACCACAAACTACGATGGACCTGGCCTTTGTCTCGAGGATCATTGAACCAGGCCTGAGTCGCAATATATGATTTCTACCGTGAACAGATTTTGGGGGCTCAGTATGGAAGATACTGATTGACTATTATCCGACGAGGAACCTTGTAGACCCAAGCACCTTACAGAAATATTGGAGCACGTCCATCTGGTTGTAGATAATTCAGAAGCAGACAATGGAGAAGAACGACTGAACATGGAACCCTCTTCTAGGCAATCTGTCAATGATGAATCCTTATTAAGAGCCCTGCCACAAAAAACTTTTACCTGTGCCCTGACTCCTGTGGTATGCACAGAAACCATTACTACCTCAGGGAAAACGCAGACAACTGACAAGTCTTCTGTCGATCAGGCTAGAGCAATGCATAAAGACCATCTCTCTTTCTTATTCTGGAATGTGGCTGGCCTCCGATCTAAGGTGGAGAACGAGGTCTGGCTAGAATACATTCAGTGTTTTTCCTGGGTATGTCTTCAAGAGACCTGGTCTGTGGACCCGATTCATATAAATGGCTACAAGACATTACATACTCCTGCCATTCCTTCGGTCCGGGGCAGGGCTAAGGGTGGCCTGTGCACCTTTATATCCAACAAGTGTGATATAATCAAGGACATTGCTATAATATCTAATATGTTTTACCAAGTGATTTCATGTCAACTAAAAAATATTGCACAATTGGTGGTTATCAATTTCTATAATAATGTACCTCTTCAAGATCTTCGATTAATATTTAACCTCCTCCAGGATGACATAGACCGAGTATGTGACTCCTCAAATTAACAATCTTATATTGTGTGGGGAGGTGATTTTAACATTTACCTGTGTCCCAGCTCAACTAAGGGCTACTGCCCCCACGCCCCTGATGGCGAAAATGATTCATTACATTTCATACACAACAACTCAGGCAACTCGTTGAATGAAGCTCTATTTAGCCTTGACCTCACCCTATGCAACTCCCTCACTCAGGGTAGACCACAACTGAAACCCACCTTTAACGGTAGGCAAGCCAACACGATAATTGATTTTATTTTATTTTCCAACAATCTCTTTCCTTATGTACTTGATTACAACATTCAAGACACCATATTCAGCAACCATAACCCTCAAATCTTAGGCCTTACATTTTCCCAACACGCCTTTATACACAGGGATATGGAAGAGATAGTAGGAAATATTGAATTAGGAGCAAGAAATGGTTATACCATATGGTGGTCAGACATTGAACCTATAGGTTTTATGAACCAACTAGTGACCAATTATGCTAACAAATTTAATACTTGCCTTGCAGACAATACGTGTCCACAAGACTGTATCGAGGCTTCATGGTAATTACGGCTGGTATAAAACAGTTTCTTTAGGCAACTGTTAGTAAATCGAAAGCGAAAGAAGGCAAAGGCTGGTTCAACGCTGAATGCACACAAGCTCACAAGAATTTAAAAAGTTACTTACATTCACAAGACCCGGATTAATGCCAACTAAGCTTAAAGAGGAAGGAGTATAAAAATGCCATAAAGAAAAGGAAAAAGAATTAAAAAAATGAGGCATGGCAATCCCTCTATGATGCGAGCATCTGGAACGATAATGTAAAATTCTGGAAAATCGTGAATTCCCCCCTCCTATGTGATGAAGAAACACCTAAAATTGAAATTGCCATCACGGAAGAAGAGTGGGTTGCCTTCTTCTCCGCTATATACTCCTCAGAAAATCTGGCACTAGAAATAAATCACCCTAAACTAGACTCCTATGACCCCATCTTACCATTTACTCTAAATGAGGTCACTGACGCTATTAACGCAAGTAAAAGCGGAAAAGCCCCAGGCCCAGATGGAGTTCCAGTTGATATCTATAAATCGAATACCTCTTTTTGGGGTCCACTATTGACGCAGGTGCTACGCGCCTGTTGTTCAACTACTTTCATCTCGACCTGGGCTGAGTCAATAATGATTCCAATCTATAAAAAGGGAGATCGCCATAACCCCGCAGGTTATCGTCCTATTTCACTGCTTGACACACTTGCAAAGATTGCGGGACGTATCATCCTAAATAGACTACAAGATTTGATGGAGGAAAATCATATCCTCTCTGATCTACAATACGGGTTTAGGGCTGGCATAGGGACAACGGAACAGGCTCTTAACTTAGAGATCATACTTGGTAAATATACAAGGGCCAAGCCCAGAGCATTATACCTTACATTTGTCGATTTTACTTCCGCATTCGATTGTGTGGTGCACTCAAAATTGTGGCCCATTTTGCTGGACATGGGGGTCGATACCACCATAGTCCATTTTATTAGGGAATTGTATGCTGGGGCAAACGCTAAGGTCCCCTATGGGCGTCAAGGTGAATGTACCTCATCTTTCCCCATCGAACGAGGGGTGCGTCAAGGTTGCGTGTTAGCTCCCCTATTGTTCGCCTTGTATATTAACAGCTTAGAGGGGACCCTCTCTGATGCCTGTAGTGACCTTCCACAAGTAGGCTCTCGGAAAATTCCGGCCCTCTTATACGCGGATGATGCCGTTTTGATGGCCCGCACCCCAGTTGCCCTGCAAAAATTAGTTACAACCTTTGATAACTGCACTAAAACTTTTTCTATGACATATCCTGGATGTAGCACAAAAAATTGCCACATAGCCTTAAAAGGCGTAAAAATAGTCAACACAGGGACATTTTCATACTTAGGTATTATGTTCGATGATAAAGGCACATGGGTACAAGCCATAAAAGCGAGAAAATTGTTATTCACGAAAACCGTTATGGCGGTAAAAAACTTCTCTAAAAGGGTGGGGAGAGTAACTCCCAAAGACATGATGACTCTTTACAATGCGAAATGTGTCTCAGTAGCACTGTACGGGGCCGGACTTTGGGGATATCGAGACTGCACTACTTTACAGCTGACAGAAAATGCTCTCCTGAAAACAGTTCTAAGTGTCCCGCAATCAACATCAACAATAGTATGCCATTCAGAAATGGGAGTAACATACCTTACAGATCTCATTCGTGTTCAAGCAATCCTACTTTGGCATAAAGTATGGACTTCAGATCCTGCGAGGTTGAATAGGACTATTATAGTAGATGCCCTAGCACTTACTCACTCGTCCAAAATTCCATGGCTAAATTATATAAAGCGCTTTCTTATTAAATTAGGCCACCCTGAGCTGTTTTTTACCCCAGATGAATTGAAAACAATCTCCAGGAAAGACCTGAAAAATACTTGCCTCACTCATCTGGCTGAATTGAGATGGGACGTGGAAGCAAATAAATATAGTGTCAGGAGAAACCATATGATACAACAAACGAATGGCATGGAACCATACTTATGCAAAGTCACGAACCCAAGACATTGGTTTGTCCTTACGCGTTTGAGACTAGAGTCCTTTCACCGCCTCGTTAGTTTCCCACTGATTAATGATTGGTCCTCACAATTGGAAAAATGTCCCTGTGATAATGTTTCTGACCAAAATACAATGCACACACTTTTCTTTTGCAAATATTATTCAACTTTTAGGAACATTTTTGTAATATCACTTTTAAAATTAATGCATTTTAAACAATGTCGTCCAGCTTTCTTATATCTTTTATCCCTTCCATCTATCATGGTTTGTAATGGATTAGCTTTATTCCTGTGTTCAGTGATTAAGGCCATAAAATGTCTTGAGGCAAATGGGTGAGGTTTCCCAAGTATTACAATCGAGGCCTTTTTTATTACTCCTCTTAATCAAACTGTTCATTAACTTTTATTTCTTTTCTAAAATTTTTAAATTTTATCTGCTTTTATTCATATTCATATTTATATGTATTTTATTCTTTGCATCCTTTCTCCTGCTGAGAATTGTTTTTTATGTAAAATGACTTTTATGATTGCTAAAAACAATCGAATAAAGTTTCTTTGATGATGGATGGAGTACACCGTTTATCTGTGCTTAAAGATCGGATGTGTTAAATGTGACATAAATCGGTGATGGCAAAATGCTTCTTTATGAATTAGAGTTTGCCCCGCCTTTGATTTATTGTTTTCTTAAAATGAACTGTGTACTTTCTCAAGGAAGAAGGTGACAAAGTGGTGAGCGTTCTTACTTAAAACCCAATGCTTCGCAGGCAGTTGTTGCATACCTTTTCTCCCTTTCTTCAAGTTAAAGGAGTGCGCACCCTGAAAGTGAAGACGTCCTTGGAGAATCTTAGGGGCATATTTCAAAGAAAGGGAGCAGAGCACACTGCCTGCACTCCAGCAACAAAGTATGACCCCAAAGCATCATAGTAAATGCAGTCAAATTCGTAGTCCATTCAAAAAGTAATAAAGTCTTTCACCTCTGTAGGTGCAGCACGTGCTGTATATCCCTTTACACATGTTTCTGGGTATAGCCTGTCATCAGCAAGGAGCAGCATGGTATAGGAGCTTGCTTGAAATGCCGCAAATCTTTTCTCAAGTTTAAGTACCACTCATGGCACACAGGTGCTCCCTTGAGCCAGTGAGCTGACGAGCTTTGGAGATGCACCTGTGTGCCTGTGAGTGGTACTTGACCTGAGAGGATTTTGGCAGCATTTCCAGCAACCCCAGATGAATTTTCTTTGTTCTCTACTCTCTAATGAGGAAGGGCTAAACCCGGAAACACATGTCTAGAGATATACAGCAATGTCTGCACCAACTTTGGTGAAAAACTACAGATAGTTTTCAAGTAAGCGCTAACTGTGAACTGCATTTACCAGGATGCAAAGGGGCGAACTGTGCTGGGATGTGAGGCAGTGTGCTCCCAACCCCGCTTCCTGCTTAAAAGGCTCCCTTGAGCCAGTGAGCTGACGAGCTTTGGAGATGCACCTGTGTGCCTGTGAGTGATACATGAGCTGAGAGGATTTTGGCAGCATTTCCAGCAACCCCAGATTAATTTATTTGTTCTCTGCACTCTACTGATGAAGGGCTAAACCCAGAAACACGTGTCTAGAGATATACAGCAATGTCTGTACTAACTTTGGTGAAAAACTACAGATCATTTTAAAGCCTTGCCCATTAGGGTCAGTGGGAGGCTGTGCCAGTGAGTAACATCTCCCTTAAGCCTCTCCAGTTGCGGAGTTAAGTTCCTGTCAAAAGAATCCTGGGGGTTCCGGGTTACATAGATACTCAGATAGCCAAAGCCCATTGTGAGCCTCACAGTCTTGGGGTAGGCGAGGCCTCTCGCCCGAGAGAGGAAAGATGACCAACTTTGATAGGTTTATGGTATAGCCAGAGTGGTCTCCAAAAATGCTGAATATTTACATGAGCCTGCCAATAGTAAGGGAGGGCTGTGATACATAAAGTAGTATGTAGTTGTTCACAATGAAATACGCTCTTCCCACCCCCGGGGTTTAAATCCCCCAGACCAGAGGATCATGACAAACCCATAACACCAATGGCTCTAACGCCAGGGTGAAATGCACAGGGAATAAGGACCAACGCTGACAGGTACACTTCTGTAATCAATACTCCTGAGAGACCATCCTGTTGACCTTCACTCACACCATGGGGGAGGTGTTTAGCAATGTAACCCAGTTGCAGAACCGCAACCCAAATCTAACTCTCTCCAGAGCGGCAAACTTGTAGTCCCACTCCAGGGAGTCAAACGCCATTTCGGCGTCCAATGCCATCAGGACTGTTTGTTCTGCCAGCAGGTCAACTGTCATGTGCAGCACCCCCATACAGGTGTCGGAGGTTAAGCCCTGTGCTCCTGACTGGTATAAAGCCTGACTGATCCGAGTGCATGAGTGAGGCAAGGACCCCCAAAGTCTGTTCGCCAAAACCTTAGCCAAAATCTTAGTCTCCATATTTAATAATGTTGCTTATCTGTCTCCCGTCTTGACACGGGCTGCAAGGGGAGGTCGGACCTTAACTCTCCGCCATCAGATAATGTGACCACCTGGTGTACCAGTGTGCCAAGAACTCAGGTCTATCACTGCGCCATGTTTTTTATGAGAATTGTCATCGGATTGAGGGGTTATTACCTCAGTGGCAAGAGAGCTCTCTCAGCTCACTGCCATTTTCGCAGGTGGCAAGTTCTGCACCCCCATGTCCCCAAGAAGCGAAATGTTAACAGCAGAGGGCTGTGTACTTAATACTTTAGTACAAAGGACTGTGGTACTTGTTTGTGATTTGAAAGGATAATCGCCACATTCCAAAGACAGATACAAACTTGTGTTTTTTCACGTGCTTTGAGATATGTTTTTTATAGAGAGTTGTTTTGTTATTTCTACAAATAGGGCAATTCTAGAACATGTTTTGTAGACCCTAACTTCTCTCTTGGCATTAGTCTGCTGATACAATAGTGCATTTCAGACTACAGTGCCCTCTGTGTTCTTTTATATGGGGTCAAGTGCAGAAAGATACATCGCTTTGAACTCTAAATGAATGCAGTTTGCAAGCTGCTAGGAAAGAAACTTAACACTTTCCCAACCGCACCATCTACCTAAAGAATGGCAGGTGCACAGAAGCACAGAACTGCTTTCGGGGTGGTGTACTGTTTTTTCCAAGTGCCTCTTTATGAACTGCTGTTCTGCAGACACATCCTTTGTGTGGGGCTATGTTCCTATCAGCAGGGTAATCTCCAGCCCGGAGTACCCAGAACAGAGGCACAAAGAGGTCAGAACTATTTGCACCTGGCTATGAACAGCCACAAAGATAGATCTAGAGAGAGACAAAGGCTGGTCTCACCTAAAGAACTCTTCTGAGACTGAACAATAGAGACTGCACCCCCTACCCTTCGTCAAATGGCAGTGCTCCGGGAAGGCTAATCAACAGCTCCTCTCAGCAAATGGACTTAATGGAATTTCGATAGGAGCTTATCTCCTATGTACCCATTTTAGTGTCGAGGTCACCTCCCTCCTGATACACTTGTACTGTCTGGGAAACCAAGGTCAACCTTATCTTGTGTCATGAACAAACAAGGGGCTTCCAAAATGGGACTGAAAGACCTCCAATGCATGTACTACATGGGCCACATACACAGTCATGCACAGCATACACTTGGGAAGTGAGCTGTAGGTACCTTCGTATCAACGGTTGCCCTGCTATACTCTAGAAACAACCAAGAATGGAATCAGGTGACAAAATAAGGTACAATTCTAACTGCACACCGGCAAGGCACTCTCAGCCAGTGTCAAATAACTCGTTTGTAGTAAGTGAAAAAAAAATAATACAGAATAGTGAGAGAATATCTTTAAACAAGGCCTTTTCTTATTCTCTAAGCCAACTCCTCTCGTGCAGTGTACAGAACTGGTTCCAAGATTTGGATATTCCAGACTATGTTTAAACAGACTGCCCTAGGCTTAGCACACATCAGGCTCACAAACATAATGTTTAAAGGATGTGTACACTTAGGCTCACATGTTTAAGTTATCTGCCCCAGAGATGAAGCACTGTGTATAATGTTGTCTCTTTCTACAGCTTACGTCCTAAGATTGTTTGCTATTTCAGAAAGTCTTCTCACACTAAACTTCTAAAGCTCTGCATGCAAAAGTGACTTTGACTTGCTTGTTCTTGATTCCTCTCCTTTATTTCTTCAAAGTGACCCTCTTCTTACATTCCATCCTGTGCATGTCTTCTGTTTCTGAGTATGGTCTCCTCTCAGTCCCATGCCGGTCTGCTTTAATCCTTCTTCTTGTAAAACTGCAATTGGCTGACACCTCTTTTTGTAGATCACAACCTCTCCTTTTTAACACCCTATCCCTGAAACCAAACATTACCTAATCTCTGCCAGCCTATCGTCTCACCCAGCCATTCACCTGAAACCACATAGCACTAACGATCACAACTAACTAGTATTATCTAATCTATCACAAAGTAACTGGAGTAAATGCATGTGTTTTTTTCTTGAGCACACATGACTAATTGCTAATACCAACAATAACAACTTGATCACCCACTAATGTTGGGTTCCAGAGTAGTGTGCTACTCGCCGTAAAGTGCTTCAACGCCTCATCAGGGGTAGTAAGGGCTAGATAAATACTATCACAATTAGAATCACTTAAGTCTCTGCCATGCAGACAAGTTAAGCTTTCCTCCACCAGAGAAGAGAAGGTCAGGGTGTGAACTGACCTGACTGGGTTGAGGGTTGCCTACCACGCCTAAAACAAGCATTGGCAAAGCCAATAGATCTCGCCTATGTGAGAGCTATTGGCTTTGCCAATGCCTCTCAGCCATGGTGTACAGCAGCGTTGCTACTCTTCAGCTTGGCTAAAAGGTAATGGCAATGCATAGAGTGGAGTCGCACATAGTGGAGTGGTGTAGAATAGAATTGTGTAGGGCAGAACTGAATGGTGTGGAGTAGGGTGCAGTATTGTAGAGTGGCATACAGGAGGGTGGCATAGAGTGGAGTAACGTACAGTGGCGTACAATGGAGTGGCATTGTGTGGAGTGGTGTAGAGTAGATGGTGTGGAGTGGCACAGAGTAGCATTGAGTGGTGTGGCATAGAGTGGGGTGGCAGAGTGGGGTGGCATAGAGTGGGATGGCACATGTTAGAGTGTTGTGGAGTGGAGTAGAATGGCATAGAGTGGAGTGACGTAGGGTGGAACAGAGTGACAGAGTGCAGTGGTGTAGGGTAGAATTGAGTGGCATGGTGTATGGTAGAGTGAGCTGGAGTAGAGTGGCATAGAACAGAGTAGCGTAGAGTGGTGTACAGTAGAGCGATAGAGTAAAATGGAGGAGCGGCGTGGAGTGGTGAAGCTTAGAAGGCATAGAGTAGAGTGGAGTGTCACAGAGTAGAATGGGCTACAGTGGCAGAGTGGTGTGGCTTAGAATGGAGTGGCATATACTAGAGTGGTGTGGTGTAGAGTAGAGTGGTGTGGTGTAGAGTGGCATAGAAAGGAGTGGTGTAGAGTGCCAGGGAGTAGTGTGGCATAGAGTAAAGTAGAGGGACACAGAGTAGATTGGTACAGAGTGGAGTGCAGAGTAGGATGGTACAGAGTAGAGTGGCAAAGATTGCTGTAGAATGGAGTGGCATAGGATAGAGTGGCATAGAGTGTAGTGGCAATGTATGGAGTGGTGTAGAGCTGCATAGAGTATAGTGAAGTGGCAAAGAGTGGAGTGGCCGAGGGGGTAGAGTGGCAAAGAGTGGGGTGGGATAGACTAGAGTGGAGTGGCATAAAGTAAAGTGGCATGGCGTAGAGTGGCATAGATTGGAGAGGGGTGTAATGGCACAGAATGGAGTAGCATAAAGTGGTGTGGCATAGAGTGGAGTGGCATCAAGTAAAGTGGCATAGAGGAGAGTGAAGTGGCAGTATATGTAGTGGTGTACAGTAGAGGGCTCAATGTAGAGTGGAGGGGCACATAGCTGAGCTGAGTTAAGTTGAGTGGCACAGAGTGGAATGGCATAGAGTGGCGTGGCACACAGTAGAGCTGAGAACAGACAAGCAGGATGAAGTACAGTGGCATGGAGTAGAGTGGCATAGAGTGATGTGGCAGAGTGGCATACAGAAGTGTATCATAAAGTGGAGTGGCCCTAAGTAGTGTGGTGCGGATTGCAGAGAGTAGCGTGGAGTAGCGTAGAGAGGAGTGGCATACAGTGGCATTGTGTGGATGGTGTCAAGTAGAGTGGCACAAAATCTAAAGGCATAGAAAGGAGTGGTGTAGAGTGGAGCAGCATGGAGTTGGGTGGAGTAGAGTGGTGTAGAGTGGAGAGGTGGAGAGTGGTGAGTGTGGAGTGACAGAGTGGGGTAGAGTATTATGGAGTGGAGTAAAGTGGCGTGGAGTGGTGTGCAGTGGCATATAGTACAATGACACTGCATAGAATACAGTGGCATAGAGTGGACTAGAATCACGTGGAGCGTCGTAGAGTGAAGTGGCATAGAGTATATAGGCGTATGGTCGACTGGAGTAGAGTAGCTTAGAGTGGAGTGGTGTAGAGATGAGTAAAGAGGAGTGGTGTAAAAGTTAAAGTAAAGTGGAGTGGCATAGAGTGGAGTAGCATACAGTGGGTACAGTGTCATAGAGTGGCATATGGTAGAGTGGAGTAGAGTATTGTGGAGTTGAGTAAAGTGAAGTGGTACGGACTGGCATGGAGGGGTGTAGAGTGGAGTAGCATAGTGCAGTACACTTCAGGGTGTAATTAAAGCATTGCAAGAGATGGCAGATAGCATGAAAACAACATAAATAATAAGCTGTATGCCTGTGTTAAAGTAGGAAAGCACATTGCACCTGCAGGAATAATACTGAAACTTTGTAAAGAAAAAATAGTGTTTTGCAAAAAGAAGCGGAAGAACTCATGTACTTGGTCCATGCTCCAGGAAGCAGTTAACACAAGAAAGGAAGGGAAACTTGCGGGAGCTAAGTAATTACAAGATTGTAAATAAAAGTGACAGCAAAAACAATTGTATGCTCTATGCAGGTTGTAAGCCCACTGAATTGTGAACAATACATCACGCAACACAGCGCATGTGCTGTGTAGGTGAGACCTAACAAGGCCCCTAGAATGCTACTAAGCTTCTAGTGGGGAAAAATGAATGGTCATCTCTCAGACAGTGTGATTAAGTATGAATGAGTGTATAAGAGTCTGAGGTCTATACTTTTACAAGTGGGGAATAAGGATCCTTTGTTAGGTATGAAACCTATCAATATTGACAGCAGAGAGACTGAAAGGAAAGGCCACTGGGTTTGTACCCCATGCTGGAAACTGTGAATCATGTTCCAGCCCAACACACAATAAACATATGGCGTGTGGGTCCGTGATGGACATCTGTGTCTCGCAGTCCCTACAAGGCTTAAAGCCTGAACCCTTTGGAGGCAACAGTATAGCACTAGTTCACATTTTTTTGAGGAAAAAACTGACAACTCTCAACAAGAGCGAGCTCTGGATCTGCACTGAAGGTGCAGAAAAAAGGGAACAGCCGTTTTAGAGCTGGGGTAGCCACTATATGACTTTGGTGACGTCATCTGACACCTCAGAGCAAATGCTGCTGCAGCGACTTCCAGTTCCACACAACACTGTCCTAGAAGGCGGAGGGGCCACCACCTGAGCTGCGCTCTACAAAATGCCTGGTCTTCTCCTGCAGCGTGGGGTCCACATGAGCCACGCCCTGGTGAAGCCTGGGCCAAGGGCCGGCTCGTCCTGCCCCCTTCAGCGGCAGGAAGAGGCAGGGCAGGGCCATCCTCTTGGTTCTACAGCTGGGTGTTCTCCGGAACTTATGGCATGATTGTTCCTTCGTGTCTAAGTATGCTATGAATTTTCGCTCCTGCCTGCATTTCTCCCTCAGACTCCTGTTGGGATGGGACCTCGTCCCCAAGTTTTTGGGACTTGATGAAATGGCTGTGGGGTGTGTGGAGCACCCGGATTCTCTCTGTTTGATCTGTTCTTCACCTGAGCCTCTGTCCGCATTTCCCTTTCGACCTCCTGGTGGATTGGACTTTGTCCCCTAGCCTGATTGCACTTGAAGAATGTTCACAGTCCGGTCAGCAGGGTGGGCCAGTTTGGGGCCGGTGAATAAAGCCTCCGAAGAGGGCGGGACCAAAAAGCTGCTGCATTAGATATCTAGATGCTGATAATATTGCCCTTTCAAGAGCACATATACATTTGCGCATGGTCATCCACAACCATGCATTACTGTTCCATGCAATTTTTGGTCATTGTTGTGTACTTATGGGGCATTATATTTGTTCTCTCTCTTCCTTGTGGGACATGATATTGTGGATATTAAACTATTGTAATTTGGTCAGGACATTAGTAAAGTCTCATTTTCAGTGTTGTGGCCAGTTCGGAAGATCACATTTAGGTCAGAGTGTCTTTTGAGGCCACATCCCAAATACTGTGTTCAGTTTTGAAGGTTTCACACCTAGGGTACTGGGGCCACTTCAAGCTTCTTATTTGAAATATCGTAATCTATTTTGAAAGCTTCAGATTGATTGTTTTGGAGGACTCATTTTGAGTATTGTGACCAGGATTCGAGGCCATCTCATAAATATTGTGCTAGATTTTGGATGCTACTGCTTGTTAGTTGTAAAATGCTCATGCCAAGCCTGTGCTACTTTTAAATGCCAAGAAGAGAGCTGGGGAAAAAGTAGGCACAATGAGGGGGCAGAGGGAATATTGCTATGCCAAAATATGCTTTCTTCTAAGCACTGAGCAATAAAAAGAGCAGTGGAATCAATATGACAGCAAAGGAAAAAACGTATGACACGGATAAAGATTAAAGAAGAGGTAGATTCCCATTTCCGAAAAGAGATGTTTCAATAGGCACAGGGTATAGGACAACTGTGCCCTCCTGCCTGGTCGTTCACAGTTTACAGACTTTTGTCCATTTCCAGGCCCATCGTCTGAAGAAGCGTGTCCTTTTCTGGAGGCTTCACATGCAAGATTCTATCTATCCCTGGGTCCCTCATCTGCAAGATTGTGGCCTTGTGTAGAATTTTGCTTTGAAGCTGGTTGCTTATTTTCTTGACGCCTCGTCTCCAATGTTGTGTCGATTTCTAGAGAGTTCATCTGTGGTACTGTGTTTCTTTCCTAAGATATTATTTTCAGGACTGTGATACGTTCTGTAGATAATGTATGCAGTGGCTCGGCAGTACTGTGTTTAGTGTGTTCTGGAATACACCATTTTGTGTCAATCTTTGGAGCCCTCATCTTCAGTATTATTCTTTTTCTATAGGCTCTACCTTCAGAATTGTGATATATTCTAGATACATGCTTTGCGGTATTGCATTCATTTATAAATGACTCCTTTGACGTATTTTAGGTGGCCTCATCTGCAGTACTCGGTATTTCAGGGACCTCATTTGCAGTATTGGGTCTATTTCTGGATGCCTTGTCAGCTGCACTGGGTTTATAACAGTAGGTTACATTGCCAAATAGAGATGAGTGTCTGTCAAGATGGTGAATACTTCAAATTACGTTTTGGATGGGGAGACATTTGGTGACTTACGCATCTCAATTGTCACAAAATCAGGGATGCGGTAAACTTTCGTGACGTCGTCTTCCACACCATCAATCTCACAAAGTTGATATGAGAAGCATGGTTCAGGCCACCTGGTTACAACCAGGCGGCTACAGCAGGGAGTTCGACTGTGGTAAACAAAAGTTAAATTTAGCTATGCCCAACATGAAGAAAGAGTTGCAGTGCAACTTACTGGGACCTCAAAGCCATTAGCTATTCCTCAATCACAGGTGGCAGTAAGACTAACTGAAGCGGGTGGTTCTGGCTTGACAGAGGTAAGTTATATGGTCCAGCTTGGTTCCAATTTATATCTAGGCAGAGTGCAATAGGTGAATTCTGCTTTAGGGTTGCGTCCAGGTGCCAGCAAAGAGAAGCACCGAGTAGGGTGTGCCTGATAATACTAGGGGAATTGTGGCCTTTATACATCAGACAAAAAGCATTTCATTGGTGCAGAATCAGATTGAGTAGGGTGATACTTCAATGCTAAGAAAGTTGGAAAATAGATGGATAGACCCTCCCCACCAACTGATTACAGTCTAGCAACATTACCATAGTGGGCCATTTAGTTAGAAGAAAATGGAACATGAGAAGATTGTTCAAGTGAAGTCACTTTTACAGTGCCAGCCTCAACGATTACAAAAGGGTTAAAGTGCTCATGGGAATCTCAAGCTGTCCACACTGCTCTGCATAAGTGCTAGTTTCTTGCTACATAATTCCTACGGTACCGTCGATATCACAGAATACCACAGCGGCACTCCCTTCACCTGAAGTCTAGGGGTGGTCCTGAGTCACGTGTCAATAACATGTACTCTGTTCAAAGTCATACCGCTTTGGGGGTACACTAACTGCGTGAGATCACAAATTCAAGGAACTTCTCTGGTTACTTCCCCATGGTTGCACAAGGCAAATGGGAATTTAGAGAAAGATTCAGGGGCCCAGTGCATGATAACCAGGCAGATTAGTGAATAGATAAAGATAGCAGAAAGTACAGCTAGTCCTCAGTCCGGAAGATTGATTAGGCATCTGCCACGTAACACAATTTTCATGGCACAAGTGGAAATGCTTATGGAGTTGCTAAAAATTGCAAGAGCTGCGCAAGAGCATACCAAGGACTGAAGACCCTTTTCTTTCCACTCATAGCTTGCGGTATTCAGGGTTACACAGGACTAAGTGCAAATACATTAGTCAGGACAGTGCCCTGTCAGAGGGGGGCCCTGTATGCCTGCAGAGTTATTGGCTTCATCTAGTCACAAGTAATGACTTAAGGTGCATGGCTCCTGGGTAGGGCTTCCACATGTGGAAATGCACGATGTTCAACATCTTTAGAAGGTGGAGAGATGCTTAGAGATCGCCAAATGCAGTGACCATCCTTTAGTTGTCCCATAACTACATGCAGAGGCAGGTGGGCCTACAAATCGGAGAAAAACACGTAAGGGCAGCCGGTAGACCGGCAGAAGGAAAGAGTTGCCATGGCAGTGGTCCTTGGGAGGCCTGATGGATGGAAAACAGGGGGCAACAAAGGCAACCAGTGGGGATAGTTGCAAAGCAGACATGCCAGGTGTAGCACAGGCATGGCCAGAAAGGGCCTCGGATGGCACACCTCGGCAAAGGTATACACTTAACTGGGGTTGCAATGGGCATGGCATGTTCCTACTAAATATGGTGGGGCACTGGCACGACATGGTTCTTGTAGGGAGCTACAACATCCTAAAAGAAGAACTGCTCAAACAATTTCCTTGGGATGCCTTACAGCAGAGGCATGGGGAGCATGCAGGGGCCAGCAAAGAGTCAGCAAAGGGTCAGCAGCGGCCAGACACAGCACTTGCAGCCTGGGAAAAACCAGGGGGCCGCCCAAAGAGATTGGTATCAAGGTGGAAGCCTAGCTGCTAAATGCTGGATACCTTACCAACAGGGCCGTCATCGAGGATGCTGTGCATAAACAGTGGCTACAAGCAATATTGATAAACAACCCCAAAGGACAATCAAGAAGGCCAAGAAACAAATAGCTCATACATGGAACATGTTTTATGGCCACTAGTTGTGATGTTTTATTAGATAACATGTAATGTATAATGTAATAAAACTGTGGCTGTTAATATTCCAGCAACGCATCCCCTCTTGATTGTGGAGGAAGAAGGTAAGGGGGGGACAAAAAAAAAAAAGGATATGGAGTACACGAACAAGATAACGGCCTGGAGGGGGTTGGTGATTTCTTGTACGTCTGAGAGGGGTTATGCACTCGGACTCTCGTTGCTTGAGCCACACTTCACCTCAGTTTCTGTCCATATTCTCTCCACGGACCATCTTAGTCCACTCGAGCAGGAGGAGACAAGTAAGGGACCCCCCGTCACCTGGTATTACTGGGTATTGCCTGTTGCTGTTTTATATTTGTATATTGTAAACTTGGACAAGCGCGGAGAGGATAGGAGGCCCGAGGGTCTCAGGGGATTTTCCATAGCACTAATGCACCAGGAGGGGCAGTTGTGAGTCAATTTACCACTATTTGGGGTTGCCCGATCATTTTTTGATTTTTCTTTAAGCTTTCCTGACATTGTTTACTGTTTAATTCTTCAGAACATTTATCGTGGTTGCTTTTTCCACGAGGGTCACTCTCCTTACTGGTGTATAATTGTTTGCATTACTATATCAAAGCAGGTATAACCATTGAACTGCAATTGAGCAGTTTATGTACATTTTCTGAGTTGCTTTGTAAAAGTCCGCTTGTCGGATTGATTCCCATATATGTTAAATGAGGTAATTTTAACAACTCCTTTTACTTGTTGGTTTAATCTGCGGTTATCTACTAAGGTATCGTTTCAACAAGTTTACTTGTGGCTCCCGTCAATCTCCCTAAGTTGCTATCCCCTGTTGCCGGAAATCAGGGAACAATGGGTATATAGTGACACGAAAAGGGGATTTTAAGAAAAGAACGGGCACTCACTACTATATCACATTTAAGGTATCCAATGGACGGTGCTACACAAGGTTGTTCCCCAAAACAACCTTGAATTGGAAAGCCATAAGGCTGTCCCTATCTAAATATATCAATGGAAGCACTAAAGTCCCTATAGTAATATTAATAAAGACCAAAATCAAAGTCCACAGTTCCACTTGAAATGTTCATCATCTTCTTTAATCTTTCTTTTTAGCAGCTACAGCCAAGCCAGCCAACACATGTTTCGTCTGGGTACATATCTCCCCATAGACTTCATCAGGGCTTCTCTCAACTGTTTTTTTGCACCAGTTGAGAGAAGCCCTGATGAAGTCTATGGGGAGATATGTACCCAGGCGAAACACGTGTTGGCTGGCTTGGCTGTAGCTGCTAAAAAGAAAGATTAAAGATGATGATGAACATTTCAAGTGGAACTGTGGACTTTGATTTTGGTCTTTATTAATAGTACTATAGGGACTTGAGTGCTTCCATTGATATATTTAAGGGGACAATGGGAAACGAAAAGCTGTGGATAATGCCAGGGAGGCTAGGAAGGTAAAAAAAAAAACAAAGAAAGCACGCTGCTGATATTTGTACCTTAGTTGACATTGAGGTTTTGATAGAGGAAGTGGAGGGTCTACTGAGCGAGAAAGACTGTTGGAGTGAATCAGCTCAAAACAAATCCAAGTGTAAAGACATAAAGGTTAATCTAATTAAAACACGCCCGAACCAGAGCCAGCCTGTGGCATCAGCCCATCCAACTCATAAAACCACTATTGGGTCAGTATTAAGTCCTTTGACGACAGAGGTAGACTATCACTGGGTGGGAAGAAAGCTGCCCACTTTCATTCACGGTTAACGTTGTGTACCAATAGGTCCACAGCCCTCCAGCCGAGAGTAGACTATCCCCTCATGGGTGACTTAGTACCCAGAGCTCCGGGCCCTAGCTCTAACTATTCCACAGTGGGTAGCCTTGTTGACAACCAGCTGTGGGTTGAAATATGCGAGCTGAGGAAAGTGGTCACCAACATTACCCAGTTACTCACAGAGAAGGTGTAGGAAAGTATCTTCTTTTTGGCATGGTTACCTCAGGTGTAGGAAAGTATCTTCTTTTTGGCATGGTTACCTCCACTTTTTGCCAGCTATCAGTGTACTTAGACTGTTTTCACTGGGATCCTGCTAACTAGGACCCCAGTGATTATGCCCTCTCCCTCCAAATGTGTTTACCTTGGACCTTTGTGCACTCTACAATTGGCATACTGGTGTCCCCTTATAAGTCCCTAGTATATGGTACTTAGGTACCCAGGGCATAGGAATACCAGGGGTCCCCCCCTCCCCATGGGCTGCAGCATGTATTATGCAACCCATCGGAGCCCATGCAAAATGTGTCTGCAGGTCTGCCGTTGCAGCCTGGGTGAAAAGGTGTATGCACTCTTTCACCACAGGTCACTACACCAGGTCACTGTATGTCACCCTGTTGGTAGGCCTTTCCAGCCCAAAGGGCAGGGTGCAGGTTCCTGTGTGTGAGGGCACCCATGCAAGAGCAGAGGTGCCCCTATGAACTCCATTTCCAATGCACTGGACTTTGTAAGTGCGGGAAAGCCATTTTACCTGTGTACTGCACCTGTGGTCCGGCTACATAATGATAACTCCAAACCTGGGATCATATCCCAATGTCAGTATTGGTGGCATTATTCCATGCACTCTGGGGGCTCCTTAGAGAACCCCCCAGTATTGCTCCTACCAGTCTTCCAGGCTTTTACAGGCAGCCCACGCTGCTGCCACCCCTCAGACAGGTTTCTGCCCTCCAGCTGCTTGACCAACTCAGACACAGGAAGGCAGAACAAAGAATTTTCTGTGGGAGAGAAAGGCAACACCCTCTCCACTGGAAATAGCTGTTACAAGTCTGGGGAGTGGTAGCCTCCCTAAGCCACCAGTTCGGCATGAAGGGCACATTTGATGCCCTTCTTGCATAAACCAGTTTGCACCAGTCCAGGGCCCCCAAGTCCCTGCTCTGTCTGGTGCAAAGCTGGACCAAAGAAAGGGGAGTGACCACTCCCCTGTCCATCACCACCCTTAGGGTGGTGCCCAGAGCTCCTCCAGGTGGCCACTTCATTCTGCCATCTTGAAAACAAGATGTACAGAGCCCCCTGGGAGCATCTGAGTGTCCAGGTCAGGCAGGTGACGTCTGTGACCCAACTCTGATAGGTGGTCACTGTGCAAAGTGACCAAACCCCATCTTAGTGCTATTAAGGGACTCGCTTGCGGGTGGGTCCCCAGATTTGGCATGCAAGACTCCACCAGGACTCCTCTGCGTTTATCTCTTCTGCTCCTGGCCACCAGAACCCCAACTGGACACTTCAGGAACCGAGAAGACTGCAACACCCAATAGGACCTCGCCTTGCAACACTGCTTCCCTCGCTCCTTCCAGCAACTGCAACAGTTCCACAGCTGTGCATCCTCTGGGATTGGCAAGACTTCAGCTGCACCAAGAAGGAATCTCCCATAGAGTGAAGGAGTCACTCCCCTGCATCTACAGGCACCTACAGCAACAACGTCTGGCCGTGTAGATCTGCCCTCCTCTGGAACTGCGTGGATCCTGCAACACAGGTGGTGGTCCAGAGTGGTCGCCCTTGGTCCTCTCTGCCCTCTGTCTATTTTGGGATATTGCGAGCCCTTGCCTTTCTTTGCAGGACAGTACCCCTATGCACTGCAACTCTTGCAGCAACCAAGGCTTGTTGGCTTCTACTCCAAGGGATCTTCAGGCTCCAAGCAGCCCCAACCTCCAGCACTTCATCCTTCCAAGGACAGTCGCCTCTCTGCTGCTCCAGCGACGTGGAACTCGTTTCCAGGTGTGCTGATTGAACCTCACTGCAACTTAATTTGCCTGCTGCCAGTGGGTTGCCTTTGGGGGCTGTGACTGCTTCTGCTGGCTCTCCCGACTGCTGAGGGTCAGCCTGGACTTCCCTCTAAGGGTCGAGTCCCCTGGACCTTGCTGGTCTTCTTCAGCCTCACAACTCTTCTTGTGTTCCAACTTGCATTTCCAAGGCTTGTTGGTGGTCCTCGTTACCACTGACCGACTGCAACCTGGCAAACGATGTGGGACATCATCTGCACGGCCCCAAGGACTTCTCAGCAGCTCCTGGGCTCCACAGCTGATCTTCTTCCTCTCCTGTCAACCTGGATCTTCATCCACAGAAGAGTGGGTAGTGGCTCCTCCCCCGTCTGGACACTCCACAATGGACTGGACTCTGTCCCTTTATTTGAAGGTCCTCTTCTCCCAGAACCCACCTTTAGGTTCCTCTGGTTTGGTCCTGCTCTTGCAAAATTCCTTTTCTAAGTCCTCTTGTTAGTCCTTGGGAAGATCAGGTACTTACCTCTGCTCTCCTGGTCACTGGGGGTCACCTAGGTACTCACCTCATGGGGTCCCGTATTCTCCCAGCTCCCCTCTATTGACTCCATATCGTTGGGTGGGGGACTTCACTTTGCATTCCACTATTGTAGTACATGATTTGGCCCTCCTCTAGGGCTCTAGCTATTTTCTATAGTTTCTTGCCAATGCCTGTTGTTTCCTATGCTGATTCCTAATTATTACTGTATATATATATATATATATATATATATATATATATATATATATATATAGTACTTACCTCGCGTTGGGGGACTGCCTATAAGTAATCTAGTTCAGTGCTACTGTAATAAAGTACCTGTATTTTTTAGCATTGTGTGGTTCATTTTAGGTGTGATAAATTACTATGTGATTGCTGTGGTATTGCCAGTGCTTTACACTCCCCCTAGATAAGTCTTGGCTGCTCATCCACACCTATCTCTAGAGCGCCCTGGCTTCCTAGACACTGACTTCATTCACTAATAGGGGTTGCCAGGACCCGGTATAATGTGCCAACACCACAGGTGTCCACCACACACCAGGCCAGCTTCCTACATTGGTGGTGCAGCAGTGGGATAAGACACTTGCAATTGTCTTACCACTCTGTCACTGGTACCTTTCTACAGGAAAGCCCACTACTAGTCTTTAGGATACGCTGCACTTAGAGATTACGACCATTAGCCTCCTAAATTTGGTAAGTTGGGGTTTTGGCATTGCCCTTTCTCCAAACTCTTAGGAAGTCTAGTTACTTAAAGTAGGTAGGTGCACCCACACTACTCTAGGGAGAATGTCTTCAGCGGAAAACACAACTCAGGCCCCAGACTGTCAGTAGGAGAGTTGCACTTTTGAGGAGCCGAGAGAGATGTGTGCTTCCAGAAAGCTGAAAACAGGGAAACATCTCAATAAAAGCCTACTTCTGGTAATATTACTCCAGGCGGGCAAGGAAAACTCAGGCAGCCAGGAGGAGGAAGGAGTAGAGACTGACCCTCCAGACTTAGGCTACTCTGAGGAGGGTCAGGAAGAAACTGGGGAACACCACAGCCCTGTTAGGAGCACTGTAGGTAGTGAGAAGTGGATGCCCTTGAGATTTTTACGTGATAACTTTTTGAGGCCAGACTGGCGGGACCCTGTTCCCCAATTAATGAGGAGTAGCATGGCTGATCCCCGGCCTCCTGCGCAGAGGGAAAGATAGGCTAGTTTACATTCAGTTGACAAAAAATTTCTGACAAATGTTTCCAAATTGACTCCAGTGTCTACAGAGACTAGAGATTTATTAATTATTAAAACTATCCATTGGGTGCGCAAAGTTCTCAATTATAGATCGATAAAGAGGGACGACATTGTAGCAGTCAGGTGCTATACCAGTAATCATAATAGTTCCGACCATATCAGCATAAGATTAGTTAACAATAAAATAAACAAAGATCTAATTGCCTTCGGACATAGAGCATCCCTCTATGATGTCACTAACATACGTATTAAAATTACTCCGCCTAAAACAAACTTCCCACAAGACTAATAAGGGTCTTGGTGTTCCTCATAAAGCTGCACGGACACTTAGAGTAGCTAGTATTGGGTTCATAGGTACGTCAGATGTAGACTAACTCCACCAGGCATCCGGACAGATCAGTAATGCTAACCCCGATATATCTTATACACAGACAGAAGATACTGGTCTTGCCCACCTTTGACCCACTGCCATGCTGAAGGAAGGCTTGAGTGACCTCCCAATGGTCAAACAAAACTTGCTATGTACTCCCACACTGTATCACTGGTTCCTTCCTTGACTCCAACTACTGCAGCTTCTACTTCAGGGTTTGGACTCTACACTAGATTTGTGTCTTGGAATGTGGCTGGAATGCAAGCCAAGTTAACCTTGAGTGAGGCAAATTTATACACGCTCATCAGATAATTTTATTGCAGGAAACATGGGCGACAGAGCCAGTTAGTAGGCCCAGGCACCTTACTTTTTTTTTTTACCAACGCTATTCCAGCTAAATCTGGGCGTGATTCTGGGGGCTTGTTAGTTTGATTAAAAAACTCACTTCTTTGGGGTGGAAGTTCTAGAGTCAGGTTCAAAGGATATTTTAGGCATTTACTTTACTTCCAACAATTCCTCTTTGTTCAAACATATAGCTGTGATAAACATCTATATACGCGCTGTTCAAGATTGCACAGAATCTCCGACCATACACGCTTTACATCAACTGGTGGAGAACAGCTTACATCACACCTAGCCCATGGTTTTTGCAGGTGATTGCAACACAAGATTTCAACTACGTGAATCCCACTCCGCCTCAACAACCAGGGAAGATGTTGAGTGGGTTCTCCCTGGGCTTACAACAAAACCTGCCATGAGATGGTCAAAAGTGGCATGCCAGCTTTTCTGCTTTTGTCTAGACCATTGTCTGAGAGCCGCAAATGGCACACCACGTCTGACTATCGGCCTCACCCTTCTTTCAAAATTATATAGATTACATATTGCTTTTCTGAGACAGTGGTCTCACATGACCAACATGAAAGTTGTCAACCAACCTTACAGTGACAAGAAAGCCCTTGTTCCTGAGTTCGGTCCAAATCTTTTTTGGAAGCCTCTTGAGCATACCAATGATTCGTACAGAACTCCATTAGTCCTTACGAATAATCACAGAATTATAAAATGGGCCACCATCAGTAATGAGGAATGCAGTAAAGCTAACATCTAAATGTCCTTGGTGGCCAACTTTTATATATTGAACAATCTGATGCTAGTACCTTCAAATTTATCTCCAAATATTATGAGCTGTATCCTTATCATGTCCTTGGTTTACAAGGACCTGCAGGGTCGCCATGGTGGGGCTTGCTCAAGGCAATTAAAGAGGGGTTCAAAACAGATATAACACTAGCCAGGAGGGTGTATAAAACTTGTCTGATTCATTTTAAGAAAAAATGGGGGGTGGAGGGGGAGGGGGTTGGGGAGAGATGTTAGATGCTCTTGTGAAACGTGATTATAGAACCTTTTGGAAAATTGTTGCAGCTGGTAGTGGCTGTGGAATTTCAACCACAGATGTATTTGTCCCAGTAGATTTATGGGTCTAACATTTCAAAACTTTACAAAGGAAGTGTGATAATGTTAGCCCAGGTCTTTCCAATAATATTGGCCCTAGATTAGCCTGCCTTCGACCTCCCCTCATTCTTCCCCCTCTGGGGATTTTTTACTAGCATTTACAGTGGTTTAAACGAAGGCTGCCCTTCTCCACATGAAAAAAAGAAAAAGTACCTGGCCCCGAAAGTATACCTGTGAATTTATTTTACTCAGAGATGGATATCTGGGCCCTACTTAAATATGTTAACCACTGTTGTATTAAATGTCGAGGAAATTCCAGTGTCGTGACATGGCACCATAATCTTTCCTATCCACAAAAAGGGGGCTAAAGTTATTCCTGCAAATTATAGCCCAATCAGCCTACTCGATAACATGCAGAAGATTTTTTGCAGACAAGTATTATTCAGACTCCAGGCGCGGATGGATGAACATAAAGTCCTACTTCCATATATAGGCAGGGTTTGCAAGAATGTAGGGTCGGCAGACTAGATATTCTGGTTTTTGACTCTCTGCTGGAAGTACATTTATATAAAAAAATATAATCTGCATGTAGCCTTCCTGGATATGAGGGCTGCATTCGATCTAGTGCCAAGTCACACCCAATGGGGGGTACTGGATCAGATGGGACTGCCTCATGTCCTTCTTCATCTTCTAGTTAGACTAAATACATACGCTTACGTCCAGGTCAGGTGGAATGATCAAGGTGATCTATCCCCTAGGATTCACAATGAAGGAGGAGTGTGGCAGGGATGTGTCTTGGCTCCCACGCTGTTCTCCTTATTCATAGAGTGGTTGAAGCGCTGAATAACTGCCAGCATGATGCCCCCAAGATAACTGGTGGCTGTACCTGTTTTGATCCTGGCTGATGAAACGCAGGTACTCTCACATATGCAAATAGGTTTGCAGGACAGTTTTGTTGAATTTGCTAAACATAAGGACTTGGAGATCAATGCAAGGAAGTCAAAGCTTATGACTTTAAACCCTCATTGTTCATTCATAAATAAATTGACTGTGGACAGATCAATTATCGACCAAGTCAAACTTTGACTATTTGGGATTGAGGTCTACATATAAGCTCTCTTGGGACTTCCAAGCTGCAAATAAAGCAATTCTTTATCATCCCACAGGTCAGTGGCAATTGCTAGGAAACATAAAACATTTATTAACAGAGCAGTCTCCCCAGCTGTTGATGTATATAGAGCGGTGGATCTGGGGTGGGGGGCTCTGTACAGGGCAGACATTTGAGGCTCTGGGGGCACTTTGTGCTTAAACATTACATAAAACTAATTTGTCCCAGTGAGCACACCTTTAATACCCCTAAGGGGGGACTTGAATATCAAAAGGATTGTTTATATTGCCCATTTAAAAATCCTGACATGCTGGGCCAGAATCTGGACCCAGACCCCAGGAGCTGATCCACTATAATGCCGCCCTGCAGGAGATAATTCTCCTTGATAAATCCTGCACCACGCCCTGGCTGAGCACAGTGAAATCCTTATGTAATCAGTTAAATTTAGTTAGTGTATGGGAAGATCCTAGCAAGATGGATAAAAACTCAGCAAATTGGATGAAGGACTATAGTAGGAATATGTTGTCCAGAAGACATGGAGGGAAAGGAGGGCCGAAGGTCTAGGGGACAAAATTCTCAGCAACAAATGCTCTGAAATTTGAACCATTTCTTGATAGAATAATACCCGCCTAGGGTAAGACCTTCTTTATTAGTTTTCAAATTGGAACATTGCCACTTAGGTCCTTTACATTGAAGTGGGACCAAAACGAAGACGGACTACTGGGTTGCCCATTCTGTCCTAATATGTTGGAAACTGAAGCACACTTTTTACTAAATGCCGCAAGTATAAAATCCCAAGATCTAAGTGGATCCTCCCGTTATGCAGAAATCTAGGTGTGAAACAGTGTGCTGTGACCTCACACCTACTAAAATGATACAACAGATCTAATTGTATTTGCTCTCTCAAGATAAAGTGGGCCTGGTCTCTCCTAAAAGCTGTTCTGAAGACTCAGCCATGAGATGCCATAGTTGGTCGTACAACGTATCCCAGAGACATTGACTCCTATTTAGATATGTGTGCAATGAAAACGAGTTTGTCTCGGCCTGATAGAGAGGTGCCGATGGTAACTAGGGCAAGACGGAGTGCCACAAACGACCTCTAAGGGAAGGTTTCTCCTTCCTGGGCACTCGAAATCGAAAACTGTTTTGTGAAAGTACAACTTATATAACATACCAAATTTCAGGCTTACCTTGAATTGGTCCACTACTGTACTATGACCTTTAGACCTGTCTGCTCTTTAAATCCAGGGAATGTTCTCCACAATCAGTTTATTCATGCTTCTAACAATTAAACCTTGGCATTCGGCTTAATGTGCAATTGAACCAGAAAATCACTACGTAAAAATGACTCGAACAAGGCATGATGGATCGAGTACATTTGGAGTTGGTTATCTCGTGTTCAGCCCTTTTATTGGCGGCGTGTCCATTACAATTTATGTATTGCTGTTGCTATTATTAGACCTTCGCTTTAGATTCTATTGTTCTCCCTCTAAATGATCTGACCTTATACATGCAGATTTTATCCTTAATTCTGTACCTTTTACAGTGCCAATTAGAGTTTTTGTACTGTTTATTCTTTTTAAATACATTTTATAACTGTTTACAAAAAAAAAGCTTTTAACGTACATTTCACGACTTTGCATGTGTTGTACTGTAGTTTTTAAGGTTATGTATGGCCGAAATAAAGTACATTGATGATGATAATGACAGCGGACAGACTGAAAGGAAAGGCCGCTGGATTTGTGACCCCACACCGGAAACTGTGAATCATGGTCCAACCCTAGGCAACCTCACCCCGCCTCCAGAACTAACAGCACAGAGTTGCATGTAGGAGTCAGACCTCCACTCTGATGCTAATTTAGCTTGAATCCTTTATTGCCCTTGGACGTGGATCATCCGTGGCAGGCCTGAGATGACTGTGAACCAAATAAAACTTGCAACCTTTTTAAGAATCATAGGAGTCCACTCCATAGACCAGGGAGAAGGGAAGGTAGTGCGGAATCTGCAGTTAGAGAAGCCCCCAAAGAGCATGTTGCTTGTTACTCAAGGTAAATAACTTGATCTTTTGGTGGATACTTCTCTCCGCATAATCCTCACCGTTTGAATACCAAAGAAGTACCTCCCAAAAGGTAGAGGTTTTGATGAGTGAACTCACACCAATAATTCATATAGAATCGAGCAAGCGCAATTGTATTCTTTGCAAATTTGCTGTCAAGAACTGAACTGGCTACCTACTGATGGATGGGAGGAAAGCTTTCAGAGCCAATCAAACCGCCTGGATTGCTAGGGGTTGCAATCGAGCTTCAGCTCCACTAAGGACTGAATGCCCCTGCACTCCACTTCTTCCAGATGGCCATCCCAACCCTACAACAATGTACTAATCACCACTGTGAGCTCTGAGTGCTAGAGGGACAACTGACCTGGCATATAACACATTGGAGTCCTTTTGTCATCACTGCAGATCACGTGCTGTCACACCTTCAATATGTGGACACTGTCTGAAAGGCAATCTTGGTGAGGAGATAATTTAAGTATGGGTTCCAATGCAAGGTTCGCATGGGCCGGCAGGATGCATGAGGCTAAGAGATCTAGAAGCCTCTGAACTGACTGGGTTGGAACCTAGGACTGAGCCAGAAACATTGGGATCATATCCTGAATGACCTGGACAAGCTGCAGTAGTGGAAAAACCTTCTATTCCAGTGTCCAAGGTGGCCCCAATGAAGGGAATCCTGTCTATTGGCATTAAGTGGGTCTCCGGCTTACTGATGGAAAACCCCAGGAGTGAAAGAAGAGTTATTGTCATCTTGTGGGGGGACAGTGACTGACTAAGGCAAGCCTGCCTTCGGCAGCCAGGTATTAAGATATGGGAAAACATTTATATCCAACCTGTAAAGATGGGCTACAATCATCACCTCACTTCTGTAAACACAGAGGGGCTGAGACAACATCGAAGGCTAGGATGACAAATTGTAACCCCGCCAGAAACCGACAGTAGTGTCTGTGGGACTGAAGAATAGGCACATGAAAGTCTGGCCATCCATCCAATCCCTCTGATCCAGGTTTGGAAGGACTTGAGCCAAAGTCAGCATGTTTGATTTGTGCCTCTGATGGAAGGCAATTCAGAAGTTGGAGATCTATAATGAGCCAGAGCCAGCCTGCTTTTTTGAGCAACAAGAAACAGAAGGAGTAGAACCCCTCACTTTTTACTGCCTCCAGGACCCTTTCCATGGCGCCTTTCACCAAAAGTAATTGATCTTCTGGAGGAAGGATGGCGGAATGCCCCCTAGAGGCTGGAGCAAAAACAGGCAATATGTGGGGGGCAGGGCAAAACCTTTCTTAACAATCTGCAACACCCACTGATCCGATGTAATGGCACGCTAACCAAGCAGAAAAAAACAAATTCTTTGAGGAGAAATTAAAACAGCTTATCCATAGTTGCAGAAGAAGAAGAGTTACTTACCTGTAACTGTGGTTATCCAGTATTGGTATGCTTTATAGATTCACATGCTTGAATCATTCCCCGTCGAAGTGGGAGTCCCACTGTACCATAATAAAGCAGTTTGTAAGAACTGTAACAGGCTATAATGGGAGTAGGCCATTAGGTTAATAGCCTATCTATGTCCTTTTTAAAAAAGGACCAAGCCTGAACTAATACTAACCAGGTGCTAGCACCCTCTAGAACACTCCCAAGAGAGGCTGATTCCTTCAGGTTTTTTAGCACAAGTGCGAATAACGTTCCTAATCATAAAGGGGAGCATCTCAGGGGAGGAGGGTGGTTATCATATGAATCTATGAAAGATACCAGTACTGGATAACCACAGTTACAGGTAAGTAATTCATCTTCTTATCCAGTATTGGATCTTTCATAGAGTCACATGCTTGAATCAGAATAGCAAGCAGTAGTGTACGCAACTGAAGTGCTCTTAGAGGATGGTGGACAGAGTAAAACATTCACAATAGCTAATGCAATATACCCATCAATATGTATCTAGACATACATTACAAATTTTAAGCAATTGTTTGCGAATCCTAAATAATAAAAGTCAATAGAAAAACAAAGCAGCAATATACAGCTGAGTAAAAAGTATTATACATACCTCTATTTAGAGAGGCTCACCTTATTGGATTAGATGGTATAATACAGCTTTTCCTACAGCAGAGTTACTGTGCTGTGTTGACTCAAAGCAATAGTGCTGCATGAATGAGTGGGTGCTCTTCCACCTGGCACCTCTGCATACCTTCTCCAATGGGAACGCCTGCACAAAGAGCAGTTGAGGTGGATACTGCTCTTGTGGAATGTGCCTTAGGTTTGTTCTTCGGAGGTTTGCCAGGCTTAGAGTGGCAAAACAGAATTGTTGCTGAGATCCACCATGCTATAGTGGCTTTCGCAACTGCAGTCCCTTGACGCCCTTGACTACGGGAGACTAACAGTTGATCTGTTTTCTGAATATGTTTGGTATGGTGGAGAGAAAACTTAAGACATCATTTGATGTCTCAAGTTTTATCTCCACAGCCTGAAGTGTGGAGCATCCTTTCAGCTGGTGTAATAGGATTTGGAAAGAAAGTTCGTAGCATGATAGGTTCATTGAGGTGAAACTGGGAAAGAACCTTTGGAATGAACCTCAGATTTGTTCTAAGAAGGACAAATTTGTCTGTGAAGCATAGGAAAGCCTGTAGGATCGCAAAGGCCTGTATTTCACTGACTCTTCTGGTGGAAGTAACGGCGAGTAGAATAGCAAACTTCCAAGTGAGAAACTTCAGCTCAGCCTTATTAATTGGTTCAAAAGGGGATTTAATTAATTGTGAGAGAACTACGTCAAGAAGCCATTCCGGGGGAGGTGCATGCACCCGAGGAAATGTTCTGAAAAACCCTTGCATAAATTGTTGATAAGTCTTGTGGAGCAGAGAGATATAGCCTGTGAAGAATGCCTGTACCTTGAGATTGCGGTAAGGTGAACCTTAATCGATGCATGAACCAGGCCTAACTTGGCCAGGGAAAGCAGATATGGTATGATCTGTTTGGGAGAGGCTTCAAACGGGTGTAAGGTATTCTGATGGCACCAAGAACAGAATCTTTTCCACTTCATCGTGTATGTTTTGTTATTACTTTCAGACCATGCTCAGGATAGGATATCTCTGCATTCCTGACTGATGGTTAGGCTTTGGAAGTGATAGAACTCAGGAGCCATGCATGCAACTGGAGAGAGGCTGGCTCTGGGTGTAAAACTTGGCCCTCGTTAATCGTTAGAATGATTTGTTTCTTTGGAAAGCCGATGGGGTTTGTCACAGACAAGAGAATCAACTCTGTAAACCAGTGCTGCCTGGGCCATTTTGGGCCTATCAAGATGAGTCAACAGTTCTCCGTTTCCATCTTCCTAGGAATCCTGGAAGTAATAGGAAGAGGGGAAAATTGTATGCATAGATCCTAGATCATCATGTTGAAAGGGCATTCCCCCACAACCCCGGGAGCGGGTACCGACTGGCATTTGGCGTTCTTGTCTGTTTCTAAGAGGTCTAACACCGGTTTGCTCCAGTGTGAGAAGATTTTGTCCACTTCTACTTGATCCATTTCTCACTGGTGGCAACTGTCTTCTGTTCTGCTCAGTGTGTCTGCCAGAGTGCTGTTTACGCCAGACACATGGTATGTTAAAAGACAGATTTTGTTGAATCGTGAGCCAATCCCAAGGACCTGGCACTTCTCAAGAAAGGGATAGAGATTGGATTCCTCCCTGTTTGTTGATGTAATACATGCTGGTTGTGTTGTCTGTACGGACCAGCACAGAGGAGCCTGTCATTTGTGGTAGAAAGACTTGCCGCATGAGGAATATTGCTTTCATTTCTAGGAGATTGATGTGCATCACTTTTTCTGATGTTTGAACCATTTTTATTGGATCTGCAGGTCCTGCACCTGACTGCCCCAGCCTTCTAGGGAACCGTCATTTGTGATAACGAGTCTGGAAGTGGAGCAAAGAACGTGAGACCCTGGGAAATATGATCTAAACTGGACCACCACTGCAGTGTTTCCACCATCCATGGGGTAGCACTGATCAAGTCCTCAAAGGAGCTGTGACATTGGATCCATTGCTTCTGTAGCTCCTGTTGTAGTGGTCTCATCCTTAGTCGTGCTAGAAGTACCAGGTTTATTGCAGAGATCATCCCCAGGAATGTTACAGAAATGTACTTTCTTTTGGAGATTTTGAGAGCAAAACTGGATATTTTTTGTTGTCTGTCTTCCAAAAGGAAAGGTTTGTTTTCGATTGTGTCGAGATTGGCATCCAGAAAGATCATCCTTTGGGTTGGCATGGTGGATGATCTTTGGTAGTTTAGAGTGTGACCGAGTTTGCGAAATAGTGAGACACAAGCCCTGGTGGCTTGGGATGTTTGTTGCCATGACAAAGCTTTCAATAGCCAATCAGCTAAGTAGTGAAACACTTGAAAACCTTGTTTGCGAAATGCAGCTGCCACTGGGGGGACACAGATTGTGAAAATTTGAGGCGCAGACTTCAGTCTGAAAAGAAGAACTCTGAACTGGTAATAGGAACTTGCTACGGTAAAGCAGAGGTATTTGCGATGTTTGAGATGAATGGGGATGTGGAAGTAGGCATTATGCAAATTCAATTATGTAATGTGGTCTCCACAGGTGGAGGATGTCTGAAAGAGTAATCACACGGAAAGACTGTTTGAGCAGAAATATGTTGAATTTTCTGAGGTCTGGGATGGGTCGCCATTCCCGTTTTCTTTCTCACCAGGAAGAACCGAGAGTAAAAACCTAATCCTCATTGATGAGAGGGAACATTCTCTATCACGCCCTTGGAAAGCATTAGCAATGCTTCCCTCCTCAGTAACTGAAGATGGGGGTGGGTGCGTTCCTCTTGGAGGATGGGCTGGTGGTCTCTGCACAAACTCCAAGCTATGTACGTAATTTACTAAATCCAACACCCATTTGTCTGATGGTATCTCCTTCCATTGGTGGAGGTAGTTTGTGATGTTTGCGCTTAACTCTAGCTGGAACCTGGTCCAGGTCATTGTTTATGACTTGTGTCACAACCTTGGGTGGGGTGTATTTCCGTCATGCACCTTGCTTGCCGTAGGCTGCTGCAGGTGGCTGATGACAGGCCTGATGGTAGGAGGGTCTGTATTGGGATTGGGATGAAAACAGTTGCAGTCGATGTCAGCCACCTCTAAGAAGGGAAACCGCTCCCTCTGGCCCATCAAAAGAGCAACTTCTTGAATTGCAAAATGCCAAGAGACCTGGCAGTGTCTGTGTCCATTTTAATAGCCAATAAGGTGTTGTCAATGTGCTTGCCAAATAAGGTTTCGCCATCATAGGCCATGTTCAAGATTTTAGATTAGACCTCTGGTTGAAAGGATGTGGCCTTCAACCATCCTTGGTGCCGTAAAACCACTGCTCTGGTTAACTGACGAAACCTGTGCAGGAAATGTCTAGGGTGCAATCGATGATCTCTGACAAGGTACTCTTGCCCTCCTGCAGTATCTTTTTCGCCTCAGACCTTTTGTCTTTCAGGATGAGGTCGACCAGGCTGCTGACATCTAACCACATCTGGTGGTCATCGTCCTAGGACTGCTAGGGTATTGGCTGCACAGGCGGTGATGGCAGACATAAGGGAGAACCTCTTGCTCACATTGCCTAGATGTCTGCCTTCCTTCTCCGGTGGAGCAGATAACGGAATGGAAGGGTTCTTGGAGCACCTTTGAGCAACCTGGGAGATAAACAAATCAGGCTTGGGATGGCCAATTAAACAAGCCGGAGAATCTTTTGTGGCCTCATACTTTTTATCCAGGCGAGGTGGAACTGGAGGAACAAGAGCCGGATTCTTCATAATATTAAGCCCCTCGCTCCAGATGTAGTCAATGATGGGGGTGGCTCTCACTGATCTGGCCTGCTCCTTAAAATCATGGCGAAAGCAGTCTGATTGAGTAACGGACGTTGGGGAATGAAAAACTGTTGCAGCTCTGTCCATTAAGTTGTGGAAACCCCCAATGTCATCAGGGGGAGAGTCTGATGGGTGAGGAGGTGGGGGAGATGGAGTAGGGACTAAACAGCCCTCTCACTCGTCATGAGGGTGTTGTGGCACAATGATCTCTTCCCCTTCTCTCACCTCTTCCGAAGAGTTATCATCCCCAATAGGAGGTGAAGCAATGGTTGATGGTGGTGTAAGCCTAGGTGCTGGTGGAGGATGAATGTCCTTTGGCATGGTCAGTGCGACGGGCTGAGGTTGCGACAGTTGCTGCTGATCCTGGTCAGAATCTTGGAACTTCCTTCTGTAGTCTTGCAGCATGGCATGCAAATCTTGGACTAGGGAAGTAGGCATCTCTACAACCTTATATCTGGGTCAGGAATAATCATAATGTTCATATTGTTTATCATACTGAGTGTAGTAGGACGATAGCCTCGTAGACTGTGGTGTAAACGACGATAGTCTTGTCAGCGGTAGTGTCGACGACAATAGTCTTGTCAAGGGCGGCGTCATAGGTGGACTCGTCAACGGTAGGCCAGTCGATGATGAATAAGGGCCATCGAGGGTTCTTTAATTGAAGGTTGCTTCATCAATGGTACCTTGGAGGTATATACCTTAGTAGACCAGATGGGAGTATCAATGGCTGTCATTGACGATGTTACTGATGACAATGGCCTTGTCGACGAGACGGTAGTGCAGTAGGTGTGGTAGACTTCATTGGCACTAGTGTTGCCAGTGGAGTTCTGAGTGGAGTTTTTGACCTCAACATCGACAGTTCAGAAGAGAGCGTTGCTGAGTCTCCTATTTCTTCAGGGATGGAGTGGATGGTTGTGAGGAGGCTGACCCTGCGGAGACAAGAGGAATTTTCTCTTTTTTGCAAGGGACCTAGTGGTGGGTTTTCAAAGTCTTTCTGCTCTCCTCATGAACCCCTTGGTCAGAGAATCTTGACCTTTATGGGGCTTTGTAGTGGTGTCATTGTCCTCACCTGAAGAGCTGGATCTTTGGGATCCGGACTTCTATAACCACAGAAGCAGTTTTCCTTCTCTGTCTTGTAATGTTTTTAAGGAGAACGTTCAACAGATCTGAACTCTTCACCTTATGTTGTGGGTAAAGCCAATATAGACAGTCTTTATGTGGGTCATCCACATGCAGTCTTTTCTTCCCGCAGGACTTGCAGGAATGAAAAATATTTTTTATGGATGAATCGTACATTGTTGATGTAGTTAAGTTGATTTGCACATGAAAAAAGAGTAGAGCTCAGGGAGACTCCCTTCACACGGTGTGTGGTAGAAAATCTGAGGGAATCAGCCTCTCTCTTGGGAGTGTTCTAGAGGGTGCTATCACCTGATTGGTCATAGTTCAAGTTTGGTCCTTTTTTCAAAAGGACAGATAGGTTATTAAACTGAAGACCTACTGACATTATAGCCTACTGTAGTTCTTACATACTGCTTTATTACGGTACCTTGGGACTCCCACTTTGACGACGGGGAATGATTCACGCATTGGAATCTACAAAAGATCCAATACTGGATAAGTTGAAAATTTCTGCAAGTGTTTGCTGCATACTAAAATCTCCTTTTGAGGCACTAAATGGGTGTATTGCTGCTGTAAAGGCTCTGAATGCTGCTTCTGGTGGTAGATGAAACCTTGTGAGTATCCTGTGCACCTTTTGTACTGTTGTTGGAACAGATGAACAGAAGAGGTCATACCAAAAGAGTGAGCAGTTCTTGCTCAGCTATTCTTGAAGCATTTCAATGCAGAATCACCCTTTTTACTGAGAGGTCTTGTGCCACTGCAATCCCTTTGCGAGAAAGCTGCCCCGGCACTAGAGATTTATAATGTGAAGACACTGGGAGCCGTTGTGTATGGCTCAGAGATTTGGGGATATGTGAATTGCAGCATATTGACTTTGGCAGAAAATACATTTGTTAAATCCCTCTTTGCCCTCCCAACAAGTATGTCCCTGATTTCTCTGTTGCTAGACATGGCAATCAAAAGGATTGCCTCAAAGTTGAGTGTAGACCATTGATTGGTTTATTGGCACAGGCTTAGGATCTTGACTGCTCTAGGAGCTTAGCAAGAGATTTTAAGTGATCTTTTTGGCCCGTACTTGTACCCAGAAAACTTCATGGCTTATGTATGTTAAAATTGTACTGAGGAAGTTGGGCCTGGATAGGCTTTTGTCAAATCCAGAGGCATCAAACTCCTTGTCAAATTTTTTATATTAAATCATTATATGGGCAGTGCGTTGGTCAAAATTATTTGAGGAAGTAAAGGCTCCCTCTTAAAGGAGTATATTGGCTTTAAACCACTTCCTCTGTACGAGAGCAAATTTGATGAAATCACATCCCCTCTAACCCAGAAACTGTATTTACGGTTTAGGTACACATCCCTTCCAACTAGTGCTTTTTTGTAACAAGTGGTCCAATGCACAATCTGTGGGGTCGATTGCCCGCCCTGCAGAGGGGTCTCAGAGTCATTAACTCATATTTTATTCTTAAGCCTGGCCTATGGTCTACCAAAAGCAAAATAGGTATTGCCTTTGTGTAGCGACCTGGGTACAGGAGGTATCTGGAGGCTTTTTGGATCCTTAGGTCTCATAGCTCCAGGCTGGTGGTATTCTCTGTTGCAAGATATCTTAAGTCTGCCTGTATCTGGCCCTCTAAATGTATTCAGGCTTGTAAATAGGTGATGATACAAATCTTGGGTATGTTTATGTTGGTGCTATGATGAAGTGCTACTTTAGGTTCTTTTGAATTTCTTTCAAGTGTGACTTTTTTAAACAATGTTTTTGCAAATATTTCAGGGTATGTTTTATTTATAACAAACGGTATTGTAATTGTAAGGTTCAGTGAAATAAACCCATCCATGCTAGGAAACAGCTAATGGCAGTATTTTGGGTTGCATATGTGCACTATTGTGACTTCTATTGACACACCCCAATCATTTGTTTGTTACTTTGCAAATTTGTATCTTACTACTGTCAATGGTCTACTTTTACAGATATGCGCATAATACAGTTCCAAACAAAGCCTTTAAATACATTTTTGCAAGGTATGATTTAGATCAACAAATTGTATTTTAATATGTATTTTTGTGGACCCTGTATTACACATTAGGAGATTTGTTCCTTGGTTAAAACATGATGGCAATTTGTGCTTTATTGCTGATTTGCACTGATGTGATTGCACTTGGGAGACTAGTGAGATCCCACATCTGTGATTATTTTGTTTTATTAATTATTGTGTTATATATTTTTCCTAAATGATTTACTAAATGGTTTTTAAATCAAGTGTTATTGATTTTATGATCTATGTGCTTTCATGACCTTTTGATCGAAATAAAGTTGTACAATGATGATGATGATGATGAAAGGCATGTCTCTCAGGGATGTCTGCAGGCCCCCACTGAATCCTGTGGTGTACATCCATGCATGGCACTGAATAAACAAACTTGTGCCCATGGTTCACCTGATACAGTCCATCGTGTCTAGACCAACTCTCAAAATGCATTTAGCTGCATCTTGGTCATTTTGGATCGTCTGAGCAAAGGCATTTCAAAACTCATTGGGGTGGGTGACAAGATGTCATTGGCAATGACCCATAGGGTATGTGTGTATTCTCCCAGCAGGAAAACAGCATTCAGGAATCGTAACGCCAAGCAGGTAAAAAAAAAAAAAACTCGCTAGGAGATGCCTGAACTGTCAAGTTACATAGCAACAGGGGCGAGTCAATAAAGATTTAGATAAGGTTGCCTTCACAGTGTCTATCAAGGCCTCAGTGAAGGGCTCTGAGGTCCCAGGGCCACACAATAATATTTGTCAAAAGGTTTGCATTGGTTTCTATTGTGGTGAATTATAAATTTAGCACTTCTGCTGCTTTGCTTTCTACTACAGAGGCAGCACTCTCCTCAGCGTGTATTCTTGAGGGAAGTCCAGCTCAGACTCCGGTGAAGTGTCTAGTCCACTGACATTTTGCAGATCTAAGTAAAGCCCCACATCACTACAGTGAGGTGAGGGAGAGAAGTTATCCAGCTTCTCATTGTCATCTTTGTCATGTGGGCCATTCTGAAGCTGTTTAATGATGTCAGAGTCTGATCTGAGCAAGGCTTCTAGCACTATGTTACCAACCCTAAATACAGGTTTTATTTCTAAGAATTAGGACACATGTTCTGCAAAAAAAAAAAAAGTGCCTGTTGCAAGATCAATCAAATTGCACAACAACCCAACTAATGCACTTGGTAAGTATTTTCTAGCATTAGGTTAAGCACCAACCTGGTGAACGTAAACTGGAGCATCTAAACTGTGGGGAAGAGATCACAAGAAAGGTTTGGCAAAATTACACTTAAGCATTTTTTATTTGGCAGTGTTCCCTATAAGCTAATGTTCCTAAAGAGCAAGTTACTTACCTCCAGTAACACATTATCTGGTAGAGACAGGATCTAGCCAGATTCCTTACTTTAGAAAAGCCCGGATCTGGAAACTTTCTTCCCATAGCACATCGAAAGAGGGTGTCTTACGACTCCTTATTGGCGTTGTCCACCGGATGTGACGCTAGCGGAGTCCATATAACCCCAACGACGCGTCAACATCAGTTTCTTCTGTGACTATTTTTCACGCTCAAAACGTGGAGCCACATATAAAACTGTCTAATGAAACAGTGTGCTAGCACAAAAGACACCCCGGTGTAGATTTCCATAATGGGATCTTCAGAAACCAAAGAAGATTCAGTTCGCAGAGCGGGGAGGATAGGAGGGTTGTTAAGGAATCTGAGGCTAGATCCTGTCTCTATCAGATAATGCGTTACCGAAAGTAAGTAATTTTTTCATCTGATAGAAACATCTAGCTGCATATTCCTTACTTTAGAATCAGATACCAAAGTCATAATAACCTAGAGGAAGGAATGCAAACTGAGGCCTCCCAAGAAAGTCTCTAAGTATCATAAAACCGGTCTAGAACAAGAGAAAAAGACTGGACAATCATAATAAGTAAGATAAGAAATAATATACTCTACATAATCAAAACCTGTGGAAGTAACATGTAAATAAAACAATAATACATGAAAAAACATGTGATCCAGCTCAACCATGTTAGCATGTTTAATATGAGTCAGAAGTGACCGAACAACAGTGAGAGTAAGAAAACTGGTCTAGTACAAAAGAAATAGACCGTGCATTCATAAGACTACCTATGAGGAAACACATCTTCTTTACTAGTTTTCAAGTATCTATGACTGCAGTACTTTTGCTGTTATTGTGAAGCGGCTGTCGGCATCCGTGCTTCGCACCGGCCCCGCTATGGTGCATGTAGCGGGGAAACGCCGGAACCTTGTTTTTGCATCTATATATATATATATATTATTTATTTTTTAAGCTGAATAAAAAAAAGCAAGTATGAAAAAGGAGACCTTGGTAGCATGACAGAGACCAAGGTGAGTATGTGACTCTTATAATAAATAAGACTTTTCTACAGATGAACTAGAAAAAGGTGTCAATGATGCATAAATGTAAATAAGAGAATATGTTCTGTGTTATGACAACACTTCTAGAGAGAATGTGCACTAGCTGGAGAGGTCAATTTGTGGGCACTACTTCCTCATCCTTCGCTCGCGGTGTTGCAATTTGGATTGCACCGGGTGTGCCATACACGATCTCCCACACACGGTTAGACCCAGATGGTCGCTATGTGTTATTGGAGGGCTCCTTGGATGGTACACCTTTGGCTCTCATGGCGCTCTATGCACCCAACACCACCCAAAGAAGCTTTCTTCATGCTACGTCTGCCGGCTTCTTTAGGGATTCTACTGGGGAGAGTATTTGGGGTGGTGATTTCAACTGTGTACAGGATGTTCATGTTGATCGCTCCCCCCCCCCACCTTCTGCTCTGAGCAGACAGATCTTGCACAAATTTGTGGATTGGAAGATGAAGAATGGCTTGTGTTACATTTGGCGCATGCGACACCCGGCAGACCGCAAATATTCATTCTACTCCCTGGTACATGACCTACACACAAGGATAGACCTGTTCTTTGTCTCGCCTTCGTGGTACACAGGGTATACGCTTCAGATTATCTGGCGCAATACTGAGTCGGATCACTGCCCCTTACAAATGGTTCTGGAATGGAGTCGTCCGAGAGCTCGGATACCCACATGGCACTTGCAGCCAGAAGCCTTGACAGACCCCCTTTTCGTGCGGAACTAGCTCAATTCTTAGACACTTACTTCACCCAAAATCACAACACAACTCCACATAGGGCAACAGAGTGGGATCCTCACAAAGTGGTGGTACGGGGCCACTGCATGGCTGCCTCTATTGGGGTCCGCCGCGTCCTGGTCAGGGAATTATCGGACTTGGAGACTAAGCTACGCATGGTAGAAGTTGCGGTGGCTAAAGGCGAGGAATCGGCGAATGCACTTACGCCCATCTGTGTAGATCGCAGAGAAGCTGACGACAGACTGAGTAAACACGACTACCGGCACTATATTACACGACAATACGCAGAGGGGGACAGGGCTGGATGTTTGCTGGCTTGGCTGGCACGGGATAACCCCCATTCTTCGCCCATCGGAGCAATCCGTCTGGATACCGGTGAGATAGTAAACACCCAAACAGCGATTAACGAAGCTTTTCATAACTTTTATAGCTAATTATACGCGCCTACCCCTCCATCGGGACAAGTAGCCGGTTTCCTGAGCTCTCTGCAACTATGCCGTCTGCTCCCGGAACAGGCGTCTGCATTGGATGGTCCTATCAATATAAAAGAGATTCGTACTGCACTATCCCAAATGTCCAGCAACAAGGAGCCTGGCTCAGATGGTCTCCCAGTTGAATATTTTGCATCTCTAGCACCCCATCTACTACAACCCATGCTCTGGGTGTTTGATGAAGCACAGGCCCATAAACAGCTGCCAGCCTCAATGCGAGAGGCCCTCATAGTAGTACTCCCGAAGCCTGGCCGCGATCCCCCTTGACGTTCGCTCGTACCGCCCCGTCATTGTTGAATACAGATTGTAAAGTGCTCGGGAAGATACTGGCCAATAGGCTCCTTCCTTATATTCCTCACCTGATCCACGAGGATCAATTGGGCTTCATATCTTGCAGGAGTACATTTCTGAACATCAGGCGTTTGATCCGCATAATACATAATGCAGATCCTATTCCCAATAGTGGTGTAGTTGCTGTGTCATTGGATATAGAAAAAGTGTTTCATACGCTGAGTTCTGACTTTCTTTTTCAAACGCTTGCTGCAATGGGGTTCGGCACGGGTTTCATAACATGGATTAGAACACTTTACTCTGGCCCATCGGCCCGCATCGAGACGGGGCACATCATCTCTGACTCATTTCCCATCTCCAGGGGCACAAGGCAGGGGTGCCCGCTGTCTCCACTGTTGTTCGCCATGGCTATGGAGCCATTGGCTGCCCACCTTCGAGCACATGCACAGCAATGGGGTATTCCAGAATTACACACACATAATCTTCTTGTATGCAGATGACGCTCTGATTTATTTGCACGATCATACAGCGTCCATGTGTCAGGCTTTGGAGCTCTTGGACTCCTACGGTGACATCACCGGCTTACGGGTAAACAAGTCGAAATCTTGTATTGTCCCCCTGTCTCCAGTGCCCCCGGACCGTCAAATGGCACTACCGGAATATCAACTGCCTTGGTGTCATTCCACCTATAAATATCTGGGCATACAGATATACCACTCTCTCAATGACCTCAGGGAGGGCAATCTGGGCAGAGTTCTTCGCTCCATTAGGAGCTCTCTGCCCTTTTTGGGGGGCTCTGCCCTTGACTCCCATGGGCAGAGTATCCATTGCTAAGATGCTCATCCTGCCTCGCCTACTCTATTACTTCCCGGCTCTCTCGATCGTTTTACCACGCACATTCTTTAAGATACTACAGGGAATGGTGACATATTTCATATGGAGTAAAGACAGACGCCGTGTAGCCTCGACTATGAGTCAATATCCGCAGGTTGAGGGAGGTTTTGGTGTCCCCAACTTTGAAATGTATTATGTAACTGCCCAGTTGCAGTGGCGGGCTGATTGGCTGGGCGATCACTGCTCAGCAGAAAAAACAGTCTTACGCTCTGTCGCCACTGCCACTGTTGACTTGGCTGACAGAAAAATCTCTCCCCTCACCACACGGCAATGTCATATTGACTACCGCGAAGTCATGTTGGTTACGTTTTGTTCATGGCAAGAGCCCACACACACCATATTCTCCACTATATCCTCTGCTGCCCAAGGCACGGACCTTGCTAGCGCATCACAATATGTCCCCTTGGAGGGATGCGGGTCTTGTCCTTACTGGGGACTTTTACTCAGACAATACACTATTGACCTTCGGCGAGTTATCGATGAACACGAAGATCCCGGCTGCAATTTTTAGCATATTGCACAATACGTCACCTACTTCATATCACATGGGGCACGAGCGACGTTGAACCCCCAGCATCGCAGATACTCACTCTGATCCTTTCGATGGGTGATTCTAGGAGGGCGGTGTCATGATTGTACTCCATGTTGCTACCAGAGGCACTCTAGGGACTGGATTGCGCTGGGATGAGGCGTTGTCCGCTCCCTTATCCTTGGGAGCATGGTCGTTTGCGCTCTCTTCTGTTAAGTATGTCTCTCGGAGTGCCAGACTCCGTTACACCCAAATTTAATTATATACACCACTCTTACCTATCCCCCCTCCGCATAAAGTGCATGTTCCCTGCGTCGGACCCTGTGTGCGCCCGCTGTGCGGACCCTCTGGCAGATTTTTATCACATGGTGTGGAGCTGTCTCCGGTTATCCATGGCTTGGCAGCGCATTACTATTACGGTATCTGACATCACTGATCATGCTCTGCAGCCGACGCCTGGATCTTGTCTACTGGGACTGCGGCACCGCTCCAGTAAAGATAAACATCTCCATAGGTTCACTGACTTGGCATTCATTATTTTCAAGCGGCAAATTGCCACCCACTGGAAGGCACCTCACACTCCCAATTACGATCGCTGGTTACGAGTATTGCTACAACAGTCTTGTGCGAAAGCCCAGACGCTCCGCGGTTTGCAACATAGAGGACTGGTGTAGGGTGGCTCTGACATTTGGGATGTCTTTACTGTAAGCATGGAGGCCAGAGACGACACTCGCCCACATTAGACGCCCCGCAGGCATCAATGCAGATGAATGACCTGGGTCTCCCCAGGTAGGTATTTTCTCTGTGGTTGCTTGCTGGGGACGCAGCAGCTCTTACATGAGTGGCGACACCAATGACGGTGTGGCACGCCGGAGTCCATGACACCCCTAATGCTCTATTTAACATAATCTACTCCAACCTGCTCTTTAGCTCCTACTATTATAGCACGTGGCCCCTCTACTATCATACCAGCACTCTGTTACTTTAATGGCATACTGAGACACCTAACGCCCCTTCTCTCACCAAGATCCTTTCATTTGCACCTCCTCCGACATGTTGGGAGGAATCGGAATGCTTGACTAGTGCCACAGTTTATTGCTGATGTTGTAATGTTATCTCTGAATATACGATATAAGGAATGTTCCTATTCCCATGCTCCTGGCCTGATGATTCAGGTGTTTTCCATCTTATGTGATTCTACTGAAACAATAAAGAGATTTTTTTTTTAAATGACAGCACTTCTAAAAGTGTGAACCCAACCTAAAACAACTAGAGTCATTAACATCTAACCTCCTCATGCACAACAGATATACGTATATTCATAAAGAAGAAAAAGTACCCTTGAAGGGGTTAAAACCCTTTTGAAAAGAAAGAAGTCTTGAATGCAAAAGCACAGAACATCTCCTCAAGAGGCAATAATATCAATTATTCCATACAAAAGACTGAAAAGAAACTACACAGAGATACATCTCACTGAAAACCATGATAAACTGACATAAGCCAGGAAAAGAAAATAATGTTCAAAGAACATGTCAATATCAGACAAATGTCTGCACCAAAGTTTCGAAAATCCATCAAACTGTGATGGCTATCTAATATAAAACCTTTAAGACCAATATAAGAAAAGTCTTAAAGTTCCCAAGTTAATACTTTCTGTGTTTTAAAGTATCCAATCTACCAAAAAGAGAAAAACTGATACTACAATATCAAAGGTAAAATGAGAATGTACACCACAATTAAGGTCTGATTTAGGTCTTGGTGGAGAGAAAACTCTTTAGCACAAGCTCTTCTTCAGAGTAAAGTAAACATTATCACCTTTATATCAGGTATACGAAAAAGTGATAACCCTCTAAGAGGCTTTCATTGACAAACTTGAAGTGCAAAGCCATCCCTCTTCACCAAGTGATAACAACAATAAAAGTAGCCTTGAAACATTAGGCACATAACAACATATAGACATGTAACTGAAAAAGCCTCAAGGCCCTGCCAAAACATGGCTCATCTGTGGAATTAGTAAAGACAAATACCCCCTACAGGTCAGTACAGGAGTTATCAGCTAGGCCAAAAGGTAGAGAGTTACCAAGCTAATTCGGTGTTCCACCTCTACTGTCATGGAATCGCCTTAAAGCCGAGTCTACCTGTGCACCAAATAAAAGAGCACAATCAACAGCATGTCAATCAATGTGGCTTGGACTGGGTGTGAAAATCTGGAGGTACATAACCAGGTACGTTGACGTAGCGCAACTGAGGAAGCCATAGCTCGACCCATAGAGTCAGTAGCGATAGCACGTAAATTTTACCTCTGTTCCTTGTGTCACTAAAGTCAGCAGGTTGTGACTAGTTTAAGTTTATGAGAACACTTGAGAGAAAAATTTACGTAGAAAGCTGCACTGATGTTCATTTTAAATGTGCCCTTTGCTTGTATTTCAAATTCTACATTGGTGCCTTTCTAATTTAATTGAATGTTAGAAAGTTTAAAGTTTTAAAAAAAAATGTAATTTAGACTCTAGACTTAGGGGATCATGCCGCCCGCCGAACTCACTGCTGCCCTATTTTGAGTTTCCCGTTGGGCCAGCGGGCGGAAACAGTGTTTCCACCCCACAGCCCAGCGGGAAACAGGATCTTTACATTGACGTCAGCTGTGCACGGGGGACTCTGCACTGCCCATGCCATGTGCATGGGCAGTGCAGGGTACCCCAGGAGGCCCCCCGAGTCCCCCATTCCGCCAGCCTTTCCATGGCAGTGTTAACCGCCATGGAAAGGCTGGTGGAATGGGACACACAATCCCCAGGGCAGCCCTGCTTGCAGCGCTGCCCTGGCGGATTTGAAACACCAAGATGGCCAGGCTTCCTTGTGTCGGCGGTGTTTTTACTGTGGTTGCTCCGCCATGGTCATATTATGGCGGGCGGACCGCCACTACTGCGGCGGTTCGCCCGCCACCGTGAGTTTGGCAGTCCATGGACCACCAGACTCATAATGAGGGCCTTAGTGTGCACCTTCAAGCAATTTTATATTTCTAATAATGAATGAGTGTTTTATGAGTTTAGATACATGCAGAAATGAGAAAATGCACTTATGTTATACTTAATGTAATAATAACGTTTTTACAATTTATGAAACATATTACGTATACTGATGAAAAATTATTAGTGCTGAATTTATAAGTTTGTATTGTGTGTTTTATTAACAAGTATTTTTTCAATGCATTTTATATTTTCTTTTTCTAGCATAACGAAGGCCTCCAGACTTTGCATTACACATTCATGTAAATGTGCTGAACTGTTTTTTTATATTGTGAAGTCTTACTTCAGATTTCTTTCCCATGAGAAGAAAAGCCCTATTTGTAAAAGTAAAAAAAAAAAGCCTATTGTCTAAGTGTGGAAGATGAGCTTATTTTCCTTTGAGAATGTAATATTGCAGGAATATGGCATACTTTTATTTCAAACCCACTGGAGTCACACAGAAAGAGAAGATGTTCTCATGACAGATCTTGGAAATTGGTGGCACTGTTGCAACCTGAAATTTTCAACTATTTTGACTGGAAGATGCCCCTTTTTCGTAATATGAACTCACTCATGGAAGCCAATTGGAACATTTCATGTGGATTAATACGTCTTTGCTGATCGAACTTTGCTCAGAGGTTTCGAAGTTCCCTAGATGTCTCCTGATGCTTGCAGATTCCTTGCTGACCTGATTCTTTGCTGGTGGAGTACCTGAATGTTGTGTCCCTTGGAGAGGTATCTTGCTCTCTGCCAATTGCCCTTGCCTCCTTGAAATGCCCTTTTAGTTGAGACTCTCCACTATACTGATGCTTATTTTATTTTTCTTAGTTAGTGCCTTGTAGCTGAGTTATTCTATTTTCCAAATGAATGTTGTCCCTGTATCTTTTTGATTTTGCCCGCATGTGTTACTCACCACGCATGTATGTCCATAATTTGGTTAGCTCTTGGATTGATTTATGCCCAGCCAATGATTATGGACTTGATTGATTTTGAATTGACTAAATTATTGTGTAATCTGAGCACTGCATTATTTCTGATGGCTTTCTTTATCATTCTTCTTGAATGCTTAGTTTTGTTAATGCTAGTACACCTGAACTTATTTAGTCGCCTTGGGCCACCCGTGATGATTATGTATCTTTATAACTTGGCTTTGTTCATAGTCTACATGACTTTGACCCTGTGTTTGTAACAAGGTTCTGAACTATATTCCTGATTGATGTTTTCCTTCCGTGGCCACATTGGTCAAGGTGTCTAAATTACTGGGGTGGTGTTGAAGTAATTGTTTATGGTTCACCACACATCTTAATGGTTCAAATGGTTCGTCGACCTCGATGTACATATGATTCCTGTGAAGGATGAAAAATGCTTTCACAGTTTTGGTGGCGGGGATGGTTTTGTCCCATAAGAGGGGAAACCATATTTTTTGTTAAGTGTTAGGATCGACCCCATGTCATTGCCCAGTCTAAAATTGCTCACCCTGTAATTCACCCCATGATCTATTTCAGAAATTGATGAAGTTCCCACGTTGTGAGAACAACTGATGTGTTGTCCAAGTATAAATAGGGATTTACGCTTGCACTGCTTTTTGTTTGAAGATTGCTGTGTAATATGATGTTGTGAAGAGTTGTGTGATGTCGTATTTGAACTGATAGTGGCACTTCGGGTTAAAAAATGTTCCCAGTTGTTGTGGTTAGGTCAGTTGCAGTTTCAGATCATGGGAAAACGCACAAGTTTAGAAGACACTTGGTTAATTAATCCTCTGCAGTGAGGTACCTGTCATGAGACGTCGTTAACCGTGCAAGTATTTTTCCATGAGTGTGAGTTGTGGTTGGTATTTAGTGAATCCTGAGTGCACATGGAGGATCTATGTCAACTGGAGTGAAAAGTGCTGGTCAAGTCTCACCTGTTGCATAATTGTGAAAGCCATAGTTGGAAGCGTTGTCCGTACAACTTTCAAAGCACTTAAGTTACTACCTGGAGTTTGCAGACAGGTTGTTGCTTTTTGCTTGCAGTATTTTGCCTTAGGTTTGAGTGGGCGATCGTGTGAGAGACAATTGCGAAGAGACTGCAGCTGCTGAGAGAAGTGAGTGTGATGTTATTCTGTGCTGCATTGGGATAGGTCAGTTAGTAAGAAGCCTTGCAGGTATTGGTCGGCAGTACCGTGTTGGTACTGGTTGAGAACAGCTTACAAAAAAGATTATGGGATTGAATTTACTTCTTCGATTTGATTGGACATCCTTGTGGTTAGTTGAATTTGTGCAAAAATGAACATTTTCAAAGCTTTAAGAAGTGTGCTTAGAGGAGATGTGTTTATTCCTATTGGAGAGGGTGAAAACATAAAACCCAAGGGAACACCAGCTTATGAAGTATCAGAAACAAAAGGAGTTTCAGCATGCATATGGCGTAAAGTAACTTGAAATGAGGGTCCATTCGCTTGTCTGTGTTATGGAACATTTAATCTGAGAATTTTAGACAATTTGAGGAGAGTAATGTGTGAATTAAAGCCTCTTCCAAGACCCGCACAATTTAAAGCCCTCGCTATTTGGGAACTTGTTGCAAGACAGAAAGAAACAATAACATTTGAGAACAGAATGCAGAAAGCAGTTAAGACATTAGCGGAAGCTGGATGGGATGCAGAAGAGAAATGATGGAGAGCTGAGATACTAGATGGAGTGAGAATGTTTCCAGCTATCACAGAGGAAAGGTGATGGGAGTACAAAACCTAAGGCAAGAAAGAAACAGACAGTGAAAGCAGAACAGGCAGCAGATGAGGGTAAAAGACATCCATATATGAAAATGATTCAGAAGATGAGTTTATAAATCAGCTTCTGATGAATCATCCCCCACTGTATCATTCAGAGGAAAGAAGCAGTGCAAAACGTATTCCAGAAGGTGCCAACTGCTCCAGATACACAGAGCATGAATCAGATAGTTCCAAGTACACCTGCAAATCCAGTGACACAAGTGCCTGTGGTTTGCCCACCAGTTCAGACTGTCAATACAGCACAGCCCATTAGAAGTCCAATTATGAATAAGGTAATGCCAAGTCCTCGTGTGAATCAAATGATGCAGACACCTAATGTTGCTACACCTGTGCAGAACCGTAATCATAATTAGACTATGCCAATGTATACGCCTGTGCAAACAATGTCAAATGTTACCCCGAATCAAACAGGACAGTATTTCAGTACTGTTTTAACAGGTCAAAGTACTGGAATGCCGATTCCACAGAGTCAGGCAAATTTGATGGGTCCCGATGCACTAAAAGTTCACTTGACTATAGGTGCAGTTGTTCCATTGTATGCTTCAGGCAATCATGGAAGTAATGCCCAGTCAATGAATGTTTCAACTGTCCCTGAAACACCAGCATCAGCAGAGATATCACCAATTGGTATATAGAGTTCAGTATATTCAAACAACTCAGAAATTGAGGGAATAGCTTCTTGTGTCCCAACTTTGACCCCTACTTGAATTGCAGATCCAAACCACATTTTAAACCAAGCAGAACCAACCCCACTTCCTTACATGCCTACACCAGATCAGATTACGAGTGTACATTCTAGAACCACGCAAAATATGCCCCAGAAAAATAATAGTTGCAAGGTTTTTCAGCACAGCAGTTAACTGATTAGACACTTTGAGCCCAAAAGGAGCTAAGGTGCAACAAATGGTTTGGTCAGAAGAGACAACAGAGACAAGCAGAAAAGTGAATGTGCCCAGATTGAAATTAGAATTAAATGAATTGATTATGGGAACGCTTGAGATGGAGCAATTAGAAACATACACAGAAGATGAATTGGGCTTCATGTGCAAAGATGTTACACAACATGCAGGACTGACTTATTAGAAGTTAGCAGGACTGGCCGAAAAATAGGAAGTAGATTTAGAAAACTATAAACCCTTAACGAGAAGCTTCAGATTAGAGTTCAGTACCAACGATAGTCAGAACATGAGGTCGCCTGGAATAAGGATGTACATTAAAAAATTTTATTACATACATTCCAACATGGGGATCATTAGATAAATGGGAAGGCATTATGCAGTGCGAAGGCATTGTTATGGGTCACCTTCTTAATGTTTTTATTCCCATTCAGTGGAGATTTTGCTTACCTGCAATTACCTAATGTAATCCTAAAACGATGTAATGTTCTGCATGTGACAACTCTCATGCCAGATCCTGTTGAAAATGCAAGTAACCACAAGGATGAGGTTGAGCATGACTGTCTGGATGTGACTGAACTGTGCACCAAACCAAGACCTGATATTCAAGATGTCCCTTTGAACAAAAATGTCTATGTCCTTTTCGATCATGGCTCCTGTTTAAGAGAGCCTGAAGGTGCTCTGAGAACTGGTTATGCAGTTTGCACAGCCTCAGGTTTGATAGAAGCTTCTTGGCTCCAAGGATTCTTTCCTGTCCAAGTAGCCGAATTGATTGCTCTAACTCACTGTCAGTAACGCATTATCTGGTAGAGACTCTTTCTAGCGGCAGATTCCTTACCTTTGAATTCCCTGGCGTCAGCTTCGAATACGGAATCTTTTTGCTGAGCAATACCCTGCGCGCGCTGTTGGGTGGCGTCATTCGGCTCCGCATGGCTTCGTCAGCATAATTGGAGCCGTCTGTAACGTCACAGTCACTATAAAGGCGCCACCCTTGTGCGCGTACGTCAGTTCTTTTATCCACAAAACCTCCACGCCAGAAGCGGTTATGGATAGAACCAACATTTGTCTGTGCAAAACTAGGGCCCTGAAAAGGGATAAACCCTAACCCTACTAGACATATCCGCAGAGCGGGGAGGCATGGGTGGGTGTAAGGAATCTGCAGCTAGATAGAGTCTCTACCAGATAATGGGTTACCGAAGGTAAGTAACTTGTTCATCTGACAGAGACTTCTAGCTGGAGATTCTTTACCTTTGAATAGATACCCAAGCCATAACCTCCTGGCAATGGGCTGCGGATACTATTCCTTACACTAAGAGGTCCTGTAGGACTGAACGGACAAAGTGCCCGAACCTTCGTACCTGACTGTCCAGGCAGTAATGTTTTGCAAATGTGTGCAAAGATGCCCGTGTTGCCGCCTGGCAGATTTCCAGGACTGGTACGCCTTGAGCTAGCGCACTGGTAGCAGCTTTGCCCCTTGCAGAATGAGCACGGAAGCCCTCAGGAGGCTGCTTCGTGGTCAATGCATAGCATATCTTAAAGCAGAGAATAACCCAGCGCGAAATGGTTCGCTTCTGCACTGCCCGACCCTTCTTTGCTGCAATGTACCCCACAAAGAGTTGGTCATCCACCCGGAACTCTTTTGTGCGGTCAAGGTAGAATGACAACGCTCTTCTTGGGTCCAGTCAATGGAGTTGCTCCTCTTCTTTAGAGGGATGTGGTGGAGAAAAGAAGGTGGGCAGGGAGATGTTCTGACCCAGATGAAATGGGATCACCACCTTGGGGAGGAAAGAGGCACGAGTTCTGAGAACCACTTTGTCTGGATGGATAGTGAGATACGGTGGCTTTGATGACAGGGCTTGCATCTCACTCACCCTCCTGGCAGATGTTATTGCCACTAAGAAGGCTGTCTTGATGGTGAGCAGCCGGGGGGGGGGGGGAGGCAGTTGTGCAAAGGCTGGAAAGGAGCGCATATGAGAAATGTGAGGACAAGATTTAAGTCCCATTGAGGCATAATAAAGGGCATAGGGGGAAACATATGTACAAGCCCTTTGAGGAATCTATGTACAATGGGAGATTTGAACAGAGAAGGCTGATCAGGCAGCTGAAGAAATGCTAATTAGGCAGAAAGATAACCCTTGAGAGTCCCCAAGGCAGAACCCTGCTGGGCTAGAGAAAGAATGAAGAGAAGAATATCAGAAAGAGAAGCAAAGAGGGTCAATAGACCTTTCTGTACAATAATATACAAAGCATTTCCAACGGCAGGCATATACCGTTTTAGTGGAGGGACGCATGGCTGACAAAATAGCTTTACAGACTTCGGGAGGAAGGTCAAAAGCCATCAACTGCCGCCGTTCAATCTCCACACATGAAGGCGTAGAGGTGACAGGTTTGGGTGGAGAACCTTCCCCTGCTGCTACGACAGATGATCTTCTCGAAGGAGCAGTCTTATCGGAGGACTGATGCTCATTTTGAGTAACTCAGGACAAGACTCTTTGTGCCCAATCCGGAGCCACTAAGATGACTTGGGCCCGGTCGTTCTTGATCGGCTTGAGAACTCTGGGCAGTAGTGGTATGGGCGGAAATGCGTATAGGGGGCCTGAATTCCACTCACGACGAAAAGCGTTGCTGAGCAATTGCCACCTTGACAACTCCAATGCGCAATACTGCCGACATTGCATGTTCTCTGCTGAGGCGAAAAGATCTAACCAAGGCTCTCCCCAGTGCTGAAAGAGTCCTTGCACCACCTTCAGGTGGAGATACCACTCGTGATCCACTAGGCATCAACGGCTGAGTTTGTCCGCCCTGGTGTTTAGAGAACCTGCCAGGTGTTGAACCACCAGGGTTATACCCAGCTGTTCCAGCCATGTCCAGAGACTTAAGAGTCTCCTGACAAAGGGTCCATGACCCCGCACCGCCCTGCTTGTTGCAGTACCACACTGCGGTGGTGTTGTCCATGAACACCTGCACTATCTTCCCTTTCATAACAGGAAGAAATGCCTTCAATGCTAGCCGGATCTCCAATAAGTTGATATGGAGCTCGGATTCCGCCAGAGACCAGAGGCCCCTGATCTCTGCCTCTCCCAGGTGGCTGCCCCATCCGAGAAGTGACACATCTGTCACTACTGTGAGATCTGATTGGGAAAGGTAGAGAAGTCTGCCTTTGACCCAATCGCAGTTCACTAACCACTACTGCAGGTCTTATGTAGTTCAGTTCCCTCCGAGATCTGAACCGTGTCAGTAAGATTTCCCTGATGCTGTGCCCACTGGAACTTCAGGTCCCATTGCAGAGCCCCCATATGCCATCTGGCATGTTCGACGAATAGGATGCAGAAAGCCATGAGTCCCAACAGCCTCAGAGTCTGTCTCACCAAAATCCAGGTTAGAGGCCGAAACATTGGTATCATAGCCAGAATATCCTGGACTTGCTGCTTGGGAGGATAGACCCGAAACTGCACTGTGTCCAGAACAGCTCCGATGGAAGGGAGCTTCTGAGAGGGAGTCAGGTGTGACTTTGGCACGTTTATAGGGAACCCCAGTGACTGCAGGTGGTCTGCTGTAGTCTGAAGGTGGGTGATGAGAGCCTGGGGCATAGGACCCTTCAACAGCCAGTCGAGGTAGGAAAAGACTGAAATCTCTAACCTGCGCAGATGAGCTGCCACCACCGCCATCACCTTGGTGAACACCGGAGAGACACTGGTGAGACCGGAGGGGCACTGGTGAGACCGAAGGGGAGCACGGTAAACTGAAAGTGCTCATGGCCCAACTTGAATCGCAAGTAACGCCTGCGGACGGGCAGGATGGGTATGTGAAAATACGCATCCTGCAAGTCCAACGCTACCATCCAGTCACCTTGGTCTAGGGCAGACAAGAACTGAGAAAGAGTGAGCATTTTGAATTTCTCCTTTTTGAGGAAGAGATTGAATTCCCTTAAATCCAAAATAGGGTGAAGACCCTTGTTCATTTTTGGAATCAGAAAGTAGCTGGAATAACAACCACTGCCTACTTCTGATATCAGGAGCCTTTCTATGGCTCCCTTGGATAAGAGAGCCGTAACTTCCTCGTGGAGCAAGATTAAATGATCCTCCATCAGCCGTTCCTTCACTGAAGGGATGGAGGGAGGGAATGACTGGAAGGGAAGGGAATAGCCCTTCTGTATGATCTGCAAGACCCATTTGTCCGATGTTATGGACCGCCAGTGAGAGAGATGAAATTGAATCCTCCCTCCAACTGGCCGGGCATGGTCTTGCAGAACCATACTAGGAGGGCTTGGGCGTTGCAGAAGAGGGGGGCTGGGTGGTGGCCGACCTCCGTCTAGACCCCTCTGGGTCTGAATGTACCACAACCTCGTCCTCGCACTGGATGCTGTGAAGCCGGAGAACGGTGGCTAACCTGTGGTTGGCATGGTACCGTGCCCCTCCCGAAGCCTCGAAAGGCGCGATAGGCAGGCTGCTGGCAAACGGGCACTGAGAGGTCCAAGGGTCTGATGGGGCTCACGAGTCACTGAACCGCTCAAGCGCCGAGTCTGTCTTCTTAGAAAAAGGCCTGAGCCATCGAAAAGCATGTCCATCAAATTCACCTGGACATCCCCCGAAAAGCCAGTGGTACGCAGCCAGGTGTGGTGTCGGAGGGCCACTGTAGAAGAAATCACCCTGCCCAGCAAGTCGGTTGTGCCCAAGCCACACCGGATGGTAAACTTGGCTGCATCTCTCCTATCTTTGACAGCTTGGGTGAGTGTGTGTCCCTTATGCCCTCCGGGACCAGGGGCAGTACTTGTGCCTTTGTATCCCAATAAGTATGGGGAAAACGGCCCAATAGATAAGAGGTTTTTACCGACCTCAATGTCAGGCTGGAGAAAGAAAACATCTTCTTCCCAAGATGGTCAAGCCTCTTGGATTCTCTATCCGGGGGAGTGGTAGGGGAGCACCACAGGAAGTGGAGGCTTGGACCACCAAGCTCTCCGGGGTGGGGTGTTGGATGAGGAAACTAGGGTTGTTAGGAGCTAGTCAATGGTGGCGGCCAATTGTCCTATTCACAGGAGCACCTGTGCTGGGTTTGGACCACGTCCCAGTAGGACATCTGTAAGGGCTTCATTGAAGGGTAACATCGGCTCTGATGTAGCAACCCCCAGCTGAAGCACCTCTGTCAGGAGGTTAGTCCTGGCTGGCAACGTAGGCAAGTCTAGGTCCAAGACCTCAGCTGCCCTATGGACCACCATGGCATATGATGCTCCCTCTTCCGTAGTCACAGAAGGAGGTGAGAGCATACCACCATCTGTCCACTGGCTTGCCCTAGATCCTCATACCAGTCCTGCTCCAAACCATACTCTAAAGGGTCCTCAGACCCCTCCAAATCCTCACCTGTGCATGGCTGATCATAATAAGCCTCAGGCACTGATCTGGGCCTAGTTGGCGCAGTCTAAGTCGGAATCGGCGTTGTACAACATTGTTCCGGCTCTGGATCATCAGGAATGAGGATGGGGCTTCCACCACCAGTGGACGCTGGTGGTGGAGGGAGCGTCGGGGCCGGAGGAGGCCAACGGTGAGAAATCGGCACCAGTCCGGATCCGATATCTGATCCTGGGGTCCCCAATGGGGCTGAAGCTGCCGGCATAGAACCAGATGGGGCCCCTGCTAACCCGCACGGTACGTAGACCCGCACGCGGGGTTCAGCCCGCTGAAAAACGAGGCGCATGGCTTCGTAAAACTCTTATTTGAGCAGGGGTCGCTCTGGCTCCCGGAAAGGGGTGGAAAGCGAAGTCGACCTTGGCAACGGCTCCGCAGAACAGTGCTCAGAACGTCGATGTTCCTGAGACGCCTCGTCGGCCGATGGGCATGTTGAAGTCAAAGTCCGCTTGGACCTTTTCTTATTCTTGTGCCTCTTCCCAGAGGACCTTGAGTGGGACGAAGAGGACTTGGGGCTCCTCGAGTGGTCCCGTGACCTCCTCCTTAAGTAGGACTGTGACCTCCGAGGAGTCGCGCCGTCCGAAGTCGACTGCCGGGCCGCCTTGAGCTCTAGGGACCGCTCCCTCAAAGCTTGCGGAGCCATGGCCCGGCAGTTGGAGCATGACTTTGAGTTGTGGTCCCTGTCGAGGCACCAGTGACATACCTGATGAGGGTCCTTCACCGACATGGCACGATGACAGGCGCCACACGGCTTGAACCCCGTCTTCCTAGATGATATGTTCCATGCACAGATGATACAAATCTTTGACAAAATGTCGAAAAAAAGCTTGCCAAAAAAGGCAAAGGATAGCTCGATCCCGGACCTGCGCTTAACCGGCACGGAAGGAAAATAACTGACGTACGCGCTCTGGGTTGCCGCCTTTATAGGCGACTGTGATGTCACAGACCGCTCCAACGACGCTGACGAAGCCACGCAGAGCCGGACGACGCACGCAGATCTGAATTATGCCACCAGACAGCGCGTACAGGGTATTGTTCAGCAAAAAGATTCCGGATTCGAAGATGACACCAGGATATTCAAAGGTAAGGAATCTGCAGCTAGAAGTCTCTATCAGATAGAGCATGCTGTATCTCTGAACAGCTCAAAGTGACCACATTCATTTACAGCAATACGGGTTTGCTGTCTGTCGTTCATGACTTCAGATAGTTGTGGTCCCAAAGAGGCTTCATGACCTCTTCTGGATCACCTTTCCGAAAGAGTGACAAAGTCTATCAATAGCTGAAAGCATTACAGTTACCTGAGAAGATTTCAGTTGTAAAATGTGCAGCTCACCAGAAAGCAAATTATTACATTTCCTTGGCAAATACTTATACTGAAAGTAGCAAGGTATTGTGCCTTGCTTTGCACTTCCTTTAATGAAGAATTGAGCTATGGAAGTGACAATGAGACAAATCAAAATGTCTTTATAACAGCCATGGACACTTGGGAAGAAGTCAAAAGATTGCAGGTTGAAGTGACAGAAGAAGTTAGGCATGCTTGGACTAGAGCAAGATGTGTCCAGAGGAATGAGGATGATGTGTGGGTTTCGAGTGAAGGTAAAGCAGTGTTGCCAAAGAGCTTATTCTCCCCAATGGTAAGATACTACCATGGACAGGCTCACATTGGTACAGATGCAACGATAAGAACATTTTAACATGGCATAACCCTAGAATCAGATTGGTTGCAGAAGCAATGTGTCACTGATGTGTAACGTTTCAGCAGATGAATGTAGGAAAACGCATAGTTGTTGCTATGAGTCACACAGGCAGAACAGGAGGACCCTTCAACGGAATGCAACTTGATTTCATTGAGTTGGCAGTGTGCAATGGGTTGAAGTACATGTAGGTGGAGGTGTGCGTTTTCTCCCATTTGGGTCAAGGCTTACCCAACCAGAAGAAATGATAGCCTCATGGTTGCAAACTGAGGGAGTTGATATCTTGATTCGGTTTTCCGACTTCTCTGGAATCAGACCGAGGAACATGTTTCAATAAGGGGATCCTTAAATTATTGCGTGCAGCATTACAAGTTGAGCAAAGATTGCATTGTAGTTACAGACCAGAAGCTCAGGCTCGGAAGAGCAGATGAAGGGAACACTAAAGTCCCAACTGGCAAAAGTAAGTGCATCTAAAGTACTAAAATGGCCAGATGCATTACCTCTTGTCCTGATGAGCATGCACAGCACACCAGACAGAAAAAGAGGATTGTTGCCTCACAAGATCATTATGGGGCGAGATATGAGATTGCCAGCACTGCTTACGAACGCTCTTGTGAACATTACAGATGACTTGGTTCTAGACTATTGCAAAGTACTAGCTGATGTGTTTCGTTCTTTGTATCGCCAGGTTAGAGAAGCAACTGTGCAACTGCAACAAGAACTTTGTCATGACCTAACTCCTGCCACTTGTGTACTGGTGAAGAAGCATGTAAGAAAAAAATGTTTGGAGCCGCATTGGAAAGGGCCATACCAGATTGCTCTGGTTACGATGACAGCTGTGAAGTGTGCCTGTCTTCTGAACTGGGTCCCCGCGAGCCAAACATGCAAAGTTATACGTCCTTTCGATGAAACAGCACCTTTTCCTGAAGGTCAGCTACAGTGAGAGAATGGTTCCAGGTTAGACAAGCTGTGAGAACTGGACTAGTGATTATCGCAGAGCATACACAGTCTTATGAAAATCTGAGTCGTCAAAAGCAGTTGAAGGTACAGAAGGGTTGAGATAAGGTCATGTGACTTCTGCTAGCTCAGATCATACTGAAATGCCAATAGTGCAAGATAGAAGAGTTGTTACCAGGGACCAATGGCCTGAGAAAAGCCCAGACCGAGTGATAAAAGTGCCTCCTAGGATTGCTGAAGTAACTGAAGAATCAGAGCAAAGTAACAGTGAAACAGAAAGTCGTGTGACACGAAGGTCAAAAACAAAAAGAGTGGCAAGTCACAGATACTCTGCTCCCAAATGGACTTATTTCACAACGACTGACTGGGAGAAGAAGTTTTTTCCTTTAGAATTGTGTTGACAATTTGAATCTGTATGGTCAGGAGTATTATCAGTATTTCTATTCAAACTATGACCTAGTGTTTTCTTTCATACCTGTCATGAATAACCTGAGTAGTATTCATAAAGAGAAAAACAGTGAGATTGTGGGAGGATTTTTGAACCTATCCATACATTCAGATCATCATATGCACACAAGAATAATTTGACCTGCATACTTTGCCCTGGGCAAAAGGAGTTCATTGGACAAGTTGACGACCGAAGGAGGACAATGAAAGGCAAAATAGAAAAAGGCGTAGTTTTACAAAACTGATAAAAGGATGCAACACATTCAGTTTTTGAAAGTCAAGGATTCTTAGCTTTAGGTTGGCAACATGTAGGAACATTATGTATATTTAGATCAAAGTCACAGATATACACTATTTTTGTAGGCATTAGTGAATGTAGGCATGTTTTGTTTTTAAAAGTACACGGACCTTTATGTTGAATGGACAGGATCCAGCGATCCCAGGAGTTTATTTCATTTGTGGAAAGAAAACCTATTACAAGCTGCCGAAAGGCTGGCATGGAACTTGTTACCTGGGAGTACTTTTTCCAAAGAATTATCATGTGGACAATATCAATGAACAAGTTTGGGATGATAAATCAAACATCAGAGTTAGAAGAGGAGCAACTGCCACAGAGATAGTGGGATATATATTTGGTGCCATAATTCCAACACTGGGATTGATCTTGAATGATATCAATTGTCAACATAGCTGCTGTATAGTCAGTATATAGCTTATCCACTATGTTATTAATGGACCCTGAGACAGCTGCTGTGCGACCAATGGTTTTGCAAAAATCGTCTTGCGTTAGACATCTTACTCGCAAAGGAGGGCAGAGTCTGTAAGACTTTACCTGAGCCACCATGTTTTTCATACATACTTGACAATAGTAAGGATGTAAGAAAGTACATTGCAAACATTACTGACCTGAACCTTTAGCTTTATTTCTTGTGTCATTTAAGTCAGCAGACTTAAGTTTATAAGCGCACATGAGAGAAAAACGAACGTAGAAAGCTGTACTGACGCGCATTTTAAATGTGCACTTTGCTTCTATGTCAAACTCTCCACTATGCTGACACATTTTATTTTTCTTCGTAAGTGTCCTGTAGCCAAAGTCATTCAGTTTTCCAAATGAATTTTGTCCCTTTTAGTATTTTTTTTATTTTGCCCGCATTTGTTACTCACCACACATGCATGTCCCTAATTTGGTTAGCTGTAGGGTTGACTTGTGCCCAGCCAATGATTGTTGACTTGATTGAATTTGAATTGACTAATTGATTATGCAATCTGAACACTGAGTTATTTCTGTGTCTCAGATATTTCTGTTGACTTTCTGTACCATTCTTCTTGAATACTTAATTTTGTTAATGCTAGTACACCTGAACTTATTTAATCGCCTTGGGCAACCCTTGGTGACTATGCATCTTTATAACTTAGTTTTGCGCATACTGTACATGATTTTGAGCTTCTGTTTGTAACAAAGCTTTGAACTATATTCCTGATTGGAGTTTTCCTTCAGTGGTCACACTGGTCACGGTGTCTAAATTATTAGAGAGGTGTTGAAGTAATTGTTTATAGTTCACCACACACCTTACTGGGTCAAATGTTTTGTCAACCTCAATGTGCATTTGATTCCTGCAAAGAATGGAAAATTAGTTCACAGTAGTATCCATACCACAGCAAATGATTTGTTTAGCTGCTTGCTGGCCATCTTGAATAATAGGGGGAAGAGTGCTCCTGATACTTTCCGGAAACGTAGGCATGATGTTTACCAATGAGTCTCACAAAGAATTAGAGAAATGTCCAAGAACATAAGATGTATTTACAGAGGGTAGAGCAGAACTTGTGGAGGAGAAAAATATGCCTGCCACAGACATCAAGACTCCTGGATTCTCTATCAGATGGGTAATGTGGGAGAGACTCAGTGTCATGGGAGGCCAAAGCGGCCTGTACAACTAAACTTCCATGAGTGGGATGCCTTAGGAGGCAAGTAGTATCACCAGGGGCAGGTCGGTGCAAGTGAGTTACAGCCCGATCAGCAGGGGTCCCTGTATCAGGCTTAGCCCAAGCCCCCAACAAAACGTCATGTAGGGCTTCGCTGTAAGGAAGCACTGTTTCAATCCCTGTTTGGCCTTGATGAAGGATATCAATTAGTGGATCCGAAGTTCATTCCACTGAAGGAAGTGTTAGGTCCAAAACTATAGCAACACATCTCCAAGAGCGGAGCTCACCTCCGTAGCAAGTCCAGCAGGGAAAAGTAGGCCTGAGGCTGGGGAAGAATCCAGGACACTAGCCGCTACTAGGTCAGCCAGCCAGCTGTCCTCTATGAAGTTGATGAATATTCAACTCCTCTACCGCCTCTCCACCATGTCCCTCAGAAGGATAAACATGAGGGGAATCTCCAGAATGTGGAAGAAGATCAGGGATAACCTGCCTGGCTGGTGCCGTACCCGTCATCTAGTGTCGGGAAGACGATTCCTCAACGCCGATTTCGACCTCAGATGGAGAGAGGGATTTAACTTCAATCGGTGGTGCCAGCAGAGATGCGGTGCAGGAGTCGGCCAATCGAATATCGGCACCAAAGGTGGAAACCCAAAAGCGCTGTGCACCGGCACCATAGCAGCTTCGTCAACTGATGCTGGAGGCCTAACTGAAGCTGAGGGTGAACCTGCTGGGGTGGACACAGTTAAGGCACTTTGCACCTCCTTCGGACCCACAGGTGCTCCAGAAGTAGGTGATTCATTGAAGATAGAGTGAAGAGAGATATAATATTCACGCATCTGGTATAAATTCTCTGATTCGTCGCCCAGTCCCCTGAAAAGGGAGGGAGACACACAGCAGAATCTGACCTCGTCTCCTCAACTGAGGAATGGTGGGAGGCCGTGTGCGGTAAAGTTGCCAACTACCGTGACTTCGACTGCTTTCACTGAGGCTTGTTTCTTGACGTTGATAGAGACTGATGTGCACTAGAATGACTTCTTGAAGGGGCCTGCAAACAGATGTCAGTACAAGAAAGAGACCTTGGTCAACATGAAGTCGTGACAGGTCCTACATCAGCACCGTCAGAAGCTTCATATGATGCTCCTGCAAAGCTTTCTGCCAAAGTTGATGATATGAGTCGCACTCTTCATCATCATAGTGCTTGCCCAGACACCAAATAGAAATTAAGTAGGGGTCCGTAGCTGACTTTTGTCATCCACAGGACCCACATGGATTGAACCTCGAAGACATGAACAGGAAAAAGCACACTGTTCCAATGATGAAAATGTTGAAGTACTAGAGTTACCAGATCCGGTTTGCAAGCGCGGCAAAGAAGGGACTGATGTCGGCGAGGGGGGTATATGGACTCTTGCTGACGTCACATCTAGTGGATGACATTGATACAGTCATGCAACAGCCTCTTCCGACGCACAGATGTGGTATGCGAAAAAGTTTCCGGATCCAGGCTCATGCTTGGGGAAGATTCTAAAGTAAGGTTTCTGCAGCTAGTTGTCTATATCAGATAGACAGAACTTCAGTATTCCCAAAGATGCTGAAAAGTTGAACTAATCAGGAGAGCTGTTTCCCATAAAAATGCATAAGTCCAAACTTCCCTTATATTAAGGGAGGAAAATGTAACATACTCAGTAAGCTTCTGCTCATGGCATGTAATGCTGTAGATCACATGTTTAGCATAATCCCACCATCTAGTGATGGACTTGAAGTGTGCAAGTTGTTTTTTTTCTAATAAAGTCTTTCGAGTCACGAGGTAGAGAGACTCCTCCTCTTGCTGGTAATGTGCATGAGCATCGATTCCATTGTTAGACTATTTTCTTGCAAAGCAAGGTGAGGATGGAAGGTACGATGTCCATGCTAAATGAATGTGTGATAGCTGATAACAGTAACTGTAACACAGTAGGTGTCCAGGAAGGAGGGCTACATGCCACCAAAAGATGCTTACTGGGTAAGTAACATTTTCCGTTCAAGGCTGTGGCTGTAGATACACATGCTTAGCACAGACTGGAATGCAGCCCTCCTCAATAAGCGGTGGCTAACTTGTGGGGTTTACAGTTGTTTGAAAAAGTGTACGTAGAACTGCTTGGCCAATATTGGCCTGTTGACAGCCAGCATATTTACACAGTAATGTTTGGTAAAAATATGTGGAAAAGACCATGTAGCTGCCTTACATATGTCAGCAATAGGAACATTTCCTAGTAAGGCCATGGAAGATCCTTTTTTTTTAAAAATTTTTTTACAAGTGGAGTGATCTCTAGTAGGGATAGGTAAAGTTCTTTTAGCTTTAGCATAGCATGTTTAAATGCATTTGATGATCCAACGTGCGATGCCTGATTTAGAAGTGTCCGTTCCTTTGTATGATCTGGAAAAAGCAATAAGAGCTGTGGTGTTTTTCTAAATGACTTGGTTATATAAATATAATACATTAGGGGTACAACTCAGGTTGGAGAAAAATACTGGCAATTCAATAGATTAAGGTGGAATCGAGACACCACCTTTGGAAGAAATTTGGATTAGTAAGTAGAACCACCCTATGTAATTGGAATAAGAGTTCTTCTAACCTTAATGCTTGAAGCTCTCCGACATATCTGAGTGAAGTGATGGCAACTAGAAATTATACTTTCCATGACAAAAACTGGAGGGGGCAGGAGTGAAGGGGCTCAAATGGAGGGCCCATTAATCTTGTTAGTACAATATCAGGATTCCAAGTAGGACTCTGTTAAGACCTTTTAAGAAGGCTTTATGACAGAAATCCTGAATGGAGAAGTGTGGTTTGTTTTGTAGATACTCATTCACTGCCGCTAGGTGTAGCCTTATAAATGTAAAAGCTTGACCCATACGTAGTATGTAAATGGAATAGGTAAAAAACAATACTTTGTATATTGGGTTTTAAGGATCAATCTGTTTGGAATGACAATATGGACAAACCTTTTAAACTTTAAAGTAGTTGGTCTGCCTGCTTATTCAAGGATATCCATACAGGGTTGCAGTAGGTTCAAATAACTAAACTCTAGGACTTCAGGAGCCAGATGGCAAGGATGAGAGATCTGTGGTCTGGGTGTCTGAATTCTTCATGTTTCTGCGTGAGAAGGTCCTGCTTGATCAGTAGTACCTCGTGGGGGACTATTGAGAATTCTAGGACTGTGGTAAACCATAGTTGTTGTGCCCATGTAGGAGCTACTAGGATGAGGGTGAGAGATGTCTGCTGAAATTTGTAAACCACAAACGGAAGCAGTGGGAGAGGTGGAAAAGTGTACGCAAATAACTCATCCATAGAGCATTGCCCTTGGACTATGGGTGTGAAAACCTGGAGGCAAAGTGTGGGCATTTTTAGTTTTCTGCTGTGGAAAAAAAGACCATTTTTGGGTGACCCCAACTCCGGACATATGGGAGGAGGTCTTGGGGATAGAGCTCCTATTCATGGACTTGTTGGCACCCCTGCTGAGGAGATCTGCAAAGATTGTCTACACCTGGCAGGTATTCCGCTAACAGGTGAATGTTGGAGAGCCCATTTCCAAATAGTCTGGGCTAGGTGAGAGAGCTGAGGGGACCTGGTGCTCCCCCTGCTTTTGGAGATAGTACATGGCAGTCAAGTGGTCTGTTTTGATCAAGACTGTCTTGACAATGAGGTGAGGAAGGAAGGCTTCTAGCGCTAGATTAACAGCTAGCAACTCCAGGTGATTAATATGGAGATGTTTCTGGCTGAGGGTCTAGCTGCCTAGCGTCCCTGGACAGTGGGATCTTTTTGTGAATGAGCTCCCGAGCCCGTGAGAGCGACGTCCGTTGTTATCAGTCTCTGCAGCACGGGTTCCAAGAAAGGCCATCCTTTTAGCACATTTTTGGTGTTCTACCATGGCAGAGTGTGGCAAACCTGACAGCCGACCAGCACTAGATCCTCCAGTTGATCCCTCCACTTAAGACCATTGGCGGGCTAAGCATGCTTGCAACAGACACATGTTGAGCCTGACATGAGGTACTATGGCTATTATGAAGCCATATGAGGAGACACATAACGGCCTTCAATGTTACTTGCTGATGAAGGCTAAAAGAGAGGAATATGCATCTGGAAGAATAGGATCCGGGTGGCATTGGGGTAGGCTATCCATCTTGATTGGTAGGTTAGGGTATATTGATAGTGGCAGAGGGTTTGGTGAAACCCTTCTTGCCTCTTCCCTTGGAATTGTTGCACCTATAAGAGCCTCAGTATAATCCTCTGGAAGAGGTGGTCTGTGCCTGGGGATGTTGGTAGGTGGTGGAGGCTCACAGGGAGGTGGTTTTCGATCCTCTGAGATAAGAGGAATGGTGCAAGGATTCACTTTGCGATGGCGATGCGAGGACCCATGGCCTTAGCTGTTTTATTTCCCTTTTTAATCTTTTGCAGGAGGGTTTCAACCTGGGGACCAAAAAGGTGTTCCCCGTCAAAAGGGAGAGCCTGGAGATTCTTTTGAATCTAAGGTTTGAAACCTAAGACCTGTGGCCAGGCATTTCTTCTTAGGAGAACACTGGTATCTACCACTCTAGCTGCTGTCTTACAGCATTTAGGGCACAGCAAATAGTGGTATTGGATGTGAGGTTTCCCTCAGAGACAATTTGATAAGCTCTCATTTTGTGTTCTTCTGGAAGATGGTGAAGGATCTCGTCCATCTCATCCCAGTGGGCCCGGTCATAACGTGCCAATGGAGTTTGCAATTCCCCAAAGATTAGCAGACTGTGCAGCAACCCTTTTACCTGCTGTGTCTATTTTCTTGCTCTCCTTAGCCAGTGCATCACCAGATGTTTGAGAGTTAGCCCTCCTATGCACTGTGGCCACAACTAGGGAATCAGTGGGAAGCTGCCTTTGATATATGTAGGGTCTACAGGTGATGGTTTGTAATTTTTATCTGCAGTGGGTGTGATGACCCTGGCCCTAAAAAGATCATTAAAAACTTTCTGTATGTGTGTGTCTGAGCATTCCTTTTAACGTTGGAGATATTGTGCTAAACATTGAGTAGTGTTTTGAATAAAAAAATCATAATTTAAAGGCTCAGTATGTAAAGGAACCTTGTGGAATGTTGCCGCCCTACCCATGAGGTCATAGTAAGTGGTAATTTTGTCAGGGGGAAGGGATTGGCTGGATATAGCTCTGGGTCCATATCTGCTGGTGGATCTGCATCATACGAATCCCACGGATCATCCTGCGGTGGAATGGAAAATTGATCATCGTTCCCTCCATCCCTCATGTATGAAATGTAGGGAACCTTGGGATGAGTCTGTTGTGGCATGAATAGGCGAAAAAGGTGGTGATGGAGTGTGGTGCACAGTAGGCACTGATAGTGGGCTGATGTGCAAAGGACTGGTGGCCTTATCTTTCCTTTTATTTTTCTTTGCAGGAATGGGAACTTCCAAGGCTTCTTCAAATGATAACTGTCTTTTTGTCAGTTGTATCCCTAAAGAAAGTGGTTTTGCAATGATACCGCCAGTGTTCGGGTGTATCATTATGTGCTTTTGTCAGTATGTTTTCAGCTCTGATGTGGGTTTCGACATCAACATTTTTGGCACTGGTGGTTTTGGCTCCTAGGCCAACTTTTTAAATGGGGAGGCTGACTGGTGTTTCAAAGCCTAAGTCTTAGGCTCCGAGGGTTTGCTGGAGTCTGAAGGAGCGGGCTTCGGGTCGGCAAAATGTTGGCTATGCTGTCTTTTTGGCACAGAGCTGAGGCTGGGCGTATCCGAAACAGCCTGTCTACGTTGTTCATGACCCAAAGGCAGTGGTGGCCTAACAATAGTGTCTGATCAATCAGGGGTAGGCAGACTCTTTGTAGAGGCATGCAGAAGTATGGGAGAGGCACAGTACTTAAAGATTTCCCTGGAACGATATCTTGAGTCTCCATGTCAGCACTGGAGCTGACTTCAGGAGAAGAGCCGCCGTCAACCACGGATGGATGGGCTTGTGCCTCCTGTTCTGGGTCTTCTGAACCGAAGAGGTCTGATTTTTCGTAGGCGCTGAATCGAGACATATTTAAACAGCGAACTATTTGATCCCTAAGCATTTTCTTTGAACGGAAAGACCTGCAGGCCTCACAGGTCGCTTCCTTTTGCTGGGGGGAAGTGACAAGTTAAAGACATGGTGGAGATTGGTGCGTGGAAACTTGGTGTGGCAACGAGGGTGTAGGGAACGTTGAAGAGGAAAGGAATCTCACCACGAAGGGCGAAGACCCAAGTGGGCCGCAGTCGACTCGAGTCGCCCAGAAGAATTCAACATTGATTCAGTCAATTACTGTAAACTGAAAGATATGTGATCGAAACAATGATGATAATATTTATGAAAGTAATCGATGACTGCATCAAAGTGGAGCAGAGGAGCACACATCCGAACCAGACAGTGAAAGAAAACAATCTAACAATGGAGTTGAAGCTCATACGCATTACCAGCAAGATGAGGAACCTCTTTACCTTACGACTTAAAAAAGTTTATTTGAAGAAAAACAACTTGCACACTTCCAAGCACAACACTAGAAGGCAGGGTTATGCTAAGCATGTGTATTTACAGCCACATATGCCTAGAACATTGAATTTACTGTGGAGAGAGAAAAAAATTATCCTTTCGGAATGACGGTCAGAGACCACTTTGGAGAGGAAGTATGAAGAACCCTGGAAGACAGTTGTGATCTTTCGTTCTCTCAAGATTTAGTGTTTCACAGAACCCAAATACAGAAAGGAGACCTAGATTATTTAACACCTATCTGCTTTTAGAGTTGTCTCTGTTTATTTGAATGTGTTGGAGAAAAGTTCTAAATTTGATTTGTTTAGATATATCTGACTTTAAGAACCTCAGTCCTCATTAATCTTCTTAAAACAGCATCATAACATATTATGGTTCTCTGTATTTGTTCAAGTCATATAGGGGTAGGCATGCTGCTAGTGAGGCAAGAAACCACACAGCAATGTTTTGTTTTTATAGCTAAAAGAAATCATGCTTTGTAATTTCCGGGGCTACTATTGTTCCCCTCTGCCACCTTGGTCAGGGCAGTGTTTTGTGAAACAAAAGTCCTCTTAGAAGAAACAGCTTGCATGTAACATGATCCTTAATGTACAGTAAGGATACAAATACAAAATACCTAAAAAAGAAATAAAAGGTCTACAACATAAAAAGTGGTAAACAGTTTATAAGTTTCTCCTTTTACAAACACTTGTTAAAAAAAACGTAAGTCAATATTTACAGAAATTACCAGACATTACAACGTGAGTTTACATAACATTATAAAACATGCAAGGGTGAAAGGACTGGAAACATTTTGGTCAAGCAATAAACCCTTACAGAAATGTTTTCTTTTTTAACTGACCTGCTGTGCACAAAAGTGTTAAATAATAATTACACAATTGTAACATTTGGAAGAAACAAACTTGCTCTTCATAAAGGATTTGAGAGATTCCAAGGTATATTCTTTACACAGTAAATGTTCTACATTGCTTATTTCTACCTCGCCTTATGCCCACCATTTACCACAAATCACTAAAAAATAAAACACCTGATGCAGGAACAGTAATCATGATTATTGCACTCAGTTTTCCAAACACTTTCATTTGCATCACTGAAAAGATTAGATTCCTGTAATAGTACACCTCATTCTAAAACCCTAAAATGGAACCTATCATGCAAATGATTAGTTTGCATTCTTTTGGTAGGGATTTGAAGTGTAGCTGCCATTTCTGATTTGACCAAAATGCTAGTGTTGAAAATGTATACAGATTGTTTTCTTATAAATAAAACAATATTAAAAGTACATTTCGGAATGCAAAATCATTCAGCTGTAGCTACTGCTTGAAGGGATGATTATCAAAGTCCTTCACCTGTAAAGTCTCATACACAGAAGTAAGAGCTCAGAATATGTGGATGAAGGTAGGTAAGGTTCGGCACTTTAGAAGCACTTCAGCAAGACTTAAGAATGTGATAGAAGCAAAAAAAAGAGATTGAGTAAACTGCAATTACCTTCAAACAAACAGGCAATAAACACACTTTTATCAGGAATGCCAACATGACTGAGTACATTTTAAAACGTACAGTAAATGTGGTGTGCCACTTAATTATGTTCAAATTAGTATTAATTTTTAATTACATACACATATATTTTGAGCAGAAGCAAACTATATAATGCATGCTAATAATGTAGAATGAACATCATACATTTTCCATGGGCACCAACTGCTTACACAGTCTTCATTGGGTAGATAGTGACTAACATTTAAGGGTCCTATAAATGTGAGATCCAAGTTGGAGCTCTGAAGTTTGAATTTTTGTAAACATTTGTCCCTTTTCTCTGTTTTGTCAATCTCAATTAAAATATGAACTTCTCTTCAAATCTTCATATGGTTATCTATATACAAGCTAATTTTATTAAGGACCACCAGATACCACATCTAACAAAAAGGTAAATTTAACACAAAATTCCCCTAGCAAAATCAGCACAAGGCAGATGAAGGAAGAAGTAGGAAGTTAGTTTTCCACCAATACAACAGATATTTATGACCTGAATCAAGTCAATGTTCCTCTTAATACAAACAACTGAAACGTGTATTTTTACCATGCCAAGACACGGATTGCTTGCCGTGTACATTTTTTAAGGATATACCAAAAGGCAATGTGAGAAGTATTACTAGATATAAGGTGCTATTGGTCATCAACTGTTTCCACAGAAGAGCAACAAAGACTGTGCTAAACCTTTTAGGAGGACTCAAACGTCACTCTTCATAGAAGAATCAACTAACTATGGGCCATATGTACAAACACTTTTTCCCATAGACACAGAATGGGGAAAAACCTTTGCTACATCTGGCCCTATATTCTTTGTACGATCAATCCATAATATTGGTGCTTTCTGGACCACTTTGGAAGGTTGAAGCAAAAGGCAGGCAGAGCCCTATGAAGTTCTATTGAAAACTGCCCAGCGCTATAAAAATGTCTGAATTTAGACTTGATACCAGTGGCTTCTACAGATACTTGTTAAATGGAAGCTGTACAAGGACATTCAAAGAAAGGGCTTGCGGAGCTTCTTCTCAGTATTGGTCTTAAAACCAACAATTCCCTCAATAAACCATGGAAGGACTATTTTCAAACAAGAGCAGTGCTAACCAGTTACTATCTTAGCTTCACATCTGGCAGATAGCTACCCTGAGTCCCTCTAGACTAAAACTAGGGAAATTGGAAACAGCCAGTGGGGCTGACAAGAAAATACAGAATTACAGAAGGGTAAGTGTCAATAATGGGGATTCTGAGTGACAGTGTTTTTATGAGAACAAAGCACAAGTTGTCCATGATATTCCTCAGAATTCCAATGTGAAAATCTACTTCATTCAGTAACCCATCTCAAATTGTATCTTATACTTAGCTCTCAGACCCACCCATAAATTGTGAAGGAATTTTCTGAATAAAGAAACAAAATAGTAGAACTTTTGTGAATTATGAAATGTATGCATATTTGCAACTGAGATTAATTATCTTTACCTTCGTTGTGAATCTGAGTTTTATTTGGTATGTAACTTAACTTTTAACAGTGTAGGTTTTATTATGAATCAGAATATATCATGAAACAACTCTTTTTATATTCTGGAGGATTAGGTTTTGGATACATTTCAAATGACATAAGAACACTGACAATGTTGTTTGTCCAGGGATATTCATTTGGACTTATATATTGCAATGGAAGAATTTTGTTTAAATTGGTATATTTTGTAGCAGCTCAGGAAAAGTTTTATTTGATAATTTTATTTTTTGGTGGTATTTCATTTTCTTCAATGCTTAAAATAGTTTTGTTTGTGACACCAGTGAGAGGTTGATGGATTATAAATGTTTGCGTTCTGACATTTAACTGATATTGCTTGATGAAATACTGTGGTTGACGAATTTCTGAACTGTAGTTTTTCTTGTGCTATGGCTATTTTTTTCAGGGGAAATCCACCTGACTCTATACTATTTTAAATGGCTCTTGTAAGAATCTTGTTCCAGCCAATAATTACTGATTTGTACCTGAGAGCGATTATAGTTTATAGGTGATGTTAAAAAAAAAATGGAGATTCCTATTTTGTAGTCAGGTTTCTGCATTTTTAACAAAGGCTCTTTCTGTGGTATCTTTATTTTCAGACATTGTTATGATGGATCTGATGTCTCTGGTATTTGCTCCTGTACTTATCTTGTCACACATTACATTGCATTTATTGGTTTGCTTCATTGTCTTGAAGTAGTGGGAAGTGACCCAATTTCAGGCAGTAAAGTTAATCTGTGTGTAGCATAAACTGAATAGAAATACTGAAAAGGTTTTTTAGATTATCAAGACTAATTTTGCCTGAATCAAATAATAGATCTCCTTCATAATCTGTGAGGGATTCAGTTATGTGGGGGAGATTTCCTTATTTAAGGTGATATTGTTTTAATATTATTGTTTGCCAGGTGTTTTGTATCATTTTTTGCCGTTGTAGACTGTATATGGATACAGCATGGTGGTTAAGTAGTTGTCAATTCTGCTGAATAGTCCTCTAATAATGGTTGGCTTTGCATTCTTTTTTCAAAGTGTATATAAATGTTGAAATAAGTTTAACTCCTTTAGTGATATGGCTTTGTCTTGATTAGATCTGATTTCCGTTAGTCACTGCAAAGCTATTTTCAAGTAAATTCATGTCCAAATAGTTTTTTTTTCTTTATTACTTTGTATTCTTGTAATGTTATAAATTGCATTCTTTCTGTTGTCAGTTTTTCAGCAGAACACATAATTGTTTTAGATTAATATGCTATCTGTAAAGTTCAAAGTTCTTAAAAAGTTTGCAGAAATAGTGTTTAAGGCAAAAAAATAAATGTTAGTTTATGTTTCGTTAATGTGACGTCCAAATTTTTCTGTCTACAGTTTTCCTTTCGTTATTTGTTTTTGGGGTGGTGCAAAAAGGAGGAGGCTTGCTGATGTCATCATTGGTGGGCAGGCCACAACTTTAGGGTGCCTTTTGTTAGAGGCAGCACGCAACAACTCTGCATCCACCTTGAGGAAGAGGACGAGCTGTATGAAGAGAGGTCTTGTCAGGAATAGTTGCAAGCAAGCGCATCAGGAATACAAGCCTCAAAAGATGGGAGGTGGGATATTTGTCAGCTTGCGTAGCTCGCCAGGGCAGATCAGGGAGCCAGTGGTGTGAGTGGGCTGCTCCACTGTGGAGTTTTGGGAGCAAATTTTAAAATCTTTAAAATAGCACTTTTATGTTTCTTTCCATTGACTTTTTTCATTTACACAGCTTGTGCAAATAAAAAATGAAAAGCTAAAAAAAAATCTAGCAAAAATGTTTTTTCAATTGGATAAAAGTACATTTTTGAAATAAAGTGATATTTTTATCTGGTTTGTACTGTTCAGACTCGAGTGAACAATTTATTTACCTTCTGTAATGCTCTTTTTGGTAGATGCTCTCTTATATTTTGAAAATTCCCCAGACGTCAGACTAGATCTAGAAACTTTTCTGTAGTACCTCTACATGGCACCTTGTGGCTTTGCACGGATGCCATTCCTCTCCGGAAATGATGTGATGCGAGACCTATATAGACACTATGCACACTGATGTCAGTTGGTTTCAAGCTGTCCATGTCCCCAGATGCAGAGCCCCAAAAGCAAATTGGTAGACAGTGTGCAAATCCCTAGACTTGGGATCTTATTAATGAATAGAGTCCAATCACAGAACAGGGAGATTGGCAGGGTTGGTGAAGAATCTGATGCTAGACAGAATTTCTACCAGAAAAAGCATTAGAGAAGGTAAGTAACAAAGATTTCTAGCTGCAGATTCTTCACCTTCTGAATAGATACCAAAGAAGTACCTATTTGGAGGTGGAACTATGAGTGGACTCAAATCAGAAAGTCCTGCAGGACTAAGTGGGTAAAATGCCACTCTCAGTAAACCTGACTGTCCTGACAATAGTGTTTAGAGAACATATGAAGGGACGCCAATGTAGCTGCCTGGCAAATGTCTAGAATAGGGACTCAGCATGCTAAGGCAGTGGTAGCAGATTTGTCTGTGGTAGAATGAGCACAAAGTCCTTTTGAAGGGTGCTTTTTAGACAGTGCATAGCAGATCTTTAGATGTTTCTCTTCTGCACTGCCTTGCCTTTTTCGCTCCAGAGAATCCCATAAAGAGCTGATCGTCTAACTGGTGTTCTTTGGTATGATCTATGTAGAAGCTCAAAGCTCTCTTGAGGGCCAAGTGATGTAATCTTCTTCTCATCAGAGGGGTGAGGCGGAGCATAGAATCTGGCAGGGTGATGGCTTGACCAACCCAGAACAGCGTTACAACTTTCGGCAGAAAGGATGCCCAAGTCTGCAAAACCAGTTTGTCCGGGAAGAAGCAAGTATATGGTGAACTGACAACAAAGACCCTAGAGCTCACTAATGCTGAGCTGAAGTGATGGCGATGAGGACACAGTCTTGATATTAAGGAACCATAAAGGGTAACTGTGTAGTGGCTCGAACACAGTGCACATCAGATAAGTCAGGACTAAATTTAGGTCTCACTGGGACATGGGAAAGCGAAAATGGGGAAACATGTTGCAGCCCTTTAAAAAAATCTCATCACAACAGGTGAATTAAATAACAACGGCTGATTAAGCAACCGTAGTAGGAAGGCACAAAGATAACCCTTCCCTATTCCCAAGGCAAAGCTTGGCTGGGCAAGAGACATAAGCAAAAGAATGTCAGATAATTCACAAATCTGTCCCAACAACAAGCGTATATAGGTTTCAATGAGGAACACCTGGCTGCCAAGATGACATCAATTGCCTTTGGAGAAGGGTGAAGGTGTTCAGCTGTCGTTGCTCAATCTTCAAGCTTGAGTGCGAAGGACAAGGTGAAGAACCCTACCCTGTTGCTACAACAGCAGATCCTTCCAGAGGGGTAGCCTGATTGGAGGACATATACGCAAGCCTAAGAAATCTGGATACCATACACTCTGTGCCCAAACCAGAACCACTAGGATGTCTTGGGCCCAGTCTGTTCTGTTCTAGAGAACTCCAAGCAGGAGTGGTATCAGTGAGAAGGCATACAGGAGTCCCACGATTCACTTGTGGTGGAACTTGTCTCCAACCAAGGGACGCTTTGGAATCTCCAATGCACAGAAGCATTGACTTTGCATGTTCTCGGTGGTGGTGAACAGATCGAGCCAAAGTCCTCCTCATGGGCAGGAGAGAACAAACACTACCCCTCGGTTTAACTGCCATTTGTGATCTACTAGGCGTCGATGGCTGAGCTTGTCTGCCCACACATTAAACCCTCCTGTTAGGTGGTTCAACACCAGGGAAATTCCTTGGTGGTCTATCCATTTCCAGAGATGCATGGCCTCCTGGCACAGGGTCTGTGACCCCACCCCACCCTGTTAATTGCAGTACTACATGGCAGTGATGTTGTCAATGAGCAACTGTACCTTGATAGACAGAAGGAAGGCTTTCAATGCCAAGCAGATGGCCTTCTGCTCCAAAAGTGTGATGTGGAGGTACAACTCTGCCAGAGACTAGAGGCCCCAGATCTCAACCTCTCCCTGATGGCTGCCCCAACCCAGAAGTGATACACTGGTTACCACTGTCAGCTTTGGATCGAGAAGGTAGAGGGATATGCCACTGACCCTATCACAGTCCACCAACCACAAATCTTTTGCAGTCTAACTGAAATCTAAATATAGTCAATGAGGTTGTCTTGATGTGGGCCTACTGGGAAGCCTGAAGAAACTGTAAACGTTTGCACTTGTATAGCGCACTACTCACCCGTTAGGGTCTCAAGGCACTGTACGCATACCTCTGTGGAACCCCTCCTGGCTTTTCCCTGTGAGGCACCCACTCCTGGACAGCCCCAGGGTGAAGCCAAGCATCCAAGCACTGTGAGGGCCGTTGTGGAGATTAAGTAAGCTATTGCCCAGAGTTACAGAGTGGGACCCGTTAATTAGATTAGGCACCGTGGCGAGAATTATCTGGTCCAAGGGAATTGAGCCCAAGACCCACTGAGGTAGGACTTGAACCATGGTCCCGGACCAAATCTCTGCATCAGGGTCTGCCACTCTAACCATTGTGCCACACTTCTCCACTATACATAAGTCAACTAGCTTGTTCGACTAGCAGGCCATCAGTCCCAGCAGCTTCACAGACGACCTCACTGAAAGATCAGGATCATAGAAGGAATGTCCTGGACTCTCTTTTACAGAGGAAAGGCAATGAAGGGGAGTCAAGTGTGATTTCGGCACGTTGATCGTGAACCTCAAAGATGACTGCATGTTCACTATGGTCTGGAGGTGGTTGACAACTACTTGAGGCAAGCCTGCCTTCAACAGCCAGTCGTTGAGGTAGGGGAAGACTGGTATCCTAAACCTCTGAAGGAGTACTGCCATTACAAGAACACTAGAGGGGCACTAGTGAGACCAAAGGGGAACACAGCGAAGGGAAAATGCTTCTATCCCATCACGAACTGCATTTAGTGCCGATGCGCCGGTAGCTTAGGAATATTAAAATACCTTAAGGCTCCAACGTCACCATCCAGTCTCCAGGGTCAAAAGCAGACAAAACCCTGGCCAGGGTAAGCATTCTGCACTTCTTCCAGAGGAAGGTACTGATCTAAAATAGGCTGAAGGCTCCATCCTTCCTGCGCCCCAGAAAGTAGTTGGAATTACAACCATGCCTACTACTGGTTCTGGCACCCTCTCGATAGCCCCTTTGGCAAAATCGCTTGCGCTTCCTGCCGCAAAATGTAGAAATGGTCCTACATCACTTTTTGTGGGGGATGGTGAAAGATGTGGTGGGGAAGGGTTAAGGCATAACCCCTGAAAACTATCAGGAGGGCTGCAAAAGGGTGGTGGCCTGGCCAGCATGCTGAATGATCTTGGCCACGTGCATGATGGGCACCTCAGGCATGACAGCAAAACTGCAGAGTGCCCTGAAAAAGCTGGGCAGGCTGTTGGGGAGGGGTGCCTCAGCCAAAAACACAAAATGAGGGGGTGAACTGTTGCAGCTGGCGAGGAGGGGCGGAGAGGCCCAGAAAGCGAGCTGCAGCCCTGGTCTCCTTAGACGCTTGAGAATGGAATCAACCTTGACCCCGAAAAGAGGAGTCCCTTCAAAGGACATGTCCATCAAGGAGGAGTGGACATTGTCAGAGAACCCAGTAGATTGCAGCCACACATGTGGGCAAATGGCAACACTGGTGCCTATGGCATGCCCAATGTAATAAGTGGCGACCAAGCCACAACAAATTGTGAACTTGGATGCATCACAACCATTTTGGATTGCCTGACCAAGGATAGCTCTAAGGTTTTAAGGTACACTAGAGGGGACTCGCTCCACTGAATCTCAAGAAGCTTGGGAGTAGCGTCCAACTAAGCAGCGGGCATTAACAGATCAGAGGGCCAGACAGGTGGAAGAAAATATGTTTGTCAAACATTTCCACCTGCTCTGATTCCATGTCAGGGGGAGTGTAGGGGAACGCGTTCGGATGAGACTGGCTGAAATAGGCTTGCATCACAAGGCTCCAGTGTGAAGGGTGCTGCAAGAGAAAAAGAGGGTTGCCTGAAGCAGGGCATTGGCACCTGGAAATCTGTTTATTAACTTGGAGGCCAGAACAAGGTTTTGCCAAAGCCCCTACAAGGTGACCATTGGTGCCTGGTTAAATGGAAAATGGGGCTCAGAAGAAGTCTATCCTGGTTGAAAGACTTCCATTAGCACATTTGTTTTGATCTCAAAGGTGGGAAGAGCTGGAGGACGAGAAATTTGGCTGCCCTACGTAACACTATGGTGTAAAAGGCAGACTGATAGTCTGGGGGAGAAAAAAGAGCTATCTCCGAGGAGGAAATTATGCCATTAGCCTCCTATAATGCCTCATAGCAATTGTCTTGAAGTTGGGGTTGGGCGAACTCATCACTGAAGTTATAATCACTATCGGACTTTGTCCCAAAAGGTGTGTGGTACCTCCCTTTGTGGGGGTGGTAAGACCAGTGAGGGAGAAGTCACCTTGGGTGGTTCTGGGAGCAACTGGGGTCAATGTCAGATAAGCACTGACTCAACGTCAGAGAGAATGATCAGGTCCTTGTCCTCCGGCGTCCATGGAGTTGGCACTGGAGTCAAAGCAGCAGTAATTGGCACAATCAGCGGGGTTTAAAGTGCGGTAGGATGTGGAGCCAGAGGCAGGATCGGCTTGGAGGGTCCAACTGGCCCAGAGGGCGAACCCACCAGTAGTATCCCAGACAGGAGGCTTTTAGGCTCCTTGAGGCCCGTAGACGAGCCACAAGGATTCGGTAACGATCTGCATAACTCTTCGATCTGAGGTTCTGTGGCATTCGGCCCAGAAAAATCAAGTTGTGCAAGCATGAGTAGTGGGATCGGCTACAAAATCAGCTGACTTTAGAGACAAGATTGAGAAGAAAAGTGCCGCCCCTGCTCAGGCAATGTCAGGGAGCAGAGTCCCGCTTCAGTTTCTAGTGCTTCTTTGAAGACCTGCCTCTCAAGTGGCTCCTGCAACTCCGGAAGCAGGAACGTGATGGGGATCAAACCTCAGACACAAATGGTGACTTGGAGTGGCCCCAAAGAGGAGTCTTTTTGTGCTTGGAGACCTAAAGTTTTGTCTTACTGTACCTAACAGCTTTAAGGCTCATCGGCACGCAGTTGTTGCAACCCTTGGAGTTGAGGCTCGACCCAAACCACCACAGGCATGACTGATGGGGTTCCATTACAGATATTTGTTTGAGACAGTCCCTACATGGCTTAAAACCTGTTGCTTTTGGGGGGGGGACATCTCTTGCATACTGAGAAAATGTTTGAGTTAAAAAGTCTCTAAGAGACACAAAAGGAACTCCGGATCCACATCTAGTGGCGTGGAAAGGCAGGGACTGACATACGTGCATGGAAGAGGTGCCCATATAGGCCCTACTTGTTATTTCTGGAGCGGGATAACATCTCTGCAGAGCCACAAGGCACAACCTTCCTGGGTTCAGAGGTACTGCTGACATTTCTGGATCTAGTCTGATGGTTGGGTAATATTTTAAAGGTGAGGAATTTTCAGCATGAAGTCTCTATCAGAAGATAGTTACTGAAGGTGGCTCACTGATTATACACAGTATTTAAAGGCAGTATTGGAGACCCCTTCGCAATAGCACAAGAGAAAAAACAACAGCCTCTTAAACCAAAACATCAGTTTTCGAGATTGCCAACTTCTCTGCATCCTTTGTTGTATATGATTGAGGCCGGTCATAACTGGTCGGTGATCATACTGTTCATGAAGATTCATATATTTAGTTGTGTTTCATCAGCATACATCAGGTAACCTACCTTTTCTGGACTATTCACTATAGCCTTAATAAGGATTACTGCTTGACTGGTTGCGAGTGTAGGAATTTGAAGGCGTGGGAGATGGCTGTGATGAAACAGACTATGCTTGAGTCTTGTTGCATGTGTTTGGACTGCAATAAATGCTCTAGTGAATTTCCTGTGACATACAAGGTGTTGCAGGAGTTAATGTCAGAAATTAACGTGACCAGCACGAGTCAGTGCATCAGGAGAAGGCAGGGTAGTTTTTTTGTAATATGTCAGAATGGCTATTATGTTCTAAGGGATAATTTGTGCTCTAAAAACAATACAGTAATAACAGTCTTTTAGTGACTTACAAACTCTCAAGGAAGACAGACTTAAAACTTGAACAGTATTAATGGGATGGGATCTATCTTTGCAAAGGCAGAAAACAGGCCCAACCCAGGTTCTGCTCTCACACATGCCAAGTGTGTACATCCAACAGAATATTAAAAGAGACTCCTTTCAATGGTCTTTGTGTGAAAGTCTAGAAGTGCAAAATGAATCGTTATAAATGAAAAAAAAGAAACTAACCAAATAGGAAATACTAAAGTGCAATAAAACACTTGGGGGGAGGGAAATACATGTAAAAGGCCAAAACCATCACTTGTGGCAGCAAGACATGCACGGGTGCGCAGTTGCCGGATCCTCGCCTAAAACAGGAAAAAAAGGAAGCACTGGAAAAGTGGTGCAAAGGAATATGTACAGAGGCCAAAACACAAGCATTATTTGGACAATTTGTTGATTTTTAGGTTTTCAGAAAAGCTTTGAGGCAACACACCGAACTAAAAATTCATAAACAGAAAAAGAATTTAGGAGAACCATGTGTTTCATAAGGACTAAATGTGTTTGTGCAATTCAATGGTTATTACATGAAACATATCCATGTCCACATGTACACATTTCAGTTATATAATGTTCGAAATCCTGCTTTAACCAAGATCTTCAGTTTCTGCTGTGAAAAGGTCTGCCAGATCAGCAACTGTCAAAACTGAGACTTCTGACTGCTTCATAGATGAGCTGGTGTGGCTGTAACAGAACAGAATTAACCTGATTAATCTAAGATTTATGTCTAGCAGGTAAAGAATAGGCTGTATATTTATTTATTATACTTTTACAACTACAATGAAATTCATCTGATGCATTTAGATGCAGCAACATCCTCTACATAGATACTGGTGTAACGTTACCAACATAAAAATGGTCAAAAAAGCATATGGGTGTAGCAGGATATTACAGGCTACCCAGAAATGACTACCCACATAAACTTTCTACTAAGACATTCAACGTACAATGATTACTAAAGTAGGCCCATGAAAATGTACTGCGAGTGTGTTGAAATTCAATAGCAGGAAATACGGTTGTTATTTAGAGGTTAGTGTAACTGCATTCGTTTTACAAAACCTGCAGTTCCCCTTGCTTCACTTAGAGGTGGGTAACCGCTGGATTTCGGGCGGCAGAAACTGAGCTGGCTCTGCCGTCAGTAATCACTCACCTGACGACCCTTCCGTCACATGGGCAGTAAGTTGATTGTCGCCTGCCCTATTTAGGGGAGGGCGACCATCATTAGTTTTCCCTAACCGGGATCGCCATGCAATACATGGTGATCCAGGAAAGGAACATTTCACAATGGCCCCGGACATGCAGGTAGAAACTCCCTGCACGGTGAGACCATAGTTATTTTGTTATCCAAGAACAAACTCCTGCCTTTTTTTTTCAACAAAATACTTTGTCAAGTGAGTGCATCAAACGAAAAAGCCAGTGGCTCCACTCAAAGCAGGGAGACCCTAGGTAGGCAGGCATCTCTAAATATAGTGAGCGGTCCTCCACCAGGCGAGTGAAGCACATTGCCTCCGCTGACCTTGGCAGGAGACCCTAGGTAGGCAGGTATCTCTAAATATAGTGAGCGGTCCTCCACCAGGCGAGTGAAGCACATTGCTTCCGCTGACCTTGGCAGGAGACCCTAGGTAGGCAGGCATCTCTAAATATAGTGAGCGGTCCTCCACCAGGTGAGTGAAGCACATTGCCTCCGCTGACCTTGGCAGGCCAGCAGGCAAACGTCCTGAGCTTAGAAGACCACACAGGTCTTTTCAAAACCATATTTAAGTGGCACAGATTAGTCTTATAGAGCATGAATCAAACTTTTGTTGTCACTAAGAAATCTGGAAAGAATTGGTATCAGGGTGCACAGATTGCAATGCCAAATTGGAAACAAGGAAAATAACTGCAGGCTTTTGGCATATGACATGAAAGCTGTGACGTATGAAGTGCATGCTCTTAGAAAATTACTCCTGTGCTTGAAAAGTAATAGGTTAAAAAAGATCCCACTACATCACATTACATTTGGCAGTGGTTAACATGTGTTTTCAAAGTGTAAAATAATACAAGCATAAGAGGTTTGCAATCTTTAATGCATTTTGCAGAATGACGAATACGGGCGCACCCTATTTTCCAAGCTGCGAACTAGGAGGTTTTTGGCAGTACTTGGAGATTGTTTTTGCTGCACTAGGTTCCATCTGTATATGAATAATCTGCCATATCTGTGAAACAGATGTTGAAAATCTATCTATGCTTGCACGATTTATCTGCACACCTAAGTGACCGCCATATAGTCTCTAGATATTTTTTAGTAAATGGACTTTTCCACTAATTCCTCTTGTTGGCGGACCAGTGAACTAATAACCTGCTTGAAGAGATCAGGCAGAGACATGTGTGTTGTCTAATTATGGGGTGGGGTATTTCACCAAAGAACACTAGGTACTTAGAATCCTTGGTTTCAAAAACCGAATATGATGGCAAGTCCAAAACCAATTTAGCATTAAAATGCACGACTTCGATGGTCAAGTGTGCTTGGGAACATTAGTCTCCATGACACATTTTTGCAAATCCACTGCAGCATCTGCCAACAGGGTTTCTTATGTAGAACTAATGACTCCAATCCAAGTACAGGCACTGTCATCAGCAGTAGGTGTTAGAGAGAAATAGAAAAAGGTTATCAGAGCAAATAAAAAATGCTGGTTTGCAGTGTTACTTTTCCTATCGTTACCCCTTGCAAAGGTTTCTGCCACACATCCCTCGATTGTGCAGCATGTGCCCCGATTCCCTCTGCTTACGTTTTAATGAGAGAAAGTGGCAAGAATTAAGACTTCTGCGGCATGCACTAGAACATCTATTTTGTTGAGTAAATTGTTGGTTACACATCTTCTTGACTACAGTTCCAGCACTTCTCACACAGTCATTGTTGGCAAGCAGAAGCCTTGCAAACATGTGTCTATGACTGCAAATTGCAAACGTGATGAGGTGGCGGCACCAACTGCATTTCTTTTTCCTATGCTACAACGTGGTGATTTGCACCTTTTCAGTTTGATTTCAGCATTTCTTTTTGCGAACAACTGTCCTTATTATCACTGCCTTGCACAATCGTTGAATCCAATGAACATGTCAGAACTCTTGCTAATGCCGATCTGCAAAAGTGCACACATTTTTGAGAGATTATACTGCCAAGGCTCTTTGAGGAAGGCTCCCTTCCTATATGCCTGCATAGAGGGTATTGAGCATTGGCGCCAATTAACGAAAATGCCAGGGGTAGCGGAAGTGACATTACACGCCATTTAACTTTTACTTTGACTCACACACGCTTACAAATATACACATTCACAAACTCTCACATAAACACACTATCGCCTGCAAGCACGCATAGAACATACACTTAAAAGCATTTTTACTCACCTTAGCTGCCCGATAGAGTCATAGTCCAGATAACCGTACTCCATTTTTGTTACACTAATAGTGAAATATTATTATTCACTATTTGTTTTGAGAAAAAAAAACTGACAGAAAACCAGAGAAGTGGAGCTTCAACTGACGCCCATAAGGACGAGCTACCCGTGTTCCAGGCACTGAATTTTGCGACCTCTGAGGCCAGGGGTCACAAAAGCAGTGCCAAGGGTCGCAAGGGGCAACCCATGGGTCGCAATTGCGACCCCTAAATTACGTCCATGGTATTGAGGCTAAGAATATATTTCATGGGAAGGAAGTGAGGGATTTTTAGTGCCTTTAAGAGAAAAGGCCTGATTTAGGTTTTGACAGATGGCCTGTTCGACAATACGGACGGAGTAAACTACTCCATCCCCATGGCGGAGGGACCGCCTGCCAAATTTATAAATGACCGCCAAGCAGGCGGACATTTATAATGCACTGACAGGAACTGCTGTCATGGCGGTTCCTGTCAATGTTTATTGCTTTTTTGTGCGGGGCTGCTTCAGCATGACCTAGCCCTGCACCAAACAATATTCTTTTTTCAGTTTTACAAAGAAAAACTTGAAACAAGATTTTCTTTTTGTAACTAAAAAAAACCTTTGCCATGGTTGAATGAAAGCTCTCCCAGATCATATGGAGACGGTGGGGGAGCATTATTCAATTTTTTATATTTTACTGTCCCTTACTGCCAGTATTTGCCTGGTAATGACAGTGAAAAAAAACCTTTATGGTGGGGGGTATGTATACTCTGTTGCAACCGCCAACAAATACATCAGTCACTAACAGGTGAGAAACATTGGTTTGCCTGAGAGGGATGGTCTTTCAGCAGAATCAATACACATGTTCAGGGCTGGCTTTAGGATTGGTAGTGCCCTGTGTGACAGTTTATTGTGGCGCCCCACCCCATGACCTCCTCCTCGGTTTCACTCACTACCACCCGGCAAAATGCCCCTCTCATCTCTCCATCACTACCCTTTCACATACATTCATGTGTTTTAAGGCACTTGTAAATGCTGGCTTTACTAATCCACTCAGCTAACCACATAAAATATAGGGGCATATTTAAGAGCTCCTAGTGCCATTCTAACGCAACATTAGCGTCATTTTTTTATACTAATGTAGCGTTAGAAGGCCAAAAACGCAGTGCCATATTTACAAAGTGGCAATGCAATGCGCCACTTTGTATCCCTTTGCGCTACATTATGCCTGAGCCAGGCATAGTGTATGCAAAGGTGGCATTCCCCCAATAGGAAGGGCCCAAAAAAAGACGCAACAAAAATCTGACAGATTTTTTTGTGCCATTTGTTTCCGGCACTTTTAATGCCTGCTCAGAGCAGGCATTATAAGGAGGCATCTGTTGGTTACAATGGGCCTCTGGGTGCTTTGCAGGATTAGCGTAAAAAATTCTGACACTGGGGGCGTGGCTACGGGCGTCAAGATGGCGGTCGCACTCTGAGAGTGCTCTGGACCCCTCCGTCATCCGCCCGAAATTACTACGATTTGGCGATCTGGAGGTGCCGCGCCGGCTGTCCCCGCAGTCTCCCCATCTCACTGGGGCCTCGCTGATGTGAGCGGTGGTTGGGCCGGACCCCGTTCGCGGGCCGCGGCCCGAATGCTAAAATGGCCGCTAGAGCTGGACTGCCTCGAGAGGGCCGTTGCTGAATGACCTGGCCCCTGATGTGGATGCTCTGGGTGCAGTGGGAAACGAGGAAGACTCGGCACTGGGCCTCGGGGCGTGGGCCCCGTGAACTGGTGGGGCGGCGCTGCCCTGGCCCACGGACGGAGCCCCTGGTGCCCCCGGCTGTGCCGCGCACATACCTGGTGGCGCTGACCCGGAGCTGCGGCGTCCGAACCGCCTGGAAGACAGGATCCTCCGAGATCCGCCCGAGTGGCGTGGGAGCCGCTAAAGGGGGGCCCCCTGTGGCGAAGCCCCTCTGGATCCCCGAGAGAGGTGAGCGAGGTACCGGCGGCTGACTGAGAGGGCGTTGGCCGTGCCGGGGCCCGTGCGCTGAGACGGCGCGGCGCTCGCGGCGCCTCGAGAGGGGTTCCCCCGGGATTCCACCCGGACGGGAAGGAGAGACGCGGGAGGGGCGCCGGCCCATGAGTAGGCGCTCGGTGCCCTGGTCCGGACCGCCTCGAGGGGGGGGGTCCGTCGGGACTTATCTGACGGCCGGGGAACCAAAATTGGGGCATCCCCCGCGGCACAGCCCCCCCACGCACCCGGGCGGGGTGGACGGCGCGCCGAGGGCCCGCGGTGAACTGAGAGGGCGATTGAAACGCCGGGCCCAGCTGCAGAGACACCACAATCCCCGGGACGCATCGGGGAACGGGGAGACAACCCCCAGGATTCGCCGAGCGGTGAGAGAGAGGCGCAAGAGGAATGTCTCCCGCGGCGAGGACCCCTGGCCCCCCACATGAGGAGAGTGATGCGCCGTGAAATGCTGTGAAATGCGATGAACCAGATGAGTGGCAGTTGCGCAGGAGCCCGAGTAAAACAACCCTCCAAAGTGAGAGGAACCTGGAATCCTGGTCCGCCTTCTGGGGCCCAGAATAAATGGGGCCTGCTACAAAATCCTCTGAGGTGGGAACGAGCCGAGCAAACAATAGCAAAATCCTTTGAACCCTCCACTGGCCCACGCAGTTGCAGCTCAATCAATATATCCCCATCACCACTGACCAGAGACCGGGTGCCCGAGCCGGCGGACCCGCCACCGGGACATCGTGCCCCCGAATCCACAACCCCGGCGAGCCAGCGTGACTGCATAAACCTACTCATCGCGAGAAAACTTCGTCGACGATTGTCTGCTCTGACACACGTGCCGGAACACCCCAAGGAACCGTACACTGACCTCCACCCCCCGTATCAAGATGGGGAAAGACAAGGCAAACAAACAACCCCCGGTCTCCCAGCAAAAGATCGACCAGTTCACGACACCGGCAGGTCCCCGGGGGGGAGGAGACGCGGCCAGTGGGGATCCCGCCATAGACGGAGTGAATGCTATCCTCCAGGCGATCCAATCTTCGCAAGCAGCCGTAGAAACCAAAATCGGGGAAGTGCGAGAGGACATGGGTCTTATTCGGCAAGATCTCAGAAATGCGGTGAGTCGCATCACCGACGTAGAAGCCCGCGTCTCCCAGAATGAAGATGAGCTATCCGATCTTAAAACTAAAGTGGCCCAGCTACAAGCCCGAACCAGCGAATTGCACCGCCGTGCAGAAGATGCTGAAAACCGATCAAGGCGTAACAACCTGCGCTTTGTCGGATTCCCCGAGGGCATGGAAGAAGACAAGGCCTCCGATTTTCTGGAGCAGTGGATCAGGTCCTGGATGCCAGATCAAACCCTCTTGGCATGGTTCGCAGTCGAGCGTGCCCACAGGGCCCTCACCCCACGCCCCCCTCCGGGGGGCCCCAAACGTCCGATGATTGGGAAGCCAGGCGCACCGAGGGCCTCCAATGGGAGAACCACAAGATCTTAATCTTCCCAGACTACACCCGTGAAGTCCAGACCCGCCGCCGATCATACGAGCACGTAAAACAAAAACTCAGAGCAATGCAGCTCTCGTATATGCTCCTCTTCCCCGCAAGACTTAAAGTACTCATGGCTGGGAAAGCGTACTTCTTCGAGTCTCCTGAGAATGCATGGGACTGGCTAACAGAGGAGGGCGTCGGAGCCCGGAGGGGACCCGTGAAACCAACTGGAGGGGCCCCTTGCGAGGGCCCCCCCGTGGAGGGACCCCGGAAGAGCCAGAGGCACACCAGATCCCGTAGAGGAAGGCAGAGGGACTCAGGTATCCCCCCCAACGACGAGGTGGCTCGAGACCCCGATACACAGACGGAGGGAGTCCCTGTCGGGCCCTCGATGCCCCGGGTCACAACACAAGCCGCGGATGACACCAGATTGAGCCAATCCCCGGTGCTTGGATAGCTTGAACCGATGGGCTCCCACTGAGTCACACCTGAAGGAACTGGGACCCAGACTCGCTTCCACGGACTCCGGAGGGGATGCCGCGGGTGGCGTTATTGCTCCTCAGCGCACATTGCGCAAAGCTTGATCCAGACTCGCTAATTGCAATTGATCCTACTAAATGGAGGGGTCCATCACTCCACCCCAACGACAGTCCATCTGGCTGTTAAGTTTTGGTTGAGAAGTTGGGCGACAGATGCTTCCAGGGAGGGAGTATGGGGTGGGGGGTGGTTGGGGGGCAAGGAGTTTACAACGGGTTTAGACAGTAGAACGTTTACAGTTTTTTCTTGTTTTTTTCATTATTTTAATATTTCAATGTTATGTTTGAGACGGTCGTCCCGGGGTCCCCAAACAGGCAACCAAAACCACACAATACCCACACAGTCCACGCCCGACCCCCACTGACCCACATTCTCTCATGGAACGTAAATGGTCTACTTGATAAGATCAAGAGATCCGCAGTATTCAATACCCTCCGCAGATACTCCCCTTCAGTGGTCCTACTACAAGAAACCCATCTCCTTGGGACTAAATGCCCCATGCTCGCACGAGGAGGATTTGACAGGGTTTACCACGCAGGCTTCTCCAGAGGATCCAGGGGGGTGGCCATTCTGCTCTATCGATCACTACCTATGGTGGTTACAGCCACACAATCCGACCCCCAGGGCCGATTCGTAGTAGTTAAGGGGACCCTTCATGGGTCACCGATAAACCTCGTATGTGTGTACGGACCCCCGGCGGGACTGGACGCATTCTTACTCTTGCTTCGCCGTGTGGCAGCGAGTCTCCCCCAGGGTACCACCCTGCTGGGAGGGGACTTCAACGCCGTCCTCAACCCCAGCTTGGACGTATCCGGTGAAATCTCCACCAATAGATCCGCCTGGGCCGCGAGTCTTAGCAGCTGGGCAGAAAGTCTTGGCATGTGCGAGGTGTGGAGAACCTGGCATCCCAGGGAACGCCCGTACACACACACCTCGGCTGCCCACTCAACACAATCCAGAATTGATCTCATATTCATGCCTGCTCTTGACATCAATAACGTCACGGGTGCGGAGCTGCTGCCTTGTGGGGTCTCAGACCACGCGCCAGTGCGCGTCTGGTTGGGTGGCACAGACCCCACCAGACGCCCGATATGGCGCCTGAACGCATGGAATTTACAGGACAATGATTATACCCAAGAAATTAAGAACCACCTTACCCAATATTTCGAACTGAATCTGGGATCGGTCCAATCTCCGGGCACCCTATGGGCCGCATGCAAAGCCACTCTTAGAGGACAAGCCAAATATCTCCTCCGCTCACGCGAACGTGCCAGAGACTCACAACTGTCCAAGCTGGAGACCAAAGCACTAATCCTTGAGCGCCAACAAGTGACCTCAGCGTCAGCCTCTGTTCTGAGACAGCTCACTAGGGTTAGAGAAGAAATTAAGCACATAGCACTGGAGTCAGCAAAGCATATTTGGAGGGCCTCAGCAGCGCGAATATATGGTTGGGGGGACAAAAACGGGAAACTCCTGCACTGGCTGGCCACCCGCCCTCTGGCCAACAGGGTCATACCTGAAATCATGGAGGACTCTGGTTCCCTTTCCAAAACTCCTATAGAAATTGCGCAAAGGTTCGCCTCCTATTACACGCATTTATACGCAGAACACCCCCGACCCACTGCCGAGATAGAGTCCCCCCTTTTAAACGACATCACTCTTCCCAGTGTTCCTCTGGCGATAAGGGATAGACTAGACGAACCTATTGACCTTGCTGAGGTCATAAATGCGATCACCAGCCTGGCGCCGGGCAAGACCCCCGGGCCAGACGGATTCCCTGCGGAGCTGTATAAAAGATGCAGCGACATTCTGGGCCCCCACCTGCTCAGCATGTATGAAGAAGCCGAAAAACAGGGCCGCTTCCCCAATGAGATTGACCAAGCCACAATTGTGGTGATCCCTAAGACCCAACCCCCATCGCGACTCTGCTCGGCATATCGGCCCATCTCACTTCTAAATACAGAGATTAAAGTGCTGTCTTCGATCCTAGCTTCTAGACTAAGGGAGGTGATACCCACCCTTGTGCACCCCGACCAGTGCGGCTTTATGCCCACCCGCAGTACCCGACACTGCATCAGACGACTACACCTAGCCTTGGCACATCACACGACATTGTCACACACTCCCCTGGCGCTACTCCTACTTGATTTTGAAAAAGCATTCGACACAGTGGATTGGTCCTTTCTGGACCAGGTGCTACTAAAAAATGGATTGGGCCTAAATTCCGAAGACTGGTGAAGCTCCTCTATTCCAACCCGACGGCCCAGGTACAAGTGAATGGGGTGGTCTCCGACCCGTTCCCCATTGGCCGCGGCACCTGACAGGGATGCCCGCTATCCCCACTGCTCTTTGCACTAATAATAGAGCCCTTGCCAATATTGCTGCGAAATGACCCCCTGGTTGAGGGTTGGCCCTGGCCCAACTGCCCAGAGGACCGAGTGGCGCTATACGCGGACGACGTTCTACTGTACATTTCCAACCCGGCCAGAAGTGGTCCCCGTGTCCTACAACTTCTAAGCCTCTTCGCGGAAGCCTCAGGACTGATCCTAAATCCTAATAAATCCTTACTGGTCCCTTTACACCGCTCCCGGGACTGTGTAGACTGGCAGCAGAGCATCCCAGTGCGAAGGAACAGCTTTAAACACCTGGGAATATACATCTCACTACTACCCGAGCTGACTTGGGAGCTCAATATTACACCACTAACCAGAAGAATTAAAGCTGACCTACAGCGCTGGAGGGCTCTCCCCTTAAATCTGCTTGGCAGAATAGCTCTCTACAAAATGATGATCCTCCCCAGACTCCTATATTTACTGCAAAACTTCCCACATCCCATCCCCAAGAAATGGTTTGGTGAGATGGATTCACTGGCGCGTCAATTTATGTGGAACAACGCCCGTCCGCGACTCGCGCTTAAAATCTGTCAAAGAGACATCTACGACGGGGGGCTGGGCATGTCCAACATCCATTATTATCTCCATGCGATGCACCTGGTCGTGATCAATGACTGGGTGGGGGGCGGGTGGTCGGACCCGGCGTATCGGCTGGAGCTCCGGTCGCTGGGCTACCCGCGGATCTTCGACATCCTGTACGGGGGCCCGATCTCACGGGACATCCCAGACGTGACCAAAGTGACTTTACTGAGTTGGCGGGTGGCCCAGAGACTGTCAGGGTGGTGGGGACGCCTTACCCAGCAGACCCCGCTGTGGCAGGGGAGACACCTAAGGGAGGTGGCGAATTTGGAGGGTTTTCAGAAGTGGGATAATATAGGCATTTCTACTCTAGGTGACGTATGGGGGGGGGTCACATATGCGATCATTCGAAGACCTCCAAAAACTCTTCTCCTTAAACAGAACGCAATTTCATAAATATCTCCAGCTCCGCCATGCCCTTCTAGTACATGTACAAACTGGGGACAGCATACCCGAATATAGCCCCATGGAGGCGAAGGCACTGATGGGGAATCTGGGTAGGGGAGGTGTTTCCCAGATATACCGCGCTCTGATAGCCAATACCACCTGCCCCCTAGAGGGGCCCGCCAGATATGGGAGGGATGGGTGGTCCCCATGGATGAGATGGACTGGAGTGAAGCACTGATGGCCCCCCGTACCCTGACAATGGCCACCCGCTTCCGGTTAATTCAGACCTTTTACCTCCATACAGCCTACCTCACACCAGCCAAACTGCGTCGGGCGGGCCTCCAGTCCTCAGCGGAGTGCCCGCGATGCACGAACCCTGCAGCCGATTTTTTTCACATGGTATGGACATGCCCAATTATATCGGCCTACTGGGGAACGATCGTACACGAGATCTCAGGAGTCCTACAGGAGAACATAGAAAGGGAACCACTACCTCTCTTATTGGGGATTATGGGAAACACTGGGCTGAGAAGATCAGATCGAGCATTTCTTGGGATGGCATGCCTGGTAGCTAAGAGGGACATAATGGCAGACTGGAAAGCCAGATGCGCCCTAACAATTACCAAATGGAGGCGGGGGTTGGACTGGTGTGCACACCGGGAAAAACTGGTATACGAGGCCAGAGGATGTCCAAATAAATATGATAGGGTATGGGGGAAGTGGGAGGCCGCAGCAACCACTTAGGCGATGTGTGACTCTTATTTACAATATGATGCCTGGGAACCAAGACTTGAGACCGTCTACTGTTAGGCGCCATGTTGGCACCTTGTTAATAAGTGTATGTTTTCATTATCTTTTTCCTTCTGCAAAATCAATAAAATATCTTTATCAAAAAAAAAAATTCTGACACTAGTCCCCTAACTACCTCCATGTTGTGCCATATTTTAAATACAGTGCACATATGGTGGCATTAGGGGAGCACCAAGGGGTGCAGGAAAAGTGGTGCATCACCATTTTTTTCAAATATGCCCCGTAGGGGCAAATTGAAGAGCCCCTAGTGCCATTCTAACGCCACATTAATGTAATTTGTTTTAAGCTAATGTGGTGTTAGAAGGCCAAAAATGCTGTGCCATATTTACAAAGTGGCGCAATGCATGCATTGCACCACTTTGTAAACTTTTGCAGTACATTATGCCTGTGCCATGCATAACGTATGCAAAGGGGCATCCCCCTGTTTCGGCAAAAAAATGCGCAAAGAAATCTGACATTTCTTTGCGTAATTTTTTTCCAGCACTTTTAATGCCTACTCACAGCAGGCATTAAAAAGAGGCTTCCATTGGTTACAATGGGCATCTGGGTGTCGTGCAGGATTAGCGTCAACATTTTTGATGCTAATCCTGTAAAGTGCTGGACTAGCATAAACAATTCTGACGTTAGTCCCCAAACTACTGCCATGGTGTTCGGTATTTTAAATATGACACACACATGGTGACGTTGGGGGGGTGCTGAAGGGCGCAAGAAAAGTGGTGCAGCACTGTTGCAGCTCCACTTTTTTCAAATATGCCCTATAGGGCAATATAAAAAGGTGCCGGTGCCCAAAGCTCGCGGCTGTTGCAGTTAAAAGTCTGAACACGGAATACAGAGGCAGCGTAATCCTGAAGCCATCTCGGGCCTCTTAAATCCATTTACAGGCACTCCCTGCCCCTTCAGCTCACTCTTGCGGATTTCTGCTTTTTCCCACTGTGATGCTTTTTTATTTTTCTCTTCCTCCGTCTTTCCCATGTGTGTCTTTTTCTCTCAGTAAATGCTTGAGGCAGAAAAGTAAGCGTTGGCCCTCAGAAATAAGTGCTGGTGCTCCGCACCGGAAACAACAAGCAAAAATTAAGCACTGCAATAGGGGTATATTTAAGAGCCCCTAGTGCCATTCTAACACCACATTAGTGTCATTTCTTTTTTTTTACACGAATGGGGCGTTAGAAGGGCAAAAACACTGCGCCATATATGCAAAGAGGTGCAATTCATACATTGTGCCACTTTGTAACCCTTTGTGCTACATTATGCCTGCACCAGGCATTATGTATGCAAAGGGGGCATCCCCCGTGAGGGGGGTCAAAAAAATGACGCAAATAAATCTGTTAGATTATTTTGCGTCATTTTTTTCCTACACTTTTAACGCCTGCTCAGAACAGGCATTAAAAGGAGGCTATAATTGGCTACAATGGGCCTCTGGGTGCTTTGCAAGATTAGCGTCAAAATTGACGCTAATCCTGCAAAGCTTCAGATTAGCGTGAAAAATTCTGACACTAGTCCCCTAACTATTGCCTTGTTGCGCCATATTTTAAATATAGCGCACACATGGTGGCGTTAGGGGCGCAAGAAAAGTGGTGCAGAACTGTGTGCAGCGCCAATATTTTTCAATTATGCTCCAGAGGGACATCTTTAAGAGCCCCTAGTGCCATTCTAATGCCACATTAGTGCATTTTTTTTAAGCGAATGTGCCGTTAGAAGCCAAAAACGCTGCGCCATATTTCCAAAGTGGCACAATGCATGCATTGCGCCACTTTGTAAGCTTTTGGCGCTACAATATGCCTGCGCCAGGCATAACGTATGCAAAGGGGGCAACCCCACATATTGGGGGTTGGGGGGGGGCACATAAAAATGGCGCAAAGAAATCGGACAGATTTCTTTGCGTCATTTTTTTCCAGCACTTTTAATGCCTGCTCACAGCAGGCATTAAAAGGAGTCTTCCATTGGTTACAGATGGCCTCTGGGTATTTTGCAAGATTACCGTCAACATTTTTTATGCTAATCCTGCAAAGTGCCGGTCTAGCATAAACAATTCTGATGCTAGTCCCCAAACTACCGCCATGGTGCGCCGTAGTTTAAATATGACGCATACTTGATGGAGTTGGGGGGGTGCTAAAGGGCGCAAGAAAAGTGGCGCAGCATTGTGTGCAGCGCCACTTTTTTCAAATATGCCCCATATTTCTGTTTTTTGCAGCAGGCATATAAACCCTCTATGCTACTTTATGTTGAGTCAAAGCTGCCACTAGGCAAAACTCCCATCTTTCTCTCTAGCAGGAACATTAATCAAAAGAGGTATCTTGACATTTTAATTGTTTCTTAAAGGCTAAACGCACAAGCAGCTTTTCAGCAGGTGCTTTTAAATCAAAAGTTTCGGGAAGTGATAAACACAGCTTACCCCTGAGGTCGGCGCCCGGTGCGGCCGCCCTGCTCGCAGCGCCCAAAAGCCGGCCCTGCACATGTTAATACAAAGGGGCCAAGCAGAATTCATTTTTAAATAAATCTTTTAGGAATGTTAAGCGATGTGCTCTATTGGTAAAATAATTCTAAATGTTACAAATTTTGGTGAGGATTGCATGAGAACAATGAATTGCTCACTTTTGGTAACACTCTTTCGGGTGGATACTCAACTTTGTACCACATTTCACCTCATTTAAATCACCATCCAGGTGCCAGAACAAATCTGAAAAAGTTGTCACACAACCTTAAATCCCCCATCAGCATCAGGTGGTGTCTGAGTGGCTCCATGCATGGCTCAGTCAATCTACTGGATATGATGTCACAAAACCAGAGTTCCCAGCATATTTTTCCTCACCTTTTAGAGGCAAGATAAAGAAAGCACAAGAACATTCAGTCTGGTACCCGCGCTCTATACTAAAGAAAGTGAAACCACTCCTCCCAGAAAGGAATTTTAGAACTGCTATTCAGGTTCACATACTTTCACATCTCTATAATGGCAATGCCATGCTGCATGGCTTCCCAGAATCCATACTCACCCATCCTTTATGGTTTCCTACATGCCGCAGGACACCTCATCATGAGAAACATGACCTCATCACCTCCAGCCTAATGGAAAGCCACTGGTTCCCCTTGCTGGCCCACATCATCTTCAAAACCAGATCGGTCATCTCTAAAGTCATCACGGCTGGCACCCCTGCCTATATAGCTCATCAATTTATCATCGCCGGTAGCTCTCGGCACACATGCAGCTACAACTCATCAGACTCAAAACAAAAACTACAAAAAGCAATGGTACTGGCTTTACCGATCTATGCACCAAGGATCGGGAACACCATTCCTAAGTCCATCAGGACGGCCCAAACACTGCTCAAATCTAGGAAAGAAGTTAAGACCACTTCTTCAAAAAACACTACATCACAATGAAATAATAAGAAAAAAACACAAGTTACTTAACCGTATACTGTGGGTCTCCAGTATTGCTATGTTTCATAGATCCATATGCTTGAATTATCTCTGTCGTGGAGATGGGAGTCCCTCTGTAATTTTAACTAGTAATATAACGTCTTTCATCTAGATCTATTATCAGTGCATTTCCCCATAAGACTGAGTAGCAATCCACACTGTTTTGTATATGATCAAAGTTCAACCAATCAGAGCAGAGCTTGCACCCTTCCCTCCTTTGCCGTGACTTCACACCTTCTCACCTCAGATTTCGAAGCACGAGTAGAAAAGTTATCCATGTCACATGAGAAAGAATATCAATGAGGTGAGCGACTGAAGGTTGCATGTGAATCTATGAAAGATATCAACACTGGAGAACCACAGTGAACAGGTAAGCAACTTGTTTTTTCTCCAGTATTGAATATTTCACAGATTCAAAAGCTTGAATTTGAACAGCTAGCAATGTACCATTAGAAAAGGACACTAAAGCTTCAGAGAAACTACATGCGGAGGAGGGGAACATACAAAGATATTTATGTAAAATATTCACAAAGAAATAAACTTGATAAATAAATACGGATGAGCTCCCCTTATTGAAACAGGTTTTGAAGAACTCCTTGGCCCACTCCGGCACCCTTGTTGTTAACAGCATCTAGGCAGTAATGTCTGATGAACATATGTGTGGTTGACCATGTGGCCGCTCTGCAAATGTCTGACAGTGGTACTCCTAAGAACAGAGCAGCTGAGGTTTCAACGCTTCTGGCAGAATCTGTGTGTTTCTTGCATGCTAGTGGTCTTCTCACTTTTTCATGGCAAAAAGAGATATCTGTCCATAACAATCTTACTCTATAGTTACTTTTGAGATTGGATGGCCTTTTCTCAGAGGTGCAATTGCAACTAGAAGTTAGTCTGATTTTCTGAAGGTCCTAGTGTTTACAAATACAATTTGAAGCATCTCTTGAAATCGAAGGTGTGAAGTGATCTTTCTGCTTCATTCAGTTGATTCTGGAAAAAGGTCATTAGGACAAATAGTTAATTGAGTTGAAAGTCTGTGGGTACTTTGGGTATGAACCTGGGATTAGTAAGCAGGATGAATCTGTCCTTTTTGAAGTGCATATAAGGCTCCTACACTGTAAATGCTAATATCTCGCTAACATGCCTGGCAGATGTTAGTGCTAGGACAAGTGCTGTTTGCGATGTAAGATGCTTGATGTCAGCTTCATTTATCAGCTCGAAAAGCCACTTCATTAACTGTGACAGGGCCACATTTAACTGCCATATTATCAGTGGTTTTCTTATCGGTGGTAAAGCTCTAAGTAATCCCTTTAGGAATTATTTTATTAACCTATTTGACCAGAGGGTCCTCTTGTTGTGAGAGCATCTGTATCTGGAAATTGCAGCAAGGTGAACTCGAATAGAACTGTGGCAAAGTCCAAACCTAGCTAATGAGAGAAGATAAGACGGGATCTGTGCAGGCTCCAGAGAGAAAGGATGACAATCGTTAGCTGCACACCAGTTACAAAATCGCATCTATTTTGCTTTGTATGATTTGTTTGTGGATTCTGCTCTAGTTTTTTTAAGATGTCCTGGCATTGCTGTAGAATATGTAACTGATGGAATTTATAGTATTCAGGATCCAGGCTACTAAATTTAGAGATTCTGGCTTCTGATGTATGACCTGCACACTAATCCCGGGACTGGTTTGAGTTGAGTGTGTTGGTCTGACATTAGGAGCAGCTCTGTATACCAGTATTCTCTCGGCTACGCCGGGGCTATCGGGATGATCCTGCACAGCTCCTGTTTTAGCATGTGCAGTATCTGTGGATTTAAAGGTACCAGCGGGAAAGCATACGCAAACATGCCTGCCTAAAACATCTGAAGCATGTTCCCCTGTGATTCCTTGTGCAGGAAACTGCTTGCACAAGGCTGGCATTTTTTGTTTTTTGTTAGTGTGAGTTGCGAAATGATCTACGAAAGGAGTTCCCCATTTGTAGAAATGTTTTCGAGTTTGTTATCTGACAGCCCCCACTCGTAAAATTCCTTCAGTGACCTGCTTAGTTCATCTACGCTTTGGTTTTCTGTGCCTTGTACATGTTCCGCCTTCAGGGTGATCTTGTATTTCAGGCATTAGGTCCAAATCTCCTGCGCTTCCTTGGATAGAGGGCGCAATCTTGTACATCCTTGGTTTTTTAAAGTAAAACATTGTGGTCGTGTTGTAGATGCGGTTACAAAATCTGACCTTTGTAGCTTTCAGACCCAGCTCGACTGCCTTCCGTTCCTTGAAGGTTGATATGTTTCTTTCTTTCTTTGTCTGACCATTTTTCGCTCACTCCAATGGTGAGATGTGCTCCCCGTCTTTCCATTGATGCATCCGTTGTCATAATGAGATTTGTGGTTTTGAGTAAGATGGCTGACCCCTTTGCGATGTATGCTTTTTTCGTCCACCACTGCGCTGCTGACACTATTTCCAGTGTTATCCAGACAATGCTGTGGAATGAGCTCTTGTCCTGTGTCCACTGCCTGTCCCCATAGGTAGCGGCCTCATGTACAACCTGCAGTTCAGTATGAGAGGGATGCAAGTTGATATAAGTCCTAGGAATGATTTTTACTTACTGAAATTGACCTGTTTTTTGTGACAGAGAAGATCCCAGCTTGATCATCTTTGTCACTTTCTCTTCTGTTGGATACACCTTGCAGATGTTTGTATTCAGGATGGCTCCTAGAAATGTAATTGTTATTTGTGGGATTATGCTGGATTTCTCCTTGTTTAAGTGAAGGCCAAAGTTATTGAATAGTTGTAGGCATGCCCTTTTCGAATTTCTTGCAGCCCTGAAGGAGTGTTCTCATGTCAACCAATAGTCAAAGTATGGAAACACAATGTTAGCTGTCGGAGGTAGGCTGCTACGGAGGCCATGCATTTGGTGAAAATTTGCAGGGCGGATTTTAGCCCAAAGGGGAGTGCTCTGAAATGGTAGTGACGTCCAGCCACTTCAACTCTGAGATATTTTCTGTGTCTCACATGAATGGGAATATGGAAATGTGCATCCAGGAAATCCAACAATGGCATGTTCTCCCTTGTTCAGGAAGCGAATGATGTCCTGCAACATGATCATTTGAAAGGATTGGTTTTTTTTAAAGATATTTGTTGAGCGTCCTGAGATCTAATACTTGTCTCCAGTTTCTGTTCTTTTTGCTGAGGAGAAAAAAGTAGGAGTAGAAAGCTATGTGTCTGCTATTTTAAGGGATGACTTCTACTGTTCCCTGTTGAAAACAGAGACTGAATTTTCTAGCTCAACTCTCAATGATGTTGATGTGTCTGTCTGACAGGTGGATGGTAGGGAGGTTTATGGATAAACCACAGGGTGTGACCATACTTTATGATATCCAGAACCCACCTGTTTAAAGAGGCAGATGCCCAGTTTTTGTAACAGTTCAAAAGAGTGTCTCTGAAATGCAAGGGAGGTGGAGGCATTGAGGGGACCAGTGTCATTCTTTTGTCACTGTTTTCTGTAAGATTCTTGACCTTTTGCTGTAGCAGCAGCCCTTCTTCTACCCTTCTGTCTGGAGTAAGCTGAAGTCTGAGAAGGTCTGTACCGTTGTGAGAACTGCTGCTCATAGTCATGCACTGGCGATTGGTATGGTTAGTATCTGTATGGTAGGCATCCATCTTGAAAGGAGTACTACTCTCTTCCTCTATCACCTTGAAATAAAGAGAATCTATTTTGTATTCCTAAGGCACGAGCAATCTTTGTGTTGAATTTGATTGATTGCAGAGGCCTGAGTAGAGGTCGGTTTAGGCGCATAGAGAGCGCCCGCCTTTGATGCAAGTCTGACTATAAGGGGACACTCCCTCTCCTGGACACCAGAGGCCATTAGCCTCTTCTGATAGGGTCCTCCCCAGGTATTTCCTTGGCAAAGGTAGGCCCGCCCCCTTATTTGTTATTATTTATTCAGCGCTCACTGAGCATGAGTTGCAGAGATCCTTCGCCCTGATGAATGCCCGAGACCTTCCAGAGCTCATTTTTAAGGGCAGAAACATGTCGGCTTCTTCCTTTAGATAGGTGAACCTGTGAGTCATTGCTCTCACATTGGTGTCCCAGTCTTCTTTTTAATCACATCAAACAGAACCTTCTATTAAAAACTCACATGGGTATCTGTTTAGGTGTTTTTATTTCTTAGTCTAGCTGGATCCCTTTTCCAGAACCAGAATTAATTTACGCACTCCCTCCTGTTCCTTTAACAGTGAGGTTGAGTCCGCCCAGGTGGCATTGTCCTACCTGGGTGGGGCTAGGTGGTCATATGATGAAGCATGACACTAAATAGTGTGTGAGACCACCTAGTCCGTAAAGGAAATTCCCCTCCTATACCCCACACAACACCACAGTCCACCCACATCTCGCCTCTAGTTGAGGATCACGAGGGGTTCAGTGTTCCAATTGATACACCATTGACCCACCCCCGTTATAAGAACCCCGTACTCCCAGTTGTGATTTTGTATTGATTTTGGGAGCCGAGTACGGCCGTGTTCTTCGTTTGTCCCCCCTCTCTCCCATATATTCTCTCTCAGTGTGATTTGATTGCAGAGGCTCATCAAAATCTTTACATAACAAGGCCTTTTCATTTTAAGACATGTCTAAAAAGTTTTATTGAACTTTAATTCAAAAAGAAGTGTCCCTTAGCCAACCTTGTTGTCTTGGGACCCCTGCCATCAGCCTAAAGCCTGTGAGGGCCAGATCCACTGCCATATCCATTGTCTCCGATAACGTTCTTTCCCCTTCCTGAAGAATTGTTTTAGCTTCTTGTTTCTTTTCTTTCAGCAGCGACTCTAATACCTGAGCCAGGTCCGACCACATTTGGTACCTGCCCAGCATGGCTAGGGGCTTGGACACCCTTATTGTGATTATCAGGGGGAGCTGAAGATGGTGGTGTAGGATTTTTAGATCATCTTTGTGCCGCCTGCATCACAATCGAATCAGACTTAAGATGGCCTATGAGCAGGCTGTTAAGTCATGTGGCACTTTGTATTCTTTGTGCAGTCTTTGTATCACTGTGGTAGGGTTTCTCATAGCCTTGCGTTCTTCTTTCCAGATATGGTCAACGATTTGTATGGATCGTTTTAATTTTGTTTACTTCCTTAAAATCCTATAGAAAGCATGCAGTCTGTTGTATCGAAATTGGTAGGTTGAAGCACTTTGCCACCCTTTTAATAAGCGCATGGAACCCCTCAATGTTGTCAGGTGGAGAACTAGCACCTGGAGGTGTTGGTGGTGCTGATATGGGGGTAACATAGTCGTACTATTCATCATTCGCAGTAGTCTTCTGGTCCTGCAGTATTTGCCCCCCTTCAGGCTTATCATCATCATCATCATCCCCTTGATCCCTATAGTTGTCAGATATGACTATAGATTCCAACTGTCTTGGTTGGGGTATCTCAACCTGCTGTAACCTCACAGTTGGTGGATGCAGTGGAGGTTCTTTTTGGGAAGTCCTTGTCATCTCTGTCTTTGAAAGTGTGGCCGACTTAGGAGGAAACCTTCTATGACAGTCCTGCAACACCATGTGAAGGGCCGTCATCAACTCCGCAGCAATTTGCATTGTTGGTTCCTGTGCTTTTTGTGTCTCAAAAGTATCTTAGTAGGCCTCAAACTCCTTAAAATCTTCATAATGTTTTTGCCTTTTTGTCTGTCCTTGAAGGAGAAATCAGCTTGAATGTATTGTGATTCCTGCTACTTGTTGTGATCTGAATCTTGGCATTTCACATGTAGTTGAGATGGGCTGGTGGCATCTCCAAAAAACCCATTGTCGTCGTCTTCCTCCTCTGATTACCACATTTCAAGAAGATGCACTGGTAGGAACGGTGAAACTTTACTAGGTGATGTTAATTATGGTCTCAAAACTGTTTTGGCGACAGCCGGTGACGTAAATAGTGAGCAGATTCTAGGTTTTATCAGTGTCGTCTTTGCTGTCTGAAAACTCAGTGTCGAGAATGTCGTTGTCAGTGCGTCCCACAAGTGGCAACAATGGTGGAGGCATAGTGTGCACTGTTGATTGTTCCATTGTCAAAAATCTTACAGCTGACGAATTTGTCGTTGAAACTACTGTTATAGTCGACTATGTGGAAGACACAGTGATCATAGTTGTCGTCACCATAGACATTATTGCCATCAATGGAGTTGTCAGTTTCGTCAAAGGTTTAGTCGTCGGCCTGATAGATTTTTCAGCTGGAGGATTTTTGACATCTGCAGAGGCTAATGCTTTTTCAAAAAGCACTGACAGCTCAGAAGCTGACACCGTTTGACCCTTTTTCTCCTGAGGTCTGAGAGAACTAATTGTTACTATTTTCTGTTTGTCCATCTTTTTTAGAGTCTTTTTGGGTGGTTCAGCTATTTCCTTGTCAGTTCTGACTCTTTATTGAGATTTTTTTTACTTTAGGGCAGGGCCCTTTACCTCCAGAGTATGGAGTTTCTGAAACGTTTTTCTTTTGGAGCCCAATTAAGAGCCTTGCCTCACAATCTTTAAGAGTCTTGACTGAGAATGTTCTGCAGTGCTTGCAGTCCTTGGGCTTGAGGTGGGGATGCAGGCAGTATAAGCACTCTTTGTGAGGGTCTTCTGAAAGGACCACATATTCTATACGTCTTACATGGGCAAAATAACCCTTTCTTTGACCTCTATGACATTTTGGCAGAATGTGTCAAATGTAGAGAAAGACTAGAATAGTAAGAAAAAGGTTCACCTGGATATCACTGTTACAAGTGAGGGTGCGATCCACACCCCAAGAGGGCAGTGACCCTTAGGAGTTTGAGGAGGAGGGAGAACATTTTTGCCTGGGGATTCAGTAGAGAGAGGACCCCATAGATAGGGAGTCCCTTGCTGGGTCTAGTGTCAGGAGCAGTGTCACCTCCCATAACCCTGTCCTCTGAGGAACTCAAGGATAGACAGGCTAAGAGGGGCCTGAGATTGCAGCTGGTGCAGCTGGCTGTAAAGAAGAGAAGGCTAGAGGCTGAAAGAGCCTTAGTGGAGGAGAGGAAGGCCAAGGCTGAAAGAGCCTTCACCAGAGAGGCGCTTGCTCCCGAGGAAAGAAAACTGGCCCATGAGCGTAGTTTTCGAGTTCTGGACTCACCTGCACTGCAGGTAGAATCCAGTGGTGGCAGTAACCTTGAGACTATTGTTTGAAATACCCACAGATTTGGTACTTAGCGTCAAAGAGGAGTATGACATACTTCAGTGACTGCAAGAGTATGAAAGGGCTCTGACAGTGCACAGGATCCCTGAGGAGGATTGAGGAACTGGCCTGTAGAGTTATATTCCTGGTGATGGGATGGATGCCCAACTGGCCCTAGAAAGGAGTGACAGGCTGTGGTACAACCCCATGAAGAAACCCTGATTACAAAGTATGGCTTCATCCTTGAAGAGGATGGGTTGAAGTTCATGGGCAGTAGGAAACTGTCTCACCAGTCAGGAGAGGAGTTTCTTAAGGATTTTTGTAAAGCACTACATGAATGGGTGAAGAGTAGCGCAGTAAACAATTATGAAAGGCTGTGCAATCTGACTGACAGAGAGCACATGTTCTGTTGTTTTCCAGGACTTAGCCAACATCTGTTGGAGTGCAAGTTCTATGACCCCAGGGAGCTTGCAACGGAGGCAGACCTCTGGATGAGTACCAGAGAGTCTGGAAAGGCACTTGGGAGTGATCCCAAAGGGAGTGGCTCAGGTTCCCTCAAACTGAGGCGGGGGAGGTTCACAGTAGCCCAAATAGGTCCCATTGTAGTGGGGTTGGTAAAGGGTCCCATGTTCTTAGAGTAGACTGAAAAGTGGGGGTGGGAGAGGTCCCAGGGTGCCCTATACCCAACCCCAGAGCCTAGAGAGTACCCAGAGGGGGCGAGGAAGGGAGTCTAGTTTGTACCCGGAGATCATCCACAGAGGATATTTTCTGGGTTGGGGGGGGGGGGGGGTCGGGGTTTAAGGTTTAGGGGCGGGGATGGGCGGGTCGGGGTATTTTATGGTTTGGGGTCGGGGGGAGTCGGGTTTTAGGTTTAGGGCCGGGGGTGGGGGGTCGGGTATTTTCTGGTTTAGGGGCGGGGTGGGGGGGTCGGGGTTTAAGGTTTAGGGGTGGGGGGTCGGGTATTTTTTGGTTTGGGGGGCTGGGGTGGGGGGGAAATCGGGGTTTTAGGCTTAGGGCAGGGGTGGGGGTCGGGGTATTTTCTGGTTTGGGGCCGGGGGGCAGGGGTGGGGGGGTCGGGGTTTGGGGCCGGGGGGCAGGGGTGGGGGTTTGGGGGTCGGGGTTTAGGGCCGGGGTATTTTCTGGTAAGTGGGGCGGGGTGGGGGGGGTCGGGGTTTAAGGTTTAGGGCCAGGGGTCGGGGTATTTTCTGGTTTGGGGGGGCGGGGTGGGTGGTTGGGGTTTGAGGTTTACGGCCGGGGGGGGGTGGGGTATTTTCTGGTTTGGGGTTGGGGTTTAAGGTTTAGGGCCGGGGGTCGGGGTATTTTCTGGTTTGGGGGGGGGGGGGGTGTGGGGTCGGGGTTTTAGGTTTAGGGCCGGGTGGGGGGGGTCGGGGTATTTTCTGGTTTGGGGTCGGGGTTTAAGGTTTTGGGCCAAGGGTGGGGGGTATTTTCTGGTTTGGGGGGCGGGGTGGGGGGGTCGGGGTTTTAGGTTTGTGGCCGGGGGGGTTGGGGTTTTTTCTGGTTTGACGGCGGGGGTGGGAGGTCGGGGTTTAGATTTGGGGCGGGGTTTAAGGTTTAGGGCCGGGGGTGGGGGGGTAGGGGTATTTTCTGGTAAGTGGGGTGGGGGGGTCAGGGTTTAAGGTTTAGGGCCGTCGATGGGGGGGGGGGGGGGGCGGGGAATTTTCTGGTTTGGGGGGGTCGGGGTTCAAGGTTTAGGGCCGGGGGTGGGGGGTCAGGGTATTTTCTGGTAAGTGGGGCGGGGGTGGGGGGTCTGGGTTTAACGTTTAGGGCCGGGTATTTTCTGGTAAGTGGGGCGGGGGTGGCGGGCTCGGGGTATTTTCTGGTTTGGGGGTGGGGGGTCGGGGTTTTAGATTTAGGGCTGGGGGGGCGGGGTATTTTGTGGTTTGGGGCGGGGGTGGGAGGTCGGGGTTTAAGGTTTAGGGCCGGGGGTGGGGGGGTCGGGTTATTTTTTGGTTTGGGGGGCAGGGGTGGGGGGGAAATCGGGGTTTTAGGTTTAGGGCAGGGGTGGGGGTCAGGGTATTTTCTGGTTTGGGGCTGGGGGGCAGGGGTGGGGGGGAAATCGGGGTTTTAGGTAAGGGCCGGGGTATTTTCTGGTAAGTGGGGCGGGGTGGGGGTGTCGGGGTTTAAGGTTTAGGGCCGGGGGTTGGGGTATTTTCTAGTTTGGGGGGGCGGGGGTGGGGGGTCGGGGTTTTAGGTTTAGGGCCAGGGGGGGTCAGGGTATTTTCTGGTTTGGGGTCGGGGTTTAAGGTTTAGGGCCGGGGGTGGGGGGTCGGGGTATTTTCTGGTAAGTGGGGTGGGGGGTCCTGGTTTAAGGTTTAGGGCCAGGGGTGGGGGGTATTTTCTGGTTTGGGGGGCGGGGTGGGGGGTCGGGGTTTTAGGTTTAGGGCGGGGGGTTTGGGGTATTTTCTGGTTTGACGGCGGGGGTGGGGGGTCGGGGTTTAAGGTTTAGGGCTGGGGGTGGGGGGGTCGGGGTATTTTCTGGTAAGTGGGGCGGGGAGTCGGGGTTTAATGTTTAGGGCTGGGGGTGGGGGGGTCGGGGTATTTTCTGGTTTGGGGGTGGGGAGTCGGGGTTTAAGGTTTAGGGCCGGGGGGGGGGGGGGGTCGGGTTTTTTCTGGTTTGGGGAGCGAGGGTGGAGGGGTCGGGGTTTTAGGTTTAGGGCAGAGGACAGAGGCCACTGATAGCTGTCATTGTCCACAGCCATGCCCCAGGCTATCAGTGGCCTCTGTTGGTTGCTGTCCTTGTGGACAGAGATCTCTTTGTGTTGGATACAGAAGTCAGACCCGTCACTTTGTTGGCCATGGTGGTACTGTCTGCCTACTGGGATGCATCTGTGAGCAGATTAAAGTTAGGTGCTTCACAGATGGAATCCACGGATGAGGAGATGGATTCCCCCTGGGTTAGCTTACTGGGACCTGGGAATATCGGCTGAGAGATCCAACTGGGTTGAGAGAGGCGCAGAATTGGCATCTGCCTCTGCATTTGTTGGCCAGGGTCCATGTTCTGGTGCAGAGAAGCCCATCACGGTATTGATTGGTCTACTTTGGCTTTAGGTTGGAGGTGTGTGTTTTGGACCTGGACCTTTTTGCAGGGTTACCCCAAACCTTTTGCCTTCCTCCTCTATTTTTCTGACCTTCTTTTTGTTGGCTTTAGGACTATGGGCACTTTACTACTGGTAATCAGTGCTAAAGTGCGTGTGCTCTCTCCTCAAAATATGGTATAATTTGGTTTACACCGGTTTGGCATATTTGTTTTACCTGTAAGTCCCTTGTAAAGTGGTATACCATATACACAGGGCCTGTAAATTAAATGCTGCTTGTGGGCCTGCAGCGCTGATTGCGCCACCCACAGAAGTAGCTTTTCAAACCTTTTTCAAGCCTGCCACTGCAGGGCCTACATGCGCAGATTACTGCCACCTTGACTGGCAATTAAAACTACTTGCCAAGCCCTAAACTCCCCTTTTATTGCACATAAGTCACCCCTACGGTAGGCCCTAAGTAGCCCTATGGGCAGAGTGCTGTGTAAGTAAAAGGTAGGACATGTACTATGCTAATTTTTCACTACTGTGAGGGCTGTTCCTCTGATAGGTTAGCATTAGGAATTTCCTTATATACTTTTAAGTGGTAATCCTGATCAGAAAAGAGTTGTGTTGCCGTGTTTGGTATGTTCAGAGTGGTAGTGAGAAATCCTGCTTACTGGTGTACTTGGATTTTACATTTCTATTGTAGAAGTGCCAGTTTCTCTATGCTTATAAATTTATTTACTTTGCAGCCTGACTCCAATCCACATCTAGCTAGGGCTGAGTGACAGCTATACTTGGCGCATACTTTCCAAACACTGGAAGGGCTGGGTGTGACAAAGGATACATCTGCATTCATCGGCATACTGATAGTCTTCCTGGGCTGGGAGTGAGAGAGGTCGTTCACCTTTTACAATTGTTTAAGTTCTGTCCTGCCCTCTCACAAAGGGCTGATGTCCCCCCTACTGATGTCTGGAGCCAGAGCTGGGCTGAATGGTGTTTATTGTACAATTGAAAGGGTTCCTTTGAAGACCCCCCCCACAACACAGGCATTTATGAGTATAAGCACAGGGGCTCTGACCCCATGTGGTCAGAGCACTTTTGAATCTGAACCTCTCTCATACGTTCTGCTGCGCTGCCCATAGGACTCATCTGGACTACTCTGCTGAGTTGCTTAAAGGACTTACTGGATTGCTTTCCTGTCTGTTGCCTTGCTGCTTTGCCTCTGGTCTAACCAGACACCGCTTGAGACTTGTAACCAGACGTTGCTGGCTCCACATTGCCAGAGGACTGCTGTACTATTAGGAGAGGCAGCCATTTGATCTAATTGCTTATTGTACTGCCCAGCTGCCTGCTGGCCTGCTAGAAGGACTACCATTCTGCTAAAAGGACCCTTATGAGCTCTCCTGCCAGCCGCTCCTTTTCTGCCCCCTACAAGTGCTTGCTGAGCACCCGGCGTGGAGAATAGATGCCGCAGCACCGAAAGAGGCTCCAACAGTGTGGCCAGGCCGCCTCTCAAACTACTGCAGCAACTCCCAGTGCAGCAGGTGCATTCCCCAGTGGCGTGCGACTGCGCAGTAGTGCTAAGACTTGGGCACTCTACCTGCAGACCACCGAGAGCTGGGATGATGTATTGCTGTGTTGGGCCCCGCCTGGTCTGTTGGGGCCCCTACCATCAACTGTGCCCTCACCAGCAGCGTACACAGTGCCAGAGTTCCAAGACTCAAGTGAGCTCCCCGCACACTACCGAGAAGCTTACTGGCAATTCACCCGCAAACCCTGTAACTTCACAGCTGCGCACTTGCAGGCAGCTGCACTTGCATATAGGGAGTCGCAGTGTGTGTGCCCAAACCGTGTTTGGGCCATACCCCGGGGTGCTTGCTCTGTAGCTTATTGTTGCGAGTCGAGTGTTTAACAGAGGCCCTGTTCGTCACCAAACAGTGGTTTCTGCTTCATTTAGGGACTGATTACCGTAATCTAGATAGTAAATGCTTAAGGCTCATGTGCCCTACCTTTCCATTCTTAAGTGCATTTGCTCTACCAAACGCTCTAAACATTATCGTAACCTTGCTAATAGGAGTGCAGGGGTCCCTGTACCTATGTAGGTTTATTGTTACTGGTATACTGACTATGATAGTTGATGGCTTAGGTACTGATGGTGAGAACTGATTACTTATGTATTTTGTTCCCAACCTTACTACTGCATTTTATGTCGTGATACTCTGATATATACTATTTTGTTTCTTGTATTGTCAGGGTAATATGTACTCCCACAGGATTTGCGTTACATGCACAATATTTATGATCCATGTCATAGGCAGCATGCATGGTACAGTGGCAGGCCGGGAATGGACATGTTGAAGGCCCCTTCTGTAGCCATGAAAGGGGTGAAAGTCAGACTGGTGGGTACAGGGGTGCCACGAGGCCCAAGGACCTGGCCGTGGTACGAGAATCCTTGAAGCGATTGTGCATAGGGTCTGCTTCGTCTCAAAGGACAAGTCCATCAATGTATCTTGGGCATTCCCTGAAAAGCCAGACATAGTCAGCCAGGCATGGCATCACTGTTGATGAAACTTCGCTGCCTAGTGAGTCTGTCTTGTCCAGTTCGCAACAGATTTTAAACTTCACTGTGCCCCTCTCATTGGCAACAGCCTCTGGGACCTGTGGCAGCACTTGCGTGTGGGAATAACAGCCCAAACGGCATACGGTATTCATGGACCATAATGCAAGGCTGGCAGAAGAATACATCTTCTTCCCAAGTGTTTCCAACCTTTTGGATTCCCTATCCCGGAGAGCAGAAGAGTCTTGGATAACCAAGCTCTCAGGGGTGGGGAGTTGCCAGAGAAAACATGGGTCGCTTGGAGTGGGACGATGGCAGTGGGTAATTGCCCTGCTCACAGGAGTCCCTGAGCTGGGTTTGGACCAAGTACCCAGAAGGACATTTGTGAGGGCCTTATTAAATGGGTCCATGGGTTCAGACGTGGTAGCTCCCAGTTGTAGCACCTCTGTCAGGAGATTAGTTCTGTCTGCCATGAAGGGCAACTCAACATCCAAGACCTCAGCTGCCCTCCTCGCTACCACAGAGTAAGAAGTTCCCTCTTCCGTAGCCATGATGGGGGGAGAAAGCATGCCAGTAACTGGACAAGTATACAGGCCGCTGGTTTCACCCAAGTATGTATGCCAGCCCATAGGTTGTTCATCATGGAACTGGTATTCTAAAGGGTTCAGCAACCCCTCCCATTCATCCCCGTAACTCAGCCCATAAGAAAGGGGATCAGGATATGACCTATGAGGCAACACTCCTGCGGACGTCAGAATCGGTGTTGTACGACACCCATCCGGCTCCTTGTTGTGGATTACAATGGGGATGGGGCCGTCTGTGGGCGCGGACGGCGCCAGGAGTGTCTGCACCAGGACTTGTGTTGGGGGAAGGTCGGAGTGGTACAACTGATGCCAATCCGGATCCAGGACTGGATCCTTGGATGCACCCCGGTGCCGAGGACGAAGCTACTGGCGCAGAACCCAAAGGGGCCCCTTCCCACTCTGTGGGGCCGAAGGCGCTCCAGTGGTGTTGGACTGCCCAAATATGAGGCTCATGGCCTCGTAAAACTCTCTGAGCTGGGGAGTGGTTGCTCCAGCTCTAGGAATCTTGGGGAGATGTAGAGTCGGCCCTTGGTGCAGGGTCTGCAGAGTGAGGCTTAGAACGTCGATGCTCTCTTGTCTCGTCGGCTGATGAAGGAGGAGAAGTCTAGGAATGCTTAGACTTCTTAGATTTCTTCTTCTGACTAGACTTACCCAATCACCCTGAAGACCTGGAGTGGGACGAGAACAATGGAAAACACCAAGACCGATCCCAGGACCTTCCTCTTGACTGAGATTCGACTTGAGAGGAGTCGCACACCGTGCTGCCATCAGCTTTAGGGACCGCTCCCTCAAAGCCTTCGAATACATGGTCTGACACTTGGAGCACGACTTTAGGTTGTGGTCGCGCTCCAGGCACCAAAGACACACAAGGTGTGGATCTGTCATGAACATCACCGGACAAGATCCACAGGGATTGATGGCGGTCTTATGGATGACATCCTCAAACCACCAATAGTAGAACACTTGAAAGTAAAAAAAAGTCAGTCAAAAAATGACTGTGGGGTAGCTCTCTTTGGATCGGCGCTTGCTGGTGTGAAAAGAAAAGAACTGACGTCAGCGCCTTGAGGTGGCGCCTATTTAGGAACCGCAACATCATATCCAGTGCCGACGACGGACGTGGAGCTGATCAACGCTATTTGGCAGCGCTAAGGTACTGCTCACAAAATTCTCCGGATAAAGTCTGATGCTTGCGGGAAATTCAAAGGTAAGGAATCTGCAGCTAGAAGTTTCTATAAGATCACCAAGCGCACAGGTCTTACAGATCAAATCAATGCTTGCACCAACAGCAGCAAATACATCTTTGCCATTATCAACAATTTCACCGTGCCGCCTGCCATCTCCAGCAAAATCAGCCCCACACAAGACCTTTGCAACAAGCTCCCAGAATTCTTCTGTAACAAAAACATCTCCAAATACTGCACCTTTGACCCTCAACCAGACCCTGTCACCACTGTAACTCAACTTTCCATTACGGTTGAAGAATGAACCATGATCTTGTTGCCTGCCATCACCAACATCAAAATCAGTGGTATGATAAAGACCATTCACTTGGGAGCCCATCTGACCCTCCTATCAATCAGCAAAGCACTAACCCCCATCTTCAATGCCTCCATCGACTCGGCTGCCTTCCCAGACATCTATAAACATGTCACTGTCACACCCACCTGCTGATCCAGCCATGCTTTCCAACTAAAGATCCAAGTAAAGATCACTCTCCATCCTATTATAACTGGCAAAGGTCTTAGAGACACTAGTCCATCGATGCCTTGCTGACCACCTCAGCAACCTCCAACTCCTCAACACCACGCAGTCCAGATTCAGGCCCAACCATAATACATAAACAGCACTCATCACAGCCAAGGAGGAGATTCGCAGCATCCTTGACAAAACACACACAGCAGCCCCCATCCTCCTGGACCTATCAGCAGCATTTGACATGGTCTTGCACCATATCCTCATCAGTCGCTTGTATAAGATTGGTATCCAAGGACCCACTCTCCGCTGTATCTGCTCCTTCGTAACCGATCAAACACAGGCTGTCAGCCTAGCAACTTACTCCTAGGAAGCCCACAAACTCATCTGCAGTGTGCGTTAAGGTTCATCTCTCAGCCCCACCCCCTTCAACGTATACATGATCCCTCTGGCCTAATTCATATGTGCACAAAACATTAACATCCTCTCCTATGCCAATGACACACACCTCAACTCTCCCTCTCGGACAAGAACCCCAACACAAGAAACAAGTTGACTGAATTTGATAACTGGATGAAAGCCAATTGGCTCAAGCTCAACACAACAAGACAGAAGTAGAGATCTTCGGCACGGATACCTCATCATGGGATGCCAACTGGTGGCCGGCTGAACTTGGACCCACACTCAGCACCCATGCCAGGACCCTCAGATTAATCATCAACATCAAACTGGACACGACCGCACAAGTCAGCATCGACACTGCATCCTGAAGATGCTGAGGAAGATTTTGGCTCCCAAACAACACTAGAAAACCTGTCACTCAGGAACTAGTCACTAGCAAGTTGGACTGTGAGAAAATCATCTATGCTGGGATCACCAAGCAACTCACTAGAAGACTACTACCCATTCACAGCTTTTTATGCTGTTTTCATGGCGATAGGATCCATCCTATGATCTTTCTCGCTTCTGAGGAGACTGGAGAAGAAGTGCAAGAAGGCTTATCCTTGCGGGCATTTGCTAAAAAAGTTTAGTCTAACGTTTGTCAAGACTTTGGAGTGCATAAGCATGTGCTTATCACTCCTGCTAGCACTGTGGTGCAATGGCAGGAACCATACGCATGCACTGTGTGAACTTCTGCAAATGGAACTTGACTTTAATCTCAAATCCTTGGATGTGAAAATCTCCTATTTTTAAGAAGAAGAAAAATTATCCCGCTTACAAAAGCTGGAAAGCCAACAGGGGAAGATAAAGACCTACATCTGGAAGGTGTAAATAAAAGGGAAATAACATCAGCATGTTAGACGTGAGCTGATGAGGAGAGAGCAGGTTTTACTTACCGACACAGTAGACACACAATATGAAGATACACAAGAGTCATGCACCCACAGAAGATTTTAAATAGTCCTATCAATTTTCACACACCAGTTAGATCATACTATTATTGTGTACACAGATCATACTGGTGTTCTCAAAGTAAAGTTTAACTTAATAAAAATGGTGATATTGTTTTTTTTAATTTTACATATTTAGTTTACTGAACTGTGTAGCAACCACTGTACCTTCTGTCAGCAGTCTTCAACATGGCTTGCATCCTCTCTTCAATTGTTGCTTTTATCAGGAACTTATGAACAATGGTGGGCCTAAAGGCAGAAGAAAAATAAAATCATTGCTTATCATATCTATATTTTTTATTCAACATTTAACAATATTTCAAGGATAACCAATTTATTTGTCAAGTACAATTAGCAATACAAGTAAAAATATGTCACTCAAGTTTGGAAAGAAAAGCCTCAGAAATAAAAAATGGCAGCACCTTACTTGTAATCATAGTCTTACCTTGTGGGTATCTTCTTTAAATTCATAAATATTAAAGAATGGTTGTCTATGTGCCAGACACTGGAACATGTTTACATTAATGTCATATTTAAAAGGAATTTAACAGAGAATACAGGGCCATCCAAAAGAGTCATTTTCTACTTTGATATTTTCCTATCAAAATACATTTCATTAGAACTGATTTTTCACACTAAAAACACACAAGCCATTCTAACTTCCAACTGAACAATCATTGACAAACCCAATCGTTTTGCCATTGGTACAGTGAACATGTCTTCATAAAAAACACTATTTATTTATGATGTGGGTTTCTACAGGGTTGTCAGTCATTACTTCAGCGTTAATTATACAGGGAATCATTATCAGTGCATGACAGAGGTGAAAGTTAAAGCTAGTTCACTAAGCTATACCTGGGTTTTAGTGTTTGTTTAACATTAGCTTGTGTCTCATTCTAAAATCTTACTATAATATCAATGAAATTACAGCAAAAACAGGTGGAGCATGCCAAAGACATTCGCACATCGACATAGGTTTGTCAAATGTTCATTAGTAATAGTCTTTTTCGAGCAACAGCTAGTAGTGGGTGCCAGGCTAGCCGTGCACCTGCCACCTCAGGTGTCAAAGGAACACCCACTGGAAACAGTGAGTGGTAGCCTGTGTAATTAGAACAAAAGGCCAGGGCACACCCAAAGTATAACTTCGTATGATAGATCCAAGTGGTGCTTCATGAATTGAATCAACGTCCAGCAAATAGGTGACCCTGAGTCAATCAAGTGGAATGTAGTAGCAAAAAAGGGCAATGATAAGCCTTGTGGTAATTAAAGTGTAACCGTGCGGGTCGCGTCAGTGTCAGTCTGACTCATCGATAGACTTACATCATCCTAATGGATTCTTGGGACTCTGTTGCATCTTACTTTGACTTACATATATCCGCATAGCTAAAGCCTTGACAAAGTCTTGAAGACGAAACACGTGTCGGCTGTTTTTGCTGTTTGGACTTGTACTTTATGTGGTCACTTGATTGGAATTTTGACCATTGTGTGCTCACCTGTAATAAATATCGAGTGTCACCTATTTGCTGGACGTTGATTCAATTCATGAAGCACCACTTGGATCTATCATACGAAGTTATACTTTGGGTGTGCCCTGGCCTTTTGTTCTTACTATAATAATATCACTTTAACTGTTGTTTTTTTCCCCCAGTGAATATCGAGATATATATATTTATATTAATATATACATATATACACATACACACTGGAATTAAAGTTGTCTATTTACAGAATTGTACTTTTAAATTCAATTTTGATTTAACAGTAATTTCTTAATTATAATTTACTTTACAGTTTATTTTTAATTCAATGTTTAATAACCCATTTTTGGGTCTGATTGAACAGGATGATTTTATGTATATGACTTAAGGTATATCATGCTTGTGATGATATGTGGATTTAACCATTCACTCCGTCTTGACTGTAAACTCCATTTTGTGTGACTATTTTGTGCCCTCCTGCAGGTGCAGGGCAGCAAAGTTATTTTTCTCATCTACAAGAACAGGGTCGGACAATGCTGGAACATATTATGTGGTATGTGAACTTGATAAAAGTTCACAAGGCTGAGATTGTTTTTATCAGAGGAATGTACGAATCTGTCTCAGAATAAACACTGGGAGCCTAGCCAGCTTCTATGCATGTTTTCAACACAGAAGAAGAACAGCCAGCATTTAGTTTCATAATAAAGGGCAGGGGGTTCCTAGAACTTTCTTCTTGAGGTGTTTTAAGATATACAAGATGGGGAGACATGGCGCTCAGACAGGAGCTCATCTGTGGAGCAGACACGCTGCCCAGGATCTGATTTGCTATCCTGATCGGGCATCCTGTCTGATTGATTTGAGGGCTCCCTCAGTCGAGATGGCGAGGATGATGATGATTTCAACTCAATCTGTGAAGTATTTTAAATCTTGATTATTTAGCTCATGTATACATGCTCTGTTGATGAATTGCAAGTTTCTTTTTAAGTCTTGACAACTTGATACATGCATTTATCTTTGTATATACATATGTTCTGCTGCACTTGAGTTATATAATTATTTTCATATATTTGTATGACCTTTATTTGATATTAGAGAAGTGCCTTAATAAATTCATTATTTAGACTAAGAGTGCTAAATTCTTTTGGCATTGTGCCTTTTTAGTTTAGGTGAACGCAATACAATGCATCATTTTTCTTTTAACTACAGGGGTGGGGTGGGGAAATGGGACAAACCCTTCATTTTCTTTAAAAACAAAAAATTATCTTTTTGGGGAGTGGGTAGTAAGTCCCCCAAACTCAGCTTTTCTTATCTTGTAATGGAGGGTAACCTCCATCATCCCATTTTATAGGTCTGGCCTTTGAAGCAGATTTAGCTATCTCGTCAGACTATTGTTTTTCCGAAACAATTGTACATAGTATACATACATAGGCAAAATTCTGGTCAGTGGGACAATAGGTTAACACATTTTATCCATTAGCCCCCTTCACTACGAGTGGCTGTACACGGCTTGTGCACACTGTTCACATCCACCTGAAAATTTAGTTAAAAGCTGTGTAAAAGTGTGTTTTTGTTTTATTTATTTTGTTATATTAAAATTAAATCTTAACTTTACGTACATTCTGTCTATTTGGCCTGCAATCCAGGGTAGGGTAACAGCACACTTTTTTCTTTTTATTTTGTTTTATTGAAAATACTTACAAAAAAAAATATAACCATCACACTAGCCAAGTCCAGACCTATTGGCTTCTTTGCCAACATTTGTTTCTATACGTTATTTCACTTCTAATGCCTTAATTCCCCATATATCTATATATATGAACAAACAAACTGGTCCTCCTTATGGCACGCTATTTCATGCTGGTGCAGATCTGAGGAATGGACCTTTCCTCCCATAAATTCAAAACAACCAGTTGATAACAACTGTACCACTGCACTCCAGGAGGAAAAATGTTTCTCTTTTTTCTTTATTGCAGTCAAAATAAGTAACAATCCTTCACCACCGACGCGTTTCGACCTACTGGTCTTGATCACAGTAAATTAGTCTTATTTCAATGTCTCTTATTTATCATATCTCTCCTTTTGCGCCCTACTGATGCATTGTGGGACATGTAGACTACTGGAAATAAGATACATTTTTCAAGTTAAAAAACAAGATCTCATCCACCAAAAAACTACCAAATAATACAAAATTACAAAATTAATCCTGTGCAGAAACTGTTGCAGTTCAAAATGATAATCAGGTCCGTTTCTGAGCCTATCACATGGGGAATATTACCTTATTACATAAAATTATTTCTCTAATTTCTATACTCCTACTACTAGGTAAATAAACGTGTGCACTTGCTATTCTCTTTTTATAGATTGTCATGTTATGACATGAATCTACCTAGATTTCTCGTTAGTAGAATACTGTAAGAACACTTAACCTGTACTTCATCAATATTATTATCTGATAACTCTCAAAACAAACATTACTACTCCTTAGTTTATAGATGATAATGTAATTCTTCATCCCCATTGAGGCCCCTCGGACTCTTAGTTTTAAGCTGTTTTATAAAACGTGACTCCAACTGTCTCAGTTGTAACTCTCTTTTTCCTCCTCTCTCATTGCTATCAACACTTGCAATTCCCAAAAATCTGCTGTCTGTCCATTTCGCTCCGTCATGAGTCATTAAGTGTTTAGCAATGGCATAGGTTGGGTCCTTATCTTGAACAGCTCTAATATGTTCTAAAACGCGTTTCTTAAGAGGACAAATTGTGCTACCCACATAACGTAGGCCACATATACATTGAATTATATACACCACATAGTTGGAGTTACACGTAATCCTTTTGTTAATAGTCATCTTATTACCACCAGAGTCCTTAAACTCCTTCACATTAATCCCTATGTGGCATGCTTTGCACTTATTGTAGCACACAAATCCAGTTGTTTGAAATGAAAGCCAATCTGGTTGTTTTTTAAGCTGAAAGTGACTGTTAACCAGGAGATCTTGTAAAGATGGTACTTTCTTGTAGGTGATCATTGGTTTCTCACCCACCAGCTTACCCACATCAGGGTCCTTCCTTATGACATCCCAATATTTTTTCACAATTTTCAAAATCAGATGGCTCTCCTTACTATATGTCATTACAAATCTAATAGTTGAATCTTCCTGAGGTCTCGCCATCATAGATTTGTTCAGTATATTCTCTCTAGTTCGAGCTCTTGCTTTCAATTCCCCAGATCTAATGTCTTTATATTTATATTTTCTCTGAAGGAATCTATGTCTTGTCTCAGTAAATTTTTGTTCCATTTCTCGCTCCGTAGAGCAATTCCGTTTCACCCATAAGGTCTACTTCTTTTCAATGGTATTGGATGGAAACTATCTCCATGCAAAATACTATTAGTAGATGTTTTCTTCTGATCGTCTCAATTCGATTGTTCTCTACGTATACCATCACGTCCAAAAATGGGACACGTTGCTCACTCATATTGTACGTGAACTGGAGGCCCATATCATTTTGATAAAGTTTTTCAAAATATTGCAGGAATTCTTTTTCTGTTTCATTCCAAATGATGAAAAGATAATCTATAAATCTTAACCAAATAACAGCCTTCTCCGCTAGTTCTTCATTGTTTCCTCCCCAGGCTACATGTTTCTCCCACCAACCCATAGTCAGGTTGGCATAGCTCGGTGAGAAGGAAACACCCATTGCTGTCCAGCGGATCTGGACAATGATTTGATGATTAAATAGGAATATGTTGTTATTCAGACATAGATCTATCATTTTCAATAGCATTTGTGAATGTTTCAATTGACTAATGTCACATTGTTGTACGAAATATTGCACTGCTTCCAATCCTATTTTATGGTTGATAGATGTATAGAGAGATACCACATCAATGGTGACCAGTTCATAACCTTCTTCCCATCCAATATCAGCAAGAATCCTCAAGAAATCACCTGTATCCTTAATATAAGAACTTACATTTTGTACTAGCGGTGCCAGAAAGTAATCCACATAAGTAGAAACATTTTCATATAATGCTCCGCAGCTCTAAACAATTGGACGTCTTGGTGAGTTTTCCAAGCTTTTCTGTATCTTTGGGAGAAAATATATTGTGGGAAGAGTGGGGTTCTCGTTTCTAAGAAACGTTCTTTCATCATCATTTAGCAGGCCATCCTCATAACATAAATCCAAATATTTATTTATTGAACTCTATAATCAATTCATTTATGTGATTTCTTTGTAGTTTCAAATAGTGATTTTTGTCATTTAGTTGATGATACACCTCCTGCATATACTGTTGCTTCTCCATAATCACTATGTTTCCACCCTTGTCCGCTGGTTTAATTTCCAAATTGTTGTTTTCCATGACTGCCCGACGTTCCTGTATAGTGATATTTTCACTTTTCTTATTTTTGATCTTAGTCAGTTTATCAAGGTCATCAATCACCAGGTCATGGAATGTGTCCATTCTATTTCCTGGTGACAGTGCAAGACAGAATTTGGATTTAGACTTGAAGTCTGTACGACAATGTCTTGATGTTTCAATCTGCAACTCCTCCAAAACTTGTGTCTCTGTGAACTGATCATCCTCAAGATTGTACATCAAATCAAATGCAGTCTTAATGTCTGATTTTTGTTGAATAATCAAATTTGAACTGGTCAGACCGCTGTCATTGTTCATAGCTTTCTTGGGTGCACTTTTTGCAAAGAATTTTGCCAATTTTAATTTACGTACATATTTGTATAAATCCACTCTCGTTTCTACATAATCATAGTGCTTCTCAGGACAGAACATTAGCCCTCTATTTAAAAGAGTTCTTTCCTCTTGTGTCAATTCATGATTGGCAAGATTGACTATCAAGTTTACATCCTGTTCCAATTCCATTGGTCCATTTAGTTCTTTTGTTTGCTTCTCAGTGGGTAACCTCTTGTTTTTTCTAGGTCCCCTCCTTGTTTTCCGACGTTTCCCCATTCTGTTCCAAATCTTCTCCCTCTTCCTCGTGTCAGACCCCTGCCTCTGTCTCTCGGTGTTCTCTGATCCATATAGATCAGTTTCATTTTGTCTAAAAAAAGTTGCTTCATTCACAGTAGTAGGCATTCCTTCTCCTTCACTCAATTCCACATCCGATTCACTTAATGATGTCTCCGGGGAACCAATGGTTTTCTCAGCCCCCATATTTGTTTGTTGTTTCAGTACATCAAACCTTTTGGCAAATGTTAAAATTCTGCCAGTTTCATAGTCAATTTCATCCCTTCTAAACTTTCTCTGTTTTCGGTCTTCTATTATACTTTCATATTTCCCCAAATTATTTTCCATCATAGTTCTCAATTTGTTACTTTCATCTTGCTTATTTAACAGTATGATCTTTTCTTCTGTTTCCTGTATATTTTTAAAAATCTCCTCAATATCCTTCCTCACATATTTAATAATGATACGCATCATATTTTTTGAACATTCCATAGTATTGGCTCCCCATTCCTCAAGCATTTCCAATTTCTATCTGGTTGATTCGGCAGCATAAAAATCCTCAAACCCCTAGGTACTCTACCCACCTCTATATATTTCTCCAATGTGAGACATTCCCAACTCTTAGAGATCTATTTTTTCAATAATAGTTCTAACTTGACATATAGCCACTTCAGATTATTCTCTGTATGTATAGTTCCTGTTGGATTTGTAGTGGTTGCAGTGCAAGCTTTATCTTTACCAAATACACACTCTGCTCTTTGTGCCCTTTTGGCTGCTCTTGCTTCCATATTGCTGCACAATAAGGCCTGTTCCTAAGCCTGAATTTGCAATATTGTGTTGTGGTGGGTCTTATATAAACTAAATACTCCAAAGTTAACAAATTGGTGACAATTATTTTCTAGAATGACTTGTTTGTTGTTAATCTACAAGAGTTTCCTCCCAATTCGCCATAAGGGAAAAGCACTTCATATATACAAAATTCCCTTATTGGATCGCACCGACATTCCATGTGTATATTCAGATATGCAAATGATAGAAGCTCCTTCGAATTGTGTTTTCGTTCTATATAGCCTATCACTGTCCAAGAACAAATCCACTGCACCACAAATATCCACAATGGTATTGATTTCAAGCATAGTTCTTAGTTCATTTCGCTTTATACCAGCCAATAAAATCCTTACACATGTAAATAACGACAAATATATTTCAAATTTAGCCACAAAATTGTTGTGTCATTAATACCCACAGTTCAGCTCGTCACTATATGAAGCTGCAATAAAGAAAAAAGAGAAAAAAAATTCCTCCTAGAGTGCAGTGGTACAGTTGTTATCAACTGGTTGTTTTGAATATCTATCTATATATATATATATATATCACCAACGATATTTCTCCGCTCCAAGCCTCATCTCAACAGGGCGGCCACAGCGTGCAGGGACGGAGAACCCCTGCATATGTTCAATCCGATTTCTCCACACACACAGAAGCGCCAAGCCTTCGTTCACAGTCATAGGAGGTACATTGATTCACCAACATCAAATTGCGCAAACATGTAATATTTCCTGACGCGTTTCGGCTGTTCACGCCAGCCTTAATCATAGGTGCATGACTCACAATTTGAAAGTAACCACGTGATGGAAACGTTCACCTTTTTATCCTAAAGCTTTAATTGAATGCAGATTGGTTAATTAACTTGCGTAGTGACATTGTTTTTACCAAAGTACACTGAATTTATAATCTCTTTCATATTATTGCCGCTTGTCGATTCTCAAAGGCACACTGCTTCGTTTCCTTTGCAGTGTGAACGAAGGCTTGGCGCTTCTCTGTGTGTGGAGAAATCGGATTGAATATATCTATATATAGATATCTATATATATCTATATATATCTATATCTATATATATATATCTATATATAGATAGATCTATATATAGATATATCTATATATATCTATATATATATATATAGAGAGAGAGAGATATATATATATAGATATATATATATATATATATCTATATATAGAGAGAGAGTGAGACACACAGACAGAGAGAGAATATGGGTGGTCAATCAAGGGTTGGCACACAGGGCTTGGTCTGCAGTTAGACCCTGCACCTAATCTGACAAGGACAACCACAGGCAGTGTGCAGTGGGAGATAACTGCAGGGTGTGTCCTGCAGCTAGGCCCTAGATCCAATTCGCCATGGACAGTAAACCTCAGCTGCATATAGCTTTCAGCTGTGCACAGCAGGCTGTTGCCATCGGGTCTTTCCTGTGGCCTGGCCATGCACCCAACCCGCCATGGACGGCTAACCACCAGGTTGGCCAACCCTTGCTGTCAGACCATATACCCAACCCACTGCAGGAGGCCACCCCCTATTATGCACATAAGGGATGGCTCATAAAAGAACTTGGTTAATTTGATATATATATATATATATATATATAGCATGTTTCACAGCAGAAGAAGATAAAGTTGCCTCTTCTAAGACCCTCTTCCTCTTTTCATAACTGAACTGCTGTTAATGCCAACCATTAATGTGCCTGTGCATAGAAGATGTTCGGAAGCTGTGTTTTTTTGGTTGGTTTGATTTGATTCCATAAAAAGAGAAAATCACAGCAAAAACAAAACCTATATGTTCTCATTTGCTGCGTTGCTCTCCTGTGGCAAAGAATGCAATGATCTGTGCAAAAAAGTCAAGAACTATTTGAATGTAGAGCAATACATTCTCAGGATACAATCAAACCTTTGCAATGGTCAACAAGAATCTGGATTTGTGGTTCCAGTACCAGTACTGTGAATCAGATAAGACTCAAAATTTTGAAATTTACAAGAATTGCAAAACTAATTTTGAATTTGTAGAACTAAGACAGAAGTCTCACCTCTGCAATATACACAAACCCAGAAAAGGATTTGTTGTCTGGATGTACGATGTACTTTAACATTAGTTAAAAAACTGAAAGGAGACACCCTGATTGGTTAAAGACTCCGCGCTTTGATAAACAAGTTCAAGGCCTCTAGAAAAAGTACTTCATCCTTTGGAGGACACCATTTTTAAGCTAACTTTGCACAAATAACGATATTCAAGACAAGGGTTCATTAGACATTTGAAAAAAAAGTCCCAAAATAAGTGGAGTAGTGTCAAGGCACAACACGTTCACACTAACTTCTGACAAGCAGCACGAACAAGGAGAAGTAGATATTGAAGTGTCAACATTTTCGAGACAAAGTCAGCATCCAAATAAAGAACTTTTGGCCTGGTAATTTTTCACACAAACAAGGTGAAAATGACATCAACACCCACAAGGTTACATGCCCACTTTGTGAGCAGGCACTACAAAGCGGGTATCAATGTAGGCAGAAGGGGGGGCGGAGCCAAACCACGATGGTATAAGGAGCAGGACTTCAGAGCTCCCTCCAGGATCCCCATGTATGAACCCCAGTTAAGTGAGCAGGGGGCCGAAGAAAGCGGCTTAACTTCGTACCCCTGATCTCCCCAGAAGCAGCAGTTCCAACACAAAGGAGATTGCCAAAACTGTTGGATGAAGTGACTGCTAAACCAGGTACAGAGCGGCCTCAAATGGCGGAGCCGCAGAACACAATAGTTCCGGGCTGCTTCTAGCGGAGGGCTTAAATCTCCCCCTAAATCTTACATTGTGGCTGGCAGGGACGCTGCCAGGAGGAGGCAATCAGGACGCTGCCGTGACACAGGAGAAGGGAAGGCTCATAGATCCGCAATAAGAGGCCTTGTCTGAGGGCCTTTATACACAGCACCCGCTGGGCCCAGGGGAGCTACAGCAGAGAACTGTGTGGGAGCTGCGTTCAACATGCGAACGGCGCTGAACTTAGAGACATGGCAGCGCCAGCTGGTCCCTGGTCACATAGAGCCGAACCGTGGCGGCGCGACTGCCTGCACGTCTCTCCATCAGCATATGATCAGGAGAGAACTCCCCTGCAAATAACCGCATGCCTCGAGGCTGCGCCCAATCTAAGGTGCAACATATGGCCCCCTTGATTACTTGGTAAGAGAAAAACACACTCCTTATTCATGTGAGGGCACTGAACAGGCTAGCCGTCCTGACTGTAAATATACCAGTCTTGCGGAACACTGGCGGACCAGCAACGAATTGAGAACAGATAATCGTCATGGAAGGGAGCCATGTATGAGACACAAGAGAGAGGACTAGAGTCGCCTGAGGGTGTGTGCTACATTGCCCGTTATAAACCTGCTACCTGGAGACAGGAGGCCGCAAATTTACATTCTTGCACGAATCTGTGAGCAATATGCTTTGTTCTGCTGTTCGGAACTGGTGCAACCCCACTTGTATTTCACCAGGGCATACTAAAGAGTAATTACTAACACAAGCTACAGTCCATAGACTCTGCACAGCCTGTGCCACACTGTAAAAACCACTGGAGCCAGACTATACCAGCTGAGGCTAAATAACTCATTGACACCTGAACCCACATAATCACCAAATGGAGTGTTGTATTCTTAATACTGTGTGTGTCGTTATGGGGATTAGAATGCTGTGGTTGTTATGGGGATTGGGGGAATTCGGCTTCTGAAATGCGGCTGGCAGAGCGGTTGCTGCCTGCTTCGTGTGCTGGCCGTGGGTCTCCTCTGGTGAATAAATCTCAGCTTCAGAGAATCTCCGCAGTTCTGGTCTTCATTTCAATTTCTACCACTACATTTTGGCGATGAGTGGTATTCTCTGGAGACCCACCGACCCTGCACTCTACTTCACATTGACTCGCCGGCCCTGCCCCCCTGCATTCTGTTGACTCATCGAGCCTACAGGATTTACTTAGTCACCGGCTCTACCTGGGATGTGAAGTCAGTTTTCTTCTTGCTTCCATTGTCTGCAGCTCCTGATTTGGATGGAGGCATTTTCTTCTGTGTGCTCCTCGCGTGCCTCAGTGGACGGAGGCATTTTCTTCTGTGTGCTGACGTCACCTGACTGCTGTTCCTCGCGTGCAAGCTACACCGCCTTTAGAAACATTTCCTTTTGCTTTGGTGGCCATCTTAAGACTTTGGGATGATTTCCCTTCTTTTCATCTTGTTCTGTGTGCGTATTTTCGGTGACACACACACCTTTGACAGTTAATTCCCTGAGGACTATACTCTTAAAAGAAACTAAGAATTAATTCTGGGAATTTAGTGATATTTATTTAAAATATATATATATATATATTTTAGCATTATTATTATTATAATTTTTTTCTTCTTTTCTTCTTTCTACAATGGCAACAGCTCAGGTTTGTTTTCAACCTCCTCCTTTTCTTCAAAAATCTGGGAGACCGCCAATTCCTTGGAGAAAGTGGTTACGCATTTTTGAAAATTATTTGGTTGCTATCGATGCTTCCAGGTACAATGCTGCGCGCAGAGCTGCACTCCTTTTCAACCACTTAGGCGAAACTGGTCAACAAGTTTTCGATAACTTACCAGCCATAGTTGCACCACTGGGGGATGAATCCTGGGATGCATATATTGAAGCTACAGCACGTATGGCTAAACAGTATTCTGATGAACCTTCAGTAATGTTGGAACGTCATCATTTTTTTAAAAGGAAACAGCTTGTGGAAGAAACCATAGAAGATTTCCTGGCAGTTTTAAGAGTTCTTGCTGCGAAATGTGAATTTGGTTCAAATATAGACATTTACTTGCGTGATCAATTAGTTTTCAATTGTTATAACAAAAAGATACAAGAACATATTTTAACTTGCAAGAATCCATCTTTGGGTGAAGTCTTGGACATAGCTAAGAGCATTGAACGCTCTCTCATCTCTTCCAAAATTTGAACTGAAGATGTTAAAGCTTCTGCTCAAGTTTCTGCTGTCCTGCAAGCTGATTGTTTGGAAGTTAATGCTGTATCCAGTAGGAGCAAAGCCAACAAAAGTGTTGATAAAAAGAACTGTTCTGGTTATTGTTATAGATGTGGTTCATTAGCTCAAGGAAAAAAGTGTAATTTTTGCAAAAAAGTGGGCCATTTCCAAAGTGTTTGTCGTCTAGCTAAGGCCAAAGCTAAGATATCTCAAATTGATATAGTTGAAGAAGAACTGACTGATTCTTTTAACAATGTGTTGTTAACTATTGATACTGTTGCAGCTTCTCAAAACAAATGTAAAGGTCCCATTTGCTCTGTAACTATAGGCTCTGTTAATTTGGACGTTATGGCTGATTCCAGTTCACCAATTACTATCCTGTCTGACGTGACGTTTGACAGATTGTGGTCTGGGAAGCAGCTTCACCGATCTGATGTCAATCCAAAAGCATTTGGCGAGTTTGACATTGCTATGAAGGGTTTTTTCATGGATATTCTTGATTTTAAGAGCAGATGCATTAATACTAAAATTTATGTTGCTGAACGCGGCAGAGATATTTTGGGCTGGCAAGATCAGGCTAAGTTGGGTATTATTTTAAGACCAGGTCACTCTGTGCCTGTAATTCTTGGTGATGTGCCTGTGCTAAGTATGGTTGAAGGGAAATTACCGCTGGATCATTGTTCAGTGGAAAATCTGTATGAAAACTTTCCTAGGGTCTTTAAGAAAGATAAAGGTCTTATCAAGGGATTTGAATATCAAATCAAGTTAAAAAAAGATGCAGTGCCTGTCAAGCAGAAGCTTAGACCAGTTCCATTTTCGGTTAGACAGGATCTTAAAAATGTACTTCACGAAATGTGTGAACAGGGCATTATCACTCCAGTTGATTCCTCTGAGTGGATATCCGCAATTGTTCTTGCTAAAAAAAAAAGGGTGGAAGTATTCGTCTCTGTGTTGATTTGCGCGCACTTAATCGTAACATTTTTGTAGATGCTCATCCTTTGCCCAGAATCAATGATTTATTGGCAAATTTGGGTAAGAGTAGGTACTTTTCCACCATTGATTTAAGGTCAGCTTATCACCAAATTCCCTTATCCAAAGATTCTCAACCTTTAACTTCATTTGTGACGCCTTTTGGAACTTTCATGTATTTGCGTTTGCCTTTGGGTTTGGCTTCTGCCGCTAGTGTTTTTCAGAGATTGATGGATGCTTTGTTTTCGGAGGAACAATGTGTTCAGGTCTTTCAGGACGACATTCTCATTCATACTGCAACTAAAGAAAAACACTTTGAGACGTTATTTCGAGTTTTTAGAAAGTTGGAAACACATAATATCACTGTCAACAAAGATAAATGCAAGCTCTTTTCAGATAGTGTTGACTTTTTAGGGCATAACATTTCTGCTAGAGGTATCGCGCCCAAGTCATCTTTAATCAAAGCCATAGTTGAGGCCCCTGCTCCTAAGGACAAGGATTCTCTCAGATCTTTTTTAGGTTTGAGTGAGTACTACTCCAGATTTGTGTCTGGGAATGCAATGGTGGTACATCCTCTACGGGCGTTGCTGAAGAAGCATGTCAAGTTTGCTTGGACTGACGAAGCCCACAGGGCTTTTGATCATTTGAACAACTCATTGTGGATGCCCCTGTTATTAGACCTTTTTCTCATGGTGTTAGGAGTATAATCACAGTGGACGCTAGCTCTGTGGGCTTAGGTGCTGTTTTGAGCCAATTTGTAGATGGTGTTAAAAGTACTGTGGCCTTTGCGTCACGCATGTTGAGTGAAGCAGAACAAAAATATAGTACAATTGAAAGAGAAGCGCTCGCATGCTCCTGGGCAACTGAGAAGTTTAAAATGTATATTTGGGGTATCAAATTTGATTTGTATACTGATCACAAGCCTTTAATATACATGCTTGGAGACAGTTGCTCCAACAAGGCGTCCTCCAGGTTAGTTAGACTTATGTCCAAATTACTTGAGTTTAATTTTGATATAAAATATATTCCTGGAGGAAAAAATATAAGAGCAGATTGTCTTTCCCGATTGCCAGTTGCTGAGAATATCACTGAATTGCCTGTTGAAGAAGAATGTGTGATGACAGTTTCTGATGCAGCTTCTGCTTTCAAAATTTCAGAGGAGGTTTGGAATAAGAGTTCTGACAATGATATTTCTCTAGCCAAAGTTAAGGACTTCCTTGTTTCTGGTTGGCCTCCTGACAGGAGCTTAGACAAAGAATTAAAATCATTTGCTCAGGTTGCATCTGAATTATCGGTGGTTAATGGTATTGTCATGAGGCAGAGTATGTTTGTGCCACCTTTATCCCTGAGGGATGGTATTATTTCAGTAGGACATCTAGGGCATTTGGGCATCTCGGGTACCATTAAGAATATTAAGCAGCATTACTGGTGGCCTGGTTTGGACTCTCAAGTAAGATGTTATGTGGATAAATGCCCTGAGTGTTTGTGTTCCGACAAACACTGGAAAATCAAGACTAATTCTTTGTGTTGTACAGAATGGCCCAAGAATGCTTGGGCGAAAATAGGATTGGATTTTGCTGGTCCATTTAATATGCTGAAGAATGAGAACAAGAACATGATTGTAGCTATTGACTATTTCTCCAAGTGGTTGTATTTTGCCTTTTCTAGCACTGCTGATTCCAATGTGGTCATTAAATTTTTGAAACGTTTGTTTCAAGTTGAAGGTCCTGCTAGAGAGGTTGTTACTGACAATGGAACACATTTTGTCTCCAATGAAGTGACAAATTTTTTTCTTAATCACTCTGTGAAACATATCAAGGTTCCTCTTTACAGTCCTTCTTCTAATGGATTGGTCGAAAGAGCGAATCGTATGTTGATCGAGGGAATACAAACTGCCATTTCTAATAACCTCAATGTTACTGAGTATGTGCAACAGAAAGTTTGGTCCTATAACACCACACCTCATACTACTACTGGGGTTTCTCCTTTTATTCTTTTAAGGGGAAGGGATCCTGTTACAGATTTAAGACCTACCTGGTTGGATGATGTTACTGGTCTTTCCGCTGATTCTGTTGATCTGCGTCAAGTTCGTATGCGGGTAAGAGGCAAACAAGAGAAGTCTAAGGACTATTTTGACAGGGTGAAGAGTGTGAAAGATTTAGAAGTGAAACCCGGGGATTGGGTATTAGTTAAAAAACCTATGAGGATCAACAAAGGTGATTCGAAATTTTCTCAACCGGTCAAGGTCGAGAAAATCTCTAGAAGAGCGGTCTGCTTACAGGGTAAGGGTTGGTGGAACAAGAATGCTGTAGTGAAGATAACTTGTGACCAAGCTGATATCATTAAGAAAAAGTTAGAGGATGTGCCTCTCCATGACAACTTTGAATGCGACTTCTGGGATGTTGTGTATGACAAGGTGACTCATAACAGGGATTTTGGGTCTCCACTTCCTGAGTGTTCCATTGTTCAACGTAATGTTGTTGACTCCTCTGTTGACAAGAATGTGAACAGGACCTGTAGAGTTAGGAATGCTCCAGTTAGATTCAAAGATTTTGTCAGATATTAGTGTTCTCTGTAGAGTTAGGAATGCTTCTGTTGTATTTATGTTTTGTCAGTATTAGTTTTTCCTTGTGTATATTTTTTTTCGTGTTTTCTTTATTTCAGTTTTTTTTTTCTTTTGTTTTGATAAAAGGGAGATGGTGTTGTATTCTTAATACTGTGTGTGTCGTTATGGGGATTAGAATGCTGTGGTTGTTATGGGGATTGGGGGAATTCGGCTTCTGGAATGCGGCTGGCAGAGCGGTTGCTGCCTGCTTTGTGTGCCGGCCGTGGGTCTCCTCCGGTGAATAAATCTCAGCTTCAGAGAATCTCCACAGTTCTGGTCTTCATTTCAATTTCTACCACTACAGGGAGCTAACCTGCAAAACTTATGAGGGGTGGTCCAGCGCCTGTTCTCAGGGAAATCATACTGCGAAACCCCATAACTTACCTACTCAACATAGCACTCAGAGACTGGTCACTCGCAATGGGGAAGGCAAGCAAAAAGAAAGATCCGGGGGCCGCTGGCAGAATACCTGCGTCATCATAAAGGGTACTGACAAGACATCCCGCAACCACAACACTGAAAGACCTACCCTTAGGGACATCCTCCAAGCCATCACAACCACCAGGGAAACTAAGATAGATTACCTGGGGACAGAACATACCAGTCTCAAAGCTAATCATCGCAGGCTAGTGGAGAGAGTAACGATTGCTGAGCGATAGATGACAGAAATATCTGGAAACGTGGAAAACTTACAGGAATGACTTACAGCCACAGAGGAAAAAGTACACACGCTGGAAGGGCGAGCGGAGGACGCTAGAACTCAGTCAAGAAGAAATAACCTCCGCATACTGGCAATGCCAGAGTGAGTAGAGAAGAAGGACATGGTAACATTCCTGGAGAGATTGCTGAAGGAGGAGTTTGTGCCAAAGGGCCTCTCCCCCTTCTATTCACTAGAAAGGACCCATAGGGTCCCACTGACATCGCCACTGCCTGGTGCGGCGCTACGACCTGTCATTGCCAAACTGCTACATTACAGGGACCACAGCCACATTCTAACAAGCCAGAAAGAGGCAAACTCATGATGGAGAACAGAAGAATTATAATCTTTCCAGATTTCATGAGGAAGATCCAGAAACAAGCTTCGTGGAAGCCAAGAAGCACCTTCATCAGATGTCAGTCCCATTTACAGTCCTGTTTCCTGCCAGACTGAGAGTTGAGACTCCGAGTGGTGTGCAATTCTTTGGCATGCTGCCAGCAGTGTGGGAACGGATTGAAACAACCTCATGCAAGTACAGGTCGACACCCCTGAGATGGAAAAAATTAACCAACGGAGAGCGAAGAGACAAAACCGCAGCCACCGCGGGGGAGCCCCATCAAGAAAAGAGGTGACTTGAGAACAGAGGAATTCGCTAGACGTTGCAGCTTCCCTAAATGCTGGCCAAATAAGCCAGTCTACTGATGAAATGGACAAAGCAGACTGCAGATCGAATTCTGAGCTTAGTACTGACACCCCTAGACGCCGGCCAAACATACATGCGCAATGAGGGGTAGTGCTGTGCACTCCCTGTCATGCCCATGGCCAGCCCACTTTTATACTATAATATAATAAACTGAGTTTATTGTGTTTGTATTATAAAAGCTTTTCAGCTCCTGCTACTAGCAGAAGGGGTGGGAGGGGGGCAACGTTCCTCTGCCCTAGCGGAGGAGCCGCCCCTAGTAATATATCAAAAGTAGGAGAACCGGAACAAAACTTAAGGATTTCTGCAACATGTGAAAAAAAAAAAAACACTTGATAAAGTACCCCTTATCCCACACAACCACCACAACCCATATACCTGGAGTGAATTCTGGTTCTTAAATAATCGTCAGGGATGCCAGAGTCCACCGACAAGAGGGTTACTTAATTACTGAGATGTCGAACACACAAAAGGTAAGTGCTCGCGCTTTTAACATTAAGCCATGTGGCTCCCAAATGGAGCTCTTCTTGCAATGCCTGGGCATCTATCTTGACTGTAGCAGCAAGCATGTACTGGTGCTTCATACCGAGTTAAGAAAGGTACAAGTGGGCACATGCCAATATTTGGAAAACCTGAGGGATTTGAAGAGAAAAAGATAAAAAACTGAAGTGAACACCATTCATGAGCTGGCTCGGAGGATAGTTAAAAAGATGTGTTAAACATGATGTGAATTGCATGTGGAATGATTAATTTCTCTCACTCCTGTCTAAATGCTTAACAAAATAATCAGAGCACCCACCGCCAGATTTCATCTGCCAAAGGAAGGAACTTGCCATCATGAGCTGCGCCATAAAAGAAATGAAGGTGACTCGTAATTACTGCGGTGATCTCATTAGCAAATAAAAGAGGAGTGTGGGATACAGTAAGTGTGAGTGCGTGTGAGAAGAGGTGTATATGTGATATGCGTGATGACCAGAGAGGTACTCTTGTGCTAAGGCATGCATGCTGCGCTGGCTCATTGCTTGTCATTCTTTTTACAGTGCAGACTATTAAGTGGACCACTTTACTTTAACACCTAAAACTATTTCACTGCAAAATAGTTCAATAGGGCGGCCATGAAGCACTGTCCTACAAATAGCACAAGCAGCTCACAGAACATGTGTGGCCTGGGAAGCGCATAATTCAAAGACAAAAGGCCCAATAAATCACGATTTCCAAAGCAAACTAAATGTGCTACTCATTTTTAAACAGCAGTAACCCTGCTCAGCAAAGAGACAGAGGGGGCAGAAAAAAAAACACTTCACAATAAACATGATGGGAAGTGGAATCTTGCGATTCAAGGCACCAGATGACAGATCCTGTTAGGCGACAGACTGCCCCTGCTGAATTTATACTTTCTTAACATTCCTGGGTCCCTGCACCACTGAAAAGCTGGTAGTGCTGGGGCAGGGACTGTAACCTAACAGGATGTTTCCTCGTCACCACCATGGGCTAATAATTTGTAGAACGGCGCTGCCTGGCCGCCCTTACCAAACCACTACCAGCTCTTCAGTGGCGCACTATCCCCACAATTCGGTAGAGCTTTGAAGCAGCACTACAGCCCATACAGCACCAAGAATTAAAATGCTGCGCTACACAAACCCTTCATTGCACACATATAAGCCAGCGTAAACATGTACAATAGCGCTGTGTCTGTACCTGCGCTAGTGTCCATGCTGCGTCACGTCATGAATCTCCAATGTAGACACACCGTGACCGAACCGCACAAAGGTTGCATCAGTCATCCAATGGGATAGTCGTGAAAAGGGGGTCTGAATCCCTCAGCCAATGGAAACAGTGCCAACCTTTTGCAGTTCTAATATTTATACTTAAGCCTTACAGACGCTGCAAACTGTCTCATGCTGAGACACTGATGTTTGACTCCCCCAGCCAATCTCTTGCTAGAGCCCAGGCATGGGCTTCTAGCCAATCAGAGGCCTCCAAGGGTTCCCTGGCTTTTTTCCAGCATTTTTGATTGGCTGTGAGCCCTAGTGTGCCCACAGCTCGTATAGTATTTGTGATTTAATCTCTATTTGACTGTCGGACAAAATAGACATTAAGGCCCTCATTATGACACTGGTGGTAAATCTCGCTTACTGCCATGCTGGCGGCCACCAACTTACTGCCGCGGTGGCAGACATCCGTTCACCATATTATGACAGACACACACCAATCTGACAGAATACAGCCACATACACAAATTTGCCAGACCAAAGGTCAGTGATAAACTGACGGTCCCAAAACCTACACTGTTACACCAACAGAACAACGCCCATCACATTATAACCCACGAATCACCACGGCGGACATTCAATGGCGGTAAACCATTGGAGGTACATACCACCGCGCTCAGAATAGAATGGACACCCACATACAAAACAACACTACAGCAGACAATTCAAACAACACACACCTGACACCCATACACACACCACACCCATACCACTATAAAACACCCACCCACAGTACCCACCACCCCTTACATTGGCACAAGACTGACACCAAGACTACTGTCACAACTAGATACACACAACTCTCTCACCCATACACCCCTCACGCACTCCACATCACACACCCCAACATATTACCCAACACACCCTCACCAACACACATCACATAACACCCATGGCACCACAAAGGCACCCCCGTTTCACTGAGGAGGAGTTAAGGGTCATGGTGGAGAAAATTGTCAGGGTGGAGCCACAGCTATTTGGAGCACAGGTGCAGAAAATATCAATAGCAAGGAAGATGGAGCTATGACGGAGAATCGGGGGCAGGGTCAATGCCGTAGGACAGCACCCCAGAACAAGGGACGACATCAGGAACAGGTGGAATGACCTAGGGGGGAAGGTAGGTTCCATTGCACCAAGACACCAGCTCGCTATGCAGAGGACTGGCGGTGGACCCCACCCGCTCCCCCACAATTCACAGCATGGGAGGAGCAGGTACTGGCAATACTGCATCCTGAGGGCCTGGCAGGAGTTGGAGGAGGACTCGTCTCCGGTAAGTAAACTTTCAACAATTATCACCCCCCATACCTGCATGCCAACACACACCCTCAACCCTCACTCCCATTGCTCAACTCCATCCCACACACTCCACCATCACATCACACTAATCCCAATGCCAAGCCCTGCATGCTGTACAAATGCATGGACACCCCTCACAGCTCTGCATGGACACTCATCACTAAAGCATGCACAGCATACGGAAACTAACAAACCCACCATACACCAACAAGTAAAAGCTGGAAGGGCAACACCATAGAGGGGAAGCAAGGGATGTACAATATGTCATACATATGAAGCAAAATACATCATTTACATCCCCACAGGTACCCCAGCCAATGTCACTGGCGAGGAGGTGCCATCACTATCCAGTCCCCCCATCAGAAGAGGCACCCAGTAACTCTGGTCTTCAGCATCTGGGCGATCTACATGGCCCATCAGGGACTACTGGACAGCCGGTCACCCAAGCCCAGTCACAGACCACCCCAGAGCCTCCCCCATCAGGAACTAACATCACAGCACCCACCCAGCATCCCCAAACCTCTGTCCCCAGGACACGTCAATCAGCAGTGTGCCCACCTGTACAGGGACCCCAGGCCACACCTCGCACACAAGACAATCATGGGCCTGGGGTCAGTGGCAGTGGGCACACCGTTCAGGGGACAGGGGCAAAGGCAAACAGGGACATTGAGAAAACTGCTGTGCGCCAGTGGGAGGACCGGACCATGGAACTGACTCTCCAGGAGGCACTCTCCGAGATCCTGGGAGCCTACCAACATTCCCAGGACATGATGGGCCAGATCCTAGACAACGTGCAGGAGAACAGCCGGCCAGTATCAGGTGATCAGGGAGGACTTGCAGGCCATCTACAACACCCTGAGCTCCACAGCAGAGGTGCTGGCAGACATGGCCAACATTATGAGGGAGGCAGTGTCACACCAGCGGGCCCCTGCCACTATCCATTCATCTGAACAGCCCTTCACTTCTGCTGCCGTTAGTGACCAGGAGGGCCCGCCACAGGACCAGCAGGCCACCAGCACCCCTCCCCCTGCAGAAGGTGAACCACCCCGCAAACGTTCCCTGCGAACCAGAGAGAAGCCAGAGGCACTTGCCAAGACCACCGCCAGGAAACAAGACTCTCCTCATTGTCCCCCTTGTGTCCCACTCAGTCACCTTGTCCACCTTGAACTGCTATTGCTCCCCCTTCCTAAGTCCCCATGGACACTGCACCTGTGCTGAAACAATACCCTGGACTTTCCTCCATCATCACCCCCCATCCCATTGCATTTTTCCCTCTATATATTAGCACTACAATAAACACCCTTGGATAAAAATCGACTTCACGTATGTCATGTATTTCAAATATGTATTGATTGAAACAGCTCCAACCATTGGAAATGAACTGTAGATAGAATGAGCATAGAATTAATGACCTGTAGTTGGCTGTTGTGATCACACCAGGAGTATCTGTCAAATCACCAACATCTGCAAAATGAATATCCAGAGTTAACAATAAGTGGGCAAAGAAGTGGGAAATGCCAGCATGCCAAAGCCACACAGAATACAACCAAAGTCATAGAAATGTAAAGGTGCACTGTCTCATCTGTGTGTAATTGGAAGTACTGACGGATCACAGATGTTCTGTTGTCCACATCCTCATCCGCTGCCTCCTCATCCTTACTGTCCACAGGGTCCACTGTTGCCACAGGGGCATCTCCAGTCTTCTCCTGCAGAAAAGGCACATGTCGTCTGAAGGCCAGGTTGCGCAACATGCAGCATGCCACAGACCTTCTTGGGTGAGTAGCACAGTGATCCACTTGTCAGATGGAGGCATCGGAACCTGGCCTTCAGGAGGCCAAAGGTCCTTTCAATGATCCTTCTGGTTTGCCCATGTGCCTCATTATAACATTCTTCTGCCCTTGTCCTGGCATTCCTCTCAGGGGTCAGCATCTATGATAGGTTTGGGTAACCAGAATCACCTGCAAATATTGAGGGGCAACATTTAGCCACACACTATCCTATATGGCCAACACCATAGGCATACATCAGCATATACTGGGTGGGAACCAGGGCTCACCCTGTGCCTCTGTAGTTGGGCCATCACATTTGGGATGCTGCTATTCCTCAGGACAAAGGCATCATGCACCGACCCAGGATACTTAGCACTGACGTGGGAGATGTACTGGTCCACCAAGCACACCATCTGCAGATCCAGTGTAGCCAAGTCCACCAGTGGTCTATACATGGGGGTATATCTCCATCTCCTATTAATCCGCAGCGGTAGGTATCTAAGGGACAAAAGAGTGAGGAGGCTGTCGCAAACTGAACAATGAAGCCACAACAGCAGTCCGCAATGTGAAAACATGTTATGGGACAGTGTAATTTGTGAAGTATGTGCTTATTTATCCTGTGATGCAGCATTAAATCATAGTCCAGTTCCCCCCTCCCCTGAAATGGCATCAGCCTGTCCTGGGTGGATGGACAGGTGGAAGTGAGGTAATGCCGCTGACGTTGTGCGGTGTGGCGGTAGTGAACCACCGTGCAATTCCTCATTGGTTGTAATTGGGCCCTAAGGGGTACAGCGGCCAATGGGGAGCTACGCCGGCGGTGACGGTATGCACTGCCACGGACGTGACCGCCATTTTCTATCAGGTTCATCACTTGTTTCCTGACCTTCCATAGGAGAGGACCTACACTGCATGTGCTGCTGTGACCTGTGCCTGGAACCTATCATGGCCCGTGTGACCAGGTAAAAGGCCCAAGCCTTCACTTCTGAGGAGCTGGAGCGACTGGTGGATGGGGTACTACCCCAGTACAGACTGCTGTATGGGCCTCCAGACCAACAGATGAGTACACTGTGGGCACGATGCATGTAGCATGAATGCATAGAATTGGGTATGTGAATGCCTTGTGTAAGGGGGGTGGGTGGATGTCCTCTTTGCAGTGTACACGTTGTGTGCTGGGCTAAGGGTGTGCCAATGGTGAGGGAAACGGGTATGGTGGGCCATTTGTGTTAATGGCTGGACTGTTTGTCTAATGGTGTTCTCCTGTCTGTATTGCCTCTGCAGGCGAACGCCCATCAAAAGAAGGGAATATGGCGTGCCATCGCCAAGGACGTGCAGACCCTGGGGGTCTATGGCAGGCAGTGCACCCACTGTCACAAATGGTAAGGGGACCTGAGACTCTGGGCATGGAAGACCGCGAAGGCCCAGCTGGGGATGGCCTCCCAACGAGGAAGGGCTGCCCATCGGACCCTGATCCCCCTGATGGCCCGAATACTGGTGGTGGCTTACCCTGTGCTGGATGGGCGCTGGAGGGCATCACAGCAGCCAAAAGGGTGTGTGTACAGTGGCCATCATTGAAGCTCACGGCTGGAGGGTGGTATCCGGGTGGTGGTTGTGTGTCAGTAGGTGCCCCTAGACCAGGCCAGACAAAGCAGCGTAGGGTCCTCTGGTGGCTAAGGATTTGATTATAAAACACTGCTTACCTAGCTTGTTAGTATTCACTACTGGTCAGGGCTGCACGGGACCCAGGTGTGCTGCAGTTGGCGGTGTGTACCCCTCCTCATTCCTTGGTGAGTAGCCATTTCACTGGTAGTGCAATGCATAGTGCGTAGGCCTGTTCCCTGTGTGTGAGGGTGCTGTGTATGCCAACGGTGGTGTTGGTACGGTCATTGACCCAGTGTATCCTTTGTCTGTCTCCCACCCTTTCTTGTTTTGTAAACCTGTCCTTATGTGCATTAGCATCATCTGGCAGAGGAGCAGAGGCACCAGCGACAGAAGGAGCTGCATCCCACAGGACGCTGGAGGCAGAGGGGAGCACCACAGCGGAGACTGGAGGGGACAATACAGACTCAGATACCTCCTCCGATGGGAGCTCCCTGTAGGTGGAGGACAACTCTGTGACCACCCAAACTGCAGGTACATCCGCCACCCCGTACCAGCACCGCCCTCCCAGTAGCCCCTCAGCGAGTTGCCCGTGCCCGCTCACCCAGGTTCGTGGGCATCTCCTTTGCCCCAGGCACCTCAGGCCCTGCCTCAGTGAGCCCTGCTGCCCTGAATGAGGAGGCTATTGACCTCCTGAGATCAACTCTATAGGGCAAACAACCATTGTGAGTGCCATCCAGGGGCTGTCAGCCCATATGCAGCAATCTAATGCATTCCTGGAGGGCATTCACGGTGGATTGACGGCCCAACAGAGATCAATCCAGGCTCTGGCCTCTTCTCGGATGGCAGCCATTCTCCCTGTTTCAACCGATCCCCCTCCAACTTCACTTCCCAGGCCCATTCTCCTCAACCCCAATCCATCCCAAGCACACAGCCAGACGAGCATGCACACAAGACAACACCCAAGAGTGTCCCAGGCAAACACAAGCACCACACATCATCCCACAGGCACTCACACATACACCATTCATTTGCAGACAGAACAACATCCACTATTTCAACAGGTGGAGCATATCGTAGAAGATCATCAGGAAAACTTGCAGTTCGGGTTCCATGGCTGCGCGGTTCTTCCCTGTGTCTCCAGTGGGGAGTTCTTTGACTTTTGTGCTCTGTTTGTTTCCGCCAGGCTTTTGATGGCGTTGTTACTACCCCGGAAAAGGTGGAGGATTGCAGGGTCAAAATATGGTGGGCGGTACTTTGTCTTCCACCTGGCTGTAGGTGGCTACCGCCGTGGTGGCTGTTGTTTCCGCCCTGGCTGTCGGTGTGGTACATTGGCTGTCTATCAGAGATATCACCGCCATGGTCATAATTTGGTGGTATTTACTGCAAGCATGTTGGCGGTATTACCACCACTTTATCACTCACCGCCAGAGTCGTAATGAGGGCCTAAATGTTCTAGCCCATCATAAAAACAACTCTGTTCCGGCAATACGATTCCCGCACCCCTGAGGATACCCACAGAGTTTCTCCAAGAAACACACCTAAAATCACAGGAGACGGCCGCCCTGCAGAGGAGTTGGAAAGGTCAGGTATACTTCACCACATACTCAGCGTTTGCTTGCGTCACGCTTATTTGGTTGAAACCTGAACACCTTTCCATTATATTGGGGGCAAGTCGGACCCGGAGGGTCATATGTAGTGATCCCAGGGCACTTAAATGAGTGAGACATCACACTGAATAATATTTATGCACCTACCACAGTTCAAAGAGGGTTTTCACAAACTTATCAAGAGTTCTGGCTCCCTACCTAGATGGATATGTAGTGATTAGAGGGGACTTTTGCTTCCATCCCCCGCTACAGGATCCCCAGTGATAAGAGTAGCCTGCCCATTTACAGAATGGCAGTCAGAGAGGCAACCTTGTGGACTCTTGGCACACACTATACCGGACTCCTTTTGTTCTCCCCTCTACGAACTAGATGTGAGATTAGACATATATCTTTGCCCCACAACGCTTCATAGAGAATGTAGAATACCTTGAGTGTACGGCCTCAGATCATAACCCACTCCTGCCGTCTCTGGAATGGGACAGGGAAAGGTCATGCATCTCGAACTGGAGATTTAAGCTGGAATCCTTGGAGGATGGTGCATATTGAAAGGTCATAGGGACAGTCAAAGGACAATATTTTGCAGATAATGAGGGGTCTGCTTCTTCACTCCAAACAGAATGGGGCGCCTTCAAAATAGTGACATGAGGCAAATGTCTATTGGAATCGATAGGGGGCGTGTCAGGTGCACATTGCTAACAGGGGTTGCTGCAGCAGAGAGATCACTGTGTAAACTAGAATTACATTGACCAGACTATCCAGGAGCACAGGCAGAACTCCTGGAGGACACGGAGAGAGCGATAATGCTGACTGAGCGGCTTCGCTGTTTTGACGAAAAAGTTTTTATGGTTAAAGCGCATGAGAGAGGGACTAGCAAACCTAGCAAACAGAGTCCACAATACTCGGGCTGGAGACCGATGGGGGCAATAAGGTATATCAGCAACATCAGATTAACAAGGATTTTCGGGCATACTACTCTACAATACATAGTAGCACTCTGAATTAGACAACAACAAACATTCATGAGTTTCTGGCACCCCTGCAGTTCCCTACACTAGCACAAAAGGAGGCAGAGGTACGGGGGCAGAGGAGACATCACTGTGCAGGTGGTTCGGACAGCTATAAAAGGCAATGGCCAGAGCCAAATCTCCAGGCACTGATGGCCTTCCATTTGGGTTTTATGCCACATATGTGGAGGACCTGCCCCAAAATTAACAGAGCTTTATAATGCAGAGAGACACATGGGCTTCACCAGAGACCATGGTCATACCATTCCTGAAACCAGGGAAACTGGCGCAAGAAATCTTACTGACCTCTATCAATGCTGAATACTGATTATAAATTGCTGAGTCGGATACTTGCCACCGACTCCTCCCTAACATGCCCAGACTTATATATTCAGACACCCAGGACATAATGTTTAGGATCAAGGGCAAGAAGTTTTCAAGTTTATTTTCTACTTGGGACAAGTAGGCCCAACCCCCTCAGCACAAACCCTTTAGCTGACAATTTACAGGGAAGGGAACTGTCCGCAGTTGAGGTAATATTTGTGTCCATATGTTAATGCTGTTCAAACATGTATTTATGGTTCATTAATGCAAAGCCTTTATTATAAGGATGAGGGCTCAAAATAAATGCTGTAAGGCCACACTGCACTGTTGACAGTGGTTCCAGTAATAAAAACAAAAAAAAGTGTGCACTCATTTGAAAAGTTTAACAATATAAGGCTACATATAATGCTACCAGAATGCTCTCTGATTAGATGCAAATGTTTGCAGAAGCTTGTAAGCAAGATTGACAATTCTTTGTTGTAAAAAAAATGCAAGTAGGAAAAAACATGTTTTGCTAAATTACTGTGAATTTTTAGGTACTATTCCTCTGAAGCATAATTTAGTAAATTGTGTTGATGCATGCCAGTATTTCCCCAAACAATATTCATAATGGAAAATCAGTGAAACCATTTTCAACAAGATCATGGGAAACATGAAAATAAACAAGCATTGGCAATGCCAACTGATTACCACTGTAACAAACATTGGCAAAAAGCAAAAAAAGTTTTGGGGTCTCAAAAAGCACACACTGGCACTGAACAAAACTACTTGGTGTACCAATATGCTCTTTGTGGAAGAGCAGAAAGCTATCACTCACAGTAAAACAAGCTGATAGATAGACGGAGAGAAAAACAGAATTTTAATAAAAAGCAAAATATCTTGGTTAACGCCAGACCTAATTAGGGCCCAATTCTTAAAGAATATCACAAACGTGCACCCAAGGTATATGTCTTTAATTAGTGGCTTTCATGAATTGACAGGAATTTACAGAAGTAGACCAGGAAATCGTAATACTGGAACATATTTGTGAACTGTATTTTAGCACATGCATGTGTAGATTTGCTCATTCGAAAATCTGTTGAGCGTTTACAAGTCCACTTTCCCTCCAACCCTGGAAGAACTTCTACTTCTGCTATTGTCTGGAGTAAATTTCCAACTTTTCTCAGTATGGGAAAAGATTAGAAGAGCTGGTAAAACTCCTTCAAACATGCATGTTTGTAGGTTTGCAAAGGTTCAAAGGCATTCAGCCCTGGAACTATTGCGTACTGCTTCCTCCAGCCCCAGCATGTAGCTCTGCGGAAAGGTGGCAAAATAAGGAAATTGTTATAGTAGGGCTTGAAATTTCTAAAATTCAAGGCCTACTATAGTATTAGCCCTGGCATAATCAGAGAGGCTATTATTAAAGCTCTTACATAATGAGATTGCAGCCATAATTTGTTGCCACATTATGTGGAAACAAAGGGACAAGTAGATTTTTTTACAGGACAGGCAGATTTAAGAACCAACCGGTCCCATGGACAAGTAGATATTTTATTAAATTTCACACCCCTGACCTCAAGCGGGGATCATCTCCAGCCAGAACACTGCTCTTAACATTAGGAGATTACTCACTATACAAACATGATAAGCAGTAGTCTTGATTGTAGATCTGCAAAAGGCATTCAGTAGTATCGAAAGGTCCTTTCTGTATGCAGAAATGGGAAGTTTCTGACTAGCAGAGGATATCATTAGGTGGACTAGCTTATTATACACACATCCCACGTCCAGAGTGCGAACAGCAGGTTGTATATCAGAGGTGTACCTAGTGGGACCAAGGACTAGGCAGGGGTGTCTGCCTAGTTGTTATCGCTGACCGTTGGACCCATGGTGGCTCATGCCAGGACTGGGGCAATATACAGGGGAGTGGAACACGGCGGACGCACCCTGCACATTGCTCTGCACAATGACCTACTGATGTTCCTTGAGAATGCTTCAACAGCGCTAGGGGGCGCCCAGGCCCTACTGGAATCATTCAGTGCACATTCTGGCCTGAGAGTGAACTGGCGCAAGTCCTCCCCACTCAACCGGGCCATCAAGGCCCATCTAACCTACAGGGATTATTATGGGAACCCGAATGGTTTCAATATCCTGGTGTTAAAATATATCACAATCCTACTAACCTATTAGCACGGAACATAGGGAGGGCAACTAGAGAACTTAAAAGGAGCACAGAATTATGGAGCAAGTTACCATTGTTGGTGGCGGGCAGAGGTGCGCTACTCAAGAGGATGGCACTCGTGCAGTTATATTATTTAAGGGTGCTCCCAGTGTGGGTCCCGAAAACTATTCAGAGAGCTGGTCTCCATCGTGATATTTCTTTGAGAAACAGGTGCAGACGAATGGCTTTAGCAACGCTGAAGTGACCTAGCAGCGACGGAAGGCTGGCAGTACAAGACTTTGAGAATTAATACTTGGTAGTGCAGCTGCAGTGGCTGACACACTGGTTGGCGAGTAGATTGTCTCCTGAACATGAGGCAAGGATGGAGGTCCCGAATACCACTGAGCCAATCAAAGTACTGTTGCGAATAGGAAGCCGGAGTGGTCGGGACTTAATGGAGTTACGGGTACTACAATGCTGCTGGGCATACTGCCTACAGAAAACACACACATCTACTTTGTATTCACCAGATATCCCACTGCAAGCCCTACTGGAGCTAGAGCACAGGGGAGACTATAGGGGGTTAGAGGCATGGGCAGAAACAGGAGCGCTAAAGTTGAGGAACTTGTATAGAGATACAATCCTTCTTTTAATTGAGGACTTTAGATCTGACTATGACCTTACAGGTGGGCACTTTCTGCTCCATAGAGCGATGATTACTGCCAAGGCAAAAACACTGGAAGATGGGGCTTACTGAGCCACTGTTGCATAAAACTTGTCAGTATGTTGCAACCTTCGCTGGGCCGTTTAAAGCAGTTATGTGTCTTTATAGACCGCTTGGGAAAGACTCTGTAGTACCCATACTTCACCTGCGCTCCAGGTGCGAAGAAGAGTTTGGTTTTCCGATACCAGATAAGCATTGGGAGGCTTTCTTAGAGAGAGCACCTAAGGTCTCAAGGAATGCTTGCTTCTGACTGATACACGTCTATGTGCTTTGGCCATACCTCATGCCAGGTCAGTTCAACCAACATTTCCACATAACCAATGCACTGTGCACTAGATTTGGGAAAGTGGGCGGAACTACTACATATGATGCGGGAGTGCCCACGGCTCACATCATTCTGGCAGCAGATCACAAATACCCTAACTGATATTATCAAACGCTATCTGCTTCACTGGTTCCCCCATATGGCCAAACATAAAGCCACAAACCGATTTTAAGACCTGCCATTCCTGACTGTGCAAAGAGTAATAACGTGCAACTCAAAAGCCTCAACAAGACCTAGGATCCTTGGTTGGAATTAACCATTTGAAAGATGGGCAGGTTATGAGGGAGACACACAATTACGAGAAGCCAAGAGAGGCCGAGGGTCTATGGATGTGGCTAGAGCATGGGACACAATATTAGGTTGTTGAACAAAGTTGGAACCCTAACTGCCAGGCACTCCAGAATAAACCCTCACTCCTCTACACTAGTACACTCTGCAAGTGCAATTACATCCCCTTGTCCTACATTGACCAAATCACATATTCACCTCAGGCTTTAAGCACCAAGATAGTATGCTGTTGGAATGTGAGGAAGGGGAGGGGTAGGGGTAGTATAGTGGTGGGTTGGCAGTGGCTCACATGTGATGACTAATGTAATTACAACACTTGGTTTAGCTATGGAAAGCTACTGTATGTGCATGTTTTGCAAAATGCCAATAAAATCAGTTTACAGAAGAAAAAAAAATCTATGCATGCACATTTCAGGGAAAGCATCCCAATAAAGTTTCCTGTGCATAAGCACAAAAAAGAAGCAAGGAGCAGTAGGAGAAAGAGGTACATGTTGCAAAAGAAAATGCACAGAGCAATCAAAAGAAATCTGATCTGTGACTGCAGATGTTCACATCATACCGCATCTCCTGCAAGAAAGGTGTTTGTTTGGGCAGACAAAACCAATGGGTCCATCTTCTATTCATGCAAGGAAAAAAAGTTACAATAAAAAAGTTAATAAAACATGTTTAGTAAAAAAATACTAAAGAAATAAATAGTCACCTTACAAAACTATGAAAAGATGAAAGTTTGTTAAAAAAAAACTTACAGAAAAAATTTACAATTATGCATGGAATCCTTACTGATGGCTTCTCCACAAAACAGTGTACTGGAGGGGTTGGCCACCTGAGTAGGTTGGTGGTAGTCCCAGCCGATGACAAGGCTCTACAACCCATTAAAGACTGTGAGCAGCAGTGCTTTGCCTCCGGCAACAGGTAGGATGATCACTACCCTGGGATCTTAACTATTGGGGATCATAAATGTTGAGGAGTCCACTCCACAAAGAACTGATCAGTCACCTGGTGTTCTTTGTTACGATTTATATAGAACCTCAGTGCTCCCTTGTGGTCCAAACAATGGAGTCTCCTCTCCCTCCTTACAGAAGTGAGAAGGGCATAGATCGCCGGCAGGGTGATGGTATACCGACCGACGTAGAACGGCATTGCAACTTCTCTCAAAAAGGTTGCCTCAGTCCGCACAACCAGTTTGTCTGGGAAGAAAGTGGTGTATTGCGTATCAACACAGCTTGAAGCTCACTCACAGGCTGCACCAAGATGGAAATCAGGAACACTATCTTGAGGGTGAGAAGCCTCAGGGGACAATTTTGAAGCGTCTCAAATGGAGTGCACAATAGAAAGTTGAGGACCAAGTTAAGGTCCAAATGCATCATTACAGAGAGGGAGGAAACCAATGTTGCATCCTTTACAAAATCTGAGAACAACAGAAGACACACAAAGGGGACTGATCCAGCAACCGCAAGAAAGCGGAAAGAGCTGAAAGGTGCCTTTTAACAGTGCCCAGGACAAGTCCTTGAGGCTGAAGACAAAACAAATAATAATATGTCAGATACCTTAGACTGCAGGGGTCAATATGCAGAAAACTGCAGTAAGTGACAAATTTGTTCCATAACGGCCTATACAGTTTTAGTGGAGGGATGTCTTGATGCAACAGACCATGTATGGCAACAATCTGTCTTGGAATACAGTTTGCTGTACGTGTGTTGCATAAACACAAGTCGAGACTTTCCATGGTCTGTTGCATCAGGATTTACTCCTTACCCTGGTGTAGGATCTTATAACTGATCAAATTTTTTACTCCTGTTCTATGTTGTTACGTAAAGACGCACAGTGTTGTGACTCTTCCAGGATAGACATCTTACACCTATGAGCCTTGAAAAAGCCACCTGGTCTGACGAAACACGTGCTGGCTGTGATGGTTGAATGATGTTATTACTATGATGTCCATATCTACGAATTAAAAGGAACCTTCTACAACCAAACCCATCTGGATGACTGGTTAATGACAATCTATTTCCGAGTGATGTGGTTTTCTTTGATAACGATTTGCATGGTGTTTTCTCCTTAACACCATATTATATTTTTGGGTAGTGGAGCATACCTCGGCACTTTGTTCTGCGTTTTACCCTACTCAGAACAACCATCAATACGAACTGTCATTGACTATACTATTTCAACTTTCAGGGGGTGCACGCCTTTAGACCACCACTACCCATACCTTTCTCTGTAAGAGCAGAGTCTGCCCTGTCCCCAAACAGGGGAGTCCCATTGAATGGTATGTGGATGAGGGATGACTGAACATTGCCTGGATAAAATGGTGGGTTGCAGCCAAGTATGGCAGTGAATAGCAACAGAGGTGCTGATGGGCTGCCCATTGCAATCAGTGATATCCAAGCCACAACAAATCGTGAACATGGCAGCATCTCGGCCGTCCGGAATGACTTGGGCAAGGACAGGTCGGAGAACCACTGAGTCCCAAAGGGCTTTGAAACAGCATCCCAGCAGGCAGCTGCCATTCACTTACCTATGCCAAGCTGGTAGACGAAAATATTTGTTTGTCAAAGTTTTTCATACGTTTTGACTCTGCCTAGAGGAGATGCTGGGAACTTGAGACTGGTCTTACTTGCGGACGTTTGTGCCACCAAAATTTCAGACAAGGGATGCTGAGATAGAAATCCGGATCACCAGGGGCAGGGCAATGGCACTGTGCAATTTGGCAGGTGACTGGTGGACAAGAACAAGGTTTGTCTCATACCACAAGTAAGTTGTCTGTTAAGGCCTAGTTAAATGGCAGAAGAAACCCAGAAAGTATATGCCCCGGCTAGAGAAATGCTGTTAATACGTTAATTTTTACCTTCAAAATGGGGAAATAGAAGTCAAGGACTTCAGCTGCACTTTGCATTACCATGGAGTAGGAAGTGGAATCCACTGTAGCTGGTCCAGTGGGTGGGAGAAGGTCCATTTCAGGAGAGGTATTGAGACCATTAGTCTCCTGCAATCCATTATACCAACTGTCATCTTGGTAGGGCTGAATATACTTATCACATACGTCATAATCATTGTCCAACTCTGTGCCATAAAGCAAATGTAGAGTGTTTTGTCATCCCTGTGGGAGTGGCAGACCAAGCAGTGCCTCAACTATCCTCATGCCAGATCAGACTGGTGCTGTTTCAGAATTGGGCAGTACTACAGCAAAGAATATCATTCAGCATCAATGGATTTCATACTGCAGTTGAGATCACAGGGAGTGGCATGAACCATGGCAAAGGAGGCAGATTCATGACTGGGGCCAGAGGCGTGGTTACAGATTCAGAGGGTGCAGCTGGTGCTGAGGACGAAGCGGTGGGAGGTATTCCAGGTGGAGGGCCTACTGGTTTCTTGGGGTTTGAAGGCACACCAGAGGGAGTCAGCAAAAAGCCAAAGAGCGCGAGCATAGCTACATGGAACTCTTCGATCTCTTGTGTGGTGGCACACAACCCCAAAAACTCAGGTTGTGCCAGAACCAGTTGAAGGATTGGCTTCAAAGTTACCCAATTCCGGAAGCGTGCTCTAGATCCATGGTGCCACCACAGGCGAATGGCAGAAGGAGGCAGATTCCCATTTTCATTTCTTATGTTTTATTTTAGATGTATCAGGTGATTTGGTTTGCGACGTACACTGGTCTCACTAGTGGCTTTGGCAACTTCTGAAACGGGGCTAAGAGTGAATTTTGGACTTTGACCTTGACTTAAGGGGATCTCAGAGGGGAGCATTCTTGTGCTTGGTGATATAAAGTTCTGCCTCGCAGATCCCAGATGGCCTTCGACTTAGTCAATCATTGAAATCCTTGGAGTTGTGGCTCAAAGCCAGACACCGCAGGTATATAGGGATCTGGCAGACATTTGCTTGCAAAAGACCATTCAGGGGTCAAAACATGTTGGTTTAGGGGGAGACATCCCTTGCACACTGTAGAACTTTGAAAAACTATTGAGGTAAAATGTTTCTGAGAGATAAGGAGAAGCTCGGGATCCATGTCAGGAGATGCGGAAAGAAAGGAACTGACATCAGTATGCAGGAATACCTCCTATATAGGCTTCCCCATCTCATCTCATTTCCAGAGCAGAATGGTGTTGGTGCAGAACCGCATAGCGCCACCTACCAGCATGGCAAGGTAAAGCTGAGAAATGTCCGGCTCCAGTGTAATGCATGGGGAATATCCAAAAGGTAAGGAATCTCCAGCAAAAATTCTCTAGCAGAAGGAGAATATATCAGCGAGAGAACCACCAAAGGTAAGTAACTTGTTTTTCTGATGGACACTTCATCACCCTTAAAAAATATACTCCACAAGTACCTCTCAAAAGTCGAAGGTCTGGGGAGTGGACCAAAAATACTAAAAGACAGAGAAGGCAAAGTGGCCTTGGCGCTGGACTTTCGAACACAGTACTGTTATGTGAATGTGCACTAACACCCACATCACATTCTGGCAGATGTCCAGGACAGATACCCATTTTGCCTATCCCATTGTAGTAGTCTTGGCTTTGGTGGAATGTGTTGCTGCCCTTCTGGAGGTTCAATCTTGGCCAGTGTGTAGCAGATTTTATGAGGAGTGCTATCAACCTCGGCAGGGTCTTCTTCTGCATTGTCTTTCCTTCTTTGCTCCAGAAAAAATGCATTATGGCTCTTTGTGCAGTTGATGTAAAAACACAGTTCTTTGTTAGGGCTCAAAGAAGCCTCTCCCTCTTTCAATGGGTGATAAGGAGCTGCCAAAGACGTTGCAGTGTGATGGAATGGCTTAGGTGAGCACGAGTAATAACAGTTGGTAGAAAGGCCTCAGCAACAATTTATGAGGGAAGAAGTTGGTGTAGGTTGGTAGTTCATTGATTCAACACACTGCTGTAATAGCAATGAGAAAAAACATTTTGCTCTGTGATCTCTCAAACTCCAAACTGGCATCCCATAAGGGCATCCTACACGCTGAAGCATGTCTCACCCAGGACCTAAAATATAAGGGACCTGAAATATTATAACTCCATCTCTCAACCCTCCAATAGTGATGAAACTTGATCAGTTTCCTTTTGTAAGCCCACATTATCCTAACAACTAGTTGCACTTTTTTTAAAAAGCCATCAGGACCCCCACTTATCTTGCAGACAATTTCACAATCTCTGGTAGTTCTTGGCACACCCAAAGCCAGGACACCATCTGGCTGCAGACTAAGAAGTATACAAAAGAAAAACAAAAGTCAGTAAGATTTTTCATTTGAAAAACCCAAGCTACCGTCTCCATCAGGAGTTGCCCAACACTGCTCCAAAACTTAAAAAAATTCTACATCACAATGCATTAAGAGTTCATAAACCTGCTACCTTTCCAATCACTCTTTGACTTTATACTTGTCTTTGACTCTGTACAATGCTCTGCTGCCTTTTAGGTAGGTTCACTAAATAGAAATACTACATAAATACCACCTCGCACAAGAGTCATAAGGAGCAGCTGTGCATTGGCTCAAAGGTTACGCACACAATGAGTATCAAAACTAAATTCAAATCCCACTGTTGCATTAAGAAATGGCTTTGGAGACCTTTGGAGGCTAAAATGGATCACAACCATCAATTTGAATGAAGACGATTAATCAGTTAAACACAAAGGGCTGACGAATAACCTTTTTCTGTATCCACCGGTAGACCTTGTTGGGGTATGGGAGAACAAAGAACAAAATGTCTGAAAGTTTGGCTTACAGAGAATTGTTGTGTCCGGTGCCACGAAAATGCAAAGAATTCTATATGTGTCCTGCGCAGATGAACTATGTAGGGGGCATCCTGTCATAAGCATAACTACCTTCGTCAGCAAGCTGAAAGATTTATTTTCCGACACTGAATCTCCATGCATGGAGGTGTAGATTTTGGAGATTTGAGTTGTGAGAAAAGGCCTCTTTTGTCACGGTTAGGCCACCACTTTTTGCCTGGTATTTGATGAGGTCTCAAAGTTGTTAAAGCCCAGGGCCCCTGCTAACCAGGCCCCTAGGGACAGATCTCTTTCCCAAAATTGTTGTGATGCATTGGCACAATTAGCAACACCTTTAGTTGCCACTATAAGTCCCTAGTAAATGGTACTTAGGTACCAAGGGCATGAAGTACTAAGGGTAGGACCCTGAGAGCAGCAGCACAGATTGTGCTACCCTAAAGGGCCATGCATCCAGATACACACAGCACTGCCATTGCAGGCTGAGTGTCCTGGTGCAGTCCTAAAATGCAAAGAAGACATGGTACACAGCCTGTGTGCCCTGTCCACTATAAACTGCATGCAATATTAGTGAGTCACCAGTCTGGCAGGCCTTCCAGCCCTAAGTTAGGGTGCACTACATTGTATGTGTGTGGGCATAGATGGATGAGCAATATGCCCCTACTGTATCCTTGCCAATGCCCCATTGTGTCCTTGCCAAACCTGGGACATATTAAGTGAACAGGGCAGCCATTTTAATACATATGCTGGACATTGGTCAGTACGAGTTTCAAAGCTACATGATGGTTACTCTATACCCTGGGTTGTTTGGTATTAAACAACTCAGAATGATAAATCCAATCTGGTGCCAGCACCCAATTTATCCTAAAGTGTACCAAGAGGTCACCTTAGGGGTGATCCTTGCAAAGCTAACTAACCCTGGCATGGTTGCTGGCCGGTCACAACCATCCTACCACCACCAGACAAGATACTGGAACCCTGGGGCGAGAGATCCTGCTCTTTGGGTCCCAGAACAAAGCCCTAACTGGGCATAGGTGCTATCACACCTCCTTCCCAGGAATGAGCACTCCCCTGCTTCAAAGGGCTTGCCGCCCTTGAAACTCGACCCCAAATCTGCTGCTAGCAAACCCGCACTTTTAGCGGGAGCAACAGTGGGAAAGCACACAAAGGTCATGAGGAGTGGTCAGCCCCAGCTTCCACCACCCCTAAAGTGTTGCTTCCGAGATGACCCCTCCATTTATTTTTTCTCCATCTTGCATGGAAGGCCAATCAGGTGTAGGGAAGTGACCTCTGCCCACAGGAAGTGTTCAATTAGTAGGTGTCACCACCCTAAGATAGATGACCCTGTGGTCACTACTAGGTATTCCCCTAAACGCCCACTTAATACAGTATTTAGTGGGCACCCCTGGATCAGAGATTCAGATTCCAATGACAAAAGAAGACCAGCAACAAAGAAGTACCAAGGCTCGAGAACTGCTGCACCAAGAAGAAGGCACCAAACTCTGCCAGCTGCACCCAGGACTCGACAATTGCTTCTGAGGGGTTGTTTGGACATTGAATGAACTTTACAAACCCCCAGAAGATCTCCGCACTTCTAAAAATTGCAGAAGGTCTCCTTTCAGAGTGAAGGCATCGCTCTCCTGCAACAAAGACCAAAAGCCCAGAAAAGTCCACTTCACTGACCAGCTGCTGACCAGGGAACCGAACACCACAGTTGGACCAAACTCCACCAGACGGACCGTGAAGACAAACCCTGTAAGTGCGCCAAGTTTGGTGGCACTGCGACCTCTAGTGGCCAACCAGTGCAATAGCCCCAGGTACTGGTCACCTAACGTTGGACACCCAGAAGGACAGTCCACCATGGACTGAAAAAGGACCAGGAGGAAGCCCCAGTCGAGGGACTTCAGAAAACACCAGGACCTCCCACCAGAGTGCCCCTGCTGACCTGCAAGCGACCCTTAACGCAACCTACCTCCTGCTTCCAAGGGCACCTTTGCGCACAGCTCCTGGCTCACCGATTCGCTCTGCACCTGGCCGCCCTGTGCCTTGCACTGAAGATCCAGCTGTGCCCTAAGGGTCCCCTACTCCTTTGCGAACTAGACATTCCAAGGGGACCCACCAGACTCACCTTCAAGTCCACCTGTGCAGTCTTTTTCCAAGTGGTTCACCACAGTGGCCTTGTACCGCTGAACCTGGGAGTCGCCTGGAGTTCTCAAGCTTGTCCACATGGCCCACCAACTACCTACATACCTGCAAAAGGAGACATTGGTAAACACATCGCCTGATTTTATATGCATTTCTAAAGTACTTCTCCGTTGATTCCTATGGTGCGTAATTACGCACAGAACTGAGACATTTTCTAAACTTTAAAAATTCATAACTTTTAAAAGTACTTACCCGATTTTGATGGTCTTGGTCTTAAATTTTTTTATAAAAAACCTGAAGTATTTTTGTAAATTGGTCTTGAGTTATTATTTTGAGTGTTTGTCTTGCTTTATTGATACTCTGAGTATAAAAAATGCTTTGCACTTCTCTAAGATTAGCCTAACTGCTCGAACAAACTACCATAAAAATTAGAGCATTAGATGGTCTACTTTTTACCTCTGTAGACCTATGTGTGGTTGCCCGGTCTCCCTAAACAGAGTGCCTGGTTTTGCACACTACAAAAAAGGCCAGCCTCTGACATGGTCGCAGGACCTTGCCCTGTTGCTGAGAGCGGAGGTACTCCCAAAGTGGTAGCCATATCAAAGGACAAATGATCAGGCTCAGTATTCTGGGTAAAATACTCTCAAGGTGACCAGGGTGATTAATATGACTTGGGTTTGTTTGTCTTCTGAGCTTTTTCAGAACTCAAACTTAAGAGGTAGCAGTGGAAAGGTGTACAGGGGCCCTTGGGCCCATGTCAGCCAGACGGCATCTCTTAGCAAGTTCCTTGGAGGAAACGGCAACACAAAAATGTTTTGAAACTGCACATTCTTGACAATGGCATGGGTGAGCCTCATTGGTCAACTATGCTCTGCGCCACATTGATATGCAGGAAGGTCTCATGGTCTGCGAGGTGACATCTGCTCAGCTCGTCCACTTTGGCATTCAGGGACCATGCTTTGTGGTTAGTAACCAGAAAGATGGTCTACTGATACATAGGGGTTCCTGGCACACGATCCAAGACCCCACCTACCCAGTATGTTGCAGTACCACGTGGCAGTTGTGTTCTCTGTGAGGACCTGCACCAGCCTCCCTTTGATGGACGTGAAGAAGGTTTCTAGGACCAGACAGGTCACACAAAGCTTCATAAGACTGATGTGGAGCCTTTTTTCCTCCAGAGGCTTCCAATCACGTTTCCTAGATGACGCCTCAACCTAGCAGTGACAAGTTAGTCAAAACTGTGAACTCTGGGTGAGGAAGGAAGTGTGCCTGCCGGAGACCAGGTTGGTGTTTGTCATGCACGTTGCAGATCCTACACGATCTCCCGCAGGACCTAAATGGTGTGGCTCTAATGCTGGACCAAATGGGTTCTAGATTTCACTGCAGGACCTGCATATGCTGTCTGGCTTTCGGAACGAGGAGGATGCACAAGACAGGTGACCAAGAAGCCCTCAAGAGAATCCCTCACAGAGACCCAGGACTAATCCAAAATAACACATTACTTACCTTCTGTAACACCTTATCTGGTAGCAGCTCTATCTAGTCGCAGATTCCTTACCTTAGAATATTCCCCAAGAGTCAGATATGTTAATTTTCAAACAGTACACCTGCATTGTGGTAGGTGGTGCTGTTATGCATGCACTGTGCCTATATAGGCACCACCCCAGCTCATTGACGTCAGTTTCCTTTCACGACTTTTCATACCAGAAGCGCAGCCCCATGAAGAATGTTGACACACTGGTGTGTAATGCTAAGACCCTGGAATGCGTGACCCTATTCTGTAATCAGTAACCAGAGTTGGAGGGAGGAGAGGGTCGGTAAGGAATCTGAGACTAGATCCAGTTAGTACCAGATAAATCCTTACAAAAGGTAACTTGTTAATTTGATAGAGACTTCTAGCTACAAACTCCTTACCTTAGAATAGATAGCCAAGCAAAACCTCTCCAGAGGTGGGTCTGTGAACACATTAAACCAAGAAGTCCTGCAGGACTCCGTGAGCTAAAGCAATGGTTGCAGCCTTGGCTATAGTAGAATGAGCATGCAATATCTCAGGGGGATTGCTTTTTGGCTAATGCATAGTAGATCTTTATGCAGAGAACTATTAATCTTGAGATGGTCATTTTATGCACAACCTTTCCTTTCCTAACATAACCTACAAAGAGTTGATCATCCACCCGGAACTCTTTAGTATGATAATGCTCTTTTTGGGTACAGGTGATGGAGTCTCTACCCTTCTTCAGAAGAGTGAGATAGTGCAAGGAATGTAGGCAAGGTGATATTTTGACCTATATGAAAAGGTGTCACAACCTTTGCGAGGAAGGGAGCACAAGTCCACACAACCAGCTTGTCTGAGTAAAAGGAGGTATATGGAGGGTGTACAGAGAGTGGCTGCAGTTCACTGACCCCACCTGGCTGATGTTATGGCCACTTGAAAGGTCATCTTGATGGTAAGCAGGTGAAGTGGGCAGTTGTGCAGAGGGTCGAAAGGCATGCAGATAAAAAAAAGTCAGGACCAGGTTAAGATCCTATTGGGCCATGATGAACGGCCTGAAAGGAAACATGTGTTGGAGACCTTTGAGGAATCTAGTCACAACAGACATCAGTTGACTTGAACAAAGAAGGCTGGTCCGGCAACTACGCATGTCATTTCTGGTGCAGATGATACTGACGTGAAGCTGGAATATGTCACCTACTGGGACGCAAGGGTACTGCTCAAACATGTGCCAAAAATTGTGAAAATATTCTACAGTAAGAAATCTGCAGCTAGAAGTCTCTATCAGATACATCAGGAGAGAGATATTTTGGCTCTAGTAAGTGTGTCAACCATCAAAGTAAAGATGAATCCCTACATTGTAGTTGTAGGTCACATAATGAGGTTGATAGGCTATTCTAATCTTAACTGCCACAGATATTTTACAGGACTACAAAGTATTCCAAAAATCGACAACAGGAAACAATTCAAGCATGTGAATCTATGAAAGAGGCAATGCTGGAGAACTGGGTTTGTCCTGAGACTATCTGGCTTACAGCACTCAGACTAGGACAACATTCTAAATTCAGACCCTCTTCTGTCAATGGCCTACTGCAGATCGTTCAGACTGTAATGCATGGCTAAAAGGACATCTAAGAAACAGCTGAAATAAACAATAGCGCTCGAAAGGTGCACAGCTGATATTTGTGTAAAAAATCTGAGAGGATTTAAGTTTTGTGAGGGGGTGTGGCCAGCAAGATAACGAGTAGCTGTGCCTGAAGTAAGCTCCAGCTGGGCCTAACCAGATTCTGCAAACCCTATTGGCTTGTATTTTTGTCCCGAGCATGCACCCTTGATGCAGGACAATCTCTAGTGAGGGTAACTGGGCACCCCCGAGCTACCCTGAGATGGAAGGAAGTGCCATACGGAGAGCAGTCTCTCAGTCCAAGATTGTGTCCGTCCACATTTGCGACAAAGGCAATGAGTCAGAGGAGGCAGCGAGTGCCTGGGAAAACTGCAGAGGGAGCAACTTAGGAGCAGGGGAGTCCGCCACGTGGATACCGCTCCCTCTTGCCCCGTGAGCTCTGTTCCATCAGTGGTTACGCCTGCGGCAGCAACCTAGGGCAAGAGCAGCTGCCAGAGTGAAGACGGAAGCAGAGGAGTGGGAAACCCCAGTGGGAAGGCCCCACAAGTTCGCAGGGCAATCCAGCAGCAGAAAAGAAGTGAGAGAGCCAGCTGACACTTCAGGGAAGAACAGGGGCAGATATACATCACTGGAGTACGAAAGGTAAAGTGGCCAAGGGTGACGAGCTGCTCGAGGAGCCTTTCGTGGAAGGCGGACACCACAGAGCTAAGGGAAGACTCCAGAAGCAGCAAAAGGCACAAACAGAAGCTGCGCGAGACAGCGAGAGGGCCAATTCGACCCAGAACACCTGACAGCGGTACTGGCACATGGATACCGGTAAGTCCAGAGCATTGTGCCCGCGCGGGTTGAAAAACAGAGGGAGAAACTAAAAGAAGGACAGCACAGTGATCAATAGCTCTCACAAACAGTGCAATGGGGTTAAACCCCCACTGCTCCTTTCACATCCTTATGAGGGAAGTGTATGACTGAGAGAGGTGTGCACCCACCCCCCAGGACCTGTTGACTGTGCCGGTTCAAGAGGCTGTTTGCTGGAGAGGCCTGCCTGGCTGGAGAGCCAGATAGCATAAGGGAGGAGAGTGGGAAGTGACAGAGCCTGCCCCGGAGCGGCCACAAACTGCCCGCAAAGCACCAGATGAGCTCCTGACTGCCAAATAACTGGGGACTGCCCTGGCAATAGTGGGTTATTATTCCTAGTTGAGAGCGAAAAGCCCTTCATCAGAGCCCGTTCCAGTGAGGAGAGGGAGACTTGTGAAGGGCCCATGGCACTGGCAGTCAGCAATCTGGTTTTCACTTAGTCTTGATCACGAGAACTGTTGGCACCAAAATGACAGAGGGCACAAGTGCTGGCCACTGCAAAGTGGTTAGCTTGAAGCATTCAGTTCTCAAGTGAGAGACAGATAAGTACGTGGGCCAATGTCAGTAGGTGTGCAGGGGCGAGGGCCTCCCCATCTTCTTCTGTACAGGAGGGGCAAAAGACAGAGACCAGAAGCAGATCCGGCACTGAAAGTTAGACAAATATACCAAAAAGTTGAATACATCTACCGAAGGGGCAGACAATGCCCACCCGGACAACAAGGAACACCTGGCAGCTATCCACAAGTCCAGATCGCTCCTAGAAACGTAATTCGGCCATGTGGGCACAGAGCTCACACTCCAGAGGCAAGACCTCCAGAAAATTGGGGACCGGGTCACTGTGATTGAAGAAAGGATATCTGAGATGGCAGACACAGCCCAGTGTAATGGGAAAGACCTGCCAGCAGTGAAAGCGCTTACTAAGGATCTGCTATAGAAGGTGAATGACGTGGAAAACCGTGCCAGGCGCAATATTCCCCGATTCGGACGCTTCCTGGAAGGGGTGGAGGGCACTGACGTGATGGCCTTTCTGAAAAGCTGGCTTCGAGGCATCTTCACCACCAGTAACTTTTCTACCTTCTTCGTCATCGAACATGCCCATAGAGCACTGGCCGCCAAGCCGATACTGGTTGCTCCCCCAAGGGCATTTATTGCGCAGTTCCTGAACTTTCATGAACGAGGCGTAATCCCGAGAGAAGCGAGACAACTTGGAACACTTAAATATAACTCCTCAAACATCATGTTGTTCCCTGATTATTCTAGAGAAGTGCAAAAGCAACAATGCTCTGGGCAATCAGACTCCAAAATATGCTACTCTTTCCTGCTTAACTTAAAGCAATCTTCCTTGACAAGGCACACTTCTTTGACACCCCAGAGGAGGCCTGGACATAATTTAAGGAGAGACGGACCCTTCATCTCTTGGAACTCTCCTCGCGGAGGTCACGGAACCAGGACCCAGACCCAACTCTGGGCATCGCAATGCAAGAGCTGGAATAGGTCACAAAGGGGCAGAACCAGATTGAGAGGAAGAACAGATGGAGGAGACTCACCAGCTCTGATTCTGACAGTGTGATAAGAGAAATTACAACATGAGAATGAAAGTCTGGAACGCTCGCCTCACTTGCCTTCAGTGGCAGAGCGAAAGGATACTCTAAATGAACCTCTGCCAAACCCTGGATCTGAACAAAGCTGAGTAGCCTGAACTTTAAGAGTTGTCCTAGGGCCTGATGGGGTCAATGATGTTCCCTAGTCATCAGGGAGAGTGAAGAGGCTCACTGATTAGTGAGGGAAGGACACAGCTAGGACATGCATTTGGCACCCCTGTGGACACCTTCCCACCCCCTTTTTTTAATCTCTACCCCGTTGCATTCTGTACATTCTGATTGATTGTATGACTCCCAAGGGTCCCTGAACCAATCACCGAAGGGTGTAGAGTGTGACTACTGAGAAGAGTGACTGGTGACAAGGGGGACTACATTTGTCTTCTAGCTGAGCTCTGTGGCTGGGTGAAGACTGTATAAGAGTGGTAGTGTGAGTCAATATTATTCATTGATATTCTAGTCCGTGGGGTAAGGGTGGGGTGGCTAAAGACATCTTGGGCCTGATTTGGAGACATATTGACTCATGTTCGACGAGTGCATGTCAGCGAGTGGGAGACGGGAGGTAGGGAGAGAAGTGGGGACTGTTTTGTTTGAGTTGTTGTTGGGGATGAATTTCTGTTTTAGTTCTACACACGCCACATTTGAAACTGTAGACCGGGGCAATACAAGTTATGTGGCATTGAGAGACATATGTTATAGGACAGACATGAGGCACGCCACTGTGTTTGACCCACTGGGCTGCTCCATACTCACATGGAAAGTGAACGGCATAAGTAACAAGATCAAGAGAGGGCTTGTTGCATTCTACATTAGATGTCACAAACCAGATGTTGTGTTATTACAAGAGACTCATTTGAGGGGGAGCCAGTGTCACCTAGGCTAGGGAGCACACACTGTGTTAACTCATCCCAGAGACACTTCTTCATCAAAGGGGATGGTGATCCTGGTCCGGAAGTCTCCCTCCTTTAGTCTACAAAGATCATGGGTAGATCCCAATGGGTCTTGTGTAGCAGTATAAGGCCTGTGGAGCAGAGTATATGTTATAGTGATCTGTGTCTACATTCCCCCTCCACCCCCCGGCTTCAGCTAACTACTGCTGACTTGATAAGGGAGTATAATATTGGAAACAGAATCATCACTGCATATTGTAGGTGGAGACTTTAATGATGCCATGTCTACTTAAATGGTAAGTCTGGGTCCTTCCCACTTACCACCAGGGACACACCTTAGGCCCAGTTCACTATGACACTAGGGCTTATTGACCTGTGGCGTAGTCACCAACCGACAGCTAGGGATTACTCTTATCATTCGGGCATTCATAAAGTGTCATTCCGGTTGGACTATAAGTTTACCTTGCTGATTGAGATAGGGGCAATCTCAAGGACGGAATATTTAGCTAGGGGATTGTCTGACCAGGCCCCTCCCTCTGGATCACCCTGGGTCAGAGACCCAGAGGGAATAGGCCCGGGTGGAAAATGAATGCATGGGAATTAAGGGATGAGGCAGTAGTGCGAGAACTCCGAGTGGAAACCAAGCTCTATTTCTCTGAAAATAAAGACTTTGTGGCACTGGCAGTGACACCATGGGAGGCGTACAAAACAGTGTTGCAGGACCGAGCTCAAAATATCATAGCTTTCAAGAAAAAGAAAGCAGTCACAGAGGTGGAAGCCTTGGAATCCCAGCTGAAGGAGAAGGAATTGACAAATGTAAATTCCCCCAAACCCCCTTAAACACAGAAAGATACAAGGCTATGTGAGCGGAATATAAAGCGCTAATACAAAATGAAGCTCGTAATCAAATCCAGGCTACCCAACACCATCTCTATGGAGACAAGGGAAACTCCTGGCGTGATTGGGCCGCCGAGAGATAGAAGCATGATGGTTGCACCTTGTTGAGGGAGAGGAAGGCCTCCTTTTTACAACAAGCAGGGAAATAGTGGGAGAATTTGCCACATTCTACGAAGTCTTATATGATGTGCACATGCAGGTGACAGGGCCTGAGATAGTGGACTACATGCGTGAGGTGTCGCTACCAACCCTGACTATAGAAGATCAGGCTGCCCTTGAAGAGAACCTCTTCCTGGTTGAAGGACAGGCAGCTATAGCCAAATTGAATCCAGGCAAAACACCAGGGCCTAGCAGTATCCCAGCAGAGTTCTTCAAGAGAAATGCAACAGAACTAGCCCCACACCTCCTCGATATGTATCTGAAGGCTGAGAAGATGAGATAATTCCTTTGGACCTGTGTAAGGCCACGATAGTGGTTATATTGAAAGCTGAGAAGCCAGCCTCTAAATGTGGATCATATTGCCCCATCTCATTACTAAATATAGAAACTAAGATCCTATCCATAATATTGGCTATGCGACTGGCCAAGGTTATAACCACCCTCATACAGAGAGACTAATCCAGCTTCATGCCTCGGAGATCAACTAGGTATAACTTATGCAGACTCCACAACTGGTCAGACACGCCCTGAACTGCATGTCTTTATCTAGTTAGGTGAAGAAAAGGCATTTGATTCAGTCCATTGGTCTTTTATGATGTCGACTCTACAGACATTTGGCTTTGGACCCCAGTTTTTTAAATGAGTTAAGCTATTATATCATGCCCCATTGGCTGCAGTATGTCTGAAGGGGCTCTTCTATGCGGACTTTCCTAAATGGAGAGGGACTAGAGAGGGCAGCCTACTGTTGCCCCTCCACGCCAGAACCACTGCCCTGCCTAGTCAGAGAACATCAAGATATATCAGGTTTCCATGCCCCTGGCTCAGTGATTGATGAAGAAAAGATTTTGCTATATGCTGACGATAGTCTCCTATGCCTTACATGACCAGAAGTGTCAGTACCTGTGACATTGTGAGTATCTGATAGATATGAAGCTCACTTGGGGTGCACCATAAACTGTGACAAGTCAGTTCTTTTCCCCAATGATGCCCATCTAGATTCATCGGCTCTCCCCGGGAAACTGCACATTGACCATGAGGGCTTCCAATATCTGGCAATATTTGTGACACAAAATCAAGAGAGGGCTCTAGAGCAAAATCTTCACAAAGTACAGGTAGCTTTCCGGAAGGACGCGGAACGTTGGAGGAGGTTACCCCAAACCCTACTGGTAAGAGCGATCACGTTTAAGATGATCATACTCCCGAAATACCTGTACATACTCCAGAATATGCATTCTAAAATTCCTGATGAGTCCTTTGCGATGACTGATGAACTCAGGAAGTTGCTCTGGGGTGATTGTTGTCCTCGGATTGCCTTTAAGACACTGCAACAAAGTCAATACAGTGGGGTACTGCCCTTCCAGATATCTGAGCCTACTACTGGGTGTCCCACCTTATTGTCATAAAAGACTGGATCCATGCCTCATGGGACCATCCCACTTATGCACTTGAACAGACACAGTTTCAAAGACATCTCTTTTAGCACTACTTAGATGGAGGGAAGGGATGATTGACTCCTTCCCGCGACTCAAATGGTATTCGAGTCATGGAGGGAAATGAACATATTCATTGGGTGGACAGCTAGGATCACATAGGAGACCCCATTATGGGTGGGGATGTACTTCAAGTAAGTGTGTCAACTCTGTGGCTTTAAAACTTGGGACTTAATTGGTATTTCCAAATTTGATGACATCATAGAAAACGGAAATATAATCGCCTTCCAAGCTCTCCGGAGAGATTACCAGCTCCCTGACTCGCAGAACTTCAAATACTTGCAACTAAGACATGCATAGAGAGCGGAGGGTATAGACCTGGAATTCCTGGACTATGCACAACTGAAAGGTTAGGCTCTTGATGGGAGAACTGACGGAAAAAGACAGTTTACACAGTACACAAAACCATTAATAGCAATGCACCGAATACCCTTAGAAAACTGAGAACTAAGCGGGAATTGGAATTGTGGAACCTTGAGGACCTTGATTGGGAGGCAGCCTTAATGCACCAGAAAGAAGTGACAATCAAATCCAGGTTAAAACTCATTCAACTCAAAATTCTACATACGGTCTACTATGACCATGTGAGGTTTCACAATATAGGGAGGGCGGTGTCCCCAGAGTGCCTGAGGTGTAGGGGGACAAGGGGAGACTTCATCCATACCCTGTTCATGTGTCCGATCACACATGCCTACTGGGAGAGAGTGATACAGGAGTTGAGCAGGGTTGTGGGGGCGACACTTCCCGGGGATCCCAAATATGTACTGTTGGGTATATACCTAATGATGTTCACATTCCCCCCAAAAAGCTAATTTTCTGAAATCTGGGTCTAATGGTAGCAAAGCAAGATGTGGCAAAGCACTAGGAAGCCTCTGAGACACCGACTATACTGGAATGGAGAAAGGGAACGGACCTCAATATGGTCGTAGAGAAGGTCACTTACAAAACTAAGGGGTGGCCACATAAATTCCATAAGATCTGGGGCAGGTGGATTGAATAGCCTCACCTTGACAATGCTGATGAGGCAGTCGAGTCTCCACACAGATAGTTCTGATGTCTGGCCTATGTCTAATGGCTGTCACAACCTGAAAGCTCTTGCATCACTACTTGCTCTGAATATTGAAATATGTAATGTATTGTACCTGGAATACACACCCCTGCAATGTTTATTTGCCTATTATGGGTACCTGTTTGTGCCCATATGTATTATTGCTACTATTCTAAATCAAATATAAATATTTAAAAAATAAAATAAAATACAAGAGCATACTCGTCGAAAAGGGGATGCCCAGTACGAATTGGACTTTAAAGTGAGCAATAAGAATGATGCAAAGCACTTTTTGGTCTTTGGCATAAGGCATGAACCAGGAAAGGATCGTAGATCAGAAAATTAAACACAACCAAAAAAAACACTTTGTGTCAATCATACAATAAAAAAGGAAATACCTGTTATGCTTTGTCACATAGGAACAGCATGTTTTCGTAGACCATTTCGAATTAGGACTGGGACTGCAAGTCTACACAGACCCTGATCATTTGCCTGGAGTACCATCATCCAACAGACATAACAAGTTAACTATAAGATTTCCTTCTGGAAGGTATTCAGCAAGGTACACCTAGGCCTAATCTACCATAACCTCTGTAGTACTAATGAGCATAACCTTTTGGAACAGGCAGAGCAAGCAAAATATGAAGTATTTTTGTGAAATCACCCACATTAAGTAGATACATAATGTCTCTGTAGGTATAAATAAGATCAGCAACTTATCAAACCTTGAATATTGTTCATAAACGGTGTCTGGTCATTATTTGCATTAATGAGACGTGCCTGTTAAATGCCTTATCTAACATAGACTTTTAAGTGAAGAGCTTAACATCTACAGATTAGCCAGTGATAAGGCATGCACAACCAGCCCTATGGGCAACACTATGTAGTGTGTAAAAGTTCCCTACGCACATTTCTGAAGTTAGCAGAATGGTAAATAAAATTTTAACAACGCTTACAAAAATACCGCAGCCTATATCGTCTGCAAGTCCCCTACAGATTACACATTCTACAATATATTGTCTCAAATTTCACTGAACTCTTGGAAATAAATATTGGCACTTTATAATTCTTCAGTTTATATAGGAATTTTTCATAGCAGTACATGAGAACTCTTTCACGTTATTATCTGTACAGAAATCCACAAGTGAATACAAAAATAGAAGCTTTAGTTTTTCACACATTCTGGCAAGAGGCTTTTGAATAAATCCACAACTTATTAAAAACATAAGTATCCAACTCAAACTAGTTCTCCTCAATCTCTACCTTGTTTGAATGAAGTAATGCTTGCACTTAAAAGTTTAATGGCAGTTAAACTGTAGACCATTTAACTTTTATCACCGTAAATCAGAGTTACCTACAATGCTACACGTTTTCATTTCGTACATGCACTCATGTACATATACTCACTCAATGCTACCTAACTTATTTCTAAAATGATTCAGGAGCTTATTTAGTCATTTGAGGAGCAGTAGATACGATAATGTCTTGATGCCATCAAAGATGTCATTTGTGATTTCATCAATGATGTGATTTTACATGTCATGAGTGTTTTAATCTATGAGATCACAGGCATTGCATGGCGGGGTGCCAGTTATGGCAAGCTCAGTAAATTATAACTGGCAAATTTCAGTGGCTTTTAAATGTCATTATTTGTATTATTAACCCTAACTAGAACATCAGTTTAACTTTTTTTTCTTTCTCTTTTTTTTCTTCCAGTGAATTTCTGAGTTCTTTTTTTTTTTTTTTTTTTTTAACATAAAAGACCTTATTAAGTTACCAAAATATAACGTCACTTTAACCTTAGATTTTTCAAAAAATGCTTAGATGTTCTTAAAACATAAAATAAGGTGTTATTACCATGCCTAATATGACACCTCTTTAAACTTTTTGTCACTGAATTTCAGGTTTTTTTCTGATCATTATAATCTCCGCACTCCCCCGCTGAGCACAGGTTTGGCTGTGCGCACCTGTGGGCTGCTTACAACGGCTGGCCTCTGGACAGGCTCGAAGCCAAACGTTCCATAGATGACCAACCCCTGTCTAGCACGGCCTTCGGCCATGCATCAAGGTTAGTTGCAGGGCCTCCCTTACGGTCGAGTGCTACACCAAGCCCCTTGAGGATGCACAACTGCAAATGGGTGCCCAATCCTAAACCCCATGCATTATGAAGTACTGGCTGCAGGGCATGCAACCTGGCCCTGTGTTCAACCCTCCTGCAGACAACCAACACACCACTGTACACTACTAAAGGCGCAGTAAGGATTAGTCACAGGACTTGTCCTGTAGTCAGGGCCTACGCCCAACCCCTGTGGGTAGTCAGCCCCCACAGGAGCCAACTCCAGTAGGCTCTTTACCTCCAGAAGACTGCCAACCTTTATGGGGTTGGCCACAGGGCCTTGCATCTGCATCCTCCCACCCTGTGAGCAGGTAACAATAAGGATTATGTTACTTACCCCGTAAGCATCTGTTCGTGTCATGTAGTACTGTAGATTCACATGCTCTGTATACTTCTGCCATCTAGTGTTGGGTCCGGATGCGTACAAGTTGTTTTTCTTTGAAGAAGCTGTTGGAGTCACGAGGTAAAGTGACCCCTCCTCTTAGTGATAGTGCGCATGGGCATCGACTCCATTGGTAGATTGTTTTCCCACAGTTGGGTGAGAACGGAGTGTGAAGTGGGTGTTAGAAAGAGATGTCCATGCATTTGAAATGTAATATATGGAAAATGTCACTTACCTGAATGTTGCACTGCAGATTCACATGCTGTGCACTGTTCCTGCCATCTAGTGTTGGGCTTGGAGAGTTACAAGTTGTTTTTCTTCAAAGAAGTCTTTTCGAGTCACGGGACCGAGTGACTCCTCCCTTTCGTCTCCATTGCGCATGGGCATCGACTCCATCTTAGATTGTTTTCCCCACATAGGGTGAGGTAGGAGTGGTAGAATAAGGATACTAAAGATGTCCATGCAATGGAGTAGATATGTATGTACATAGTTTGTGGTAAAGGACTATTTATTGACATATATACAATTTAAATGCAACTTAAACGGCTACAGGCTCCCGGGGAGGTCGGAGGGCACATGTGAATCTGCAGCGCAACATGCCACGAACAGATGTACACTGGGTAAGTGACATTTTCTGTTCAATGGCATGTGTAGCTGCAGATACACATGCTGTGCATTGACTACAAAGCAGTAATCCTCCCGAAAGCGGTGGTCAGCCTGTAGGAGTGTAGACCAAGTGGCTGCCTTACAAATCTCTGTCATTGGTATATTAGCTAGAAAGGCCATTGTTGCTCCTTTCTTTGTAGTGGAGTGTGCCTTTGGTGTAATGGGTAATTCTCTTTTAGCTTTGAGGTAACAGGTCTGAATACATTTGACTATCCATCTGGCTATACCCTGTTTGGATATAGGGTTACCAGCATGGGGTTTTTGGAAAGCAACGAACAAGTGTTTAGTTTTACAAAATGATTTTGTTCTGTCTATGTAATACATTAGCGCCCTTTTTAAGTCTAATGTATGCAGTGCTCTTTCTGCTACCGAGTCTGGTTGTGGGAAGAAGACTGGGAGCTCTACTGTTTGGTTTAGATGAAACGGTGATATGATTTTTGGTAAAAATTTTGGATTTGTACGGAGAACCAGTTTATGTTTGTGTATTTGTATAAAGTGTTCTTCGATAGTAAATGCCTGTATTTCGCTAACTCTTAGTAGTGAAGTGATGGCCATTAGAAAAGCTACCTTCCAAGTTAAGAATTGGATTTGACAAGAATGCATGGGTTCAAACGGTGGACCCATGAGTCGTGTAAGTACAATATTAAGATTCCACGAGGGTACTGGTGGGGTTCTTGGAGGTATGATCCTTTTTAGTCCTTCCATAAAGGCTTTAATAACTGGGATTCTAAAATGTGACTTTGTATACTTAATCTGCAGGTATGCAGAGATTGCAGTGAGATTAATTTTGATGGAAGAAAAAGCAAGATTAGCTTTTTGTAAGTGTAGTAAGTAACGCATAATGTTTTGTATGGAGGCCTCGAACGGTGTGATTTGATTGCTTGGCAGCAGAAAACAAACCTTTTCCATTTATTAGCATAACAATGCCTTGTTGTCGGTTTTCTTGCCTGTTTAATGACTTCCAATACACTAATTTGAAAGGTTTAGATAGCCAAATTCTAAAATTTTAGGAGCCAGATTGCTAGGTTGAGCGACGCTGGATTGGGGTGTCTGATCTGTTGTTTGTGTTGTGTTAACAGATCTGGTCTATTTGGGAGTTTGTTGTGAGGTATTACTGAGAAGTCCAAGAGTGTGGTGTACCACGGCTGGCGAGCCCACATTGGTGCTATGAGTAATAGTTTGAGTTTGTTTTGACTCAGTTTGTTGACCAGGAAAGGAATGAGAGGGAGAGGGGGAAAAGCATAAGCAAATATCCCTGACCAACTGATCCATAGATCATTGCCCTTGGACTGAGGGTGTGGGTACCTGGATGCGAAGTTTTGGCATTTTGCGTTTTGTTTTGTTGCAAACAGATCTATGTCTGGTGTCCCCCAGTGGTAAAAGTAATCTTGTAGAATCTGGGGATGTATTTCCCACTCGTGAGTTTGCTGGTGATCTCGACTGAGATTGTCGGCTAACTGATTGTGAATGCCTGGTATATATTGTGCTATCAGGCGAATGTTGTTGTGAATTGCCCAATGCCAAATTTTTTGTGCTAGGAGGCACAATTGTGACGAGTGTGTCCCCCACTATTTGTTTAAATAGTACATTGTTGTCATATTGTCTGTTTTGAAAAGAATGTGTTTGTGGACTAGAAGGGGTTGAAAAGCTTTTATTGCTAGAAAGACTGCTAATAGTTCTAGAAGATTTATGTAAAGTTGTTTTTGTTGATTGTCCCCCACTGACCTTGTATACTGTGACTGTTGAGGTGTGCTCCCCACCCAATGATGGAAGCATCTGTTGTGATAATGGCGTGAGGCACCGGGTCTTGAAATGGCCGCCCTTTGTTTAAATTTACAGGGTTCCACCATTGAAGTGAAGAGTGTGTTTGGTGGTCTATCAACACTAGATCTTGAAGTTGACCCTGTGCCTGCGTCTATTGTTTTGCTAGGCACTATTGTAAGGGCCGCATGTGTTAGCCGTGCGTTTGGGACAATAGCGATGCATGAGGACATCATGCCTAGTTGTTTTATTACAAACCTGACCTTATATTGTTGGTTTGGTTGTATGTTTGACCCTATATTTTGAAACGATTTAACTCTTTGTGGACTTGGAGTGGCAATTGCTTTTTGCGTGTTGAGTGTGGCTCCCAAGTATTGTTGTATTTGGGATGGTTGCAAGTGAGATTTCTGGTAATTTATAGAAAACCCTAGTTTGTGTAGAGTATCTATTACATATTGCGTGTGACTTTGACACCGGTGTTGAGTGTTGGCTTTTATGAGCCAATCGTCTAGATACGGGAATACGTGCATGTGATGTCTCCTTGTATGAGCTGCTACTACAGCTAGGTATTTTGTGGATACTCTGGGTGCTGTTGTTATCCCGAAGGGCAATACTTTGAATTGATAATGGTTGCCCTGTATTACAAATCTGAGGTACTTTCTGTGATATGGATGAATGGGTATGTGGAAATACGCATCCTTTAGATCCAGTTTTGCCATGTATTCTCCCTGTTTTAGTAAGGGAACTACGTCTTGTAGTGTGACCATGTGGAAATTATCTGATTTGATGAAGAGATTTAAAGTTCTGAGATCTAGAATTGGTCTTAGTGTTTTGTCTTTTTTGGGAATAAGGAAATATAAGGAGTAAACCCCCGTTCCTTTTTGATGGTGGGGTACTAGTTCTATGGCCTGTTTTGTTAGTAGTGCTTGCACCTCTATTTGTAGTAGGTCTAGATGTTGTGCTGACAGTGTGTGTGTCCTTGGGGGAACATCTGGAGGGAATTGTGTGAACTCTATGCAGTAACCATGTTGGATAATTGATAGAACCCATGTGTCCGTGGTAATGTCTGACCAATTTTTGTGGTATTTTGTTAATCTTCCCCCCACAGGTGATGTGTGTGGGGGAGTGTGACATTGAAGTCACTGTTTGTTACTAAGGGTCTGCTTGGCAGGCTGAAATTTTCCCCTTGCTCTTGGGTACTGTCCCCTGTATGAACCACAAACCCCCCCTCTCTGGTACTGAGACTGGTAAGTGGGTTTTGTTTGGGAGGTGGATGGCTCTGAGGGTTGCGGTCTGAACCCTCCCCTAAACTGTGGCTTCCTAAATGTTCACCTATACTGGGAAGAATAGAGCGCGCCCATGGCTTTGGCCGTGTCTGTGTCCTTCTTCATTTTCTCTATTGCAGTGTCCACCTCCGGCCCAAATAGTTGTTGTTGGTTGAACGGCATATTTATTACCGCCTGCTGTATTTCTGGCTTAAAACCAGAACTTCGTAGCCATGCATGCCTCCTGACGGTAACTGCTGTATTGACAGTCTGTGCTGCTGTATCAGCAGAGTCCAGTGCAGAACGGATTTGGTTGTTGGAGATGGCCTGTCCCTCCTCCACCACCTGTTGAGCACGTTTCTGATGTTCCTTTGGCAAATGTTGGATAATATCCTGCATTTCGTCCCAATGTGCTCTTTCGTAACGGGCGAGGAGGGCTTGTGAATTGGCGATACGCCACTGGTTGGCCGCTTGCGATGCAACTCTCTTACGGCTTTCTTTATCAGGGGGTGGCACATCCCCTGACGATTGAGAATTTACCCGCTTTCTTGCGGCTCCCACTACAACAGAGTCTGGAGGGAGCTGTTGTGTAATAAACACAGGGTCTGACGGGGAGGTTTATATTATTTCTCGACCCTCAGTGTAATGGCCCTTCCTTTCACCGGTTCCTGAAAGACCTGTTGTGCATGCTTAAGCATGCCTGGTAACATTGGCAGGCTTTGATATGAAGCATGCGTGGATGCCAGGGTGTTAAAAAGAAAGTCATCCTCCACTGGCTATGAGTGCATAGTGACATTATGGAATGTCGCTGCCTTAGCCAGTACTTGCGTGTAGGATGTGCTATCCTCTGGAGGAGAAGGCTTTGAAGGATAACACTCAGGACTGTTGTCTGAGACTGGTGGGTCGTATAGGTCCCAGGGGTCTGCATCGTCCTGAGTCAGCACAGTATGTGTGGGTGACTGTGCCATTGGTGTGCCAACTGGTGACCTTGTCTGTTGTGGCGAGTGAGGTGGCGATATCTGTGGTGAGAAATGTGGGAGTGGTGACTTTTCTCTAACCACTTTTGCTTTTGGTTGCTCAGTTTCAGTCTCATGAAAAGCCAATTTTCTTTTGAACTTGAGCGGAGGGATGGTTTGAATTTTCCCTGTGTCCTTTTGGATTTGTAGCCTTGGTTGAGTTTGGTCAAGCTATTCCAAATCCAGTTCCTGCTCAAACCTGTGCCTCTCTTTAAGTTGTTGTGATAGCCCCTGTTCTTCTGTATAAGAAGTCTTTTTTGGCTCCAAAGCCGTTTTTTTCGGTACCCAAACACCCATGGATACGGTCGGTATCGGCTCCGAGAGGCTCTTTCGAGGCTTGTTCAATTCGACCAATCGATGTCGGAAGACTTTGGCATGATCTTGGCCTTTTTCGGTGCCGAAGATGTTATTTGATCACTGCCTTTTTTGTGGGTCGAGCCATGGCCTTCCGGCAGTGGTGTCCCCGAGGCCTTCTGTTTCTTCATTTGACTTTGGGGCTAGGTCGGGACAGGTGTACTCACTTTTTGTGCCACCGTCGGTGGCCGGTCCCCTTCTGAGTCATCCGATTCCGAACCCTAGATCGAAATAGTCATTTCTTCGTCCTCAACGTCGAGGTGTTGTGTCGACTTCGATGCCATCTGCAAACGTCTTGCCGGTCGATCTCTTAAGGTCTTCTTGGATCGAAAAGCCTTGCAGGCCTCACAGGTATCCTCTCTGTGTTCTGGCGACAAACACAGATTACAGACCCAATGCTGGTCTGTATAAGGATACTTGGCGTGACACGTCGGACAGAAACAGAAGGGGGTCCGGTCCAGGAGTCTTCGACGATGGGTGTGGTCGGGCCGACCAGGCCTTGGGTGAGGGCAGAAGCCCCGAAGGGCCGCCAAAGCGGTTTTGTTGTCGGTACCGATGTATCTATATTAAACCGGTCCCGAACACAACAATACCGACGGATTTCTATGTATTTCTACGTTTTCCAGATTCGAATTACGGAGTGAAGAGGAACACGTCCGAACCCGATGGCGGAAAGAAAACAATCTAAGATGGAGTCAATGTCCATGCGCAATGGAGCCGAAAGGGAGGAGTCACTCGGTCCCGTGACTCGAAAAGACTTCTTCGACGAAAAACAACTTGTAACACTCCGAGCCCAACACTAGATGGCAGGAACATTGCACAGCATGTGTATCTGCAGCTACACATGCCATCGAACATATACATAACTAGTACTGCAACGCCCATGGGTGTTCGGGGAGGAGGGCGGGCGCATGTGAATCTACAGCACTACATGCCACAAATAGATGCTTACCGGGTAAGTAACGTCGCCCATTCAATGGCATGTGTGGTTGTAGATTCACATGCGCTGCATGGGCTGTCAAGGAATGCCTTTCAAAAGTGGCTAACCCTTGGGTTTTGTAGTTGTTTGAAAAAAAAAGTGCAAAGCACAGCTTATCCAACATTTGTTTATTGTCTTGCAAATACATCCAAAAAATAGTGTTTAGTAAATGTGTGCGGATTTGACCATGTGGCCACCTTGCAAATGTCAGATATTTATATGTTACCCAAAAAAAGCCATAGATGCACCTATTTTAAGAGTTGAGTGTGCTCTAGGAGGTATGGTTAGAACTCTTTTAGCATCACAAGTTTGAATACATTTATTCAGCCATCTTAATATACCTGCTTTAGACATAGCCTTCCCTATGTGTGAAGGTGAGAAAGCAACAAAAAGTTGTTTTGTTTTACAAAAATCTTTAGTTTTGTCGATATAGTAAATTAATGCTCTTTTAACATCTAATGTATGTAGAGCTTTTTCTGCAACTGAATCAGGTTGTGGAAAGAAAACTGGTACATCAACTGAATCATTAAGGTGGAACGTGGAAGCAACCTTTGGAAGAAATTTGGGATAGGTACGAAGGGTTATCCTATTGTTATGTACTTGGAAAAAAGGTTCCTCAAAGGTTAATGCCTAAAGCTCACTCACACTTCTTAGTGAAGTGATTGCTACCAAAAGGACCATTTCTAAGATAGAAATTGTAGTGGACAGTTATGTAAAGCATATGGTGGCCCCATAAGTCTTGTAAGTACAATGTTTTGAATTGTTGCATTAAACCAATCAATGTGTTTGTTATGGCAATAAAAAACAAACCTTTTCCAGTTTAGCTGCATAACATGCACTAGTTGTGGGTTTTCGTGCTTCCTTCAGAATGGTCATACATTCTGGAGGTGATTGTTAGTATCCAAACTCTAAGATCTCAGGAGCCAAATCAAAAGATTGAGTTCTTTGCGGTTTGGGTGTATGATTTCTTCATGGTGATGAGCAAGAAGGTCTGAGTTTATGGTAAGCTTCTTATGTGGAATTACTGAGAGTTTGAATAGAGTTGTGAACCATGGTTGGTGTGCCCAAGTCGGAGCTACTAAGATGAGGGTGAGAGAGGTCTGTCTGAGCTCCCGCACCACAAATGGAAGAAGAGAGAGGTGGAAAAGAGTAGGCAAATATCCCCGACCGGTTCACAAATAGAGCATTGCCCTTGGATAGAGGGTGTGGAAGCCCGGAGGCGACGTTTGGGCATTTTGATTTGTTTGCTGTTGCGAACAGATCTAAATGCTGTAAGGACTTGAGGTTTGAGTTCCCACTTGTGGACTTGTTGCCACATCCTGCTGAGTAGGTCGGTAAAGTTGTTGTCTGTCCCTGGAAGGTGTTTCGCTAACAAATTAATGTGACGTCGAATTGCCCAATGCCAGACTGTCTGAAATAGTAGAGGCAACTGTAGAGAATGGCCCCCCTCCACCCCCACCGTTTCTGCAGATAAAACATGGCTACTGTGCTGTCCTTCCTGACTAAGACAACTTTGTCTTGCAGGTGAACTTGAAAAGCTTTGAGTGCTAGTCGAATAGCTTGGAGTTCCAAGTAATTCATGTGTAGAGCTTGATGTTTGGTGTCTTATAATCCTTGTATTGAGAGATTGTGTAAATCAACACCCCATCCTGTGAGGGATGCGTCTGCTGATAGAGTGACCTGGGGAACAGGGTCTAGAAACGGATGCCCTTTTTTGAGTTTTTGTGTGTTCCACCACTGCAGAGAACAGTGAGTGCGGCTGTCTGCCAACACTAGATCTTATATCTGACCCTGTGCTTGAGACATTGTCTCGTAAGACACTCCTGCGGCGGAAGCATGGGTAGCCATGCATGTGATACTATTGCAATACAAGATGCCATCATCCCTTGGATTCTCTGAATTGTGTTTATTGGAATCTGTTGATTGGGGTATACCTGCCGCAGTAGAGTTGTTATATTTTGGATCCTGATCTCTTTGGGTAAACTATCCCTAACTGAGTGTTAGAATAGCTCCTATATTTGGCTGTATCGGAAATGGTTAGAGGTGGGATTTCTGTATGTTGATGGTAAATCCTAACTGGTGAAGGAGCTGAAGCGTTGTCTGTATAGACACTACTGGAGTGAACTGGACTTGACGAGCCAATCGTCTACGTATGGAAAGACATGAATGTTTTGTCTGCGTAGATGTGCTGTGACTACCGCAAGGCATTTTGTGAAGACACAAGGTGCAGTTGTTAGTCCAAAAGGGAGCACTTTGAATTGATAAAGCCTTCGATGCATGACGAATCTGAGGTATTTTCTGTGAGCTAGATGTATTGGGATGTGAAAATATGCATCCTTCATATCTAATGCAGACATGAAGTCTACCTGCTGCAATAGAGGTATCACATCTTGGAGGGTGACCATATGAAAGTGTTGCGACAAAATGTAGTGATTCAGTTGTCTGAGATCTAGGACTGGTTGAAGTGGACAGTCCTTTTAGGGAATAATGAAATATAGTGAATATACTCCTGTTCCTTTTTGATGAATAGGACTAGCTCTATTGCTACCTTTTGAAGGAGAGCCTGTACGTCCTGGTTTAACAGTTGTAGATGTTGTACAGAGGGTTTGTGTCTTCTAAGTGGTATGTTTGAGGATGTGTTAATGAGCTCCAGGCTATAAACATGTTGGATAATGTTCAACAACCTCTGTTGTTATGTTTTACAACGTTGGGAAAAAAGTGTTGTAGACGTCCCCCAACTAGTGTTGTGTGATCGGGGGAAATGAGAGGAGAGTCACTGTTTTGATATGGAAGGGGTGGTACAAGTGGAGGTACCTCTTCCTCGAGCTTTGGAATTGTTTCCCCTATATGTACCTCTGTAAAATCCTCTAGAAGCGGATGCTGAATAGGGCTGCCTAAGAGAGGTAGAGGAGTCTGATGTTTGCTTATTGCCCGGTTTGAAAGCAGACCTATGAAAGGAACACCGATTACTGGGAGTTTGAAGAGTCCCAATAGATTTAGTGACATCGGAGTCCTTCTTCATATTTTCTAAAGTTTGGTCTACTTCTAGGCCGAACAAACGTTCTTGATCGAAAGGTACAATTAATTGTGTGTGCTGCACCTCAAGTTTAAAACCTGATATACGCAACCAGGTGTGTCTGTGTAGTAGTATACTGGTATTTATGCCCCTAGCAACTGTATCTGCTGCATCCAGAGCACACCTAATTCAGTTATTTGAAATTAACTTGACCTCCTGTACAAGTTGTTGTCCCTTTTTCCTAAGCTCTTCTGGGAGATATTGAATAAGGTCTTCCATCTCATCCCAGTGTGCTCTATCATATTTTGCTAACAACCATTGAGTGTTAGCAGTTCTCTAGTGGTTGGCTGCTTGAACCCCTACCCTTTTACCTGATGCATAAATCAGTTTTTATTCTTTATCTGGAGAAGGTGCAACCCATAAGATTTGTGAATTAGCTCTTTTACGACCATTAGATACTACCAAGGAGTCTGGTGGGATTTGACCTGTTATATATGTAGGATCGGAAAGGGCTGCCTTATACTTGTTGCCAGCTCTAGGTGTAAGTAACCTAGCACAGAAGGGGTCCTTAAAAATATAATCTGCATGCCGTGCCATACGATTTAACATAGGTAGGTATTGACATGCCCTAGTGGTGGAGAAAAGTGTTTCAAACAAAAGGTCTTCCTCTATAGGGTCTTTGTGTAATGGGACCTGATGATATGCAGCTGCCCTAGCTAGTAACTCATTGAAAGATGTGTTGTTATCTGATGGAGATGGTTTAGCTGGGTATGAATCTGGGTCTGTATCCTCTGGTGGGTCAATATCAATATCATGTGTCCCAGGGATCTAAGGGTGGCAACTGTACATCATCACTCCCCCCCTCTCGATCTTCTACATAGGATTGTGGAGTCCCCCCATTTATATCTTTTATGTCTGAGTGGGAGTGATGTAGTAAAGATGGACATGGAGCAGAGGGTGGTAAAGGCGGAGGAATTGGACTGGTGGTCATGTCCTTTTTCTTTGAAGGTGTCGGTAAATCGATGGCCTTTTCGAATGAAGACCAACGTTTGGGTTGAGGTGGTGTAAGCTTCGATGATTTAGCAATGTTGCGACCAGTGCTGGGTTGAATATGAATTGTCTTCGTTTCAGAATGAGTTTCTCCGCCATAGTCTGTAAAATAGGCTCTGGTGCCAAAAAAGTCAATTTCGATCCATGTGTTGAAACTTTTGGTGCCGAAGAGGTCTTTATTTTCAGTGCCAAAATGGTTGGTGCTGATGTTGTCGGAACCGAAGACATCATTGGTTGGTTCAGAGTCGAACCCTTCAGAGCCAGTACATGGGCTGGAGCTTTAGGCTTAGCTTTGGTGAAGAGCCGGAGGGTGGAGCATCCTTGGCAGTTGGTCGGTGCCTAACATGGCCTGACGGCAGTGGTGGCCCAGCTGCCTTATGTTTGGTCGGTGCTGAATGTTTCTTGGGTAAGAAAGGGGCCACTGAACTCACTGCGTGCTCTGCCAATGTTATTTCTTGCATGTGCACACTGGTCTCAGCATCTGATTCCAATTCGGAGTCAGGAATGGTGAAGGCCTCCTCCTCTGTTGCAGAAGCTTCATGTAGCTCTTCATGTAGGTCGATGCCTTGGATACCGAAGATGTCTGGTGTCTCCTCCAACTCCTTACGCTGCATTTCTTTTCTACACGCCCCATGATCACAGCATTTTCTTTGGGAAAAACGATTGACAGGCCTCACAGCTTTCATCGTCGTGGTAAGGAGATAAGCAGAGGTTGCAAATAGAGTGGAGATCTGTGTGTGGATATTTGGCGTGACACCTCAGACATAATCGAAAGGGTGTTTGTTCCTTTAGCAGCGCATTCTCTTTACGCACCGAACTGTGAGAAACAAGTAAGGGAGTCTGACCGCGCAAGGCCCGGGGGCAGGGAGCGAAGCTCGTCGAACCGGTGAAGTGGGACTTTCTTCTTGTTTTCAATAGGAGTGAATAAGACGAGCACAAAAACAATACCAACGAGTATGGAAAGGTATTTTAACCCGAAAAGAGCCCGAGGCGATCTCGAAACAGAGCACTGAGGAACACGTCCGAATCTGATGGCAGAAAGAAAACAATCTAACAATGGAGTCAATGCCCATGCACACTATCACCAAGAGGAGGGGTCACTTTATATCTTGGCTCCAACAGTTTTTTCAAAGAAAAACAACTTGTACACATCCGGACCCAACACTAGATGGCAGAAGCATGCATCGCATGTGTATCTACAGCCACACATGCCATCAAACACATTGTTTTCTATACTTTCAAGTTGGTTGCCTTATTCTGTCAATCAATCTACACACAAAAATTATGACTTACATGTATCCCACTGTCAAAAGCTCACCTTAGATATGCTGAGGTCTAGGATAGCAGGATATGCTCTATGTACACACTGTGACAGGCAGCTATTATTGTAAAGTAGTTTAGCTGTCTAGATTTAACAGTCTATGCAATTTAAGTTTATATTTTCATCAGGGCCCAGTTTTCTCTCTCCAAGAGAATCGGTCCAATGCTGTAAGTTTGACAACTATTATGTACTTGAGTATAAGTTATACTGCATGACACACGGGTCATCATCAAATCCAGTACCTGCATTCAGTACAACAATCTTCAGATGTGTGCTATGAAAAATGTCTGCCTACGTCTAAGAAGTAATTGCTATTGCTAAAGACTATTAATTTCACTATTTACTTAGATAAACACTTCTGTGCCTGTAATGAGTAACACTGTGTTGTGAATGTTTTAGGATTTTTACTTTTAGTGGATACCTTTTCAATTTAGAAAACTATTCTGTATACGGTTACATTTCAATCTTACTTTGTTTGCCCAATTCGGTGCACCCTGCCAATAGCCTGCAGTTCATGGGCTGGATTTAAGATGGGCTCCACCAGCAGAACATGTGTAGCTTCAATTATGTTAAGCCCATTGGAGCCAGTATGCAGCGGCAGCAGCAAGATGTTGATGTTGGGATCATATTTGAATGCCGACAGATTCTCCTGGAAAAACAAAAATAAAATAAGTTTGAGATGTTTTAATATGAAAAAGCTCTATTTCAATCAGGCAATTTATGCATCTTAGCAAAACTGGGTATCTTACTCTACAGGCTTCTTCATAGCACCATGCTAAGAAGGCTGATGTATCGGTGACATGAGACACTCCATTCATGTTATCCCAGCCTCAGACTCTGTAATACCCCCACCCAAAAGAGAATGCTCCATTTTCAAACCAGTTACATGACATATACAGCTCATTCTGATGATACCTTTTGAGGCTGTTGTATCTCACCACCCACATTGGTAACTTTTGTAATCAAGACTGAACAGACTGATACAACCAATAAAGTATCACTTCGGTAGACGAACACTCAATGTGGAAAGTTCTGAACTTCAGAACCCACATTCACAGCAACTTACTATTTAAACACATTACGAAATACAGAAAAGTGCTACAGATCAACCCTGTATTGCGCTGCAGATGACTAGTACTACAACTAGAAGATCCCTGATTCACAAAGTCACATAGTATAGCCTTGAACCCAGATCCAATGAGAAATCGAGAATGCACTCTAATGGAAAATGGAAGACATACTGCATCTTCACTATGAGTTAATTTGCCATAGGTGAAACAGCAAGTAAACACGGTTGCTGTCGCTATGGCAAGAATACATTTGGGCATGGAGTATTGCTGAATACCAACACCATGTAGTTCATGCGAGACAGCTGAGCTGGTATGAAGGAACAACATGGAGTGAAGACAAAGGGAAGGTAAAAAAAAAAAATCTATGTATCTCCTGCAGTAGGACAATGAACATGATTAGAAGTTTTCCAAAGAAGCGACTTAGAGAAGTCAAGAGGTCTAATTGCTGACATCAGCTTGACAGAATAGTGCAACGCACATGTATTTACAGTGAAAAGACACCCTGGTCAAAATCCACATTATGTGGATTTCTTGTTACTGAGTAGATATTTTTTCCAGGAAAAATACAATTAAGGATATGGGCACTTCTCCAATACAAGAATTATCCTTCGGGGAGGCAAAATATTAGGTGATGTGGCTGGAACAGTGAATAAGTAACAAAATGATCATAATCACTAAAACGTCTGAAAATAAATCTCCCTAAAAGCATTATCGAAAGGATCAATCAAATGGCAACTCGATTTTGATACAGCCACCCAAACCAAAACAACCTGCCACATGCACCCTACAGGAAATAAGCAACTTCCAAAGTGTTTCTTCCTCTTTGGGATTTACCGGTTAGCTGGAGTTTGATTCAGCAGACACAGCAAACATAAATGTCTAGACCCACTAGTCATTAACCCCTTATGAAGGTAATATAATGCCAAGAAATACAATTCTAATGTGGCAATAAGAATGTCGGCAACAAGTTATGCAATCGTGAAATGGGCTCCTCCAACGTTTGGATTGTCTTAAACTAAAAAGACACTGCATTCCCTATCAAGGTTGGCACATCACGTCCATGAACATCCAGGATTATCTAATTAGTCAAAACTTCCCTGTACTTTTCTACAAACATAGACAAAGGGGCTCTGGGTCAAAACATTTGGACTATTCCTCTCTCACCATCATGGTATCTATTATCTATTAGGTGCATTAGTGAGCCTTCTACAGAGTGCTTCTATTACAATTAATACATTGCTTTGGGGGCAACAGCAGCTGGCAATGATTATGTGGTGAAGAAAGAAGCCATTCTGAATAGAAGGGTCCCTTAAAGCAGCACTATCTGCGTGGTAAATAAATGTTTACTTAATGTATGACGTAAACAAGTGGACATTACGTCATACAAGTGGACAAGTGCAACATTTTCGAGGTATTATTAAAAAAAAATGGTTTTGTGAGCAAAATGTAACACTAAAAGTTTGATTAAAGAATAAGAACTGAAAATTATTACACTCTGTTTACTTATTTAGATGATATTTAAAGCAAGTACTCTGTTTTTATTGGTGTGTGTTTTTGTAAAAAGATAATACTGTACATTCCTGAACCATGATATGCTATCTTGTACACCGGATATGACCTCCCACCAGTCAAACAATATAATTGACAAGAATAGGGTAATTACTTCCAAGAAGGCAAACACAAAGGAAGCTGAATGTCATTCTTCACAAAAAGACTTTCATTAAATATTCACAGAGGTTCTCCTACATAGATGAATTACCTGTGAAGCACAGGAGTAGGAATGCACCAGAGTGGATCCTCCCTGTACAGCACAGCTCAGTGGCTACCTTCTTATCCCTCCCTCTCTACCAAGCAATAAGGTTTAATGACCCTTTTAGTAGGTGGAACAATTTTCAAACAGGGAAACATCCTCAGGACTCTCCCTCAATCCATCTTTTCCGGTCTTGGAGTGGCTAGTTTTCTTTTACTCCCTTTGAGGCCCTGCTCCCTTCAAAAGAACCTCCTGCTCTCCTTTGCATCCATGTGACTGTCATTTAGCTGACTGATGTTTTGGATGACACTTTGGCCCCGTTTGCCTGTTCCAACCTATATCCTCCATTACACCTACAGAGGCAGAACTCTTATCCGGCAACAGAATGGTTGGCATTTGACTGTGCTCTTGCAGCGAAGGTGCTGCCTGCAGCCAGAATGTACTGCCCTATCATTCAAGATTACAGCCAGGTGAGAGGGTACAAGAAGGGATGGGATCCCTGGGGGTAATGTCACATTGGTGAGTATGCAAGACCCTAACATGTGCCTTGACTTCCCAGATCATAATACAAATTACCTCCTTTTGGGTCTGTCAGGACCAGTGCACTGCCACTTTACATTTGCCATTTATAAAAAGCAACTTGCCGAGAATTACAGGGAAGCACAATGAAGGCAGAAGCAGAGAGGTTTCAATTTATTTATGTATCAGTGTGAGATGCTACACTTTTGCAATACACCCTGGTAAGGGGAGCACTTCACAGACATGTATATATGCATCTATGCCTACATCTATATTTACATCTATCTATCTATATATATATTCACTGAAAAAACAAAAGGTTACAGGAATGTTAAAGGTCGGTTCAGATTTTACACACATAAAACCATAGAAATTCAGCAGTTATAGTTATCTCAAGTAGCTAGAACTCGTGCTCTAAGGTAACTATAACTCGCATACCAGTGAGTCTGTGAGTGGATGTGTGAGTGGTTGTGTGGGTGTATAAGTGGGTTTGTGATTCTGTAAGTGGGTTTGTGATTCTGTGAATGGGTGTTTGTGTTTTTTTTTTTTTTAATTTAAATTGGGGTCAGGATCCATCGATCAACCCAAATCTGTGATGCGCCCCCCAAAAAAAAAAAACATTTTTGGGCAATATCTTGCCCATGAAGGGTCTCTCGCAGACCACTATCAGTCCCATGAGGTCAGGGTACCTGTACATTGAACCCTTCTATCACTTGTAAAATTTAGTTTTACAGATGGGAACCGAGTCCAGATGAACAAAATGGCAGCTGTAACTTTCCTCTCAGGGTGCGGCCAGCCAATCATGGCATTGCTGTTGGCCTGTGGATCAGCAAATCCACCTGGATCTGCATCTCTAGCTATACATAAATCTTTATACTTTAATAACGCTAAAACTGCTGGACAGATTTACACCAAATTACAAAAAGCACTCTTTCTGGACGAAGATCTAGCTTTCTGCCAAGGTTGGTGTAATTCAGCGCTGTAGTTGTGTCTAAAATCCCTATGGGAAGTTGCTAATACACCAAATTTGGTCGTACACAAATTATGCTTTTTGTGGTTTGGTGTAAATCCTCAGCAGCTTTGGAGCATTTAAGCTGTAAAAATATTTGTATATCTGGATGGTTGGGTGCACAAGAATGATGTGGGAGTGTCAATTCAAAGATGAAGCGTTCTGATTGCCTCAGGGAGATTTTTTTCCCCTTGAGCCAATTTGCTCCTGTGGCAGTCAAACTCTCAGTTGGGAAGGGAATTATTAGCAAGGGCAGGTAGGTAAGTAGGGGGCGTGGCCAAGCCACCAAGCATGGCGGACGCGAGCTGTTAGAGCTCCGCGCCGCACTCGGCTCATCAGACATTACTGGAGGGGACCGGGGGGACACATTGCTCCCCGACGGACCGGGTCAGAGCCAGGAGGACTCCGAGACCTGCGTGTGCCGTGAGCGGACTCTTGGCGACCTGCAGCAGCTGAGCTGCGCAGCGGCCACGTCGGCCGTGCCTGAGGACTGGCCTGTGAGGCGGTGCGGCTGTGGGAGAAGGAGCGGTCGGTGCGGCTGGAGCCGTACACCAGAGCCGGGGCATCCCGGATTCCCCCCCCCCCCACTTATTGGCAATCGCGCCCTGAAGAGAGGGGGCGGCTCTCCCCCACCGGCGGCAAGACAACAAGGTGGGCGCATGGCCCGTGCGGGCCCTGCGCTGGGACTGGCGGTGGGCCCGGGTGATTCTTGCGGGCCCTCTGTGGGGCTGGCGGAAGCCCGGGCGTCCGGGCCGGAGGGCTGGCCCGCGAGGCGGTGCGGCCACGAAAAGAGGAGCGGCCGGAGCCGCACATTGGAGCCGGGGCGTCCTGGATTCTCCCCCCAATTGCCGGTGATCTTGCCCTGAAGAGGAGGGGCGCCCCTCCCCCCGGCAGCAAGACAATGGAGTGGGCGTGCGGCCCACGCTGGCCCTGCGCTGAGACTGGTGGTGGGCCTGAGTAGTGCTGGTGGAGCCCGGGCGCCCTCTTCCCCCGCTTCTGACTACGGCGGTGGGGAGGGTTGAGATGCCCCCTCGATAACCAAGACTCTGTGTCGAGGAACGACGAGGGAACTGCGGGGAGGAGATGCTCTGGGCATCTGCTGGGCCTGCGGGGGTCGGCGGACCTATGCCTGCGTTGGCGCTAAATCCTGCCAGTCTGCGGGGAACTCAAGGTAGCCAAAGAGGACCCCAAAGAGACAGAAGTGAGTGACGGATGACCGGAGGAGGGGAGCTGCTTGGCCGGGCTGCTTGGGCTGTTGCGGGGAGGCGACCTACCACCCCCGGACAAGCGGGCCCGGCCCCTCCCCAATCATCTTGGGTACCTAAGCGAGCGAGGGCGGCACTAAGATTACAGACCCAGCTGGTGGTCAGAAACACGTGGAAAGCTGCGTGGGAGACGGCACTGGGTGCAATCCTCTACTGGACTGACCGCAGGGGGGAGATCCACACCGCGGAACTAGGGGTGACTAGCAGTGGTGTTGCCTAGCGCCGGACTGCGCGGACCTGGCGATGAGCTGCCCGCCTGCCCCCCACTGCTCCAACTGAAACCGAACTATAGCGCGGAGCACACGCAGTGGCTGATAAGGCAGTGAGCAACGACCTGGGGCTGGACAGAAGCCCCCCAAGACCTGGAACATGGCCGGAACGGGGCGATTGCGCTCTTGTGCTAGAACCGGGAAACCACAGGACTCGATAATCCAAGACAGCCAAAAACTAGATGCAGTGCTTGCTGCAGTAGAACACATTGGAGACTCACTGGAGTGAGCCCGCACGTCGTTGGAAGCCAAGATAGACAAGGTGGCGAGTGACCTTGTCCTGCTACATGCGGACCACCGCAAGCTAACGGACAAAACCAGCGAGATCGAGGCCAAAGTAAATGAACTAACACCTGCGACCACCCAGATGAAAACAGGAATGGAAGACATACAGGCCAGGGTGACGGAGCTGGAACGCCGAGTGGAAGATGCAGAGGGCCACTCCAGAAGAAACAACATCTGTGTGGTGAACCTGCCGGAAGGTACCGAGGGACGGGATCAGGCGGCCTACTCAGAGATTTGGCTACGGGGGCTGGTACCAGAGGGCGAGCTTACCCTCTTCTTCTCTGTGGAACGTGCCCACGAATTCCGACACGGTCGAGACTGCCGGGGTGTGCTCCGCGCCCATTCATCATACGACTCCTCCACTACGCAGACAGAGACATTATACTACAAACAGTAAGGGCCGCCTCGCCTCCCCGAGTGGATGACGTGCAGGTCTTGCTATTCCCAGACTATACCTTAGCGGTGCAAAAGGATCGGGCCTCCTACCTCCCTCTGAAGCGTAAGCTACGATCCCTTGGCCTAACTTATTCTTTGCTATTTCCCACCAAACAGCAGAAAACAAAACGCACTTCTTCCCCACACCTGAGGCAGCATGGGAGTGGCTCGAGTCATCGGGACTGTCCTCTGGTGGCGCACCTGAACGAGCTGGGCCGACACCCCGAGCCAAGCGCAGTCGAACCAGACGGGACCGAAGAAGAAATACAACTCACACAGGACCAATGAAATGTGCCCCGGAACTGGAACAGCTAATTCAGGAGAGAAGGGAGGAGATCTAGACTGCTGCAGCGATAACTGCATCCCCCCGGGCTCGGGATCAGACACAGAACTCTCGCAGCCGGCCAGTGACTGTCCTCTCACACTGGACCGCCTGTCGGAGTCGGGCCTCACCGGGGGGCCCCCTGTGACAGCTGCCACCGCAGACAAACTCTTTTAAAGGATCCTCGAACAATGTTGAGAGACTATACACTGTAGGAACTACCCAACTAGCGATACCTGCACGGGTGCAGCCTACGAGATGAGCAGGCAGCGGACCTGATTTTGGAATACATGCGTCGGACTCCATGGGGCTATGTGCGCACTGGGTGGTGTGGTACCCTACCTCACGCGCTGTGCTTCCTTGCGATTGGATACAGTGAGATCTCCCCTATGTTCCCCTCTATTCTCTCAGTTATCTGCTACAGCCGGATAAAATGGCTTGTGGTTGAATTGCTCCTCTTTGAGTTTGGCCTACCCACACGCTCCTACCAGTGGACACACATAATGTATGGATGTGCAATTGCACGTTACTGTTTTTGTTGTTGTGTTTGGACGGTGACCTGTTGTCTAACTGCTCTGATGGCATTAGTTATGTTTTGTTTTTAATGGTGGACACTTATTGAACCCCTGACTATTAATAGGGAATGGAAGAACGACGGTGTGGCGCTGCGCGGAGGGGCGGGGCAGGTAGGTAGAATTGAAAGAGGACTCATTGCCCATGATATGGCTACATACACAGCAATTACCTGGAATGTAAGAGGCATTAACACCCCCAAGCGGCGATATGCCATTTACTCCTACCTCAAAAGACATTCAATCCATTTGGCGTTTCTGCAGGAGACACACCTAACGGGCCCTGAGATCCCCCGGCTGTGCCAGCGCTGGAGAGGGCAATTGTACGCAACAGGTCACTCAGCATATGCCAGAGGTACACTAATTTGGATTAGAGCTGGTACTCCCTTTGCAGCGGAAGAGCAGGTTGTAGACCCACATGGTAGATTTGTGCTAGTTAAGGGAAGGCTGGCGGGTCACACGGTATTATTAGGCTCTATATATGCCCAAAACACAGACCAGACTGCCTTTCTACATAATCTGTCTCAGCACCTGGCGGGCTGGAGTGGCCTTCCATGGCTGCTGGGGGGAGACTTCAACAGCGTGCTCGACGTGGAATTATACCGCTCCTTCCCCCCACTGCCCACATCACCGGTGATAGCTGCCTCGCGTGGTCTGGTAAACTGGACCCAACAATGGCAATTGGTGGACGTGTGGCGACAGCGACATAGGGTGGACAGGGTCTACTCCTTCTACTCTGCCCCAAACTCCCTACACGTGCGCCTAGACAGAATACTTTGCACTGCAAGCTTCACCCCGATGGTGGTGAACTCGGATTATCTGGGGCGCACACATTCTGACCATAACCCGCTGATTGCGCGCCTATGCTGGGGATCTCCCCGTCCAGCTGTCCCCACCTGGAGACTGAGGCTGGAGCTACTCGAAGATGCTGCTTTCAGAGTGTCATTGAGTGCTATAATTCCAGAATTCTTTGAGCAAAACGACGGCACGGCCTCGTCGGGTTTGATAGAGTGGGATGCATTCAAGGTTTTCATCCGGGGGCACTGTCTTGGAGCTCAATGTAATCTGCGCCGCTCTGTTGAACATGATATGACCCGGGTGGAGCGGGCCCTGTTACGACCAGAGGAGGAGGTAACTAATAATCAAGCTGAAGAGTCGAGACTGCCGGCAATACGTGCCGAACACCTGTCACTACTATAGTGTCTGCGATGTCTAAATTACACTGCACACTCTGCTAGAACTCATGCATCAGCCGACAAGGCGGGCAAGCTCTTGGCCTGGCTGATCCGTCGGGACTGTGAGAGGAAACCGATAGTGGAAATTCGCTCACAGACGGAGTAACTTGCATACACACCTGGGGAGATATAGGCCGAATTCACAAGACATTATGAGGCACTCTACGCTTCAAGGGCGCCTCCTGGGTGTGATTCCAGCGCTGAATTTCTTGCCGGAGTGGAGCTCCCACACCTAGAGGACGATCAGATTGAGGCGCTTGAAACACCTCTCGACCTTAAAGAGATCAGATCTAGTATCCGTGAACTTACATCCGGCAAAACGCCAGGCCCAGATGGGTTGCCAGTTGACTTTTACAAGGCCTTCGCGATACAGTTGGCAACCAGGCTGCTTCGTGTATATGAGGCGGCCGAACAGGAAGGCTACTTATCAGCCACTCAAAGGGAGGCGCTGCTGGTCTCCCTTCCCAAGCCTGGGAGGGATCCGGTGGATATGAGCTCGTATAGACCTTTGGCAATGCTGAACACCGATTATAAAATATTAGCCAAAGTGTTGGCAACGCGCCTTGCGCCGAGCGTGCCGGGTCTCATACATCCCGACCAAAACAGGTTTGTACCGGCTAGGGACACCTCCCACAACAGCAGAAGGTTATTCCGGGCCATACAATATGCGAGGCGTAATTGGCTGCGAGCAGGCTGCCTTGTTCTGGATCTGGAAAAGGCCTTCGACTCCCTGGAGTGGCCCTACTTGTTCAAAGTGTTATATTAATTTGGCAAGGGACCATCCTTTATTCGTCTAGTTAAACTACTATACACCAGAACGCTGGTCCAGGTGAGGCTGGGATCCGAGATATCGGAGCTGATCCGGGTGTGCAGGGGTACGAGACAGGTTTGCCCTCTCTCACCGTTGCTATTCTCACTTGCTATGGAACCTCTAGCAGCGGCCTTGCGCAGAGAGGGGAGTAATTGGGGAATTCCTCTAGGGGATGGTCTACACATAGTGTCGCTGTACGCCGACGACCTCCTTCTATACTTTAGAGATGTCACGCAGATCCCACCTGGGGCTGGCTCGCTCCTACAACATTTTGCATCGATATCCGGCCTCAGGGTCAACTGGTCTAAGTCATGCCTCTTTCCCTTTGACCCAGGACTTTCGGATCCGGGACTTAACCTGACCGGGAGTCCTGTTCTGTGGCAACGATGCACATTCAGATAACCTTGCAAGAGCGGTGTCCTTAGTCAAGTCTCAAATGGCGTTTTGGAGGACATTACCGCTGTCGGTGGCGGGTAGGATAGCACTCCTAAAAATGGTGGTTCTGCCACGACTTTTGTATTTTTTCTCTAACCTCACGCACAACGTTGCCCCCGGCTTCTTCAGGACACTGGAGACTGGACTGAGGGAATTCATCTGGAATGGCGGCCGTTGCAGAGTTGCCCTAAAAAAGCTGTACCTGCCACCTGACAGGGGCGGACTAGCGGTCCCTAATCTAGAACACTATTACTTGGCAGCCCAGCTTCAGTGGATATCCAGGTGGCTGGCGGACGCACAACTCGCGGACACAGCGTCGGAGAGAGGACCATGGTCGCTTCAGCAGATACAGCATTTATTTCACCCACTCACGCATGCACCGACCCTGCCGCAACTGTTTCTTAGAGTGGCCCACAAATGTTTCCACAGATCACTCTGCCTCACAAGATCAGTGATCCCCTATGCGCCTGCCCTGGCGCCATCGGGCTCACCAAGGGGCCCCAGAGTCACGTCAGACTCCGAGTTACGCACATGGCACGAAATAGAGTTGTACACATTGGGTGATCTATACGAAGAAAACCAGCTGCTACCGTTTGCTAGGCTCCAGGAGATGGGATTACCACCTGGCCAATTTCTATTATACTGCTCCTTGGTGAGGGCTCTGGGGTCCAGGTGGGGAGACATCTCGGTAGCTCCTCCTACTCACTTACTGATTAAGTACCTGCAGTTGGTGGGTCGGGGTCAACACCTGATTAGCTGGCTGGCAGATGCCCTGAGAACCCAAACCGCCCTCGAGAACGAAACGCTACGCGCTGCATGGGAAGTGGACACTGGCGACTCAATTGCGATAGCGCGATGGAGATCTGCTCTTTCAGGCCACCTTAATTTACCTCGCAACTCTCGATTTCGCTTAATTCAATACTATATAGTGCACAGAACCTACCTTACACCAGCCCGCATGAACAGATACTTTGCCCGCAAAGACGCGGCCTGTCCCCAATGCCGCGAGATTGGAGCAGACTTGTTACACATGGTTTGGTCCTGTCCTAGCCTGGGATCCTACTGGAGGGTGGTAATTGACAATTTATCTGACTGCATAGCACAACAAATACCCTTCACCTGGGAGGCATGCATCCTGGGACTATTCCCTAGAAGCAAACTACGCAGAGCAGAGGTGCGCTTCACAGACCTAGGGCTCATTGTGGCAAAGCGATTTGTGATCCGCAGTTGGAAATCGCCAGATCCCCCCCACCGGTACAGACCTGGAGCCGTTCTCTTGAGATGTGGGCAGGAGCAGAGGGCACAGCACTGAAGTGGGAGGAGGTCCTGGGGCTGCGACAGTTCCCGATATCCACCTGCTGGGAGGAGCTGTTGCTGCAGCTGCGTAACATGGAAGTGTGCCCAGTAGAACAGGGATTAGACTAACACGAACGAGTATCTGTTGGCGAGAAAATGCACTGTATGGGGGGGGGGGACTGAATGTGAAAACTGGCGAGATACACTATGGCACTGAGAGGCGGGAAAACTACACTCACCAGACTTGACAACTGACCCAGCCCCTTCCACCAGCAAACCGATTTGTTGTAATGCGATCCCTACCCCGACTTGGAAACAATCACATGTGAAATAATTGTACAAGTGTCTGATACCGGCAAATGTTACCGTTGTTTTTTCTTCTTTATTCAAAGGTTAGTCTATATAAAGTTCATAATGTCTGCCTCCTTAACAAAGACACCTCAGTTGAACATTTGTGACTGAAACAATGTTACGCCAGCGAGCGCTGTCAAGCGACGCGTTGACTGACAGACGCCAAATATACTATTGACCTCTCAAGCTGCACCCACGGAACAGAGTAACAAAGGTAAAGCACATTAGACAATAAAAACAATGCAGGATGAAAACCGCAACTAGCACAATGAACGAGATAAACACTTGAACAACTGCAGGTATATGCTGTACAATATGCTGCATCATTGTGTAACCAATTTACCAAACAATACTTAATGTTGTAAACACTGCGCATCATACTATGTTAAAATGAAACTAGTATCAAAACATGAAGCAATGTAATGATAAAATGTCAATAAACAGATTTATGAAGGAAACAAAAAAAATAAAAATAAAGGGCAGGTAGGTACCTACACTTAGCAGTAGTCCACAATATCACATTAGGTCCAGTTGAGGTCTCAATAAATTAATCCTTGCTCAATCCTTGGTAGCATGGCCCACAAGCAATCAGGCTTAACTTGGGAGACATGTGTGTAACACATTTAATTTCAGCAAAACAGAGAATAGGAAATACACAATATAATCTAACACCAATTTATAAAAATAGTAAATATATTTATATTTAAAATGATACCAAAATGACAAAAATCCAGTGTAGGGAACAGGCAACATAAATTTCTAAAAATTAAATGTAAAAATATGCTTTCTAGTACCTAAAAGCAAAAAGCACCAACTGCGGACATCTGATTGTGATTGACCGGGGCAAAGTCAAAGTTTCAGGCCGACAGCAGTGGAGCCAAAGCCGGATACACTGAGTAGTAGGCCACATTAAAAAAATTTACCTTCGGACCTAGTCTTTTTCTGGAGCTTTTTTTCTCACTGCCGATTGAGGCTTCTCTTCAGGCCGGCTGGCAATGCGACGAGCCAGCTTGGCTCAGCGCAATGTCCCGGTCAACTCCTGTAAGTCTCATCGACAGGGAAAGCTCTGGAGCTTCAGCAGAACAAATATGAAATTCAGGCCAGGTCGCTGTTCAACGCCACCGGCTTGACTCTCGTCAACGATTCAGTCACCTGATGGAGTTTTTCACCAACGTTGCTCCATTCTTCTCCAAATTTTTTGATCTTTTTCCAGAATTCCTTTTTGTGGTTTTGCAGTTTCCACAAACTTGATCCAAGGTTCCACAATAACTGAGTTGCTCCTTGGGAGTTAGAACTACAATTCCCAGAATGCACCTGGTCAGACTCCTCTAAAGGCCACTTGCCACTGATCAGCTAGGCTGTTCTTGCAGGAATTGATGCAGGGAACTCTTGGTAGCTCCTTTGTACATGTTGCTTACAGGGAGTCCACTCATGGATCTTTAGAAACAAGACAAAGTCCTTCCTGTGGTGAAGGCTAGAGTGTGAAGCAGGGATCTAAGATGCTGGGCAGCTCTTCCCTATTTATCCTTACTCCTGGGTTGGCAAGCAGGGGGCACCGTTCACCAATGGGGTGCAGGGTGCCACCCTCTGGTGTGATCACTTCCTTTAAAAAAATAAATTAAAAAAATCAACCCCAGAAGGCAAATCTTTTTCAAAAATCCAGACTGGAGAAAATCTCTATTTGGAGGTTAGAACTGGCTCAGCCCACCTACTGGTACAGCTAAGTTTCCTTAACACATCCACTTTAGCCCCTCTCCTAATCTAATTATTGGGGCTCCCATCTGGCTGGGGAAGCAGGAAATGGGGGAGGTCTGGTTTCTGTCCCAGGTAGCCCTCCCGCCTTTGAACACCAGTTTGGCTGCCCTACCTGCTTCCTGCTCTGCCATTTGCTACAGCCGTTCTCCTACCACAAGATGCTTCCCTTGTTTCAGCCCAAGCCACTTCACACCTCATTAAAGTAGCTTGGCTCAGGCTGCCCAAAGCTGACCAATCAGGAAGGGGTTTTACAAGGCTGATTTGGGGAACTTTCAGAAAGAGTTCTAAAACTCTTTCCCAGTAACAGATACAAAGGGGGTTATTACAACTTTGGAGGAGGTGTTAATCCGTCCCAAAAGTGACGGTAAAGTGACGGATATACCACCAGCCGTATTACGAGTTCCATAGGATATAATGGACTCGTAATACGGCTGGTGGTATATCCGTCACTTTACCGTCACTTTTGGGACGGATTAACACCTCCTCCAAAGTTGTAATAACCCCCAATATATCTAACATTGGCAAGCTGTTTATTCTAGCAAGTAAGTTGATACCAAACATGGCACTATTCTATTTCAATAAAGCCTCCCAATGCTAGCCTATGGAGCTAATGTACTACACAATGGGAAAACAAATCTTTTCCTCACAAGAACTCTTAAAACATCTTTAATAATGTCCCTGCTTATATTTACAATGCACCCAATCCTTGGGGCACCATAGGCAGACCTTAGGAGTGACATATATGTAACAAACAAGGTAGTTTCATTTAAGCCTTTGGAAGTACTTTTAATTCCAAAGTCAAATTTGGGTTTATTTTATTTTGAAAGCAGTGAGAAAGGCAGGCCTGCCTTGAAAATGACATTAGACACAACAGCAGTGTATCCACGGGGGCCCTAACTCCGCTGGGATCCTTAAACCTACATGTCCTACCAAATACTAGGGACTTATAGGTAGACTGTCAGAGCCAATTATAATTATGCCTGATTTGCATATACATTTTAAACAGAGCACTGGCCTTGAGACTGGTTAGCAGTGCCCAGGGCACACTCAGTCACTAACCACCAGTATGAATCAAAAAATGAGAGTGATTAGGGCCAAAATGATGACTTTCTCAGTCTCCCATAGGAGCGAGCACTCTGGCTGCCAGCAACATCAGAAAAATGTTGCCTTCAGCCATTACAGGACTAGTGGGACTTAGTCTCCCACCCCAAGCCTTTAAAGGGCCCGAGGGCCCCATCTCTGTGGGCCGGCTCACTTGTGCCTTGGGGAGCCCACCCAAAGGACACAGCTATTTCCCTGAGCGCACCAGCAGGGAACCTTGTATTTGCTTCTGCCAAATAGGAGCAAACGCAAAGTCTTATCCTAGCTGGTGGGAGCTTAAAAAATGCTCCTGCAAGCTGGGAGCAGAATAGTGATCTATTTCCCTGCCTGCACTGATGTCCGCAGAGAAACAAATAAGCAGACTATTCCCGCCCGAAGGAAGCAGCATAAATAGCTGGTCCTTGTGGGAGGGTGCAATGCCGGCTCCCGCAGCATTAGGAGTGCTGTCTGCGGCCATAAGGGTCCTAGGGCTCCCCCTGTGGCCCCCAATGTGGTGTTTGGTGGGTGCCGTGAGCAGGCACCAGAACACCCAGCTATGTAAAATAGAGACCCTAGGGGAGAGGGGCTATGGGGCCACAACAGGTTCAGGGAGGATTTAAAAAAAACAAAAAACACAACCCTGAGGGGAGTGGTCTTCATGGCCTCCTTAAGGCTCGTACAGGGCAAGTGCCCCCCTCTGCTTAATTAACAAATTAGGTCTGAGGGGATGGGGTCCCCAGGGCTGGAAAAGGCTTAGGGAGGGAGCTGTGCGCCCCACATCACTGATGACATCATTCAGGCTTCTTTTTTACACACTGCTCTATGAACTAGCATGGCATTAGAGGCCTGGAAGTAAGTAAAAAAATAGCTCAGAATAATATGAAGCACCATTATTGCCATCACAAGTTCAACCCCCTTAGATGTAGCAAGCATATGTTATGAGCAAAAGTGACCATATACCATGCACTTCACTGGTAGCCTAATTCACATTAAGAATCAATCACAGATATATGGGAAACCCTTACTGCACAGTGTTGAATATGTATGCAACTGTTCAGAGAAAGCCAAGTTACTCAAGATACTCAACATCTGTTCCAAAATTAATGCCTTACCATGGACAGCTTTTATCTGTATCAAACCCCTCACAGAGACCAAACCTACACTGAGAAATGAAGTTGACATGAGTAGAAATGTGAGTATGGTAGACAATGTTTACTCAATGGAGAGGGTTTACTTGGTACCACACTGTTTGCAGACAGAGAAAATTTCATGAGAAATACACCACAGAGTATTAAAAAGTATCTACTAAAAACAGTGTACACTCTTGGGTGCGGCCGAGGAATCAAGATGGCGGTCGCACTTTAAAAGTGCTCCTGACCCCTCCATCATACGTCCTCGCCTAAGCCTACAATCCCTCGTCCTTCTGGCTGATTCTGGAGCCTCGGCTGCCTCGGGCAATCGGGGGCACTAATTGCAGAGTCCCGTTGACGAGCACCCCCCCCCAACGAGGTGAAACTCCAAGATCTAGGCTCTCGTGCAAAATGGCAGCCGCCATCCCACCAGCGCGTTGAGGAGCTGACTTTTGATGCTGGGAGTGGCTGGGCCCGCACCGCCTGGCGTGAAGAGAGGGATGAGAGAGGCATGCTGAGGCAGCTGGGTAAGAAGTCCTGTGACCCCTCCATCTGCTTTGGGGGCCGAGGAGCGGCCGAGTGCAGGGTCGTGCGTGCAGAGGAGCGCTCCCGTCACTGATAGTGGTGCGGAGAGGGGGCTGCTGCGGCCTGGCTGCCAGAGGAGAGACCGGGGGTCCCGGGATGATTGGTCCTGCTGAGGCCGTGGCCGCTGAAGGCAGCAGCTGATGGGTGCGCTGCGGCCCGAAGGGACCGGAAAGGAGTAGCAGCCTCAGCAAGCAGAGGAGGCCCCTGCCCAACGGCCAGGCGGCCCAACGGAGAGGGACTTGCCACCCAACTGGTGCACCGGAGCGGACCATTGGTTGGGTCTGCGTCACCGCAGACACTCCAGAGGAGCGCAGCAGGGCTCGAGGACAGGGCCCAGGGGACCCGCGGCCTTCTCCAGCAGTGGAGGTAGAGGGGCGGGTGTGACTGTGGACCAGGGGTAAGGAGATTGGACTGCGTGGTGTTACCACCAACCCCCGAATGAGAGACTATGGAGGCCCCCTTCCCTGAGTGAACTGGCTGGAACCGCGGGGGGATCCACCAATAGCGAGGAGCCCCACACTGGGGAGCGGTGGCACCCAGGGGGACGGGAGAATAGTCCAGATCCGGAGTGGCAGTGGCACAATCATGAAGGGGTGCAGACCAGACCCACTGGGACCCTGTGGATGTAGGAGAGGGCCCCGGTGATCTGGGCATTGGCTCCAAGTTTTTGAGGAAGGGTTGCTACGGCTGCAAGCCGCGGAGTGGGGACACTTTGTCGTGGAGCCCCAAATGAACTTGAGCTGGGCCCTGGAGCGACGGATGTTGGAACCCCCCAATTACCTGCATTGGCTATAACAGGTGGAGAAACTAGCTGGGGCTGCAATAGGCAAGGACAAGCCAGCCCGGTCAAAGTCAGCACAAACGTGCATAGACCAGTTCGCCACTGGCGCAGGCTCGAACCCTGCTGGTGAGGTGGGGACGGGTGGGAAGTCCCTGCCCCCAGGAGATGTGACCACTATCCTTCAGGCCATACATTCCTCCCAAGCGGCAGTGGAGACAAAAATCAGGGAGATCAGAGTGGACGTGGCCCTGGTGCATCAGGATCTGGGCAATGCTACAGCAAGGATCATGGAGGCGGAATCCAGATTGTCCAGCTTGGAAGACAAATGAGTACCCTAAAAACGCAGGTCGCCCAGCTTCTTGTGCGGACATCCGAGTTACATCGTAGAGCAGAGAATGCCGAAAATCGCTCACAACACAACAACATTCGCATAAGTGGCGTCCCTGAAAATACAGAGACTTCCTCCTTTGCCTCCTATCTGGAGGACTGGTTCAAATCCTAGGTGCCACCAAATTGCCTCATGCCTTGGTTTGCCATAAACCAAGCTCACAGCGAGCTGCAGGCCAGACCTCCCTTGGGATCCTTGCTGAGTCCAGTAATACTTTAATTTTTCAACTATAAAGACAGGGATGCGGTGTTGCAGGCGGCCCGTGCTCAGGGCGAACTGCACTGCAATGGAGCAAAGGTCCTAGTGTTCCTGGACTACACACCAGGGAGGTTCAACAACAATGCCGCTCCCACACAGAAATAAAGCAGAAATTGAGGGCAATGGAAATACCTTACCGCCTTCTTTTCCTGGCTCGCGTCACAGTGGTACGCGCCAACAGAACCCATTTTTTCAAGTCTCCTGTGGCGGCCTGGACATGGCTGACTGAAGAGAGTCCGCTGACAACATCTGGAGGCGGCCCCCCAATGGGGGCAGCCGCATCTGGGCCTGGATCACCTGTCTTCACGACCGAAGAGCAAGCAACTCCGTACCCGGTCTGGGAGGCGCAGAGGATGGCAGGGGTCCCTGGCCGGGCTCTCCCCTGTTGCAGTTGCGGGAGGGGTCTGCCGGGCTGGCACCCCACAGAGAGAAGGACACAAACGAGACTCAAGGGGCAGGAGCAGGGCTATCGGCAGGGGGGTTGCCCCTCGGCACCGGGGACCCCTCCAGTGACTCTAATCTGTCCTGGAGTCCAACACTTTGAGTTACCGGGAGGAACAGGAAAGGGCAAGTCAAACTCAACATTTGTTTATTTCGTGTTATGTAACTATCTACTGAATTTTGACCAGCACATCCGGCTTTATGGAGGGGTCACCACAGCTGGTTAGCTTAAGTTTGGGTCTTCAAGAGTTTAACGTTTTAAAAAGGCGACATTATGGGGTGTGGAGGCAGATGAGGGGTTCAAGGGTATACCTGCCATTGAGCAGCTTGTGTTGTTTTTGGGAGTTGTTATTTGCTTTCCTCTTACTTCAGACACACAGGGTTTTAGACTTACAATTTGCTTACTGGGGTGCACTGGCGGACGTGGAGACAACAGTCCCACCCGCCCACTTCACTGAACGGGTGGGATAGTCCCCCTGACCGTAATGTTCCAACGACCTATATACACATAAATGGTAGGACCAATACAAGTTCTCTCTTGGAACGTCAATGGACTTTTGGATTACATTAAACGCACAGCCGTCCTCACATTTGTCCACTGCCACCAACCTGATTTGCTCCTGCTTCAGGAAACCGACCTACTCAGGGATCATTGTCCTTTCCTTGCGTGTAGAGGCTTTATCAGGGTTACCATGCGGGTTTGTTCATGAGTCAAGGGGGGTGGCCATGATGCTGCGCCGATCTTTTTCCATGATGGTCACAAAAGCACATCGGGATCCCCAAGGGCAGTTCTTCGTCCTGTCCGGCCGTATCGAGGGGCTTACACTTAACAATATATGCGTATACGCCCCACTGGCGTCCCTGCGCACCATTCTAAATTACCTTACCAAAATACTCCTGGATCTGCCTCAGGGGACTACCCTGATAGATGGAGACTTTAGCGCGGTCCCTGACCCCCTGCAGGTCGTTTCGGGACCTCTATTACACCACAGGCAGGTGGCGGCCTCCAGCCTGACGAACATGATGGCATCCCTGGGGCTATGCGGCGCATGGAGAATCTGGCATCCATGACAAACTTGGTTCACACACACCTCAGCAGCACACCAAAGGCAATCTAGGATAGACCTTATTCTATTGCTGGCTACAGACTGCAGCCAACTCACGCACCTTTCCACGGGGTATCTCTGATCATGCTCCACTGCAGCTCATGCTAGGGTCAGCTTCAGCGGCTGCCCGCCCATTGTGGCAGCTGAACACATGGTACTTACAACACAAACCCTTTGCCCAACAATTGCAGACAGTTATTCAGGAATACATTTCCCTAAACACAAAATCAGTCCCCTCGGCGGGTACCTTATGGGGAGCGGGTAAAGCAGTAGTAAGGGGGGCTGCGAAGGGACTGGTCTGCGCCCGGGAGCAACTCCAGAAGCTTCACATCTCTAGTTTGGAAGCCCAAGCCCTTCTTCTGGAAGCTAAACAATCCACACAACCCACTGAGGAACGGAATCGGCAAATCATGCTCATTCGGGAGGAGACACTTATGGCGCGCCTCCACCGCCCGTGTATATGAGTGGGGAGACAAAAATGGGAAACTGCTTTATTGGTTGGTATCACATCATCTAGAATTATCCCAGAAATTAGCAACACAGGAGGGGAGGTGGTCACCAAGCTGCAAGAGGTAGCAGACACTTACGCCTCCTATTACAGCAAATTATACAAAGCTTCCTCGACAATTATCCCATAACACGCCCGACAATTCTTGCATGATGTTCCCCTCTCGGAATTGTCACAAACTGACAGACATCCTTGATGAACCTATAACGTGGGAAGAAATAAGTGAGGCAATCATGTCACTGGGGGGCAGGGAAAACTTTTGGACCCAATGGGTTTCCGCTGCAATACTATAAAATGTTTAAAGAAGTGTTAACTACGCAACTCCAAGGCCCTCTATGACGAAGTGGCCCAGGTTGGTTCCTTTATGGACGGAATGGACACAGCCACCATAGTGGTACTCCCTAAGACACAGCTGCGGACCAGGTCCTGCATGGACTACAGACCAATTTCACTTATTAATAACAAAATAAAAATCTATGGCAAAATTCTTGCGACCCGCCTCAAGTGGGTCCTGCCACATCTGATTCACCCCGACCAATGCGGCTTTATGACCAACCAGGGTACGTGTCATTGTATATATTGTCTCCATGTACAGTTGGCTCGACGTCACCACATTCCTTCCGATCTAGCACTCCTTTTTATTGATTTCAAGGAATCCTTTGATACAGAGGACTGGGAATACTTGCTTTTGGTCTAATCCGGGTGGGTTTGGGGCCAAGTTTTGCTGTATGGTCCAAGCTCTATATATAAATTCTGTAGCCCGGGTTCGGGTGAACAACAGGCTATCCTTTGCCTTCTCCATTGGTTGAAGGATGTGTCAGGGCTGTCCTTTATCCCCACTTCCATTTGCTACGGCAATCGAGCCCCTAGCTCACTTGGTTAGGATGGATCCAATATACCGCACGGGTGGAGCTGGTATCACACTTACGAGGATCACGTGGCGTTGAACGCCGATGATGTCCTATTATATATGGCAAACCCTAGTGAAACTGGCCCACAGAGCCTTCATCTGCTGCGTTGCTTTGAGGAGGCGTCAGGCTTGCGAATCAATCTGCTAAATCAGTGCTGGTGCCATTGGCCCCCTCCCACGACTGCTTTGATTGGCAAGATCAAGTTCCTATCCGCCGACTGAGCTTTAAATACCTGGGCGTCTGGTTGACTCTCCTCCCTGAGCTGACATGGGCCATGAACATGACCCCATCAGCATCTCGGGTGAAGGCAGACTTGGCGAAGTGGGAATCCTTGCCCTTAAACGCCTTGGGTTGTGTGGCCTTTTATAAAAAGAGGATCTTCCAACGGGTCTTATATGCTCTTCAGAACTCTCCACTTCCAGTCCATGGCTTGTGGTTCCAGGCCCTAGACCGAGCGGCAGCCGCCTATCTTTGGCATGGAACAAGACAACGCATTGTGCTACAGTACTGTCAAAGGGATTCATACGAAAGTGGGATGGGCATGTTCAACCTACAACTGTACTATCTGGCAACACAATGGCTCGTCATTCATGACTGGTTCAACGGGGGCTGGGCGGACTCGGCTTATCAGCCTGAACTGAAGGCTCTGAGTTTTCCTCAGATACTATCTCATCTTTATTCTTCTTTATGAATCCCCAACTCCCTCACAACCTCGAACCAGTGACCAGCGTGGTCTTCCTCGCTTGGCGGGCAGCTTTGCGGCATGAGTGGTAGGAGAATGTAGTTACCCAGCAGACCCCCATATGGCATGGTACTTAGATGAAGGAACCGGCGACCTTGCATGGGTTTAGGAGCTGGGACCTGCTGGGGAATGTGTGGGGGGGGAACCATGAGAACCTTTCAAGACCTACAGGCTGACCATCACCTTGCCAACAAACAGTTTTATAAATACCTCCAGCTCGAACATGCCCTTCACACACACTTACCATGCGTCGACACAATACCAGAACATAGCCTGCTAGGAGCCAAGGTGCTGATGGGGGCTCTAGGGAAAGGGGGTGTTTCCCAGCTCTATAGAATGCTAATCAACAATACTCTGGGTGATTTTAGCCAGCTTCAGACCCGCTGGGAGGCCTGGCTGGGTCCACTGGAGGAGGCAGACAGGCAAGATGCATTACCCCAGGTTGATAACTATATCGTCCAGATTGAGATTGATACAATTATACTTCCTGCATGGGGCATCACTTTCTCCGGCACGACTGCATTTGGCTGGCCTCCGATCTTCCCCCCACTGCCCTGGTGCATGGGGGGACCTGCAGACTTTTTTCACATGGTATGGGGATGCCCGCAAATTGCACTCTACAGGCAAAGGCTTTTTCGAGAGCTGCATGCAGTGGTGGGATGGGGGGGAGCAGCTGTCTCCGGTGCTGGTTTTGTTGGGTGTGATGGAGGGAGTGGGGGGGCTCGAGGCCGGAGAGAACCTTTGTGGGTAGTGCGCTGATGATAGCAAAATGAGACACTGCAGCTCCCTTCTGAAGTTGAGGCACTGGGTTGACTGGTGCGCTAGTCAAGAAAGGTCGATCTATGAGGTGAATGGATGACCATGCAAACACATAAAGGTATGGGGAAATGGCTGGGTCTCCGACCATGAACTTCCAGGATGCAAGAGACTAGGGGCTGACGGGTGTGGGTTGATTCTGTATTCTGCTTTGTTGGATAACATCTTAAGGTGTACGATTATCTACAAGCAACAAATCCTCTTCTCTTTATCATTCATGTCTTTCACCCTGTGGTGTCCGTTCCCGTATTTTCAAAATTAATAAAATTGTTTATTAAAAAAACAAAACAATGTACACTCTATTCAACATTATTCGCTTAAAATAAAAGGGCCAAAGGTGCTAAGGGTTATACTACCTGCAGCCTTCATACTGGTGAAAACACTGCAGACAGCCGATCTTTGATGCAAAAGAAGCACATGTACATAGATTAGTACCTGGTACACCTAGTCTTCTATGTTATGTGGAAATTGTCATGCTGTGATAATTTTGTCTAATGACTCAAGGCTGCTTACAATATTTAGTATGTAGCACTTAAATATCTATGGAACATGCTGAACACAAGTCGTCAACTGTCTCCTGCACACACAGTTACTCTTCAGTGCAAAGAATGATAACATGTTCAATATCTATACACACCTATGACGCATTAGGAGCACATGCATTTTGTAAAAATACCCATTAAGTGGACACAGCCTGTACAAAATTAGGTAGAAAAGTAATATGGCAGCTACCCTCCACTTTGTAAACTATTAACCAAACTAACACACTCATTGGATGATGTCATCAGCAATGTCATTTGAGATGTCATCAGGAATGTCATAAATAATGACACAAAATATGTCACAAGTACTGTAATACGTAAGGTCATAAACAGCATATGGCAGGGATGTAAAATAGTTAGCTCTGCCAACTCTAGTAAATTTCTGTGGACTTTTTTGTTGTTTTAAAACATTAATTTTGTCACTGACATTCAACTAACTATAATGTTACTCGAAGCTTTGTTTTTTTCAGCAAAAAACGTATATATATATATTAACTAGGGGAGGTCGCCACTAGATATAGTTAGGATCTAGTTTCTATAGAAAAAGTGTTTTTAGTTGCCTATATCTTTGGTGCCGGTGGGTGAATCTTCATAAAATTCTTCAAAACAATTCGACAAACACGTCAGCTGCTGTCTGGAAAGTTTCAGGGTGATCTGTCAAGCATGGGCCAAGAAAAAGGGGTTGTCCCCATGGTAATTCCCACAGTTTTTTTTTTTTTAATAGGTCTACAGCCTGGACGGAATCACACCAAATTTGGCAGAAAGATAGTTCTTGGTCCAGAAAGGTTTTTTTTTGTTATTTGAGGTGAATCTGATCAAAAGCTTTTGAGATATTCTCTTGTGCTTCTTTTAACAATGCCCCCGGGTATGCCAGGTCCTGGGGGGGGGGGGGGGGGGGGGGGGATCGAGGCATATAAAAAATAAAGGAGGGGGCACATGGGGCCCCCCCTCTTAGGGCTTTATTTATGCCCCGGTAACTCCCACCTCTTCAGGCTGAATATGTCATTTATAGGGAGGGGAGAGCACATAACCCCACCCCCCTTTGGCAGCCCCGGGAACAGCTACTTCCCTGGGGCTGAAATATGATAATGGCAGTTTGTTGTGGACCCCCCGCCCAGGGGACCACCACCGCTCTAGGGCAATTGAATACAAATAAGGGAGGGGGTGCACGTGGCTCACCCACAGCCCCGGGACCGCCAATTCCCCGTGGCTGAACTAAAATAATGAAGGGGGTCCATCACAGACTCCAGGGGACTACCACCTCCACAGGGCTGTTTAAGTATGGAGGTGGAGCCACACAGCCCCCCACCTGCAGCTAATAATGGCCCTGGGGACGCCACCCCTCACAAAGCCCAAGGATCTGCTGGCATTCCCCAGATTTCCTTCTCGAAGATCCACCAAGTCATGGAAGACCTGGATGCCCACTTATTTCAAGGTTTGTGGGGACCATGTCACGTCTAGCAGACATGAGGTGGGTTGACGGAGGCCCTTAGTCACCAGGAACATGCGAGTCTTCTTCCAGTTTACTCAAAGACCTAAGGACTGGCCAAAGTCCTCAAGGAGCTGCAGTGCCCAGGGAATGTATATCTCACCATCTCTGAGGTAGGTAGGGAAATCTTCTGCATATAGTGATATGACATGGGTCGCCCCGTCTATCACAATGCCCCAGTCTGGACCCATTCCGGGTAATCTCTCCACCAATGGCTCAACAGCCATTGCAAATAAAAGAGGTGAGAGGGGACACCCTTGTCTGGCGCCCCTGTGTATTTCGTAGGTTTCCAATATTATGTGCCCTGTTTTAACCCCTTCAATTGGAAGGGTGTAGAGTAGTCTGAGCCATCTTGTCCAGTTAAGGCCCAGCCCCATTCGGAGCATGGTGGCTTGTAAGAAGTCCTACAGCACCATATTAAAGGCCTTCTCCAGGTACGCCACCACGATGATGACCTCGGGGGTCTACAGTGTGGTCCCGTGCATAAAGTATTGAGTAGAAGCGAGAAAGCTTGTGGGAGGTGTTAAGAATGGGTATGGACCCATTCTGATCACCGTGGATCAGAGCTTGCAAATGGGAGAGCAGTCTGGCGGCTAAGACATTCCTTAAGATTTTGAAATCGGTATTCTTCATGGAGAATGGGCTGAAAATCAGAGACCATCACATCTTACGACGGGGTCTTGGGCAGTGAGACCACCAGGGCCTCCCTAGTAGTCAGCGGGAGGATACCCATCTCGTAAGCTTTGGTGTACAACTCAGTGAGTTATGGTGCCACTGTTCCAGCAAATAGCTTATAGACCTCTGTGCCCGGCGTAGCCAAGGCCTTGATGGCCACACTGATCTCTACCTCCAACAACGGAGCACCAAGCGGCTCCTGCTCTTCTTTAGGAAGGGTCCTTAGGGGTAAGCGCTCCAGGAAGGTGAGCAGTATCAGTGAGAAGTCTATCTGCACCAGGCCATATAATGAAAGATAGTAGTTAATGAATGCATCACTAACATGCACTGGAGAGAGGAGAGTCTTCCCTTCCGTTGTCAGCAGACGCGTAATTGGGGTACCTCCACACTCTGGTCAAACCAGCCAGGCCAACAGTCTACCGGATTTCCCTTCTTCATGAGCACGGTTCACACAGTATGTATAGCTGTGGCACCTGAGATGTTCCAAGGCCATGTTATACTTGTCTCTTATTCCCAGTAGCCACGGGAGAACCCCCGGGCTCCTGCCTTGCTCACTGTCCTGTGTATGCAGTTCTGTCTCCAATTTTTGGAGATCGCATACTAGGTCCCGTCGGACACCAACCGTTTGCCCTAGACAGTTCCTCCTCACCAGTACTCCCATTCGTTACCCTGACTTGTCCCTGGGTTGAAGAAGAAGAATTCCGCTACCCTGTCTGCCAGTGCATCCCTGAAGGTGGCATCTTCCATTAACGTGGGTTTTAAATGCCAGGTCAGTATGTGGGGGTGTGCTTCAGTGGGCTGCAAAGTCAGAAGAAGTGGGCTATGATCTGATAGTATGCAGCCCAAATACTCTGTGTGTGTGATGGAGCCAGTGAGTGACTTGGGCGTGATATATGGTTCAGTAAAAAGAATAGTCCCTATCTGTGGGGTGTTGTATACATCAGGAGTCGTCAATATCCCAATGTGCAACCGAGGTGGATAATCCAACAGCTACCCTATTGGCAGTTGCCCTTGGGAGCGGCAGAGTGGAACGGTTCATCGTCGTGTCCAAGACACTAACTATTAAGGTCCCCACCAATAAGGTATGGCCACCTGGTCAGATTGGCCATCCTTGCGGACAGAGTATGAAAGAATGAGGTCTGATCCTGGTTCGATGTGTATATGCTAGCCAGCACCAGTGGCCCACGCAGAGCCCCCCCCCTCCACTAGCACATAGAGACCCTCTATATCTACATCTATGGTTGTGGCCTCAAAGGAAAACCTGGCTCGCACCAACAGTGCAGCCCCCCTCGTAGAGGCTGAGTAGGTGGTCGCATGGAGTTGTCCTCACCAGCTCCTGAGGAGGTGATCAGCCTCTGTGAGTTTAAGGTGTGTCTCTTGAAGGAGAGCTATGTGTACACCAGCCTTTTTAAATGTCAGGATTTTGTGTCTTTTAGACATGGAGCCCAGTCCCCGAATGTAGATGTTGGGTGTGTTAGCCATTTAGTCTATGGTACTGTGGCCACACTTTTGAGTTGCGCTCCCATACTCCCCCCCCAACCCACCCATCCCCACATCAAGCCCCACCACCCTCAAGACATCACAGGACAATAAAAATAAGTAAACATTCTAACTCCCCAACCCTAGAGCCGCCCAGCAACGACTGGCCAACCACATCGTGTTGTCCAACAATAGAGCAACAGATAGCATCTCCACTCCTGAGGCTTCTGGGTGGTAATAAGGTGGGTAGGCAATCATGATTCTACAGGTCAACCGCATCCATGTGCATCAGCACACTAAGCAGTGCTGGCACCCACATTCCAGTTCAGGTGGATCTAACCCGGGAGGCAGTGCCAGTTTAACAATGTCCGCCGCCGTCTGAGGAGTTACATGTTGTCCGGTAAGTCTTCAACCAGGCCCAGGTTTCATGTGGGTCTGGGCAGAAGTGTGAGTGGCAGCCAACCATTATTTTACATGCGGCAAAGAACATAAGAGTACTGGATTCCTTCCTCTTGCAGTGTCCGTTTTACAGCCAAATAGGAAGCTCGTTTGGTTTGCACTGCAGCCGTGAAATAGGGGACTTGGCCATTCCCCACCCGGAACCGGCCCGCCTCCCTCACCTGCTGCAGTAGCAAGTCGCAGTCTTTGTAATGTAACAGCTTAGCCACCACAGGCCTGGGCGGGCATCCCAGGGCTGGCAGCCAGGCAGGCACACAGTGCACCCTTTCTAGTGCAAAGGAAGACATCGGTTGTGTTCGTGCCAATACAGACCTCATCCAGGGCTCCAGGTAGGCCACCATGTCAGGCCCCTCTATCCCTTCAGGGAGATCTATGCTGCGTACATTATGACGTCTACTGCACCCCTCAGCCTCTTCTGCCATACTTTCCATTAGTTGCACTCACTCCATAAGGAGGGTGATTTGGGCTTTCACAGCCTAGTGGGAAGGGTGAAGGTCGGCCAGCGAGGTTCCATTGCCTCTTACCCTGCCGTCTATATTATAGCGGTCTGCCCTCAGTAGACTTAATTCCATTTAGACCATCCCTATTTTCCGCCGAATGATAGCCTTTGAGTCCTCAATAGCTCATATTATCCTGTTTAGGGTGGGTTGCATATCCTGTGGATAGACATATGGTGGAGCTTTGACGTCTGATCTGATCAGTGGGAGGCCCGGAGGGGACAAGCATGCCCCTGGAGGTTTATTCCTTGGTTTACCCATATTACTCTCCAGGGTCAATTCTCCTCTCAGGAGCATTCTTTCCACTTAGACGTGCAGGAGGCACTGCTGGCGAGGGCCCATACAGGTGGAGGATCAGATGCTGTCTCCGAGTCGCTTCTCAGGCCCGTGAGGGGTGGCATCCTCGGGGTGCTCTGTGAGGGAACGATTAATGTCTTGGGGGGGGGGGGTGAAATCACCTCTGGCTGTTCCGTCTTCAGTGTTCACAGTGTTTCATCATCTTTGTCATCACTTAGTCTCCTGGTGTCAGTTTTACAAATGCGGTCACTGCGCCCTGGTACCTCACTGATTCCCTCCGTGTTTGTTCGTGTGCATCCCTCACCTGAACCAATCAACCCTTGCTCAAGGTTCAGGAGAGCAGCCACTTGCCATTTATGTTGGCTACCCTGCACAGCCAGTGAATGTAAAGGCAGGATGCCCGACATAACAGCAATGTCCTTATCCTGCTCAACTTTTGGGGAGGTCCTGCCCTCTTTTTCGGCCTGGACCTGCTACAGCATACTTACCATGCAGGTTCGGGTGTGGGTCCTGCCTCTTGCCACCCACACTGACTGTTCCTGCTCAACCCACCTGGCTAATAGTTTGTTGCTGGTGGTATGGGGCGGGGGAAGATCAAGAGATGCATAACCCTTGAGGAGATTGGGGTAAGTAACTTGTTCTTTTGATGGAAACTTTTAACTGCAGATTCCTTACCTTTCGCATGGATACCAAAGCAGTACCTCCCAAAAAGTGGAGGGACTGCACAGTGGAATTACACCACAAAGTCCCACAGGACCAAGTGGATGAAAAGACCCTCCCCTATGTACTTGATTCTTGAGACAGTAATGTCTAGTGAAAGTGTGTAAGACTCCCATGTAGCAGCCTGGCAGATGTACACCACCAGAACACCTCTCATCAATGCCATACCTACAACCTTGGCTCTGGTGAAGCCAGGCCGAAGACCATCAAGAGGTTCCATGTTGGCCAAGGGACAGCCCACTTTATGTGCAGGATAATCCATCTGGACAAGGTTTGTTTCTGAATCTCCCTTCTTTTCTTAGCACCAACAAATTCAACAAAAAGCTGGTTGTCCACGTTGGGTTACTTAGTACTGTAGATGTAATAACTAAGGGCCCTCTTTCAATCTAGCCAATGATGTCTACTTGTTATAGGGGTGTAGCACTGAAAAGAGCGGAGAGAACGTCATGGACTGTCCCACGTGGAAGTGCGATAGCACTTTCAGTACAAAAGATGGCAGAGTCTGAAGCACCAGCTGGATGCACTGACAGGGCCTGCAGCTCACTGACAGAAAGATTAGAAACCTGTGAACAGCTGTGTATCGAGTCAAAAGATGTGCATATCAAAAATGTAATGAACAAGTTAAGATACCACTTAGGCATAATACATGGTGCAGGAAGAAATAATGTGAGATCTCTTTTGAACTCATCACAATAAGTGACTTAAACAACAAGAGCTGGTCAGGCAAACGTAGAAAAAGCAAATGTTCTGACAAATAACATTTACCAGTACTCACAATGAAGCCTTGACAGGCTAATAACAAAATGACCACCAGAACATCACATAGCTTGATTTGAAAAGGATCAACTCTTACCACCTCACCAGACCACAAACTTCACCTGACTAGAGTTAAATGTAATTGGCAGAAGCAAGGATAATGTCTACCAATTCTGAGGGATAATTAAATCGACCCAGTTGGTTCTGCTCAATTTTCATGCATTGAGGTGCAGGTTGTGGTTATTAGAATGTAGAATCTTGTCCTATTGTTGAGACACAAGGTCCCCTCCAAGAGGTAAATGGACCGAGGACAAATTTGCAGGCTCAGTAGGTCGGAGTACAAACAATTCCTGGTCTAATTCAGGGCTACGAGGATGAGTTGTGCCCAGTCCATCCTGATCTTCCTCAGAACTTGGGCAGAAGAGGCAGAGGTTGTAAGGAATATATAGTAGACCAAATTCTCAATGCAATGGAATGCTTCTTCAAACCAGCCTTGAGGCAAAAACTCCTGCAAGCAAAAGTCACAACACTGAAAGTTTTCATCTGTGGCGAAAAGATCTATGCAAGGCATGCCCCGGCAGGAAAAGATACCATGAATAATCACTGAGTGCTAATGCCATTCCTCATTCACCTGAGCCCATCCTGACATTTGTGAGCCCGCCAAATACCTGGCCGTCAAAAATCTTCCTTGAAATTCACGCCACAGCCAGAGTCTTAGCACTTCCTTGGTACCACGCATGTGCCCCAACACCACTCTGTTTACTGCATTACCAAATGGTGGTTGTACTGTCCATCAGGAGCTGGAATAGCCGCCCTTTAATGGACACGAGAAAGGCCTACAGGGTCAGCTGAATAGCACATAGTAAAGAAGGATATAGTTCTTCTGTTCCACCAGGGAACGAAGGTCCCTGACTGCAAACTCTCCCAGGTGATTGCTCCAACACAGACACAATGCATCGGACACTACTGTAGGCTCTGGGTGCGGTAGCCACATGTCAGGTTGGCTTCTGTCAGTGACGACTGTAGATCCCTTGTCTAAACTATGGCTGTCGTCTAAAAGGCAGTGCCATTGATTGGCCCATAGCAAGCGAAGGTTCCACTGCAGAGCCCACATGTGGCTAAGGCAAGAGGAACCAGCAGCATGGATTTATACAAGACGTATTGAGAAAAGTACTCCTTTTACAATAAGTCAATTATATTCTATTTTATTATCAAAAAAGCTTAAAACCAATACAAAGTTGACCATAGGTCAATCCTTCCTTCTTAAAAATATTCCAAGAAACATCTTTGACATATTTGTTAACCATCCATAAATTCATAAATTTCAAGTTGAGAAAATAGTTAATATAATTTTCCACAGTTGCTACCTCTTGATTTCCTAAAAGCTACTGTGCAAAAAGGGTATCTTCATATGCCACTCCTGAAAAAGATCTCAGTCTTAATTCCAGACACATGGTCACTGTCACTGTTTGTACTTATATGAATTAACCTAGCAAATACCTAGTAAATTTTCCAAGCACCAAGTATATATCAATATAGAGACCAGATGGGGTACTGGTTTAATAGGTAGAAGCTGCGCAGAGTCATTGATTGATCAAAGAACAAGCTGCATGCACAAGGCCAAGAAGCCTCAAACTGTCTGCCCGAACACAGGAATGAGCACAAAACTTCAGGATCATAACCTAGATGTCCTTCACTTGTGTCCAGAAAGGTCCCTATGAAAAAAATGTCTGCCTTAGTTGCAGGTGGGATTTCGACTAGTTTGTGGAAAATACACAGGATGATAGTATGGTGACAGTTGTCTGTAGGTGGTCAGTGACTAAATGCAGTGAGCAAGTATCCCCAACCTGCAAAAGGTTGACCAAAACCACTGACATCAACTTTGTAAATACCAGCGGGCCAAGGTGAAGTCAAATGGCAGGACAGGAAAACTGAAAGTGTTTCAGTAACACCGCAAACCAAAGAAAGTGCATGTGGGACTGCAGGACGGCCACATTAAAGTGGAGTTCCAAGGACACAATCTAGACCCCTGGAAGTAGGGCGGAGAGGACCAGGGGTAGTGTCAACATCTAGAACCTGTTGTTCTGAAGAAATGTGTTCAAGAATGAACAGTCTAATATCGGTATGAGCTTTCAGTCACAGCATCAGGGGTGCCACCTATAGGTGGCTCAATGCTTTCAATTCTGGAAGTGTTCCAACTGCACCATGTTCTGGCCCTCGAACAATGGCTGAAAAGGTTTTAGAGCCAGTCTGGTTTCTGGGAGAATTCAAAAGGTGAGAAATCTGGGGTTAGAAGTATCCATCAGAAACACAGTTACTTCAGCATATGACAATATGAAATCCACCACATTGATGATTTTCCAATAAATAAATGCACTTTATAGTTAAAATGTTTCCAATTATCTAGATTCTGTGAATCAAAATGCAGATGTTGTTTTTGTACATTTAAGTTGCAAGTAGGCGCACATACACTTTTATAAACTGCACCCCATAAAAGGAGGGAAAGAACTTGTTTTACTTTTTTGACTGTTTTCTAATGATTATTGCAAATCTATTAAACAAACATGGCAAAGAAAATGCACTTAACACAAACAAAAAGAGTACAAATCATCATAATATAACTAGGACAAAAATAACTGATATTTTTATAAAAAGTATACCTAGATGGCCACAAAAGACTAAGAAATCAAAATACATTAATGGCAGTACCAGTACATATAGTAATCTGGGAGCGGCAGATCGTCCTTCACTTTCCTTTAGTACTGTTGCATAAACTACGACTGTGGCTTAGCTCTACAAGGTTGGTTTTCACACCCATGGGTGATCTCAGTTCAATGCATCAACGAGACTGAATGTGAAAGGTTATTGTAGCCCCGCAGAGCCCCAACCAGTAGATAGCTGGAATACCATCAATGCATTTGGGAAACTAAGAGTCCCTAAAGAGGAATCCAAGGTGTAATCTGAAAAGCCAATTTCATTCTTAACAATATCACATACATAAACACCCCTAAGAAAAAGACACTTTAACTAAAAAGTGTTTATTTCAACAGTGTCATCCCATTGCTTAGCACATCTAAAAGAACCACACAGAATATTATTATAATAGCACAAATGCATGTTACGAACAACAAGAATAAAATGACCATTTCTACCCTAGATAAAATGTGATCTAACAACCTAACACTCTAAAACCTACTTCTATACACTACACTAGTAGAGAGTGGAGAAGCATAATTTGCCTTTAGAGTTTCTTAGAAAGAATCAAGTACTACATAGCTGTGTACATCAAAAACAATGTAGTTATCAGAAGTCAGGGAGGTAGTGTTCTGTACGAAAGGAAAACACTCGCTGCATCAGCTCCTCTCGTCCTGGACTTGAATCGATATCAGCTTTTACCATAATGCGCGATGTGACAGCATCTCTGAAATCTGGAAGTGAAGATCTACTGTGGAAGTATCATACACGAAAATCTGGTTTGAAGGACCTCTCCTGACAAATGGTCAAGTGGCAGCCATTTTAAATTCTATCTGAGATGGTAATTTCTGACATAACTTCAGGAATGTCTGATATAACCTATGTGTATCAAGATGCAAGTCTTAAGTGCGTTCTTATAAACAAAGTAAAAACATGTCAATTCAGACCTTGAGCTAGAGCTATCCCAGAAAGATGTAGCATCAGGTGTTCTTATAGATTTAATTGTCTGAGTGATTTGACACCTTCACAGGTTCTTGGAAAGATAAAGGCACACAAAATCAGTGCTGAAGGTAGACATTTTAATGCTTCTCCAAAAAATAGAGAAAATGGCATCTCTGCCTGCTGAAGATGGAGTCTGGCATTATGGACTTTACGTCTGTGCTCACTGGAAGGGAAAGCCATGTATAATATTTATCATGGAGAGAATACATTTCAAGGAGACAACTATAGGGAACCCAGGTCACCTATTCTCCTGTGGAACTAACATCTGCTGAAAAAGAGTGTTTTGCAAGCAACACATCCATCAAAATACACCATGCACTGAATAACTGCAAAAACACATTTATTCTTAACGCAGAACAACAAAAGATTTAGAATACATATGTTGAGCCTTAGAAAAAACAAGACCCTAAGACTTGGCAGAATCCTTAGTTGCACAGTTAATTTTTGCTATCTTCCCTCAGTATCCCAAGATATCATAAGCACTGTTGGGAATGTGAAACATGGACCTTACCAACCACTGCAATGTAACCTCAGCCTCACCTCAATGCAGGCAATCAATCCAGACTAGAGTTCAGTACAGCCTCTAATATGACCTCATCCCAACGCTGCTCAGGCTCTCCACCAAATGTCACACATGTGATAATATCTAACCAATACCTACCACCATTGGCCAGGAAAGCTTTCACAGGAGGAGCGTCACAACCAATTCCTCTACTAACCTTGGGCTTCTAATTCCACTCCCTGGGATTGGTAGAATGACAACCAGTGTTTTATAAAGGTATGATCAATGTTCAACATACATTGTGATCAATATTAATCATTTAGCTACGGTGGTTCCCAAGGCTAATGCTTTTTTCAAGATAATGTGATAACGTGAGTCAAACTTTGGCTCACTGTCCACTTCTTTAACACAGGAAACTTGTTGTTTGTATGTTTGATTTCTTTGTATTTTGTTATACAATGGTTGTGTCCAGTTACTGGTTAATTTATTACATCTTTTCAAACAATAGAGTAATTTGTGATTTAAAAAAAAGAAAAAGTAAGAGGTGATTTTCTAGACTGATGTTTGGTCTCGATTTGATAATGGAGAGAAAAGATTTAAAAAGAGGTCTAAAATCAATTAATGGCTGGTCATTAAGATTAGTTATGCTTTTTGTGATGGTGGGCCTGGAAATTGAATACTTCAAATGTTTTCTTACCTGAAATTTCTGAATTTTGTTGATCTGAGCAAAAACCAGGTTGTTGTCCTGTAGCGCTTTTGCAATAATATCCAGGACATCTTGCCACTGGAAAATACATAAGATTGAGATTCCCACAGTTAATGTTTCATAAAAATTGGATTCCAAAAGATTATTCCACATCAGATCACATCACCATATATAATCGCCAGTAGGGGTTTTCATGCAGTAATTTCATGAAATGTGATGCACACTGATAAAGGAATGCAGGTTTATGAGAAAGAAGAAATGGATGTAAACATGCAGATATTAGTTGAACAAAGATATTCCAAGCAAAGGAAATACCTTGCAGACCACTGTGCTTTTCAAATACAAAGAAGACTATCAAAGTAGTGCAATATTTAACCAAGTGCAGAGAAACCAATGAACACACCAACATTTAACCTCTCCAAACATAAAAGGTTTTTACATATATGCTATAGAGTAGTTTAAAAGACTATCTGCCATGGGGGGGCTTATATACAACAATGTATCTTCAACAAGCAACACTTTCTTTTGTTCAAAGCAGTTTATTCTTTACAGTTTGAGTGGAAACACTGTTACAGCTCAGCTTATCAGCACTGGACTTCTAATTGAAGCTACAATATCAACATATTTGATTGAGGTCAACACTGAATATTGAGTTATATTGACTCAACAATGTTCAAAGCATACTAGATTAGCATAATACCCTTTAACTACACTTCAAGTCACCTCGAGGTTCCTTGCCTGCATAAAGCATCTGACCTGCAAGATAGATAGCTTTTTTATGATGAATTATAATTGTTACAATTCTTATCGAATCAGCATGAATTAAAAAAAAAAACTTCATAAAACAAATCATAAGTGAGGTGAGCTGCTGTCAATTAAATGGCCTGATAAATATATGTTAAAGCATTGACTTGGCACAGGAAGTAGAATAATGGGAGTGCCAATGAGTGCCAATTAGGAGCCTATTGGTCAACCTGCACAGCTTGTATGTCGCCCGCTTCATAAATTTTATAAATCGGGTCGTTAGCCGACTACATTTGCCTTTTAAACACATTTCCACTGTGGCCTTGAAACAGCAGATGTTCATACTCTGAAATGTGGTTTAAGTAAAAAAAAATCCCCAAACCAGAAGTTTGAGGCAGATGCAGACAATGTGTAGCAGGGTCTCTGCAGTGGCCGTACACAGCCTACAAGAGCGCCTGCTGCTGCTCCCAATTTTTCTGTACCAATAGGCTGTGAAAAAAACTGGACTAACTTGAATTTCACCAGCTGCCTCTTTTTCTAAATTGCCATTGACTGCGTTGGATACAGTTTTATGGTGGGGGGATTATAAAGGGATATGGTCAAATTGGTGTAAGATTTTGTTTTTTCAACTCTTTGCTCATCTGAATCGTACAATGATGAATAACATTCCCAGATGGCTCATGTTTCTTGATTTTTATGAGGAACTCCTTGGTAAAAATCTTAACCAAACTTTCCAGAGAAGCAGACTAATCAGCTATGTGCTATACACTGTTTTTGTGGTATGTCTCCTTAACGAACAAGCTACTTACATTCGGTAACACCTTATTTGGTAGAGCCTATTTAGCTGCAGATTGCTTATCTTAAAATATCCCCCGTGTCAGACTGGATCCTGAAGATTTTTTAGCAGTACCCCTATGTTTCGGTAGGTGGCGTAGTTCAGCTCCAAGTATGCGTTGCCCATGCCGGAAGTGACATGCGCAGTACCTAAATAAGCACCACCCCTGCATGCTCACGTCAGTTATTTTCATGACGTTCCACACAAGGTGCACAGAGCCACAAAGAGAGCTTACCACTGGTGTGGAAAAATCTGAGGCCCTGAGAAGGGGGCCCCATGATAATACAATCTGCTCGCAGATTGGGGAGGGTCGGTAAGGAATCTGCAGCTAGATTGTGTCTTTACCAGATAAGGAGTTACCAAAGGTAAGTGACTTGCTCATCTGATAGAGACTTCTAGACACAGATTCCTTACCTTGAAGTAGACACCATAGCCATGCCTTCCCCAAAGGTGGATCTGCAAGGCCATTTCTAAATCAAAAAGTCCAGTAGGACAGAACAGGTGAAATGACCGCTGCAACGGACCGGACTGTCAAGACAGTAGTGTTTGGTAAGCTTGTGCAAGGGTGCCCACACTGCTGCCTGACAGATATCCAGGACAAGAACGCCGCTGTCTAATGCAGTGGTCACAGCCTTAGCTCTGGTGGGATGAGCATGCAAACACTCAGGGGGTTGCTGCTTGGCCAGCGCAAAGCATATCTTGATGCAGTGCACTATCCATCTAGGGACAGTCCGTTTCTGCACAGCCTTCCTCTTCTTAGCTCCTATGTACTCCAGGAAGAGTTGAACACCCACCCACGGTCTTTTCTACGCTCTTTTTGGATCCAGACAGTGAAGTCACTCCTCTTCCATATAGGGATGAGGCAGAGCAAAGAAGGTAGAGGAGTCACAAACTGCAAAAGGTGAAAGGAACATGTCCGGACAATCAACTTGTCCGGGTAGAAGGTAGTGTATAGAGGGTGTGCTGGTAGTGCATGTAATTCGCTGATCCTCCTAGCCGATGGTACGGCCACTAGAAAGCCAGTTTTGATGGTCAAGAGCTTGAGAGGGCAATTGTGCAGAGACTCAAATGGGGCACACATCAAGAAAGTGAGAAACAGGTTATGATCCCACTGGGGCATAATGAATTGGCTTGGAGGGAAACATGCTGCAAGCCTTTAAGAAAGCTAGCCACACTAAGTGACTTAAATAATGAAGGTTGGTCTGGCAACTGCAAAAAAAAGCTGAAATGGCAGAAAGATTATCTTTATCTGTGCCCAGAGCAGAGCCCTGCTGGGTTAAAGAGAGAAAAAATAGAAGAACCTAGGACAGAGATGCAGAAAGGAAGGGTCGATGCTTTGGGAATCACATCTTGTCACAAACCTATCCCACTGGTAGGTGTATACCGACTTGGTGGAGGGACACCTGGATGCTAGGATAACATCACCAATGTTGATCAGAGGGAATGTTGAAAGCTGTCAACTGTTGCTGTTCAAACTCCAAGCATGAAGGTGAAGGGTGCGCAGGTTTGAGTGCAGGTTTGAGTGCAGAACCTTCCTCTGCTGCTGGGACAGAAGATCCTCTTGAAGTGACAGTCTGTTCGGAGAACTGATTTTCATGCTCAACAACTCGGGATACCAGACTCTTCTTGCCTAATCCAGAGTCACAAGAATAACTTGGGCTTGGTCGGTCCTGATCTTCTTGAGAAATCTGGTCAGGAGTGGTACTGGCAGCCAAAGCACCACTCAAGAAGAAAAGCGTCTCTGAGCGAGAGTCGCCTTTGAAACTCCAGCGCACAAATCTGCTGACATTGCACATTCTCAGCAGTGGCAAACAGATCTCACTAAGGCTCTCCCCACGGCTGAAAGAGTCCTTGCACCACCTCCGGATAGAGACGCCAGTCGTGAACTGCTAGGCATCTTAGGCTAAGTTTGTCTGCCCTGGTGTTCAGAGAGCCCATCAGGTGTTCAACCACCAGAAAAATGCCCTGGCATTCCACCCATGTCCCGAGAGACAGAGCTTTTTGACAAAGGGTCCAGGACCCCACCCTGCCCTGTTTGTGAAAGTCCCACATGGCAGTGGTATTGTCCGTGAAGACCTGCACCAGTCTTCAAACAAAGGATGGCTTTCAATGTCAAGTGAATCACCCAAAGTTCCAACAGGTTAATGTGGAGCCTGGACTCCGCTGCAGACTAAAGTCATCTGACCTCCACCTCACCCAGATGGCTGCCCTATCCCAGAAGCTAAGCATCAGTCACTGCAGTCAGCTCAGGTTGGGGAAGGGAGAGGGGCCTGCCACTGACCCAACTGCGGTTCCTCTGCCACCATTGCAGCTCTTTTGCAGTTCCCTCTGAGATCAGGACCATGTTGGAAAGATTTCCCTGATGCTGGGCCCACTGCGACTTCAGGTTCCACTGCAGAGCCTGCATATGCAATGGTCATGAGTCACAAACAGGATGCAGGAAGTCATGAGCCCCAACAACCTCAGAGTATATTTTCACAGAAATCCAGGATGGTCAGAACAGCTCAGATGAAAGGGATCGTCTGGGGGGGAGTAAGGTGTAACTTCAGTACACTGACAGTGAACCTCTGCAAGTGCAGAAGGTTTGCTACAGTCTGGATGTGGGAGACAACTGCCTGGGGCAAGCCCACCTTTAACAGGCAATCATTGAGGTAGGGAAAGACTGGACCCTCCCCAAAACTCCATAGATTGGCTGCAACTACCTCAATCACTTTTGTGAACACCTGAGGGGCACTTGCAAGGCTGAAGGGGAACACAGCAAACTGTAAGTGCTCTTAGCCCACCGTGAACTGCAGATAAAGTCTGTGGGCAGGCAGAACGGGGATGTGGAAATATATGCCATGCATATCCAATGCCATCATCCAGTCTCCTAAATCCAGGGCAGACAGAACTTGCGCAACTATGAGCATCCTCAATTTCTTCTTTTTCAGGAAGAAATTTAAAGGGCACACTTCTAGGACAGGACGATGGCCTCTGTCCTTCTTGGGCACCAGAAAGTAGCGGGAAAAGCAAACACAACTTACTTCTGATGCCAGCACCCTCTTGCTAGCTCCTTTGGCCAATAGAGCCAGCACTTCCTGACAGAGGAAGGAGAGGAGATCCTCTTTCAGCTGTTCATAAGTGGATGGCATGGGTGGCGGGATGGTCACAAAGGGGATGGAGTAGCCCTTTGTTTTATTTTCAAAAACGTTTGGTCCAATGTTACTGATCGCCAGTGGTGCAGGTGATGCCGTATCCTGCCTCCCATAGGATGCGCATGATGGTCAGAGGGCAAACTAACATGGTTTGGAGGCTACGGCTGCCAGGGGTTGGTGGACTGCCCTGACCTCTGTCGCCGGCCATACATAGTTTATGGAACCCGCATCTTCAGACACAAAAAGGCTGGAAGCCTGTTGGTCATCGATGCTGGGAGTATATGGACGTGGTTGGAGGCCCCTTCTGTGGCCACAAAAGAAGGAGGGGGGAAGGTGGACAGGGGATGACTTTTGGGCCAAAGAAAAAACCAAGGACATGGCCATAACTCTGCTGTCCTAAAAGTGCTTCAGCGCCAAGTCCTCCTCCTTTCCAAAAAGGTGAGAGCCATCAAAGGGCAAGTCTATAAGGGAGGCGGGAGGCTTGGACAATCCCTGAAAAACTATCGCTCTCAGTGAGGTGTGGAATAGCATGGCCACTTTCATCAGCAATACTTTGGGAGAGTATGGCTCAGGCCTTTTCCGAGAACATGTGGAGCAGTTGCCCAAACAAATCCCAGATGTATGGGAATATTGGCCCAAAAGGCACAAGGTGTTCACCGACTGGCGTGCAAGGCTTGCAAAAGAGAACATCCTCTTTCCAAAGGTATCTAGACTTTTGGAATCCCTATCTGGTGGAGTGGTAGGGAATGTGCAGGACTTGACCCTAGAAGCAGAGGCTTGGACACCAAAGCTCTCCAGGGTAGGGTGCTATGTTAGGAAACTGGAGTTCCCAGAAGCAGGGCGAAAGCGGTGGGGTATTGTCCTGTGCATAGGAGTCCTTATGCAGGGCTTGGACCAGGCCCCAAGGAGAACACCAGTAAGGACATCACTGAGTTGGAGTAAGGGTTTGGATTGACTGACTTCCCGATATCCCTCAGGGCTACTGTTCAAAAATCTTCCAGATCTAGTCAGACACCTCGGGATATTCCAAGGTAAGGAAGGAATAGTTTCTTACCTGTAACTCCTGTTCTCTTGTAGGGGAATTTCCATGAAAAGTAATTAGCACTGAATGGTCCCTCCCACGTGCGGGTACCATGGAGCAGACCTTCAATATGTTTTCTTAAGTGGAAATGTTTATATTTCTTCAGGAAGGCCTGTAAACATACTAAATAAAAAGATACATAATGCAGCCTATACATGTAGTGTACAATGGACAAATACTTCATCTTGAAATTTTAAAAAGGGCCGATTTATTGTAAAATGTATAATTTTACATGTTTTACAAACAGAATAAATCTCCTTCACAAGCCCCTTTTGTTATGATAGAGATGAGGAAGTGTGGGACAGTGTAGACTATTAGGCTGCCATTATATGGTCAACATAGAGACTGTGCCTTTAAGTCCCCAGAGACCACCTGTATCCCATCATGCTCAGCTAGTGGCAGTTGCTTCAGTTTTTTTTTTTTAAGGCTACCTGAAACCTATGAAGATTATAAAATTACCTCTGAGCACACCAGTGGGGAGGAGGGAGGATTGCTTATGACTTATCATGGAAATTTCCCAAGAGAGAACAGGAGTTACAGGGAAGAAACTATTCCTGCTCTTATAGGGTATTTCCACGTATAGTCATAAGCACGGAATACAGTAGCAAGCCCATCCCTGTAGCTCATGGTGGAGAAGACAGAGGAACTTTTTGGTAGGTTAGGCAAACAGATTTCTAAGAGAATCCTGTCCTATTTGAGCATCAGCTCTAGCATCTGAGTATAGGCAGTAGTGTTTTGTGAAAGTATGTACTGATTTCCAGATGGCTGCCATGCAAATTGCTGGAATCTGGATGGTACGAAGTAAAGCAGCAGTAGCCGCTTTCCCTCTAGAAGAGAGTGCTTTAGGTGTAGCTATTAGATTTATTAGTGTTTTGATAACACAATGAAATACATGAAACTATCCATCTAGAGATGGATTGCTTGGACAAAGCCAAACCAGTACGACCAGAGCCATAGTTAATAAACAATTGGTCCGTTCAACGGTTATCTTTTGTTTTATCATCCTAACATCCAGAGAGTGGAGAGATCTTTCTGCTGGAGTAGAAGGATTCTGAAAGAAAGTAGGCAATGAGATGGTTTGGTTTACATGAAAGTTCGACACTACTTTAGGAAGGAATTTCGGTGGAGTTCTCATAACTACTTTTTGGACTGAAAGACAGTATATGGTTCATGAAAGCATAGTGCTTGTATCTCGCTAACCCGGGTGAGCTAAAGTTATAGCTGCCAGGAAAGCTGCCTTCCCCTTGAGATGTTGTGGGGAGGTCTTATGGATGGGTTCAACGGGATGTTTCATCAGGCGAGAAAGCACTATATTAAGATCCCAAGGAGACGAGGGTCATCTAATGGGAGGAAAAACCTTCTTCAACCCCTCTAAAAATCCTTTATGACTGAAATTTGGAAGAAAGAGGTTTGTGACTGACATTTCCTGTAGGCAGCAAGAGATGCCAGGTGAACTTTTATGGAAGAGAATTGCAAGCCAGATCTAGCCAAATGTAGAAGGTATGGCAGGATCACATCTTCTGGGCAAGTAGTGGGGTCCACATTCTTGAAGGAGCACCAGATGCAAAACCTATTCTATTTGCAGGTGTAAGCAGAGCAAGCAGAAAGTCGCTTAGCCTCTTTGAGGATATCCATGCAGTCTTCTTGCAATTATAAGTGTCCATACTGCACTAACTCAGGAGCCATGCTGCCAAGTTCAAGGAGGGGAGAAAGGGGTGTACCATCTGGCCTCCGAACTTAGTAGGTTTGGTCTGCATGGCAGCTTGAGAGGAAGATGAAGCAATTGGTGAAGAAGGCCTGGGAACCACCATTGCCATGGACATTCTGGGGCAATTAGGATCACCATGGTGCTGGAGTGGGACAGCTTGATCAGGACTGCCTGGACCAGCGGTATTGGTGGAAAGACGTAAAGAAATTTGCTGGACCAGATGATCCACAGGGCATTCCCTAGTGTCCCTGGATGATAATACCTGGATGTGAATTTGCAGCATTTTTTTGTTTACTGGTGTAGCAAACAGGTCTATAGAAAGGGTGCCCCACAAGTGGAAAATACGTTGAACGACGTATTGTGTAAGCCCCATTTGTGGTTTTCTTCTAGAGTTCTGCTGAGAGAGTTTGCTTGTACATTCTGGACGCCTGGTAGGTGAGTTGCTATTATGTTCAGCTTCCTGGCCAAGAGCCATCTCCAAAGTGTCTGGGGCTCTAGTGACAAGGCTCAGGATCTGGTGTCCCCCCGTTTGTTCAGGTAGTACATGGTGGTTTTATTGTCAGTTTGAACTAGCAGTGTATTCGTGGTGAATGATGGGTGAAAGGCCTTGAGTGCCAGATGTATTGCACGGAGCTCGAGAGGCTGATGTGGTATGTCATTTCCCTCTGAGACCAAGAGCCTTGAATCTGGAGTTGATCCATGTGTGCTCCCCATCCTACCAATGAAGCGTCTGTTACAATTGTTTGAACAAGAACTTGCTGGTGGAACGGCATCGCTTTGAGGAGATTGCTCGGAGAAGACCACCACTTGAGGGATTGTATCACATGTAGAGAGAGCGTGATCCTGTCCTTCCAGTTGCCTGTCAGCTGATCCCACTGGTCCTCTAGACACTACTGAAGAGGCTGCATATGAAGGTGAGCACTGGGAGTAAGAAAGATGCAGGAGGCCATCGATCCTAGGAGAGATGAGAGTTCTCTTGCTGTTGGCAGAGGATTTTTCTTGATAGCCTGACACTTCTGATGGCTAGATAAGCGTCTCTCCTCCAAAGGAAAAACCTTTGCGTGAATGGTGTGGATGGTGGTCCCCAAGTAGTGTAACATCTTCACTGGTGTTGATGTTGACTTGGTAAGATTGATATGAAGACCCAGGCATGAAAGAGATCACACATCCAATTGAAATGTTAGGCTTCTTGAGAAATGGATACCTTTATGAGCCAATCGTCTAGATAGGAGAAGACAAAGATTTGGTGTTTTCTTAGATGAGCTGCCACCACAGGCATGCATTTGGAAAATGTTCTGAGTGCAGACGTGAGGCCGAATGCCAGTACTGCGTACTGATAATGTTCATGACCCACGAGGAACCTGAGAAAGTTCTGATGCTTCCTGGCAATCGTAATGTAGAAGTATGCATTGTGAATGTAGATGAAGCAAAGTCAATCTCCCTGATGAAGTTGGGGATATATTTGATGTAAAGCCAGCATCCTGAATTTCTCCTTCCAATTCCATTTATTGGTGAGGTCTAGATAGAGAATGGGTCTGAATTGGCTTTTGGCTTTTTGGTACAAGGAAGTATCTGGAATAAATACCCTTCACACTTTGAGTGTGGGGAATGGTTTCCACCACCTTCTTTAGAAACAAGATGTTGACTTCCGCCCTGAGCAATTCTAGATGTGAAGTGGGCGGTTTTGGTGGAATAGACGGAGGTGGGGCAGTAAATCTGAGACAGTAGACATTCTTGACAATATTTAAAACCCAGGTGCCTGTTGTGATACGTTGCCACTGTTCCATCTGAAATGTGATGCTTTCCCCTATTGGAGTGGATAACAGAAGAGAGGAACGGAAGGACTCAAGGTTTTGAATCCGAGGTTTGTTTTACACCTTGGGGGGGGGCTGTTGTGCAGAACGCTCTCTTGTTTATTTGCGCTGTGAAGGGCCAGAATCTCTGATTTTGTTGTTGTTGAGATCATCTTGGGATCCAATGAGAGGTTTGAACCCTTAAGAATGAAACCTACCTTGATAGGGTTGAATGATTTCAGTTGTTCTCTAGGGTTTTCTAGACCCACAGCTTTCAACGTCTCCAGTTCAGCTTTCATTCTTGTCATCTCATTGCCAGCATGGCTAGCAAATAGAGTGGTATCTGAGAATAGCACATTTTGAATGCGGTGTTGCTCCTCTGGCTTTAGGGTTGTTAGTCGGAGCCAAGAATGTCTCCGCAAGGTAACTCCATGTCAATAGTTATGTGCGGCAAGGATGGATGAATGCGCAGCTACGCTTATGATCTGGCTGGAAACCACTGCACCCTCATGTATGATTTCTAAGAAATCACTTTGCTTGTCTTTTGGTAGATGGTAAGAGAATTCTTGGATTGAATCCCATAGTGCACGGCCATACCACCACAAGCGGGCCATAGCATTAACTGATTTAATTGAAGTGGGTGCAGTACCACAGACTTTGTAGCCTGCTGAATCCATTTTTTTACTCTCCTTACCTGGAGGAGAGGAAGATGGTGGAGAGCTGAAATTGACTTTTTGTTGCAGCTATAAGAACTACAGACTCGAGTGGAGGATTTGAATGAAGAAATACAGGGTCTTGCTCCTGAGGCCTATATTTCTTCTGAAGCTTGGATGAAGCAGGCTTGACTATTGCTGGTGTGAGGAACAAATCAATTGCTAGTTCAAGGAGACCTGGTACTAATGGAAGCAATGGTATTGAAGCTATACGCTGATGTAGCGTTTCAAGAAATTCCAATGTGGACGGTGTGGGGACCAACTTCGGTATATTAAGTTTTGCAGTCCCACGGACTAAAAACTCTTGAAAGGTATTACTGTCGTCCACCAGAAAGATACGAGGCAGAGGTGAGTCCGTTAAAGTAGGAGAACCCTCTTATGTGGAAGAGGTGGAATAATCAGTATGCCACCTCCGGGAACTTGACCTAGTTCTATGTCGAGAATCATGACGGTGGTGTCTTGACATAGTAGAGGAAGTCCTGGTGTATGACAGAAGTGATGGTGCGATCTGGAACATGTTGGTATTCTACGAGCAGGTGTTGGCCTGGGAACTGGAGAAGACGGTATCCTCAGAGGCACTGCTGGTGGAGGAAGCACCGAAAGAGGATGTGGAGTTGTTGATGGCGCAGGAGACGTAGCTTATGGAGTAGGTGATACTGGTTGTGTTTGAGATGGTAGAACCACAAGGGAACGCAAAGAATCAGTAGAAAAAAAAATTCTCCTTCTCTTCCTTGTCTCTCTCCTAGACTTCAACAACTCCTCCCGTGAACGTTTGGTTCTTGAGGACAATCGACTATGCTGTGTCGAAAGCAAACCAGCACTTCTCAACGATGAGGAACTTTTCGAAGTCATACGCCTGTGGTTGGAATGCAGTGTGTGATCCTCTGACGTTGAGTGGTGTCTTGTCGATCTAGTCCGTGATGGCGAACATGATGGTGCCCATACCTGGTCTCGACGTCGATGTCCTAGAAGGCGATCAGAACTAATGTTGTTTCTGGCCAGTAACATGTCTTTCTGGCCTCAGACAACCGCTGGAAGATGAAGACCGAGCTCTGGTGGAAGAGTAACCTTCCCTTTGCTAAGAGGTCCCACTGGTAGGCGGAGTTTGCTGTTTTCTCCTGTATTGTCTTGCTTGCAGGTGAATCTTCTACCTGTGAAGTAAAGGATGCCTGGAAAACGTCCTGCAGATGTCACAAGCATAAGGAAGATGAGAGGAAGGAGGTAGATGGTACAGACCTCATGCAGATCTGTTTTGCCCTTTTTTCTTCCACAGCAATGGGACTTATCAAACAGAGATGGCATTTTATTTAGTTAAAATCTCTCAGGTTTCTGCCAAAAAACAGAGAAACCGACAGAATAAGGTAACAGATGTCGAGTGAATGTGTTGTCAGAAATTTCTGACAAATTTGCTTTTGTGGAAAAAACGTATAATATGTCGAGCTCAATGCTTCAGGGTACTGTCAGCAAGAGCCGGAAAAAAGAACTGAAACAACTGCCAATAGCTGAGCATGATGGGATCCAGGTGGTCTCTTAAAGATACAGACTCTATTTTAGCAATATAATGGCAGCCTATAAGTCTACACCGTCGTGCTCTTCTTCATGTCTACTATAACAAAAGGGGTTTGTGAAGGAGATGCATTCTGTTTGTAAAACATGTAAAATTATACATTTTCAATAAGTTGGCCGTTTTTTAATTTTGAAGATGATGAATTTAGCCTTTGTAGCCTACATGTATAGGCTGCATTATCTGTCTTTTTCTTAGACTTCTTTACAGGTCTTCCTGAAGAAAGGCAAAAATTTCCACTTAAGAACACATATTGAAAATCTGCTCCAGGGTCCCCGCACACAGGCGGGACTATTGAGTGCTTATGACTATACATGGAAATTCCATACGAGAGAATTTGCGGTTTTAAGTTTCTATACGATTTGGTTCACAGCCTAAATCACACCGTATGAGTGGTTTAAATTCCAACTGACTTTCCAAATTGACTCCACTTCCGATTCTGAGTTTAAGTGTGGCTGTGAAGAGACTCCATGCTATTAGATAGAATTATTTTCTGGAAGGGATGATCACTTTCAACTGTGAGAACAATTGTGAAATCCATCAAGCAAAGTAACTCAGAGATTTTAACCCAAGTGCAATCAATGGCGGAAAATGCTGGGAAGAAAATACATGTAAGCAGCCAAAGGATCAGTCGCAAAACGCCCATTCAGCACACTTAGATCAAGTTTTTTTTTAGGTTAATAGGAAGGGATTCACTCTCTTTGTCCCTTTTATGAACGCTTAGAATGTTCTGAGTCACATCCCAATATTAGGAATCCATGGTATGCCAAACTATGACTGTGGCACTTTAAAGGAGACTGGAGTTAAAGTCGTCCGCTATGATCCACATTGCTTTGGGGGCTAGAGTCGTCTGCCGTTAGATCTCAAATCAAATCTAGAAGGGCTGCAATCTTATTTTTGTTTACTTGGCTAGATTTTAGATAATGCTGCAAATACTTAAAGAGTTTGCCTTCCCTTTTCCATTCCTGTTGAATAAAAGTTTTAAGAGGAGGATGTCCTCAGTGCACACGGAGGAGGTAGGGTTTAGCCACTACTCTGCCATGGATACATATGGAAACTTAACCAGATGCACCGCACTACATGAGGAAGGGATGACAGACCTAAAATACTCATTGGGAAGAAAACCAGAGCTCAGGTCTCCTGGAAGAAAATATAGACCTTTATTATCCTTTGTATTTCAGGTTTGGTGCTCAGCTCATTTATACCCTGATACGCTCCATGAACAGAGGGAAATTTGTAAGCTGTTGCCACAAGCCTTTTCAAAGAACCTTGGGCAGCCTGGACCAGTGCTCACTAGGAGTGACTAACATAACAGCTCCATTTCAGGCCTTATCCTGTAGAAGCTGTAATCCTTAAGCTCAAGCCCCTGTGATCTGTTGTATCAGCAACATATATTATTGAAGAAGTTGCACTGCTGGAAGCATAAATGGGGCGGCCGCCTCGCTATACCTGTGAAAATAGGGAGACATTTAATAGTGGGATATTTAGGAAGGTCCGGCATAATTAATATAATTCCCCAATTGACTAGTACCGTACAATTTTCTTTTAACAACTGGACAAAGCAATTGTTGAAAAACATTACTACAGTGCTTTTGTTCACTTCCCCGTCAATGGGGGTGGAATGCAACTGTAGAGATGTCACTGGAGGACATAGCATATAGCCCTGGTAAAACTTTGTAAAATGTGATTACATTGCATGTGTTGAGGATGTCATGTCGCCCACGGGAGTGATGCTCTGGATATAAAATTATGTCTCTTTTATCTGGTGCATTGGTAGACTTGGGATGTAGAGCTGTAGACACTGGCTTTGGGATTGCATCTAGACTAGGTGCTAAAGATTTTCAGGAGCCTTTATGTTAGCAGAGGGTGGCGTATTTGCATCTGACATACTAGTCCAAACTTTAAGTAGCACAAAACGCTTAAATGTGAAATAACAGTTGTATAGCGATCAGGTCAAAGCAGATTATTCAATGAATACTGTAGATTAGACAATATGACATAATTCACTTATACTAGGACGTCAAGACATAGGCCAATAATTTCCTATTGACTGTAAATGGTGGCTCCTGAACCTTGGAATGCTCACAAATTTACATGAATCAAAGGTGCTAAGCAGCACATATGGGCTTTGAAAGTGCCACAAATCTGTGATGTTAACCTACCCAGCAGGGATGCTTTTAGAGTTACTGCATGATGCAAGGCAAATCATTCCTTTAGTAGCTATGGTACCACCTATTGGTGAAAAACAGTCTGAAAATGACATTGCATTGCAAAATGAATGCCTAACAATACAGTGACAATCTGATGCACTACGGCAAAATGCTTTTATCAAATTTCAAAGATATTATCATATTTTTATATGTCTGTTTGTGTGGCTCGGCTTGTACATAAGCTCTTAAAGCCAGACTAGACATGTGCCTTGGCTCTTCCTGGCAATTTTGACCCCCCCCCCCCACCACCTCAATGGTACCTAAACCTGATGGGCTATTTTCCTGCATGCTGCAGGGACAATATTCCCATGCTAAATAGCCTGTGAGGTAAAAGAAATTGGCAGCACAACTATATTGTATTATATTACAGAAATCCTGATGGTCAGTGGCACCTGTAATGTAATAATGTAATTCAACTGTATACATATAAGGTCAAGAGAATTCTAAATACTGTTTATGCTGATAGCTAGATCATTTAATAGCTGCCCATTTATTTACTTGATATTACAGTAAAGATAATAGGAAAGGTTGTGTTTTTGCACCTTACATTTTGGGTTAAAGAGAATAACATCCTAAACCCTTCACATGTCATTTTGGGTGAATACAACCTTGCCAAGCGCAGCCTCCTGTACCTAGTTTTTATGGACATGTCTACCACCTCTGATTGTGTCAAATGAACCGAGCTGTGGCTGCTTTTGCTGGTTTTGGGTGTGAAGATTTCATTGATCAGTTTTTTTTCACAGCCTTCAAGCTAATTTGGCTTCCAGAGGAATTGTCAGGGCCTTTTGAACTTTCTCAACCAAGGCTGTATCTTGGCCCGATATTGTTAACACTTTACATTATTGATCTAATTCTCCGATAATTGAACGCATTTGATGATAACCCCATGAAGGGGGCTTCACGTGTTCCTGCCTTGCTATACGCAGATGATGGGGTAATAATTATCCGTACACTGAATGCCCTCCGTAAGTTGGTGAGTTCTTTTGTATCATCTATGGGTGAATTTGAGCTAGTCACAAACCTCAGCAAATTACACATTCTGGGCTGTGGCTCAGGCAAAATAGCCATTTTTAATGTTTACATTGGCACTAACATCTTGAACAGAGTCAACAACTTTCAATGTTTAGGAATTATTTTTGACTGTTCGCAAATTCAGCACACCCAGATTAGAAATGTTCACCTGAAAATGTCTAAGTCAACAGGTGCAATAGTGAACCTGCCACAGCCCTCAAGGGTGCACGACAATGTCGCCTTGTCTGTCAATCTACAAAGTACAGTGCATCCCTGCTGCTTTATCTGAGGAAGGCAAATGGGGTTACTCTAACCCTGAACCACTCCAAACTGAGGAAATTCAGATGTGCAGACTCCTCCATTCTGTTCCACCTGCCAGCTCACACTATACCCTGCATTCAGAGCTGGCGCTTAAGTAAATCTCTGACTTATCTATCTGGACCTCTCAGGAAGCAGGATTGAACATTAAAGACTGCTTATCCTGTGAGTATGTATTGAGGTTACATGGTTAGCCTATGTGAAGGATTCTCTAAGTAAGATACATTTTTCTGGATTCTTTGACACACCTGAGCCTCTTTTTGAGAAAGTTAAGTGGCTGATAAACCTCAGATTCTAGGAGTAGTCAATCTGAGAGGCTAAAGGACAAAGTATCCAAAATTTCTGTAAAGGATTACATTCACCTTTTTGGTTTAGGGTAGGGTCAGTGTGGCGTTTATGCTTTCCTCTTGGGTCAGATTTGTGCAGTAACAGCTTGCCAGCTTGTCTGTACGATGATGCGTGTTCTCATTCATTATTCAATTTTCTGGGTTTTTTGTAAATATTTTAGGCTGTATTTTAACTTATATTTAAACCCCTTTTAAAAAAATGTATTGTCCAGACAATGCTGAATATCCTTGCTTTATCTGCAACTTTTAGATAATGCTAAAGTATGTGTCAGGTTTAGTAGCCTTTTAAAAGCAGCAGTAACAATATGCGAATCACTGGAATGCTTTTAGCATTGTCATTTATTATATTCGCTTATGTGTTATAAATTGTCGTTATTTGTATTCTGTGTTCTGCGTCATGTAACTGTCTTGCAGGCTGTTTGTCATAGTACTGTAGACATGCACTTTATGACTTGCAAAACTATATTTTACAGTACTAATTATGATGTGCTTGTGATTATACTTTCATGATTTTATATAAAATTGAAAAAAAGTTTATTCGATATTTAATATCATCATTAATAATAATAAATACATGTGAAGCAGTTATTTGCTCTCTACATTCCAGAGCATAGGCTGAGCCAAAATATGCAAGGACAACACACAGTGCATATATCTGAGTGATAACATAGTTGTTTACTACAAGCAACAGTGACATTGATGCTAATTTATTTCACTGTGTATAAAAATCCAATTCCACCTAATGTTACTCATTGTGTCTTCTAAATGACCTTTACGATAAAAATCACTTAAACATTTACCCCATTTCTTCAGTGTATGGAAAAAATGAAAATCTAAGATCTGTGTAACCTACAATAAGCACAAAAAGACAAGATGTTAATAAATAAAAGAAATTCAAACAAGGTAGGGTGTACCGTTGAGAAAACCAAGGCCTTTGCGCCAGGGTCACAAATCTGAATTTTCTTCAGTGTCCTAACCACAGCTTCTACTTTGGTGGAATGGCTTCCCTGTAAAAACAAAACGAAAAAAAAATCAGTACAAACACATATCATTACGTCAGACACTCAAACAGCCTGCTTAAATGATTTTTTTAATTTGCTGACAAAACGAGGAACTCTGAAAAAAGGACTCTGATCTCTGAATTCTATTGCCCGATACGGAGGCTTATATTGTGCTAAAAACATCCCTTTACTATTTGTCAACAGCAAGAAATTTCAGCACTACATCTACACAACAACTTTCATTAATCTGTAGTGGGTATTTGAACACAATAAACATAGAAGAGCTATCCAGCTGTCCACCAAATAGCATCCTTGCTTTCCATAACAGCAACTGACAAACAGCTTCAACTCCTCTTTCATTTGCTGCTTGTCAGTAAGTTAAGTACCCTTTCAATTGTAGTGGGAACTTTTGGTTTATTTGGGGAGGTGTTACATTCTAACTGTGTGTGGTTCACTCCTCAGCTGAAGCAGGTGCTTCTTTTCAGTGTGAGACGGATTTTAGTCAGTTTGGGATCTGAGACACAGCATCAACTAGAGTACCTGACACTGCACCGTGCCATAAGAAAATGAGACCAAATGAAAGATACCAATACTGGATAACTGCATTTACAGTTAAGTAACTAATTTTCTTATCCAGCATTGGATCTTTCATAGAGGTACATGATTCAACCAGAATAGCAAACAGTTATTATAATTATATTTTGGAAGATGGCGGGTAATACAAAACAATGCAATATAGCTACATTGTCCAATCATAACAGAGAATGACAGATATAGAAATAAAGGCCTATGACAAATAAAAAAGTTATCTAGTAACATACCAAAAACTCCCATATACAGAAGCTCATCTTAATGGAACAAATGCCGTCACACCGCCTGTCCTACAGCTGCATCTTCATGGTGCGCCTTTTGCAGGCAGTAGTGCTGTGTAAATGTTTGAGTGCTCTTCCATATTGCAGCCCGGCTAATGTTTTCCAGTGGCACACCTGATTACAGAGCAGCTGAGGTGATTTCACTCTGCTTTTAGTTGTAAACGGTTTACCCGCTTTTGAATGGCAGTGGAAATCCATCTTGCGACTGTGACCTTACAAACTGCAGAGCCTTGATGTGTTTGGCTATATAATACAAAAAATTGATCAGATTAGCTTATGAGCTTAGTACGATGCAAATAAAATTTATGGCACATTTTCACATCTAGAGTATGAAGCAATTGTTCTGCCGGGGTTGCAGGGTTCGAGAAAAAGGTGCGAAGAATGATGGGTTTATTCAGATGGAATTGAGTTGGTACTTTGGGAATAAATCGAGGATTCGTTCTTAGGAGAACGCAGTCGTTGTGAATTAAAGAATGGTTCCTATACAGTGAAAGCTTGTATTTCGCTGACTCTTCTAGCAGACGTGAGAGCCAGCAATAATGCTACTTTCCAAGTAATAAAGTTGAAAACTGTTTTGCGAATAGGTTCAAATGGTGGTTTCATTAGTTGCCAGAGGACTATGTTGAGACGCCATTCAGGAGGCAGAGTTCTAACAGGAGGGAAAGCTCTGAATAATCCTTTCATAAATTGTTTCATTATTCTTTCAGAGCAAAGTGAAGGAGATGACTTTCAAAATGTTGATACTGCTGATTTAGCTAGTGATAGGAGATATGGCAGAATCTGTTCAGGTGATGCTTATAAGGGGTGCAGGTTAGATTGTTGACCCCACAAGTGGAATATCCTCCATTTTAATGTGTATGTTTTGTTGGTGGATTCAGCTCTTGTTTAGGGTAATATATCTCTACAGTTCTGAGGAATATTTAGGTCTTGGAATGCACTGAATTCAGGAGACATGCACACAAATGTAGAGATGGTGGATCTGGGTGAAGAATGTGGCCCTTGATCCTGGTTAGTAATGTTGGAAGTGATGGGAGGTGAATAGGTTTGCATTCTGACATCAGGAGGAGTTCTGTAAACCAGTAGTGCCTGGGCCACCTGAGAGCAATTAGGATCAGACGACAATGTTCTCTCCTCATTTTCCTGAGAACTTTTGGTATGAGTGTGGGGGGAGGGGCATAAGCATAAATCCCTGGCCATATTATTAAAAGGGCATCCCCCCAAAAACCCTGGAAGCGGGTACCGACTGGCATATAACTGGCATTTGGTGTTCTTGTCTGTCACAAAAGATTCAATGCCGGTGTGCCCCAGTGTGAGACTATCCTGTTTAGTTGTGTCTGATTCAACTCCCACTCGTGACAACAATCTGTTGTCCTGCTGAGTGTATCCGCCGAAGTGTTGCTGATTCCGGACACATGTTTGGCTCTCAAGAATATGTTGTGAATAGTGAGCCAATTCCACAGATCCTGAGCCTGTTAGGAGAGTGTTAGCTGGCAGAGAATCAAGTCAGGCAATATGCCATATTGGTTCAGTACAGGCTATACGACGTGGGCGACAAAGGCAGGTAAGCAACTAACACGGCTTGAGCGGAGGGATAGAGAACGACATAGATACTAAGGGTAGAAAACTCAGAGCAGGTCACACAAATGACTGGGGCAGCCATAGCAGAGACCTTCTCAGATGAGAACTTGTATACCTCTAGGACAGATATGTCCGCAGAGGATTGCAAGGATTTCCTCAGGGATATCCAACTACAAGAACTGAAGAAAGCGATAGAGACACACTGGAAGCCGAGATGACAGAGGAAGAGGTGACCCTGGCACTGCAAGACTTACAGGCAGGGAAGGCTGTGCGCCCGAATGGGATCCCAGTCAAATTGTGTAAGGGAGTGGCCACTGTAAGTGCCAGTTCATTACTGGAGCTGTTTAAGGAAGCCAGGCACAAGGGCTGCCTACCAGCAGACCAAAGAGCAGAGACGATTACGATGATCCACAAGGAGGGCAGACCAGTCGGCCCTGATGGCGCTGGATGCCAAAATGTTGTTTGAGTCCCTGGAGTGGAACTATATGTTTGCAGCCCTCGAGCGACTGGGGTTTTGGCCGCAGTTTTGTACGTGGACCAGGCTGCTATACGCCTCACCCATGGCATGTGTGAGGGCCAACTGAGTGGTGTCATGAGAATCCGAGTTGGGGAGGGGCACCAGGCAGGGTTGTCCACTGTCTCCCCTACTCTTTGCTCTAGCGCTGGAGCCACTGGCAGCATGGATCCGCCAGGATCACTTGGTGAAGGGAGTCCAAGCTTCGGGAGGCTGGGAGGAATGTATATCCTTATACGCGGATGATATTCTTCTTTATGTCTCACAGACCTCTTTGATGATAGGCAGGCTCATGCAATTTTTTTAAATATTTGTCGACCACTCTGGATATAGGATAAATTGGTCCACATCAGTGGTGTATCCCCTATCAGGGGGAAGCCCAGCCTCCCAAGGGATTGCGGGGCCCCAGTGGTGATGGAGGGCTTTTGCTACCTAGGAATATATGTAACCAGAGATCCTGGGGATTTTCTGAAGAAAAATGAAACCATCCAACTGGAAAAACTTAAGGGGGATGTGACACATTGGCATGACCTCCCTCTGACCTTGATGGTAAGGCTGCTCTCTATAAGATGATGAGCCTGCCGCGCCCTCTCTATCTCCTGCAAAACACTCAATATAGCATTCCACATGAGGTATTTGGCACGATTGCTTCGGAGGTGCGAAGACTGCTGTGGGGGCAGGGGACGCTGAGGATTGCTCTGACCAAATTACAGACGGGACTATATGAAGGGGGATTGGAAGTACCAGACATTCAGAAATACTATTGGGTATTGGACCTTCTTGTGCTCAACGACTGGATGTTTGGGGACCAACAGGACTTGGCATACAGGTTGGAAAGACATCCGATGGGAAGGGTGGGGCCCCAAAGCCCCGCTACATGACATGACAGGAGCGGGCCCTGATGCACCACACAAGGGCAGTGACACTGGCCTAGAAAGAGGCAACTAAACACTTGGGATGGAAGGGGAAGCTCACTGACCTTACCCCGCGATGGCACAGTGACGAGCTATCAGAGGTGCAAGGCTTATTAGGATTCCAAAGATGGGAGACGTTGGGCATAGAACGCTTGGGCGACGTGTGGAGGGGACAGGCATTCGTTAGTCTCAAGACACTTAGGGAGGAGTACGCATTGGCACCCAGTGAACACTTTTGGTACATACAGCTTGGACACGTGTTGAATAGACACATTAGGGATGGGGATAACCTGCCAGACGCTTCCCCGCTGGAAGATCGAGTCCTACTGGAGCCAATTCCTAGGTAGGGTACTTCTGTAATTTATAAAAAAACTAATTACCACTCCCTTGACCCACTGCGTAACTTGAAGGAGAAATGGGAGGCTGACCTGGGACCATTAGAGGAGGAGAAGTGGGGGGAGGCCAATGGCAGCACCAAGGATATAGCCATCAAGGCCAGATTCAGGCTGGTACAACTAAAAATCCTACATAGAGTATACTACCCGCATACTCTGCTACTTAAGATTGGCAGGGCAGAGAATCTGCGCTGTCTGAGGAACTGTGGCGAAGATGGCAGATTTATGCATATATAATGGAAATTTCCCCAAATAAGAGAATATTGGCCAGGAGTAGTCAGAGTAATGTCTCACATCACTGCACTTGGAATTCCGTTAGATCCTAAATTGTTAATCCTGTGAGTTTCAGGGGAACACACCTGGCCCAGATATATAGAAATATGGCTGAGGCTGGCAGCCGGAGTGGCTAAACATAATATTGCAAGAGCAATGTCGTTGAACGAACCCTCCGTCCGGATCCATTGCTTCTGTAATTGTTCCTGAAGTAGTCTAATCTTCAGTCAACTGATTGCAGAAGACATCATGCCTAGCAAGGACTTTTACAGACATACTGAAGCGGACCTTGTTGTAGTAAGCTTGACTGCCAGAACTCTTAATTTGTGCTGTCTGTCTTGGGATAGATACATCTTGTGGCGTATTGTGTACATAAGAGCTCCAAGAAACATTCTATTTTGCTTTGGGATGGTAAATGATTTTTGCAAATTGATCGTGAGACCTAACTTGAGAAACAGGTCTAGGCAGGCCTGTGTTGTTCTGTATGCCTGTTACACTATTGGAGCCTTGAATACCTAGTCGTCCAAGTAAAGAAACACTTGATGACCTTGGTTCCTGAGAGTGGCTGCTACTGGTGCCAGGCACTTGGTAAATATGCAAGGTGCCAATTTCAGACCGGATGGGAGGATTTTGAATTGGTAGCGGGTAAAGGCTACGGTGAAGCAAATATATTTTCTGTGCTTGGGATAAATGGGGATGTGGAAATATGCACCTTCCACATCAAGGGTTGTCATAAAATCTCCGCTGTTAAGGAGTTAAGGATATTGGAGAGTGACCATCCAAAAAGAATTGTTTGCGTAAGAATTTGTTCAGTTTTCTTGAGTCCACGATGGGTCTCCATTCCCCTGTTTTCTGTCTTATCAGGAAGAATCTGGAATAGAAGCCTATGCCTCTTTGGGAAAACAGAACTCTCTTGATTGCTCTTTTTACAAGCATGGTGAGGACTTCCTTTTTAGTAAGTGAAGATGAGGGAGGTGGTTTCCCCTTGAGGGATAGTTTGGGGTGTTTGAATAAATTCCAAAGTGTGACCATACTGTATGAGGTCTAACACCTATTTGTCTGATGTTATTAATTTCCATTTGGCGCAAATGTTTGGAAATCTACGCACCCACCGGATGAAGAGAGGTGTCTGTAGCCAGTACCCAGTGTAGGTCACTGTTTCGACCTGTTTCTCTAGCCTGAGAAGTTTGTTTTTGTCGGGGGCCTTGTTTGGTGTAGGTCGCTTGTGGTGGCTGATGGTAATGCTGCTGTAACTTGCCCTGTACTGTGTTTGGAAGGGCTGATACTGCTGGCGCTGGTATGAACCTCTGTATGATGAGAAACCCCTTCCACAAACTGCCCAAAAGGGAGATTTTTTATATCGGAGGGTGCAGAGGGATCTCACAGTATCAATATTTGTTTTAATTGCTAACAGCTCATTGTAAATGTGCTTACCAAATAGTGTCTCTCCATCGTAAGCCATACCTAGAACTTTAGACTGTACCTCCAGTCTGAAAGATGTTGATTTCAGCCATCATTGGTGCCTAAGGACTGCTGCTCCAGCTAGCTATCAAAAGCCTGTTAAGGCGATATCTAGTGCGTAGTTTATTACCTCAGAAGAGGTGTGCTCTCCTTCCTGTAATATCTTGATCGCTTCTTACTTTTTATCTTCCAGGACAAGGTCTATTAGATTGCCAATGTCCGACCACATCTGCCTATCATAGCGGTCCAGGATAGCCAGGGCACTTGCCGCCTGGACTACAGTGTCAGACATAAGGAAAAATCTTTTGCCAACATTGTCCAGACCTCTACCTTCACTGTCTGGTTGTGTGGAGATGGGAGCCAAAGGATTCTTGGAGTGTCTTTGTGCCGCCTGTGAAATAACTGAGTCAGGTTTGGGATGACCAGGTAGGCATGCAGGGGAATCCTCAGGGGCCTTATACTTTTTGTCTACCCTTGGTGGCACTGCCTCCGCTGCAGCCAGGTTCTTCATAATTATTATCCCCTCCTCCCAGAGGTAATCAGTTATGGGGATAGCTGTCACTGATATCCTTGCCTGTTCCTTGAAATCATACAGGGAACAATCAGCTAGTTTGATACATGTTGGTAGGTGAAATCTGGTGGCTGCTCTGTCCATCAAGTTGTGAAACACCCCCTCTGTCCTCTGGTGAAGAATCTGATGGATGCGGACGTGGGGTTGATGGTGTGGGAATGAAGTATTCATCCCATCCATATTGTGGAAGAAGATTCTCCTGGATTTCTCCCTCTTCTCTTTCATAGTCGAATGAAGAAGGGTCCTATCTAGGTGGTGCTGTGATCGGTAGACATGGAGTTACTCTTGGAGTTACAGAGAAGGAATACACTAAGGTGTTGAAGATGCACTAGGCTGAAGTGGTGGCACTTGTTCTGATGCTATCGCAGGGAATCTTCTCCTATAATTTTGTAACACACCCTGCAAGTCTTGTATCAAGGAGATAGGTAATTGTGGTTCCTCCCGTCTTTGCTAGTAACGATGTTGTTCATAACTTCTTTTTTGAGGGGCATAATACTGATTGTAGTATTGCTCATCGTGCTAATAAATGTCATCAGCCTGACATTTAACCAAGAGTTCCGATGGGCTATGTGCCGTTCCAAATGGTCCTTATTCATAAGATTCCTCTAAATCTAGTAGATGTGAAAGGGAAAAAGGAGAGACTTTACTTGGTGAAGTGATCGCCGGTCTAATTGTCTTTTTTGCCACTTTTATTATCATTGTCGACAATGTCGCCAACTATGTCATCAATGGTGTATCATGTAATTTGGTTGACATTGGTTTTGCCGTTGACGGTGCCTTCTTTGGTGTTATCATCAACGGCGTTGTCGGCGGTAATGCTGTTGTCAATGGTGCTGATGGTGGTGTCATCAACGGTAATGACAGCAATGGAGCTGTTGTCAGTGGTAGCGCTGATGATGATGAAATCCTCATAGATGGTATTGGTCCGTCGATCATTGTTCCTCCCGACGATGGTCTCGTGGATGAAACAGTCACAACTGTAGTTGACGAAAGTGCTATCGACTGTGATGAAGACAATGGTGTTTTATCTGTTTTCGACATAAAAGGTTCTCCATATTTTTGGGGTGGTGTAGTGGGCTGAGAAGAGGCCTTCTCCTTTCTCAGAGGTTCTTTATGATGGGATTTAAAGGACTTTCTACTTCCCTCAGAAGTTCTCTCAGAGGCTCTCACCCTTTTTCCTGACTTCTTTGAAGTGTTGCTGTCCTCTTCAGATGTAGTCATCTTTTAGCTTTTCAACTTCTGTAGCCACAGAAGTAGCCTGCCTTCTCTGTCCCTTAATGTCTTTGTAGAAAAAGTTCTACATATTTTGCAGTCCTTCAACTGGTTACTGGGATACAGGCAGTACAGTTATTATTCATGTGGGTCTTCCATAGGCAGGCGTTTTCTGCTGCAGGTCCTGCAGGATATTATTACTCCTTTTTAGAGGTATCAGACATTTTTGATTGAAATTGTAGCTATAAGAAGTGAAAATCTAAGAGCTCAGGGAAACTCCCTTCACACGACGTGCAGTAGAAAATCTGAGGGAAACAGACTCTCATGGGAGTGTTCTAGAGGGTGTTGTCACCTGATTGGTCATAGTCAAAGTTTGGTACTTTTAAAAAAAAAAGGACATAGATATGTTACTAAAATAACTATTAATTGCCATTGAGGCCTATGGTAATGATGCATACTGCTTTGTTATGGCACAGTGGGTCTCCCACTTCGACGACGGGGAATGATTCAAGCATGTGCATCTATGAAAGATCCAATAATGGATACGGAAAATGTAGGCTCGTACTCAAGCAACCTCTTGCTTTGGGTAGGCCTTGCTACCAACTATATTTTTTAGCAATATCAACAAGAGCACCCCGATCTTAATGCATGGCTCATCACACCCTAATCTAGAAGTTATCTCTCAAGGAAATCTATTTGTCAACATTCAAATACAATTTTTGATCAGAGATATCAGATTCCTTAAGTTCAAAGTTTATTATTTATGATTTGGAATGCCTAGGAGGTCCACATTAAGACAAGACAGCATATCAAAAAACAACAAGCGCATAAAAGGCTAATAACCATTAAAAATGAGAAAATATTACAAATAAAGTACATTATAAGAACTGCCATAGGCTTTAGAAATGATCAATATAAATTCAAAAATGCTTTAAAAAATGTAACAATCTATAAACAAAACATTTCGTTGGGAGGATTATACAATAATTGAAGAGCTTCTCCTGATGATAGTACGATAAATTTCATGAGAAGGGGTTTCAACGACTTTTTTCGCAATAGCAGCAAAGAAGAACAGACAAATAAAACATGTTTTAGATCTTGAATATAAGTTTGACACAAATCACAAACATTTATAGCGTCATACTGTTTATAGGTTAGACCCTTTAATGGAAGTATGTCCAGTCTCAAAGGGCAAATAAGCCTCACCCCATGGAGTAAGTTCCAAGCGAGATAGGTTTGCATTTTTTTTTAGCATAGCAATATTAGTCAAAACATTGAATCTCCTCTTTTAATTACAGAGCTTGAAGTCCAGTTGGTGGCTTTTATGCAAGAAAACATACTTTAAAGAGATTTTCAATCGCAGAGGCGATAAAGTAAGAATTGTATTTAGATCTAATACCAGACATATTTAAAATTTCTAAAAAAAAGCTGTGATTTCTCTTAGTGTATCAAAAACCTCTTTGTATATAAGGTGACCCAATGAAGATGCATCGCTGTGAAACAGGGAGAGAGCCAACTGACTCACCCCTACTAGGCCTTGTACAAAAGGACTCTTAATCCCAAACTCTAACCTTAAGGCAGAAGGATGCCAGTGTGTCACAGGAAACTAAGCCTTTTAAGATTTGCACTTCAGATCTATCCAAGAACCCCTAATTGTAGGAAGCTGGCCTGGTGAGAGGTGAGCACCTATGGTGTTATCACCCTATACCAGGTCCAGGTATCCCCCTATTAGTGAAGTGTAGGCACTGTCTAGGAAGCCAGGGCTCTCTAGAGGTAGCTGTGGATGAGACTTATCTAGGAGACATACAAAGCTTATTCAATACCACTATAGTCACACAGCAATTACACACTTGAAAGAACCACACATTTTACAAAAATAAAGGTATTTTATTATGGTAACACAAACACAAATACTGTATAGGCAATACTCCAACTGGAGGTAAGTTAACACACTTTTATATACACAATAGCAATCAAGAAAGTGCAAAGAAAGCAATAGGCACTGGTAAAAGCAATAGTAAATAGAGAGGGCCCTAAAAAAGTGGAATGTGAAAGGCAGCCCCACACCCAAGAAAGTGGAATCAGTAGAGAGGTTCTTGAGGAACTAGAAACCCCTAAAGGTAAGTACCAGGGTGCCCCTAGCAACCAGGAGAGAAGAGGTAAGTACCTGGTGTTCCCTAAACCAACAGGAGGACTTTGGAAGAGGACTGTGCAAGACCCAGACAAGAGTGGAAGAAAGCAAAGGTAAATCCTGACAGAAGAGGTCCTGCAAAGGAAGGGGACCAATTCCAGTTCAAGTTGGAGTGCCCGGCTGTGGCAGGAGCCACTAGCCACCCTTCTGTGGTTGCAGGACCAGGTCAACGGTGGATGAAGAAAGTCAGCAGTGCATCACAGGAGCAGAGGAGGAGTTCCAGAAGTGATGCAAGTGATGTCCCACGTCGGCGGTCATGATGCAGTCAGTCTCTGGTGCTGGAAAACCACCAACAAGCCTAGGAAAATGCAAGAGTCAGAGAAGAAGGTTTTGCAAGGCTGAAGAGGACAAGCAAGGACCCAGCTGGGAGAGTCACAAGAAGAGGAGGCAGCCCCACAGGCGACCCACAGGAGTTGCAGTGAGGCCCAGTCAGCACACCGGAAGGGGAGTCCCAAGTCACTGGAGCAGCAGGCAAGAGACTGTGCTTTGCAGGAGAGAGTGCTGGGGGAGCGGGGCTACATGGAGCCTGAAGATCCCTTGGAGGAAGAACAAACAAGCCTTGGTAGCTGCAAGAATCACACTGCACAAGGGTACTGTCCTGGGAGGAGAGGCAAGGGCTTACCGTCTCCCAAGTTGGACAGATGGTAGAGAGGACCAAGGGAACCACTCCAGACCACAACCTGTGATGCAGGATCCACGCAGTTCCAGAGGAGAGAGGATCCACGCAGCCAGTCGTCGTTGTTGCAGTTGGTGCCTGCAGATGCACGGGGAATGACTCCTTCACTCCAAGGGAGATTCCTTCTTACTGCTTGTGCAGGCTGAAGACTCGTCCCCTCAGAGGATGCACAGCCATGGAAATGTTGCAGTTGCTGGAAGGATCCAGAGAAACAATGTTGCAAAAAGGAGTTGTCGCTGGAGCTGCAGACTGTCGGTTCTTGAAGGGTCCAGTTGCACTCCCGGTGGGCAGAAGATGAAGTAAACGATGCAGAGGAGTCCTGCTGGAATCTTACAAGTCGAATCTGAAGACCCACCCAAGAGGGAGACCCTAAATAGCCCAGGAAGGGGATTGGTCACTTAGCAGGATGACCACCTATCAGGAGGGGGCTGTGACGACACCTGCCTGACCTGGCCACTCTGATGCTCCCAGGGGCCTCTGCCCACCTTAAATTCAAGGTGGCAGAATCAAGTGGTCACCTGGAGAAGCTCTGGACACCATCCCCTGGATGGTGATGGACAGGGGATGGTCACTCGCTTTCCATTGTCCAGTTTTGCACCACAGCAGGGGCTGGGGTCCCTGGACTGGGGCAAAACGGTTTATGCAGGGATGGCACCAAATGTGCCCTTCAAAGCATACCAGTGGCTTGATGAAGCTACCCCTCCCAAGCCATGTAACACCTATTTCCAAGTGAGAGGGTGTTACCTCTCTCTCCCACAGGAAATCTTTCTTCTTCCTTCCTCTGCCTGAGGTGGTCAAGAACCAGGAGGTCAGAAACCTGTCTGAGGGGTGGAAAAAGGGAGGGCTGCCCGGAAAACCCCAACGACAGGTAGGAGCAATGCTGGGGGTCCTCTAAGGAGCCCCCAGAGTGCATGGAATCATACAGCCAATACTGGCAACAGTATTGAGCTATGAATCTGACATGTTTGATACAAAACATGCCTAGATTTGGAGTTACCATTATGTAGTTGGACACAGGCCTTGGACAGAAAGCCTGTGTGACGCCCACCAGGGACTTGGCTTCACCACAGGCAGGAAAGCTCCTTACATTGGCTACCACATTGACATCAATATCCGGGAGAGTGAAATCCTCTATAAAGAGCTTGCCTAGACTTACAACTAGAAGATGCGCTGTTCTCCATTTCTGCAACTGATGATTTTACAGCAGATGAAACAAACAAGGCATGATTTACATCTTTGTCAGCAACCGTAGAAGAGTCAGAAGCCACTCCATCAGACATTGTGATTGGGCCGACTTGCTTCTCTTTTTGAAAAAATGAAAAAATGGTATTTTGACTTTTTCACTGGGTCAGGCTAAGCCCCTTATTTCTAAGTGGATTTGATTTCTTTTTTTTTACATGCTCTTGTAGGAATTAATCTGCCTGAACTTAACCTCCGAGCTGTCCTGCTAGGCCACCTAGGACTAGGGCGTCCAGGCCAAGTTCAGAGGCATAACAGTAAGGTATGATACTGGATCACACTACAACACTGAATGAGCACTTTAAGGTCTGACTTAAAGGTATGGTCTGCAAAATATGCACAAGAGCTCAACAACTTAGCCCTCAAATAGACAACGGGCAAAGCACAAAGTGTGCAACAACTAGGCAGCGACTGGGAGTGAGAATATCAGCTAGTCAGCAAGCCACACACAACTCTAGAAATGTCCCACCTCCGCAGGTCAGCTAACTTTACTCCTGGAGAGCTCCTACAGCCACCCCCATAGAGTTTAGTCTTTAAATATGATTATCCAATACTTCAAAATTAAGATTAAAGTTATTAGCATCATTAGCAGTGATTAAATGTCCCAAGGGGTAGAGGCCACAAAGGGAATAATTTCCAGCCTCACCTGAACTTTTCAGACTTGCCTGCTTGCCCCACGAGGCTCCAGAACCTTCTGTGGCTCCTAGGGTGGGGTGGAGAGGGAGTGGCTTGGGGTGGGGGCACGACGTGGATGGTTCTGTGTCCCTCAGAAGCGCTCCTCACACTGTAGAGAGGAGAAACAAAAGCTAGCTTACTTGCCTGAACCACAACGGTACAGGGTATGGCGGCAGCGGCGAGCTCTTCACTGTGCTCCTTGCTTTTGCCCTTTGTCTCCCCATTCCCCCAGCTCCTCCCCCGTCTTCCTCAGCACCTTGGTGAACCACTGTGCAGCACCTCGCCGGGGGTTGCCTCGCGGCCCGTAACATCTCCTCTCTGGCGTATCTCTCGTCTTGTACGCATCCGCAATTGGGACCCCCTGCAACACCTCCTTCCAAATGTGTAGAGTACGTCTTCTCTGTACGTCCTAATCAGTTGTAACAGTAATCCAAATTGACTGAGATCAGGATCTTTCAAATGCAAGTATTTTCTTTAATATGCAGCTGGCGCAAGATAAAATTTTAGGGCTTCTATGGACCAGGAGCAGAAATCAGATCACAAAGAGGTGAAACTGGACAAATGTGGTTTAACGCTCACCTGCAGCTTTAAGCACACCATGAAGGGTTTATTAGGTAATGGAGGAAACATTTACAGAATAAGACCAGAAACAAAGAGAGCAGAATAACCTTGCCCTTATCTCAAGAATAACGTAGCAGTGACATCAGAAACAGATACAAAGCTACTAGTGTTCATGTTCAAATATGCCACAGGACATAAGAAGGAGAAAGAAAGGGCATGGTGTTCATCTGCTAGGGTAGGCTTTTGGATGTTTATGACTCATAAACCAAGATTTTGGACCAATGTCAGGGTCGATACAGAGGTGCTCAAAGGTTCGGCCCAGTGAGCGTTTGTGCTAATTGTTCGATCTCTGCCTACCGGTGCACAAAGTTTATTTTAAAGGTGTGATGTTGGGGCCACTATATCTGTGCCATCTTAACATACTTACATTATTTCCTTTCTAATCTGGGAAATGACATAGACCCAGCTCTATTGTTGCGACAGGAGGTCCCCTCCTGAAGTGACAGCCATATCAGAGAGCATAAGCTCATGGCCAGAGATTGTGGGTACCACACTCTCTTCACCTTATCCGGAGCCACAAGGATGACCCGGCCTGGTCTTCTTGATCTTTTCAATACTCATGGCTGGAGAGATAGGACGGAAAGGCTTACAGGAGCCCCAAGCCTCAATCCCAGCAGAGTGCATCTCTGATGGAGAACTCCTTGGAAGCACCAACACGCAAAAGCTTGGGCACAGCATTTTCTGTAGTAGCAAATAGATAGAGCCAGTGTTCTCCCCATTATTAAAAAAATGCCTTTGGCACATCCGAGTGTAACTGCCATTCGCAAGGTGAGGAACTGGCTGTTATAAGTATCTATCCTAAAGTGTTCTTTTCAGTTATGGAATGTTTCAACAGAAACTGAGAATCAAACACAGTGATAGAACATGTCTGTCTGAAGCCATGCTGCACTTCCTTTGTGAGGCTCTGTAACCCGAGGAGCAAACCCTGCTGGTGCTCAATAACTTGTTTTCTTAATTATTTAGCTGCATTCATTGATTCATTGTAATACATGCATTGTGTGTATGAGTGAGGCAGCATAATGGAGGTCTGCAATTTCATTCTGGAAGATCATGTTCTGCTCCTGTGCACAAGATAGAGGTAAGTTTTTTTCCTAGACATTACTAACACTCCTGAAGCTAGGAGGTGTAGACCTAGACAGTGAAGTGGGGGCAGAGGAGACAACGCTTCTTTACATATTCAAGTAGGCCTTTTCCTGAAAAGAGCATCTGATTAGTCTTCTTGTAGCACTACCATTTGGTAGATAGCAGGGGTAAAGAGTGGGACTGTATTCTCTGTTGTTCAAAGTGAGAAGGACCCTTCAGGTGCTGGTAGCCTTATGTCTTTCCCCTTACCACTTTTCAGTGAGGTGGCTGATAGCCAGGTGCAGAAAGTTCATAACTCTTTGTGCCTCTGTTGTGGGTACTCCAGATCAGAGACTACTCTGCTGTGAAAAGCATCATTCTGCACAAAGGCTGCATCTGGAGGACAGCCTAGAATGGACTCCTGAAAGGGTAACAGCCCCAAATAGGTTCTGAAAGCTCTGACCCAGAACTTGTATATCCTGTCTACTTTGTGTTAAAGTGGGAACCAGTGATCCACTGGTTCCAGTTACGAATTCTCTTTGTCAAAGAAGACAGTGCTCTGCAGAATACTCAGAGGGCTTCTGGGCAACTAGAGCTGGTGTTTGCCTCAGAGTTGAGGGAACATCACCTGAAGTTTTGCCTTGCTGGAAGAAGTAGTTCCTTAGGCTTGAAGTGCTTAGAAACCAGTCTACGTGCTGAGAGATAGAAGGAGTCTGCCAAACCTGCTTATAGTGTGACTGTCCAGGGAGTGTCAGAAGCAGCAATACGCCAGTGCTGAGAGGGTCTACCAGGAGACGGGCGACAGGAGAATGCAATCTATGAGCATTAAAAAGTGGTGGGCTCAATCTCTTCAGAATTACAGTTTCAAGTTACAGTTTAAATTAGGAATCATGGATTGGTGGCTGTGCAAAAAGAGTGACTGTGGTCAACCTCGCCACCATACCTAAGAACTGTGCCAGAGGTGGACTTAGCTACTGTGACCAAGATGTGAGTCCATGGCAAACTTTGCCACCAGGGCCAAGAACTGTGCCTGTGGCGGTCACAGCCATCACATTCTAGAAGTGAACGCCAAAGCTGCCAATGTGTCCATGCAAATCATGTGCATTTGGCGGCCACCTGCTACACTTTGCCTTGAGACTCAGAAGCTTTTCCAGGACTTGCTATAGTCCCCACCAAAGCCTGGTACCTGTGTTTGCAGGAGGACTTCAGGCAGTGGTGCTAGCCACCAAACCCTGCTGCAGTACACCCGGGTCAAGTGCTGCTCCTGTAACCAATGCATCTGTTACCAGAAGTGGGAGAGAGCTGAGATACATTTCTAGTTCCTGCAGCAGTCGCAGAGAGAACACAGAAACCTGCATTGTCGAGAGCTTGTACCAAGGTGATTGTATTGAACTGAGAAATTGTTAATGCACTGGTGTAATCTGCACCTCAGCCTTGATTAATGCTGCACAAAAACTCTAACCTTAGGAGGCCTGTCTAGATTTAGAAGGGGAGGAACACCTGGATAAAGGGAAAGGATAGGGTAGTGTGCATCCCAGGGTGCAGTAGCCAAAAGCCAATGCTTTTTATGGTACTTACTAATATTACCCATGTGGGATTCTGTTTTACTTGGGTGTATTAAAGCACCTTTTTTAGTAAACAAAACACAAGACAGGACATCAGTTATAGTGCTACTGGGTGGCTGATGAATTCTGAGCTTGAGCACCTCATACTACCTAACTGAGAAACCTTCAACTACAACCTAGACCCATATCTGAGGTTGAGCTGCCATTGCAACGTATCCACTGAGAACACTGAGACCGAAATGCTCTAGGCGGGATAAACACAAGAAAAGGGAAGTTAGTAATCAAATCTGGAGCAGACAAATGAAGTCATTGGAAAAGCCACCAAGTCATGACCCTGTGGTTGGCCCAAAGAAGCCCACTCCAGGTATTTTCTACGTGGAAACAATGGGTCTAGCTAAGGAAAGCTAAAACGTCTGTTGCAGAGACCTAAAATAGAATTTCCAACCTTAGCCTCTCCTGTCTTCCTTTACACTTAATTTAATTTATCTTCAGTTAGCCTGTGACACATTATCACGTCCAGAGTGGTAGTGCTTCATGATGGGTGTAGACTTTCACCTTATATAATTTCAGCAACATGGAAATATTATATCAAGTATTCTGGAAAGAAGCTCCCCCCCTGCTTTATTGTGAAAAGGTCATCATGTTTCACCTTCAGAGTAAAGCTTTTCACAAGGGAAAATGTGGTTCCACTATGCATAGAAACAAACCTGTGATAAAAACAGAAGCTACTCTAACATCTCATACACATGCCCAAAACAATCATAGACCTTAAATTGCAATGTATGAATCTTGGATATGAAATTTAAGACTCTTCCATTGCATTTTATAATTTTAACAGTTTTTCAAGAATTTCATAGGCTTAAAAGACAGATGTCAGTACCTAGTAGCCTGTGTTAAACTCCTGGTACTCAAGTGTCATGTGCATAACAATCAAAGTGCAAAATAACTCATTACACTCCACAGAGATAATAAATCCATAAGACTAAAGCCTTTAAAAACACTAATCAGAAACTCAGAGGAGGGAAATATATATGTCATTCAAAATAACTTTTATAAGGCATTTTTAAATAATTTTCCAAACCATATGCATGGCAAGCCAGTGATATATGTATGTCAACTCATATGTAACCTAATTTTGCAATCAGGCTCCATTGGGTGACATTTTTGGTTGGCTTGTAAAAATGATGCTACAGTACCTGAGCCATATTCACTTACATCACAAAAGGTTAATTGTGTGACTCAGTTTACGCACAAAACCACAGTGGGTAAATTATTTTAGAAAAGTTTGTGTGTGCTAAACATTATGAGTGGACAAATATATTTTGTACACAAGAGCCTCACATACACCTGGCAAGCTGATGATGTGAGTCAGATGCTTTATCTGTGCCCAAAACTTTACATAATCAAACCCCGGAGCGCGAGTTATGACTATGATAAAATCCTACTACAGTATATCAGCCATGTCCACTTACATCACATTTGCCATTGTATATAACAATTTAATTTGGGTGAATTACTTCACCTAATTGTGCGCAGTAAATTACTAGTGGGTGGGATAAAATGCTTACTATATCTGCTTTAAAAATCACCACTGTTATGTATCTTCCAATTACCAAATGTAAACCACTAGTTCTTCCTTCCTGTTAAGACTCCTAGTATGTTTAACTCAGCATTTATCATTTTCCTTAATCAATTAATTTGAGACAACATTGAAGTAATTCAGTTCAGGATCTGAGATGTACAAAAACCTCACTTTTCTTATGGTTGATATAAAATAATGTTGCTTCACATTAGATTTATATACATATATTTAATACCTAGGCAATTCATTAACATTAGGGGGAGGGCCACGCAAAGCAGCCACAGGTGACCGCCACCTCCACGGGGCTGAATGAGTCAACTATGCAGGGGGGACTGTGCCCCCCCCAACCCACACATACTCCCCACCCACCCCTCCCCCGGCAGCCCCAGGGATAGCCACCTCCCAGGGGCTGTAATAACATAATGAAGGAGGTCCATCACGGACCACCGGCCCGGGGACCACCACCTCCCAGGGGCAGTTTAAGGGATGAGGGGGGACTGCCCCCCTCCCCCCTTGAGACAAGAATGGCTCTGGGGAAAGCTACACCCCTTCCCCCCCACCCCCCACCCCCACCAAGGCCTGCTCCTGCTATGTCCCAGGTGTCCACCCCCAGGACATAGCTGTCTTCTCTGAACACCAGCCAAGTCAGAGCAACCACAAGTCCACTCCTAGCAAGCCAGAGCTGTCAAACAGCTTTCGCTTGCTGGGAGTGAAGGTTTCCTCTGTTTTCCTGCCTGCAGACACGATAACAGAGGAAACTATTGCTCTCACAGACAGGGAGCTGCAAGTTTAGCAGCTCCCTGTCTATGAAAGCAATGTCGGCTCCCGTAGGAGGTGGGGAGCCGGCTTGGACTGCAGGGGACTAGAGGCTCTCACTGCAGTCCCACTGCACACTGGGTGCCCTGGAGGGCACCCAGGAAAGATGGCTGGGCCCTGGGGGATGGGCTCCCTGGGTGGGTAATGATAAACATGTTAAGGGTTAAATTTAGGGTTCAGCGGTGAGTAGTGATAAGGGTAAACTTAGGGTTTAGAGCTAGGTAAAAAGAAAGGTTGTAAGGGTTTTGGGTGGTTAGTGGTAAACGGTGGTTAAGAATAAATTCATATATATATTTTTCATTTTTCACTGAAAAAGACAGGTTACAGGGACGTTATAGTTAGGCTCACATTTCACTTGTACAAAACCAGTGAAATTCAGAGTTATAGTTACCTGCGCTAACTATAACTTACACCCTTGCAAAGCACTTCTTATGACCTCACATATTACAATGCTCATGACATTGTCAGTGACATCACTGATAATATCTCTTCAATCTGGATCTGACATAGGAGGCATGGTTCCTGTCGGCACCAGACTCAGCATCTTACGACGCCCATCCGGCTTCATGTCGGAGTCAGCAATAAGGATGGGGACAGCACCACCCAAGGGCATGGGTGGCACCGGGAGAGTCAGCATCAGGGCCAGCGTAAGGGAAGGTTGAGATGGTGCGACAGACGCCGTCCTGGATCTATGGTCCATGGGTGCCCCTCGGAGCCGGAGCCGCCGGTGCGGAAACCAAAGGGTCTCTTCTGACTCTGCAGGGCCCGAAGGCACTTCAATGTTTTCGGACTGCCCAAAAATGATGTGCATGGCCTCAAAACTCTTTTAGCTGGGCAGGTGTTGCTCTGTCTCCCGGAAACTCAGGGAAGCACAGAGTCAGCCCACATGCAGGCTCTGCAGATGGAGGCCTAGAACGACGACACTCAGGTCTCCACGTCTCGTCGGCTGATAGACAAAGTAAAGTCGAAGAACATTTAGCATTCTTCAACTTCTTCTTGTGCCTCAACTTACCCGATCGTCCCCAGGATTTGGAGTGGGACAATGACGATGGAGGACTCTGCGACCAATCACAGAACCTTCCTCTTGACCAGGGCCTATACTTGGCAGAGTCGAGCATCGGCCCACCAACAGCTTCAGGGACTGCTCCCTCAAAGCTTTTGGATGCATGACCGACACTCTGAGCATGACTTTGGGTCGTGGTTGTGCTCCAAACATCAAAGGTACAAAAGGTGCAGATTTGTAACTGACATCGCCCGATTACAGGAGCCGCATGGCTTGAACCTGGTCTCTTCCTAGATGACATCCTCAACGCACCAAGAGTTCGCAACTCGAAAAAACTGACAAAAAAAAAAAAAGGCTAGTCAAAAAATGAATGAGAGGTAGCTCGCCGGGTTGGTGCCTAAATAGGACCCACAACATTATATCGGGCGCGGACAACACCGACGATGGACGCTGAGCCGATCAACGCCAGCTAACAGTGCACAGGGGTACTGCGCAAGAAAAATCTCCGGGTTCAGACTGATGCCTGGGGGTAATTCTAAGGTAAGGAATCTGCAAACTAGACATCTCTTTCTGATTCACATAAATAAACCATACAATAAAGTCCAATTAGAATATTGAGAGCTCCACTGAAGAATGGAGTAGCTCCAGCCTTATAATGGCTGGCATAAGCCTGAGCTCCAACATTCCAATGTTTATTTTTCTGTTTCTCACCTCTTAATTTACAACAGTCTACCCTTAGTGGGTGGAATGTTCAAATAGCTTTATAGCCCTTCAGACTTGGGCTATACCAGTTCTTAAAGACCTTCATCCTCGTTGTAACTCAGGTTCAGGGACTTTAACAACTGGTATAGCCCTCAGCAGCAGGCTGTAAGGCTATACTGGGCGATTGGGTAACAGGGAAAAAAGGAAGAAACATGGACAATCTAAGTAACAAGAAAAAATAAAAGAGAAGGAAATTAATGGGAAAGGTTTGTAGCTTCAGATCTGTTCTTTGTGTGGAACAAAGAAAAGGGTAGGGGTTGTCAATTCTGCCAATGGTCCACGGCTACCATCTCCCAAACCCCTTCTCTTGCCCTTCCTGACAACAAACCAAAGAACACAAGTTAAAAACAGATTTGTTACTTGTAGGAAGTTGGCTCTGTATATACTATCTCAAAGTGAGAGAGAGAGATAGTGTGCACAGAGTCCAAGGGATCCCCGTAGAGGTTGATAGTGCTAAAATTAGATAATACTAATGCTCTACTTTGTGGTAGTGTGGTCAAGCAGTAGGCTTATCAGAGGGTAGTCTTAAGCATTTGTTGTACACACACAGGCAATTAATGAGGAACACACACTCAAAGACTTAATTCCAGGCCAATAGTTTGTATATAGAAAAATATATTTTCTTAATTTATTTAAGAACCACAAGATTCAAGATTTGAGGTAAGTACATAAAATGCAAGGTACTTCACACAGATAAGTATAGAACTTTGATTTAAAACAGTAGTACACACAGTTTAGGTTAAAATGGCAATAAGCTAGTTTAAAAGTGGAAACTGCAAAAATCAACAGTTCTGGGGGGAGGTAAGGTTGGTTACGTGTCTCAGGTAAGTAAAGCACTTACACAGTCAGTCTCCTGGGCATAGGCAGCCCACCGTTGGGGGTTCAAGGCAACCCCAAAGCCACAGCACCAGCAGCACAGGGCCGGTCAGGTGCAGGGGTCAAAGGAGGGCCCAAAACACATAGGCGCATATGGAGAACAGGGGGGCTCCGTTCCAGTCTGCTAGCAGGTAAGTACCTGTGTCCTCGGGGAGCAGACCAGGGTTTTTTTGTAGAACACTGGGGGACACACACACAAGCCCACAAAACACACCCTCAGCGGCACAGGGGTGGCCCGGTGCAGTAGGCAAAGTAGGCGTCCGGTTTGCTATTGAAAGCAATGGAAGGACACGGGGTCACTTAGGCGATGCAGGCAGGGCAGGGGACTTCTCGGGCCAGCCACCAACTATGCTAGGATGAGGGCCGCCTGCTGGTCACTCCTGCACTGGTAGGTGGTTCCTCTCGGTCCTGGGGGCTGCGGGTGCAGTGCTTGGTCCAGGCGTTGGTTCCTTTGTTACCAGGCAGTCGGGGTCAGGGGGAGCCTCTGGATCCTCTCTGCAGGCGTTGCTGTGGGGGTGCAGTGGGGTTGTCTCAGGGTACCCACGTCATCGTAATCGCTTGGGAGTCCACTCTGCGGTATTGGTTCTCCTGAACTCGAGCCGGGGGCATCAGGTGCAGTGTGTGAAGTCTCACGCTTCCGGCGAGAAGGGAGAGTTCTTTGAAAGTTGCTTCTTTGTTGCAAAGTTGTTGTAGGTTTTAAACAGTGCTGCTGTTCTTGGGAGTTTCTTGGTCCTTCAGGTTCAGGGCAGTCCTCTGAGTCCTCAGAGGTCGCTGGTCCCTGTCGGATGCGTTGCTGTGCAGGTTCTTTGAGTCTGGAGACAGGCCGGTAGGGCTGGGGCCAAGTCAGTTGTTGTCTCCGTCGTCTCTGCGGGGCTTTCAGGTCAGTAGTACTTCTTGTTGTAGGTTGCAAGAATCTGACTTCCTGGGTTCAGGGTCATCCCTATATACTAAATTTAGGAGTGTGTTTAGGTCAGGGGGGCAGCAGCCAATGGGGGAGGGGGGCACATCCCTATTCCTATTGGAGGAATCCTCCAAAACAAGATGGAGGATTTCTAAAGGCAAGGGTAACCTCAGCTCAGGGCACCTTAAGGGCTGTCCTGACTGGTGGGTGACTCCTCCTTGTTTTCCTCATTATCTCCTCCTGCCTTGCAGCCAAAAGTGGGGGCAGTGGTCGGAGGGACGGGCATCTCCACTAGCTGGGATGCCCTGGGGTGCTGTAACAAAAGGCATGAGCGTTTGAGGCTCACCGCCATGTGTTACAGTTACTGCAGGGGGAGGTGGGAAGCACCCCCACCCAGTACAGGCTTTGTTCCTGGCCACAGAGTGACAAAGACACTCACCCCATGTGGCCAGAAACTCGTCTGGTTGTGGCAGGCTGACAGAAACTGGTCAGCCTAGCACTAGGAGTCGGACTGGTTTTCAGGGGGCATCCCTAAGATGCCCTCTGGGTATTTTACAATAAATCTTACACTGGCATCAGTGTGCATTTATCGTGCTGAGAAGTTTGATACCAACCTTCCCAGATTTCAGTGTAGCCATTATGGAACTGTGGAGTTCGTAATTGACGGACTCCCAGAACATATACACTTTATGGCTACCCTGCACTTATAATGTCTAAGGTTTTGCTTAGACACTGTAGGGGCATAGTGCTCATGCACTTATGCCCTCACCTGTGGTATAGTGCACCCTGCCTTAGGGCTGTAAGGCCTGCTAGCGGGGTGACTTACCTACGCCACAGGCAGTGAGAGGTGGGCATGGCACCATGAGGGGAGCGCCATGTCAATGTAGTCATTTTCTCCCCACCAGCGCACACAAGCTTTGAGGCAGTATGCATGTGTTGAGTGAGGGGTCCCCAGAGTGGCATAAGACATGCTGCAGCCCTTAGAGACCTTCCCTGGCCACAGCGCCCTTGGTACCAGGGGTACCATTTACAAGGGATTTATCTGTGGGCGAGGGCTATGCCATTTATGGGAACAAAGGTACAGTTTAGGGAAAGAACACTGGTGCTGGGGCCTGGTTAGCAGGATCCCAGAACACTTTCAATCATAACTGGCACCAGCAAAAGGCAAAAGGTTAGGGGGTAACCATGCCAAGGAAGGCATTTCCTTGCACAACCTCCCTCCTCCCCAAACGAAAGAGGATGAGACTAACCTTTCCCAAGAGAGTCTTCAATTTGTAAGTGGAAGAACCTGGAAAGGCCATCTGCATTGGCATGGGCTGTCCCAGGTCTCTGTTCCACTACAAAAGTCCATTCGCTGGTGGGATATGGACCTCCTCAACATCCATCTGAAAGGTCTTGGGTCAGTTTGAGCTTTGAAGTGAGTACCAAAAAGGTATGGTCTCAAATACTTTATAGACCAAACCACAGCAAAGGCTTTCCTCTCAATGGCACTCCAACGCTGCTCCCTGGGGAGTAACCTCCTGCTAATAACCGCAACAGGCTGGTCAAGGCCATCTTCATTTGTTTGGGATAGGACTGCTCCTATCCCATGCTCTGAGGCATTAGTCTGCACAATGAACTGCTTAGAATAATCTGGAGCTTTCAAAACTGGTGCTGTACACATAGCTTGCTTCAGGGTGTCAAAGGCCTTTTGACAGTCCAAGGTCCAGTTAACTTTCTCTGGCATTTTCTTAGAGGTCACTTCTGTGAGGGGTGTCACTACTGATCGATATCCCTTCACAAACCTCCTATAGTACCCAGTCAAGCCAAGGAATGCCCTGACTTGAGCCTGGGAGTTTGGAGCTACCCAGTCCAGAATAGTCTGGATCTTGAGTTGGAGTGGCTGAACTTGGCCTCCACCTACAAGGTGCCCCAAGTAAACCACAGTTCCCTGCCCTATCTGACATTTAGATGCCTTGATAGAGAGGCCTGCTGCTTGCAGGGCCTGCAAAACCTTCTTCAGGTGGATCAGGTGAGCCTGCCAAATGGAGCTAAAGACAGCAATATTATCAAGATAAGCTGCACTAAAGGATTCCAAGCCAGCAAGGACTTGATTCACCAACCTTTGGAAGGTGCAGGGGCATTCTTTAAGCCAAAGGGCATTACAGTGAACTGACAGTGCCCATCAGGTGTAGAGAATGCTGTTTTCTCTTTTGCTCCAGGTGCCCTTTTGATTTGCCAGTACCCTGCTGTCAAGTCAAAGGTACTTAATTATTTGGCTGCACCTAATTTGTCTATGAGCTCATCTGCCCTTGGGATGGGGTGAGCATCTGTCTTGGTGACAGAGTTGAGCCCTCTGTAGTCCACACAAAACCTCAACTTTTTCTTGCCATCTTTGGTGTGAGGTTTGTGGACCAATACCACTGGGCTAGCCTACAGACTGTCAGAGTGCTCAATCACTCCCAACTCCAGCATCTTGTGGACTTCCACCTTGATGCTTTCTTCGACTTGGTCAGACTGTCTGAATATTTTACTCTTGACAGGCATACTGTCTCCTGTGTCCACATCATGGGTACACAGGTGTGTCTGACCAGGGGTCAAGAAAAAGAGCTCAGCAAATTGCTGGGTGACTTGCCTGCAGTCAGCCTGCAGTTGGTCAGAGAGGGTGTCTGAATAGATGACTCCATCTACTGAGCCTTCTTTAGGGTCAGTGGAGAGATCATCAGGTAGAGGTTCACTCTCTGCTTCCTGGTCCTCATCTGTAACCATTAACATGTTTACATCTGCCTTGTCATGAAAGAGTTTAAAGCGATTAACATGGATCACCCCTCTTGGGGGTCCTACTAGTGCCCAGGTCCATCAGGTAGGTGACCTGACTCTTTTTTTTCTAGCATTGGGTAAGGGCCACTCCATTTGTCCTGAAGTGCCCTGGGAGCCACAGGCTCCAGAACCCAGACTTTCTGCCCTGGCTGAAACTCAACCATAGAAGCCTTTTGGTCATACCACAACTTCTGGAGTTGTTGGCTGGCCTCAAGGTTTTTGCTTGCCTTTTCCATGTACTCTGCCATCCTTGAACGTAGGCCTAGTACATAGTCCTCCACATCTTATTTAGGCTCATAGAGAGGTCGCTCCCAGCCTTCTTTTACAAGTGCCAGTGGTCCCCTAAGAGGATGGTCAAACAGAAGCTCAAAGGGGAGAAACCCTACTCCCTTCTGTGGCACCTCTCTGTAGGCGAAAGCAGGCATGGCAAGAGGACATCCTATCTCCTTTTGCGTTTTTCAGGGAGCCCCATGATCATGCCCTTCAATGTCTTGTTAAACTTTTCAACAAGATCAATGGTTTGTGGATGGTATGGTAAACTTGTAAGTCACCCCACACTCATTCCACATGTGTTTTAGGAAAGCTGACATGAAGTTGGTACCTCTGTCAGAAACCACCTCCTTAGGAAATCCCACTCCGGTAAAAATACCTATGAGTGCTTTAGCTACTACAGGAGCAGCAGTGGAGCTAAGGGGAATTTCTTCAGGGTACCTGGTAGCATGATCCACTACTACCAGAATTCATTGGTTCCCTGATGCTGTGGGAAGTTCCAATGGACCCATTATGTCCACTCTCACTCTCTCAAAGGGGACCCCCACCACTGGAAGTGGAATGAGGGGGGACTTTAAATGGCCACCTGTCTTACCACTGGCTTGACAGGTGACACAGGAGGTGCAAAACTCCTTTACCTTCTGGGACATATTGGACCAAGAGAAATGCTTCACTAATCTCTCCCAAGTCTTGGTTTGTCCCAAATGACCAGCAAGAGGAATGTCATGGGCTAAGGTCAGAATGAACTCACTAAACTCATGAGGCACTACCACTCTCCTAGTGGTACCAGGTTTTGGATCTCTTGCCTCAGTGTAAAGGAGCCCATCTTCCCAATAGACCCTGTGGGTTCCAGTGACAGTTCCCTTTTCTTGCTCAGCTGCTTGCTGTCTTAGGCCTTCAAGAGAGGGACCCATTTCTTGCTCCTTACAAGGCTGTTCCCTTTAGGGTCTCCCTGGGCCCAAAAGCTCAACCTGGTAAGGCTCCAGCTCCATGGACTCAGTTCCCTCAGGGGATAGAACATCTTCCTGGGAACAGAAGTTCTGTTTCTTTTGCTGTATTGAAGCTGGTTCCCCAGTCTTCTCTCCTTTTCTATTGGGAGGGTGGACCATTATTCCAGACTCCAACACTTTTTTTTTTCACCCTGAGGCCTGCTTTGTGCCTTTGTCTTGACACACACCAGTTCAGGGATACCCAGCATGGCTGCATGGGCCTTGAGCTCTACCTCAGCTCATGCTGAGGACTCCAGATCATTCTCAAGCAGACATTCTACTGGAATTGCAGAGAAGACTACCACCTGTTTCAGGCCAGTGAATGGACTTCAGTTTGATTGTCAGCATTAGTGACTGAATATGTCTGTCCAGCCAGGTACTGTCCTGGGGAAACCAGTTTGTCTCTCACCATAGTGACACTGGCACCTGTATCCCTCAGGGCTTCTACTCTAGTCCCATTGATTAAGAGCTTCTGCCTGTATTTTTGCATGTTAGGCGGCCAGGCAGCAAGTGCTAAATCCACCCCACCCTCAGAGACTAATGTAGCTTCAGTGTGAATCCTGATTTGCTCTGAGTACACGGTTGATCCCACCTGGAGACTGGCTATTCCAGTTCTAACTGGAGTAGTATTTGTTGTGGGACTTTTATTTGGGCAGGCCTTGTATCCAGTTTGGTGTCCATGCTGACTACAGTTTCGACACCAGGCCTTCTTGGGATCAAAGTTTTCACCCTAATATCCATTTGTGGACTGTGAGGGGGCCCTGGGCCCACCCTCCTGAACAGTTTTTTGGGGCCCTGTAGAAGACTCTTTACTTTTGCCCTTGGGTGTCTCACCCCTCTTCCCCTGGGAAGGCTTTGTGACCCCCTTTCTTTTGGTCACCCCCTGTGGAAGTCTTGGTCACCCTAGTCTTGACCCAGTGGTCTGCTTCTTTCCCAATTCTTGGGGAGAAATTGGACCTAGGTCTACCAGATGTTGATGCAGTTTGTCACTGAAGCAATTTCTCAACAGATGTTCTTTCATAAACAAGTTATAAAGCCCATCATAATCACTTACACCAGGGCCTGTTATCCAACGATCTAGTGTTTGACTGAGAAGTCATCAAAATCAACCCAGGTCTGGTTCGAGGATTTTTGCGCCCCCCTGAACCTATTCATGTACTCCTCGGTTGAGAATCCAAAGCCCTCAATCAGGGTAGCCTTCATGAGGTCATAAGATTCCGGATCTTTACCAGAGGGTGTGAGGAGTCTATCCCTAAACTTTCCAGTGAACAGTTCCCAAAGGAGAGCTCCCCAGTGAGATCTGCTTACTTTTCTGGTTGTACAAGCCCTCTCAAAAGCTGTGAACCACTTGGTGATATCATTACCTTCTTCATATTTAGTTAAAATCCCTTTGGAGATTTTTAGGATGTCAGTGTTCTCTCTGACCCTATTTATGTTGCTGCCACCACTGATGGGAGTTAAACCAATCTCTTGTCTTTCCCTTTCTATGGCTAGGAGCTGCTTCTCCAAAGCCAATCTTTTGGCCATCCTGGCTAACAGGAGGTCCTCTTCATTGAGGCTGCCCTCAATGCTTCCAGAGGTACTGGTCTCCCCTGTGGAAGAACCAGACTCTCTGACTAAGATTTGTGGAGTCAGGGTTTGAGGAACCCTTTTCTCCCTGGTTAGGACAAGAGGGGGGAATTCATCCTCCTGTTCACTAACTTCCCCATCTGAAGGAGTATCCTCAGAGGGGTGGTCCCTTGTGAACTCTGCCAAAAAGCTCCTGGAGCTGTACTTTGGTACGGTTGGACCCAGTTTTTATCTTTTTAGCTTAGAGAGAGACCTTAATTCTGACATCCATAGATGCAGGTAAGGGGTGAGGTTGAGTTCCACCACCATCTCATCTGTGCTTGACATTATCACTCAAAGTTGGGATTACTTTTTAAGAACCTAAAAACTACTTCTAGAACTTAAATCCAAACTTTTACAAACTTTATAAACTCTAACAGAAATGCTAACAGGACTTACACAAGGCCCTAGCAGGACGTTTAAAAATTTAGAAAAATAGTCAAATTGCAAAAATCTATTTGTAATGAAATTGTTTGAAATTTAGTCATATGATCAGGTATTGGCTGAGTAGTCCAGCAAATGCAAAGTCTTAGACTCCACCGCTGATCCACCAATGTAGGAAGTTGGCTCTGTATATACTATCTCAAAGTGAGAGATAGTGTGCACAGAGTCCAAGGTTTCCCCTTAGAGGTTGATAATGTTAAAATAAAATAATACTAATTCTCTATTCTGTGGTAGTGTGGTCGAGCAGTAGGCTTATCAGAGGGTAGTGTTAAGCATTTGTTGTACACACACAGGCAATAAATGAGGAACACACACTCAAAGACTTAACTCCAGGCCAATAGTTTTTATATAGAAAAATATATTTTCTTAATTTATTTTAGAACCATAAGATTCAAGATTTGAGGTAAATACATAAAATGCAAGGTACTTCACACAGTTAAGTATACAACTTTGATTTAAAACAGTAGTAAACACAGTTTAGGTTAAAATGCCAATACTATAATTTTAAGAGTGGACACAGTGGAAAAATCAACAGTTCCTGGGGGAGGTAAGTTTGGTTACGTTTTTCAGGTAAGTAAAGCACTTACACAGTCAGTCTCCTGGGCATAGGCAGCCCACTGTTGGTGGTTCAAGGCAACCCCAAAGCCACCACACCAGCAACACAGGGCAGGTGCAGAGGTCAAAGGAGGGCCAAAACACATAGGCACCCATGGAGAACAGTGGTGCTCCGGTTCCAGTCTGTTAGCAGGTAAGTACCTGCGTCCTCGGGGAGCAGACCAGGGGGGTTTTGTAGAACACTGTGGCGACACACACAAGCCCACAAAACACACCCTCAGCAGCACAGGGGCAGCCAGGTGCAGTAGGCAAAGTAGGCGTTGGGTTTGCTATTGAAAGCAATGGAGGGACCCGGGGGTCACTTAGGCAATGCAGGCAGGGCACAGGGGGGCTTCTCGGGCCAGCCACCAACTGGGCTAGGATGAGGGCCGCCTGCTGGTCACTCCTGCACTGGTAGGTGGTTCCTCTCGGTCCTGGGGGCTGCGGGTGCAGCGCTTGGTCCAGGCGTTAGTTCCTTTATTACCAAGCAGTCACGGTCAGGGGGAGCCTCTGGATCCTCTCTGCAGGCGTCGCTGTGGGGGTGCAGAGGGGTTGACTCAGGGTACCCACGCCCTCGTAGTCGCCTGGGAGTCCTCTCTGAGGTGTTGGTTCTCCTGAACTCGAGCCGGGGGTGTCTGGTGCGGAGTGTGAAGTCTCACGCTTCCGGCAGGAAGAGAGAGTTCTTTGAAAGTTGCTTCTTTGTTGCAAAGTTGTTGCAGGTTTTGAACAAAACCGCTGTTCTTGGGAATTTCTTGGTCCTTCGGGTTCAGGGCAGTCCTCTGAGTCCTCAGAGGTCACTGGTCCATGTCGGATGCATCGCTGTGCAGGTTCTTTGAGTCTGGAGACAGGCCGGTAGGGCTGGGGCCAAGTCAGTTGTTGTCTCCGTCGCCTCTGCGGGGCTTTCAGGTCAGCAGTCCTTCTTCTTGTTGTAGGTTGCTGGAATCTGATTTCCTGGGTTCAGGGTCGTCCCTATGTACTAAATTTAGGGGTGTGTTTAGGTCAGGGGGGCAGTAGCCAATGACTACTGTCCTTGAGGGTGGTTACCCCCTCTTTGTGCCTCCTCCCTGAGGGTAGGGGGGGCTTTATCAAACCAAAAGAACATTCATAGTGCTGTCACATACTTATAATTAAGGGGTGATCGTATTTTCATTGGGTACTAACATTTCAAGCAAGGAATCTTCATGCGTTATAATTTGCTTATATACATTTAGGTATGATTTACTTTGATGCACTGACGGTACTTGTTTGCTTTATTTCTGTGATACTGTACTGCACAGATATAAGAATGTGTATGGAAAGTAGAACATTATTATATTACAAGATGATGCCCATGTTAATGAAAGAGGTCTGTCCTTTCTTTGTGTTTATGACACTTAGGGTGAGCACAGCCGCACTGTATATATGGAACGCTTTTCAGTTTAGCCATTATCATGAACAAGACCCTGTGTTGTCAAAGCGCATTGAGTTTAGGGAATAAACACTCTGATTAAGCAGACCTGAGTCAGCATTTTTTGCAGTCTTTGGGTGAGAGGAAAGTGCTAAATGATCCACAGCTCCTTGCTGATAGAATGCGCCACCTTCATTAGGGCTCTGGAATTGGGGCGCAGATTGTGAGTCTGGATGATTATATTATATAGTCATTAAAAAAAAACAAAGTTACAGGGATGTTATAGTTAGGATGTTTTACCCACACAAAACCATATTGATTCAGCAGTAATAGTTATACTTATGTTAAGAAACTATAACTTGTGGCCTAAAGCTACTTAATGGCATGAGTTACAGTTTCTTAAGATACATATAACTATAAGTGTAACTATAACTATAACTGCTGAAGTTCTATAGTTTTGTGTGGGTAAAACATCAGACTAACTATAATATCCCTGTAACCTTTGTTTTTTTCTGTTAATTTCTATGATTTTTTTAAACAAAGTAATATATAATTACCATTTGTTAATACAACTACTGCTGGGTGATGTGAGGCCAGGACCTGCAGCCACCCACCCACATGCACCCAAGCCCATGCTGCGCATGTTCTTTGGCTGTGCGCAGTAGGGGTTTAGTGTGTGGCGCTTTTATTATTCCATTAGGCTTTGGATCCGTGGATTTACACTTGGGGAGAACACACAGAGCACTGCGGTGGATCCGTGGATGTGCCAAAAGGATAAGTTACTTACCTGTAAATCCTAGTTCTCTTCCAGGGGTATCCTCATCAAAGTCATAAACATTGAATATTCCCGCCCTTGTGCGGGGACCCCGGAGCATATATAAAATACACACATATAAAGTATGAAATATGCCCGAAAAAAATATATATAGCATTTTTAGTAGACAAATGTTCATACTAAACTCATATATACATGTGTAAAAACAGCAATGCAGACTATAGTCATAAACAGGCTAAAATGCTTTATTTCTATGGTGTTTTTTTATTACAATAAGAGAAATAATATTTACCAAAGCCCCATAAGTGGGCCTAGGGAAATAAGCAGTAGTAACATCAGAGAAAAAGAAGAAAAACTACACTGAAAAACAATGGAGCATTCTTAGCCAATAGGCTGCATGCAGGTTAACACAGGAGAACCATAAAAATTCTGGCACAGTGCCTTTAAGACCCTGAGCACCTCCAGTATCCCACCATGCCTCAGTGGTGAAGGAGAGGTGACAGCTGGTTCACAGTTAGGTCAGTACTTTTTTACGGTGACAAGCTGTGTAGTCGATTCGAAAGATAGTCTATCCTGCACTTCTAGGAGGCACGCGTCCGGGGAGGAGGGTGGGTTGTTTATGACTTTGATGAGGATACCCCTGGAAGAAAACTAGGATTTACAGGTAAGTAACTTATCCTTCTCTTCCAGGGGATCCTCATCAATAGTCATAAACATTGAATAGATTAGCAAGCCCATCCCTTGACTCTGCGGACTGTCCAACAGAAGTGCAGGAATAGATATGTATCATGCAAACAAATTTCTCAGAGAAGCTTGCCCAACTTGGGCGTCTGCTCTTCCATCTGAGTCCAAACAGTAATGTCTAGTAAATGTATGTACAGACTTCCATGTAGTAGCCTTACAAATTTCAGAGATTGGAACATTATTAAGGAGGGCAGCAGTAGCCGCTTTTCCTCTTGTTGAATGCGCCTTAGGTCTAGCAAGTAGTTGTTTATTAGCTAATTGATATGCATTAACAATACAAGAAACTATCCATCTAGAAATGGTTCGTTTTGATGCTGCCTCTCCTGTTCTCAAATTACCATAATTTACAAACAAGTGGCTGGAATGTCTAATTAGCTTGGTTTTATCCAAGTAAAATTTTAGCACTCTTTTCAAATCTAGGGAGTGCAAAGCTTTCTCCGCCGGAGTCTCCGGATTGGGGAAAAAAGTTGGTAGTGAAATAGTCTGATTGATGTGAAACTCTGACACCACCTTCGGCGGGAATGATGGGTGAGTTTGTAGAACTACTCTATTCTCGTGGAAGACTGTGTACGGTTCTTTGGAGGACAAAGCCTGAATCTCACTGACCCTCCTTGCGGAAGTAATGGCTACCAAAAAAGCCGTCTTCCACGTAAGGTGTTGCAAAGAGGCTTTGTGTATAGGTTCGAAAGGAGGGCCCATAATCTTTGATAGCACTATGTTCAGTTCCTATGGAGGGGAGGGTTTCCGAATGGGTGGAAAAACGTTTTTCAAACCTTCTAAGAAATCCTTGACTACCGGTCTTGTAAAAAAGGATTCCTGAGAAGGTGACTTTCGATAGGCTGTAATGGCAGATAAATGTACCTTAATCGAAGATACCTGCAGACCCGATTTTGCCAGATGGAGTAGGTAAGATAGTATGACATCCTCCTGAGCCAGTATAGGGTTCTGACCTTGCTGACGACAACATATGTAGAACCTCTTCCACTTGAACGCGTAAGAACGCCGCGTGGAAGGTCGTCTGGACTCCTTCAAGATGTTCATGCACTCCTGCGAGAGCCCTAGGTGCCCATACTGCAGGAATTCAGGAGCCATGCCGTCAAGCTCAGAGAGGGTAGGTTGGGGTGAAGTATCCTGCCCCCCAGCCTGCAAAGGAGATCCGGTCTGCACGGCAGCCTCCTGTGAGGTTGTTCTGATAGGTTGAGGAGATCTGTGTACCAGAATTGACGAGGCCATTGCGGCGCTATGAGAATCATTCTGGTGTTGGATCTGTAAAGTTTGTTGATCACCGCAGGTATGAGGGGGATCGCTGGAAAAGCGTAGAGAAATATCCCTGACCAGTCGATCAATAGGGCATTCCCTCGAGATCCCGGACGGTAGAACCTGGACGCGAAGTCTGGGCATTTCCTGTTTACCTCGTCTGCGAAGAGATCCAATTGAGGCCGACCCCATTGAGCGAAGATGTTTTCGACGACTTCGTCGTGCAGGACCCAATCGTGTGCGTCCTCGAGGTGTCTGCTCAGGAAGTCTGCCTCCACATTTTGTTGACCTGGCAGGTGAACCACTGTAAGCGACATTCCTCTCGCTAGGAGCCAATGCCAGATTGTCTGAGACTCCCGAGATAGGGGCAGGGATCTCGTCCCTCCTTGTCTGTTCAAATAATACATTGTGGTCGTGTTGTCCGTTTGTACTAGGAGAGATTTCCCCTGAATCGATGGAGCAGAAGACTTGAGAGCCAGATGGACTGCTCTGAGCTCCAACAGGTTGATGTGGTACTCTCTTTCGTTGTCGGACCACAGGCCCTGAGTCTGAAGGGAACCTAGATGAGCTCCCCATCCCTGAAGAGACGCATCCGTTACCAGCGTGTCGGATGGGATTACCTGGTGAAACGGAGCTCCTCCTGACAGGTGAGGCATGTGCATCCACCATTGCAACGATTGACGTGCTACTATCGGAAGTCGCACTCTGTCCTCCCAGCGGCCTGTGCTCTGGTTCCAGTTGTTCTCCAGAGCCTCTTGGAGAGGCCTCATATGTAGCCTGGCATTCGGGACAATGAAAATGCACGAGGCCATGGAGCCCAGTAGAGATGTCACCTGACGGGCCCGTAGGTGCGTCGGACTTCAGCAGGTTTTGACACTTTTTCTTTATTGATAATAGTCGTTCCTCCGAAGGATACACTCTTTCGAGCTCTGTATCCAGTACTGCTCCCAGGTAGTGGAGATTTTGCGTTGGAATCAAGGTGGACTTTTGGTAGTTGACTTGTAGACCTAGAGACCTGAACAAACTGAGTACAATGTCCCGATCGCTTCTCGCCTGTTCCGGAGACGAGGCTTTGAGTAGCCAGTCGTCTAGGTATAGGTAAATGAAGATTTTTTGCTTGCGTAGATGTGCCGCTACCACTGCCACGCATTTTAAAAAAATGCGAGGGGCAGATTTCAGGCCAAATGGTAGCACCTTGAACTGATAGTGCTGTGAGGCTATCCGGAAGCGCAGGAATTTCCGATGCTTGGGAACGATTGGGATGTGAAAATACGCATCCTGCAGGTCGATGGAGCACATCCAGTCTCCCCAATGTAGCTGAGGGAAAATCTGGAGAAGAGCCAGCATCCTGAACTTTTGCTTTTTTATATACTTGTTCAGTAGTCATAAGTCCAGAATCGGTCTGAAAACTCCCTCTCGACCTTTTTTCGCTACCAGAAAATAACGGGATTACACCCCCTTGCCTCTGTGCGTGACTGGAACTTTTTCATTTGCTTTCTTCCGTGAAAGGGAGCGAGCTTCTTTGTGCAATAGGCTCATGTGAGACAGATTGCATTTGGTTGGTGGCAAGTGAGGAGGAGGTTGTCGGAAAAGAAGAGAGTACCCATTCTCAACAATGTTGAGCACCCATTTGTCTTTTGTTATACCCCGCCACTAGTGAATTAACTCTGTGATACTTCCCCCCACTGGAGTGGTGCACGGTGTTAAGGGAAGCGAGTCCTCATTGTTTTGCTGGAGTTTTTGGTGTGGACTGCTGTGGCCTACTTGACCCTCGGTCCCTCGTGGCCTTACGGGATTGAAAAAGTGGGCGTCCTTGCCTCTGCTGTGGTCTCTGGGACCAATGAGGGGTTTGAACCCTCTGCTGAAAAGGGCGCTTGTCGTAAGGCCTATACCTTCGCCCAAAGTCCTTTTTTTCTCTCCAGGCCTACTGCCCTCATGGTATCCACTTCCGTCTTCATGCGTGCCATCTCCTCGTCTGTATGGGTACCAAACAGCGAGTTCCCATTGAATGGAAGATTTAGGATACGCTGTTGTGCTTCCTGTTTCAATCCTGTCAGTCTCAACCAGGAAGACCTTCTTGCACAAACCCCATGTGCGTACCCATGTGCAGCTAAGTCTGCTCCATCCGCTGCTGCGCTGATGACCTGATTGGAGACTAGACATCCCTCTTGAAGGATCTCCTGGAAATCCTGCCTGTCCTCCCTAGGCAATTTGTCAGCGAACCTGTTGAGAGAGTCCCAGAGTGAACGGTCATATCTGCCTAGGAGTTCAGAAGCGCTGGAGACCTTCATCATGGAAGCCACCGTGCCACACATTTTCCTCCCCAGAGAGTCTAGATGTCTGCTCTCCTTGTCAGGTGGAACCGTGGAGGCTGATGCTACTGAGTGTGTTTTTCGGGCTGCGGCCAATATGACTGAGTCCGGCGGCGGATCCGTTCTGAGGAACAAAGGATCTTGTTCAGGCGCTTTATATTTGTTCAAGATCCTAGCAGGAGCTGATCTGAGGGTGGCTGGTGCTAGAAAGGTGTCCATGGTTGGTTGCAACAGACCAGGCACTAGCGGCAGCAGCTTTATTGAAACCGCCCTATGCTGCAGGGTTTCAAAGATGACGGATGAGGAGGTTGACGGTTCTGGAACCTCTATGTTTAGTTTTTGTGCCCCCCTGAGAAGCACCTCGTTAAAGGTTGTGATGTCGTCCACCGGGGAGACTCTAGCTGGTGGAGAATCCGTTAAGGTGGGGGAGTATTGTCTGACAGAGGTTCCCGACGATGATCAAGAGGGAGACCTTCTGTGATGGCGTGACCGTGACCTAGATCGTCTTTGGGAGCGTGACCTGCTCCGAGATACTGTAGCAGAGCGCCCAGGCCTCGTGGTCGACTGGTGAGAAGCAGAACGAGCCCGTCCTGCCCACGCTGTTGGCAATGGTGTTCTCGGGAGAGAAGCAGAAGGAAAGTACATCGTCAAATACTGCGAGTCCAGGGATGCCGTCGGTCTATTAAGGCTCTCCAACCACCTCGGTGACAAGTTGATGGGCGAGACATGCCCAGACGATGCAGCTCTCGACCGAGATGAACCACTTCTTATGGAGACCACTGGAGATGTTGGAGTGGTCTTATCCACCGGCGGAAGCCGATGCTCCGCTCCCTGTAAGACAGGTAAAACCTGTGTTGACGTCGACAGCTGCAATGACGTCGAAGGGAGCACCGCAGGTTGTTCTGGCCTCGACGTTGACCGGCGATCCCTTGACCGCGACCTGCTCTCCGTCGTGTGCCTCGCCGTCGAGTGGTGGACCGTCGACGGCGGATATCCTCGCTCTCGCCGTTGGGGCGATTTCGACGTCGCCTTCCTTGACGTCGAGGGGTGCGTGGCCTTCGGCAGCTAATGGGCACGCCGGTGATGGCTCGACGTCGATCGGTGGGTTGCCGTCGACGGAGATCTGCCCCTGCGGTGGCTATGTTCTCCCAACGCCGTATCCTTCGACGTCGGTCGGGTCGCAGTCGACGGCGATCTATGACAGTGAGATGGTGGCAGCGACGACGTCGACAGGGAACAAACAGGTATTTTCCTACCTGCTGACGTCGATCTAGCCTGTCCCTCCTGAGAATGGCTTGTTGGCTGCCTGGGAAGCGAAGAGGATGATGTTTTCTGCCTCTCATGAAGACCATGAAGCCTGATCTTCTCCCTGTCCTTCAGAGTTCTTTTTGACATTTTCTTGCAGTGTTTGCAAGTGTCAGGGCAGTGACTCTGAGGCAAGCACACAATGCAGAGAGTGTGTGGATCTGACTGGGCCGCCTTCTTCCCACAGGAAGGGCATTTCACAAAAAGTGAAGGCATTTTTCAGTCAGGAAAAAAATTCCAGACTCAGACAATGATGTTAGATGTCGAGTAAAGGTGGAAAAAACGCTGTTCTGAAGTATTTTTCTGAGAAAAACTCAGAAAAACTGAGAGCTCAATGCTCCAGGATCCTCTCAGAAGAAGCCGGAAAAAAGAACTGACCTAACTGTGAACCAACTGTCACCTCTCCTTCACCCCTGAGGCATGGTGGGATACTGGAGGTGCTCAGGGTCTTAAAGGCACGGTGCCAGAATTTTTATGGTTCTCCTGTGTTAACCTGCATGCAGCCTATTGGCTAAGAATGCTCCATTGTTTTTCAATGTAGTTTTTCTTCTTTTTCTCTGATGTTACTACTGCTTATTTCCCTAGGCCCACTTATGGGGCTTTGGTAAATATTATTTCTCTTATTGTAATTTTGAAAAGAACTATTTAAAAAAAAAAAAACCTCCATAGAAAAAAGCATTTTAGCCTGTTTATGATTATAGTCTGCATTGCTGTTTTTACACATGTATATATGAGTTTAGTATGAAAACTTGTCTACTAAAAATGTTATATATATATTTTTCGTGCATATTTCATACTTTATATGTGTGTATTTTATATATGCTCCGGGGTCCCCGCACAAGGGCGGGAATATTCAATGTTTATGACTATTGATGAGGATCCCCTGGAAGAGAAATAAAAAAAAGGGCAATTTTTTTTGTCCATGATAGTTCCCTCAGAAACCACTCCATGTGACCTATGGGTTCAGGATACCTCTATCCACATCTGAAACCTCCCGCATAAAAAAGCAAAGCATTGGTTCAGTGAAAATAAAATCTCTTTCAGGAAAATAAATGAAAATCAAAAACATTTCAACAGATGTCATGAGAAAGTGCTCTTGGAGCATGTTTTTAGCAGCAAAAAAAAAGCAAAGGATTCTTGATGGACATATGGAGGAATTTTAAAAGTAAATGATTGTTCCCAGGATGCATTGTTTTGTACTTTTATTTTCCTATGAGCCATAATATTTTTTTCTCTTAATGTTGTCTCAGAGTAGTACGGAAGCTAAACGACTCCATTATTGACATTATTTGTGGATCGCTGGATCTTTTGACTATAAAAAAAAATCTATAAGAAACATTAGCATTCAGTATGTACTTCTATAAGTTTGAAAAGTCGACTATCCTACTCTTCTTGTAATCAGTTTAAAAAACACTTTACCACTAAAGTTAAATGTTATGAGTGATAATACTGTCATACTAAATACACATAGAAGACAGACGCCTTTATCCAAGACACCTAGCAGGATTACTAGCTATTGTCACTGCTGATAACACAATCACATACAGCGCCACGTAGTTTCAGGGAATTTCTCTTTAAGACATTCCATAACAAGTAGGAAAACAGAGATTAGGTGTCACACATTGGGATTTGTAAAAGGTTTTCAGTCTACTGCTTACCTTAACAGGAATGTCCTCTTCTGCGCTTGATGTCTCTGACGTGAAGACGTAAGAGATCTCCTTGTGTGATGTTGTCTGCCGGCAGATGGCGCATTTGATCGCACTTTTGCGTGTACCCACACTGTACTGGTCTATCATAATGGCTATACATTCATTACAAAAGCAATGTCCACAGGTCAATACTGCCCACTGGAAAAAAGCAAGGTAATATAATATTATTATTAATAGTATATGAGTGAGTACGTTCTAATAGCTTTCACGAACAAGGTACAAGTCACAAAGCTCTTAATACTGTATCTTGTTGAAATGTCTGTTTTGTTGTTTAGTGACTAAATAAGTACTTGACACATAATTAACTGAGAGGCTAGCTAATTTATTTAAAACATGATTTCAAGTGCATACGTTACACAATGAGATATCCCAGAATGGCAGAGACCCGCCAAATGTCCTATTCTAAAAAATAAGTAAGTTTAGTGAAGGAGGAGCCTATTCAGGCACTACATGGTCTAGTACTTCCTAAATATTAATATTTTAAATATCTGCAAACCAACCTCAGACCTAGCTTCCCCTTCATTTTGCTCAAGAAAGCCACAATCTGGTTTCCTTGACCAGGGAAAATCCCCCGTGAAACGCATATCACTATGCACTAGTCAGTCTGCTCTCTTTTAAAAAGCAAGATATCGTCAAGCATCTCCATGCAGTGATACATACGCATGTTTATATAATATTACTGAATACATATATTCTACAGGTTGGGTGCAGGGCGTGGCTACAGGCCTAGTCCTGTCCTGCGTCCAATCCTGCACTGCACTGCACGGCCAAAGGCGACAAGAAAGGGTTTTTGGACACACGCAGCAGGTTCGGCACAGGACCTGGTGCAGGCCATGCCCTGAGCTCAACCATTGCTCCACCTGGTCAAAGGCCATGAACAATGGAGGTGGGAATCCAGAGGAGGGCTGGGCACAGGCACTGTGTCCCAGTGGCTTAACAATAGCACCCGCAGTGCAAGGGGCCAAGCTCCAGGGGGCCCCCTCTAGTACTGTGCATGGGCAGCAGGCCCCTGTCCTGAGAGCCGCTGACTGGGTCCACAGCATGGGGGTCCTTACATCTATTTTGCAGGGGGGGGGGCTCAAATGTTGTTACGCCACTGATGTGTCCAACACCTGCAGTGCACAGCCAAAGGCTGTACATAGGGGGTGTTGGACACCTTCAGCAGGTTGGCCCACAGGGCTTTGGGCAGCCCAGCCCTACAGCCACAGGAAATGTGCAGCAGGTCTTGGGCATCCATGGCAGGTTGGGAGCAGGGCCACAGGCCAGGCACAGCAGGGCTGACAATTAAGTACAAATAAAAAATTCAAAAACACAGTAAAAAATGATTTATGTTTCTGGCTCAAAAGTGTAAAACCTTTAAAATTCACTATTTTTGTTTACTATTACATGTAGCACATGACATAACTTAAAGTGGTCTGTCCATAGCCAAAAGACATATTTGACAGTGGCGCACTTAGAGAAAAACAATTAACACAAGAACATTATGCGGGACAAGTGTGAGTTATGTGTTAGTAAACATAACTGGCAAAGATCAGAGTGTGAGAAGACGGTTCTGACTATCTGGTCCGCCTTGATTTTTCACTTTTGGATCACCTGGTTTTTGACCTTTTACTGGGAGGGGCCCTCATAGTACAAGACTCACCCACAGTAAACCTAAATAGACTTCGCATGTTTACTGCTGGTGCTGCCTTATTAAGCAAAGGCTGCTGTGACGCAGCAAGGGTAGAAGGCCCAGGGCTGGCTACATGTAATCACATGTGCACATGCGTGTGCGCCCATGTGAGGGCTGCGCAGGGAGGATCCCTGTTGTGCGCAGCCAAAGAACTGCACTTAGGTAGCCTGGCACAGAAGGGACTACGTTGAGTGGGTAGTCACCTGAAGAAGGCTTTATGATGCAACCACGCGTCCCCAGCAAAACATGGAGCTGAGTAGAGGGGCCCCCGACCCCATCCCAGGGTCCCACAAAGAACCCAAGCTGGGAAGCGCCATTGTGCTCCTGGTGACAATGCAGGAGGGGGAGTGCTGTCATACTCTCGCAGGGTGGCCGGGTTAGCCGCCCCAAACATCCCATCTGCCCGCAGGAGTGGGCAGAGAGCAGAGAAAAGGCAGAGTGCTCCGGCATGCCTCCATCCATGCAGCCTGTCCCTAGGCCACCTTAGCAGAGACAGGAGGGCCGGCTCCGTGGCACCACCACCAGGTGTTGGCCATGCGGGGAGGCAGCGGGAGTGGCCAGGGGTTGGTCCCCTGAGCCACTCCCCAACGTCACCTGCCTTGACAGTGGTGTCTGGGTGGGACTGAACACCCCTGAAGATGAGGGTAGCCGGTGGTAGGATCCCCGAGCTGCCCTCCAACGAGGCATCATCACAGGGGTGTTCGGGTGGGAAAGGACACCCCAGGAGAAAGAGGAACACAGCACGAGGCAGCAGGAAGTGATAAGGAAAGAAGAAAAGTAAAACAAAAGCAAATCTGCTCTCCCCAACAAAGAGGGAGAGCTCCTAATTAAGAAAATAAGCTACTCATCTGTAACTGCAGGTCTCCAGTATTGGTATCTTTCATATATTTACATGCTTGAATCATTCCCTGTTGTCGAAGTCCCACTGTACCTTAATAAAGCAGTATATTTATCACTATCACAGGCTATAATGGCAATTTCAAGCACAAGTGCGACTAAATAATCCCGAGCTATAAGGGGAGCCTCTCCGGGGAGCAGGGCGGGTCACATATGAATCTAGAAAGATGCCAATACTAGAGGACTGCAATTACAGATAAGTAACTTTTTTTCTTCTCCGGTATTGGATCTTTCATAGATTCACATGCTTGAATCAGAATAGCACGCAGTTACTAAATTTGTAGATCTCATAGTATTAGCTCAAATAGCAGAAGGCAGGTAGAAAATATATATAACATTCATATGCAATTTAATAAACTAATATATACATCATACTTAAAAATTTGCATGAATACATGAGCACATAGAACCAAAAGAGGTTCTCCTTATTGAAATAAGTGGTGTAGCAAAATATGTCCAAACGCTGCATCCCTGCACTGTGCAGATTACAGGTAATAATGGTGCATGAATTATATGCACACCTTTCGAGGTTGCAGCGTGACATATCTTCTCCAAATGCACTTCTGCTAACAAAGTAGTTGTGGTGGAAACTGGCCTAGTTTTCTCTGTGAGGGGCTTGCTGGTCTTTGAGTGGCAGAACTGGATTGCAGCTGAAATTCATCAAGAGATGGTTGCCCTTGTGACTGGAGCACCCCTTCAAGTGTGTCCATCTGAGTAAACAGTTGGTGACGTCTCGTGAGTTGTTATAGTGCGATGTAACTAGAATTTTAGATATCACTTGATACTTCGAGTATGAAAAGACCTCTAAGCTGGTGATGTTGAATTTGTTAAGTAAGTCCGAAATATTATAGGTTCATTGAGGCAAAATCAGAAGACACCTTGAGAATAAATCTTTGGATTGGTTCAGAGAAGTACTAAATTGCCTGTGAGGCGCAAGAAGGTTCTTGAGTTGAAAAAGCCTGCATATCCCCTATCCTACTCGTCGGAGTGAGCGCTAGTAATATGGTGACCTTCAGTGTGAGAAATATGAGGTGTGCTCTGTGAATGGGTTCGAATGTACTCTTTGTCTCTTTGTGAGTTGAAACAGAACTATGTTCAGGTGCCAGTCCGGGGAAAGAGCCCTTAGTGGAGGAAAGAAATCAGAATAATTATTTTATGAACTGTTTTGATAATTCTGCAAGAGAAGAAAGATAGAAAATGTGATGAGCATCTATATCCCGATATTACTGCAAGCCGTACCTTAATAGACGCATGTACCAACTGTGACTGTGCTAGTGAGAGGAGATAGGGTAGTTATTTGCATGACTTTGCTAGTAGAGGATGTTGGTTTGATTTCTGGTACCATAGGCAATAATGTTTCCTTTTATCAAATCTGTTTTTATTTTTCTATTACAACATAACCAACGGTTACAGAACACTGTGTGTGAGTTACACATTTGAATGCAAGGAAAAAGAAAAACTGTAAGTGGGAGGGAGGGATTCCTGGAGCCCGAGGAACAGGAGGGCAGCTTTGGCAATTAACAATATCATGAACATGGACAGGCAATTACAGAGGTCAGCTTCATAATAGGAAGGGATGTGTGTAGTGTCACAAGAGGCCCACAATGGCTTTAGGCGGGGGTGCAGTGATGTGATACCATCTGGAGTTGACCTTTGTGTCCGGGTGCAGGGGTGCTAGCTATTCAGACAGTCCAACCGGTGACGGGGGGTTGCTACGGGGACCGCCACAGCAGGAGGTGGTGGATGTTGACAAAATGTAAGGTTTAGGCTCCTAAGGGGGGCTAGGGGCTATGAGTATGAGGTTCTACAGTGATATGTGTGGTCTACAGCACAGTGTGCTCAGGGGATGTACTACTGACGCTCAAAGGACTACATGTGTTAACACTTATTATCACTGTTCAGGGAGGTCGGTGTAATTTTTGGCTTCGGCCCTGAGTATGAAGGTGTCCCAGATCCCGTGTCCCGCTAAAGCTAGACCTCAGTTGCTCAGGAAGCAAAGTGCCTGTGACTCGGCCCTAGCCCACTGTAGCAGCCCACCCAGCCACTTGCTGACATCGGGAGTGGAAGGTGCCTTCCACTGCATTGCTATGAGGCGTTTCAATAAGACAAAGGCCAGGTCTATGAACCTGTGTAGTAGTTTGTCCCCCTTTGCCTTAGTGCGGATGCCAAGTAGGCATGACTCAGGGTTAGGAGAGAGTGCATGGTTGTCAAATTCCCCCATCAATGCAGTAATTTCGTGCCAGGTACATTGTATGGGCGGGCAGGTCCACACCATGTGGTAGAAAAGTGGCTTCCTTCTCTCCACATTGTGGGCATTCGTATGTCATGTGGGGGAACATGTGTTGGAGCCGGTGAAGCGATAAATACGCTTGGTATATGTAATTAAACTTAGTAAAGGGGAATCTTGGGTGAGAGACACACTTTACCTGTTGGAGCACTTTGGTCCAGGCGATTTAAGATAATGGAGTAGGGAGGGCCACATCCCATTGAGTCTGTGCTTCCGTCTGACCTGTGTCAGTGCACATAAGAAAGGTGCTGTACACCAGGGACACAACTTTTATAGGACCCAGGCCTGATAATAATGTGAGAAGTATAGGCGATGTTGAAGGGTCCGTATCCCCTTTCCGATGGGTATCAGCTATAAGCTGTTTCATGGCGCAGTAGGTTAAGAACCGTTCAGGGCCAATGTTGTAAGTATCTGCTATATCAGTGTATGTCATGAGTGAGTCGTCCTTAAAGAGGTCACTGACCTCCATAAGACCGGTTGCCAACCACAGTGCCAGGGTATGATGTGTGTTCAATTCCTTTGGGCCCTGCATATTGAGCAATGGGATCCTGGTAGAGCAGGGTGGTGTTGGGCCCCTGTTCCGTACTAATCTGCACCAACATATTCGGGCTGTGTCCATCAGGTTTCTACCATCTAGAGGAGGACAAGTGTGGTCTGTCAACTATGTCAACACATCTATCTGACCTTGTTTGGTGAGTACCACTGCCCTCTACGCTGTGGGGGAGGGCTGGAGCCAGCAAAGTGGCCATTGTAATTGTGTTGCTGCATAATATAACTCGAAGTTGGGCATACCCAGACCCCCTTCCTCAAGTGGATGATGCGTGGTGGCTAAGTTGACCCGGCGCCAAGTGTTACCCCACAGTAGTTCTAACATCAGACGATGTAATGAGTGGAAAAATGGGGGAGTGGCCAAGCAAGATGGCAGGCGGCACACGTCTCTAGAGCGCTCCGCAGTCCTGGCTCGATCCTGCAGGCATCCTGGGGTGCCTAATCGGTGAGGCACTCCCCAACGGACAGGGGCAGTGCTACAACTTGCACAGTGGGTTCGCACCCTGATTTTAGACGCCGGTCGGCCCCATATCGGTATGCGGGGGTCGTGCCTGATCAGCGAGGAGCGCGGCTGTGCGCAGTTCGGGAGGGGCCTTGTCTCAAGTGTCTGTTCTCCCCCTCCCTGACGTGCACAGGCCTGGAGCTGGAGGCCGGGGCAGCCGTGGTGTCCAGGTGCGGCCTGCTGTGTTTTTGACAGCGACCTGACAAATTTCCACCTGAAAGAATGATCGCCCCGTGGTCAGGGCTTCAGGGCATTACCTGTGGACGGTAAGGAACGGAGGTCAGGGTGCACAACAGCGCACAGCTTACTTTGGGCTGCGGAGGAGTGGTATGAGGTAACCTAGCAAAATACAGTGTTTTCCTGTGGCAAGATGATAGAGTTCACCATTTGGGGCATTGGTATGTGTCTGCTCTGAACCAGTGGAGTGATTTCTGCAGCATTGGAGCAATGTTGCTGAGTGCAGGTGTGTGGGACCTACGACGTGGCCTGCATTAAGTGCGCCTGACCCATATCAGGTTTGGGCTGGTGGCACGCCTACCTGTACATTAGAGCAGCCCCTAGTTATGGATATTCGGGGCCAGACAATTGGTCTGCATTATTTGACGGCTGTTGCAGCTTAACGGAATTTCATCTTTGCCCATCTGAGTCAAGTACGGTGGTGATATATCCTATTCTTTCTAAGTTGATGGTGAGATGGGGCGGCATCAGCAAACCACATCCTCGCAAGAGAACACTATGGAACAATTTACTACGCCTACCCTGTTGCCGCAGTGCCAGACTCGTATGGGAGGGCCTGGAGAGGCACTGGTCAAGCCAGCTACTGCAGAGGAACCTTCACGCGGTGAACTTTAGCTGCTACACAAGGCGCAAGAGTGGCCCTAAGGGGAAAATAGAAACAATGGCTGTGGAGGTGAACCTTCTTCGAACGGACCTCCACAAAGTCTCTGATAAGGTCAAGGTGGCGGAGGGGTCTATTGTGGACTTGCAGACGGAGGTAGGCACCTTCCGCAAACAGATGCCACAAGTTACTTCCACGGTTGGGATGTTGGAGGCGAAATTGGAGGACTCAGACGGCAGATCCCAACAGAACAACGTGCGCCTCCTTGGGTTTCCGGAATCGGCTTAGGGCTCCACAGCGGAAGGTTTTGTTGATCAATGGATCAGAGATGTATTGCAACCTGACGGGCTATCCAAGGTGTTTTTAGTGGAGCGCGCACATAGGGCGCTGGTTGCTCCTCCCAGGCCTGGAGCGCCTCCAAGGGCCATCATTGCACACCTCTTGAATTACAAAGATAGGGACTGTATCCTGCGGACTGCTTGTGAAACAGATAGGGCTGTATATGAGAATTGCAAAATCTCCATTTACCCGGACTATACGAACAAGGTCCAGACCTCTAGAAAGGGGTTTATGGAGGTGAAGAACAAGTTACTTACCTTCGGTAACGCTTTTTCTGGTGGATACAGTAGCTACCTGTGGATTCTTCACCTTATGAATTCTTCCAATGCGCCAGCATTTGACGGAAACTTTCTTCCCAGCTCTTCACGTCGACGAGGAAGTCACAATTGCACGGCTTCCCATGCAATTCCATCTGACGTCATCATGGCAATAAGAGGTCCTCGCCGGTGTGCTGAAGTCACTTTCACCATTTTTTACGTGCCTTTGAGGCGAAGAGGTGAATACAGACTTCACAAGAACAACATATATATATAAACCAATCCAAATACAAATATAATCACAATATTTATTAAAAAAACAGAAAAAACACCAAAAACGTAAATACATATCTAGCAAAAGAAGTCTTGGTATGACCAGACAGGCAACTGGGAGGCAGGTGGGACTGTGAGGAATCCACAGGTAGCTACTGTATCCACCAGAAAAAGTGTAACCGAAGGTAAGTAACTTGTTCTTCTGATGGATACAACTACCTGTGGATTCCTCACCTTATGAATAGAATCTTAAAGCAGTCCCGCACTCGGAGGTGGGTGCCTGACCCGTAACACCAAGAAATCTTTTAACACAGAATGTGCAAAATGGCTGTCCCTCCTAACTTCCGAGTCCAAGCAATAATGCTTCGCAAAAGTATGGACGGAAGCCCAAGTTGCGGCTTTACAAATTTCAGCAACTGGGATACCTCTAGCCAAGGCCAAAGTGGCAGACGTAGCCCTGGTGGAATGGGCCCTAATATCTTCAGGAGGAACCTTCTTTGCCAGTGAATAACAAACCTTTATGCAAAGAATGACCCACCTGGAAAGGGTTCTCTTGTGGACGGCCTTGCCCTTCATCTTACCCACATATCCAACGAACAGTTGATCATCAATACGAAAGTCTTTTGTCCTTTCAATATAAAAACTCAGAGCCCTTCTCGGATCTAGGCGAAGAAGTCTTTCCTCCTCCTTTGAAGGATGGGGAGGAGGGGAGAAGGATGAAAGTGTTATAGATTGCCCCATATGTAAAGGAGTGACAAACTTAGGAAGGAAAGCCTCCCTGGTTCCCTTCACCATCTTGTCAGCATGAAAGGATGTAAAGGGAGGATTCACACTAAGAGACTGGAGCTCACTCACACGCCTAGCAGACGTGATAGCCGTGAGAAAGACTGTTTTCAAGACTAACAGCCTCAACGAACAAGAATGCATAGGCTCAAACTGTGAACCCAAAGTAAGAACCAAATTCAAATCCCACTGAGGCATGAGAAACGAAGTGAGAGAAAACTTGTTAGTCTGCCCTCTCAAGAACCTATTAACTATAGGAGATTTAAACAAGGAAGGTTGATCAGGAAGGCACAGAAAGGCCGACAGTGCTGATAAATAACCCTTCACAGTTGCAACTGCACAACCCTTCTGTGCTAAGGAAAGGGCAAAAAACAAAACATCAGACAAATGGGCCTTTAAGGGATCAATTTGCCACTCTCCACACCAAGTCACAAATTTTGCCCATCTGTTGGCATAGACAGTTTTGGTGGAGTGTCGCCTGGCCGATAAAATAACATCCACCACTTCTGGAGGGAGAGAAAAAGAACTCAAGATTGCCCCGTTCAATCTCCAGGCATGTAGGTGTAGGCTCTGGAGGTGGGGGTGTAGAACCTGTCCCTGCAACTGCAAGAGGATGTCTGCCCTGTGAGGGAGACGGAGCGGAGGGCACAATGAGAGTTGGAGAAGGTCTGAGTACCACACCCTTCTTGGCCAATCCGGAGCTATTAAAATTAAAAGGATCTGAGCTCGGTCTTGGCGATTCTTCTTCAGAACCCGAGGAATCAAGGGTATGGGGGAAACGCGTTAAGTAACTGGCCGCACCAAGACACCTGAAACACTTACCCCAATGCTCCTTGCACCGGATACTGGAGGCTGCAGAACGACGGGCAGTGCACGTTCTCCCGAGTGGAAAATAGGTCTGTCTGTGGAAAAACCCACAGCCGGAAGATGTGAAGGACCAGGTCTGGATGCAGACGCCACTCGTGATCAGCAGAGAAATGCCGACAGAGACTGTACGCACGTAAGTTGAGAACCCCAGCCAGATGGTTTACTACTAAGTAAATCCAATGGTCCTGAGCCTAGGAACAGAGCCGCAGAGCCTCTCTGCAGAGAAGGTATGACCCTACTCCTCCCTCCCTGTTGATGTACCACATCGCAGTAGTGTTGTCAGTCAAGACCCGCGAAGGGACGGGAGGAAGGCCTTGAGAGCCAGACGTTTCGCCCGCAATTCTAACAGATTGATGTGAAACATCTGTTTCTCTGGAGACCAATTACCTTTGATCTCCAGGTCCCCCAGATGAGCTCCCCACCCTTGAGTGGAAGCATGCGTTATGACCGTGGCCACTGGAGGTGGAAAAACAAGACGGCCTTCCTTGGGAAAGGTTGCCGTCCACAGCCCACCATCATAGATCCGTTGCAGCGTCTCTGGAGATCATTATCGACTCGAGATCCCATTTGTGTTGAAACCACTGCTTGCGGGGCACCACTGGAGAGCCCTTATGTGCCAACGTGCATGAGTGACCAACAGAATGCAAGAAGCGAACAGACCGAGCAAACGTAGGACCCTGAGGACTGGAACAACCTCTCCATTTTGAAACATCGGAATCAACGCCTGAATGTCCTGAATCCGCTGAGGCGGAGGATACGCCCGATTCAATGTGGTATCCAGTAATGCCCCTATGAACAGGAGGCGCTGAGAGGGCTTCAGGTGAGACTTGGGCATGTTCACTGAAAAGCCCAGGTTAAACAACAACCTTGTTGTCACTTGCAAGTGATGCAGCACAAGCTCTGGGGACTTGGCTTTTATCAGCCAATCGTCCAGGTAAGGGAATATAAATATTCCCTTCCTTCTGAGGTCCACTGCAACCACCGCCATCACCTTCATGAAGACCCGAGGTGCGGAAGTAAGACCAAAAGGAAGGACCGCAAACTGGTAGTGTTGCGACCCCACCACGAACCAGAGATACTTCCGTGTGACTTCAGACTGGGGATATGAAAATAAGCATCCTGCAAGTCGACAGACACCATCCAGTCTTCCTTGTTCAACACCAGAAGCACCTGTACTAGAGTCAGCATCTTGAATTTCTCCTGTTTGAGGAACCAATTCAAAATCCTCAGTTCCAGGATAGGCCTCAATCGACCATCATTCTTGGGAATCAGGATATATCGCAAATAGCATCCCTGAACCCTTTCCTGCTCTGGAACCAACTCGACTGCAGCTTTTGATAAAAGGACTTGAACCTCCTGTTGCAGCAACAGGAGATGATCTTCTGAACAAAACAAATGATGGGGAGGTTTGGGAGGTGGAAACTCCCGAAAAGGAAGGTCATAACCTTTCCCCGCAATACTTAGTACCCAAGTGTCCGATGTGACTAACTCCCACTCATGGAGAAAATTAAATATCATGCCCCCTATGGGAGAAGTAAGACCTAAGTTGGATGGAAAACTAGGGTTGCTTTCCTTGTTGTGTTCCCCCAGAGGAAGAGGATGAGGCAGGGTGCTGCTAGGTGGCTCCTCCTGTCCTAACCCTACCCCACCCTCTAAAAGAGCTATAGAGAGGGTTGACAGGCTGTTGAGTGCTGGACTGTGGCCTTCCACGATAAGAGGATCCACGGCCATACCCCCTAAAACTCCGAAAAGATCTGAAGGGAGTAGAAGCAGACGCCTGTAGCCCCAATGATCTTGCAGTAGCCCTGCTGTCTTTTAAACATTCTAAATCAGAGACCGCCTTGGACCCAAACGACTTTTCGCCGTCAAACAGGAGGTCCAACAAAGTTGTTTGAACGTCCGTTGAAAATCCAGAAGACCTAAGCCATGCATGCCTCCTGGTGGCCACTGAAGTACCCATTGCCCTGGCTACTGAGTTCGTTGTATCCAGACCAGACTGGATAATCTGCTTGGCTGCCGCTTGAGTGTCCAAAAGGAGCTCATCAAACTGCCCCTGCATACCTTGAGGCAAGTTAGGCACCACAGCTCTAGCCGTGTCCATCAGGGCACGAACATACCTCCCCAGCACACAGGTAACATTGACCGATTTAAGGGCCATACTACAAGAGGAGAAACTCTTCTTGGATGCTTGCTACATTCTCTTGGACTCCCTGTCCGATGGAGTAGCAGGAAACGAGCCAAGTGCAGATCGACAGAACAAGAATCTTGGGCCACCAAGCTCTCAGGAGTCGGATGTTGGGATAAAAATCCAGGATCCCCAGGAGCAACCTTGTACCTCCTTGCTACAGTCCTCAACACATAACAGGCTTTCTCCAAATGTCCAAAATAGGCTCAGTAAGAGCATCACTGAAAGGGAGCAGGGGCTCTGCAGAAGTAGAGGAAGGGTGCAATACCTCTGTCAAAACGTTTGTTTTACCTTCCGAAGCTGGTAATGGAAGCTCCAAAAATTACGCAGCCTTCCTTATGACAGTGTGTTAGGATGCTGCCTCCTTTGTAAATTCACCTGGGGATGAATGTTCCCACTGAGGGGAGGTATCCAGTCCACTGGCAGACTCCAGGCCCTGAAACTCTCCCATAGGCTCAGAAATCTCTCCTTCCTCTAATAACTGTCACTGGTATTTCTGACATACGATCCCCGCACTCACGACAAGGCTTAAAACCTGATTTCATTGGCAGAGACATTGTAACAAGTACAACAAGACACCTTCGAAACAGTAGCTGTTTGAGAGCCAGGAAAAAAACGTTAGCGTCGAAGGCACGGAAAAAAGGGAACTGAAGTCAGCACGCCGGCGAGGACCTCTTATTGCTACGATGATGTCAGACGGAGACACGTGCGGAGCCATGCAATTGTGACGTCCTCGTCGACGTGAATAGCTGGGAAGAAAGTTTCCGTCGAATGCTGACGCACTGGGAGAATTCATAAGGTGAGGAATACACAGGTAGGTGTATCCATCAGAAGGCCAAGCTGCGTGCCATGAACATCAGATACATGCTACTGTACCCGGCGCGTCTGAAGGTGATCTCTAGAGGAAAGTGGCATTTTTTTTTTAACATCCTAAAGAAATCTGGAGATGGTTGGGGCTATGGGACAAAGTTGGCCCGGTCCGATCTGGGCGGTCTGGATTTGGGGCAGGTCGTACTTCTGGTGTGGATGGAACGGACTGGAGGAGGCGTGGGGAGGACCAGAGGCAGGTCTCCAAGCAGCAGGGGGAACACATCTGACAGCAGAATTGAAATCCAACAGGATGGTACTATGGCTGTGGCGGATTCTGAGCTGGCCATCGAACCTACTGAACCATCTGATAAGGGTGTGGTAATGCTCTCTGTTGACACTTGATCTTGTTGGTCTTTGGTGGATGCTGCTCTTCCTGACTCACTGGGGTCTTGTGTTTAGACCTGGTTCGCTCGCCTAACATAGAAGTGGGCACCGGGATAATATGGATGCGGATTTGAAGGGGCACTTCATGCATATGTATTATACAAAAAGGGGGGGGGACAAGTTATTTTCTTAGACAATGATTGGTTGGGGTTATAGGCACAGCGTACTCTGTATTCGGGACAGTGGGTGTTCACTTCCACTGTGGTGGTCGGGTTTCAGGGTGTTAGGGTTTAGGCTGTTGTCCTGGCAGCATACACACATGGATCTACAGTATGTTTTGATGTGTCTGTTTTACTGTTTATCCAGGGTGGGCATGGAGGTTTGGGGTTATCCAGTTTGTATATGTTTGCATATGTATGAAGTTTATGGTTGCGTGTGCGATGTGTAGTAAGGACTTGTCTTGCCTTCTCCTTTGGGAGGGAGGTGGGGAGGAGGCGCATGGGGGGGTTGGAAGAGATGAACCTTCAATATGGGTCGACAGATTAACATACTGACGTGAAATGTCAGGGGCTGAAGAATTATACTGTGCGCTATAGGGTCCACTCCTTCCTGAGGCGTGTCTCCAGGAAATGCACATGACAGAAGAGGAATCGCAAAAACTGGCTAAGAAGTTTGGGGGTCGGGTGTTCTCCTTTTCCTTCTCTTATGCAAGGGGAGAGATGATATCGATTGCCCCCGGGGTCCCTTTTACACATATCTATAGTGAGGCGGATGTGAAGGGGAGATATATATCTCTACAGGGTACACTGGATGGACTGCCCCTTACTATTCTCAACACATATGCACCTAACATAGACGATCACGCCTTTTATAATATACCTGAGTTTGTTGCTCCACTAATATGGGCTGGGGACTACAACTGTATATTGGATGGTGAGAAGGATCGTTATCGGTCTAAATTGGGCACTAAACCATTAATGACAAGATCCCTCTCAGAGGTTATGCACAATTTAGGGCTCTGGGATGGAGGGAGGGAACTGCATCCGGAGAGTAGGGAATATACCTGTCATTCTAAGAGGCACAATACATATAGTAGGCTGAATCGTTTCCTCCTGGGTGGACTGACTTGTTCACAGGTGATGGATATCAAGCATTTGGGGAGGTTTTTGTCCGATCCTGCACTGGCATTGATGCAAGTGCTGTGGGGATCTGATGCCAAGCAGACACACAGTTGGCGCATGCCTACGAATTTTCTGACGGATGTTGGCTGCCGTGATAAAATGGCGGTGGCCCTTAAGGACTACATGGACCTAAACTGGGGTACGACCAACTCTAGGGTTTTGGAGTGGGTAGCCATGAAGGCCGTACTGAGGGGAGTTTGTCTAGGCACTGCCTGTGGGGTGTGCAAACAAATGGAACAGGAGCTTACTGAAGGGGAGGGTGCGCTGGCGGTGTTGCAGTGCCAGATGCCAATAACTAGGGAGGTTGAACAAGAGCAGCTCATAGACTGTATAAGAAGGTCAGTAGCTGCTGGGACACGCTAGATAAAGTCACACTTAGATCGTATAGACAGCGCCTCCATAGGGAGGGAGACAAGTCTGGTAAGTTACTGGCATGGGTCCTCAAGGAGGATGTTGAACTCCTCCCATTCTGCGCATTAGAAATGCCGAAAGTGTGCAGGTTACTAATCGCAGGGATATTCTTCAGGTTTTGGTGGAGCATTTGCAGGTTGTGTCCAGTGCTGGTGCGTCAGTCCTGGATGTTGGCTTCAAAGAGTTTCTGTAGCGGATGTGACTTCCGCGGCTGGAGCTGGAGAGTATGGAAAGTCTAAAGGCTGAGATAACAGTTGAGGAAGTGGATACAGTGGTGGAGGCATTGTCAAAATCTAAATCGCCTGGTGGGGATGGCCGGAAGAGGGGTATTCTTCCAGAGACCATGCGTCAAGGCATCGTCTGCTTAATGCTTAAGCCTGGTGGGGATTCTGATGACCCCTCCTCATATCGCATGCTCACTATGCTCAACAGTGATGTCAAGATTCTGTGTAAAATTTTGGCTACTCGGCTACATGGAGTGATTCGGGGTTTGGTACATGATGATCAATGTGGTTTTATTCCTGGTCGTAGTACGACTTACAACTTACGTCATTTGGCACATGTTTTCCATGAAACCATGGGGGCAGAGGACGAAATGGTGATGGTGTCATTGGACCTAGAGAAGGCTTTTGATACTGTGGAGTGGGGCTACTTGCTGGCGGTACTGCAGGGAATGGGATTTGGCCCCAATTTTTGTGCTTGGGTTCGTTTGTGGTACACTGCTCCCACTGGACGCATTTGGGTAGGCGGAGAGCTTTCGGAATCCAGGACGATTGGCAGGGGGACCAAGCAGGGCTGTCCACTGCCACCACTTCTTTCTGCCTTAGCGGTGGAACCCCTGGCGCTCTGGCTTTGTGAGGCATTGGCGTCCTGGGACATTCAGGTGGGACAGGTTACTCATGTTGTCTTCCTATACGCTGATGATGCGTTGATATACCTTCCAGAGCCACGTGCTTTGGTGCCTTTCTTGTTAAAGTTGCTGGAAGAATTTGGGGCTATATCTGATCTTCTGGTGAACAGGAAGAAGTCACTCCTGTTTCCTATAGGGTTCATTATGTGGTGCCCCGTTGGAGGATTTGCCGGTGGTGGGGCTCAGGTGGGAGTTTTGAATGCTTAGATACCTGGGTATATGGGTCACTCACATGGTGGCGGCGCATGTAACACACAATGTAGAGTGGGTGGTGACTGGTCTGGAGCGCTCTGTTTCGTTCTAGAATAAGCTGCCTCTTTCAGTGATGGGGGGCTGTGGCCAAGATAGTGTTCTTGCCGCGGTGTCTTTATCTTGTGCAGAATTCCTTGTTTCCATTAGCAGCTCTGCTTTTCAATTGTCTGGACATTTTGTTGTTTTTTTTGGTTTGGGCTGGGCGTCGTAGCAGGGTGACGTTATCTACGCTGCAGGGGGACATGGAAGACGGAGGCTTGGTAATCCCTAATGTTCGACACAACTATTATGCTGCACACTTACAACACGCTACAAAGTGGATGACTCAGTCGGATAACTGAGAGAAGTGACTATTTGCGGGCATCTTTAGAGAAGAGGGGTTGGTGCATGTATTGATGACGGGCGGTCGGTCGGAGGGTGCTGTCCCCTATCTGGTCCAAACTACTGCAGGGATATGGGAGCAAGCTGTTACGAAAGTACTTCGTCGCACTCCATTTGATAGGGAACTGAACATTTGGAATGTAGCCCCCTTTAGGAATATGTATACTCATATGTCAATGGATGCTTGGCGAGTAGGAGGCTGCCTGGTGGAGGGGGTGACTTATATCCCAATGGGGAGTTTATCTCCTTTCAGGAGGCACAAACTACGTTTGTATTGAGTACTGGTCAGTTCTTGCAGTATGCCAAGATGGAGAGCGTGGCTCGAGAAGTCTGGTCTAGATTCCCGGTGGCCCCCCCGATTTCAAAGGTATTGAATGGGCTGATAAATTGGGGTGAGGAGTCCCACTTGATTACCCTGATTTAAAAAGCACTACGGGGGGTTCAATCCGGGGTGGAGTGTGTGGCACGCAGGACCTGGGATCGAGATCTGGAGGATCCATTAGAGGACGCGGATTGGGAGTTGGTGCTGTCGCTGGTGCGCATGGTTTCTTGCAACAACCTATTTAAACTATTGCATTTTAACTTCGTTCTACGTGTATATTTTACACCTGCTTGTCTTAACAAGACTGACCAGACAAGAGAGACCAGGTGTCCTAGATGTGGGTAGACAGGTGCCTCCTTTCTTCACTTAGCTTGGTCCTGCAGGGAGGTGCAGGGATTGTGGTGGGTGGTGGCTCGAAAGATAGACGGAGTCACGGGTCTGGGCTTCACAACGACACATCTGACTTGTTTATTTGGTGTATTGCAGAGACCACGGGCAAGGTGCGTCCCATATAGATTTGCACACATCATTCCAAGATGCACAGGTCAGTCTCTAACGAGGACAGTTCATGTACCAGGACACGCCTGACTCACCTTGAAGCCGAGAGGAAGTGGCCCCGTACAACCACACTGTGGGCATCCCACTCCATGGCCTGCAAAGACGCTGTTGCCTTATTCAGCTCAAAGTATCTAGAAATGCAGTCTGCCAACTCCTGGCAGAATGGAGGGTCAGTTAGTGTTTCAGGTTGTAAGTGCCACATTGAGATAGTCATGCGTGGTCTACCTTCCCCCCGCCCCGGAAGCTTACCTGTAGCGGACAATGGTCAGTCAATGTCCTGGCCAGGTATTCCGCCTGCAGTACATCCTGAGCCAGATAGGCCAGTCCCAGAATCGGGTCTATTCTATTCTAGTGTGTAATCTATGTACTGGGGAGTAGAAGGAGTATTCCTGCTCCTGGGGGTGTCTTAGGCATCACATGTTGTGCAGTTCTCTAGCAGACATCCGGGAACGGAGCCCCTGGGACATAATTCTGCTGGGTGCACTCAAAGGTAGTGGGTGGCATCTATCCAGTTCAACAACGGGTACGCAGTTAAAGTTGCTCCCCCCTATATATAGGTAACCGAGGGTCCTGGAAAAGTGTAGGTGGGATGGATTCCAGGAATTCTCTGTGCCTCGAATTAGGGGTGTATATGCCGGCTAGCGCTAAGGGTGTTCCATCCAGTGAATCCCCCCACCAATATGTATCTGCCCTCCTTATCTATAGTAAGATGCTATGAAGTGTAGTGGACATCAGGAGTCACCCATATTAAAACCGCCCTTGAGAATGCTGATGTTGTGCCATATGCTTGCCCCCTCCATTTAGTTTTGAGTCTTGCAAAAGGTGTGTTTCCTGAAGTATCACTATGTGTGCATGGTGACGTTTCAAGAATGTGCATTTCCAATGACACTTGGTGTGTGTTGCCATGCCCCTTAAATTCCATGTTAACACATTATATTGCATGACCTCCATAGAAGTGCGGATGTTCATACTGTGTAGTGTGTCTGGTATGTGTGTCCGACATCTGATAAGCTGTCACAATTAAGGACAGAACAGAGGTATATTTGTACCCCCGTTCCTTGTGTCACCCCTCCCTCCAGGCCACCCAGTGGCTGTATCGGGAACCATAAAATAACATAAAAAAACACAGTAACAACAAACCCCCAGGCTGACGGCCAATGGGCCCATAGCCAATACCTCCCATATAGTTACAATGGGAACCAGCCATTTGGGGGATGAAAATGTTCTATTTGGAGAGCCATGTTAAGGGCGTGAGTGTTCAAGTGGGGTGCGCTAGCCCATTCCGGCTTGTTTCTAGAACAGTTGTGCCCACTACGCCGGGCCCCTATCAATCAAAGGCATCATGTATTCATAGAGTGACTCCAGGGACCCCTGGATGCAGATATGCCAGGAGTTCGCAATGATATTGTCAAGTCACTGTTGGAGTCGTAAATCTACTAGCAGAATCATGTACAATCCATAATCTAAGTAAGGGTGTCAGCCCGTCTTGTTCCGACTCTGCACTAGTTCCTGTGTCAAGCATGGGATATCGCCTCTGCCGCAGTGGAGAGGCATCTTCATTCAAGCCCCAGACAGCACTAGAAGGGACTGTAAGGATAAAGGTCTTCTGCTGTACGTGGGGTAACATCTGGCCCTTTTGAAGAGTTGATTGTCATGCCACTGGATTGTCCCAATGACGAGTCAGTGTCCAAGGTGCGGTCCTCACAGAGGGCAGTGTATCATTTTGATGTGTGTTAAGTTGCTTCAAATAGTGTCTGAACCTGGCCCTCCGCTGCATGAGCCTTCGTTGGGCGTGCCTTGGCTCCAGATCTCTTTTTGCACTGAGGTCGTGGGTTGAGCCGCCCTTCAGACAGGGGCTTCCCCGGGTTGATCGTGGTAAGCCCTTGGCATGTAGCCATGTCCATGCATCCTCCGGGGTTGAGAAGATGTGTTTTCTCCCCATCCACTACCCTCAGTCGTGCTGAAAAGAGCAGCACATCTCTGATGTGTTCACTGAGGTGTTGCTTAACTTTGACATATGAGTTACTCTTGCACTGCACTTCCCTCGTGTAGTCGGGATAAGCTGTGATGGTAGCGTTTTAGAACATCAATGGACATTTTGTCTGGAAGCACTGGAGGATGAGGTCTCGGTCTCGATAGTTGAGGAGGCTAGCTTTAAGTGGTCGAGGTGCAGGACCGGGTGGTGACGGTCTGCCCGGTATCCTATGTTCTCTATTGCTCGATTGAGAAAAAGGCAGGCACTTCGTTCCCTAGCACTGTGGTCTTCAACCATTGTTCGAGAAAGAGTTCGGCATTCGTATCTTCTGCGCACTCCAGGAACCCTAGGAAGCGGACACTGTTCCGTCAGGTTCTTCCCTCTGCATCTTCTGTCGTGCAGTGGAGAGAGGATACCTCAGTTCATAATTGCGATATCTGGGTCTGAAGTTCTTGAACTGTTGGTTGCATAATTGCTAGGGATGACTCAGTGTCATCCACTCTGCCAGCCAGTTTACGGTGGTCCACACGAAGTAGACACATTGTCGATTTTAGTCTTTAGAGTGGTTTTAGTGTCCAGGACAGGCAATAATGTTTCTATTAACGTTTACATGACTTTATTGTTACGCCTTGACTTGGAGAGAATACACCTGCAGTCCTGAGGAATATTGAGATCTTTGAATTCATGGAATTTTTGGAGCCGTGCACATAAGAGAAGACAGGTTGGGTCAGGATGAAAGACCTGGCATTAATTCATCGTTAAAAGTTTACAGAATGTTGGTTGTAGTCCGATTGCAGGAGAAGCTCCATTAACCAATGCTACCTGGACCACCTTGGGCTATGGCTTGAGACAACACCACTGAGTTTTCCTCTTAGTGAGAACCTTTGGTACTAAAGGTCTCGGGGAAAAGAGTCGGCATAGAATCCAGGCCATCTGTCAAAAGGCATTCCCCCACGATCCTGGATGTGGATGCCAACTTGCATCGAACAGGCATTTGCGGTTTACGTTTATTGTAAAGGGATGCAGAACCGGTTTGCCTCAGAACGAGAAGATCATACTTAGTACTGACTGATCAAACTCCCATTCGTGGAGGCTGTTTCTAGTTTTGGTTAGAATGTCTGATATGAGATTTCTAGGTCAGGGAACATGTTTGACCAAAAGAGTTATTCTGTGTGTTGTTAGCCGGCTCCAGACTTCCTGATCTTCCTTGGACAGTGCCAGTGATCTTGTGCCGCTTTGTTTAGTCACATATTGTATGATGGTGGCATTGTCTGTGCAAACTAAGACCGAAGACTCTGCTATCATTGGCAGGAAAGTTTGGAAACTGAGGAGATGGCTTTGAGCTCTAGGAGATTGATATGCATGCTCTTCTGGAGCTTTCTTTGAATTTGCAGCTTCTGTAGATTACTGCCCAAGCTTTCCAGGGAAGCATCTGTAGTCCGGGACCACCAGGCTAGAGTTTCAATCATACCTGCGTGAAACTCACCAGGCCATTGAACAATCTGTTTGATTGAATCTATTGTTTTTGCAGCTGCTCCTGTAAGGGTTTCATTTTCAGGTGTGCAAGAGAGATCATATCATTGATCACTGAGGACATGATGGCCAAAAGCTAGTTGAACAAACGCACTGATTTTTTCTTTTTTCTTTTTATTTTTTTGAACCAGTTCCTAGAGCTTTCGTTGCTTCTATTAGAATAGAAAGTCTTTGCTTTGGACAGCATCTAGTGTTGAGGGTGATGAACAGTATATTGTTACATGGAGGAGCCGATGATCTTTTATAATTCACAAGGAGACTTAGTTTCCGAAACAAATTTAGGAAAGGCTCTGTGGCCTTGGATGCCTGAAATGCCATTGGTGCTTTTATCAACAAGTTGTCAAAGTAGGGGAATACCTGATGACCGTCCTGGCTGAAAAAAGCTGATTTGCAGCCAAATGGAAGACCTCTGATAGGTGGGTGGGATTGCAGAAGTATGACTCCTGTCAATTTAGAGCTGTCGTGCTGTAGGCGAAGAGGGACCACGTAAAATAATTGTTTCCGGAAATACTTGTTTAATTTCTAGAGGTCTATGACAGATCACCACTCCTCCTTTTTTGTGTTTATAAGGAAAAACCGATGATAGGAGCCTAACCCTTGCTGAGAATGTGGGTCTTTCTCTATGGAAGCTTTGGTTAGCATAGCTAGCACTCCCTTCCAAAGGAGATGGAGATAAGGTGGGAGCCCTCGTTTTGGTGGAGCAGTTGGCCGAATCTGGATGAACTGTAACATCTGTCTATATGTGATGAGATCCAAGACTTATTTGTCTGATGCTATTTTCTGCCATAGATTACATTTTTTGGAATTGTTTCTCTCTCAGGATGGCGTAAACAGCACCAGAATGTTGTCACTGTAGGTAAGCTAGCCTAAGGGTTACTGAGAGGATTGATAAGTCAACTCCTTCATACGTATGTCTTTTGCGGGTCCCTCTAAAGAGTGTTTCTTTCGAAATTGTAATGTGCCAAAAGATCTTATGTTGTCAAGAGTAAGCCATGACAGCTTGCAAGACGTTGTTGACATGCTTGCCGAACAGAGCGCCTGCATGGTAAGGTAAAATATTGATATATTTGCACCTCAGATTATAAATGTTGTGGCCATGAACCAACCTTGGCATCCAAGGATCACTTACCCTGACAGTTGTGGGAATCCTACTGAAGCTATCTCTGTAGCTCAATCTTTGTTGTCTGATGAGGACATTTCCCCTGCCTGCATTTTTTTTGTTTCTGCGCCGTCTGTCTTCCGTCAGACATTTTATGTATGTGGTCATGCCTGACAACATCTGCTGGTTATACCTGCCCCAAACTGCCGGTGAATTGGCAACCCGTACAGTAGCACCGGACATAGATTAGAAAGTGTCCTTTCTGCTTAGACAAGATTATGAGAGACTGGAAAAGATCTTACAGCTTTTCTTTTTAAAATCATAAAGAAAAAACAAACTGATTGCTTGTTTGTTACTGGAAGCTGGAAGTGTTTGGTTGCTCGCTCCCAAAGTGTAGGGAAACCACGAAAATTCATCTGGTGGGGTGATCCACCAGATGTGGGTGTAACATGCCCTGCACGTCTAGTGCTAGAGCTACATGGACCTGACCCATGCTACGGAGGCGGAGTGGTGTAATTGCTCGACATATTGCCTCTCTGTTGCTGACTGCTGTAGACATGCTGGTATTAGTCACCTTAATTCCTGACATTAAGTTATCCCGAATTATGTGTGATTTGTTCTTGTTGACAATTACATGCTTTCATTTGTATTGTCATCGAGAATGACGCTGACGAGGCAGACGCAAACGAGTAGGCTGAAGTCAACAATGTGTGACATCGATGATGCCTTTGTCATAGACGGGGGCGTTGTAGAGGATGCAGCCATAGACAAGGCAGTCATCATAGACGAGGCCATTGTAAACAATACAGATGTGGACGAGGCAGTCTTAGACGTGGTAACGTAGACTAGGTCATTGTAGACAAGGCTGTAGTCGTAGACAACTTTAATAGACAAGGCTGTCGCGGACAAAAATCACAGATGAGGCTGTCGTAGACGACCATCTTACATGAGGCTGTCGAGGACGACCATCATAGATGAGGCCGTCGTAGACAACCATCATAGATGAGGCCATCGTAGACAACCATTATAGATGAGACCACCATAGTCAACCATCATAGATGAGGCCGTCACAGATGATCATCATAGATGAGGTTGTCGTAGATGACCATCATAGATGAGGCCGTCATAGAAGCCCATCATAGATGAGGCCATCGTCAAGACCACCGTAGATGACCGTCATCAACGACCACCATGGACCATCATAGACGACCGCCATCGACACTCATCGTAGACGAGGCCATCACAGACGAGGCCCTTTGTAGATGAGCCCCTTTGTAGATGATGTCCTTCGTAGATGACGTCCTTCATAGATGATGCCCTTCATAGATGATCCCCTTCGTAGACGAGGCCCTTCGTAGATGACGCCATCGTAGACGAGGCCAATGTAGTGTCAGTATTGAAGAGGGAGTTGAGGGTCTGTTTTTTGCAATTTTCTCTTCCTCTGAAAAGTGCCTTATGAAGACTCATAGTAATTATTTTTATGGATTTTCTGTTTGCCTTCTGGGGACCATTGTCGCAACCTCTCCGTCTGATCTCTCCTGCGAGGTGAAGGAATTTGCACTCTCCTCATCATAAGTGACAGATTTAAGATTCTGTAGTCCCAACAATAGCCTCATCTCTCCGTGAGAGTTTTTAAGGAAAAGGTTAGACAAATGTTGTAGTCCTTACCTTGTTTTCTGCTACTCTGACATATTAGTGCCAGGGTTAGAGAAATGAACAAGAAATATATTCTTGGATGATCCAAAAAGAAGTAATAGCTGAAGAACTGAGCAGAACTCAGGGAGACTCCCTTCACACAATGTGCGGTAGAAAATCTGAGGGATTCAACCTTTTTTGGGAGTATTCTAGAGGGTGCTGTTGTCTGATTGGTTATAGTTCAAGTGTGGTCCTTTTTCAAAAAGGACATAGGCTATTAAAAATGACTTTTCATTGCCATTATAGCCTATGATAGTGGTGTATATATTGCTTTATTATGGTACTGTGAGGCTCCCACTTTGACCACGGGGAATGATTCAAGCATGTGAATCTATTAAAGATCCTATGGTGGAGAAATATGCATGCTCCGAGGGAGCGTCCCATAATGCCTTGCAAGGAACAACATTTTTGGCCCTTACTCAGCATGTTGTGGCCCCAGGAAGATGGGTTCAGTATCAACAGAAAGCCCCCCCACCCACCCACCAGGGGTTCAACATGTTTTTAACAAAAGCCCAGCTGGAACTTTTGTTTAGGAGTGCTGGAACTGCACCCCCTAGGGGCGAAGATCATGGCTTCAATTCCTGTGGCCTGAATTGTGATAACAACAGAATTGTTATAATGGTGAACACCCTCTAGAGGTGAAATGCTGTAATTGAAGGCTTCAATGTGGAATAGGATGAACCTCTGCCCACACTCTTTAGGGGTGTGGTTAGACTGCATAGATCATTGAGAGTAATCTCAGAGTAATAATAAAGCACAAATCATTCCAACATGCTTATACATGCTTCTTGTTCATGTTTTAGTAATGAGACTGACAGCCACCAGAAATCAAAGTAGACGTACTTTATTGTGAGTATTAGGTGCTCTCACTCCCAGTTACAGTCAAATGTTGCATTAGGATGCAAGTAAATGTTTTGCCATGTGGGTTGTTGGTTTATATCTCCCCTCGATACAGACAAGATTGATTATGCAATGTCATCCAAATGTAATTCCATCAACTTGTGTAAATTTGAAAATTGTTTTGTAGTATTGAGTAGTGTGTGTGTAATAAATGTCCTTTTACTTTATCCAAAGAAAAATCACAGACTGGACAATCAATTATTGAGTGTTATTCTTGTGTGCTCATGAATGGGGATTACTAGCCCACACCACTTCCCTTGAGTATGCCTTGGACTGCTCTGCAACGCTACCCTATGAGAATCAAGCACTACAATGGGGTGTTTGGTTCCCAGTGGTGGTGGAATACAGACCCATTACTTGTGCAGGCCACAGAACTAATGACCCACCCTGCAACACAGTGGTATTACATTTCTGAGCAAGAAACACAACTCAGCTTAACTGTATTTTTCATTAAACCTATACAGTGGTTGTCATTGTGTTGTTATAGTTAGCTGAGACTTTCCATCCCAAGAACATTGTTTTTTGCTAATAACTTTGCCACGGTTTGAAGAATCTTAACAACACTTTTTGTGGAAAAATTTGTGAAGGTTCATCAAACGGTGCCAAAGATGTAGGCAGGTCCAAAAAAAAAAAAAAAAGCGATATTTCTATGGAAGTAAGAGTGAGTGAGTGAGTGAGTGAGTGAGTGAGTGAGTGTGTGTGTGTGTGTGTGTGTGTGTATATATATATATATATATATATATATATATAACACGTTCAACACTCCCTTCAATACCAGGAGAACCAGGACACCTCCATTGTGAAAATTCAGTTTATTTCAGCACATTTGTGCTGAAATAAACTGAATTTTCACAATGGAGGTGTCCTGGTTCTCCTGGTATTGAAGGGAGTGTTGAACGTTATATTAGGGCCTCTCGGAGCCGACCCGGGACCGCTGTGTTGTGCACCTGCATTCCGGGACTTGTGTACGAAATATATATATATATATATACACACACACACACACATATAACCTACTGGCAATTGCCAGTAAGTAGTTATAGTTAGGACCTATTTTCATAGGATAAGCGTTTTTTGTTTTGTTAATTCCTTTGGTGCTGTTTAACGAATCTTCACAAAAGTTTCAAAACTAATACAATGGTCAGTTCAGCTGCTGTCTTGAAAGTTTTGGGGTGATCCATCAAGCACGAGTTGATAAAAAGGGGGTCCCAAAATGTGTTTTCCCCATGCATTTTACAATAGGGATTTTGAACATGACTACAGCCCGAACCGCTGGATGGATACGATGTTTTTTTATTGTTAAGTGTAAATCCATTCAGTAGATTTAGAGATGTTAAAGGAAAAAGAAATAATATATCTAGGGACGCTGAGGTTCCGTAGATCCTGGTGATCTTGTGCTCAGATCTGATTGGCTGCCAACACTTCAACCAGGAAGTGCTGACAGCTATTTTGGGACTCTGCTTCAGCTAATTTGTGGAGAATCCGCATTTCTGTTGAAAATGAAGAAAAATAAAAAAACAAGTTCCCCCGGGTGGACAAGGTCCCGAGGGCATGTGCGGGTGAAAAATAAAGAAGGGTGAGCACGGGTCCCCCCTCCTGCAGGCTCTTTAAGACCTGGGCTTTAATATGCTCCAGGGACCACCACCACCCTGGGGATAAATAACAAAATATACAGAGGGGCCCCGCAGATAACCCCCAGCCCCGGGGACCACCACCTCTCCGGGGGGTCAAATACCATTTTTAAAAGAGGGAAGAGGCCACGTGGCCCCACTCCCAGGCCATATACGGCCCTGGGGACCACCACCTCCACAGGCTGCTCCATGTTATTTAAAGGAGGAGGGCTGCGCGGCCCTCCCTTCTGGAGCCATAAATGGCCTTGGGGACCACCACCTCCTGCGGCGAGCTCCTGCTATCTCCTGAGGTGCCCATCCTCTGGAGATAGCTGTTTGCTTTCACTTGGCAAGAGCTGTGACAGCTCCCGCAAAGCCAGAGCGAATTAACTCCGCTCCCAGCAAGCGGGAGCTGTCCAGCTGCTCCCGCTTGCTGGGAGCAGAGTTTTCATCTGTTTCCCTACCCGCTGTCATGCAGGCAGGAAACAGATGAAAGATTGCTCCTGCACTTAGGGGGCTGCATAATTAGTAGCTCCCTGTGTGTGGGAGCAATGCCAACTATCACAGGAGGCGGGGAGCGTGCTGGGCCTCGGAGGGGCCTTAAAGTCCACTGTGATCCCCATCTTTACGCCTTTTTCCAGGGTGATGGACAGCTTACTAAAAGCACCCCTCCACCCCCATGAGCGCGTTTCCCACTGATTTTGGAAATGTTCTTGATGCACAGGAATCTGATCACATCTCCAACGAAACAAAGAAGCGCTTACTTCTCTAAAGTACAAATCATCCTAACTTCCTGCGCATGGCCAATGCAAAACAAGTGTGTTTTCTCCAGAATTCCACCTTGAAAAGTTATCTCTAATCCTAGATGTAAGTGTTTGCATTCTTGCTCTTTCGAGTAGAATATCTTATGTAGTGATACTACGAGTATGTAAAATGGCCCAGAAGGCCTGGCCCATATACATTAGTGGTGTGCAATGCCTTCCTGTCCATTTGCCACAGTGGTGGACAGCGTATTAAAAGGCTCCCCGAGTGCGTTTCCCACCGATTTTGGAGACGAGTTCATGATGCACAGGAATAGGATCACATCTCCACCAAAGACGCACTTACTTCTGTAAAGTACAAATCATCTTAACGTCTTGCGCATGGGCCAAGGCAAAGCAAGTGTGTTTTCTCTACAGTTCCACCTTGAAAAGTTATCTGCATCCTTGCTTTTTCGAGCGCAATATCTTATACCACGAGCATGAAAAATGGCCTAGAAGCTCCGCCCATATCGCCCCACCCAATATACATTAGTGTATGTAATGTCTTCATGCTTTTTTCCAGGCTGATGAACATCTTACTAAAAAGCCCACCCTCCCCCTTTTGAACTTCTTAACACAATGTGCACATATACTTCTGCATGGCCAATGTATGCAGCTCCACCTTGAAATGTTATCTGTGGTGTGGGGTTGGGAGCTTACAGGGGGTAGGCTGCAGGCCCTGGCCGCTGGGCTGGCCCTACGGCCAACCCCACCACGCACAGCCAGAGGTCGTGCGCAGCATGGGGTTGGGTGGTTACAGAGGGTAGGCTGCAGGGCCTGGCCAAAGGCAAGGCCCTTTGACCAACTCCTGCAGCGCATGGCCAAAGGCCGTGCATGGCACAGGGTTGGGGGGTTATAGTATTTTGTGTCCTAAGGTAACTATAACTCTCGCCCTTGCCATGCACTGCTAATTTTCCCTTATTTCACATCAGTCATGACTTCTGTGGCATCATTGAAATTATCACAGCAACTTTTGCAATAAAATTATTGATGAGGAAACTATGCATGGCAGAGGTGCCAGTTATAGTTACCTTGGGGCACGAGTTACAGTTACTTGAAATAACTAACTATAACTGTTGAATTTCGATGGTTATGTACGTTTGAAATGCGAATTTAACTATTGGTAACTTTTGGCTTTTTAAGTGTGTGTATATATGTGTGTGTGTGTATATATACATATATACACACACACACACATTTCATGCACAGATACATATCCATATAGGCAAACCCAAAGGATGTTTCACAAAGCTTGCCCACTCACTCATTTCTTAGAGTAAGACATGCTTACTCCCTGATTCATGGTTTACTCCTGAAAATTACTGACATAAAATGCTTTGTGACTCTGCCCTGTACAGCAAAACTCAGAACTAAGACAGGAGTAACGCAACTTAATACCCACAAAAAAACCATTGTGAACCGGGCACAGTGTCTATTAACTGCTTTCAGGAACGTTAACTAGGACGTGCGAAATATGCTGATAATCGTCCGAAGCACAGAGTCTCTAAATAGGAAACAGGAAGAGGAGTCAGGGCCTTAATAAAAACTGCAAAGAAATAGATGTGCTACAGTTGCCACAGGGAAGAACATCGGGCGAAAACAGCACCGAAAATAGCATAAACCGGGATGCAACTAAAACACGAGTGTAAATAGCATGGGTGAGGGGTAAACGTAAAGTGACCGAGCACAAAATGGCAATTTAAGAGTCGTGCCAACAAAAGCGAGGCAGAACACCAAGAACCTCGTGATAAGGCTTACACGTGTACTAAAAACACACCAAAAATAGTAATGGAAACATGATCATGGCAGGCTGGGGACATTACATCCGGTGCTGTTTCAACTAGAGGTCAGAGACAAACCAACCTCAGGCAAAGCAGGCAAGCAAAGCTAAAGGCTCTGCAACAATACTCCTCGAAATCAAAGTGAGCACTTTAACTATCTAATTTCCAGCATGGAAGCCAAGTGTGAACGACCCAATAGAGATAGATGCTGTTGTATGAAACACTACCAATTACAAAAACATCAGCAAATTTAAGTGTTCAATTCTGTGACAAGGATCCCTAGGGAGAATGCAAGGGTCTTCCCATTCAAATGTTTCGAGGTTTCCACGGGGGCGTAGTTATCATTGGTGCAGCAGGTGAAGTGGCACCAGGGTGCAACAGCCTTGTATAAACGAATAAGGACTGTCTTTCATTATGGATTAGGGATGCGGGGGAACATTTTATTTGCTTTTATTAGGAACAGGACATTTTTGCCACGCACCTGGTTTCTAGGAGTACTGTTATAAAATTCGTAGATTTGTAAACGTGTGAGGGAGAAAACCTACGAATACGGATTAACATTTATTTCAGAGAGCCCCCATTCTGCTTCAATGGCTCAGAGAGGAGGAATGATTTGCCTTTCGGAAAGAAAAATCCGTTAAATTAAAGTGTTTTGATAGGGATACATACAACAAATACAGGATTTTTTAACTTTTCACTACAACGATTCTTTCTCCAACAAAAAGAAAACGTATTCTGCATCAAGGGTTCGGTTTTGCTCAGTGGTATGTCCGTACTGCTTTCTTGGACTAGTTCGAAAGCCGACAGCCGCTTTCATTGACTGGAAAGGAAGCTATATTTAGTCTATTTTCCAGTCCAAAAGACGTGCTGTGCGAGGCGCAACAACTTTACCATTGTTTACAGTTAGTCTCAGCAGTCACAGGCGGCTTCTTCTGCACCTGTTGCAGGTTGCGTGTGTGCTTCACCAGAGAGCTCGCAAGCATCCCAGTTCCAATTTCGCTAATAGTTCGAATCATTTGTTTGAAAGACGCTTTTTCGAATTAATTAGTTCGAACTGGAGTTGACTCAACAGTTACTTTTGCATTAAGGTTACACTGTTTTTCAATACTCATCTTGTTTGAAAAAGGTATCCTGTGCTGTCCCTGCATTCATTCGTCTCTTAATTATATTTCGGCCATCCTAGACAGATGACATTCACTGGCAACTCCTTCAGCTGTTGACTTGTCGCGATAAATCTCTCTACCTTCTCTGCTCTACAGTAATGTGTTGATGCTACAAACGCATCCTTGTTTTAAAGTTAAGTATCAGACGTTCGGTGTATGTTTTGCGCTTACCACTGATAGAACACCCTGATGTGGAACTCCGACCTAGAAGCACCCCAACAACCCTTCTAACAGGACTGTGGCAAATTACAAAAACGGGCTAAGGCAAACTCCAAAACCACGGGACAAGGCCTGATGCACGCACATTAAAAACCTTTTCGAAGAGGTTGACACCTGTATGCGTGCCTGTCTAGAGCACATTTATTAGACTGTGGCGAGGCTGTTCCAAATACCAATGACCTACTAAGTTCCTACAATTTCTTGATAGGTGAAAAAAAAGAGTCAATAAAAACAGGTCTCAGAGAGACAGCAGCAGGATTTTCAGGGCGCTGACATGGAATATCATCTAAATGAGAACGGTGTCAGAATTCTCATATTCACTAACTCGTCTACCTAAGCATTCCTCTCAGTAAGTTAAGCAACTGTGTCTGACATCTAGCTGTAGCCTAAATGTCACTCATGCTTTAACCGTTTAAATTCTGTGAGCAATGAAAGCTCGCACAACTTTGCAATGCTGGGTTTGTTCTGAAGAAATGGAAGATTTCACTTATTGCCTTCTGCAAGAGAGGGAAGCTTGTTTCTGCCGCCATGCTGTCTTGTACTGCTGTTGCCCAATTTGTACATGCTTGTGCTGATGCTACAATGGCATTACCCGTCTTCGAAAGGAGAGGTGCTTGCGCAGTTTCCGACCAAGATGTAGCTGTTCTATAAAGTGTGGTGTTTCCGCTGCTGTTGCCTCATCTTACACAAAAAAAAAATATATTATTATTTGGATGCCTTTGCATAACATGACCAGGACAGAGGACGCTTTTCTTGGACATTGGGTAAAACTAGTTGCAGGGCCCTAACCTAGAGACCCTGTTTCGATTCTCAATGTCCAGGATTGACCTAACTGTGTGCTCAAGGGCAATTATTTTCCTTCACTCCACTTCCTTTTCAGTGATCATCAGATTTGAGAGCCACTTGAAATCATTTAGTTCAGGATATGTACTGTACAAAATACAAACTCCTTTGTATATAGTTTAACAGACCACAATCTTACTTCACATATAAAAATAAAAAGCTTACATAAGGGGAAACTAGACTACTGACTTGCCTCTTGAGTCATTAATATATTTGTCACAAAAGGGTGTGTGTTGGGATGGAAAAGTCCCCTGCAAGGTTATGGACATGTACCCCTGCAATGAGTGCCCAACTGTACTGTTGTCTGTGTCCCTAATGCTGATTTTCTTTGTCACAGGCAAACACAAATCATATGTGTGTGCCATCACATAGGTCTGTCTCACAGCTGCGGTCTTGTTGGACGGGAGGAGAAGGGACGACCCAAAGAGTTACTCTCATGGTGGTGGAAGGCTACTGCCTTCACCAAGAGTTAAGCAGCACAGGCACAGTGGTGGCAGCATACAGCACAGTGATCAGCAGGAATGAATAGGCCATTTTTAATCGATGTCACTAGAGTGGGACCTACGGGTTCATTCACCCTTTTAAAGTTTTGCGCTGTGTGCTTAACTCACCCATGGATGACATCAGTTAGATATAGAGTGTTGCGCAGCGCAGGAGTGTTGACTCTACGCTGAATGTATGTGCGCCTGGGACTGAACAGGGATAGTGCAGTGCAAGCACTGTGAGCACGTGTACTGGGTGTATGTATACCAGAGAGGAATATATGACATAACAGATGTAGTGCAGTGTGTGCGCAATGGATGCATGTGCAGGGTTTATGTGTACAATACATGAGGGGGGGTGTTGTGCAGTATGCACATGGTGAGTGTGTGCAGGCAGTGTTTTTGCAAATAGCACGCCATGGCACAACACAGAAAGGATGCAGTATTGAGCAGTGTGCACAGTGGTTGTGTGTGCTGGATGTATATGCCCCTGCGATGGTATAATACATGGAGGTGTCAGTACTATACATTATGTGTGCTGTGCATATACACTGAGTGCAAGTGTGCCTGAAATGGTAAATGACATGGAGGACCATAGGTTTAATTTTCGACAAGCCCAGGCCTGCCTGGCGAAGACTTGGGAAGTACAGGAAAGCCACCAGACAGAGATGTGAATTGCTGTCTTTCTGTGAGCTGGGACATACTGGAAGAAGGGAGAGAAAGACTCTTACTGTACACTTTAAAGGGCTGTTCTTTGATTCAGTGATAGATCACATGGGACGGGCCTGAACACATCTCAGAAGGAAGGGATCTAATAAGGGAATCATAAAGAGTAGGGATGCAGGCCCCGGATTAACCATTTGATGCACATATCGCTGTGGTTAACATCCAGGTGTGAACTCTAGTCACTTCCATAGTGTTGAGGGACTATCAGCTTTTGAGTCTCTCCTGCTTATAAAGAGAACATTTTGAGAGGAAGGAGAGAGAAAATACTGTACACTTTAAAAGAAGTAGAACCTCTGATTAAAACTTGAAAGATCCAGACCCCTAAATCACACTTGGTGTCTGGAAATGGACTACAAGAAGAGGAGGTTGAGACCCCACTCCATGTCATCAGCCAAGCAGCCAGACAGGCTGTGCAAGGAGGGGAAGCTCTGCAAGACTTCTGCCTGTGACCACGACTAGGGGCCAAGGATTGCTAGTCTCTCTGCTTGGTGCGGGGACATCACTCAGGTGAATCAAGACTACCCGCTTTGGAGCCTGGAGCGCCAGCGCCTGCCTACTTGACAAGACCAGTGTCACCTGTGAAGAAGAGGAGAACGTTGCAGGGAGTGCGGTCCAGTGGGGACCCCAACCAAGTGGACTACTGGTGAGAGGAGACAGCTGCTTTACCGTTCCGGTCGCTGCCTGTGTGCTGTTTCTAGTTTGCAACACCTGTATGCCAGGAGAGGGCCGCTGTAAAGACAACTGTGAGCGCAGAGCTATGCGGGCAAGAGAAGCCTGTGTGGCAATGGTTGTGACAACTTCAAATGTCAAAAGAGGCCGCAGTAAAAGTATTCTTTGAGTCCAAGAGCCTAGGCCTGTGTAGAGCCTAACAGTGAGCCGTATGCCTGGAGGGGCCGCTGTAGTACGGACTGCCATGTGGCCTGGAGGGTCGGAACCTTGGTGGGTAGCAGTACGGCAACCCTGTCGCTAGTGAGGATTGCTGAGGATTAGGCCATCGCCCAAGGATTGAGATTCACATGACCTGTGGGTCACAGTCAAGCATTGAGGACTGTGACTGAGTGCCCCCGTGACCGAAGGAGGATGCTTCGAGTGCAGCAGCACTTCACGGGAGACCCCGCTGGGTGCATCAATTTCCAATACAATCCCCTCATTGAGAAGCATCACACTTACCATGCATGAGGAACACTGGAGCACGTCCAATTGCTGATGCAATCAGGCCATGTGATCTCAGGAGAGAGAGCTCATGTGCAACAGACTCTTCCACCTGGACGGGAGCAGTGTAAGTGCCTGCGGTTAGACACTGCAAGTTTCCTTGCTGCTGGAGCAGGTTAGACTGGATATGGGTCTATTATTAGGCCTTGGAAGAACGCGCTGCTAAAAGCGCTTCTGCTCCAAGACACTTTTGATTATTTTATAAACAGTCGGAATGGACATTAAAGTTAAAGGCTACTAGTGAGCATTCCCAATGTGGGGCCACTAGTGAAGAGGATAATACTCTCACATTATGTAGAGTGCGTGGGACAGGAATTTGCTAGTGAAACACTAGATCTCCAGCCTCAAGGGTAAATGTGTTATTAGTTATATATGTAGTAATATTACTTTGAACACGTAGAGCTAGAAATGAAATACTTCATTTTATTCTAAAAGTAAGTATTTGGATGGACAATGATGTATTGACACTGCTGTGTGCTCTTTCAGTTATGAGTCGTGTTCACTGACCTGTATTCACCTCCCCGGCACACCCAAGAGGGAGCCTTTGGGTGCTCAACCATAGCTGCCACCGAGAATCAAGTGCAGAAGGGGTATTTGGCCCAGTTTCTCAGGATCCATAGTAGGTTGGGCCTGGGAACATTGGGAGTAAAAGGTCTCAACCTCCACGGTTGCGCCCAGGAGCCCCTCCGTGCCCACTAGCCCTCTGAAAATGATTATGACAGTGTGTTTCACTAATTTTAATAAAGGCCATTCAGAGCAGTGATACAATCTAAGGTGCTAAAGAAAAGAATCCAAAATATACTTTTGTTATGTAACAGTTCATAATCCACTAAAAGTAAAGGGGCTGTCACCAACATTTGCAGAAGTTTGGAAAGTCCAGGCTGAGCCAAAGCTCAGTTCCCTTAAGCTCCATCACACTGCCTTTCCAGACAGAATGTAAAATAAATGTGGATGCAGAGAATCATGGGACCCCAGTGGTCACTGCCTCAATACCACTTTCCTATTGGTGCTTGTGGCGAGTCAGGTGACGTTTTGGTGTTGAGTGTGTAGTTTGCAGTCTCAAGGTCTATGCACTTTTGCTGCCCATATCCAGTCAGTTGCGAGTATGGCTTGACAGCATGGTCTGTTTCATAGAGCAGGCTGTGACTGAGATTACTTGCCGTGAGTAACCTGCTGCAGACTGACAATCACACTATTAGCCTGTTGCGAGAGGTGCCCCATCATACCTCAACCTTCTGAGGCTGGTAAACATTCTCTATGAAGCAGGGATTGTTTTACAATATCTGATGTGAGATACCTACATTCCTGGGGAAGACAAAGGGGTAATATTCAAGCACCAAAAATATGGTGCTGGAAAAGTGAAGCAGGATCCATTGCTCTGACCTCCTGGTTTTAATTATGTAGAAGGGATGCCTCAGTGAAAAAGATTTTTACCTCACCCACTTAAAATTTAATCTAGGTTTGACAGTTTAACAAAGAGTACATAACTATCAACATAATGGACAAAACCTCACTTAAACAAGGGAACCCATAACTAGAAGGCTGTGAAAATAGTGGAATCTAGTAGTTCTGCATTCTTCCCGATATGGAATGTACTAAGAAAGCATATCAAATTAGTTAGGTAAGCATTTATCTTCCTAGATGAGTATATGAATGTATGGTAATTCTTTAACACACTTGGCTAGTCCTTGCAGGAGCACTGTACTTTCTTTATGTTTAGGTCTGTTTAAGAAAATTATATAACATCCTTTATCACTTTTTCATCCTTTATCTTTAATGCATTATCTACCTGTGTTGTACCTATATGTGTGAGAGGAACATGTGATGTTCTTTCTAGTACTGCTACCTATCCTTAAATTATTCTGGTTAGGGAAGGTTGCAGTGAAGCGGTCTATATTGTACCTTTCGTGTGTTGTTAAGCATAGTATAAAACTTTCCATTCCACAGAAGAAAAATAAACAATCCACATTGTCAATGCTTGTTTTAATGCATGATGTGAAATAGTGAACCCTCACAAACTATGTGAGCAGAATTGACTCCTGTTTATTTTCACATTTTAAACAAGAAGTTTCTGAAATGGAGATGCTGACTTAGCAACATTTTAAAAGATAGCTGACAAGTGGCTCCACGTCATGTATAACACTTCCAGCTAATTTGTCCTTTTAGCTACCAGCACTTTGCATGCTGGTGTTTTGATTGCATAATGTCTCTGTTAAAAGCAAAACTACAAGTCCCACAATGCAACATGCCGTTGACTGGAACAAATTGATGATGCTACCCTATGTCGTAGAGCCAAGGGGCTTAGTTGGAAAATGCTAAATAAAATGCAGTCCTGCCTTTCTTCTTGTAGGCAATCAAAGGTTGAACAGCCCAGTGGATGACAGAGCAGGGATAGCCTTATAGATGTTAATGCCAGAATCTTCAGATACTGGGTTAATATTAACACTCCTTCGAAAACCAGCTTGCGTATAGGACCTATTTACCAAAACAATGTTAGCATCAGCAAGTTAAGAGGTTTCTACAAACACATAGAAAAAGAAAAGTAATGACTTTTCACTCTCTCATCTCCAGCCCATCCGCAGGGGTTTCTTTGATTTAGGTAGTGTGCCCTCAAAAGCGATGTGATGTACCATGCTCAAACAAGTGCAGCACAGGCTGCAGGAGTTGCCCCATGAGGGCCGGCAGTGTTAGTTATTTTAGAACTTCTAAACAATGAAGACAAAGTAGGGCAACACCAACCACTGCAAGATACAAGTATGTGTGATGGAGAGAAAAAAGGAAGGAAAAATAATGTAATAACGTCACCAGGAACGATGACTTAGCAGGAACGGTTACAGAACATACTCTAATAAGTTGTCCCCGATTTTGACAGAAGTATTCTGATCCGGAGGCAGGTTTCTGACCTCTTCAACGAAAGATGCAGATATCATAGGCAGGGCACGAATCTTACCCATTGCTCAGCCTGCATGTCTATTAAATGGAGATTAAATGATCTACATGAAACATTTACCAGATAGACATCTCATATATAGTAAGGCCAATCAAACATATTACTCACTTTGGCAACCCTTGCTCTGGAAAATACCCCCAGAAGCAAGACTGTATTCTGAGAATTCTTCAGCAATTTTCACGTGCTTATAGGTGGAAGGCACCATATGAATCCATACTGCCCCAGAAGTGCAAAAGCAGAGCTGCATATAAGCGCCATCCATGTGCCCTTAACTCCATTTCTTTCTCTTTCTACATCCTCAGACATGGAGCCCATCAAATAAATTGTTTGAGTTAAGTGTGCCAGAATCTAACTTGGAATCTTATTAGGATGGTCAGACATGCACGTCACAGAACCGCGAGGAGGAACAGCAGTGAGAAATCTGCAGTTAGATAGACTATCCACCAGAAAGAATGCAACAGAAGTTAAGTCACTTGTTTTTCTGATGGATGCTTCTAACCACAGATTACTCACCTATAGAAGGGATACCACAGGAGTGCCTCCCAAAGGTGGAGGGCCTGAGGACAGGACTAAGACCAGAAAGTCCTACAGGACTGAACATATGAAGTGGCCCCCACATTAAATATAACTGTCAAGGCAGTACTGTTTCTTGAACGTGTGCGCCTATGCCAATACTGCACCTTGGCAAATGCCCATACTGGCAACTAATGCTATTGTAGTTAGCTTGGTTGGAATGATCCCCCGGACCTTCTGAGGGCTGCTTCTTGGCCAGTGCGTAGCTCCTGTTTTGGGCTCCTTTTTGCACTGCTTTCCCTTTCTTTGCCCGGAACAAACCCTGAGGAGACCATATCAGCATCACAATGGCCTTTTGGCCCACCAATGTAAAAGGTCAAAGCTCTCTTCAGGATAAGCCATTGAAGTGGAGACAGAGTGACTGATTGGCTAAAGTGAAACAAAGTTGGAACTTTGGGTACGAAGGCCACCTAAGTCCTCTTCACCAATTTGCCAAGGAAGAAGGTGTTGGCACCTACAATTCACTCACAGTGCACTGAGGCAATGATGATGAAGACTGGTTTGTGTGCCAAGGATCTCAGAAAGCATCTATGCATTTGCTCAAAGGGCATACACATGAGAAATGTCAGTTCAAAATGTAAGTCCCATAGTGGCATCATGGACAGTTTTGGAGGGTACTTATTAGCAGGGCTGTTGGAATTATGAGAGAGGGGAGGACCAAATTATGCAAGAGCGGGTGACCAAATTATGCAGCAAGACAAGGCAAACTAGGCAGCATAATGAGCCACAGTTTATGATAATAATACTTCAACAGACTTGATAGGGGTCGAGCTAAGCACAGCCCCACTTGCACCTGAACAGGGTGGGCTCTACCACCACACAATAGACCTAACGACCCTGTATTGTCAATGCAGCCAGTTAGGAGCCAGGCAGAGGAGGCAAGAAACACCTGGAACTTCAAAGAACCCTTCAGGAACCATCTTCACCTGCACACAGGATTTCAGAAGTGTCTCTAAAGGCTAGTTTTGCTGGTCTCTCTCCGTTTCACAGCCACAGGGACATAAAAGGCTCCTGCCATCTGGCACCCTTGAACTTTAAACTTTAAACAAGCATGACTTCGGTTCTACTAATTGGATTTTGTTGGTTTTGGTGTAAAATAACTTATTAACATTTCTCTAGATTTCTCAATTGGTTTGGAATTTTTATTGTGTTGTGTTTTCACTGCATTGCTGTTTGTGTCCTGCATAAATACTTTACACATTGCCTCTAAGTTTAGCCCGGCTGCTTTTTGTGCCAAACTACCTAGGGTTCAGCACAGGTTAAATTAGTCACTTCTTGTGGCTCACACCGCAAGGGATTGTGGCTGTTGCTTGACCAGGGCTCACACCCCAGTCAACCAACAACCCAGCTTCTCACACCTGTGCATACTACTATGAACATGGTGATAACGACAATGTCACACACAGCACTAGACTAAAGTCAACCAGAAAAAAAAAAAAAAAAAGTTTCTGCATGAGGAGTACCTTTCGATTACTCAGGTCCATTTCTGTCAAGTAGCTTGACAAAAATGCTTTGTAAGTCCAGGTGATGTAAGAGTACAGCTTTTTCAATGCAAAAACTTCCTGCTACCTTCAATGAGACTTGTGAGGAACCAGTGCCGTCCTTTTTTGGAATTAAGACAGCAGACCCACATAAAAGCACACCATATGTCAGGAATAACAATGCTCCTGGCTGAGCCAATGTGAGCTGCCAACAGCAGGTTACAAGACACTAATGGGTGCTTCATAAATAGCTGGCCATCCAGGATCATCTTCTTTAACTATAGACAAATATGAATACCATCCCCTCTCACAGATTAGAAAGTTCAACCGTGTTAGAGAACCTATCATTCTTCTCAGACTGTGTGCGCGACAGAATTTCTTGCTGCGCATGGGCGAAGAAGGGACGCAAAAATATAAATGCTTTGAGTACCTGGGGATGAGGTTTGTTGAAAGAGGGGTCACTGGATCTCTCTCATTGGCTCTAGGGAGTCAATCAAGACATATCCCCAGCAGGCATCAGGAAGAACTGATCTAGCTCGAGCCACCATATGAGGCAGAATATTCAGTTCTATTCCAAAGAATAAGGCTCAACTTCTTGAGAAACACATCAGGAAGCCTAGTCACAAGAGAAGCAACCCTATCAAGCTCTAGCATAGTTGTTAACTGGCCCCATCTCGTGAGGGTGAAATTAAGCATTGGCTTATTTGTCAACATAATGAGAAAATTGAAACTACAAGCACAAGCATGAATAATGTTGCTGGCTTAAAAGCTAAGGGTTTTCATCAAAGATATGAGGTAAGTGTAGATTTATGTACCTGTCAATCCACGAACAGCGACATGCTGTGAGAACTACTGCAATCTCACACTCACAGATCAAATTTCAGAGCTCTCATCTAACGTGTTTGGACGGTGTGACTAGTTGATGGTTCTAGGCATTGCCTGGATTGTGTATGTACTTTGTTAAAAACTGGGAGACTTCATATAGTGCAGAACAAGGTAAGTAAATGCCCCATATCTGTGTTTTCACGGGGGTTAGGATTCCAATTTGAACATCAGAATTAAGGAAAAGTGAGAATATCTGCAGGTCAGCCTATGCAAGGCCATTATATGAACATGATTTAACTGTAAAAAAAAAAGGCCACCGGGCACAAGCTATGGCATAGCTATCACTGTGTCAGCGGCACTGGAGCACACAGGTAGGAATGGCAGGGCCTTGCTTGCCCCAACTGCTGCTATGGAGACACACCTTTCTTTTGTGTTTCTGTATTGCCTCTACTTTGCTATTCAATTTCACTTCTGCCCTGCCATTGGGCTAGGGTGGGGTCTCAGGGTTTGGAAAAAATGTCCCTCTATGAGGTAGTAAATTTATCATCGGTCTGCATACTAAGGGCCCTATTACAAGCTGGCCAGTGGCATCACCAAGTGCACATAGGCCCAGAGCCTTTATCACTTTCCGATAAAGATAGAGAGACCCCATTCATGCCTGTTTGTTGATGTACCACATCACAGTCATGTTGCCGTTCAAGATCTGGATGGGCTAACCACAAAGGAAGAGGAGGAAGGCTTTGAACGCCAGGTGAATCACCTCAATTCAAGCAGGTTGATAAGAAGAACTTTATCCTATGGAGACCAAAGGCCACCGATCTCCAGCTCCATGGGGTGTGCTCCCCACTGAACCATGGAGGAGTTCCTAACTACTGTAACTACTGTGGCTATGGCAGGTATGGATGGGAAGAATATCTCTCTTAATAAGTTCTCCTCCACTGACTACCTGGTCAGGAGTGGTGCAGTGTCCGCAGAGGTCAGAGTGATATCCGACAGAGCTCCTCTTCATTGGAACCACTGTCTGCGAAGACACCACTGAAGGGCCCTCTTTTGCGAGTGCAATTTCTCATAGAAATCAATGCAGTCCTAGGGGAGGAAAAATCTTAACACAGTTCACAGGGAAGCACTCTACTTACGATGTCAGTCTTCAGGGGTTAGGATGTCCACAAGTCAAGGTTAAAGTTGACCCCAAAAGCGCACCACCAGCAACACAGGACGACCAGCAACACAGGGCCAGCCGGGTGCAGAGGTCAAAGTTGGTGTTGGGTTTTCAATGGAATCCTATGAGCACTGGGGGCACTCGGAAAGGAACAGGTTGCAGGTAAGTACCCACAACTTCAGGGCACAGACCTGGGGGGTTTAGATGAGCACCAGGAGGCGACAGGTCAGCACTAAACACACACCCTCAGCGGCACAGGGGCAGCAGAGTGCAAGATGAAAACACAGCGTTGGGTGCCCACTGCTTTTTTAATGGGGGAACCCCAGGGGTCACAAAGATGCTACAAGCTGGGTCCAGGGAATCGGTTGCGGAAAACCAAAGGCTGGACAAGTAGGAGAGGCACGCGCTGGACGTTGCTGGACTGTCGGTTGGATTCTCAAAGGCGAGGGGGCTGCAGGTGCAGGGGTACCTTTGGGCGTCGGGAATATTCGTTGGATCCGATCGGGTTCAGGTGTGTCCTCCAGATTGAGGATGCACATGTCATTGTGTTGGCCAGGAGGGGTCAAACCATGGTGGACTCAAGGTCAGAATCACCTGGGGATCTTCTTTGGACTGATGGGCCACCTGAATTTTGGCCATGGGCGTCGGGTGCAGAGTGGGCAGGACTCACAGATCCAGGGAGGTTCTGGAGTCCTTTTAGAAGGTTTCTTGTGGACAGGGCCACTGTTCTCTGGAGTTCTTGGGTCTCTGCTGGGCAGGCAGTCCTCTAGGGGTTTGTAGAGGTCGCTGGTTGTCTACAAAGTTGTTTATGAGTTCTTAATTTATCAGTGAACCACGGGGTTCAGCAGCACAATCTTCAGTGTTCTTGTGAGATGAAACAGCCAGGGGTTCTGGTGCTTGCGCAGTCAGGTCGCGGATGGGCTAAGACGGGCTTGCCTTTGGCACACCATCGGAATGCCCACTGCACAGACACGCTCTGTTGTGATCTAAATAGCCCGCCATCCAGGGAAGTGTGAGGTTGATCTAAACGCGCCTCAGCGCGCCCGAACCAAAAACAGGTGAGGCAAATTAAACTAGGGTCCAGCAACTCCCCAATCCTCACCAAAGGTTCTCCTGATAATTAAAAATCCTGGTGACTAGAAACAGATTAACATAAAGGCCGAAACACAAACAGATTAGGGGTAAAACCCTTGAAATATGTCGCCCATGCAGGAACCAGGTACTTCCTGAGAAAAAGACACCAATGTGTCTACAAGGAAATAACAAGCATTTTCAATGCAACGGGTCTCGCATTTGTTCGAGGTAGAGCTATTAGCGTTGTAAAGCAACAAAAAAAAACGCAGCGCATCTCGCTATGTAAAATGCAGCGCAATCGCGCTGCATGGAAAATAAACAGATAAAGTAGTCCGGACTCCAGGCTGAAAACATCGAGCCTCGTATGATTTTGGTACTTTACCGGTGTTGTGTAGGTGGGCTAGACACCGGAAAAGGCATGACGCATGCATGCCTTTCACAAATGAAAACAAGCGGATTTTAAAAGGCAAGCCCACGAACCAATGTAAGTGACTAACGTGGCATGGACGTGGTTTCAAGCCCAAAGAGATAACAGAATGGACGGAGCACTTTGTGCTCGCCCATAAAATGTGGGCTGTTAAAACCCTACCAAGGAAGAGCTGCGCGGGCTCGCTCTGGTGTAATCTAAATAGCCCGCCATCATGTGGGGAGGTGTCTGAGGGCATCCGAAACCAAAGCAGAAGAGGCAATTTAATCTTCGCTAGGGACCAGCAGCCCCAATCTCTACCACAGGCTCCACTGTAAAAGAACAGTACTGGTAACTAAAACAGACAAACAAATGTGCGAAACACAAACTATAAACAGAATAAAAACGGGTAAAACCCTTGAAGTATGGCTCCCACGCTAGACGAAGGAGCTAGGCTGTTCAAATCCTTCCAAGGCAGAGCTGCGCGGAGGAGCTCCGTCGGTATCTGGTTTATTAATGTCTAATATTAACGCCAAACAGTGAGAATGATACAATACAGAAAAGGCTTGCTCGAGAGACCACAAAATATGAGCTACACAAAGGAAGTTGTAACGCGTAACTTGCCAATATGTCTTGATGACCACCCTGAATTCAACTTGGCAGCAGATACGTCCCACACTTGTCAGAGTTCACTACCTTCCTACTTATTAGAAGTGTACATTTTACAATTCGTTCAGTCTCCTGAAGAGAATGTTCATGCCATGACAACAGTGTGGCAAAACTTGACTTATTAGACTTGTGTACAAAGATAGTTAGACCCAAACAGTTCCTCCAGCATGTAGGTAAACATGTCATGGACATATTAATAATAACAGATGGAGATGAGAGATGGAGGACATGAGGACTACTGAAACAAAGGAGGGTACTGATACTCTTATGATCTGAGAAGATGGCACAGTGCATTTTTGCTGTGAGCTGCACACAGACAAAATCAGATTTAAACTTTTGTATCTATCTATCTATCTATCTATCTATCTATCTATCTATCTATCTATCTATCTATCTATCTATCTATCTATCTACCCTTTGAAGGTGGACCCACCTTGATTTGTCTGTGGCCCAACGTGTACACCCACTACAATTCACTTCGAGAGAAGCCACTGAAGATAATCGATTGTGTCACTGTTGACAGTATGAAAAAAATATACGGCCCCTCTAAATAGCACAAGACGATGCTCCACTGTTTGTGCCGTATCATCATTTCCCCATAAAAGAGCACATCCCTTTTCTTTCATAGAGATGAACAGACACGATTCCTTCCTGTGCAGCTCCCACAGTCACTGAGACACAAGCTGTACTGGCAGATGACAAATGGACTTATTTACTAAACCAAGCAGCTCTTAGAAATCTTTTCACTATGTGCCCTCCTGAACCAGACCACTCAGGGTAGGAGTCCCTTTACAAGCAGGACCAGTGTACTCGTGCGCAATTTTGTGTTCCACGGTCCACCTTGTCACACAACTCTTTGAATTATGTCCTTAGACCACGCGCCTCACAGCAACATTTTAAGAGTGCGAGTAGTGAAAGAAAGCGAACACCCAGAACACAAGCACCTGAGGGGAGTGGGTGGGGGGGGGGGGGGGGGGAGGCGCAAAATTTGACTCCCGCTACTTACAAGTGATATTACCCAATCAGAGTAAGGACACAATATACAGCGTGATTACTGAAATGTACTTGGACTAAGGCACAATAAATAAGCCCACATGTCCAATTTTAAATTGAGCCCTAAATGCACAAACCATTATATTCATGAACGAAATTCTCAACAAGTAAACCCCTTCCATGGATTCGTACCTGCTTTCCCAACTCCCGCGCACAGATTGGACATGGTTCTGGATTAACGCCACCAGTAGTTTTGTCTTGAGTCTGTGAACCAATAAACAGATATAAGGAAATGCCACCTTGGGAGTTATTTACACAAAACACAGCCCTTTGGTGCCCCCAAGTGGCTTGTTTTATCCAACGTACAATTTATAAGCATCAAACAATGAAAACAGCGAATCGTGGAACCAAATTAAGGCAAGTATATTCTGATGAAAACAGAATTGCGAGCACATACTTTCACAAGAGGTTGTGGCAGTCGAATGCGTTATTCACGCTTTAGAACGCGGCGCGTAATACATTATAAACATGTTTTCAAGTGCACTGGTCAAAGTTTTTAAGCAAGCTTCTTAGACATTTGCCATAAAAAAAAGAATGGGATTTTGTGCGTGCGTGGGTGCCTTTGTGTGTGGCGCAGTTGCAGAGCGGATGCGAATCTCTCAGAATAGAAGTCATGGGAAAAGATGCAGTTTATAGAATACAATATTGAAAAATAGCATTTATTTCCATGTGAAACGTCAAAGCAAAAAAGAAAGCAGAGACGAAATGAACATTACAAATAAAATCTATAGGGTTGATAACTGAGTCCCTGCGTATGGGTATAGTGTGCATTCTTTGAACAGATGATTACTGTTAGAAATGGGGTCTCTATTTGGCAGAGGTATACACCCTTGTCCAAGTAGGGACCACAATCCTAGTCAGGGTAAGTCACACATAATCTAAATTATCCTGTGCCCACCCTCTGGTAGACTTAGAAGGCAATGTGTAAAGTATTTGTGCAATAAATCATGCAATAACACAGTGACAACACCACAAAAAGACACCACACAGGTTTAGAAAAATATAGGATATTTAGCCAATTAAATTATGGTCAAAACGATCAAGATTTGATGAGTACAAGTTGAAATATCACTTTTGTAATGATAAGAAGAGTTTCTAGTTTTAAAAGTATCAAATGTCTCTTGCAAGCACAAAGTACCTGGTTTGAGTCCAAATTAAACGCACAAAGACCGCAGCGGAGGAGATGTGTGGAAAAAGGTAGGTGTGCGTCGATGCGTCAATTCCTTTCCACGCGGCAAGGGCTTTGCATCAAATTCCGGCGCACATGCTTGAATCCGCTTTGCGATGCGGGGTCTTTTGATGCCCAGGGATGATGCGTGGAAATACTGAGCGTGCAGGACTTAGTCACAGCTGTTGCGTCAATCCGGTGGGTGGTGAGGCGGAATTTCTTCTACTCAGCTGGCGCTGCGTCAGTTCCCCTTGCATCATTCCGGCTCTGCGACGGGTCGATCCGGTGGGCTGTGCATCGAAGTTCCGGTCGCAGTGTTGGTACTGCGTCGATCTCCACTCAGGGAGCTGGGCTGCGGCATTCCGATTCGGCGATGCAGTGACTTTCTCACCGCTGGACAGGCTGTGCGTCGATTCCGGCAGGCTGTGCATTGTTTTTCGTTACACAAGGAGTTTCTTTGCAGAGATTAAGTCTTTTTGGCCATGAGACTTCAGGAAACAGGAGGCAAGCTCAATCCAAGTGCTTGGAGAGCACTTCTTAGCAGAGCCAGAGGACTGCAAGGCAGCAGGGAAACAGAAAGGCGGCAGTCCTTTACAGCAAAGCAGTCCAGGTGAGTCCTCTGAGCAGCCAGGCAGCTTCTCTTGGTAAGTTGCATGTTATGGTGCAGAGTGTCTGTCCCAAGAAGTATCTGATTTGGTAGGGTTAGGGACCCAGATTATATACCCAAAAGTGCCTTTGAAGTGGGGGAGACTTCAAAGAGTGGTTTTGAAGTGCACAAGGTCCCCTTTCAGTACAACCCTGTCTGCCAGGGTCCCATTAGGGGGTTTGGCAGTCCTGTGTGTGAGGGCAGGCCTCTGTCCTTTGAAATGTGTCAGGCCCTCCACCCTTCCAGTCGAGGAAGACTCATTCAGTATGCAAATGTGTGCAGGTGTGACTGAGCATCCTGTGTTTGTCGTTGTCTGGGTGAAATGCACAAGGAAGCTGTCAACCAGCCCAGACATGGATTGGAGACAGGCTGTAAGGCACAGAAGGATTTAAGAGGAGAGAAATGCTCACTTTCTAAAAGTAGCATTTCTAAAATATTAATATTAAATCCAACCTCACCAGTCAGCAGGATTTTGTATTACCATTCTGGCCATACTAAATATGACCTGTTTACCCCTGTCTAATCAGAATCTACCACTTAAACAGTTTATGCGGGTAGCCCCATTGTTAGCCTATGAAACCCTATCCCTAATTACTTGAAATAAAGGTTTTTCCAGATTAATGCCTGAAGCTCACTGACATGTCTGAATGAAGTGATAGCGCATGCGGTAAGGAACTGACAGCTTTATCGGCCTTCTTGCAGTTTTGCTGGAATTGGAACGTCCAAGGCCACCTTGAAGGTCAGCTGACATTTGGAGGGTGGAGCAGCAGTGCCCAAAGGGCAAGCAAGGATGCGGCCCATGTGGGGGTGAATAACCAGATGTTTCTGCCTTGAGTCAAGCTCCTCCTGCAGCTTATAGAGAATCAGCTAGATTGTGCCAGTGTCAGGCTTGCTGATCAATACCCAAGGCTAAGGTTCCGAGGCCAGCTTCGGTTTTGGCGCTGAGGTGGATGTGGTTAGTGCCAAGGATGTGGTTGGTGCCTGTGTCAGGGTAGCCGGTGCCGAAGCAGCTGATCTCGAAGGCTTCTTCGATGCCAGGCTGGGCGGAGCATCCGAAGTAGTTTGCAGTGCAGACCATGGCCCAAAGGCAGTGATGGTCTGAAAGCCTATCTCTGGTGCTCCAAAGTGGCAGCCTGCCCTTTAGCTGAAGGCTGCTAAGGTTGAGGGTGGGATTGAGGGAGAGGGGGTGCTGTACTCATGGACTGCTGGAAGATCCTCAATTCCCGAATCGAAACAAGACATTTTTTCAGGGGAGAAAGCCTCTTCATCCACAGCCTCGGGACCAAAGAGGTCTAGGGTGTCTTTAGTGCCCCTACGCGACATCGCGAGTTGACGAGTGCCAAGACTGCGAAGAATCTTCTTGGAAAGGAAGGAGCAGCAAGTGTTGCAGGTGGGCTCGTTGTGTTCCGGTGACAGGCACAGATTGCAGACCTTATCGAGATCAGTGAACATATTTTGCATGGCTGCAAGAACAATACAGGAATGTAGTCTGTTACATCACCGTCATGATATGGTAGATACACGATGGAGAAATGGGAGGAGGCTCTGTAGGGCAAGGCTCAGCCTGAGCAAAGTAATAAAACATTGGCCTGAGACGGAAAGTAAGGAAGACATGATGTAGGAAGTTGGCTCTGTATATACTATTTCAAAGTAAGAAATAGTGTGCACATAGTCCAAGGGTTCCCCTTAGAGGTAAGATAGTGGCAAAAAGAGATCATTCTAATGCTCTATTTTGTGGTTGTGTGGTCGAGCAGTTGGCTTATCAGAGGGTAGTGTTAAGCATTTGTTGTACACACACATGCAATAAATGAGGAACACACACTCAAAGACAATTCCAGGCCAATAGGTTTTTATATAGAAAAATATATTTTCTTAGTTTATTTTAAGAACCACAGGTTCAAGATTTACAAACAATACTTTAAATGAAAGGTATTTCACTCAGGTATTCTAGGAACTTTGAATTATCACAATAGCATGTACAGTTTTGACAAAAATGGCAATAAGCTATTTTAAAAGTGGACATTGCAAAAATCAACAGTTCCTGGGCGAGATAAGTAAATGTTAAGTTCACAGGTAAGTAAAACACTTACAGGGTTCAAAGTTGGGTCCAAGGTAGCCCACCGTTGGGGGTTCAAGGCAACCCCAAAGTTACCACATCAGCAGCTCAGGGCCGGTCAGGTGCAGAGGTCAAAGTGGTGCCCAAAACAAATAGGCTTCAATGGAAATAGGGGTGCCCAGGTTCCAGTCTGCCAGCAGGTAAGTACCCACGACTTCGGAGGGCAGACGAGGGGGGTTTTGTAGCGCACCGGGGGGGACACAAGCAGGCACAGAAAGTACACCCTCAGCGGCACAGGGGCGGCTGGGTGCAGAGTGCAAACAGGCGTAGGGTTTTCAATAGAAATCAATGGGGCGACCCGGGGGTCTCTTCAACGATGCAGGCAGGCACAGGGGGGGCTCCTCGGAGTAGCCACCACCTGGGCTAGGCAGAGGGTCGCCTGGGGGTCACTCCTGCACTGGAGTTCGGTTACTTCAGGTCCTGGGGGCTGCGGGTGTAGTGTGGTTTCCAGGCGTCGGGTTCCTTGAAGCAGGCAGTCGTGGTCAGGGGGAGCCTCTGGATTTCCTCTGGAGGCGTCGCTGTCAACTCTGGCTACTCACGGGCTCGCAGTCGCCGGGGAGTCCTCCCTGTAAAGTTAGTTTTCCGCAGGTCGAGCCGGGGGTGTCGGGTGCAGAGTGGAAAGTCTCACGCTTCCGGCTGGAAACGTGTGATCTTTAAAAGTTGCTTCTTTGTTGCAAAGAGTTGCAGTTTCTTGAACAGGGCCGCTGTTCTCGGGAGCTTCTTGGTCCTTTAGATGCAGGGTAGTCCTCTGAGGCTTCAGAGGTCGCTGGACCCTGTTGGATGCATCGCTGTTGCAGTTTTCTTTGAAGTAGGGAGACAGGCAGGTGGGGCTGGGGCCAAGTCAGTTGTCGTCTCAGTCTTTACTGCAGGGCTTCAGGTCAGCAGTCCTTCTTCTTCTTTAGGTTGCAGGAATCTATCCTCCTCGGTTCTGGGAGCCCCTAAATACTCAATTTAGGGGTGTTTTTAGGTCTGGGAGGGCAGTAGCCAATAGCTACTGGCCCTGAGGGTGGCTACACCCTCTTTGTGCCTCCTCCCTGTGGGGAGGAGGGCACATCCCTAAGCCTATTGGGGGAATCCTCCATATGCAAGATGGAGGATTTCTAAAAGTAAGTGTCACCTCAGCTCAGGACACCTTAGGGGCTGTCCTGACTGGGGAGTGACTCCTCCTTGTTTTTCTCATTATCTCCTCCAGCCTTGCCGCCAAAAGTGGGGGCAGTGGCCAGAGGGGCGGGCATCTCCACTAGCTGGGATGCCCTGTGGCGCTGTAACAAAGGGGGTGAGACTTTGAGGCTCACCGCCAGGTGTTACAGTTCCTGCAGGGGGAGGTCAGAAGCACCTCCACTCAGTACATGCTTTGTTCCTGGCCACAGAGTGACAAAGGCACTCTCCCCATGTGGCCAGCAACATGTCTGGTGTGTGACAGGCTGGCACAAACTAGTCAGCCCACACTAGAGTCGGGTATGTTTTCAGGGGGCATCTCTAAGATGCCCTCTGGGTGTGTTTTTACAATAAAGTGCACACTGGAATCAGTGTGCATTTATTGTGCTGAGAAGTTTGATACCAAACTTCACAGTTTTCAGTATAGCCATTATGGTGCTGTGGAGTACGTGTTTGACAGACTCCCAGACCATATACTCTTATGGCTACCCTGCACTTACAATGTCTAAGGTTTTGCTCAGACACTGTAGGGGCATAGTGCTCATGCACCTATGCCCTCACCTGTGGTATAGTGCACCCTGCCCTAGGGCTGTAAGGCCTGCTAGAGGGAGTGACGTATCTATGCCATAGGCAGTGTGAGGGTGGCATGGCACTCTGAGGGGAGTGCCATGTCAACTTAGTGATTTTCTCCCCACCAGCACACACAAGCTGGTAAGCAGTGTGTATGTGCTGAGTGAGGGGTCCCCAGGGTGGCATAAGACATGCTGCAGCCCTTAGAGACCTTCCCTGGCATCAGGGCCCTTGGTACCAGGGGTACCAGTTACAAGGGACTTACCTGGGTGCCAGGGTTGTGCCAATTGTGGAGACAAAGGTACAGTTTTGGGAAAGAACACTGTTGCTGGGTCCTGGTTAGCAGGTCCCAGCACACTTTCAAATCATAACTTGGCATCAGCAAAGGCAAAAAGTCAGGGGGTAACCATGCCAAGGAGGCATTTCCTTACACATGATCAAAGTACAATACCAACGGAGGGAAGGAACCATGTGAATCAAAAAGAGTACTGCAAGAATGTCGACCCACAGCACAGGTAAGAAAGCTGACAGCAGAAAGAAAACAATCTAACAATGGTGTTCATGGGCATTATCACATAGAGGAGGAGGCACAGTACCTTTTGATTCGAAATGCTTATTTAAAGAATAACATCTTGCACACATCAGGGCCCTACAGTAGATGGCATGAGTATGAACAGTATGTGTATCTACAGCCACTCTGGGCAGGACAATGAGGGTTGATAGGCGTAAAGTAGTCCCAGTCCCCAAAGCAGATGGACAGATTCTCCAATAGTAGACTGCAGTGGATAATCCAATGTTAAAAAATGTAAACCTTGTGTGTTTTCTGCGGTGCCATATAAATCAAGCCAGGGTTCTCTCCTTTTGTGGAATATGCTCTTGGCCATCTCAGAGTTTAGATGCTATCCGTGATCTGCTAGGCACCACTGGCTGAGTTTGCCTGCCCTTGAGTTCAAAGATACCGCTATGCGCTGAGCAATCAAGGAGATGTCCTGAGAGTTAAACCACTTCTGATGGCGCAGGTCCTCCTGGCACAGTACCAACAACCCTACTGAGCCCTGTTTGCTGCAGTACCACATCACAGACGTGTTGTCTATGAGAAACCTCACCTGTTTCCTCTTGGTGGTCAGGAGGGACCCTTCTAGTGCCAAGCAAATTGCTCACAACTTCAGCAGGTTGATGTAGAGGCGAGCCTCCATCAAGATCAGCGTCCACTGATCTCTACATCTTCCAGATGACCTTAGCAATAATGCATCTATTATGATCGTTTGCTCCCGGTGAAATAGGGTGACGGGTCTCCTGCTGGTCTAATCATAGTGCATCAGCTATTGTTGCAGATTTTCCACAGCCTCTTTGAGACCTGGATAGACTCTGACAGGTCCTCTTGGTTCTGAGCCCACTGAGGCTTCAGAACCCACTGCAGAACCCGCATGTGCCACCTGGGGTGGTCCACAGGCAGGATGCTAGAGGCCAAGAGACCCAGAAACTTTAGAGCTGCTTTGACTGAGACTGAGGTAAAGCCCAAATGTCCTGGACTCATTGAGGCGGAGAGATGAATTGCAAAGGTACAAAGTACAAAATGGCTCAGGTTAAGGGCAGCCATTGTGAAGGAGTCATGTGTGACTTTGGCACATTGATGGAAAAACCCAACAATGTCAAAAGAATGACCGTTGTCTTGAGGTGACTTACATCTGTTTGACGTGAGCCTACCTTGAGTAGCAAGTCAAAGGTATAGAAAGAGTGTTATTCTCAACCTCTGCTAGTGGGTTGCGACCACCACCATAGCCTTTGTGAACACCTGAAGTGCACTGCTAAGGCCAAATGGGAGCATGGTGAACTGAAAATGCTCTTGACCTACCTGAAACCACAGGTAACATCTGTGGGACCACAGGACAGGAAAGTGAAAAGATGTGTAGTGCAAGTCCAATGTTACCATCGAGTCACCTGGATTAAGGGCAGACAAAACTTCAGCAAGGTGAGCACTGTGGACATGTCCTTCCGGAGTAAGAAGTTTATAGGGCGAAGGTCTAGAATGAGCAGGAGGCCCCCATTCTCCTTCGGCACTAGAAAGAAACAAGAATGGAAACCAGTCCCAATCTCTGATAACAGCCCCCTATATATTGCTCCTTTGCACAAGAAAGGTGAGAGAAGAACAGTGAAGCATGTGAATCTATTAAAAATCCATGTAGGGTGAAGCAAAGATTTCAAGGACGGTCTATCCATCTGGGCAAGCACTTGTAGTATAAATTATTTTAGACTCAGCATCAGGAGTCAACAAAAAAACATCTGGTGTCTAGCTTATGCGAGTGACCATCAACCAATTTGCAAAGAAGTGATATGGCAGCTAAAAAGGTCCCCTAAAAAGGTCCCCAGACATGGGCCTTACTGCATCAAGGTTCCAAAGAAATAGCCAGGTTTGAAGTCTGCTTATCCCAGATGACTGTGATCAGATCTTTGAATGCTTCACCAAAAGGATAAATTATCCTCTTATCTTTGGGATGCCTGTTAAATCTTCATGACATCCGTAGAGAGATCAATGCCCTCTCTTCAGTAACAACATATACAAACCATTGTAATGCAGAAAAAATAAACTGATTTACATCTTGCAATCACCTACACTTCCTAAACAGGTGCTTTGTACCTCAAAGTGCTCTTAAAGTAATATACCACCCTGGCATCAATATCAAGATGTTCACCTTAAAGAGGGGTATTATCAATTGTCTTCCTTTATGACTGCATTATTTGAATTCAGATTCTCATGGCTCACTTTGAACCACTACCAACATCATGTTAACATAGCAGCCAGCAGTATGGAAGGTAACCACTGTACAATGAGAAAAAACAACAGCACCTTTATGAGGAGTCCACACACTATAAGCAATGGTTTCAGAACCATGACTATTTCAGACTCCAGGAGGATATTGAAGATTTTTCATCAATAGGAAGCCTACTAGCATTTTTGAACTGTACAACATCCCATAAAGACTTGAAACTGCAAAGGCAATGGCAGAGATGCCATTATTATTATTTGTTTTGTAAACATTTTATTGCTTTTTCAAACATGGTGTGGCAATACCTCTTGTTACAGATATGAACAACAGTGAATATAACATCAGCAGTTCAATCCCCTAGATCCAGCCAACAAAGTCCAAAGTGCATAACGAATCCCAATCTTCATCCCCTTCCATCCACAGCTTGATGACGTCCCACATTGCTGATGGCTTCCAGAACACCCCCCCCTCACGATTTCCCCAAGGACCATAGAGTTTCCTGGCATGGTTCCAGGTCTATGCACTGTGCTTCCGCCCAACCACCCCATATCTTGGTATATTTCCTGGGGCATCCTGCCGCCGTACAGATGGGGTGCTCCAAGCCCATGCAGTGGCCCACAACAGATGGTGCAGAGACATCCTTCCATGCCTGTGCAACATCTCTTTTGGCTACTGCCAGGCCTGGCCACAACAGCGCTCTTTGATATCGTGTGCCCCCTTAAGTGTTTGTGACAAGCAACAGCACCAATTTGGGAACCCTTGGTATATGCCATCCCAGCACATCTTTGAACCTTTCCAACCCCCCTTCCCCACCCCAAAATGGGAAAGGGAAGGACAATGACAAGATGTGTGGGACATGTTCCCCGGCACAGCCCCGCACCTCAAGCATTTGTCAGTAGAAATCAATTCCATGCGGTGGAGTCTGGGCATGGTGTAAAATGTGCGATGAAGTATTTTGAGCTGTATGTGTCTGAACTGTTAGGCTATTATAGCTTCCTGAGGCGCCTCCTGTGCCTCTCTGAGATGCCATTCTTAGTCAAAGGGTTCAGATGAAATGGCACCCCAATCCTCCTACTAGCATCTGCGCCACATGCCAGATACACTGCTTAAAACTCTGGGGCATAAGTTCAGGTTTATCCTACAGGCCTGTAGTGAGAGTTTCATGTTCTTTGTTTTTCAGAAAAAAATCTATGCTTAAAAACTGTGATCCCCTGAAGCCCCATGACTCGGGCGGGAAACACTCTTTACATCTTAATGCATCACAGATCGTGAATTCCAAGGTTCTTTTACAATAAAAAAAACTCATATAAAATTCAACCCTGGGTGATCATTAAAACTCTTAAACATGGATCTGCAATCTGTTCAAATGCCCAGACATCTTAGAAGCAGTAAACGGAACTGTAGGGGTTGGGGATGAAGTCAGCAGTGCAGTGTTGTTGCAGATATTCAGCATTGAATAATCATAGTTTGAAGTTCTGGGTATTAAATGATGGTGGGTGCTGTGAGTGCTGTGGGAGTGTGAAAAATCTTTGAAGGTTCAAGATTGTGTTTGGGTTATTTCAAAGATGAAGAATTTGCAGAGGAGATGCACTTTCAACATTATGTCCCTCATTACAACCCTGGCGGTAAATGCCGCCTACCGCTGTCTGACGGCCGCCAAGATACTGTGACCGCGGCGGTATACCACTACGGGTATTAAGACCCACACAGACAAATCCGCCACTATAAAAACACCCACACACGTCCGCCAGACCAAAGGTCAGTGACAAATTGACGGTACCAAAACCCACACCGTTACGCCAACAGGAATACGCCCAGAGTATCAGAACCCACGAATCACCGCAGCGGTCTTTCAACCGCGGTAAACCATTGGCTGTAAACACCGCCGCGCTCAAAATACGCACACACTAACAAAACGACACCACATCACAAATCAAACTACACACACCTGACACACATACACCACTATAAAACACACACCCACATTACCCACAACCCTTTCAATGAAAAAAAACGATTGCCAACAGAGAGAGAGACACAAACCAGGAGCACCCACTCAATCTGAGCCACAGAACACCATCACCCATACACCATCCACGCACCTCACAGCACACACCACATCACTCCACACATCCTCACACATACCACTCACACCACATCCATGGCACCCCAAAGACACTCCAGGTTTTCAGAGGAGGAGCTAAGGGTCATGGTGGAGGAAATCATCCAGGTAGAGGCACAGCTATTCAGATCACAGGTGCAGAAGACGTCCATTGCTAGAATCGTGGACAGGGTCAACGCCGTGGGACAGCACTCCAGAACAAGGGACGACATCAGGAAGAGGTGGAACGACCTACGGGGGAAGGTGCGTTCTGTGGTTGCAAGAGACCAGGTAGAGGTACACAGGACAGTGGACCCCCATCTCCTACCCCACAGCTAACAACATGGGAGGAGCAAGTCTTGGCGATCATGCATCCTGAGGACCTCGCAGGAGGACTGGACTCTGGTAAGTCAAATCTTTATTACTATATCCCCCACCCAACCTGCATGCCATCACAAACTCCTACCCCTACCCTATCCCCCATCACTTCACCACCTCACATATACCCCACTATCACAACCCACCCATCCCAATACCAAGCCTGCATGCGACAACAATCCATGGACTCCCATCACAGACCTTCATGGACACCCATCACCACAACATGCCCATTAGAGAGAATCACCTAGTCCACAAAATCACCACGCACACAAGGCAAAGCTGACAGGGCAATCACAACCATACAGGGAAACACACCCATGCACAAGATGGCACACGCAGATACAATAACTGCATTTTCATCCCCACAGGACCCCTACTCAACGTCACCGGAGATGAGTTGCAAGCAACATCCAGCCCCCCCCCCCACAGGTGGCCCACAGTGATGACAGCAGATCTGCATGCCTTGATCATGATGACCAACCTGGCCCATCAGGGACCTCTGGACAGTCGGTTACCCTGCCACAGTCCCAACCCACCACAAACCCTCCCCCCTCAGGAAACCAGCATAGCACCCACCCAACAGGCCCATGCCACTGTCCCCAGGACACGTCAATCAGCAGTGTGTCCACCACTACAGGGATCCCAGGCAACCCCACAAACACAGGACGATCAGGGACCTGGGGTCAGTGGCAGTGGGCACACGGTTCAGGGGACAGAGGCATAGGACAACAGGGAAGCTGGGAGGGCTGCTGTGCGACAGGTAGAGGACAGGCCCAGGGAACCCACTCTCCAGGAGGCACTCACCAACATCCTGGGAGAATACCACCATTCCCAGGAGACCATGGGCCAGATACTGGCCAAGTTGCAGGAGACGCAGCGGCTGCAGGAGGGACAGTACCTGGGGATCAGGAAGGACCTCAAAAACATCTACACCATCCTGGTTACCATTGCAGGGGTGCTGGCTGACATGGGCAACACCATGAGTGAGGCAGTGGCACAACAACGGGCCCCTGACACTAGCCACACCGAAGAACAGCCCTCCACCTCTGCCGGCACTAGTGAACAGGAGGCCCTGCCACAGGAACAACAGGCCACCAGCACCCCATCCACTGCAGAAGGAGAACCACCCTGCAAATGGTCCCTGCGATCCAGGCAGGAGCCAGAGAACATTGCCAAGACCACCGCCAGGAAATAGGACTCTCCTTATTGTCACCCTTCTGTTCCCACGCTGTCACCCTGTCCACCTGGAACTGCCATTACTCCCCTTTCTATGCCCCCTTGGAAAATGGACCTGTGATACCAGGAGACTGGACTCTAACTGGACATTCCTCCACCATCACCCCAGCCCATTGCACATCCCCCTCTACATACGAGCACTTAAATAAACACCATTGGAACAAATACAAATCTGGAGTCTGTCAAAGGATTGAAATATGTATTAGTACAACATTCTGAAAACATTTCAATTCATATGTACAGTTATATATACATTGGTATGACCTTTAGTGGGTAGCAGTAAACATACCAGGAGCCAGAGTGGGCCATAGGTATCTGAAAATAGAGGTGCCAAAGGGTACAGTAAGTTGCCATAGACATAGGGAAATCAGGCTGCCATGTACAATGTCAAACAGAAAACTGAAAAGTAAAGTGAAGTTACAGTGTCTTACCTGTGTGTCGCTGGAAGTACTGCTGAATGATATTACTTCTGTTGTCCACATCTTCTTCCTCTGCCTCCTCTTCCTCACTGTCCACAGGCTCCACCGCTGCCACAAGACTATTTCCAGGCTCATCCTCCTGCAGAAAATGCACCTGGCATCTCAAGGCCAGGTTGTGCAACATGCAACGATGAACTGGCACACCTTCTTGGGTGAGTAGTACAGGGATCCACCTGTCAGATGGAGGCACTGGAACCTGGCCTTCAGGAGGCCGAAGGTTCTCTGAATTATCCTCCTTGTTCGCCCATGTGCCTCATTGAAACATTCCTATGCCCTTGTCCTGGCATTCCTCACTGGTGTCAGTAGCCATGAGAGGTTAGGGTAACCAGAGTCACTTGCAAATATCGAGGGACAACTGTTAGACACACATTAACCCTTAGGGACAACCCCATATCCAGACATCAACATATACCTGATGGGGCCCTTGGGCTCACCTATTAGCCACACCCGGTGCCTCTGGAGTTGTCCAAACACATATGGGATGCTGCTATTCCTCAAGATAAATGTGTCATGCACAGAGCCAGGATACTTAGCATTCACATGGGAGATGTACTGGACCGCCAAACACACCATCTGCACATGGAGAACATTGGCTGAGACAGCCCAGAAGCCATGGCCACTGTAGTTTGGAAGGAACCACTTGCCAGGAAATGGAGCACTGACAGGACCTGCACTAGAGGGGGGGATACCTGTGGGCTGGCGGATAGCTGACATCAGGTCTGGCTCCAATTGGGCACACAGTTCTTGGATTGTGGCCCGATCAAGTTTGTATGTTAGTATAATGTGTGTGTCCTCCATTGTCACAAGGTCCACCAGGGGTCTGTACACTGGAGGATGTCTCCATCTCATATTCATCCTCAACGGTTGAAGCCTAGGGAGGAAAACGGTGAGCAGAGGGTAATAATCACACATCTAGTGCAATAATGATGCATTTCTACATTTACAGAACCAGTGTGTGAATTCGAGAGTCAGTTGCTGTGCCAATGTCTGCTGTGATGTAGTTAGATGCCATGCCCTGTGCCCCCTGAAATGGCGGCTGCCTGACCTGTGAGGAGGGACAAGTGGAAATGAGGTAATTCCGCTGGCGTAGTGTGCCAATGCGGTAGGTGGTCGATGACCGCCGCGCAAACTATGGGCTCCAGGAACCAATGGCGATGTACGCCGGTGGTGACGGTACGCACCGCCGTGGACGTGACCGCCATTTTCTATCTGTTCACTCACTTGCTACCTGACCTTCAACAGGAGAGGACCTACACTGCAAGTGCTGATGTGACCTGTGTCTGGAAGCGACAATGGCTCATGTGTCTGGGGAAAGGGCCCCTGCCTTCTCTGCAAAGAAGTTGGAGAGACTGGTGGATGGGGTCCTACCCCAGTACACGTTACTTTATGGTCCTCCAGACAAACAGGTGAGTACACTGTGAGCATGATGCGTGGGCCATGAATGTATGGAGTGGTGTGTATGTAAGCCACATGTAGGAGGGGCTGAGGCGTCCTGGCCAGAGTGCTGCATGTATGGTGGTCAATGTATGTGCGTTAGGGGATGGGAGGGATATGGTGGGCCATGAGTGTGACGGTCCGGACGGCTGACTAATTCTGTTTTCTGCTGTCTTTTTCCTGCAGGTCAACGCCCATCAGAAAAAGGGTATTTGGCGTGCCATCGCCAAGGAGGTGCGGACCCTGGTGGTCTTTGACAGGCGGAGCACCCACTGCCGCAAACGGTGGGAGGACCTGCGCCACGGGGCAAGGAAGATGGCGAAGGCCCAGCTGGGGCTGGCCTCCCAACAAGGAAGGGGTGCCTGTCGTACCCTGATCCCCCTGATGTTCAGCATCCTGGCAGTGGCCTATCCGGAGTTGGATGGGCGCTTGAGGGCATCACAGCAGCCTCAAGGGGGTGAGTACAGATTCTGAATCATTACTTTGCGCGTGTTAAGCTTTTACCTGGGTGGGGATGTGGACTGTGGGTGCCTCTAGGCCAGGGCGAACATGGCAGGGTAGGTCCCTTGTTGGGCAGGCTCTGAAGCACTCCAACCCCAATAGTGTTAGTGGGCATTTACTACTGGTCAGGGCCCTGTTTGTTTCAGGTGTGCAGCTGATGGCATGAGGCATTGTACCCCATGGGCTGGTGACTGGCATTGTAACTGGTAGTGCATGGAATAGTCCATAGGGCTGTTCCCTGTGAGTTGTGTACGCCAACGGTAGTGTTGTTGCTGGCACTGACCAAGTGTATACTCTGTCTCCCCCCCCCCCCTTTTTGTTTTGTCACCCTGTCCTTGAGTGCATTAGCACCATCTGGCAGAGGAGCAGAGGCACCGGCGACGGAGGGAGTTGCATCCCACATGGGCCTGGAGGCCGAATCCACAGACGGTGAGGGCACCAGTGGGACAGAGGGCGAGGGGAGCACCACGACGTGGACAGGAGGGGACACCACAATGACTCCTCCTCCAATGGAAGCTCCCTGGCGGTGGCGGACACCTCTGTGCCCACCCCAACAACAGGTACAGCCGCCACCCCCCTACCAGCACTGCCCTCCCAGCAGCCCCTCAGCGTGTTTCCCGTGCCCGCTCACCCAGGAGGGTGGGCATCTCCTTCGCCTCAGGCCCTGCCCCAGTCAGCCCTGCTGCCCTCAGTGAGGAGGCTATTGACCTCCTGAGATCCCTCACTGTTGGGCAGTCAACCATTCTGAATGCCATCCACGATGTCGAGAGGCATTTGCAACAAACAAATGCATATCTGGAGGGCATTCACTCTGGCATGGCGGCCCAACAGAGAGCATTTCAGGCTCTGGCCTCTGCACTGATGCAGCCATTGTCCCTGTCTCCAACCTCCCCCCTCCAACTTCCTCTACCCAGTCCCAATCCCCTCAACCCCAGCCTGTCCAAAGCACACCTTTAGACCAGCATTCACTCCAATCAACACACAAAAGTGGCTCAGGCAAACACAAGCACCACACTTCTTCTCACAGGCACTCACACAAGCACCATCCCCATGCAGACACACCAACATCCACTACCTCCACTGTATCCCCCTCCTCCTCGTCGTCCACCTCCCTCCCAGTAGCGTCTCCACTCACACCTGCATGCACTATATCCTCATCCACTACCTCCATCACCAGCACACCTATCACTACACACCCCTCACTGGCAGTCAACACACACACATCCATGCACAAGTCCCCTGTGACCTCTCCCACTGTGTCTGTGACTCCCCTCCTCACAAAGTACACAAACGCAAGCACTCAGCCACCCAACAGCCATCCACCTCACAACAGCACCCAGCCCATGCACCTGCACCCAAACTCAGCCGAAAGACACCTCCTACAACCACTCCCTCTTCCTCCACTCCCAAACCTTCTCCCTCTTCCCGCCCCAGTGTCTCTAAGAAGCTTTTCCTGGCAAACATTGACCTCTTCCCTACTCCTCCCCCGTCCTTCCCCTCGGGCCAGGGTGGCCAAAACCCAGCCCAGCACCTCAGCCACCAAGTCCACGGCTGCTGTGGTTCCTGCAGCTGTCAGAGGATCAAAAGGGGCACCCGTCAGCCCAGCCAGTGTGCCACCAACCCCTGACAAGGCAAAATCCATTCCGCCACCTGGTGAGGTGAAGAAGGGGACAGCATCCAGCAAGGAGAAGGAGCCATAACCACCCTGCAAGGCCACCTCAAAGACTCCAGCTGCCAGACCCAAGGTGACACCATCTGCCAAAGTGAGGAAGGGGCACAAAACACCAGGCAAGGCACTTCAGCCGTCCGAGGCTGCAGATGAAGGCCTGGTGGCTACCAGCACAACCGCCAGCACCGCCACCTGCACCGCGGCCAGCACCGCCAGCAGCCCCACCACTAGCACCGCCGCGAGCGGTGCCACCTGCACCACCACAAGCACCACTGCTGTCAGCAGCCCCAGTGGGCAGCCGTCCGAGGCTGCAGGAGAAGGGCTGGAGCATCCCTCCACCACTGGCAGCATGGCACCTGCACCGCTGACAGTAGCACCACTACCAGCAGCAGCCCCAGTGGGCAGCCGTCCGAGGCTGCAGGAGAGGGGCTGGAGCCCCCCTCCAAAACTGGCAGCACCCCCACTGGCACCGGCACTACCACCACTGTGCAGCCGTACCCGCCGCTGAATGGACTCTAGCCCTGCCTCCATGGACTATCATGCATCGAGGTCACTGCAAATCTCGTGGCTCAGACACCCAGGTGAGGGACTGTGAACTGCCACACCCCAAGTGTTGCATCACTGGGCACAGAGCCCCCTCCAGAACCAGTGGAGAAATGCATCCACTCACCCTATTCTTGGCAGGATGAAGCACACTGGGCACAAAGCCCCCTCCAGAACCAGTGGAGAAAGGTATCCACTCACCCTATCCTTGGCAGGATGTAGCACACTGGGCACAACGCCCCCTCCAGAACCAGTGGAGAAAGGCATTCACTCACCCTATCTTTGGCAGGATGAAGCACACTGGGCACAAAACCCCCTCCAGAACCAGTGGAGAGATGCATCCACTCACCCCTATCCTTGGCAGGATGAAGCAGACTGGGCACAAAGCCGCCTCCAGAACCAGTGGAGAAAGGCATCCACTTGAGAGACTGTGGCTCTGAACTCACCAGGACCAGGCAGTGGGCAAACCACCCACTTGAGAGACTGTGGCTTTGCACTCCCCAGGACCAGGCAGTGGGCAAACCACCCACTTGAGAGACTGTGGCTTTGCACTCCCCAGGACCAGGCAGTGGGCAAACCACCCATGAGAGACTTGAAAGACTGTGGCCTTGCACTCCCCAGGACATTGAGGGCATGGAGCCCCCTCCAGGAGCAGTGGCGCTGTCCCATTTTCCGGCTGAGGTGCCCCCCCTTCCCTGTCTCCCTGAGGTGCCTGTGTGTTTTCGACCTGATCTCCCTGCAGTGTTCTCTCCGTATTGAGGCAGGAGACAAGTGTGGGCATGGCCTATGTGGTATGGCCCTGTGGCCCACGGACATTTTGAGTGGATAATGTACTGCCTTCTATACATATTGTATATATTGTAAATACTGTTTTTGAATTTGTAACATATATCTGACTATTTCTAATATGACACTTATTTGACTCAATTCCTTTTGTCCTTGCTTTCTTCCAGAGGGTTCCGGGGTGTATATGTAATGTTGTTGCATGTGTTTGTGTGTATGGTGTTGGGGGTGAGGGTGGGGGTGTTGCGTGTGTGTGTGTGTGTGTGTGTGTGTCACTCTCTTTTTCCTCCCCGCCTCCCTTGTGTGCTAGGTGCAGTACTCACCGTGGTCGTCGCCGCCGCTGTTCGTACTCCTGGTAGATGAGAAGATACACCAACATCGGTAACGCCTGTAGTTCTGGCTCCATGGCGTCCTAGTTCTTTGTTGAGTCTCGAGAGGTGAGTGGTTTCCCTTCTGTGTACTGTTTCCACCGTTCTTTTGATGGCGTTGGTACCGCCCCGGAAAAGCTGGCGGATGGGCGGGTTGTAATGTGGTGGGCAGTACATTGTCTTCTGCCTGTCTGTTGGCGGTTACCACCATGGTGTTTGTTGCTACCGCCGTGGTGGTCAGAGTGTTAAAGTGGCTCTCTGTGTTGGCAGTTCCAACGTGGTCGTGATTCCATTATTTTTTAACGCCGGCCTGTTGGTGGTGTTACCACCGCTTTAACACCGACTGCCAGGGTTGTAATGAGGGCCTATGTTACCTTAGTTTAGTGCTTAGTTGTCATGTTGCAAGAAACTTGATGATTACCTGGAGGGTAGCAATAGAACAGTTACCACAAAGTTTAGCAACACAGTCCCTAGAAGCTCTAGAAGTTTTAATTTAAAAAAATGTCCGGGGCTTATGTGTGATTAGTTGGGGCTCAAGTGCCAGTCTTCTTTCAGAGAAAATGTGTTCAAAGAATTTTGTCAGCTCCACAACAAACCAAATCTGAAAAATTGAATTAAATAATGTGTAAATTACATTCATACTATAAGAATATGTTCAGGGGATTGGGTGTTATGAATTTTTAAACAAAGTATCTACTTCCAAACAGTCCTCCATGGTGTTATCCACAGTGGCTACTGGAGGCCAGGCATGCACCAAATAACAAAAAGAGTCACAAGCAAACTGCTTTTCCAAGGAGGGCTGAGGCATGGTCAGTTACCTCATCTTTTTGGCCTGTTCACAACCACACCTCCTTGTGTGAAATACAGATGCAAATTCCTTTACAACTACCTTACAATGTACTGCAAGCTCCTCAGTTGTGTAGATTGTCAGAACTTCTTCACAATGTCTGATGGATATCATACTCAAAGACGCAACAAAGATGTGGTACACCACAGTCTTTATTGTAGTACAACAGTCTGCTCTCTCTGTGGTTACTCAGTCTCCAAGACAAAGATCACCTAGGTACCAACATTGCTCTATTCCACCATGGCTGAAAGCTTCTTTAAGGGAGGCATGTGCCCAGAACCAGGACAGTCTCAGTAGTCCCCTTTACTAAGGCCAGCAAAGCCAGTCTAACCCAAAGCAGTAGAGTAGTCTACTCATCACTAGTCCTGGACCAGAATCAGAGAACTGGAGCAACCCAATGTATGAAGTAAGTGCAGTGCAAGCTAAAGAATACAAGCCAGCTAAATGAAGCTCCTGCTAGTCGTCACGCACGGAGGAACAGCAGAGCTTATTGGTATTCTTGCATCTGAAGCATTCTGGTGAGTCTTTGTTCACCATTTCCAAAATCCAAGCAGTGATTTCCAAGAAGTGGGAACCCCTTGACTGTAAAGCTAACTCAGTACCAAGTAATAGGGCTTCTACAGCCTACCACAATAATTCCTTCATTCTCATACTCTACACTGTCACCACTCTCAATGAGATCTCTCTGAGTGCAAAGAGTTAGGGTATTTTAAGATAAGAGAGACATACATCACAGGGCCCCTCTCCTCAGGTCGTGGTCATTGGAATGTGGATGGGAATGCCTGGTCATTCCTTCTGTTTTTCGGAGATTATACTTCTCGTACATCACTTTCTTGTCTCTCAACACAGGCTATACAAGCTCTTCTACTGTAATAATTTAAACCCTCATAGACTAGAGCTGTAGGTTCTGAGGAAGGCATATACCATTCCTACAGGAAGCTACCTGGACTGCTTTAACTGGTCTGTTAAACTGGAGTCTATGTAGCAGAATAACAAGCTACTTACCTTCAATATCACTCCTTCTGGTGGATACTCTAACTGAAAATTTCTAATTGTTTGATTATCACCAGGCTAGATGCAGATTTTGTTTTAACAGTAGTTACTCCTATGTGCTGCTTTGTTGTGCTGATGGACTCCACAAGGGACTCCAACCACCCCAGAAGTGACAGTGCAGAGCTGCATAAAGCTATCCCACTTGCTTGGTGACGTCTGTTTTTCTTGCAATTCTCCATGCTCTCAGAAGCGGATTAATCATCACAGATTCTAGGTGACAGTGTGCCGAATCGAACATGCCACCTTTTCAACAGATAAAGCAGTCCACTCCACAGAACCGAGAAGAGGAAGTGTGGTGAGGAATCTGCAGTTAAGTATTCACCAAAACCAGCTATTCTGAAAGCAAGTAACTTAATCGTCTGATGGATGCTTTTAACCCAGCGTTTCCCATTTTGTGGGTCACAAGTTGATTTTAGGTGGGTTAAGAAAGTCAAAGTAATAAATAAAGACACCTTTAAATTCTGTGTTTAATTTGTCACATTTTCCGGTGATTCAGACAGAGGACAAAGGTCAGGGTGCTTTATTATTTTAACATGAAGATCGGTGTTCACTTTTCTTTCTCTAACTGCAATGTGAAAGAGTTTTTAATGTGAATTATGTAAGAATAGGATGTGGTTTCTTGCAGCACACAACAAAATGTAAATACTTGTAAATGAACTGTATGCATCCAGCAGTTAGGAAAACAAAAATGAACCACTTCTTTGGTAATTCTGAAGTGTGCTGGAGAGAGAGATTTTAAGAGGATCAAAACAAATCAAGACACTTACTTGGTGATGCACATATGATAAATATTTACATTTAGTGGCCATTTCAATGGAAAGGCGCTGTCTGTAAAACACAATGCGCTACCATGTGATATTTCAGCTACATAAAAAAATTGCCCCATGTCCATTAAAGGTAGGTGAGTTGTGAAAGTTAGTTCTTCTAAAAAGGGGTGTGGTTCTAAAAGGTTTGGGAACCAATGCAAATATTCCACAACTTTTGAATGAAAGCTCAAGCAGTACTTCTTAATTGGTGGACTTGACTGTTGAGGTTGTACAGCTTGGCGAAACTATGCAGGGAAGCCCATAAAGCAACCTAGTAGATGTCTAGGGCAGGAACACCCCTCTCCAATGCTCTTGAAGCAGTCTTCGTTCTAGTGGAGGGAGCTTGTGGATCCTCAGATGAGCTCCTTCTTGGCCAGGGCATAGCATTTCATTACACACAAGACAATCTATCTTGACATGGTTCGTTTCTGTGCAACCTTACACTTCTTAGTACTGGCAAACCCCACAAAAAGGTGGTCATCAACCCGGTATCTACGTGTTCGCTAGATGTAGATGTTAAGAGCACGCTTCAGATCTAACAAGTGATTAAGTTCTTCTTTACAGGGATGTGGTGGAGAAAAATGTGGTGGAGAGGGTGATGGAGTGACCCATGTTAAAGGGTGATACTACCCTGGACAGAAAGAAAGCCCGAATACCCAGTGCCAAATTGTCAGGAAAGAAACTGGTGTACAGAGTCTGCACTGACAGCACCTGCAGGCCACTGACAGGGGGTGCAGAAGTAACTGCAATGAGAAAAAACATCTTGCTGGTTAAGAGCCTTAGAGACTAGCTGTGCATGAATTTCAATTACATCCAGCCAGGAACATGAGGACCAAGTTAAGGTCCCATTAAGGCACAATGAAAGGAGTCAGTGAAAACATATATGTCCATTCTTTTAGGAATCTCATTATAGGAAACCTGAAAAAAGAAGGCTGATTAAGAAATGCAAAAAACCAGGAAGAGTCGGCCTATAAACTTGAACTGTGCTTTCTGCAAAGTAGTGAAGCAGTGCAGGGCACAAGAAAGAGCCAGATGGATCAGAGGGCAAATACTAAGGCATAACAAGTAGGAGCAGCACACTCTCCTGGCCCAATCCAGAGGTATCACATTGACTTGACCAGAACTGCCTTGATCTTCACATTAGATTAGACACCTTTTTCATGTAATGTATGGAATGCTTTATTTGCTACTAATGGAGAGAAAATAAACACTGTTAAAGCTTGGAATTCAATAACTCTACAAAAGGAAGCACTACCAAGTCAAGCCTACTGGGTGTGCATGCAAACCCTGACTTGTGAAAGTGTAACAGATAGCAGATAATATCTTCAATCCATACTTGCTATCCCTATTAAAGCAGTAATTAACACATTTGTTTTTATTTTGCAGCCAGCAAGATGGTGTCTTGAGGGTTATAGCCTCCACTGACAACTGTAGGGTCTGAAACCGAGTCCCCATATCCCTATAGGAAAAAACAGGGCTAGGTTTAAGGTCCCATTGTGGCATGATGAATGGAAGAGGCAGATAGATATTTGTCAACCCTTTCAGAAATCTTAGAATTACCAGAGATTTGAACGGGGGGGGATAACCTGGCAGACAAAGGAACACTGACAAGGCTGAAAGATACCCCATGACCATAACTACTGTAAAGCCATGTTAAGCTAGGGATAGTGCAAACTGTAATACACTGGACAGGAATCCTTTAAAAGGATCCACCTCTAACTCAAGGCTTCAGGATACACATTTATTACACCCCCCTGAATGCTCTAATTTGGCAGGGTGGCTATTTGCCAAAAGGATCACATCTACAACTTTGGTGAAAGCTGAAAGGTGCTCAAATTCTGTTGATTACTATCCACCTATGAAGGTGAAGGCTCTGAAGAATGAGGTGCAGAATCTGCCCTCAAAAATGGAACAATAGACTCTCCATGCGGGAAAGATAAAGTTGGGCTGCTATAGTTAGATGCCATAGGTCTCTGTACCATAACCTCCTTGGGCAGTCCGGGAAGAGGAGAATTACTTGGGCCCATTCTTGGCAAATCTTCTTCTGAACTCAAGGAATCAAGGGCATAGGAAGAAATGCGCAGTGAAGCGGAAACCTGAATATCCCCTGGAAGGCATCCCCCCTTCTCTCTCCCCGCCCAAGAATCTGCCCACAGGATATTGGAGTGCACAGAACATCAGGAAGTGAATGTTGTCTTAAGTAGCAATTAGATCCACCTGAGGTATGTTTCAAAGGGGAAAGAGATCTTGGACTACCTCCGGGCACAGGCACAACTCTTGGTCCGCAGGACAGCATCAACTCAGGCTGTTAGTTGTGGTGCTCGGAGATCCTGTTAAGTGATCTACCACCTGCCACAAATTGTGTTGAAACACCCAGGTCTAAAGCCTCAAGACTTCTCAGCAGAAAATCTTGAGATTGCACTCCTCCCTATTTGTTTAGGTACCACATCACAGTCATGTTGTCGGTCAAAATATGGACTGGCTGATCTTGAAGGGAAGTGAGGAAGGCATTGACCTGCTGGAGATCAGTCGCCTGATCTCCCAGTCTTCCACATGTGCACCCACCCAAAAGTGGTGGCATCCATCACTACTGTAATCACTGCCAGAGGGGGACAGAGTTTAACTCCGCTGAACCCTTCCCTTGAGACCAAAACGCATTCCACCTAGTGTCCCTGATGTTAGAACATTGCCTTCAGAGGCACTGCTGACCAGCACTCGTGCCAGTGTGCATGTGTGACCAGAAGGATGCAATATGCCAACAGACCAATCAAATTTGGGACCTTCAGGCCAGGTACTTGAGCTCATGCCCAGAACAGTGGAAATGCATCCTGAATGTCTTAAATCCTCTGTGAAGGAGGGAAAGCTCGAAGCACAATGCTAACCAGTACTGCCTCAATGAACAGAAGGTGTTGGGAGGTCTCTAAGTGAGAATTCGTCTGACTGGTCCAAAATTCTAAGTCGTACAGCAGCGAAGGGGTAGAGAGGGGATGGTGCAACACTAAATCAGGTGAACCACTTGCATGAGCTACTCATCCAGAAACTAGTGTACTGCAATCCAAACTACTATGAGATGGATTACTATCATCACCATCATTTTTGCCCCTACGAACTCCAGCTTCAATTCCCTGGACTTTCTAAGTGCCGGAAAGCCATATTACCCGTGTACTGGACACAGGTCACTATCTTTGTCCAGCTAAATAATATTAACTCCGAACCTGGGCATGTTTGGTATCAAACATATTGGAATCATACCCCAATACTGTTACCAGTATTGGTTGTATGATTCCATGCACTCTGGGGGCTTCTTAGAGGAACCCCAGCATTGCTTCAAACCAGTTTTCTGGGGTCTTCCGGGCAGCCCAAGCTGCTGTCACCCCTCAGACAAGTTTCTGTCCTCCTGTTGCTTAGCCTGCTCAAGCAGAGGAAGGCAGAACAAATGACTTCCTTTGGGAGAGGGAGGCAACACCCTCTCCCTTTGGAAATAGGTATTACATGGCTTAGGAGGGGTAGCCTCCCCAAGCCACTGGTATGCTTTGAAGGGCACATTTGATGCCCTCCTTGCATAAACCGGTTTGCACCAGTCCAAGGACCCCTCGTCCCTGCTCTGGACAATGGAAAGGGGAGTGACCAGTCCCCTGTCCATCACTACCCCAGTGGTGGTGCCCAGAGCTCCTCCAGGTGGCCACGTAATTCTGCCATCTTGAATCCAAGGTGGGCAGAGGCCGCTGGGAGCATCTGAGTGGCCAGGTCAGGCAGGTGACGCCACAGCCCCCTCCTGATAGGTGGTCACCCTCCTAGGTGACCAATCCCCCTTCCTTGGTTATTTAGAGTCTCTCTCCAGGGTGGGTCTTCAGATTTGACGTGCAACATTCCTGCAGGACTCCTCTGCATCATTTACTTCATCTTCTGGCCACCAGGAATGCAGATGGACCCTTCAGGAACCGACAATCTGCAACTCCAGCGACGACTCCGCTTTGCAACATTGTTTCTCTGGCTCCTTCCAGCAACTGCAACATTTCCCTGGCTGTGCATCCTCCAAGGGTGACAACTCTGCAGCCTGTATAAGAAGCAAGAAGGAATATCCCTTGTAGTGAAGGAGTCACTCCCCTGTATCCGCAGGCACCGACTGCAACGACGTCCAAGTGTGTGGATGTTCTCTCCTGCAAAACTGTGTGGATCCTGCAACACAGGTGGTGGTCTGGAGTGGTCCCCTCAGTCCTCTCTACCAGAGGTCCAACTTGGGAGATGGTAATCCCTTGCCTCTCCTTGCAGGACAGAACTCCTGTGCACAGTGGCTCTTGCAGCTACCAAGGCTTGTTGGCTCTTCTTCCAAGGGATCTTTAGACTCCGTGTAGCCCCAGCCTCCAGCACTCTTTCCTGCAAAGCACAGTCTCCTGCCTGCTTCTCCAGCGATGTGGGACTCCTCTTCAGGAGTGCTCAGTGGGCCTCAATGCGACTCCTGTGCCTGTGGGGGCTGCATCCCCGTCTTCGGACTCTCCTCACTGCTGAGGGTCACCTGGGGCTTCCCTTCTTGGGATGAGCTCCCCTGGACCTTCGTGGTCCCCGGCAGCTCTGCAACTCTTCATCTGAGACTCTTGGCTTTGCCAAGGCTTGTTTGTGGTTTTTCCACACCACTGACTGATTGCAACACCTCTTCCATCATGGGAAATCGTCTCCATCACTTCTGGAACTCCTCTCCTGCTCCAGTGCTGCACAGTTGATTCCTTGTCTTCACCGTCGACCTGGTCCTGCAACTCCAGAAGGGTGGGTAGTGGCTCCTGCCCCAACCGGACATTCCAACTTTAACTGGACTTGGTCCCCTTCTTTTGCAGGTCCTCTTCTGTCAGGATCCAACTTTGGTTTCTTCCAGTCTTGCTTGGTTCTTGCTTAGTCCATTTCCAAAGCTTACCTGTTGCTTACCTCCTCTCTCCTGGTCGCTGGGGGGCACTTTGGAACTTACCTATTGGGGGCCCTAGTTCCTCCAGCTCTTCTCTACAGATTCCACTTCCTTGGATGGGCGACTGACTTTAGCATTCCACTTACTTAGTATATATGTGGTGGAGGTCATCATTTTCTATTGTCTCTGCCCCTTGCAGGTAACTTTCCTCTGGGAGGATGTTTGTATGCCGCAGTTGGAGATTGACTGTACTGCTGCTGTTGTCCGTATTGTTGGCGGTACTACGGTGGCTGGTACTGCTTGTATTATTGGTAGCCACCTCGAAATGAATAGTTTCCCTTTCCTCTAGCTCCCCGGAAGGGCTGTTTACGGAATTGCAGGCTACCTAGGGATCTGGCTGTGTCAGTATCTGCTTTTATTGACTGTAAGGCGTCATCTATAGGTTTGCCAAACAAAGGCTCCCCATCGAATGGCATATCTAGAATTCTTGTCTGGGCCTCCAGACGAAAGCATTCAGATTTTAACCACCCCTGCCTTCTCAACACTGCAGATCCTGCCAATTGTCTGAAACTTGTAGTGGAGATGTCTATGGTGCAGTCAATCATCTCTGTTGAAACCAGTTCCCCCTCCTGCAAGATCTTCCGTGCTTCCGCTTTAGCATCCTCTGATAGCAAGTCAATGTACGGTGCTGTATCCAACCACATTAGGAGATCATAACAGGCTAGAATAGCCAGCGAGTTTTCCGCCTTAACTATAGTGGCTGCCATTGTGGAAAATCTTTTTCCAATGCTATCCAGTCTACGACCATCCCTGTCCCGAGGCGCTGTAATCGGCATAGAAGGGATTTTTGAGCGTCGAACACTACCGAATCCAGTTTTGGGTGACCTATGAGACAAGATGGTGAATTTTCTGGGGCCTTATATTTTTTCTCCAGGCGTGGAATAAGCGGAGGCGCAGTGGCTGGGTTCTTCATGGTCTTTAGACCCTCCTGCCAGATAAAATCAACTATAGGTATGCCCCTTACAGACTTCCATGATTGCTCTTTAAAGTCATAAAGAAAATAGTCAGTTTCCTTCGTTGAGAGTGAAAGCTCAAATCTTTTAGCTGCACAGTCCATCAAATTGTGGAAGCACCCAATATCCACAGGCGGAGAATCCACTGCTGTTGCCTGGGGTGGAGCGGGAGAAGGAACCAGGTAGTCGTCCCACTCATCCTGATCAGATGCTCTCTCTATGATTTCGCAGTCTTCTATGTCATTGTCTGACAAGGGCAAATTTTCCTTTATGGACTGTGTGAAGTTAGAAGCAGCATCCTGTGCTGAAGTAGTTGGTGTGGAAACCAATGGAGTGGACCTTGGCAATGGAACAGGCGTTTGAAAAAGTTGTGGCAGCGGTGGAATCTGAGTTATAGGTGTCCACGGGAGCAAAGATGGGAATCTCTGGTAATAGTCTCAAAGCATACTCTGAAGGTTTGTAATAAGGGATGCTGGCAACGGCAGAGATTGATCTTGTGGAAACTCTGTTTGCTCTTGTTGTATGGCCTACGTTTGGGTAGCTGAGCCGTAATAATCTTGGTACTGCTCATTGTCCTCATTATCCAAGTCCTGACATTTCACCCTCAGTTTTGATGGGCTACTAGCTGTGCCAAAAGGTCCTCCATTATCTGAGTTGCCATCATCCTCCAGAAGGTGAATAGGCGGGTATGACTGGACTTTACTAGGAGATGTATGAATAGGCAGGATTGTCTCATCTGATGATCTGCTTTTTAATGGTATGAGAGATAACGGTGGAAAGTCTTTCATACTGTGGAGTTGTTATACTTTCAGTCTGTGAAAAGGTTGTCATTGGCTCGCTACCGTCGACGGTGCGGTCGTCAACGGAATTTTTGAAGACGATGGTCTCGTCAATGAGCTCTTCCTCTATGACGCTGACGAGGCTAGAGCATGTTCACCCTGTGTCACCAATGGTGTGTGTGTCGACGAGGCAGTGATGTAGGCCGTTGTCGATGGTACTTCCACCGAGCAGCGTTGTATAGCCTTCACTGTACCTATCATCATTGAGGATAGTGGCGACGATGACATAATCATCGGCGAACTTGATGAGGTAAAGGTGGAGTTACCGTCGTCGGTGTTGTCGACGAGCATGTCGACAATCATCTGGTCATCGCTGTTTTCATCTACGCTGATTTCGTTTTCTTCACTTTCAACGTCGACGGAGCAGATTGTGAGGCATCCTTCAGAACAGTCTCCTTTAGAGAAGGAGTAGTGGGCAGGGATTTAGGTAACAGCTGTTCAGAGGTTGAAGGCTGATCTCGGTACCTCCTCTCTTTGCCAGTGTCAGGAAGTTTTGATTCCTTACTGACCTTAGCTGCTGGCTCTGCAGAATGTTTTTCTTCCATCCTCTGCCTCTTAGCTGAGGTGGCCGCCAGAGAGGAATTATCACTGTCAACCTCAGATAAAGGATATTCCCTGGTCTTAAGTTTCTGAAGCAACAATAACATTCTGCCTTTTCTGTCCTTGAGAGTTTTTTGAGAGAAAGTCCGGCAAATTTTACAGTCCTTTACATTGTGATCAGGATACAAACAAATACATTTTTTGTGAGGATCCTCAGAGTGAAGTTTGTGCTTTCCACAGGTTTCACAAAGCCTAAAAAGGCTTTTCCTTGAAATATGAGACATAGCCAGTCAAGTCTTTAGTAATAATTCACCAAGAAGTATAATCTTGTGAGGAAAAAAGGTAGTTGAGCAGAGCTCAAGGAGACTCCCTTCACATGACGTGCGATAGAAAACCTGAGGGGAAACAGCCTCTTTTGGGAGTGTTCTAGAGGGTGCTGGCATCTGATTGGTCATAGGTCAATTTTAGTCCTTTTTAAAAAAAAGGAAGTAGATAAGCTATTGAACAGAATGTGTATTGCCATCATAGCATATGATACTAACATGTATTGCTTTATAAGGTTACTGTGGGACTCCCGCTGCGACAACAGGGAATATTCAAGCATGTGAATCTATAAAAGATCCAATACTGGAGAAACCCCAGTCTTATAATACATGTAGAAGAATGATGTGATCTATGTGTGTGTGGTTTTCCTTTAAAAACCTGCAAAGTGTGTGTGCCTGTTGATTTTGCTCTTCTGGAAGACGATTTTTTTTATTTACAGGTTCCTGGCCAAGTGCCAGATTCAGATTTTCTGAGCCTGCAGAGACAGCAGTCTGCACCTGGTACCACCATGTGTGTTCCACTAGGGTATTGAGATGTTTTTTCTGTCTGAACTAGAACACTGTCCATCATCAGGGATGGCAGGAACACATTCAGTCTTTTGTGTAGTACTCAAAGCTCCAGAAAACTGTGGTCCAGCCTTTCTTTCTCCGATCACAGGCCTAAACAAATACATTGTCCTTTTCCCGCTCATAATAGTCCCTGTAAGAACCCAAATTGATAAGGAAGATTTTGTCGGAATGGTACTCAGCAAATCAAATCGGTCCTTTTACATCACTATTATAGGGACTGTTTCACCACTATGAAGACACAAAGCTTGTCTTCCAAATAGTCTTCCCACTGGGTCCATTTATCCTCCAGACACTACTGTAACAACATGATCTGTATTCCTGCAGTCAGCACAAAAAAATGCCTGACGGCATCGATCCCTGCAGGGAAGCAATCTAGCGAGCTGTTGGGATCAGCCTTTTCTTGCACTATTGACTCAGTCTCCAAATTGATAACAAGTTCTCCTTCAAAGAAAACACTTTTCCTTATTTTCTGTCCAAACTTGCTACTAGACACTACAGCATCTGAACTGGATCAATAGTAGACTTAATTGATTTTTAGACCCACAAGGTGTAACTTGGAGATGTTGAATTGTAAAATCTGCTTCGTTTTGTCTGGACTGTGGGCTTTGATGAGCCAGTCATCCAGGTAAAGGTAGTCAAAAATCAGTTGACAAAGTAGATCATCTGACAATTCTGCCATGAATTTGGAAAATGTCTGGGGTGCAGATTTCACGATGAAAGGACGTACTGCATACTAAAATGACTTTCTAACATCTGCAGGAATTTCCTGTGCCAATTTCCCTTTCTGAGATGAGGAAATATAAGGTGGAGCACCAAGATGTGGAGTGTTTCTCTTGGGGTCCTCACATCTGTTAGCCTTAGATCTATAGGAATGATCTGACGTCTCAGGTGTATCTCTTCTTCCAAACTGGAAGTATCTTGAATAAAGGCCTTTCCGGCGTTGAGGACAAGAGACTGATTCTATTACACACTTCTTCAGCAATAAGCCAGTTTCCTTATGTAGGTCAGATAAATGGTAGATTTAGGGTGCAATAGAACAGTGGGTGTGAGAGTCCTAAAAGTAAGTGAGTATGTTTCCACTTGCTGCCTGTGATGTTTTGCCACTCTTTGCAATGTCACTTTATACAACCCTCCCACGCCCCCAAAAAGAGTGGAGCATAGGTGGAAGTGTGAAGTCTGCACTGGACAGCCAGCACTAGCATGGCCTTATGCTTAGGGTCCAAACCCAAACGAAGCACGGTTCTGGTCTGGATAGTTGTGCTTTTTCATTACCTACGGAGAGTCTGCGTTGGTCTTGGCTTGTGTCAGGAAATTGTCCTCCACTATTTCCAGAATACCTGGGACCAGGAGCAACAGGAGTGTAGGTGATGCACAAGGCTAAAGTGTATATGACTAACACTGCAGTATGAAGACGCTCCAATGGTATGTTAAGCTTGCTAGCCCCTTCAAACTAGAACCTCTTAGAAGACGGAACTATCATCAACTGGAAAATTCTTGGTGGGGAATCTATCAAGTTAGAGTATATGAGCATGAAGTGATGTCATCTGAGGCCTTGCAAGAGCTACTGGGAGACCAAGACCTCTATTGCCTGAGTTTACAAGGCAGTAATCTTCGTCCAAGTCTCGGGGAGAAGAAGGTAGAAAAGGAAGGGGTGTTTCTGAAGGACTCGCCATCTGCATAAGCAAAAACCAAGGAGGAGGTTTCTTGTCTCTTTTGTACTGGTGCCACAGGAGTATGTCTTGACACTAAACAGATTTTGGATTTCGACACACCCACACACACCACCATAAAACCACATACACAAACATCCCACCATCCTTTGCAATGCCAATTTGACGGCAGCCAACTACCGGACACTCACTATGCCCAGAGACCATAAACCCATCATACACAAGTGCACACCACACACGTATCACACAAGTCTCACACACAAATCAACATGCTCTGCACAACAACCAAACACCCACAATACGTAACCACACGTATAAACACACTGCACAATCTCCACTAACTCCCCTTCACCACACCACTCACATGACACACCATCGCACCCCCGCTTCACTGACAGGGAGCTGCGGACAATGGTGCACGAAATACTCAGGTTCGAGCCACAGCTGTTTGGAGCACAGGTACAGCACACATCCATCGTCTGGAAAATGGATCTATGGCAGAGGATTGTCAATAAGGTCAACGCAGTGAAAAACCATCCACGCACAAGAGACAACATAAGGAAGAAGTGGTATGACCTGCGGGGGAAGATATGTTCTATGGCATCACAACATCAACTTGCAGTACAGAAGACTGGCGGTGTCCCCCCCCCCCCCCCCCCCCCCTCCACCTGAATACAGCGAGTGGGAGGAGAAGGTCTTGGGTATTCTGCACCTGGAGGGCCTCACTGTTCTCACTGGAGGACTGGACTCTGGTAAGTCATATATACTCCCCTACCATGTGCTACGTCTGTAATGCATGTCTCACCCTACCCCAGTCACTACCACTGAACACCCTATCCTATACACATCCCCCATACACCCATACCCATATCCCCTGCATGCCCACACCTTCCCAGTAACCCTCAAACCATCCGTGTATGCACAATGACCATCCCCTGCATGTAATGTAGGCTCGGACTGGCGGTACAGGCAGTGAAGTGGCTGCATTGCTCACAGTACACTGCCAAAATCATAATGACCACCATGGTGACTGAAAAAAAACCTGTAGTTTTTGGATATTATTTCACATGAATCTAATTCCTCTAAATGTGTTAACAGTGAACTGGTCTAATTCCAAAGATCAACTGTGTAATATGGGTATTCAGGATTTTAATCACGTACTATTTGTTTGTCCTGCACTGCACTTTCCTCACCATCATATTTTAAGGTGAATATTTTTAAAATGCAATAATAAGACAGTAGTAAAGGCTGGGCAGTTTCAAATTCTCTCCTAAGAAGGAAGACATTTGTCAAAATATTTTATGTTTTTTTACATGCTTTTTAAATGTATATTAACATGAGTAATTTGCTATAGCATTCTGTTTTTTATGTGGACCTCATCTTAGTTCCAAACTTTTAATACAATTGACTTGACTGCACAAAGCGGCACAAAACACCAAGGAGCACTTTAAAAAGCTTCTAAACTTTGCATGAAGTTGAGACAAGTACCTTTATGACAGATAAACTGTATAAAGTTGGTTTAATAGGTCCACCATGTTCATAAATCCCACTCTCACAAGCTGGAGAAAGTGCTGGCTATCTAACGCAATTGCCAGTGCTCGGCATCATGGAGATGGAAGCCCCAAGAGAAAGTTTAGGTTTTTCATTTTTTCCAAAGCAACACCAATCACTCTACTCACTTTTGTTAAAGAAATGTTTATCTTTATGAATCAGGTTGAGGATTAAATGCAACAATATGGTATTGCAAAGAGGTATTTTTTAAAATAGATCTAAAAAATAACTATCTTTTAGCTCTGGAGGGTGCTTTACTGCAACAGGAGTGCTGGACTTTTCACACTGACTGATATTCACAGGTTTAAAGTGTATTGACGTACCTGTACACAACAGTCTAATGCTTTTGATAGTCGAGGAAGATCACACAATACAGAAGTAGATTGGCATTACAAAACAGAGGTTAAGAGGTTATTCCTGTTGCATATCACACACCAACTCCAAACAGACAGGTGACCATGATTGCTGAGATGCAATATGCCAAGCATGAGTTTGCCCATCTACAAAGCACAGCCTCCACTACAACTCCTGACAATTAAAAAAAACGATACAGTCAACAGTATTAAATGCCACAGGCAGCTCAAGAGGACTAAAGACAAAAGTACACCCAGACCTACAATAGTCAGCCCTTTGAAACAATGCCCCCTACATGGTCTAAAATGTGCTTCAGTGAGAAGCAAGATATTGTTATCTTCAGTACAGGGCCAAATAAGGTCCATGGCCAACCATTACGATAGGTTCTAAGGGTAGGCTAGAGCCAATACAGGTCGCATGTAAAGATGGCTTATTCTGGATGGGTTGTTCCTGGATGCTATTAAGATCTGCAGTTACTTGGCCACAGATTAACAAGGCATTGATAATTATGCAGAAAAGGGGTCAATGACCAGAGACTATGATTTTTGCTTCAGTGAGAAGCAAGATATTGTTATCTTCAGTACAGGGCCAAATATGGTCCATGGCCAACCATTACGATAGGTTCTAAGGGTAGGCTAGAGCCAATACAGGTCACATGTAAAGATGGCTTATTCTGGATGGGTTGTTCCTGGATGCTATTAAGATCTGCAGTTACTTGGCCACAGATTAACAAGGCATTGATAATTATGCAGAAAAGGGTTCAATGACCAGAGACTATGATTTGTCAAACCTTAAACACTGAAGGAGGGTGATATCAGGCTTCCACATTTACTAGCCAAGATTAGTTTTAAAAAGTTCTCAGAGCACAGTGTACTTAAAACAAACATGATAATGGAAGATTTACGCTTTCCACCTGGAGCAGAGACTATATAACTGAAGACAGTCAATCAGAATTTCAAAACACATTTTTGATGCATAAGAAGATACGGTTACCCACCTTCTCTAAATTGGTGAGGTAAAGTAGCTGACCTAGTTTCTTCTGAAGCTGCGACTTTGCAACTGCTTTGTCATTCAACAGTTTCATCCGATTTTGATCAACCTATAAAAAAGATGAAAGAAGCACATTTTCACCAAACACAAACAAGTTAAGATCCCGGAGATCATGTGTGATTTTCCTTTCTTAGTGTGTTCATTCTAAAACTTTACTCTAAAAGTGGGACTGGAACTGTAAGTAGAACATGTGAGTATTATGAACCAGTAAGTCATTAGCAGACACTTTATCTTATTCAAAAAATATTTTCTGGTTGATGGCCGACTTTCCATAGCAGGAGTGCAAAGCCATGAAGAACACTGATCACTAGTGTGTAGAACTAGGGTCTTGAAAAGGGAGCACTCCTGCATTTATAGATCCATTTGCTCAGCAGGGAGGCTGGGTGGGTCGGTAAGGAATCAGCATTTAGATAGAGTCTCTACTAGACTGTTCATCTGATAGGGACTTCTAGCCTGCAGCCGCTAGCGTGTAGGCAGAGTGACGGGGGAAGGGGTAAGGGGGGAAGGGGGAGAATGTGGTGTTGGTGCATGTATGTATGCAAGGTGGGTGTAAATAAAAAGAAAAAAAAAACACTTATCTTGCTTGCTGCAGAACACCAGACGTCCCCCTCGCCCTGGTCTTCTCAGTCTCAAGCAGATTCTCTTAAGTAATACCATTGCTGCTCTCATGCTGGTAACCAGCATGAGAAAAGCGCCAGGATTGGAGGGAGCGGCCAATCTCAGCACTCTCAAGAGCACTGGAGGCCTGTACTTTCTCTAACCCACCTGTCTTCAGACAGATAGGTTAGAGAAGTTTAAAATGTGCATGTCTGACTGGCTGTCGTAAGACAGCTGGCCAAAAAGACATACACACTTTTAACTATACACAGCTCACTGTTGCCACTCAGCAGCAGTGGCCCCGCCCCATCCTGACACACTGTTCAGGATGGGAGGATGGAAAATAAAATGGTAATAAATTAACTTTATTACCACTTTATTTGGCATCCCTGGCGGGCATTTTTAGGCAGAAGGGCGACACTCCTCCGTCCTAATGGAGAAGACGCTCCTGCTTCTATCTACAGATTCCTTACCAGAGAATAGATATTCAAGCGGTACCTCTCTGGATGTGGGCCTATGAACTTGATTTAGACTAGGAAGTCCTGCAGGACCGAACAGGGAAAGGGCCCATCCCAATGAACCTGACTGTCCAAGCAGTAGTGCTTGGTGAACATATGCAGAGAGTCCCACATTGCTGCCTGGCAAATGTCCAGGACCAGAACTCTGTAAGCTAACACAGTGGTCGCAGCCTTTGCTCTGGTGCAATGAGCACAAAAACCCTCGACGGGTTGCTTTTTGGCTAATGCATAGCAGATTTTAATGGAGCACGCAATCCATCAGGATATGGTTAATTTCTGCACAACATTCCCTTTTTTTGCTTACCATATCACACAGAGTTGACCGTCCACCACAAATGGTTTTGTGTGGTCAAGAAAGAACAAGATTGCTCTTTTTAGGTCCAGACGGTGGAGTCTCTCCTCTTCCTTAGAGGGATGATGTAGAGCGTAAATAGTAGACAAGATGATGCACTGGCCTATGTGGAATAGGGTGATTACCTTCAGCAAGAAAGATGCTTGAGTCTGAAGCACTTGTTTTTCTGAGAAGAAAGACGTACAGTTAAGGGGATGGCTGCGCCCGCAATTCATGGATCCTCTGGGCAGATGCAATTGCCACCAGAAAGGCTGACATAATGGAGAGAAGCATAAAAGGGCAAGTATGAGGCAGCTCAAAGGGAGCCCTCATTAGAAAATAAGAATCAAGTTAAGGTTCCTTTGAGGCATAACAAAGAGAGCTAAGGTAATAAGCACTACAAACCTTTAACAAATAACCCTTCAACATGCCCAGCGCAGAGCCCTGGTGGGCCAGGGTAAGGATAAGAACTTGGAAAAGGAAGGCAGAGAAAAAGTCCAACTGGCTGTACACCATGCCACAACAGCTGCCTATACCGTCTTGGTGGAGGGATGCTGAGCTGCCAATAGACTTTGGGTGGAAGGTTTAAAACTGCCAACTGTTGCAGATCAATCCCCACGCATGAAGGCAAAGCATTGACAGGTTCGGGTGGAGAACCCTCCCCTGCTGGTGTGACAGAAGATACTCCTAAAGGGGCAGCCTGATCGGAGGACTGATGGCAATGCTCAACAGCTCGGGATACCAAACACTACAAGCCCAGTCCTGAACCACAAGAATGACCTCGGCCCGGTCGTTCCTGATCTTAAGAACTCTGGGCAGGAATGGTATGGGCGGAAAGGCATGCAGGAGGCCTGAGCTCCGCTCAAGAGAAAAAGTGCCTCTGAGCAAGAGCTACCTTGGAAGCTGAAGCCTGCAGAACTGCTGACATTGTGCATTCTCGGCGGTGGCAAAAAGATTTAACCAAGGCTCTCCCCATTGCTGAAACCTCCTCTCCATGGCTGCAAGAAACCTTGCACCACCTACTGATGGATACACCATTTGTGATCAGTTAGGTATCTTTGGCTGAGTCTCTCTGCTCTGGCGTTCAGAGGTCCCACCAGGTGCTGAACCACCAGGGAAATGCACTAATGTTCGAGCCATGTCCAGATACGTGGGGCCTCTGGATAAATGGGTCCACAACCCCACCCGTCCTGTTTGTTGTAGTACCACATGGTGTTGTCCACAAACACCTGCATTAGCTTTCCCTTGATGGAGGGTAGAAAAACTTTCAAAAGTTGCAAGCTCCAGCAGGTTGATGTGGAGCTCAGTTTCTGCCAGAGGCCAGAGTCCTCTGATCTCTGATCTTCCAGATGGCTGCCCCAGCCCAGGAGTGATGCGTCTGTCCCTACTGTCAGGTCTGTTTGGGGAAGGGAGAGTGGTTTGCTGCTGACCCAATTGCAGTTTGTTAATCTCTACTGCAGATCTTCTGCAGTGCTCTCTGAGATCTGGACCATGTCAGAGAGATCTCTTTGATGCTGTGCCCACTAAAACTTCAGGTCTCACTGCAGAGCCCACATATGACATAGGGCATGTGTCGAAAGCTGGATGAGCTCTGAGGCCCAGCAGCCTTTGAGTCAGTATCACAAAATCCAGGATAGAGGCTGAAACATTGGTATCATAGCTTGAATACCCTGGAATATCCTGGACTCACCATTCAGGATGCTATACCCCAAACTGCACTCTGTTTAGAACAGTTCCAATGAACAGGTGTTTTTGAGAAGGGGTCAGATGTGACTTTGGCATGTTGCTAGTGAACCCCAGTGAGTGCAGGAGGTTCCCTGTAGTCTGGAGGTGGAAGGCGACCGCCTGGGGCGAGCCCACCATCAACAGCTAGTCACCAAGATGGGTAAAGACATGCACCCATTATCTCCGCAGATGATCTGAAACCACCTCTATCATCTTGGTGAACACCCAGCGAGCACTGGTAAAACTAAAGGGGAACACAGTTAACTGTAACTGCTCGTGGCCTACCTTGAACCGCAGTTAATGTCTGTGGGCAGGCAGGGTGGGGATGTGGAGGCATGTGTCCTACAAGTCCAATGCTACCATCTTGTCTCCCGGGTCCAGGTCAGGCAGGACTTGAGCGAGCGTGAGCATTTTGAATTTCTCCTTTTTCAGGAAGAAATTGAGAGGGCGCAGGTATAGGACAGAACAAAGGCCTCCATCCTTTTTGGGCACCTGAAAGTAGCAGGAATCGCAACCACAACCTACTTCTGATGCTGGCACCCTCTCTATGGCTTTCTTGGCCAAGAGAGACACCATTTCCTTGCGGAGTAAGGAGATATGGTCCTCCATCAGCCTGTTTCAAATGAGTGGCATGTGTGGAGGGGTAGTCACAAAAGGGCAGGAGCAACCCCTTCTGACAATCTGGAGATTCCAGTGATTGAGTGTCATCGACTACCAGTAGTGCAGGAGATGGTGTACCCTCCCTCCCACTGGGAGCCCCTGCTAGTTGGAGGGTGAACTAAAGGGGTTTAGAGTCTGTCACGGAGGAGGAGTGGTGTTGTGGTAAAAGTCTGTATGTACCGTGCCCTAAGCCACGCAGGGGCTAGGAAGGTTGCATGCAGTGGTGGGTGGTCGTGTAGAGACATGGCTGGACGCTCCTTCCATGGTTCTGAAAGGTGGACTGGGGTTGGCGAGGGGCCATGGAAAAACACAAGGACCTTGCCGTAGCTCTGCTGTCCTTGAAACACTTTAGCGCTGAGTCCTCCTGGTCTTAGAAGAGAACAGAGTCATCAAAGAGCAGTTCCAGGAGTGAGGCCTGAACATTCCCCGAAAAGCCAGTGGTTCTCAGCCAGGTATGGTGCTGTACAGCCACCTACGAAGAAACCACTCTGCCTAGAGCAAGTCAGTCATGTCCAGCCCACATTGGATCATAAACTTAGCTGCATCTCTCCCACCTGTCATAGCTTGGGAGAATATGGCCCAGAACTCGTCCGCGACCATGAGCAGCACATGCAACACTGAATCCCAAACTGCATAGGAGTAATGGCCCACAAGGCATGCAATGTTCACTGACCACAGTGCCAGGTTGGTGGAAGAAAACATTTTCTTGCATAAGGCAACCAGCCTCTTGGATTCCCTAACTGGTGGGGTGGTAGGGAATGCGCCAGGATTTACACAGGAAGTGGAGGCTTGGACTACCAATGCTATCTGGGGTAGGGTAATGTGTGAAGAAACTGGGATTCCCTGGAGCAGGGAGATGACGGCTAGCACTTGTCCTGTCACAGGAGCCCCTGTGCAGGGCTTGAACCAGGCCTCAAGCAGCATCTCCGTAAGGGCTTTAATAAATGGCAGAAAAGGTTCTGATGGGGTAAATCCCGTCTGAAGCACCTCTGTCAACATGTTAGTCTTGACTGCCACTGATGCGAGGCAAAGGCCCAGGACCTCAGTCGCTCTTCTCAACAGCATAGTAAAAGAAGCTCTCCCCTCTGTAGCCACAGTAGGAGCAGAGACTAAGCCAGTACCTGGGGAGGGGTTCAGTCCACTGGCGTCTGCCAATTCCTGATACCAATCTATGTTGGAGGCCTAGGGGATGAAATTCTTCAGAGCCTTCCAATCTTCCCCAAGTCCTAGCCCATAGTAACAGGGCTCAGGCTCTGGTTTGGAGGGAATGGCTCTAGCTGGCGCCGGAGTTGGCGTCAGGCGATGCCCCTCCAGCTCTGTGTCAGAGTCCAGGATGAGAACGGTGAGCAATGACATCAGGCCCGGCATCTGGAAAGGCCAAGGTGGAACAAATGGCGTAGGGTTAGATCCATCCGTGCATCCAAGGAGCGTGATTGGCACCGGAGGCATAAGAGGCCCAGCGGTAAAGGACCTCCCAAATATGAGGTGCATAGCCTCATAAAATTCTTGGAGTTCAGCGGGGGTTGCTGTGGCTCCCAGAAACTCATGGAGGCGAGACAGCCCAACCCACACGCATGCTCAACCCCATGGAGCCGGCCTCAGGTCACGATACTCCCTTGTTTCGTCGGATGACTGACAGATGGGGTGAAGACAGAGAACTCTTTGACTTCGTACTCTTCCTCTTCTTCTTGTGGGACTTACCAGAGTACGGCAACTTCAACTGTAAAGATTGATGGCTCCTTGACCGATCCCAGGACCGTCCTCTCGACCGAGATTGAGACCATCACGGCATTGCACGCTGAGTGGCAAGGAGCTTGAGATATCGCTACCTCAAGACCTTGGGGTGCAAGGCACAACAACCACTGCAGGTCTTGGCGCTGAGGTCACGCACAAGGCACCAGAGACAGACGAGGTGTGGGTTCATCACCAACATTTATCTGTGAAAGGTGCCACAGGGCTTGAATTCGTCCGTCATAGACATCGCTGCAACACCAGGGGGCAAGTCTTTAAAACTTCAACATAATGTCAAAAAAGAGCAATCAAAAAATGACTGGGGTAGGTCTCTATGGATCTGTGCTAACTTGCAAAGAACTGACTACAGCGCGCTGTATTGGCGCCCAAATAGGCACTGCATGTCACTTTCGGCACAGGTGACACCAGGCAGAGCCAAATGATACTACCTACCTGTGTGGAGGGATACTGCTCATGAAAAGTTTTCGAATCCTGTCTGTCACCTGGCTATAATTCTAAGGTAAGGAATCTGCGGCTAGAATTCTACATAAATTATTTCTTGAACAATGGGTAAAGGTAATATATTATTGTTGAATGGTTGAATGCTAAAGATCATAACCACCCAGTGAAGAGTTTGGAATATTTATGGGGGGGGGGGGTCGGTGGCGGACTAAGACGTGATGTAAGCCTTTAAAAATATATAATAAACAAAAAAAAGTATTTAATAAAAAAAGAGATTGGGTGTCTGAAGTGGCGAACTCTGAAGCAGTAGATAGGTAGGGCATTATCATTTTGGTAGACAAAAAGGAAAATTTGTTACATGTAGAATGACAAGCAAACACAGTAGATGTGTTTTGGGCTAGAATGAGTGGTGGCAGATAAGAAATTAGAACTTTAAATATTTATAGCTCTAACTTGTCTTTCCAGAGTTTTGTTAAGAAGTAGAGCTCAAATTACTAGTGGCACTATCCTCCATGGAACTAGTGGAAGAGGCTTACTTTAATATAGATATGGACTAAATGTGATAGATAAATTAAAATCAGGATTATATCTCCTAAAAGTCACAAAATGTTTCCTTCCTTCACAGTCTGCTAACAGAGCAACTAAGGGGTCCTCTATTCGAGGAGCCAATGTGAGCATCATGAAACTGTCTAAGTTTGTGCAGGTAGAACTGCTCATCATAACGTAATTTTTAGCTGGCTACACAACACAATGTGAGTAGTGAGCACAGGAGAAACCGAACAGCCAGCATTGTTGCTAGGTATTTGATTTGAATGTTAAAGACATTTTCCTGTTTCCTTATTTTCCGAAGCCACTCTCAACTTCACTGGAGAGTGGGTCTTTAATAGACTAATGGAATATGTGCTGAATTAGCAAAGCAAAGAGGCAGCGGAACAACCCCACAAGTATCCCCTTGGGTTTTACAAGTCAACATTTGATGAATTTCTTCTGCTAATTCTTCGTCCTATATGAACAAGTTACTTACTGTCATAGAGTTCTTTATGATGTATCCTCAATCTAACTGCTGATTTCTCGGCTTGGAATATGCATCAGGACTCAGACTGGAATCAGAGAATTGTGTAGCAGTGTTCCTAGGCAACCCTAGGTGGCGCTGTGTGGCTGTGGCCTGGCTCCATACCGCCCCAAAAGTAACGAGCAAAGTCACATATAAGTGCCATCCCTGTGAATTAACATCAGTTTCCCTTTCCACACCCTCATAGATAGAGTGTAAACAACTGTTGATGACAGTGTGTCAAATACTATCTTGGAACCTTTTACAGATGTTAAAAAGAGGGCACTCCACAGAACAGGGAGGTGGTAGGAAGTGAGAAACCTGTAGTTACATAGCATATCCATCGCAAACAGCATTACCAAAGATAAGTAACCTGTTCTTCTGATGGATACCTGTAACCGCAGTACCTCCCCCCAAGGTTTAGGGTCTGTGGAGAGGGCTCAGACCAAAAAGTCTTGCAGAGGTGAGTGGGCGAACTTTTTAAACCAGCAAACCAGGCTGAACAGAAGTTGTGCTTCATGAATGTACGCAAGATGCTTATGTAGCAGCTTGACAGATATCAAGGACAGGCACTCCTTGCATCAATGCAGTGATAGTGGGCTTGGCCCTTGTGGAATGGGCCCTCAGACCTTCTGAGGGCTGCTCCTTGACCAGTGCATAGCAGATCTTAATGCAGAGGACTATCTACCTCAACAAAGTCCTTTTCTGCACAACCTTCCATTTCTTTGCTCTGGGAGAACGCCAAAAAATGTGATTGTCCACTTGATGAGCCTCGGTACGATCTAAGTAAAATTTTAAAGCCTTTTTGGGGTCCAACCTATTAAGTCATTCTTCCTCTTTCCTTTGATGTGGGAGAGCAAAGAATGCTGGTAAAGTGACAGAATGCTCAATTTTGAAGGGAATTTTTCTTAAGAGGGCTACCCAAGTTCTCAGCACCAATCTGTCCAGAAAAAAGCAGCGCAGGGCAGTTGCACTGACCGCAATGGTGGGAGATGTGGTCTGGCAAGAGAGCCGCCAGGACGTAGCTTTTACTGCCCCCATCCTAGCCTGTGAATACCCTCCCTAATCCTGCCTAGTAGCTACATGGTCTGCAGCCAAGCAGCTTGCTAGTGCTGTGGGGGCTCTGGAGGGTCCCTCAGTGTGTGGTGCTGTGGTGACAGGACTCGTGAACGGACCAAGGGCATCATTGGCCTCGTGAGGTCGTCACTTTGTCTCGCAGGCAGCAACCTGGCAGCTGAGTTCAGAAGTAACGTGCAGTCTGATTGGTCTGGCCCCCGGCAGGATCTATAGTGAGCAGCTGTGACGCAGCAGTCGGAGACCGGAGTTGTGGAGCGTAAGGACCCTCAGAAGGACGTGGGGGAGGCGTGCCAGGGCCAGATCTGAATGTTGCAGTTACAGGCTGTAGTACACATGCCGGGAGCAGTGAGCGGCCGCGGTCCCTGAAAGGAAAGAATAAGATGCGGGGACAGTTCCTCTTCCCAAATGGGAGCCGGTGGCACTTGGCAGGTGCTCCCTCCCCTCAGGCCTGCACAGAGGAGTGAGGCTCCTGTCCCAAACCGGACTGAGCTGGCTTCTAAGGTGTGGCGGCCAGGGGTCTGACTGCTGCTGGTGTGGTACTTTGGCGGGCTGCAGTGGTTCCATGCGACTGCCAGACTCAGTCTCCAGGTGAGGGGGCTTTTTGTGGTAGACTCCAGGCAGGGTGAAGTGACTCACAGCTGGTTCCCTGCAGGGGTGAGGAGAAGACAAGGGATCACCTCTCACCACCAGAGTGACTGTGTTGAATCAGTGTGTGCCTCATCCTAGCCTGTGGGGGCCAAAATTTCGTTTTCTTGAAAGGATCGCCTTGGCTTCCCCCACCCCGCCAAAACCCCTTTGGGGACGAGTGAGAATGGACTTTTGGGATAGCCTGGTGATTGGCCCTGCCTTGAAGAGGACTTTACTGCTGTTTTCTGGGAGCTCTTAGGTCATCTCTCTCCCCCCGGACGACCTGTGTGGGGCTTGAGGCCAGAGGCGCATAGGAGGACACAGCTGTTGTGGCTTGGAGGGCATCTGTGGTGGGCCCTGCAGGATGCAATCCTTCCACATTACAGCACTTGTTGATCATATTTCTGCCAGCAGATACTAGCCCACTGCCGCACTGCCCTGAAGACAGAGTGAAGGTAGCGACGCAGGTTCTCCCCGGGCTTCCTACCAGCTGTAGGCCGGGACTTCTCCCATATCTCCATGCTGGATCGACTGATGAACCTTTTTGATGCTTCTAAGAGGCACCGAGACGACCCCTCAGGACTGGACTTTGGAGGCTGGTGGATCTTACTACTGAGATTGTTTCCACAGGGCAGCTCTTTGGCCTGGGGGCTGCGGCTGGACTGCGGGAGCTGTGTATCTCCTCGCCCTCCACATCCCCTGAGACTAGTGGTTCGGCCCGGTTGTAATGACAAGCGGACCTTGCCTGCCCCTCCTTTTGAGATCATTGCCAGACACTGACTGCGGCTGGTGGGAACGGACCCGGCTGTGGGCACTGTTCCTTTCCTTAAGTTACTTGATACGGTGAGTGGAGTAACACCCTGTGCAATGGATTGTCCACCTCTCCCTTAGGAACCTGCAGTGCAATGGGGAAAAGTAGACCACAGAGAGGGACACAGCAGACCTAGATCAACCAATTCATGGCCCCTGGGATGGGTACGAGGGGGGTGCTGTGAAGGGGCGGGGGTTGGGCAGGATCCTCCCCGAGAGGGTCCTGTCTAAGGACTGGTGTGAGCAGCAGGGTCCCACTGAAGCTCAAATCCTAACTGCGACTGAGGTGTCCAGCAACGCAGTTCAGGCCAAGATAAACACTGTCTCTTTGGATGTTGGCCTGTTACGTGTGGATCTGCGTAAGGTAGTGCAGAGGTCCCTAGCCACAGATCAGGATGTGGCCAATTTACAGGAGGAGGTCGCCTCCTTGAAAACTACCCTGAATTATCTTTTGGACAAGAAAGCTGCACTGGATCACAGAGTAGATGATACAGAGGGTTTCTGTAGATGTTGTTATCTCCGGTTTGTTGGTTTTTCGGAAGGGGGTGGAGGGGCAGACCTCAGAACTCTTTTTTGAGCACTGGATTCCATTGCATCAGTCAAATTGTCTCCCTTGCCTATGATCAAGAGAGCTCACCATGCCTTGGCCCCGAGGTCACCTGAGGGGGACACCCCCGAACATCAGTATTGTGAAGACACTTCAGGGACAGGGATGCCGTTTTGCAGGCAGTCCGACAATCTGGTGACCCCACCTTCAATAATCAGGTGATCTACATTTTTCCAGACTATACAATAAAAATGCAGCAGATGCAGATGTCCTTTGTGGTAAACCAAAAACTAAGAGCCATGGGACTGCAATACAAGCTTCTTAATTCAGGAAAGATGAAGGTGATACATGCCAACCATACACATTTCTTCAACACACCCAAAGCAGTGTAGAACAGGCTGGAGGTACAGGAAGATGGTCAAATACCATCTCTGACCCCCGATGCTCTGGTGATTGGGTCCAGGGCACGGGCCACTCAGGGTCGGTGAGGAAACGCCAGCGACAAAGCCTCTCAGTGCTCTGCACAAGTGGTTGTCCAAAGCGGCAGGGGCTCTTGTGGAGGCTGTAACAGCCACCAACTCGGATGACAATGCGGCGGATGTGATGGAGAATACCCCAGTCACAGGAGAGACCTAATGTTATTATGCCCTGTACTGTCCATGGAAATTTCAATGCCAATGCCTGGGGATACCTTTGCACCAATCATTATTGAGTGCTGCAGTGTCAGCGGGTCCGGGCTGAATGCCCACAGACAGAGCCTGCTGTTGTCTGGACAATACAATGCCTGGGAACTGTGTTGGTATTTGATGGGTGTAGTGGATGCTGAATAAAATGGACAGGGCCACATCACCCTCTGCGGTTGTTGCATGGGTTTTGAGTGGTTAGCTGCGATAGTTCGTGGTTGTGGAGGTATAGGTGCAAGGTGTGTGAAAAGTGCGTGAGCGAACAGAGGTGGGACGCTAGGGGCTGCTGCAGTCGTGGTTTGCACCAGGTGTTTGTACTCCCTTACATATCGTGTCTGATGGCTCTAGGGGTATTTGTTTGAGACTGAGATGTTGGTTATTTGTTGTTGGATGTGACATGTGGGTGTGTGAGGATTCATTAATGGGGTGGGTTCAGGAGGTATTGTGTGGTTTGGGGAGACACAAGTTGTTTTTTCGTGTTTACCTGGTAGGGAGGATAGGGTATGTTGTTACAATTGGATGGGGCAGCAGCAGCAGTGCAGTCGGGGAGGTTGGGAGTTGAGCAGACTGACCTGAGATGTTGACACACTTTGAATTGAGACGTGGAATGTCTGTGGCCTCAATTTGTATGTGAAATGTTATAGGGTGCAGATGTACTTGTGTGGGTAGGGAATACATATTGCACTGCTATAGGAAACACATTTGATGGAAAGCGAGGTCCACAAGCTACATAGCAAATGAAGGGGGCAGCTCTACTCTACCACATGTTCCAGCTATGCCCGTGGAATTGTGGCTTGCGTGGCTCCACAGATTTCCCTTTCGGGCTTGAGGCTTTAAGGCAGATATTAAAAGGAGGTACTTTGTATTGCATGGTTTACTGGATGGTGTGGAGGTATGCTTGTTAAATATGTATTCACCGAAAGTCAATGATGGAGACTTCTACTTGGAACTGGCGAGTGAGCTGCTCTCTTATGTTGGAATCCCTTTGCTGTGGGCTGAGGACTTCAAATTGTGTATTGGATTGTCAGTTAAATCTGCATCCAATGCAGCCTTGCACAAAACCGCATTCGCTGTCCACCGTGCAAGGCGTGATGGAGCGGCTACACTGTACAGCTATATGGCGTGCTACTCATCCGGGGCTGCAGAAATATCCATATCACACACCAACACTTGAGACCTATAGTCGTCTTGACAGATTTCTGGTGTCGGAGGTCCTGGCAGCTGATATTCTGAACGACCATTCAGTTGGAGTTTGGCTAAGGGCCCATTTGTGGTGCCTCCACATGGAGACATTGGGAGATGCGCTTTTTTGTGAGGAGCGGTGGGAGGTGAACGTTCACTACTTCGAGACTGATCACCGACAGCTACAAGAAGGATGGCGTGGGATGCTCTGAAGGTAGTGACACGTGGGGAATGTATGTCTCGCATTGCTGGCATGCGCCGCCGCATTTGAGGCAGAGTTGACGGAGGAGGAGAGGGTTCTAGCAGACCTTCAACACCATTCGAATGATGGATGGGGAGCAACAGGAGGCCTTCTTGAGGACACAGCAACGCATTGGGAAAATATGGGATAGGCTGGATTGTCTGATCCCACATGACTATTGACAGCATAGAGAGGGAGACAAGCCAGAGAGAATGCTGGTGTGGTTGCTCGAACTGTAACATCCGCCCCTGTTGATCCTCTCATTGAGGAGTAAGGATGAAACTGTAGCTGGCACTCAGGTAGGCTTCAATGAGTTCTTCTGAGATCATCTGGCGGACTTTTATCAAGCTGGGCTTTATGATAGTCTGATGGACACCTGGAGCTTTCTGGGAGATTTAGAGGTCCCTCATCTATGGAGACACAGGGGTAGGGACTGGACGAGGAGCAACAGTTGGAAGAGGTACATAATATGGCTCGATACAAGGCCCCGGGACCTGATGGGCTCTCAGTGGAGTATTATCAGGCCTGCTGGTGCCCTGCCCCCTGGAGACGCTTTAAGAGTCCAGGCACAACGGTCTGCTTCCTCCGTCTATGTGGGAAGCCCAGATTGTTATGCTTCCGAAACCTGGCTGGGAGTTTGTAAAGGCTCATTCATGCTGAGAGTCGATACAAAGGTCATGGCCAAAGCCCTGGCGGCGAGGGTGGGCAGGGTGGTAACTCAGCTAGTGCACAGTGATCAATGTTGATTTATGCCAGATAGAAGGACACAAATAAACCTGCAGAGGCTACCCTTTGTGCTACATTCAGTGACTGACCCTGATGCTCTGGCTGCAGTGGTGGCATCGGACATCGAAAAAGCCTTTCCTACACTCAGCTGAGAATACCTCTGAGAGGTCCTGAGGAGAATGGGACTGGGACCGGTGTTCTTGTCATGGGTGCTCTTGCTAAATACCAGACCGTTGGTGCTCGTCCGGACTGGGAATGTAGTCTCTGAGTGTTTACCCACAGAATGAGGCAGGGGTGTCTGCTGTCGCTGCTTCCTCTTTGTTTTGGTGATGGAGCTGCTTGCCATTCAGTTGTGTCGCAACATGAGGGGGTAGTAGTGGGAGGCCATACCTATGAGGTACCCTTATATGCAGACAATGCACTATTATACATCACTCAACTGGACTGCTCAGTGAGTGAACTGATAGCTGATTTTGGAGTGGCTTTCAGTTTGTGGGTTAACAGTCAGAAGTCAGTGATCTTCCTCTCGGCCGGGCTGGTGTGGGTGGACCATACTGCCCTCCCAGCAACTGGGCTCCAGAGAGAGTGTGACCACTTCTGTTATCTGGAAATACAGCTGGCCCATACCCCAGAGGCCAATTATCGCCTTAACATGAGTAGGATGCTTGAGAATTTGGAAAAGTCTATTTGTCTTTCGAACCGCCTGTGTCTGTCTGTAATGGGCAGGTTAGCCCTGAGTCAGATAGTGCTGCTACCACACTGCCTCTATGTCCTGCCGAACTCACTCTGTCCTATGCTGAAGTCCACCTTCACTAAGCTGAACAGCTTCCTAGTGTGCCCGGTGTGGGCCAGTAAGAGGAGTTGGGTGAAACTGGAGGACCTGAAATTGGACATGGAGCTGGAGGACTTGGGTCTACCCGATCTCTGGAGGTACTACTTTGCCAGGATACTATAAAACGTGGTGCAGTGGTATGCAAGGGCCAGAATGAGGAAACGTCTCCTCATTGGTGGACTGGGGTGCTGACATGGACCTCCATGTCTGCTTGATGTGGGTGCCCAGGGTTCCAGATGACTGCTCATTTATTGTTCAACAGATGACAAATGTCTGGCAGTCACATATGTGATGCATAGGGCTCCATACTCCAAGTCACTGCTCCTTAAGTGGCTGCTCTGCTTGCACCAGGTACAATCTGTGATGGATCTGACACAAAGGAATGAGGGGGCTGTTTTCACAGCTGGTGATCTGTACCTCAAAGGCGTCTTTCTCACATTTGGTGAGGCGCAGGAGCGCTTCCAGCTACAGCCGGGCCAATTTGTAGAATACGTTAAGATGTTGTGCACGCACAAAGTCTGGATTGATTTTTCTACAGAACCTGAAGAGTCGCAGATGCTGCGGCTGCTGGAGCAGGGCTACTTTACAGGTATGGTGTCCTGCTTATATAAGGCTCTGAGGGTTGGTTGCAAGACACATATGTCTGGTGTCCGTGACAGATGGGAGGGTGATCTGCTCGAGCCTCTCACAAAGGATGAATGGCCAAGAGCCTGCGCACAGATCCGGGAGGTAGCCAGTAATGCATAGTTCAAACACACGCAATTCCATTATTTACACACCTATTGAATGTCCCAGCGATTGCACAGGTTCAATGCAGGAAGATCAGCTGCGTGTCCTAGATGCGGTGCAAAACCAGTGGTATTCTTGCACATGAGGTGGGAGTGCTGTAGGTTACGGAGTTACTGGGAGGAGATACTGCGATTACTACAGGAGATTACGGATGTATGACTAGAGGCCTCGATTAAGCACTGGATACTGGGAGTACTAGAACCCCCTATGCGAGGGGCTAAAATGGGACATAGGTTTGAACTGCTGGTATGAGTATTGGCTATGTGGCGCATATCCGTGATTCAGCCTTCCCCTCTTCCTGGAGCACTGGGCTTCCCTTCCTTCTCCCCACCTCCTACCCCCTTTTGGTGACAGATGGGGGATCGTGGGGAGGAGGTACCGCTTGGGTGTATGCTGCTACTGATAGTTGTTTCTTCTTCTTTTCATTGTTGATTTGATGGTGATTATTTGTCTTTCTTTATGTTGTTTTGGTGGTATATTAGCCTGGACTAGCACTTGCTAGTCGGATGCTGCTCCGGGAATGTGTAAGCATGTGCCCGACATGGCATGATCAATGTACCAGTTCATCAACTTCTATTGTGGGGTGTTACCCCACCACTTTTGTACTGTGTGCTAAAAGGTCTGCTGAATTATGATGTCTTGTTGAATATGTTGCAGGCCTACTTATTGCACTGTCCCAATTGTACTGTACCACTTTCAATAAACACATGTTTGAAGTAAAAAAAAATGACAATGGTAATGAGGAATCTAGTCTTCAAGGTCAAGTGAAGCAGCGAACACCTATGCATAGGCTCAAAGGATACACATATGAGGACTGTCAAGCTCATGTTAAGGTCAAACTGTGGCATCACAAATGGCTTGGGAGGGAACGTGTGTGTCAAATGTTAATACATTTCATCACAACAGGTGATTTGAACATGGATGGTTGATCCGGCAAAACAAATAACCTTCTGCAGTGCCCACTGCAAGGCTTTGTGTGCTAAAGACAGAAAAAAAGGACGATCAACAGATTTACTGGTAAGTGGTCAGTCACCAGAGCACCACACCAGACTACAAAGTGTACCCAGCGTCCAGCATACATAACTTTCACTGATAGGGTTCTGGTAGCGAGAAATGCTTTTGATGGAAGGCAAGGTCTTCAGTGCCAGATGAATGGCCCATAGCTCCAGTAGGCTGAGGTGGAGCTGCCCTCCACAAGTGTCCAAAGTCCTCTGATCTCCATCTCCTCCAGGTGACCTGCCAAACACATTAGCAATGTGTCCATCATGACTGTCAGCTCAGGGTGAGGAAGGGAGAGTAGCCCGGCGCAAGATAGACTGTGATTGGTCAGCCAGCACAGCAGATGTTGAGACCTCTCCTCCAAGACCAGGATGGTGTAAAAAAAAAAAAAAAAGGCGGCTTTGATGCTGGGTCTACTGGACGTTCAGATACCACTCCATAGCTTGCACGTGCAACATGAAGTGAAAAGAAGGATGCACGAGGATGAGGCAAAAAGGGCTAACAGCACCCTCACCAGAATCCATCATGAAACACTGGGATCAAAGCCCTATTATCCTAGACTCAATCAATCAATCAATCAATAATCTTTAATCTATCACTTTCAAAGCAATTCATAAAAGACACAAGATAAACACACGATTTCATGAACAATTAAAAACACACAGGAAAAATAAAAACAAAAACATTCACAAGCCATAAAAAAATGGGTATCCTAAACTCATTGTTGTTGGAGTAAAGCCCTGAACTCCAAGGTGTTTGGGAACACCCCAAAGAAAAGAAGGTATTAAGGTGGAAGGGACTTTGGCTTATTAATGTTGAAAAGTTTAGCTGTTGTCGAGAGGTGGTCCAAGACCAACTGCCGCAAGCCCCCTTCAGAAACCAGTCCATGCGGTATTGGAATACAGGAACCACTGACCTCAGAAGATGGGCAGCGACTACCTTTATCACTTTCATGAAGATAAGAGGAGCAATGGTGAGGCAAAAGCGGAGCCATGGCAAACTGAAAATGCTCCTGGCTCACTTTCAACTACAGGAACCACCTGTGGAACTGCAGAATGGGTATATGAAAATGCACCTCCTGCAAATTCAAGGAACCCTCCAGTCTCCCAGGTCAAGAGAAGATTGGATCTGGGCCACTGTGAGCATTTTGAATTTGTCCTTCCACTGTAAGGTGTTCAGGGGGTCAGAGAGTGAGCGTTAGATCTGCTGTTTTGAAAGTGTTTGAACGCAGAGTCCGCCTTCTTTCCGAAGAGCCAAGACCCATCAAAGGCCATATCCATCAACAAAGTCTGTATATCACCAAAGAATCTGGTGGATCTCATCCAGGTATATCTAAGAAGGAAAACAATTGTACCAACGGGCCTGCCAATGCAGTCTATTATATCCAAACCAGCATAAATAACTTTGTTGGCCATAACATGCCTGTCATGTATTGTCTGGGCCAGAGAGTCCCAAAGTTCCTTCGGAACTACTCGCAAGATATTGTCACCCATGTCCTAAAGGATATGTGTGTATTGGCCTAACAGACAGGCTGCGTTTATGGATCACAGTGCCAAGCTGGTGTAGAAAAACATGTTTGCCAAATCTATGACTCGTTTTGGGTTAATTCGTTTTGTATCCAGAGCACAAGTGGAAACTAGTGAGGGTTAATCTTACTGGCTGAGGCCTCCAGAATAGGGTGCTTGGTGAGAAAGCCTGAATCACCAGGTGCCAGCTTATGACATCTGTCCACCTACTAGCTAACCGGCAGACAAGAACATGGTTTTGACCAGGGACCCATCAGAATATTGGGAGAGTATCAATACATGTGAGCAGGAGCTCGCTCAGATGTTGTCACCTTAGGCTGCAGAACTTCAGACATTAGTTTACAGCTCATTGGAGAGAGGGTGTAATTCTCGCACCTAGGCAGCCCTCCAAGCCACCACTGCAAACGAGGCACTTTCTTTCGTTGATGGCAAATGTGGCGAGACAAGCTGTGCTTCAGGTGAGTTATTAAGCTACTGGCAATTTAAAAATCAAGATATAAGGCATAATCAGTGTAAGGGGGGAGGCAAGTCATCCTCCTCGTTATCAACATGATCATTATTCATAGGCTGGACCATGCTATGACACAAGATCTGAGCCAAACAGACACTGAAACCTCTGCCTATAGCTGTGATGCAGTACAGGCACAGGGTTTGTATCTGGGTGCATCACAAAATGTTTAACTTTTTATCACATAAGCAAAATTGATTGAGCTTGAGACAATGTCTGTTTGGGATCTGACATCAGCATCAGCACTAGATCATAAGCTGGTGGCACCAGCTTCTGCATCGGGGCAACCAGAACTGATGTGGGTCTCAGGACCGTAGTGGAAGTCTGTGATAAAGTCAGGGATAGACTGCACTGGGGAGTGACCCACTACTGCTAATCCAACTGAAGTCTCCTGAAGTCCCATAGGGTCCAAAGGCACGCCAAGAAGAATCTTAAAGCACACAAAAAATTTGCAGCGTGACCTCTTGAAGGCCTCCATCTACTGTGAGGTTGATGACAGTCCAAGGAACTCGTGATGCGTCGGGACCAACTGAGGAATCAACTCTGTGACCTCGATGGAGTGAGACTGACATCTTGACACCCTTGTGCCTTCCCTTTGGAGTAAGAGTGGCGGGATGGGTCTGAGTTGTGCTTCACTTTCTTATGCTTGACCTTGAATTTGGTCTTGGGGTACTTCGAGTGGGAAGAGGTCACAGAAATGGCCTGGGACCAATACAGGGCCTAAGTCTTGGAGTATGATCTGCACAAAGGCAGAAACTTCTGGAGTTCAGCAACATGAAACTTCTCATCCTTGTCTGAAATCGCCTTCAGGTGAATTACAGTGCATTTATCACCCAACTTTGAGTTGTGTCTAGAGCCCAAGCACCAAAGGCACAACTTGTACAGGTCAAGGGCCAATGCCTGCTTCTTGCAGTTGTGGCATGGCTTGAATCCTGGTATTTTCAGTGGGGACACTGTTCCCTAGCACTTTGTGGAAAACGTTTTGAAATCGTTGAGAACAAAAACAAAAATTAACAAAGTTTAGAGTTGAGCTCTGGACAAATCAGAAGGTGTGGAAAGAAAGAAATTGAGGTCATGCCGCACAGGTGGTGTTATGTGTGGCTACATTTTGTCACTTCTGGGCCAGCAAGGAGCCAGCTTGGAGCTGCAGGACACCACTTGATGTGTAGCGAACTGCTACAAAATTGTCTAAATACAGTCTGGCCCCCAGGAGCTAGTCTGTGGAGAGGAATCTTTCATTAAAAGTATCATCAGAACTCAAGATACAATTAGTCTCTTTCCACATCAAACAACTGTGTGAGAAAAGGGCTGTGGCTTTAACGTTTGGCACAGTAAGAAGGAAAAACTTTGGCCACATATTTTCAATGCATACTAATTTCCCTAAATAACGCTCTACTCTCATCTGTATGGGTCAAGAAGACTTCCTGCTTCCAGCTTTAGTAGGTTACCTTAAAGGAGCACTATCACCTACCTTTTATTTCCCTTGATGCAGGAGATATATCTCATTGCATGGCCACTGTGAATAGGCTTAAAGTCTTCTCAAAAAGTGTTAGGAGACCCGACAGTCTGCGTTGGTAAGAAAATGAGAGTCAGTCACTTAGGCTAGGTGGCCAGAAAAATCTTCACTGGTTAGCCTTGGGCCTCCACAAGCTACCAAAAGGTATATTAGCCTGTTCCAACAGGAGGAAAATGGGTTGAGTGGCCTGGGTACCACTTGTAATTTGGTGAGCTTATACAGCAAATGTGCAGCAAGCTTGGGGATAGAAAATAGCCTAGTCTTGCGAATGTATCATATGCTTTTTAAAAGAATTAGTCCCAAAAAGAGGAGTGAAGATTTCACCCTGTATCCAACAGAACAATGATGTTACAGAATATTTTTAAGAGGTGTTTGTGCGAGTCAAATGCTTGACGAGTGTTTACCTAGCTTTGGGTCCATCACTTCATTCAAGTCACCTCCTAATACTAGAGTACACGGTGGGGTTTTGCCTCGGTAGATGGTCATATACATCAAGCAGGAAAGGACTGCCCTCAGGCTGTCCCTGTCTCCATAATGTATCAGTCACAGGAGTCTTGCCGGGTACAATAAAAGGGACATTTTTACAGAATAAAATGCCAACACCACTAGAGCTCCGGGTGAAACCTGGGTCTAGAACATAAGAATAGGCAACGATCAGTGCGATTCGAATAAATGGGCCTCTTTTAAAAGTCAAGTGAGTGATGCTTGGCATCGTTCGATATCACCACCCTTGTCACTTTATTATTAAGCCCATTGACATTCCAAGACAGCAACAGAGGATGTGGTGTAACAGTCAAACCCGCTGACTTTGTAACTGGGGGCCCTGTTTTCAAGTCTTTGTGTCAGCTCAACATGCTGTGATTCTGGTCAATTCACTTAATCTCCCCATGCCTAAACAAACAAAAAAACAAAAATGCAGGTGTCCTTATGTAACTAATTGATGCTCAAGTATAGCACTCTAATATCTTTGAGGTAAGTCCACAGGATATAAAAACTGTGAGAAAGAAACAGAATAGGGTTGCTGGAAATATTCATAATGGTGGCCATATGTTGGGGCAATAGACATGGCAGCCTCACCGGCAGGCCTAAAATCCCTACGCCATTTGAGAATGACAACATGAAACTGAACATCAACAAACAACATTAGCAGATGCAAAACCAACAGTAAGCACAAAACAACTGCAAAGTCCTGCATTAGTTTCAGGCTTTGGAGTCATGCTTGGCTTCATGACAGACCTCCGCTTGTAAAATGTGCGGCACAGTATATAACCTGTAGTTTTGGTGTGTGATATCTCTAAACACTGTCAAAATATTTTAAGTTAAATTTCAGAACTAGTTGAAAAATCAAACGAGCTAAGTTCTTGGTCCACACCAAAGGGCATGAAAAAAGAGGAATGGAAATCAGCACATGGGGGTGGTGCCTATATTCAACTCTATTTCTTCATGTTCAAAGGCAGGACAGAGTCACAACGCAGGCAGAAGGCAGCACCTGACGGAAAACAGGAGCTTCTGCAAGAGCTTCTGGATCCAATCTGGAGAGTAGCCAGATTCACAAGAGAAATATGCAATTATGCATAACAGAAACCGAGAAATAGACATTCAAAGCTACAAAAAGATAATGGAAGGGAGTAAAATATATATAAAAAAAGAAAAAGTATTATTATTGCTGTATTACATCTTTCATAACTTAAGCAAACAAGACTACTTCTATGGGCCCTTTGTGGAACTCAATCATCGAATAATTTCTGTGATAAACAATTGTGTTGCATCATTGCTTGCCAAACTTATCTCTACAAGTGATCCCATTATTTTTTGTTGTTGTAATTGTTCAGAAAGTTTTCCCATTAAAGGTAGAACTAACACAAGTTTAATCAAGTACAGTAAGTTCAATTGGCCCCTCTAGGAAGAAAGCTGTATCTGAAGTGTCTTAATATTTATTGTGCCAATAGAGGTCCTGCTGATACAAAAGGACACTCGCTGAGCATCTTCTAACACACGCACACAAGGCTGAGCATCTTCCAACATATGCACAACTTTCTGGGCCTTCAACCCTGTGACAGATATGGTGTCTTCAATGTCCACCAGTCTCTGTGGAGAAGTGACGAAGAGACACACTAAGGTTTTTTTACATGGACTAAAGATTTTGAATGGAGCCCTCAGAGGAAATGAGTGGGTCTGCTAATTGAGATTCCTGTGAAGTGAATGGTTCCAGGTTGGAATGGCTCCTGGAAGTTGGATGTGCTTATACTGGCAAGGTGAGTCCACACAGGGGTAGATGCACATCTGCTAGAAACGTTGGTAGTTTGCCACTACTGTCAGTTACACACCAGGGGGAACTTTCAGGCAAATGTTATGCTAAATACTTCACCATGGCCAGAGCATTTTTAAATAAAGAATATATCGGTACTTGTTTGGAAACAAGACCAATCGACTTCCCAGGTAGAGGTCAGAGGGGTAAGATTAGCATTATGAATGATTCCACAGTAGCAACTACATTTGCTCAAATGGGTCTAAGTTATGGCTTAAAGCTCCAGTAATTGTTCTCTAGTAAAACAATAGGAATAAAACACCTGACTTAGCGAACTCTCTGCAACCTACTTTATGTGTTTATTCTGAATAGTCCAGTTTGTTCCTGGTCGTACTGAAAAAGGAGACATAGGGATCAGATGCATGCATCCTTGCTGAAGGTCGTCCAGTACAGGAATTGCAAATCAAAACAGAAAATAAATTCAAACAAAGCCCAAGGTGTCTTTGTAATGAATGGAAACACAAGAGTAAACTTTTTTCCTGATAATTTTTTGTAGCATAAGATGAAACAGCTGATTACTTGTAGCCTTGGTTATGCATCGTGATGATCTTTATTGAAGTCTTAAATATTAGGATAATTCCTCACTGTGCACCAAGGTCCCAGATCACTTCTTTCAAAATTAGTGTGAATTTAACAGGTCCGGTGTAATAGGGCACCCTATACATCACACCAAGCTTAGCCAAATTTAAATCCCTGAAAACAATAGCAAACCATTACAAAACTACATTGCTTGCTGCTTAGTGTGTGGTGCATGAGGGTAAAGTAAAGTACGATAGGCTTCACACTGAGAAAGAGGCTTCCATTCCCAACATTCACTGCATAGTCAGATGCTCCTCAGATAGCCGGAGATAAATGCTATAGGAAAATGTGTAAATTCATATGGCTGAGAAAAGCTGGGGACGTGGATGGGCTGTTAATGACTTTAATGAAAAGTATTAGCATGTAGGACTAGAAGTAACCCTTTCTTATGAACTGAAGGACCTTCATTAAGATTCATCCAGGTGACCTATGGATGAACTTTTTCAAAGCTACGCCAGTCATGTCAGGTCTCATTTGAACTTTAATCAGCACACACATAGCTCCAGGCTAGGATATGATGGTCTAATGTAGATTTCTAGTGTTATGTTTTTATACTGAGATCTAAATCCAGCACATGTAGATATGTTGGACACGTTAAATGTATACACTCCTTGGATTAAGCATTGAAGATGGGATCCATTACCTACGCATGCAATGAGGGATTATTCTAACATTTAGGATTGTCAATAAAGATGCTACAATGCAGAAACTATCTAACAGAACACCAGAATACTCCCATCCCCTATAAAGGCATTTTCCAGGAGTCAGGAAATGAGCCAATTAGCACATGCAGATCTGTTCTAAACTGTAATGGAAGACTGGCAAATAGGGACTTCTTAAAAGCTCTTTCTGCTGAACTGACTTCACAACAGCAGAGATAAAACTGGGGACCACAGCATCAACAGTGTATAAAATTCTGATCTTTTACTAATTATAATGTATATTATATTATAAGCACAGAATTTTTTTTATTGTACTCACTACTTACTTCATGGGGCTCGATGATGTGAAGGACGGGTGGGTTAGGCTTTGGTTCTTCAGGATGACGCACTCGTAAACGCTCTGTTGCCATTGCAAGTTCATCAATGGCAGACACATGATCTCTAAGTACCATCCAATATTCATGCAGCAACTGCAACAGGAGCACAAAGATTGACAATATATACTTCATATGGAAAAGATAGATTTTTGTTAACATGGATTTTGCTTTCAATATTAACCAGTCAGTTCACCAAAGGAATAGATTATCTTTTTTAGGTAAGATATGTTTTCAGCATTCTTGACCATATTTTATTTAGCTGCCTCTTGTAGAAGCTGTGCTTTTGTACTAAAGGTAGAAGCTGAACAATAAGAAAAGTCAGAGCCTTCAACAGTAACCTATGACCTCTTTTACCATTTTACTATGGAGGAGAAGCCTGAATAATAGGCCCCAGTTAGTCAATGGTTAAGAAAACCAGCAAGTCGTCTGAGCACTCTTGAAAGAACCACCTAGTGTTCCATTTGGCCATTAGTTGTCAGTATGGTCACTGAAAGTAAACACTAAGAAATTACAATTTTAACAAACAAGTGAAGAAAAACAATTATTTTTTAGATTTTTGGCAGGACTTCTAGCTTCCTCTATCTTCACTAAGACCTTGCTTTTGTTTTGGCTAAATGTTTTTAAAATATATGGGATCACATACACCTAGAGAATTTAAGTAAAGAAAACATCCAGTCAGTCATACATTAGGTTATTGTGTGTATATAGAAAATGAAAGCATGTGGATACTCCTTTGGCATCAGCTGATTTTCTTTTGAATTGCTTATTAAAAAAAAATCAGAAACATGTTTTAACGTGGCATTCCCAGGGTTTGTCAAGTTTACAACATCAATGAATGGATAACCTTTCATGTACTAACATGTATTTTACATGTAGCAAATGTAAACCAATCACATCACCGTGATGCTGTGAACGTATTGTGACAAACCGGCATGGCTCAGCAATCACAACCACAACCCAAGTGACATTTGGTGCTACAGGGAGGCAATCTACATTTCCCTAAATACTTTGACAACTGAGCATTCATATGCAACTGGTACTTGATGTATTATGGCAGGCTTCTGAAAATGTTGTCTTGAAGGTTTATATTAAATTTTCACTTCTCTCTCACTTTAAATCTACTAACAGGAGTTGGCTGAGTCAAGGAAGTCCCACATTTACACTCAACACAGGATGTTCAAACTGAAACATGGAAGCATAGGCTACATAAAAACAAAGAGTTTACTGTCAGTGACTTGTAAGTTTACAAAGATGAGCACCTCCCCACCCCTCCAGACCAAAAAAATAAAAGCAGTCAGAAAGCCAGAAGAAAAAGAAAGGTCCCTGGCTGAAAAAGGGTTGGAGCTGCTTTTATATCAAATATGACTGAAAGCTGCTGACCATACCGAGGGAGACTACAGTTTGAAGTTCTATATCCTGAAGTGGCATGTTCCACAGAATACAGGTAAATGTGCCTTAATGTCCAGAAAGCAATTCCTGCTTTTTGAGAGTGAGCATAACATTTTGGGCTCCAAGTTAAATTTCATACGAAAAGATACAGGGGTGTATGATTATAATCTATTGCATATACTTCAACATTTTCTGTTGCTCCTTGTTTTAATATAAGAATGTGTACTGTTCCAATTGAAGGCAAAAACATCTTATGGGTTATTCTTTAGGGCATTATGCGAAAAGCTCTACCCATAACCCAGAAACTGACACAGCCACATAAAAGTACTAAGAAAACCATAAACACAAATTGACGGGACTTGCACAGACAGAGGACGTGGCCTACACAGGAATGTCAGGGTGGTTTCAAAATAAAAGAATCAATTGTGTCAAGCATTATAAAAAACAGTGGAAAAAGTAGTTTGGTAATGGGGTTGAGATAATGGGTTTCTTGGCAATATTTAATTTATTTTCACTTATTTCATTCCTCATGCAGAGGTAGTAAATTGTAATGGGAAAGAAACAACCTGCATTCTCAACTGGGCAGATGTGCTCTATATGCATTATCAATCCAGCCCAACACCTTGTCCTAATTATGAAAAGGAGCAGAAGCATGTGTAGTCAGAGGGAGAAAACAGGATTAACAGAACCTAAGTTACTATGTTAGTGGGCCCCATATTACCTCTATCTGATCCCATAATATTGGGAACACATACCAAACATAAGTAAACATTGGATATGATATAACTGCAGCTCTCTGAGTACTACATAGCTGTACGGTGTATGCCCCATGGCACTATCTTCGGAAGAGATCAGCACACCTGACCCATGTTCAGTAAACAAAATTGCTTCTCTGCATTTTCTACTGGCATGTTTTTGGGATCGCACTGATTTTTTTTCATTTTGGTACAAAGCACTTTATTGACCTTCCAAAAAAGCATCTCCAGAACCTAAGAAGAGAGAGCAAAGCAAAGGGTTTTCCAATGTCAGAATGAAGTACTAATGATTCACAGTGTGAAGAGGAAATACCTCAAAGCCCAAAATTACCGGCAGAGGATCTCAGCCAATCTTGTAGTAATTGCTACAACAAAAAAACACTTATCAGAGCAGTAAAGTTTACTAGGAAATAACCAGCAGGGTGGTTTAGAAGGAATACTAGAAGGGACTAGATGAGATTTAGAAAGAGACATTCTTACGAGAAATGGAGGATCAATTCCCATGGTGATTATGTTTTAGTTAATCGCAGGTGGCAAAGATGCTAAGAGGCCCAAAACACCTATGTTTCACCATGCAGAAATGACAATCACCTAGCAAAGATGGGGGTTCACAAAGGGACAGATCAGCCTGTGCACCAAGCATGGAAATGCTCAAGGTAAGGAACTCAGGTTCTTTAGCTCAGTCCCATGTGTCCTTAAGGAAAAGGCCAAAAAACTCTAGAAATGCAGCCACAATGGGATGTTTTAAGCCACTGTTGTAGAATTATACATGAAGCTAAATGTAATGATTACACTGGAAAAGTGCAGAAGTGAATCAGAGCAGGATGGTGTGGAAATGCTTCTGAAAGGTTCACACTCAATGCTCATCTTTCTACAATACAGTAAGTTTCCCTCCCAAACCACCACATCAGTATCACATCCTACTAAAAGGAGTTTATTTGGGGTAAGCCCAAATAAACAACAAGCACGTGCTTAAACTACAATTCATGAATATAAAGTTTTTATAAAGTGTCCCATCATAGTTAAAATATCATCACAGATCATAAAAGGATTTACAAATATAACACATTAAAAGTCTATGAATCAATGCATCTGTTGGGTGGTCAACTTCCAACACACAATAATTCCTTCTTATATTTCATGTAGACAGAAAATATTTTGTGACACTGAAGACAATTGGTTCACCCTTTGGCTGATCTTAAAATTCTTAATGCCACTACATGGTTTCTTTTCCCTGGTATGCGACCAGTTGGTACAATCTGTTCCCTGCCTGAATTGTCATAAATAAATGCAAAGATCACATTAAATGGGAATCCAATTCTTAGTCAGATTTACATGTGGGACATCTGTCATTGACACACTGTTCTTGGTCCATCTGCTGTAGTAGCTGTTAAATGGCAGAATCTCATATTTTAATGTGACATACAGTTGTTTAGCAGGTGGAGGCACTATGTTATGAAAAAGAGAAACAAAAGCAAATGGTAATGGGAACTGGCCAGAGACACTTCTTTGCTTACATTATTTCTCCCTCTAATGCATGGGCCCAAAATTTCTCGTTTAGTTTGTCCATGGATATCCAGAGTGCCCTTCTCTGAATAAGCTACAAGCTATCCAAAGCTAGCGTGTACAGCATGGATGTCTATGTGGTAATCAGCTTTTATTAGTGGTTCTAAGCCTAGTCTGCAAATGGCCAGCTCTTCCGTTTGCCGTAGCCTTCTATAATGGAGTAAGAGTCTAATATTCACTCTGAGAGCTGTAGGTTTTTGCCCTTTATCCACATTTAAGGGAAGGGCGGTGCGCTCTGGGACTGGGACTGATAAGATTTCATAAATATATTTTCAATATATTTGAGACTTTAGTATGAACCCATAACTTAGTCTTATAAAGACTTACCACCAGAGCCTTAACATTATACATTTCTGAAGCCGGAAAGAAAGATCATTTAGTCATTGACCCTAACACTTTCAGAATTGCCACAGCATTATGCTGTTGGCTGCATGTGCTCCCACCTCTGTAGGAAACATGACATAGTGTTGGTCACTTTTAATCCTAAGTATTTAAAAGCTATGATATGCTTTATTTTTGTCTCTTTCACCTTCAGTAAATCCTTGCACGTTCTTTAGGAATTGAAAGCCATATAATTGTTTATGCCAGGTTCAGTTCTAACCCTCGCTCTTTGCATAAGTACATAAACCAGTCAGGCAGTATCTGCAGACCTGACAGTGGTTTTGAAATTAGGAGGGTATCATCTGCAAATAACAAGGCTGGACCCTCATAGTTCCCTATTTTTGGAGAATCATTACAGCCAATATCTAAATAGTTCACAACTTCATTTATGTAAAGTGAGGGTAGACTAGCGTGCAATCATGCGGTTCCCCAGCACTATCCCTATGCTGCTAGTCACTTCACCCATTTCCCCATCTCACTTCAGCATAATTGCTATTATACAGTCATATCATTACAGGGAGTGCAGAATTATTAGGCAAATGAGTATTTTGACCACATCATCCTCTTTATGCATGTTGTCTTACTCCAAGCTGTATAGGCTCGAAAGCCTACTACCAATTAAGCATATTAGGTGATGTGCATCTCTGTAATGAGAAGGGGTGTGGTCTAATGACATCAACACCCTATATCAGGTGTGCATAATTATTAGGCAACTTCCTTTCCTTTGGCAAAATGGGTCAAAAGAAGGACTTGACAGGCTCAGAAAAGTCAAAAATAGTGAGATATCTTGCAGAGGGATGCAGCACTCTTAAAATTGCAAAGCTTCTGAAGCGTGATCATCGAACAATCAAGCGTTTCATTCAAAATAGTCAACAGGGTCGCAAGAAGCGTGTGGAAAAACCAAGGCGCAAAATAACTGCCCATGAACTGAGAAAAGTCAAGCGTGCAGCTGCCACGATGCCACTTGCCACCAGTTTGGCCATATTTCAGAGCTGCAACATCACTGGAGTGCCCAAAAGCACAAGGTGTGCAATACTCAGAGACATGGCCAAGGTAAGAAAGGCTGAAAGACGACCACCACTGAACAAGACACACAAGCTGAAACGTCAAGACTGGGCCAAGAAATATCTCAAGACTGATTTTTCTAAGGTTTTATGGACTGATGAAATGAGAGTGAGTCTTGATGGGCCAGATGGATGGGCCCGTGGCTGGATTGGTAAAGGGCAGAGAGCTCCAGTCCGACTCAGACGCCAGCAAGGTGGAGGTGGAGTACTGGTTTGGGCTGGTATCATCAAAGATGAGCATGTGGGGCCTTTTCGGGTTGAGGATGGAGTCAAGCTCAACTCCCAGTCCTACTGCCAGTTCCTGGAAGACACCTTCTTCAAGCAGTGGTACAGGAAGAAGTCTGCATCCTTCAAGAAAAACATGGTTTTCATGCAGGACAATGCTCCATCACAGGCGTCCAAGTACTCCACAGCGTGGCTGGCAAGAAAGGGTATAAAAGAAGGAAATCTAATGACATGGCCTCCTTGTTCACCTGATCTGAACCCCATTGAGAACCTGTGGTCCATCATCAAATGTGAGATTTACAAGGAGGGAAAACAGTACACCTCTCTGAACAGTGTCTGGGAGGCTGTGGTTGCTGCTGCACGCAATGTTGATGGTGAACAGATCAAAACACTGACAGAATCCATGGATGGCAGGCTTTTGAGTGTCCTTGCAAAGAAAGGTGGCTATATTGGTCACTGATTTCTTTTTGTTTTGTTTTTGAATGTCAGAAATGTATATTTGTGAATGTTGAGATGTTATATTGGTTTCACTGGTAATAATAAATAATTGAAATGGGTATATATTTTTTTTTGTTAAGTTGCCTAATAATTATGCACAGTAATAGTCACCTGCACACACAGATATCCCCCTAACATAGCTAAAACTAAAAACAAACTAAAAACTACTTCCAAAAATATTCAGCTTTGATATTAATGAGTTTTTTGGGTTCATTGAGAACATGGTTGTTGTTCAATAATAAAATTAATCCTCAAAAATACAACTTGCCTAATAATTCTGCACTCCCTGTATAGAAAGAATACTATCTGGTGCACCTATTTTTCCAAGTACTGTTAGTCTTGGTGGAGGATCAGAAGCTGACCGGAGATCAACAGAGCCCCCATAAGTTTGGCCCTTGATTAATGTCACAGCTTTCCAATTAATTACTCAGAATCTCAAAACTTGACTGAGTATGCTAACCTTTCTTCTAAATCCAGCATGAAAGTCTGATAAAATCATATTTTCCTCCATCCACTTTCGTAATTTTCACAATTACAGCAACAAAAAAAGTTGTGTACACTATTAGGCTGATTGGGCTATAGTTAGATAGGTTTTCCTGGGTGCCATTTTCTTATATCAGAATTATGTTGGTCCCTTTCCAAAATAGAGATATTTCAGCTCCCGCCAATACAGAGTTAGAGAAGGAACTGATATAGGTTGCCCAAATATGAAGTTCAGATGCATATGAAACATCAAGAATTTCATTTAGGGATATCTCTAAAGGGAGAAAAGGTTTGAAAATATGACCCAATTCACTTTACTCTGTTCCACAGCTTCTCTGACTCAGCCATTGTAATTAAAATTCTAAAATATTTTCCCCAAGTCTGCAGTTGTAAATAATATTCAACCTTGATTTTATTTTAGCGACTCCCATTTGTGACGATGTGCCACAAGGTTTTATTGTCACTGGCCGTCACTGCAGTGGTTAATTCCTCCAAACAGGAGATTTTCGACTTAATCTTTGCTGGCTTCTGAGTGCAATTATAGAGATTCATTGCCTGTCTCACCATTCCTACATTTTTGCATGTCATTACTATTATATACATTTTTCTTTGCCTCATTTGTTGAATCAGTTCATCTGTTTGGCTGATAGAGCCAAGGGCCCAAATATTCTATAAAAAAGAGGTCTTTTAAGGATGAATATGATTTCCTATGAACTGTACTGATCAAGTATAGTTGGGCATCTGTTACCTGAGCTAACAACAGTGACTATGTCATAGATGCACAAAAGAATCTTCGGAAGGCAGTGAACATATGGCCATTTTATTGCATGCTTGTTGTTTGAGACACCCAATTCTTTATTGAATTTGCTGGTAGGCCTGTTTCAAGAGTTAACATTCCTAACATCTTTAGGTGCAGAGCGCTGTGATCATTTTCCCTGGGATAAATTACCACCTTTGTTCCTCACAGCTGGCCAAAGATGGAGATCTAGAATGATGTAATTGATTCTGCTTGTTTGAATTACTTGCCCTTGGTGCCTGACCTAAAAACAGCTATTGCAGTTTTTGTAAGGCCTAGTGACATTGTTAATACTATTGGATTGGCAAGACCGACCGTTTTTAGTGAGGAGTAGCTCTAATCTAGATATGCTCCACTTCTTATCTTCTGCTTCAGTGATGGCATATTCTGAGCTGTCTAGAAGTTCATACGCAATAGTAAAATCTCCTGCTAGTATCTCTGAGCCCTTATCAGTTTCATGCTTCAAATGGAATTCAAACTGGATTATGATTTTAGATTCCTTCCTTCTTTTGACTCCAATATTATATATACAATATAAGTGTGTGTTCTAATTCCTGTAGGTGAGAGGGTTATTTCTAGTATGTAATAGGATGTCTTTCCTTTACAATTTAGAGATGTTTTAAGATATATCGATAAGAGCCTCTCCCTATACCAAGGGCCTTGCTATTTTCAAGGATTTTGTGCCCATTCTAATAACAATGGTCAATGCACCAGTCTTCTGAAAAATAGAAATATCAAATTTGTCTTTGAAAATCCCCAAATGGAGATCAGTAAGCTTTATTTTAGGCCTATTACAGTCCATGAAGTTGTGTTCAGCACATCTGTTCACTTAATCTGTGTGTGATGATTTAGGAATTGGGCTTATAAAGATTAAGGCCCTCATTCTGACCTTGGCGGGCGGCGGAGGCCGCCCGCCAAAGTCCCGCCGTCAGATTACCGTTCCGCGGTCGAAAGACCGCGGCGGTAATTCTGACTTTCCCGCTGGGCTGGCGGGCGGTCGCCTTCAGACCGCCCGCCAGCCCAGCGGGAAAGAGGCTTCCACTATGAAGCCGGCTCGGAATCGAGCCGGCGGAGTGGAAGCTGTGCGACGGGTGCAGTTGCACCCGTCGCGTATTTCACTGTCAAAATACATGTAGGGGCCCTCTTACGGGGGCCCCTGCAATGCCCATCCGGATGGCGGTAGGGGGGGTCAGAATCCCCGCGGCGGTGCAGCAAGCTGCGCCGCCGTGGAGGATTCTATGGGGCGGCGGTACACTGGCGGGAGCCCGCCAGTGGTGCCGGTCCGACCGCGGCTTTACCGCCGCGGTCGGAATCCCCATTGGAGCACCGCCGGCCTGTCGGCGGTGCTCCCGCGGTCCTCCGCCCTGGCGGTCAAAGACCGCCAGGGTCAGAATGACCACCTAAATGTTTTCTCGCTCACTTATACTGTGTGGTACTCCTTTCATTTCACCTTCAGCTCTGAGATCTTTTTGTGGGATAATAGATGTAGTTCACTCAGAGTCATATCATAATATTCTACAGAATGGGCTTGAGGGACTGTCTTTCCCGTTTCTCCGTCAATCCACTCTTTCTAGGCCCGAATGCCTCCGGAGCTGGGAAGATGTGCTATTGGACCACTTTATAAAAGCAGAGCCTATTACAAAGGTACTGTACTTAAACAGAATAGGAGAATTTGTTGCAGGCGATGTCAGAGCACCTGCTGCTTCTGAACATCTACCAAGTCTTGAGATGTTAAAGTTAGTTCAATGTATTTGTACTGGGCTATGGATAAGGTGCATTCTACAGCCTTCTGTGTGTCTGATCTTGTCACTGTAAAATAGTGAGAGACTTTTAATGGTCTAATGATTTGTCTAGTTTATTAAGGAATCTTCCTCCTCTCCTGGCTGCACAGCTAGTTTGGCGACATTAGTCATGTATACTACCCCCTTTTAAACCTGAATTTAATTTAAGGCAAGAGACCTGTGATTTTTAACCAGCTCATTTTCCCTATAATTTCCAATCAACTGGTTTACTTCGGCAGCTTTTTATAGGATGATGTCTCTCCTACTCTAGTCATAATATGCCAATGTGTGTAAATAGGGTGTCTGGGAGGGCTATGTACCCTTATCCTTGTACAGAACGAGCTATCCTCCCAAAGGTTATTTGGGCAGCCCTTGAGGTTTGAATTTCATTGGCCATATCCATACTTCTAGTACCAATATTCATTGATGGAGTACCAGTGGAAATCGCAGCCACTTAAATCATCAATTTCTTAAATATGGTCATTAGCTCTGATATTACAGTCTTACAGAATAAAACTTTTATTTGCTATGGTAGAATCAATCTTTCTGCTCTATCGTTTTCTCTGCTACGTTGTTACTTCCTAGTTGGGAACTAGAGAAATTTACTGTTATACGAGTTGGTCTTTTTTTTAGTTAGTTTTGTAATTCTAGGCAGGTTGCTAACCTGATGTAGACAAAACACTTTTTCTGGGTTTTAAGTAGTCTCAACCTTCTTGATTGAAAGATCTATTTTACTCATTGTGCAGCTATCCGTAAATAATCTGGTGGGCTTTTTTGGTTTCGGTGCCTCGGAGGTTTATTGGCCGACTTCCTTTTCCCCATTACTGCCTCTTTTTGGCAATTAAATCTTAGGAAGACATGTGGAGGTTTTATCGAGCTAATGAAAGACCCAGCTGGCCTGCTGCTGGGCTTAATGCAGTTGTGGGATAGCTATCTTTAGAAGGCGGTACTGAGATGTTAAAATGTAAGCATCCTAAGTTGTCAGTTAGTTTAAAAATTAAAAAGTTAGTCAGTGCCTCACCAATCCAAAGTAACAAGGCTATGTTGTGCACTGGCAACAAGGAAGGGTGCACCTCTCCTAACCAGTTCTGCAGTCACTGTGATTTTCTAGGACTTGTTTTCATAAAACATCAGAGAAAACATTACAAGGTGGCCGCCCTCCATGTACACGGGCAATGGCCATCCTGGAATGATTTCTTTCAACGATGTAAATGGCTAGACAGTACTGGTTCACCTTTGCTTGAGATGTAAAATAACAAACAATGGCAAAGTCAAAAGCACATGCAGCAGCGGTGTCAAATTTGCATTGAGGGGGCAGAGAGGGAGGTCACAGGAAAGTGTCTTGGCTTTAAAGACAGCCCAATCAACAAATAGCATTTCTTTGAAAATGCCACGACCTACTGGTTCAAGAGGGCTGGACACAAACCACATCCTCTGTACTCTATGTACATGCTGTATGCAGCAGTATATTGCCATTATCAGATCTCTGATAAATGGCTATAGCTGCGGTGTGTAGGCAAAACCTAAAATATAGACCATGGTCATGCTACTGTTTTGAGGAAAAATTGATCAGGCTATTTGCTGGACAGTTCCTAAAAATACTCTGAATAGAACAACAAACCAGGATGTGATAGAAAATGTATGCAGTATAAAAAATAGTGAATCCACCAATAACCGGCCTAGTACTGCATTGGGGGACACTGTTTTGTAAGAACTCTTATACATACTGGAGGACTCTAATCTAATCCATGCATTCAGGTCCTGACCACCACGTTGCTGACCAATTATAGAAACCTCAGAACTATAAAAAGAATTACTGCAGTGCATATCACCCAGGTAGACCTCTACTTCTTTTTCTTTCTTCTCCTTCCTCCACCTGGCCTCACTCCCATACACATAAAGTTTATAACAGAGTGGTTGAACCAGCTGCTGCAACCAGTTGGGAATGAAATAAAATTATAATGAACACTGTAAGCATAGCATGGAACCACGTGAAAAAGTATTAATTAAATTATAAACACTAGTTAACTACAACTATAATGATAATAATACATATCTCACACTTCCTCTTCAATCACAAAGCTAAGAGCTGCACCGCAAGACCGTTAATGATAGCACCTCGCTTTTAACTCATGCACACCAAAACACATCCCAAAGAGGTTTACAACAGACCAACGCTTGTCCAAACCCACGCTCTGCTATAGTGTTGAACATTAGCCATTTACTAATGTGCATTGACATCCCGGTATAAAGCACTACTTAAATATCACAATGCATTCCACATTTTCTAAGTAACCAAATCACCTTTGCTTTCTTAATCAAATTTTCTCCTGGGTCATGAATGACACTTAGGTTATACCCAGATTCTTAAATGTTCACAAAAACTAGCCAATACAGCAAGTGGGAATTGGGTGTCAAATGAAACCAAAGTGAGAATCCATACAAGAAAGTGCTCGCTCATCAACCATGAACAAGTTAAACACAACAGTACGGGATATGGAGCGGCACCAACATTTTATGTAAGCTTGAAAAAATATATTTTACCACGTACCAAGTTCAAAAAAGGGTAATCCTTCAATACGCATTAGAGGCTTTGATTTAAAAAATAAATAAGCATACATATATATTGCAACTATGAGCTTATGACTCTGATTTGTCCATACTCAGCAAAAGCAACACAGTCACAGGTGCTGCAGGCATTGGAAATTAGGCACTTTCCCTTTCCTCTATAGGTGGTCTACGGAGCAAGTCAAGTTCTGTTTTAGGAGAGGTGCAGAGCCTACTGACATTTTGTAAGTCGCAGTATAATGCATCATCAGTATAATGAACGGGAAGCAAGTCATTCTTCAAGTGCTTCTTGTTCTGGCATAGGAAGGGAACCGAGGCAGAGCCAAGCAGAGTGCAGCCTCTGCTGACAGTGGTGTCATGGTAGAGGAGTTGGGTTAGAGTCAGGAAGTATAATAGCTATCTGAGCTTTAGTTATTTTGTAATGTGGGCCGAAATTAGTTTGGGATCCAAAATGGGTGTGAGAACTAGATTATCTATCAGCACCAGTGGTGCCGGTAACTGCATCAATGCAGTGGGGACTATCGTGGGGCCATGAGGCCCGAGTGGAAGCTTGTAACCCAGTACGGGGCAGTGAAGGGAAGCGAAGGGAGCAGAAGGGGTTTGGGGAGGATCCACCAGTCATATCCAGTCTGGAGAAGAAAATTGGTCACTTACCTGTAATTATGGTTCTCCAATATTGGTATCTTTCATAGATTCACAAGCTTGAATCATCCCCGTCATCGAAGTGGAAGTCCCACGGTAACCTTAAATATACCTAGCAGTACGTGTACTACACTAGGCCTAAATGGCATAGACAGGAGCTGTTATAGCCTATCCATGTTCTTTATAAAAAAAAAAAGAACCACATCTGAACTACAACTAATCAGGCGACAGCACCTTCTGGAACACTCCCAACAGAGGCTGTCTCCCTCAGATTTTCTAGTACGAGTGTGAAGTATATAGTCTTAGAATTGAGGGGAGCCTCTGAGGGGAGGAGGGTGGCTTGCATGCGAGTCTATGAAAAATACCAATACTAGAGAACCATAGTTACAGGTAAGTAACCAATTTTCTTCTCCAGTATTGGATCTTTCATAGATTCACATGCTTGAATTAGAGTAGCGAGCAGTAACTTTGTTTATTTTAACAATAACATCCATAATAATAGGAATGATGCTACATTCAGTTAATATTGGAAAGCAATATAAATGTATTGAGAATGAGAATAATAACAATAATAATAAGAGGAAGAATATCAAAAATAACGATGATAACATTAGGCGATCACTGATAACATACCTATCAAGTGGAAGGTGGGATAACCAAAGAGGCTCACCTTAATGGAATAGATGTCTTAGCACTGCTTGTCCAACGGCTGTATCGGTTTTGTTCGTCTCATCCAGGCAGTAGTGCTTTGTAAATGTATGTTGACTGGACCACAATGCTGCGCCGCAAATATGCTGCAAGGGTACTCCAGCAAACAGAGTTGCGGATGTGGCTACCAGTCTGGTAGAGTGGGCTTTAACCCTACTGCGTAAAGGCTTTCCTGTCTGGGCGTGACAAAATTGTACAGTCAATCTGATCCATCTACCAATGGTTTGCTTAGATATCGCAGAGACTTTCCTTACATCTCCATATGCTACAAACAGCTGGTCCAATTTTCATGTCATGCGTTTTTTGAAGATAAAACTTTAGACATTTCTTTACATCTAGCGAATGCAGCGCTTTTTCTGCTGCCGGTTTGTGGATTAGGAAAAGACATTCTTAAAATCGCCGGGTCATTCAGATAGAAATTTGATGGTACTTTTGGTATATACTTAGGGTTTGTTCGAAGTACACCATTTGGACTGAACTGAAGAAAAGGTTCCTTGATGGTGAAGGCTTGTATGTCACTTACCCTTTTCGCTAATGTGAGAGCTAGTAAAAGTGATGTCTTCCAAGAGAGAAATTTTAATTCTGACCTGTGGATTGGTTTGAAAGGTGGCATCATGAGTTGTCCTAACATTATGTTCAACAACCATAACGGTGGAGGTTTACGCACCGGAGGAAACGCTCTAAAAAGGCTCTTGAGGAATTGTTTTACAATCCAGGAAAAGTACAGTGAGGGGCCCTGTTGAGAGCGCCAGAATCTTGAAATTGCCACCACATGTACTCTTATGGATGAATAAGAAAATCCAGATTTTGCCAAATATAATAAATAGGAAAGTATTTGCTCCAGAGGGGACGTTATAGGATGTATTCTCTCAGTAACACACCACAAGCAGAAGCACTTCCATTCAACCTTATAGGTCTTATTGCTAGTTTCGGCCCTGACTTTTGCTAATATTTCTCTACATTCTGGTGAAATGTTTAAGGTGGAATACTCATTGAATTCAGGAGCCAGGTTGATAACTGTAGAGATGAAGGATTCGGATGTCTGACCTGGCCATGGTGCATGGTCAGCAGGGCTGATGTCTGTCTGAGTTGAACATGTGGTTGTTCCGAATACAGAAGGAGATCTGTGAACCAGAACTGTCTAGCCCATTTGGGTGCAACTAGGAGGAGAAGGCATCCCTCTGCTTTCATCTTGCTGATCACCCTGGGATTCAGTGGAACCGGGGGGAAAGCATAGACAGATTCCTGACCATCTCATCAAAAAAGCATCTCCCCACAACCCTTTTTTGGGGATGCCAGCTTGTGTAATATGGGCATTTCTTGTTTTCGTATGTGGCAAAAAGGTCTAGATTCAGCTTGCCCCATTTTTGGGAAAGCTGGTCGAGAACCTGTTGGCCGAGTTCCCACTTGTGATACAGGATGATTGTTCTGCTCAATGAGTCTGCCAGGAGGTTGGATTGTCCCGGCACATGTTCTGCTTTTAGAGAAATTTGATTCTCTATGGCCCACTTCCATATGCTCTGGGCTTGATGTGAAAGCCTGTCCTGCCATTTGATAAAGTTTGTTTTGACCAATGACTTTGTGTTTCACCACTGCGCATATTAGTTGCTCAATGTTCACCAGTAGCACATGGTATGTTTTGTTCAGTTGAGCCGCCTATTGGCTTTGACATGGCATTAGCCATTACTTTCTGTATTCAGTTTAGCCGCCTATGGGCTTTGACATTGCATTCCTATTGACTTTGACATGATGTATTCAGTTTAGCTGCCTATTGACTTTGACATGCTATTAGATATTCTGCCTATTGACTTTGACATGATATTATATATTGCATTTTGTATTCAGCTCAGCTGCCTATGGGCTTTGACATGATATTATATATTGCATTTTGTATTCAGCTTAACTGCCTATTGGCTTTGACATGATATTATACATTGCATTTTATATTCAGCTCAGCTGCCTATGGGCTTTGACATGATATAAGACATTGCATTTTGTATTCAGCTTAGATGCTTATTGGCTTTGACATGACACTAGACATTGCATTTGATATTTAGGTTAGCTGCCTATTGCCTTTAACATGACATTGAATTTGATATTTAGGTTAGCTGCCCATTGCCTTTAACGTGGAGTTCTGTATTTTTCCAAGCTGTGTTTTTGCACCAGAGAACCAAGATGTTTTGCTCTCACAGTAGACTAGACCTGATAAGAGAGAGTACATGGGCGTCGTTTCTCTTCCCTTGAGCTTGGGAACAGGAGTAGTCTTGGAGACCTGGCCAGTCTCCAAAAGGCTTGCTCAGTTTCCCAGGTCTGAGGGGAGGGGGCACACCTTTGTAACGAATGTAACAGGCTGCAGAGAGTCAGATTCGAATCTGCCGGACCTCGTGCTGGAGCTTGGCGCCAGCTGCCAGCATCCCGTGTGGGTAGATGACACTCTTTCTCGCGGCTGACAGGGGTCATCAGCTTGCAGACCTTAGAAAGATGTAGCTGTAAATAGTTCCTACACGGTGAAGTATTTGTTTTGCTTTGCATTCAATATTTTATAAATATAACCTGCTGTGTATATTGCAAACTGATATATTTTGTTTGATTAACGCGGACTTGAAAGCTACTAATTCGTCATTCATTCATAAACATTGTGGTTGGGGAAGAATAAAATAACAATAAAAGTCTTCTTTGACCTCAGAAGTGCATTTCTGTTGTGTTATGTTAGTGCTTAGAAACTAAATAAGAGGAAAGCACTACAATTGGTACCAGAAGTGGGGTCGGTCATTAAGAGGTGATTAAAAGGGGTTTGACGAGTTAGTAGATTTCTAAGTGCACACTTTAAAAGTGTAATTGTTTTTTGTTGTTTGGAGAATTACAGAAATTGTTTTCTGTTTGGAGAATCACAGTAGCACGGCAGACCATGTCTGAGAATACATGTGTTGATGAACTGCCTGATGGTGCTAAGAAAAACTGTGAATTGTTTTCTGTTTGGAGAATTACAGAAGAAAATGCATGTGTAGCTAAAAGGCCTGATAATGTTTTGAGAAATAATTCCCGTTGTATATATGTAGAAAACGTGTGTTTTGGAAGTAATGATGACAGAAAGGTCTGGATACCTTTATCTGCTTACAGAGAAATGCAGGAGAAATGTAGGAAGTTGGAACATGAAAATAGGAATTTACGTGAGCAAATTAGCCAGGATACAATAATTCAAAATAAGACGGAAAGTTATAAAAGGGCTGTTTTTGAAGAATCTTTCTTGTCCCATTCCAGTAATGAGGGGGTTAAGACAGCTCCGAGCTGCACTGAGTTTCCATGTGAGCCAGGGTTTTTGGCAGATAAAATGCATTCCTTAACTGATTACGAGTTACCGTTGCAAAATGCCCAAGTAAAAGGAAAGATTTTAGAGAAAGAGACACCGAGTTTCATTAGCTTGTTTGATTTTTGGAAAAAGAATAGCCCTCATTTGAGTGAAATCCTAACACTTTTGTATATGGTCACTGTGAAAAATTATATGCAGTTGCGCGCTTGTGATTTGGCAAATGAAATAATGCAGACTTTAGGTTTCTGCGCAGTGCAAGAAGGAAATACTTATGTACATGTAATTCAAGAACAAGGGAAGAAAATACTGCCCCTAGCTAGAATCATACAATGGATCTGGTACTTGCAAGACAGGGCTAGAGTACCACAGATAAAAGAGTTACCAATGAAATTGTGTGCACCATTTGAATTCGTGTCTACTGAAGATAAAAAGCATGTTTGTTTTACTGATGATTCATTGACTGAAATGTTGTTTTCTGGCACCGTAGAAGGAACAGAGTTGTATAATGTGTGTCAGATTTTAAAGCAAGAGCTACGTGAGATGTGTCATTTTTACGCTGATTTTTGGTTCTTTGATAATGTTTTAGCCACATGGCTTGTACCTAACTGGTTCAATTACCTTGCAGATGTTAATCAGAAAAATTCAGAGAGAGAAGTGTTCACCCAGAATTCTGCCTTAGTGGGGATGGCTATGTGGGTGCCCCAGAAATGTGAAAAGACCACTTACAGGTGGGCAGAGATGAGAGAGATGCACATTCCCCTAGATTTGATAAAAACTGTGCAGCACGCACAAAAGCAATCTGTCATGCAAGCAGTCACAGAGCAGTTGGGGAGAGGAAAGTTACCAGAACAGAAATGGCAAATTGATCAGGTTTTAGGGAGAGTGATTGCTGCAAATTACCAAGGAAAAATCGAAATTATGCTGATACCTAGAAAAGAATCTGATTCATTCATACAAATTGGAGACAGAATGGCCCAAATTGACAAAAGTGCAGTGAATGGAGGTTTGGTAAAGAATGAGTCTGCCCCAGCCCTTCTGACAGTGCAAGAAAAAGGAAGCTGTGGCGCAGCAGATAAAAACCTCAGTACTGATGTGTGGGCTGAAGCCCCAAGTGACCCTCTAGAACCTGCAGAAAATATAACAAAGGGCCCCAAAAACGTCCTGCTGATTATAAAACAGGGAAAGAAAGAGGAAGGGTGCAGTTTAAATGAAAAATGTTATTTGCAAGAAAAGTTATACTTGTTTCTTTTGCAGTTCCGACCACGTTTCGCCACTGTCCCTGAGTGCGCTGTGTGGTCCCCCTTCCGGTGTGTGCGTGTGGGGTCGGGGAAGGGACCGAATCCCCAACCTGAACCTGGCTGAGTAAAGTGCCAGCACCATGGATCCACTTTGCGCAAACTGCGCCTTCAGTTCAAGTTCAACTTGTTTGCTGTGTTTTTTTTTTTTCCCCTCTCGTATGGAACTCTGACTTTTGCTTACCTTCCAGAAAACCTTTCAGGTGGACCGTGCACCTTTACATGAGCAGAATTCATGCCACATCAAATTGCTAACACTGTTGAATTAGAGACTCATTCAGAGAAAAAAAACAAAAAAAAAAAAAATTGCCCAGTCTTTTCTATGTAGATGTATCTGATGTGAAAGGTTATGAGATCAATGTGTTAATTCACTTCTATTGCTTTACAGGGATTGCTTTGATCATAATGTTTTTGTTTTTTGTGCTGATGTATTTTTTGTTTTTGTTTGTTTGAAATATGAGATATGTGAAACAAAAATTCATTGGTCAAAGGGCGGAATGTCCTGCCATTTGATAAAGTTTGTTTTGACCAATGACTTTGTGTTTCACCACTGCGCATATTAGTTGCTCAATGTTCACCAGTAGCACATGGTATGTTTTGTTCAGTTGAGCCGCCTATTGGCTTTGACATGGCATTCCTATTGACTTTGACATGATGTATTCAGTTTAGCTGCCTATTGACTTTGACATGCTATTAGATATTCTGCCTATTGACTTTGACATGATATTATATATTGCATTTTGTATTCAGCTCAGCTGCCTATGGGCTTTGACATGATATTATATATTGCATTTTGTATTCAGCTTAACTGCCTATTGGCTTTGACATGATATTATACATTGCATTTTATATTCAGCTCAGCTGCCTATGGGCTTTGACATGATATAAGACATTGCATTTTGTATTCAGCTTAGATGCTTATTGGCTTTGACATGACACTAGACATTGCATTTGATATTTAGGTTAGCTGCCTATTGCCTTTAACATGACATTGAATTTGATATTTAGGTTAGCTGCCCATTGCCTTTAACGTGGAGTTCTGTATTTTTCCAAGCTGTGTTTTTGCACCAGAGAACCAAGATGTTTTGCTCTCACAGTAGACTAGACCTGATAAGAGAGAGTACATGGGCGTCGTTTCTCTTCCCTTGAGCTTGGGAACAGGAGTAGTCTTGGAGACCTGGCCAGTCTCCAAAAGGCTTGCTCAGTTTCCCAGGTCTGAGGGGAGGGGGCACACCTTTGTAACGAATGTAACAGGCTGCAGAGAGTCAGATTCGAATCTGCCGGACCTCGTGCTGGAGCTTGGCGCCAGCTGCCAGCATCCCGTGTGGGTAGATGACACTCTTTCTCGCGGCTGACAGGGGTCATCAGCTTGCAGACCTTAGAAAGATGTAGCTGTAAATAGTTCCTACACGGTGAAGTATTTGTTTTGCTTTGCATTCAATATTTTATAAATATAACCTGCTGTGTATATTGCAAACTGATATATTTTGTTTGATTAACGCGGACTTGAAAGCTACTAATTCGTCATTCATTCATAAACATTGTGGTTGGGGAAGAATAAAATAACAATAAAAGTCTTCTTTGACCTCAGAAGTGCATTTCTGTTGTGTTATGTTAGTGCTTAGAAACTAAATAAGAGGAAAGCACTACAAAGCCCCAACGACTTTGTGCCTCCCTGTTTGTTCAGGTAGAACATACTTGTGGTGTTGTCCGTTCTTATGAGGATTGTTGAGTTTTGGATTTTTGGTAAGAAAGCCTTTCGTGCCAGATCGATTGCTTTCAGCTCCAGTTGGTTTATGTGAAGCTTTTTGTCCTTTTGCATCTAGTTGCTACTTATTTGTAGATCCTGAAGGTGGGCGCCCCAACTTTCCAGCGACACATGTCGTTATTATGTAGTACGGCACTTGTTGTGAAATAAAAGGCCCTTGGATAAATTTTACTGTTTTTCCCACCAAGACATGTCAGTTTTCATTCCTGATGTGACCTAAATCTGATCGTCGAAGGAGCCATTCACCTGGAGCTACTGTGTGTCTAGTTGCTCCTGTAGAGGTCGCATATGCAGTCGGCAATTTGGAATCAGTGGAATACATGAGGAAATCATTCCCATGAATGACCTGTAGATTCAAACTGAAACAAATGTTTATGCTGATAGCCTGTGAGCCATTTTACAAAGTTTTCACTGTCTCTCTTAGGACAGAAATGCTTTGCTCTGGGTAGTATCCATTAGTGCTCCTAGGAAATTCAGAGGCTTTGTGTGAAGAAAATGTGTTTTGTGATAGTTGAAGGTAAGGCCCAGAGTTTTGAACAACTGGAGGCAAGTGGATGTGTGTTTCACCACTTGATTCCTTGTGGATGTCTTTTTGAGCCAGTCGTCCAAATATGGAAAGATCTGTATTCCTAGCTGTCGTAGATGAGCTGCTACTGGGGCAAGCACCTTAGTAAAAATTCTGGGGCGCGATTTTAGCCTGAATGGTAGGACCAGAAACTGTAGATGCATACCAGCTACCTTGAACTTGAGAAATTTAAGATGACTTTGATGTACTGGGATATGGAAATACTCATCCCGGAGGTCTAGAGATGTCATGTGATCTCTGGTGTTTAAGAGGCGTAGAATATCCTGAAGCTTTCCCATACGAAATGTTTTTTTTTTCAGGAACTTGTTTAAGGCCCGCAGATCCAGTATGGGACACAATCCTCGAAGGTTTTTTCAATAGAACCCACGGCCCCTCTGTAGAGTTGGAATTACCTTTATTGCTCCTTTGGGTATCATGGAATACATTTCCTTGAGGGGGTGCTTTAAGCGTTAAGGTGGTGGTCCTGATGGGAGGGTATTTGGAGGCTTCTGGAGGATTTCTAGAGTTGCCCCTTGGATACTATATCTAGTACCAACTTGTCTGATGTTATCCTTGAACACTAAAGGACGTGGTAAGTGATGCGGCCTCCAATCTTTGATACACAAGTGAGGTTGGCAGCTGGTATGAATGAGCGGTCATTGTTTTCTGCCTGTGTCTCTGCCACGGGTTGAGGATCTTCCTCTTGTGGGATGCCTGTAGGCAGCTGTAGGAGGTAACTTATATTGCTGTTGTCCGTACTGCTATTGAAAGCCTGTTTGGGCAGATTGATACTGTTGTCTGTAAGGTTGGTATCCGCCATGAAAGAAATAAGTTCCTCTGCCTCTAGCCCCTCGAAAGGGCTGTCTTTTGTAATGCAGATCTGGCAGTGTCTGTGTCGGCCTTGATAGATTGCAAAGCCTCATCTACATGCTTGCCGAAGAGGCATTCCCCATCATATGCCATATCAAGTATCTTGTTCTGTACCTCTGGTATAAAAGAGGTAGATTTCAGCCAGCAATGTCTGCGCAATACTACTGCCACCGCCAGCAGTCTGAATCCCGTCAGCGAGATATCGATCGCACAATCAATTGTTTTTACTGCGATCCGTTCCCCCTCTTTTAACACCTTCTCTGGCTCCAGTTTAGAGTCCCCAGGTAAGAGGTCAATGTATGAGGATATATCTGACCACATTTGTCTATCGTATCTGCGTAGAACGGCTAATGACTCAGCAGCTTTGACCGTTATTGCTGCAACGGAGAACCTTTTGCCAATGTTATCCAGACGGCGTCCTTCTCTATCTGGTGGGGAGGATATTGGTGCTGAAGGATTCTTTGAGCAGCGTTGTGCTGCTTTGAGAATTCAGTTTCGGCTGCCCAATTAAGCAAGTTGGGGAGTCTTCCGAGGCTTTATATTTTTTCTCCAAACGTGGGATTTGAGAAGTTATTGTAGTTGGATTTTTCATTGCCTTCAGTCCTTCTTGCCATATAAAGTCTACTATTGGTATGGCTCTAACTGACTTTTTTGATGGCTCTTTAAAGTTGTATAGGAAACAATCTATCTCCCTACAAATGATGGGCAGTTCGAAGGTTTAGCTGCTCTGTCCATTAGGTTATGGAACCTACCTAATATCCTCAGGGGGAAGAGTCTACTGGTCCTGCAAAAGTTGGTGATGGAGTAGGAATTAGGTATTCGTCCCAGTCACTAGCTGTGGTATCTGGTATTTCTCCTTCTTCCCTTTCTTCATCCGTGGTCTGAGTGTCATCCTGAGGTGGTTGTCCGAAAGGGATGCTTATATCTGGTCTAAGTGAGGTTCTCGGATGGCTCGGCACAGGGGTCCGCGGTCCTGTTTGTAGGTCATACAGTTGTGGGACCGGTGTTGCTGGTACTGAGGGTGGAAATCTTCTATAGTAGTCATCCAACATGTTCTGAAGACTTGTTACCAATGACTTTAGCACATGAACGGAGGTGTCTCTATCACCATATTCAGAATGCGAGGGTTACGCTTGGTCTCTTGCTGAGAAATAGGTGTCCTGATTTTGATGATGATCATCATCAACCAGATCTTGACATTTAATGTTGAATTGTGACTGACTGTTGGCCACTCCAAACATTCCTTCGTCCTGAGAATATAAGTCATCGTCGTCATCTAATAGGTGTTGAGGAGGGTACGGAAATACTTTACTTGGGGAAGTATGCACTGGTAAAATTGTAGAGCTTTTTTTCCTCACAGTTATGAAAGAGAGTGGGAGGAATTTTTATGTTCCAGTGGTGGTCGTCGTTGGGTGTGCTGTTGATGCGTTGCTTGTCGACGATTCTCTCGTCGCTGTGTCCATCGCCGACGGGTGTGTCGTCGACGGGTCTCACGTTGACGGGTCTCTCGTCGGCTGAGTTGTTGTTGATGGGTGTTTCGTCGTCGGGTCTGGTGTGGATGTGCTCTTTGTCGGCCTGCCCTCATAGACAATTTCCTCGTCGACGCATGTGTAGTCATTGGCTGAATAGCCTTTGATGGTGTCTTTTTATATATTTGTTATAATCATCGTCGATGATAGTGGCGATGACGTGACGATCCTAGGTGACACCGCTGTGGTAAACTACGTGATAGTCGTCATTGTTATGATAGATGTGATCATCAGTAGTTTTCTCATCGATGAGCCTTTCTTGTCAGACTATGAAGGGAATTTCTTTAGTTTTGGCGTCGGCGATAAAGCAGTGAAGCAGTTTTTGGGGGTGCTTTTTTCACTGATGGCAGTGTAGGTTCTGAGTGAACCTTTTTTTAAGACCTTTGACTGAGTTTCTGATGATGAGGCATAACTTTCCTGACCTTTCTGCTGTTCCAATGAAAGGTGTTTAGATTTTTTTAATACTTTCTTAGGAGGTACTGAATAAGGTTTTTCTTTACTTTTAGGCCTTTTAAGAGATTGAGAAACCTGTGAGGAGGCCTCACTCTCATCAGAAGAAGCGAGTTCCATAGCTTTTTGTTTCTGTAGCCATAATAAAAGTCTCCTTTCTCTGTCTAAGGGTTTTATGAGTAAAGGTGCGCTAAATTTTGCGATCTCTCACCTTATGGTCTGGATGCAGGCAGTATATACACTTCTTGGGTGGGTCATCAATATGAAGTCTTTTTCCCCACAATTGTCACAAATCCTGAAGAGTCCTTTTTTTTTTTTTTTAGTTTGCTGGGACATCCTGTCCAATGGAATTTTGATATATCTGAGAGAACTTTTCCTATCAGTTTAGCTGTAGAGCACAGAAGATGAGCAGAGCTCAGGAACACTCCCTTCACACGGCGTGCAGTAGAAAATCCGTGGGAAACAGCCTCTGTTGGGAGTGTTTTAGAGGGTGCTGTCGCTGATTGGTTGTAGTTCAGATTTGGTTCTTTTTTTAATAAAAAGAACATGGATAGGCTATAACAGTGCCTGTCTATGCCATTGAGGCCTAGTGTAGCACACTTATTGCTTGGTATATTTAAGGTTACTGCGGGACTCCCACCTCAACGAGGAGGATGATTCAAGCATGTGAATCTATGAAAGATCCAATACTGGAGAACAGTGTATTTCCCTGGGGTCCGAAGGCATGCCAGAGTCAGAAACGCACCACAGATTTGTAGCATGGCCTTCTTGAAGGCCTCTATCTGTCTGTGAGTCGACAACAGTCCAGGGATTTCAGAGCACATCAGCACCAGCTGGGGTGTAAACTCTGTGGCCAGTGACCTCTAGGAGGCTGGCTCCAATCTTGACTCCCTGGCACCTTCTCATTGGAACTGGAGTGGCTAGATGAAGTTGAGTCATGCATCAGAATTTTTTATTGCATTTGGACTTCGATTTACCCAAACATTCTGAGTGGGAAGTAGAGCAGTCGCGGATACCGCCTCTTGATCTGGACCAGGACTGCACATAGGATGGGAGCAGGATCTGCGTAAAGTCTGTAACTACTATTTGTGCTCGCTGATGTACAGCTTCCCCTCCTGTTCTCAAATTGCCTTTGGTACAATTCAAAGGGGACTTCATTCCCTAACATACAATTTAGAAACTGCCAGAAGAATAACAAAGTTGGGAGCCGAGGTCGGGTCTGCACTAGAATGCTCTGAAAAAAAAAGAAAAAAAAAACAACAACAACAAAAAAACTAAGAAAAGCATGCAGGGGTGGTTGTAATATGCAGCTCTACTGCAGTCAATTCAGGGCCAGTTCAGAGTCAATGAGGAACCACACAATACCACTTGTTGGTGCTGAGAAGCACAGCTGTTGAAAATTTCCAGATCCAGTGTGGCACCTTAAGATATTCTAATCTTGAGGAATCTGTGGTTAGAAGTATTCATCTGAAATACTGGATCTACATAATGCTTCCTTAATAGCTTCAATACTACGCCCTGATTATTTTCCTACTTCAGGCCTAATTAATTGACCTGTGTATACAAGTAGCATTAATTAACCTATGTATACAGGTGGCAGACACATTTTAATCAAGTTACCAATATATTTGAATCATGGCAGCAATGGATGCCCGACCAACCCACACATCACACATCTAACCATGCACATAGCTGTCTGCTCTTCCAAAGGGTGACCCACGCTTGCTTTCTGTATTAATTATTTTTCTGCTTGTACCTTTCATGTACCACTGTGGTATTAAAATGCCACTTCATTATTATCTCTTTTTACTAGTAATAGTCACTAACCATCAGCAAAGCAACAATAATAAAATGTCTCTCTCACTTCAAATTATATGTGTGATAAACATCAATACCTTATATTCCTTCTTCCATGCTTCAAAGAGCTCCATAAAGCTGCTCCCTTCTTCCACTATTCTGGCGTCCAATCTGTGAGTTTTGGCAAATGACAGAATAGCTTTCAGGGAGCGCTCAGTCTCACTTGCTGCCCAAAGTCCTCGACTTGTAGTCGGCAAACGGTCATCCAACAGGCCTTCTTCATCTTCTATCATCTCCTCGAAGATAGCAGTCTGTCCTTTTACACTTTAAATACACCAAAGTAAACTACTGGTCATTCACTTCTAAGATGCCCTTGAAGATCTCACAAGCCCCAATCTGAGCAAACACCTTTTCTGAATAACTCTAACATGCCTTCATCCCTATTTCACCATGATTGCCCTTTGCGCATATTTTCACCAACCGCACCATGATCATCCTCATGGGTAGCACTCACCACTTGGATGACAAAATCAATGTAATTCAGTTTCCACATATTTCCCTGTGTCATAATTACGGCTCGTAATTTACATAGTTCTCACAGCGGTTTCCATCCACACAACATTCCAGTTCCACCCAGTGACTAAGTGATTCCAGTTCCAGGTAAGCCATTGTACTGATGTAAAATGTTTTAGAGCAGCAAGCAGTAACTAAGTATTTTCAAGTTAAAACTTCGTAGACTGCATGTCCACCCAGTAGGCTGCTACTATAATAAAATAACAGGAACTCACATTATTGAACAGCTTTTTATACATTCACGACAGAACATGGAGGTAAGAACTGCTATCTGTCTCTTTGAATTATGTAGACGAGAAAACATCAAATATGAGTGTATTAGTCAAAATGTTTTTGCACTTACGTGTGAGAGAAAAGCTTTGACTCATACTCTGTAAACAATTCATCACTCTTACAGAAGATACAGCTGCAAAGAAGATGGAAAACAAGGAAATGTATTTAATGCTCACAATTAAAACACACAATTTATGTGCGTTCTGGTTTATGAGGCATGCAGAAAGCATGACTTTAGCATGATTTTGTGGGAATATTATCTGGCTGTCCAGTTTCTTTACAATTGACAAATGAGAAGCAGTTTAAATGACTGAAGTTATTAACCTCTGTATTCTTAAAAAAAAAAAAAAAAAAAAGAAGCTAGTAACTGTGGTATATCATGTACAGCAGAGGCAGCCTCACCCAGGTTGCAGATAGCAATGCCAGAGATGCATTTGCAGCCCACCCTTCCTATCTCACCCTCACTCTTATGAAAATGTTCAGAAAACAGACACTGTAGCAAAGATCCTAATGGTCTTAACCACTGTAACCAAAGTAGTCCTCAAAATTACAAGTTAAGATTGTTGAAGCTACAGGTTTCAAAAGTTTCTGAACTAACATGAGCAATATTTTAAACCCATACTAGACAGTGACCCCGAAATATGGGATACAAGTGGAGGAAAACACTTGCAACAGACCTTCGGAAAATGTAACTTTTTTCAAATGTACTGGCAGTTTTTTGGCCTTAGCAAGCTTCTTACATAAAAACAACTGCTATAAGACTGAAGTATTTGGGCTACAGACAATGTCTTGAAACAATAAGCAATGCTCTGTTACAGAAATTGTACTATCAAAAAAATTCGAAAATACACTTGATTCCACTGCGGCTTTAAACGGCTGGCTTTAAACATGGAGCCTGTTCCAATATGTTCAAAATGTAAAAGAAATAATTTAACCAAATATTCTCATGTAACAATTTTCCAGATTCTTCCATTCAAACAGCCATCTACTTTTTTCCCCAGAACACAAATCATTTTCCTACTTTATTGCCTACCTAGAAGAACAAGAGGCTCATTTCAGAGACCTCTGGTTGTGAGTTCAAAGTTGATGCCAGTGTACTAACAGTGTAAAACAGCACATCTCAAGCCTGTAATATGCACAAGAAGGACCCATGAAGGGATTGAAGCAAGTGCACCTATGGTGCATGTTCCCCTGAGAAGGCTCCTAACATGGCGGGAGGTCCTAAGGAATAAAATGTGATAAAAATCCCAACTTGCTTGGGGGCATGGTGGATTTATCTTTACAAAATGTAGGTACGGGAAATGTACTTCAAAGTATAGATTCATTTCCAGTAGCTATATTACATGTGTACCTGAGGTGCAAGTTATTGTTTCAAAATCCCGGGGCATTTATAGCTGAAACAGGGTGGTCAAGTCCATCACGTCCAGGAAAGGTAGAACAGCTTACAATGCTCCCGATAGAGCCACTAGTTCTGCAGTCAAGAAGGCCAGTAAACCAACCATAGTAACAGGATGGGAAAACAGAAGAGATCAGCCAAAACAGTGATTTGATATTTGGACAAAAACCCAATTTAAGTCCTCCTCTAAATCAGGCCAATATCGGACTGTCTGCTTGTTCACTCGCTCGCTAGCTTTTAGTCAAACGCTCTCTCAACTATCAACAACAATTTCAATTGCATCAGATTAGGGCTGTGGATTATTTCCAATCCACTTTCACTAAACAACCTCACACCCAACATAACACACCCAGCTCACTGAGTACCTCACAAAGTATTTTTGGTGCTACCCCTTCTGTTTGCTTTTGGACTGGGTCTCCCTTAGGGATAATGTTCTGGAAATCTTGAGAACTTTGACTATCCTTTGACCTGCTTGCTTCAGAGCAAGAAATAAAGTTACTTACATGTAACTGTAGTTCTCCAGTATTGGAAACTTTCATAGATTCACATGCTTGAATCCTTCCCCCTCGTCGAGATGGGAGTCCCCGGTGTTATACAAAAGCTATGTCCAATGTAGATATACATTACATGCATTAGGCCTTTAGCTTAGTAACATATCATAGTCATTTTGTAAAAAAGGACCAAACGCCAGAAGCCACCAATCAGGTTACAGCGTCCTCTAGAACCATTCTGTGAGGAGCTGCCTTTCCCTCAGATTTTCAAAGCATTAGTTCTGTAATATATATGATACTGAGAGAATGAAGGTGAGCTCCCCAGGGGAGGTGGGTTGGTCGCATATGAATCTATGAATGGTTCCAATACTGGAGAACTACAGTTACAGGTAAGTAACTTATTTCTTACTCCAGTATTGGAACTTTTGTAGATTCACATGCTTGAATCAGAATAGCAAGTAGTAAGTAGCACATTTTCTGTTGTTAGCTATATAACCATTGTATTATGATAAAAGAATATGGCATTCCAACAGTCATGATTAGCTATAAATATGATATCAGAAAAACTGCAATATTATTAAAAATCTGGATAAAGACAGTAAGAAAGCGGATGGTGAGTAATATCAGAATGGCTCACCTTCATTGGAACAGATGCCCGAGTACTGCCTGTCCAACCGCTGCATCTGTAATCGGTTCAGTGTCCAGACAGTAGTGTCTCGTGAAAGTGTGCACCTATTTCCACGTTGCAGCTTGGCAGATGTCTGGTAACGACGCTCATGAAAATAACGCACAGGACGTGGAAATGGCCCTAGTTGAATGTGTGTGCACTTTAATGTCAAAGGTAGACCAGCCTTGGGATGCCAATAAATGATTGCACTTGTAATCCATCGAGAGTAAGTCTGTTTGGCCACTGGGAACCCTTTTCTAGGGTTACTGTAAGCCATGAACAGGTGGTTTGATTTCAGAAAAGGTTTAGTCCTTTCTAGATAAAACTTGAGACATCTCTTCAGAACTAGTGAGGGAAGAGACCTTTACTCCGCCGTTTGCGGATTAAGGAAGAAAGTTTTTAACACCACAGGTTTGGTGAATGGGTTCAAACTGCAGTTTCATAAGCTGACAATTGCCATGCCAGAGGAGGGGCTCTGACTGGTGGATAGGTACTAAAAAGACCTTTTAGGCATTGCTTTATAAGCCTGTGAGACCAAAGAGATGGTTTACCGGATCTTCTAAAGCGAGAGGTGGCTGCCAGGTGAACTTTAATGGATGCATGTTGCAATCCTGAGCTCGCTAGATTCAACAAATAAGGTAAGATTTCTTCCGGAGTGGAAGACAGAGGATATACTTTAGCAGACTTGCACCACAAACAGAATCTTTTCCATGTGAGGTGGTATGTCTTGTTTGTGCTAGCCGCCTAGCCTCTGGCTAGTATCTCTTTGCAGTCATTAGGGATGTTTAAATGGCCGAGCTCAAGGAACTCAGGAGCCATGCTGACAAGTTCAGAGATTTGAGATTCGGATGTCTCACTTGGCCATGGTTCATGGTAAGCAGCGATGGAACTGGCTCTATCATTATGGGCGGACATAGGGACATTAGTAGACGTTCTGTGTACCGGTGGTGGCGTGGCCATGGAGAGGCTGGTAGGATTATTTGTCAGGGTTCTGACTTGATCTTGCTTATCACTCTCGGGAGGAGAGAGATTGGAGGAAAAGCGTAAGCATAGATTCCTGACCAAGCAATCGAAAATGCACCCCCCCACGACCCCTTCTGGTAATGCAAGTTTGTGTAAAACCGGCATTTGGCGTTCTGGGCGGCCGCAAAAAGATCCAGGTTCGGTTTGCCCCACTCCTGGAGTATTTTGTTTAGTGTGTGTTGATCCAATTCCCATTCATGGGTAGATGTTGGCCTGCTCAGAGAATCTGCAATGACATTCTGAAGGGAGCAAGTTCCCCCTGCTTGTTGATATAGTGCATTGTCGTGGTATTGTTCGTCCTGGCAAATACCAATGTTCTGCCAATTCTTGGAAGAAAGGCTTGTAACGCTAAGAGTACTGCTCTCAGTTGTGAAAGGTTGATATGGAGAGTGCGGTAAGAGGTGGGCCATTTGCCGCTTACTTGAAGATCCTGCAGATATGCGCCCATCCATCCATTGACGCATCTGTTGATATTGTGGCGTCTGAGGTAAGAACTGCAGCCCTACTGAAACATGTGCATGGATTGTCCACCAATTGAGGGATGTTACCATCAATGAAGTTACCTGTATGATGTCCTTGAAAGATCCCTGCACTTGAATCCACTGATTGTGCAGCTCCTCTTGTAGTGGGCCCATATGAAGTCAACAGTATGGGATCAGATTGATATAAGATGACATCTTTCCCATCAATGATTTGGATTGTCGAACTGAAAGATACTTTTTTGTCTGCAGGCACTTCGCTAGTGTGATCAACTTTTCTTGCCTGTCCGATGTTGGGTATACCTTGGCCTGCTGTGTGTCTAATATAGCTCCCAGAAATGCTATCCTTTTTGATGGCTGTAGGATTGATTTCTCTCAATTGAGATTTGGGCCCAACTGGCTGACTGTCTCTGACATACTGGTCAGTTTCAAGCACCTAATTTAATAAAGGTTGAAGTGATAAGAGTAGTTGTCCAAAACTACCTAAAAACAGGATATCTGAGGAAAAAACTGAGCAGAGCTCAGAGGAGACCCCCAAGCACGACGTGCAGTGTAAAATCTGAGGGAAGGCAGCTCCTCACAGGAGGGTTCTAGAGGGTGGAGTAACCTGACTGGTGGATTCTGGAGTTTGGTCCTTTTTTACAAAATGACTATGATATCTTACTAAGCTAAAGGCCTAATGCATATAATGTATATCTACATTGGAGCATAGCTTTTGTATAACACCGGGGACTCCCATCTTGACGATGGGAAAAGATTCAAGCCATTGAATCTCTGAAACTTCCAATACTGGAGTAAGTAGCAAAGACAGATGTGTTTTCAGAAAGTATTGTAGAGATGCCTGAAAAGCAATATGCAGCCAGCATCACACACAGTTATGCACACCGTATGCCAAAAACCCAATGCACAAAAAAATGCCTAAATAAAAAAAGCCTATTGGTGAAGGTTCCGACAGTTTCAGATAATGGAATAAATCATCAATTGGCTAATAATTACTATACCACTGAGGATTATCGAAGAACGGTGGGTTGTCTTTACTCATACTTAAACACAGAACAGAATTGCAACCTCTTCTTCTGAAGAAAGGTGGTGACAAACACTGTATAAAAAGCTAAAAATATGTACAACAGAAGAAATTAGCCAAAGAGGTTATATAGGAGAACTGACCCACTTGGATATTTGCAGTGGAGTTGGAATCAATGTTAGTATATGGAAAATGCAAGCACTGCATTGATGTGCAATCTGCATTTCTACAACTTTCAGCAATGGTAACACTTTATAACAGTACTGTTCTAGCAGCCATTCCTCTGTGGAATAAGCTCTTGGTTTGTTGTGAAGAAGTTGGTTAGCCTTTTGTTAACAGGTGATTATACATGAAACAATCCGTCACAAGAGTTTGCCAAAACAGTACAAACTCGCTCCTTTTTAACAAATGGATGAGTACCTTTTGTAATACCTTTTGCCTTATCCAGAAAATTGCATGAACTACTTCACATTAAGGGTGTAGAAAGAGCTCTTTGTAGTAGAGTACAGGTTTTGTAAAATGGGAAAGGGCATTACTTTGTACTTTAAAACATGTTACTGATGTTCTTGGAAAAATTATACTCAACCTTCCACATTATGAATAACTTGCAGGAGAACAGCAGTTATTAAGGGTTGCCTGCCAGTAAGTTAGTGCCCAACAGTTTGAGATTTAGTAGGCAAAGTTCAGATCAATGCCTTTCTTTGCTTGTTCAAGTAATATATTACTGTTTTTATGTCAAGCTAAACTAGAATGGAACTGACTGTGAAGGAGCGTTAAAAATACTTTATAGTCAGACAAACTGTGTTTGGATCCCAAATGTTGCTTTGATAAACAGTGTCCTTCTAAGAAAAGTTTCTGGCACTGAAGTTGAGCCCGTTCAGCCTACCTTCCAGTAAGAGTAGCACCGCTTACTATAGCGGATGAAGGTAAGTGCTGCGTGAAAGGAACTACTTTCAAAATATTATGGCCAGAAAGATAAGGAGTTTAGGTGGGGCCAGAGAGAAACTCTCCCAGAATCCCAATGGCAGACAATCAGAATCTGCAAACATTGCAAGTGCATTTGGAATAATAAAAAAGCATGATGCCACATCACAGCAGAGAAGATATGTGGTGTACTGTAAGCTAAACTATGAATTGCATAGAAGCCATCTTGTCTAGGCAATTGATTTTACTGAGGTTGAGCCAAAGCCCTAAATCTTCTAGAAACATTAATTTCATAGTAAAGTTCTCAGAGACTTACTGAAAGGAAGTTATTTTTTAAGCCAATTGCCATTCAGAGATAAACAGTTTCTTCTATTCAAGATCACATTTCAAGAACCATTTGAGGGCCTATTTTAGGAAAAGGAATCTAACGTTTTTGCCCATAATGCTTCTTGGGCAAGAAACTTTCAGTCCTACAAATGGAATGCAAAAGCATATATCATGAAAATCTATTGCATATGTCTAGCCCCTTGAGACACCACATGAATGATCCCATGAAGAAGAAGCATCCTTTAGTTCTACTATCTTATTCATCCCACAAGCTTACAGAGTTTTCAAAGACAACCCTGTTCTTTTGTGCAATGAAACTACAAACAAAGATACATGCTTAGGACACAGACATACCTCACAGGAAACCTACAATAACTGAAAAAGGTTAACTTAATAGTGAGCCTCTTAACGATGTTTCAGTATTGAAAATATGATGAGATTAGTTATACATTTATCCAATAACATACTATTTGTGGTGATCTGAAAAACCATAGTGTATATTTTAGTAGAAAAGTATAAATTAACAGCCCTTTACAGTGATGTTAAAATCATAAGTATTTTTATGTTTTAGCTCAGTTCTTGGATATAAAGAGACAGCAAGCACAACATACTTGTTGAGAGGTAGCCTGGCAGGTCGCAGGTGACAGATGGTGGCAGCTTGGATGACCTCCTGAGAGGGAGGCCCCTCTAGGTTTTTTACAGCATCCCTTACAAGCTTTTGGAATTTCTTCAGTTCATCCATTTGTGTTGTTAGCAAGAACCGGAGACCCCTACAATCACGAAACCTAAAAAAAAATAGGAAACAGCAACCACAAAGCAATGAAGCATACTTGAATATAGATCCTTTAATTAATATGAAAGTGAATTGTTTGTGTTGGATACTGCTGGGTCTTGTGACAGTTTGAAATAAATACAACATTAGCACTTTTTCAAACATCTTGAAAGGTAAAAATATATCTTGAGGGAATCAAACAGTTAATCTTGTTATTGGGAAGCCAACTGCTTGGTAATTCTGGTATTTAAAGTGCTTGGACTCCTCCACATTACCAAACTGTGGAACTGGGAGAGCCAGTAAAAACAACATAAAGCCATTACGCATCCACACCCAAATGTCTAGATGGCTGGAAGTCCACTTCACATTAAATTCCAGCAATCTTACAATATGGAGGATGTTGAATTAAAGACAATGAACCAGAGGGTCAAAGTCCATTTAAAGGAGAAAATGGTTGAGGAAATCAAAAGCAGAGAGGGTATTTGCCAGATTCAACGAATCATTGATGTGACTAATTCACACATCTGCAAAGGTTACCTTTTTTGTCAAAGACTTTAGCAGATACTCTTGTCTCCGTCTAACAATGAAAAAATGCCCCCGGTATATAATGGGGTCGGCTATAGATAACTGCAAAGGACTGCAATATTCTCTCGTTTAAAAGTAAGACTTAGGCCCTCATTACGAACATGGTGGTCTGGGCTGCCATGCCGGCCATGGCAGTAATAACCGCCACCGGCATGGCGGTCCAGACTGCCATATAATATACGTGGCAGAACCGCCACTTTTGTAACTCTGCCACCGCCAGGCTTCCGCCACCAGGCAGCATGGCGGAGTTACATATCCGACAGGGCAGCGCTGCCCACCGGATAATGTTTCAGGTTCCACCAGCCTTTCCCTGGCAGATAACCCTGCCAGGGAAAAGCTGGCAGAATGGGTGCCTCAGGGCCCCCCTGGGGCCCATGCACTTGGCATGGGCAGTGCAGGGCCCCCCATGCACAGCCCTGTCGTGCATTTCACTGCCCGAATTACAGGCAGTGAAATGTGCAACGGGTGCTGCTGCACCTGCCGCACTGTTACATTGCTGCCGGCTCCCAATGGAGCCGGCGTCAATGTTCAGGCCCTGCATTCAGCTGGGCTGGCGGGAAGAAACACTGTTTCCACCAGCCGGCCCAGCTGAATGATCATTATGTTGTCCGTGGGGGGTTCTGCGCGCTGGCGGTCTTTTGTTGACCGCCACCGCCAAACTCGGTGGGTTTTCCCGCTGAGTTCCTAATTACCATCCTAGTATCAAAAGAGTAGTGGCATCAAGTAACCTCAAGGACCACAACTTCCCAAAGTCAAAAAACAAGTTACATTTTATTAAGCATAACTCATTTAACAATTTTTTTTATCTAAAGACAAAGCGAATCAGAACAATATTAACTGTAGAAATGGAGAAAAAATATATTATTCAGTAGGTTTAAATATATTATTCGGTTGGTTTCTGGGTCTTAATATTATAAATATCATAAAATGGTTTGCAACCATTATTTGGAACAGTACCATTGACTTCAAAATACATAAATCCAAGTGGTGTAACTGAGGCTTACGATCTAACTTTCAAAATGCTTGTAGGTTCTCAAAGAATAATACAATCCTAGGCACCTCAGCCCTTTTTTGTACTGGTTAACTTTCACAATTGCCTTTTATCAATAGATATTAGCTGAATGCCTATTGTAATACTAAATGACAAAATGAGAAAAATATTGCAATGTTTTTGGTAAAACCTAGCACACCCAAAGAGACACTGGGACAAATTACTGTGATTAAGGAAAAGAACAATAAATGATCAGAGACAGGCTATACAGAATATAATGATGTGGAGAGCCATTCAGCGGCAGTTCCTCGATCGTGCAAAAAAGTGGATTGATCGCATCCAAGATCAACATAGTACTTCATTCAGTAATTTTTGTAGCCATCAAGCAAGGCAAACCAAAGAAAAATGGTAAAACATTTCCAAAGATATCAAATAGAATTGCCTTGCTATTTCTGTGCAGTCATGGTTCATCGGTAATGTTAAAGAGCTATAGACGTTTGGATGCATGATCTTCTGTAGGGCTTTGGGAGCGGAGCAAGCAGAAGATTTTTTAAATAACTACAAAAATTATGAAATTCTTATTGTGGACAAAGTGTGAGGCATTCATGAATAGGATGTACCCTTTACAATCAGGGTAAGTTGACAAGTCCCACATTTGATCCTATACTTATAACAAAATGTGTTTTTAGTTTTCATTTTTGAAGTCGTTCTACTGATTTTGACAGACACTCAATTGCCTCTGAATCATGCTAAGCACGACCTCAGTGCAAATGCTGCACAAAGAGAACTAGCACTAGGGATACAACTTGAGCATTTGTTTCTTACTTCTCTGCCATAGAGAGTTTATTGGTTTGTTGCTTGTAGCTGCTGGTTAGTTCACTCTGAATACGCTGCACGAGTTCCTCATCAATAGCATACTGTATTGCATGCTGGATTATGTCCATCCACCAGGGAGAGCCAGGATGTATCTATGTACAAGCATGAATAAAGAAACACATTTGAGAGACAGAAAAGAAAGGAAAAGCAATAGTTGACTAAAGAAAACTATGAGATAAAGAGAAAGATAATTGTAACAAGAACTAGAAGAAGGCAATAAATAAGTACTAGAACAGAAGAAAGAAGAATTAAAGAAAGGAGAGATGAAAATAAGCATGAAGAGAGATAGGAAGGGGATAAAGGAAGTAACACAAAAAGGTGAAAGAGAGGCAGTATAAGAGAAATGAAGGAAGGAAAATGAAGAAAACGTAAAATGAATATGTAAAGACTGACCTAAAGAAGGAACAGTATGAAGAAAGGAAAGAAGGAAATTGAAAAGCATGTTGGAAAGACATGGTGAATCAAAACACTACATATATTGCGCATCAATATCCCCTTTCAGGACCATGAAGGTCCAACATAATGTTATTCAGAACAATGTCTATGGCATGTTTTATTAAATCTAAACAATTGTTCCTAGGACTACGGGTCAGCCATAAGTTATCACTCCTACAAATATCGAATGAAAATGTCTTATTTAATAAAAAGCCACTTGCTGCAGTACTACCGCAATGGCAAGTGCACCAGTGCTCTATTACAGTATGCAACTGGTGTGACACATGCAATTAATGTCTGTGTTGCTGATGACAACATCCATAACGTTTTTAAACAATGTACACATTTTGGCTTAAGAGAAAACGGTGAGCCAGACAAACTTTGAAAGCACGTACAAAAGACAGAGATGTGAGAAACACAAAACAGAATAGTTAAAATTAGAACTTAAGCAAATTAAAGAGTTGGAGAAACTTGCCTTTCTCTGAAGCTCCCGGATGTTCTGTAGCACAGGCTGCAAAGCCTGATAGGCCTCCGAAACTTCTGCATTAGATTTACTCATGTAATGTTGTTTAAGTTGCTTCGCCTGCATGCAAAAGATGCTGTCTATCACACGTATGCACTCTATAGTTATACATCAAGAGTTTGAAGGACATATCTGTCACAAAAAGCAGAAATGACACCTTTCCAATTTTGTTAATAAAATATAGCTACAGTCAAATGCACATTTCAAATCAGTGAAATCAGGTCTGAAGAATATAAACTGATGAAAGGCATGATCTGAACCCTTCTGAAAGAGGAATACGTGGAATGTGAAGCTAAGCATGGAAGAATGATGTTGGGAATCAAGTAAGTGAGACGTGGAAAAAGGGGCTGTGAAAATGTGTGATCACAAGGAGAGGATGCAAAGCATTAAGGTATGGGAAGTAAGTAGTTGCCTTGTGCAGGTCTAGCAGAGTGCTCACCTGCCAAGGGCTCCCAGGTAAAAACACAATTTGGTGCAGGCAACAGATGCTTGGCTCACTTAGCCAGCTGCCGGAACCTTCCAATAAAGAATCAAATCAAGATTCTCTCAAAGAGAAAAAAGAGGCAGGTCTGCAGTAAAGAAACATTTTTGTTTAAAAACTCTCTTTTTTTCTTAACAACAGGCTCAGTGTGTATCGCAAAACAACAAGGATACAGCTTAATACATATCACCTTATCTCAGCAGTCGCACATTCCTCCCAGTGCACAGGTACACATATCTCACAACTGCATCTTGTTATGGGTCTACAACTTCCTGTACAGGCCCACAAACATGTTCTTTTCGTCTCTATTTCAAATGCAGTAAGGAAACTTCAAGGAAAACATACAAACATTTAAGTAATGTAAAAGAAAAATCTCTCTGAGCCAAACTTCATTTGCTAACTTGTTGTTATACTGCTTTTTTGATATCTAAATAAAAAGACACTAACAGATTATTAGGTGCAGTTTCTCCAACAGCCAGTCCCCATCCACTTGTAAATGTTACAATCTAGACAGGGGAATGGTCAACTCTATTCAGATGAAACTCTTATGAATTGTCCAACATGTACATCCCTCATACCTCCAAACCACTCCTACCTTTTCCAATTAAGTCACCAGACTTTTAACATTATAAACACTATTTGTGCACACAAATACACAACTCTGATATCACTAAAAGGTGCTCAAATATGGAAAGGGAATTGGTGAAGATTTTTTTCACCAAATAGGTGAGGTCCTACCTATGGGATTAAACAAGCATTGGAAAACCAATAGGCTTGGCACTTGCAAGAGCTATTGGTTTTGCCAATCTTTTTTTAGCCATGTTGTTCACCAGCGTGACTGCTGTTCAGCATGGCTAAAAATTAGTGGCATAGAGGAGAGTGGCGTAGAGTGGAACTGTGAAGAGTGGAGTAGAGTGTTAAAGAGTGGAGTGGCACAGAGTGTCATGTATTGGAGTGGCATTGTGTAGAATACATTGGCATAGAGTGCTGCTGAGTATAGTGGCGTAGAGTGCAGAGGCATTGGATCCAGTGACACTGAGAGCAGTAGCATTGAACTCAGGGGCATACTATGCAGCACTGTAAAATGCAGTGGTGTAGAGTGGTGCAGAGTAGAGTGGCGCAGAGTAGAATAGCATGGAGTGGCGCAGAGTGGTGGAGAGTAGCTTTGAGTGATGCAGGGTAGAGTATAGTGCCATACAGTGCAGGGTGTACAGTGGAGTAGAGTAGAGTGGCCTAGAGTTCAGTGCCAGACAGTGCAGTGTTGCAGAGTAGGGTGTCAGAGTGCAGTGGTGTAGAGTGGAGTAAATTAGCGTAGAAAGCAGTGGTGCAGAGTACAGTGATGCTGAATACAGTGCACTGGCGTAGAGTACAATGGTTAACAGTAGAGTGGGGTAGAGTGCAAAGGCATAGAATTGAGTGGCACAGAGTGCAGTAGAGTGGCGTAGAGTAGACTGTTTCAGAGTGAAGTGGTGTGGAGTGGTGCAGGGTACAGTGCAGTTGTGTAGGGTGGCATAGAGGGTAATGCCGTAAAGTGGTGTAAAGTGCAGGGGCATGGAGTTGAGTGTTACAGAGTAAAGCACACTGGCGTAGAGTGGATTGGCACAGAGGGCAGTGGCATAGAGCACCATGTTTCAGAGTGGAATGGAGTACAGTAGCGTAGAGTGGAGTTGTGCAGAGTAGATCGATGTGACAGACTGGAGTGGTGTAGAGTGCAGTTGCGAAGAGTACATTGGCATGGAGTAGAGTGGTACAGGGTAGAGTAGAAGTGGCATAGAGTGCAGCAGTACAGAGTGGAGCAGGGTGGAGTGCTGTAAAGAAGAGTGGTGCAGAGTACAGTACAGTGGTGTGGAGTGGTGCATAGTAGAGAGGAGTGGCATAAAGTGGAGTATTTATGATGTGGTAATAGTCAGCCATTACAGACAACACATTTTCAATTGAAATGGCCATTACATTTGCACAGACATGCAGTTTTACTAATAACCCATACAGGGCACAGACACATCTGTGTGGAAATTGCATCACCTAGCTTAATGATTCATTTCAAAGTATTTGTTTTCATCACACTTTAAAAATGTGCTTCATATGTGTGTTCACAATTCTGATATATTCTGAAATACACCGTTAATTTAAACATTGTTGTCTACTAGAAAAAATCTCTTTCCTGCCCCCAGTATCCAGCAAGATTGTCGCAGAAATCCTTTCACATTGAAGTCAGAGAAAGAAAAGTAACCAAGCTGCCTTGGAAGACAGCACCTGACATTTGACCTTGGTCTTTAATTGCACAGCAAATGTGAAAGGTAAGAACCAGATTCAAAGGCTTGTTAACAGAAAGAGAGTTTGTGGAAGGATTTAGGCAACAGGAGGGATGGACTGACCTGGAGAGCCTAAAACAAATAAAGCCAGCAAGAAGTGGAAAGCCAGAAAGTGAGAGTTACAAACCACAAAGCCAATGGTAATCAATGAGCAGAATGCAGTCCTCAGTCAACTTTCTTGAAGTCACCAAGATGTCTTTGTGATCTAAAAAAATATTTAAGAGGTCCTCTTTCCCACAACTTACTGTGGCCTGCTTCATCCTCTACAAACTTCCACACCCGAGTATGGTAATACTACTCTCATAGACTCGACCAAATATGGGAGTTCTTGGGTATTCTTTTCTTCAGGGCAGTTGCAGGGATCCAGACCTTACATTAAAAATACCTTAGGGCATGCCCAAAGAATTTCTCTTTATTTAAAGATGACCTTGGCATATATTAAAAACAAAAAACATGTGGGGCCGGGTGAGGGATAATGTTTCACCTAAACACATATGATTCATGTATCTTAAAAACAAAAATGCGTGGAGTAAAGGTATGAAATAAGGTTTCACCTAACCACATGTAATTCATATTTATTGGTTTTACCCATCATACCATCAAAACCCTCACTCTAGTCCGTCAAGGTATTTTTACAACAGATGTCTAGTAGTATATACCACTCACCCTATTTATAGAATTTCTTTGAGAGGTCCTTCTCACCATCAGTAAAAAAATAAAATATAAAACCTGTTGTGCAAAAGAGTGTTCCCTGTAGTGGCTGATGATAAATACAAAAAACACAATTACAGTTTCCTAAATTGAAATAAGAAGGAACACTTAATATTACCTCTTCTTCAAGTTGTCCATCTCTCAACGTTGGGGGAATTCCTGGATGTTTTGCTGCCAGAAGTTCCATCAGGTTATGTGTAGAATGAAGTCTCTATACATGAGAAAATCAAAAACACACAAAAGGCATGAAATATAAAATCATTAATCTGCAATAAGAAAGGGGACATCAATGTTTTTAATAAAGATCATTCTTATCAGATCACTCTCTCCCTAGGACTCTATATTTTTCATTTGTTCACATACGATTGGAAAAAAGGTAAAATAATATTTAGGGCTTTGTCATCTGGGGAGCCTAAGACATCCAACTAGAAAGTGGTTGATAACCCATCCTTCACACCACTGCCATCCTCTAATTTGAGTGCTGGCCATGCTTCTCCATGGTTTGCAGTGCTCTAACATCAGGAAATATCCAATGCAAAATTCCAGGAGATCAACGAAAGTGGAAGAGAACCCTCACCGAAGAACTATAGCCTTTTTTTGTTTTTCTCCAGTTAGCCCCAAAAAACAACTTCAAACATAGACTGTACATAGCTAAAACGTTCACTGGCACTTCTACCCCTATTTACGGCAATATGACTATCTGTCAGAATTAATCCTTTTCTAAAAATTCCTCGTACACAACTCTCCTCATTTTACTCCATTCTGGCTCTGCAACCTAGTAAAATGGAAAGGTTTCACTATTTATAGTATTCTCCATTTCTATTGTCTATTATTTTTGCATTTGGTAAGTGCACAGAGTACCCTTATGAGCCATCCACGACCAATGCACAAAAATAAGGCGGCTGTGGACTTCAAACACTGAGAAGCTGTGCTCCAGCAGGCACATCAGATGCCTATGCACTTTCTCATAGTCAACAGCCGAAAAGAAATATTTTTGCCACTTACGAGTCATGCAGAAGACCTCTGCACCTTACATACGTCTGTGGTCATGTAAATGTGGATTTTATATATGCTTTCCTAAAGGTCCAATAACCCATTTCCCAACTAGATTTATTGTAAAATACCGGTTTTGGGATCATGTGGAATGTTTCTCACAATTTTCAACAAAACCCCACTCATTCAAAGTTCTGTAATACTTTATTGATCACTACATATACCCTTCATTACTTAAAATGATTCATTATTTTTTACCATATCCCCGATTCTCCAGCTCCAAAATGGTCAAAATAGATGGAATACTTACCAAGAACTTCATGAAGATTCAGTATCCATAAAGGTCTTCAATGTACTGTTTATACACAAATTGGCCATTTTAATTGGATGTGTATTTTAAAAGAAACAGTTCACTTTTAGGAGGTGAAATAAGAATATACTAACTCTGGTCCTTTTCAGGCTTGTACAAAGCTATGCAACCATATGGGATATTTAAGCGTCTAGGCTGCAAACAGTAGTGTGATGTGTAGGTCATTGGCAAGGTGAAGTAACAGAGCATATTTATGGAACAGTCTATAAAGCAAATTTAAAGGTATTTATGCATTAAAAGTACTATTCATCTTAGCTGCATTTTACACGACAAATACCAAAAAGAGGAGTGTTTATCAACTTACTGTGACTGACAAGGACATTTTAAAAAAGGAACCTAGCCAAACAACGTAGACAAAGTGCATACATGTCTGAAATAAACGTTTTTCAATCGTTTTTAAAGCTCAGGAAGTAATTAAAAAAATTGTACCCCACATCAGATGCCTATATGCATTTTGTTAATCTTAAGGTTTTATTCAAAAGTAAACACAACAATCTTATTTCTTCAGTAACAATAGACAATCTGAGAGGGCAAGGTCAAATGACTAAACAGCCCGAACATGTAGCCAGCTGGGGGAAATATGCATATCAACACAAATAGCACCAATGTTCATTTCTCTAAAATGCAAGGCAAATATTTATGCACAAATAAAAAATAAGGAATATAATTTTAATTGGGGTAAAGCACTGCATGGGTTTTTCCCCAACAAAGAACCTCAAAGGTTTTCAGGAAAAAAACAGACAGACAAATCAGGGAGTGTCTGACCAAGCTGAAATTTGTGCCAATGTTTTGTTTGAGTACCCATTTGCCATCAACTAAAATATATTCAGCAAAGGAACGCAAGGGCTGCTCATAACAAAAAAGACAGAAGAAACTATTTAAAATAAATCAGTAAATGAGAAACATTTTAAAGGTACAATATCTGTGTTGCTAAATAACCCAAAGATATAATTAATAGATGAGAATCTTTGCACCAACACAACGTTTCTCGTTTACCTCAAGATCCCTTCTTGGGTGTGTTGAAAGTACAGTAAAGCAGACCCAGTCCAGATTGAAAAGGGAAATTGAAATCCCCAATATTGTACAAGCCCATCTAGAGAGACTAGGGAGTTCACTTTTGTGGCCTCCACGCGCTGCTCTCAATTTTATGACTGTGTGAGGCGGATAGGGAAACAACATAGCATGGGGGAGAGTAATTTCTTCTCCAAAAGAGAAACTGTATGGCACTTGCACCTCCACACACTCGACCAGCTAGGAAGAACTTTCCAGCCTTGCTTTACTCCCAAGCCAGACAACTGGCAAGCTTCCTGTCACTTTGCAACAGGATAAGGCACAGCTTAAACAGACTAATGTATCCTACTGGAGAAACCGACTCTTCAAACAATATGGTTGATTTCCAAAGAGCATACAATCTTCCTGGTAGAATCTGCAACAACTTTTTATCCTGTATCCTGACAGCCATGAAGCCACAACAATGGCAATGGCCTACATAGTGAGTGGAATGAGAAACAAACCGACTGGAAAGGCAAATTAATTACTCAATGTCCCACGCTTCAATGCCACAAACACCTAGCTGTTCCTACAACGGAGTCTCTTGTAATAACCTATATGCCAAATATTAATTGCAAATCATCAAAGATTTGCTATTCATTAACCTGCAAGGAGTCGGTTTTGAGTTTTCCTTTATGTTCCTCAGATGAACGTAGCACCTCTCGATATAAGTCGACAGCCAGTTGATATTCACCTGAAGAATTGAAATACGAAATATAAACATTACAACAGGTTGACCAACAGCAAGAATTATCATGACGCAAATAGATTAATTAAGCTGACTTTCACTTGTGTAATGCCTCTTCCAAAGCATTAGCACATTTTTAGGTCAAGGAAAGCCTCAGGAAAATAAGACTACGTACTAGGAAACTGATCAGTATAGGGAAAGGTGCGGAAGATATTGTGATGCGAAGGGTTAATTAGCTTGAACAGTGTAGATGAGCGTGATTCCTGCTGAAACCTGAACAACGTGGAAAAGCCCACAATGTAGTTTTCAAGTTTGTTTTCCAACATCCCATAGATAAAATTATTCGCAGCTGCATGTGTAAGAAACAGGATGTGTAGGCGAGGGAGACGGAGGTCGTCTTAACCTTGAGAATGGGAGTACAGGAAAAAGATGGAATGAAAACAATGGCTAGGGAACGGCAGAGCAGCCAAGGGACAAGTGCTGATAACATAGCTAGAAGATGCGAGAAAGGGATAGAATCAAAGCTTTAGGTTATTTAAGCACTGAAGTGCGGGTGAGGGGATTGAAGCTCGCAGATGGCGTTGTGAAAGCTGCCATCACCAGGCCCACAGCGCTGCCTCCCTGGTTTTGCTGTTCAGAGACCGTGACGCTAGAGGGGGAGAGAGGTCCAAGCGGGCAGTGGGGGGCTTCCCAGCATTTTGTGGATTAAGTTAAATTCCACCCAGGGATGAAAGGCCTTTATTTCTCTGCTCTATTATTATGATTGATTATTATGCTTGCACCATGTTTATAATCTGAAGTATTTAGCTCGTTTATATTTTGCTTCCTGAACATTTTAGTGTGAGCTTGCTGCAGTAATTGAAATACGTGTTTCGTATACAGTTAATCAAAGCTTATTTCTGTCAATGAACTCTTTGCTCATATATAAATAGCTGCTCTTTGTCGTGTGCTCATATGTAAATAGATGCTCTTTGTCGTGTGTTCATATATAAATAGATGCTCTTTATTGCTATTTTTCATTCTACTTCATTGATGTGCCAAATGCATACATTTACCTGAAATTCTAGTAAAGCTAAATTGTGTTCATAATTGGCATGTGGTCCTTCATTGAGCGTACTTATATCGAACAGATCAGGTGTCAATCAGTCACCTGGATAACACAGAAACCCACTGGGCAAATGCATGGCTATAAACAAAATCTACCACCTTTGCACCATTTAGTTAAATGAAACAAAAGCTCCTAATAGAAGGACGAAGGTTCTTCATACGGGACCAGTCTAACAATTGACTGATGGCTTACCTGAACCAAATGTGTGAAGGGCACAGCTTGGAGCACTGGGCTCTGGTTTGTGATTGATATTTGAATCTGAGCACAGTGTTATGGGACAGTCCCTGGCCTTTTCATTACATATTACTTTACATAACCGAAAAGCAGACAACTGGATATGTCCCATTACAGCTTTGGCATGATTTCTCCTACTTGTTCTGTGTAAAATGTGCCCTAACATTTTATGGAATACCTGTATGACCCTAAATAAAGCATTCTGTGCAATAGACTGCAATATTATTATTATATTGAACTGGGGCTACTGCTGTTGACCCTAATGCTTGAGATAACATTGAAGCTGCCCTAGTAATAAGTGTCTTTATTACAGACACCATGCACAGTAGTATGTAAGGTCCTCGATTGCTGATATGGCACAATAAAAATGTTAAAACTGCAGACACAGGCAAATATAGGTGGTTGTTAGTCTACATTTCCAGATCTGAAAAAAGTGTACATCATCAGCTGCCCAAAGTCACTTCTCTCACTATTGCTACAAGATAAAACATCAGGCTGCACCTTCTGACCCACATAAAGGTATTAGGGAGGACCAGTAGAAATAGACCTACTTTCTCAGAAAATTTAAACACTGCCCTACTACAGTCTCCTTGGTCAATTATGAACTTCATACCTTCGAAGCCTGTAGGTAGTCTAGAATGCCACCTCCGGGGGTCCTCTTGTTAGCCTGCCTCCAATAATCCACTGTGGCCTGTTTGATATTAAACATGACTTATCTGCCCATAGTTCACACCTTCCGGCCGCACAGCTAAATATTCTGCACTGTTTTAGCTGCTACAGTCTGTTTGGACATTATAGGAAACTGCTACAGTCTGAAGAAATGCACAAAAGACACCATGGGCTCAGATTTGTTATTGGGGGTATATCAAGAAAATGTTCTCCCTTAATGCGGAGCACTGTGGGAACTGTACTTGGCTGATTCTTAAAAATTAATACATGCCTTCAGGACAGTACAAATCTGCCATTATCCCTTCCTCTACTCCCGCTACTTGCTGGTGTGCATGAATTCATGTAATGTAGTGTAATAGCTATTTGTAAAGCCCAGCCAAGTGCTCAGATAAGAGCTTCTAGGCGTTAAGGAAGAAGCAAGATACCAACAACGCAGTCAAATGTTACTAAATGGATGAGAGTCTAAAAAACAGTGTTGAGCTATTTTTAGAATCTGAAACTATTGGGAATAGCTTTCAAAGAGAACTAACCTTTACCACATAGTTTTTATCACAAATGGTTTTACAACACAATGTATATATACATATATAAAAATATATCTATATGTATATATATTTTTATTTTAGGGTTTGGGGGAGGTAGGAGTACAGGCTGATCAGGGTAATTTTATGGTTTAAGGGTTGGTACGGGTATAGGGTTGTAAAGTTATTTTTATGGTTCAGTGGTATAGGTTAGTAAAGGTAATTCTAGGGTTTAGGGATGTGAAAGGGTATAGGGTGGTAAGGGCAATTTTAGAGTTGGGCAGCGGTATAGGGTATTTTTAGGATTTAGGGTAAGTATGGGGTATTGAATGGTAAAAATAATTTTAGGGTTGGGTAGGGGTAACACTAATTAAAAAAGGCTGGGGTGGAAGGCTCCCTCCACCAATAAAGAAATAAATCAAACTATATATATATATGACTCTGTCCCCGAATGGGTTGAACTTAAGTGAGGAGATGAGTACACATCTTGGTAGCTAAATATTAATTTTACATTCTTCGAGCTTCTTTTTTGATTTTTCTGTAAATATGAGGGATTTTTTTAAAATCTTTTTGGGGGTTCTGTAAACTTACAGTACTTAATTTCGGTAAGGCAGACAATACAATAGGATATGTTGAGCATGTAATATATGGTCACTTAGTTGATAAGCTGAGTAACTAAAATATGGAATTTGGATTATTTGTTGGACATCAAAAACGTGTGAAATATGATATTTGGAATGATACATAAGGTAGAAAGAAATTTTGATGTATTTATGAGTACCCTTTTGGATGTGTTATGCTCTATACAACCTCTACAAGATGGCGCCCACCGTTTCAATTTGATGTATGTACGTACTGTGGTGCAAGTCCTTCTTTTATGTTTATATATTTGTATTTATATCTGGTGCATGTAGTATTCCCCCATCTGTGAACAAGGCTACGGCTGAAACGCGTTGGGAGGAAGATCATTTTGTTTTTCTTTAATACAATTTGCAACTGTCCATTTTGAGTCTTGATTTTTTCTGTCCTATTGGGTGAGAAAATATTGGAAGCATATTAATGGGATTCCCGATCCCATATCAAGACCGCCACGACTGAGCCTCGATAAGTCGTGTGTTTGTGGCAAAATATATGGAAAATGTCACTTACCCAGTGTACATCTGTTCGTGGCATTAGTCGCTGCAGATTCACATGCTGTGCATAGTCCGCCGTCTGGTGTTGGGTCGGAGTGTTACAAGTTGTTTTTCTTCGAAGAAGTCTTTTCGAGTCACGAGACCGAGGGACTCCTCCTACTTTGGTTCCATTGCGCATGGGCGTCGACTCCATGTTAGATTGTTTTCCCCGCAGAGGGTGAGGTTGGAGTTGTGTATGTTATTAATAGTGCCCATGCAATGGAATGACTAAGTATGTACAAAATGAATGTTAAAGTATGAAAATGTCACTTACCCAGTGTACATCTGTTCGTGGCATCAGTCGCAGTAGATTCGCATGTTCTGCAATAGCTCGCCATCTGGTGTTGGGCCGGAGTGTTACAAGTTGTTTTTCTTCGAAGAAGTCTTTCGAGTCACGGGACCGAGTGACTCCTCCTTTTGTCTCCATTGCGCATGGGCGTCGACTCCATCTTCGATTGTTTTTCCCCGCAGAGGGTGAGGTAGGAGTTGAATTGTAGTAATAGTGCCCATGCAATGGAGTGACTAAGTATGCACCTATTTAAGGTTGAGATGATACATATATAAATAATTGAAGGTAACTTCCAAACTGCTACAGGCTCCCGGGGAGGCGGGTGGGCACATGCGAATCTACTGCGACTGATGCCACGAACAGATGTACACTGGGTAAGTGACATTTTCAGTTCGATGGCATCTGTCGCTGTAGATACGCATGTTCTGCATAGACTAGTAAGCAGTTATTTCCCCAAAAGCGGTGGATTAGCCTGTAGGAGTGGAAGTAGTTTGAAATAATGTCCTTAATACGGCTTGACCTACTGTGGCTTGTTGTGCGGATAACACGTCTACACAGTAGTGCTTGGTGAATGTGTGAGGCGTAGACCATGTGGCTGCCTTACATATTTCTTGCATTGGGATGTTTCCTAAAAAGGCCATGGTAGCACCTTTCTTTCTGGTTGAGTGTGCCCTTGGTGTAATGGGCAGCTGTCGTTTAGCTTTAAGGTAGCAGATTTGGATGCATTTAACTATTCATCTGGCTATACCTTGTTTTGAAATTGGGTTTCCTGCATGAGGTTTTTGAAATGCAATAAAGAGTTGTTTAGTCTTTCTGATGTTCTTTGTTCTGTCAATGTAATACATCAATGCTTTTTTGACATCTAATGTATGTAGTGCCCTTTCAGCTACGGTATCTGGCTGTGGAAAGAACACTGGAAGTTCCACTGTTTGATTTAGATGGAACGGTGAAATAACCTTTGGCAAAAATTTAGGATTGGTCCTTAGGACGACTTTATTTTTGTGTAGTTGTATAAAAGGTTCCTGTATAGTGAACGCCTGAATCTCGCTTACTCTTCTCAGGGAAGTAATGGCGATGAGAAATGCCACCTTCCAGGTTAGGAACTGTATGTTGCAGGAGTGCATGGGTTCAAAAGGTGGACCCATAAGTCTAGTTAGGACAACATTTAGGTTCCATGAAGGAACAGGTAGTGTTCTTGGTGGTATAATTCTCCTAAGGCCCTCCATGAATGCTTTAATGACTGGTATTCTATATAGGGAAGTTGAATAGGTAGTCTGCAGGTATGCAGATATTGCTGCAAGGTGAATCTTAATGGAAGAGAAAGCTAGGTTAGATTTTTGTAAGTGAAGCAAGTAACCCACTACATGTTCTGGAGTTGTGTGTAATGGTTGTATTTGATTAATATGGCAGTAGCAAACAAACCTCTTCCATTTACTTGCATAGCAGTGCCTGGTGGATGGCCTTCTTGCTTGTTTTATGACTTCCATACATTCTTGGGTAAGTTGTAAGTGCCCGAATTCTAGGATTTCAGGAGCCAGATTGCTAGATTCAGCGATGCTGGATCTGGGTGTCTGATCTTTTGGTTGTGCTGTGTCAACAGATCTGGCCTGTTGGGCAATTTGATGCAGGGTACCACTGATAGGTCTAGCAGCGTTGTGTACCAGGGTTGCCTTGCCCAAGTTGGTGCTATCAATATGAGTTTGAGTTTGCTTTGACTGAGTTTGTTTACCAGGTAAGGAAGGAGAGGGAGAGGAGGAAAAGCGTAAGCAAATATCCCTGACCAGTTCATCCATAGGGCATTGCCTTGGGATTGTTTGTGTGGGTACCTGGATGCGAAGTTTTGGCATTTTGCGTTCTCCCTTGTCGCAAACAAGTCTATCTGAGGTGTTCCCCAGAGTTTGAAATAAGTGTTCAGAATTTGGGGGTGAATTTCCCATTTGTGGACTTGTTGGTGATCTCGAGAGAGATTGTCTGCGAGTTGATTTTGTATCCCTGGTATAAACTGTGCAATTAGGCGAATTTGGTTGTGAATTGCCCAATGCCAAATTTTTTGTGCTAGCAGGCTTAACTGCGTGGAGTGCGTCCCTCCCTGCTTGTTTAGATAATACATTGTTGTCATGTTGTCTGTTTTGACGAGAATGTATTTGTGAACTATTATTGGTTGGAAAGCTTTTAGTGCTTGAAAAACTGCTAGAAGTTCTAGGTGATTGATATGCAGTTTTGTTTGATGTACGTTCCATTGTCCTTGTATGCTGTGTTGATCGAGGTGTGCTCCCCACCCTGTCATGGAAGCATCTGTTGTTATTATGTATTGTGGCACTGGGTCTTGGAAAGGCCGCCCCTTGTTTAAATTTATGTTGTTCCACCACAGAAGCGAGAGGTAAGTTTGGCGGTCTATTAACACCAGATCTAGAAGGTGACCCTGTGCTTGAGACCACTGTGATGCTAGGCATTGTTGTAATGGCCTCATGTGCAGTCTTGCGTTTGGGACAATGGCTATGCATGATGACATCATGCCTAGGAGTTGTAATACCATCTTTGCCTGTATCTTTTGTGTTGGATACATGCGTTGTATGATGGTGTTGAAATTTTGAATTCTTTGTGGACTTGGAGTGGCTACTCCCTTTGATGTGTCTATTATGGCTCCCAGGTATTGTTGTACCTTGCGTGGCAGAATTTTGGATTTTGTGAAATTCGACGGTGAACCCGAGTTTGAAGAGGGTTTGTATGATCTGATTTGTGTGATTTGAGCACTGTATGAACGAATGGGCCTTGATTAGCCAGTCGTCTAGATATGGGAACACATGTATTTGCTGCCTTCTTATGTGTGCTGCGACTACTGCTAGACATTTGGTAAAGACTCTTGGTGCGGTTGTTAATCCGAAAGGCAGTACCTTGAATTGGTAATGTATTCCTTTGAATACAAACCTTAGGTATTTCCTGTGCGATGGGTGTATTGGTATATGGAAATAAGCATCCTTGAGGTCTAAAGTTGCCATGTAGTCGTGCAGTTTTAGCAATGGCAATACTTCTTGTAGTGTGACCATGTGGAAGTGGTCTGATTTGATGAAAGTGTTCACTACTCTGAGGTCTAGGATTGGTCTCAGCGTTTTGTCCTTCTTTGGTATCAGAAAGTACAGTGAGTAAACTCCTGTGTTTATTTGTGTGTTTGGCACTATTTCGATTGCATTCTTTTGCAATAGTGCCTGCACTTCTATCTCCAGGAGATTGGAATGGTGTGTTGTTAAATTTTGTGCTTTTGGTGGTATGTTTGGAGGGAATTGTAGAAATTCTATGCAATAACCATGTTGGATAATTGCTAGAACCCAAGTGTCTGTAGTGATTTCCTCCCATGCTTTGTAATAATGACCTATTCTTCCCCCCACTGGTGTTGTGTGGAGGGGGTGAGTGACATGTGAGTTATTGTTTAGTAGTAGGGGTTTTGGGGCTTTGAAATCTCCCTCTATTTCTAGGGAATTGCCCTCCTCTATATTGTCCCCGAAAACCTCCTCTATACTGTCCCTGGTAAGTGGACGGTGTCGCTTGTGAGGTGCTGGCTTGTGTGCTTTGACCCCGAAACCCCCCTCGAAAGGGCGTTTTACGGAATGTGCTGTAATTCCCTCTGCTCTGCGGGGAGTAGAGTGCGCCCATGGCTTTGGCAGTGTCCGTATCTTTTTTGAGTTTCTCAATCGCTGTGTCCACTTCTGGACCGAACAGTTCTTTTTGATTAAAAGGCATATTGAGAACTGCTTGTTGAATTTCTGGTTTAAATCCAGACGTTCGGAGCCATGCATGCCTTCTGATAGTTACAGATGTATTAATTGTCCGTGCAGCTGTATCTGCAGCGTCCATGGAGGAACGTATCTGGTTGTTGGAGATGGCCTGTCCCTCCTCAACCACTTGTTTTGCCCTATTTTGGAAGTCTTTGGGCAGATGTTCGATGAGATGTTGCATCTCGTCCCAGTGGGCTCTGTCATAGCGCGCAAGTAGTGCCTGGGAGTTCGCGATGCGCCACTGGTTTGCAGCTTGTGCTGCGACTCTCTTACCAGCTGCATCGAACTTGCGGCTTTCTTTATCTGGGGGTGGTGCATCTCCAGATGTGTGAGAGTTGGCCCTTTTCCTAGCTGCTCCTACAACAACAGAGTCTGGTGGCAGCTGTGTTGTGATGAAAACCGGGTCCGTAGGAGGCGGCTTATACTTTTTTTCCACCCTTGGTGTGATTGCCCTACTTTTGACTGGGTCCTTAAATATGTCTTTTGCGTGCCGGAGCATACCAGGGAGCATAGGCAGGCTTTGGTATGAGCTGTGGGTGGAGGAGAGTGTGTTGAACAAGAAATCATCCTCGACCTGTTCTGAGTGGAGGCTTACGTTGTGAAATTGTGCTGCTCTAGCCACCACCTGAGAGTACGCGGTGCTGTCTTCTGGTGGAGATGGATTTGTAGGGTATGCCTCCGGGCTGTTATCTGACACTGGGGCGTCGTATAGGTCCCATGCGTCCTGATCTTGGTCACCCTGGCTCATGGTGGTGTGAGCTGGGGAGTGTGATGGCGTTTGTGCTGGCGAAACGTTAATTACGGGCGGAGGAGAGGGTGGTGGTGTAACTCTTTTCACCACTTTTGGTTGTGGTGCTTGTTCCGTCTGGAACTCCAACCTTCTCTTTCTCCTAATGGGGGGAAGGGTGCTTATTTTTCCTGTCCCCTGCTGAATGAAGATACGCTTTTGCGTATGGTCCACATCAGTTGCTTGTAGCTTTTCCTCAAACCTATGCTTTTGCATTTGGGAGGTTAGCGAGTGCTCTTCTGTATAAGAGCCTGAAGCTGGGTCGCTTGCAGTTTGTTTCGGCATCGAAACTTTGTCTGCGTGTTTTTTCGGCTCCGAGGTGACTTTTTTCCTTTTCGGGGCCGAAACCTCTCGGCGTCGATCTGTTTCGGTGCCGCTGTCTCGGCGTCGAGCCGTGTCGACACCGGCATCTCGGTGTCGAGGCTTGTCTCCAGCACTTTCTCGGTCCCGAGAAGGCTGCGTGCCTGTGTCTCGACCGGAGTCGGACGATCTCGGCACTGTTTGGGCCTTTTTCGGTGCCGAAGGTCGGTCACCGAATTTATGGGTCGAGCCATGGCCTGGTGGCAGTGGCGTCCCCTGGGCCTTGTAAATGTTTCTTTGTGTGGTTTTCGACGTCTTACTCACGGTTTGTGTATCGTCGAATCCTTCGGAGTCTGAGTCTTGGATCGAGAAGGAACCTTCCTCTTCTTGTTCCTCGAACTCCCGTTGGGCTGTCGGTGCGGACGCCATTTGAAGTCTTCTGGCTCAACGGTCTCGGAGTGTTTTTCGGGACCGGAACGCACGACAGGCCTCGCAGGTGTCTTCGCTGTGCTCAGGTGACAGGCACAGGTTGCAGACCAAGTGTTGGTCTGTGTAGGGGTATTTATTGTGGCATTTGGGGCAGAAACGGAACGGGGTCCGTTCCATCGGCGTTCTTCAGCACGCGGTCGGGCCGACCAGGCCCCGACGGAGGATCGAAAAACTACCCCGAAGGGCACCGGAGCTCTTCGATCTTCGATGCGGTGTGGAATCTAAGTACGCCGATCCCGAACGCAACAATACCGACGAAAATCTTCCGAAATTAACAAATTTTTTCCGTTCCGAAAATCGGAGCGACAGGAACACGTCCGAACCCGATGGCGGAAAAAAAACAATCGAAGATGGAGTCGACGCCCATGCGCAATGGAGACAAAAGGAGGAGTCACTCGGTCCCGTGACTCGAAAGACTTCTTCGAAGAAAAACAACTTGTAACACTCCGGCCCAACACCAGATGGCGAGCTATTGCAGAACATGCGTATCTACAGCGACAGATGCCATCGAATATATATATACAAATGTACAAATGTTGAAGATTACTTCCAAACGGCTACAGGCTCCCAGGGAGGCGGGTGGGCGCATGTGAATCTGCAGCGACTAATGCCACAAACAGATGTACACTGGGTAAGTGACATTTTCCGTTCGGTGGCATGTGTAGCTGCAGATACACATGCTGTGCATAGACTAGTAAGCAGTTATCTCCCCAAAAAGCGGTGGTTCAGCCTGTAGGAGTGGAAGTAGTTTGAAATAAAGTTCTTAGTACAGCTTGACCTACTGTGGCTTGTTGTGCAGATAACACGTCTACACAGTAGTGCTTAGTAAATGTGTGAGGCGTAGACCATGTTGCTGCCTTACATATTTCGTTCATTGGAATATTTCCTAGAAAGGCCATGGTAGCACCTTTCTTTCTGGTTGAGTGTGCCTTTGGTGTAATAGGCAGCTGTCTCTTTGCTTTAAGATAGCAGGTTTGGATGCACCTAACTATCCATCTAGCTATACCTTGTTTTGATATTGGATTTCCTGTATGAGGTTTTTGAAATGCAATAAATAGTTGTTTTGTTTTCCTAATTAGTTTTGTTCTGTCAATGTAGTACATTAGTGCTCTTTTGATGTCTAATGTATGTAGTGCTCTTTCAGCTATTGAGTCTGGCTGTGGAAAGAACACTGGCAATTCTACTGTTTGATTTAAGTGGAACGGTGAGATGACCTTTGGTAAGAATTTTGGGTTGGTTCTTAGAACTACCTTATTTTTGTGTATTTGAATAAATGGTTCTTGTATAGTAAATGCCTGAATTTCACTCACTCTTCTTAGAGATGTAATGGCAATGAGAAATGCAACTTTCCACGTTAAGTATTGCATTTCACAAGAATGCATGGGTTCGAAAGGTGGACCCATGAGCCTTGTCAAGACAATGTTGAGGTTCCATGAAGGAACAGGTGGTGTCCTTGGTGGTATTATTCTCTTTAGGCCCTCCATAAACGCTTTAATGACCGGTATTCTAAATAGGGAAGTTGAATGAGTAATCTGCAGGTAAGCAGATATTGCTGCGAGATGTATTTTTATGGAATTAAAAGCTAGATTTGCTTTTTGTAGATGTAGTAAATATGCTACTACATCTTTTGGAGATGCATGCAATGGTTGGACTTGATTATTATGGCAGTAACAAACAAATCTTTTCCATTTACTTGCATAGCAGTGTCTAGTGGATGGCCTTCTAGCTTGTTTTATGACCTCCATACATTCTTGTGTGAGGTTCAAGTATCCAAATTCTAGGATTTCAGGAGCCAAATTGCTAGATTCAGCGATGCAGGGTTTGGATGCCTGATCTGTTGTTTGTGTTGTGTTAACAGATCTGGCCTGTTGGGTAGTTTGACATGAGGTACTACTGACAGTTCTAGTAGTGTGGTATACCAAGGTTGTCTTGCCCATGTTGGTGCTATCAGTATGAGTTTGAGTTTGTTTTGACTCAATCTGTTTACAAGATATGGAAGGAGAGGGAGAGGGGGAAAAGCGTACGCAAATATCCCTGACCAATTGATCCATAGAGCATTGCCTTGGGATTGCCGGTGTGGGTACCTGGATGCGAAGTTTTGGCATTTTGCGTTTTCTTTTGTTGCAAATAGATCTATTTGAGGTGTTCCCCAAATTTGGAAGTAATTGTTTAGGATTTGGGGGTGAATTTCCCATTCGTGGACCTGTTGGTGATCCCGAGAGAGATTGTCTGCTAGCTGGTTCTGGATCCCTGGAATAAATTGTGCTACTAGTAGAATGTGGTTGTGAATTGCCCAATGCCATATTTTTTGTGTTAGGAGACACAACTGTGTCAAGTGTGTCCCCCCCTGTTTGTTTAAATAATACATTGTTGTCATGTCTGTTTTGACAAGAATGTATTTGTGGGATATCATGGGTTGGAATGCTTTCAATGCTAGAAATACTGCTAACAGTTCTAGGTGATTTATATGTAACTTTCTTTGATGTACGTCCCTTTGTCCTTGGATGCTGTGTTGATTGAGGTGTGCTCCCCACCCTGTCATGGAAGCATCTGTTGTTATCACGTATTGTGGCACTGGGTCTTGGAAAGGCCGCCCTTTGTTTAAATTTGTACTGTTCCACCATAGAAGCGAGATGTATGTTTGGCGGTCTATCAACACCAGATCTAGAAGTTGACCCTGTGCATGTGACCATTGTAATGCTAGGCACTGTTGTAAGGGCCGCATGTGCAATCTTGCGTTTGGGACAATGGCTATGCATGAGGACATCATGCCTAGGAGTTTTAATACCATTTTTGCATGTATCTTTTGATTTGGATACATGGCTTGTATCACCTTGTGAAAATTTTGAACCCTTTGTGGACTTGGAGTGGCTATCCCTTTTGTTGTGTTGATTGTCGCTCCTAAGTATTGCTGTGTTTGACACGGCACAAGGTGTGACTTTGCATAGTTGATGGAGAAACCCAGCTTGTAAAGGGTTTGTATAACATAATCTGTGTGGTGTGAACACTTTGTTAGCGAGTTGGTCTTGATTAGCCAATCGTCTAGGTACGGGAACACTTGTATTTGCTGCCTTCTGATGTGTGCAGCTACTACTGCTAGACACTTTGTAAAGACTCTTGGCGCTGTTGTTATTCCGAATGGCAACACTTTGAATTGGTAGTGTATTCCTTTGAATACGAACCTTAGGTATTTCCTGTGCGAGGGATGTATCGGTATATGGAAATACACATCCTTTAGATCTAATGTTGTCATGTAGTCTTGCTGTTTCAGCAGTGGGATTACGTCTTGTAATGTCACCATGTGAAAGTGGTCTGATTTGATGTAGGTGTTTAGTGTTCTGAGATCTAATATTGGTCTTAGAGTTTTGTCTTTTTTGGGTATTAGAAAGTACAGTGAGTAAACTCCTGTGTTCTTTTGTGGACCTGGTACTAATTCTATTGCGTCTTTTTGCAGTAATGCCTGAACTTCTAGTCCTAGAAGGTCTAAATGCTGTTTTGACATATTGTGTGTTTTCGGTGGGACGTTTGGAGGGAGTTGGAGAAATTCTATGCAATAACCATGTTGGATAATTGCTAAGACCCAAGTGTCTGTTGTTATTTCCTCCCAAGATTTGTAGAACTGGCTTAGTCTTCCCCCCACTGGTGTTGTGTGAAGGGGTTGAGTGACCTGTGAGTCACTGCTTGTTTTGAGGGGTTTTCGGACCTTGAAATTTTCCCCGGTTTCTTGGGAATTGGCCCCCTCTGTATTGGCCTCGAAAGCCTCCCCTTTGGTATTGTCCCTGGTAGGTAGGCGGTGTTGTTTGTGAGGTGCTGGCTTGTGTGGCTTGACCTCGAAACCCTCCTCTGAAAGTGGTTTTACGAAATGTGCCAAATGTGCCTCTGCCCTGCGGGGAATAGAGTGCGCCTATGGCATTAGCTGTATCAGTGTCTTTCTTTAATTTTTCAATTGCAGTGTCCACTTCTGGGCCAAACAATTGTTGTTCATTGAACGGCATATTAAGCACTGCCTGCTGTATCTCGGGTTTGAAGCCGGATGTGCGCAGCCAAGCGTGCCTCCTTATTGTTACAGCAGTATTTATTGTTCTTGCAGCTGTATCTGCTGCATCCATAGAAGAACGGATTTGGTTGTTGGAAATGTTCTGTCCCTCTTCAACCACTTGTTTTGCCCGTTTTTGGAATTCTTTTGGGAGGTGTTCGATGAGATGCTGCATCTCGTCCCAATGGGCTCTGTCATATCGCGCTAGGAGTGCCTGCGAGTTGGCGATGCGCCACTGATTTGCAGCTTGTACTGCAACCCTTTTCCCGGCTGCATCAAACTTTCGGCTCTCCTTGTCTGGAGGTGGTGCGTCGCCTGATGTGTGCGAGTTGGCTCTTTTACGAGCTGCTCCTACGACAACTGAATCTGGTGTCAGTTGTGATGTAATAAAAGCAGGGTCTGTGGATGGTGCCTTGTATTTCTTCTCCACCCTTGGGGTTATTGCTCTGCTTTTAACTGGCTCCTTAAAGATTTGTTTAGCGTGCCTTAGCATTCCAGGGAGCATAGGAAGGCTTTGATAATTGCTATGGGTGGAGGACAGGGTGTTAAAAAGGAAGTCATCCTCGATAGGCTCTGAATGTAGCGATACGTTATGAAACTCTGCTGCCCTAGCCACTACCTGAGCATACGCTGTACTGTCCTCAGGTGGTGAGGGCTTAGTGGGGTACGACTCAGGGCTATTGTCCGATACTGGGGCGTCATAGAGATCCCATGCGTCCTGGTCATCTTGGCTCATGGTGGTATGAGCTGGTGATTGTGACGGAGTCTGTGCCGGTGATATAGGAGGTGCCGGTGGTGGAGAGGGTGGTGGAGTTACCTTCTTCACCAATTTTGCTTGTGGTGTTGTTTCTTGTTGTTGGAAATCTAGTTTCCTTTTTCTTCTGATTGGGGGAAAGGTGCTGATCTTCCCTGTACCACTTTGTATAAAGATTCGCTTTTGCGTGTGATCTACAGCTGTTGTTTGTAATTCCTCCTCAAACCTGTGTTTTTGAAGTTGGGAGGACAGTGATTGTTCCTCTGAGTAGGAACTGGCTTTCGGTTCGGTTGCTGGGCGTTTTGGCACCGAAACCGTGCCTTTTGTTATTTTCGGCTCCGACGAGATTTTCCTCTTTTTCGGCGTCGCACCCTCTCGGTGTCGACCATCTTCGGTGCCGCTATCTCTGTGCCGAGCAGCTTCGGTGCCGCTGTCTCTGTGTCGAGCAGCTTCGGTGCCGCTATCTCGGTGTCGACCCTTTTCCGCGGCACCTTCTCGGTCCCGAGATTGCTGCGTGCCTGTGTCTCGACCTGAGTCGGACGATCCCGGCACCGTCTCGCCCTTCTTCGGTGCCGATGGACGGTCCCCTACTTTATGGGTTGAGCCATGGCCTGTCGGCAGTGGCGTCCCCTGGGCTTTGTCTGTTTTCCCCTGTGATGTTTGTTTCGACGTCTTACTCACGGTTTCTTCGACGTCTAATTCTTCCAAATCTGATTCGTGGATGGAGAATGCTTCTTCTTCTCCCTCTTCCTCGAACCTTTGTTGTCCTGTCGGCGTGGACGCCATCTGTAACCTTCTGGCTCTTCGGTCTCGGAGCGATTTTCTCGACCGAAACGCTCGACAGGCTTCACACGTCCCTTCTTTGTGCTCGGGTGACAGGCACAAGTTACAGACCAAATGTTGGTCTGTATAGGGATATTTACTGTGGCATTTAGGACAGAATCGGAACGGGGTCCGTTCCATCATTCTTGATGTTGCACGCGACCAGGCCCCGACGGGGGATCGAAATTACCCGAAGGGCTACCGGAGCTCTTCTGGATTCGGTGTCGACTCTAATCTAACCCGATACCGAACGAAACAATACCGACAAATTTTCCGTTGATTCTGACTAACTTTCCGACCCGAAACACGGAGCGAAAAGGAACACGTCCGAACCCGATGGCGGAAAAAAAAACAATCTAACATGGAGTCGACGCCCATGCGCAATGGAACCAAAGTAGGAGGAGTCCCTCGGTCTCGTGACTCGAAAAGACTTCTTCGAAGAAAAACAACTTGTAACACTCCGAACCAACACCAGACGGCGGACTATGCACAGCATGTGTATCTGCAGCTACACATGCCACCGAACATATATATATATTTTTTTTAAGGGTGAGGTTTTGTGAGTGTGCACCTCAAAAAATAATATATAAACATTGGGGGTTTATTTACATTAAGTATACTTTACCATGCATTGTAAAGGCATGCATAGTAAAGGCATCTGCGTGGTAAAAGCATGTGTGGTGAAGGCATGCATCCGCTCTGAATAAACAAGGAAGGTAATTTCCTAAATTAACTTCTAGCACGGTAATTGAACGACCCCCACTACGAATCAATTGAAATCTCCAAGGAAAGACAAGCATCGGCAAAGCCAATCACCTCGCCTGTGCAAGAGCTATTGGCTTTGCCAACATGTTTTAGCCATGTTGTACACCAGCGTGGTTGCTGTTCAGCATGGCTAAAGGTTAGTGGCATATAGGAGAGTGGTGTGGAGTGTCGTAGAGTGGAACAGCGAAGAGTGGAATAGAGTGATGTAGAATGGAGTGGCACAGAGTGTTGTGTAATGGAGTGACAGAGTAGAGTCATGTAGCGTGGCGCGGAGTGGCGTAGGCTGGACTGCTTTAGGGTGTTGCAGAGTACAGTGACAGAGTGCAGTGGTGTAGGATTCAGCGGCATACAATTTAGTGGTGTACAAAGTAGCGTTGCATAATGCAGTGGCGTAGATTATAGTGTTGCACAGTACAGAGCAGTGGTGTATAGTGCAGTGACGTAGAATGCAGAGTGGAGTGATGCACAGAGGAGTACCCTAGAATAGAGGCATGTGGTGTAGCATGTAGCATAGAGTGCAAGTGACGTAAAGTGGTGTACAGTATAGTGGCTTAGAGTGGTGAAGAGTAGAGTATAGTGCCATAGAGTGCAGAGGATTAGAGTGAAGTGACCGAGTGAAGTGACAGAAAGGAGTGCTCCAGAGTTAAGTACTGTAACACGCAGTGGCATGCAGTGCATTGGCATAGAATGCAGTAGTGCGAGTACAGTGGGGTAGAGTTCAGCAGCACAGAGTGCAGTGTTGCAGAGTAGAGTGTCACAGAGTGCAGTGGTGTAGAGTGGCATAGAGCAGTAGCACAGAATGCAGTGGCGCTGAATGCAGTGTACAGTACAGTGGTATAGACTGCAGTAGAATACAGTAGAGTGGTTCAGAGTAGAGTGCAGTGGCGTACAAAGAAGTGAAGTTCCATACATTGGTCTGGTGTGGAGTGTAATGGTGTAGAATGTTGCAGAGTGCAGTGGCAAAGAGTGCAGCAGCATAGAATTCAGTGTGCAATGCAGCATCGTAGAATGCTGTAGCGTGGATTAGAGTGGTGCATTGTAGAGTGCAGTGGTACGGAGTGGTGCAGAGTGCAGTGGCATAGAGTAGCATGGCACAGAGTAAAGTGACGTAGAGTGGTGCAGAGTAAAGTGGCACAGAGTGCAGTGACAGAGTGGTGCGGAATAGAGTGGCGCAGAGTACAGTGGTGTAGAGATGATGCAGAGTACAGTTTAGTGGAGTGGCGTACGGTGCAATGACGGAGAGTGCAGTGTTACAGAGTAGAGTGGCATGGACAGCAGTAGTGTAGAGTGACAGTGTGCAGTGGCATAGCCAGTAGTGACATAACCTACAGTGGTGTAGAGTAGAGCGTAGTGGCCTAGAGTGTAATGATTTTTATAAAAGGCTTACAGTGTACTGACACAGAGTGCATTGGGAAGAGTGCAGTAGCGCAGAAGCATAGAGTACAGTGGTGCAGAGTAGAGTGAAGGGGCACAGATTGCAGTGGTGCAGGATAGAGAGAAGTAGCGTCACATCGAGTGGCGTAGAGTAATGGCATGAAGTGGTGTAGAGTGCCGTATCAGAGTGCAATGTTGCAGAGAAGCTTAGAGTGGCGTACTGTTGACTGGCATACAGTGCAGGGGTGTAGAGTGGAGTGGCACAGAGTGGACTGGCAGATAGTGTACGGCATGGAGTGCAGTGTTGCAGAGTGGCATAAAGTGGAGCGGCCTAGAATGGAGTGGTGTAGAGTGCACTGGCATACAGTAGATTGGTGCAGAAAAAGAGTAGAAAGGCGGAGAGTGATGTGGATATGAGTGCAGTGGTGTAGAGTGGTACAGAGTGGAGTAGAGAACATTGGCGCAGAGTGCAGTGGTGTGGTGTAAAGTAGAGTGGTGCAGAGTAATGTGCAGTGGTGTGGAGCGGTGTAGAGTGGAGTATGCATGGTGTGGTAGCACACTGGCATTACAGACAACATTTTTTCAATCGAAATTACCATTACATTTGCACAGATATACTGTTTTACGAATACAACTATGCACACACACACACACACACACAATATTGTGTGAAAATGGCAGCACCCAGTGTATGGATTTGTTTTGATCATTTTAAAGTATTTGTTTCCAACACACATCAGAATTTAAAAAATGTTCTTCATTTGTGCTTTGCTAAATTTGATAAATTCTAAAATATGTTCACAGTTCATTTAAATGTTGTGTGCTAGAAAAAAAACCATTCATCTACCCCCAGTATCCGGCACGATTGCCACATAAATCCACTCACTTTGAAGTCAGAGATCGAAAAGTAAACACGAAGCTCCCTTGAGATAGAGAGCCTGACATTAAAATCAGGTTTTAAACCCTTCGCTGCCAGGCCTTTTCCCCCTCAGGTGCCAGGCCTTTTTTTGGCTATTTGGAGCAGTTCGCACTTAGGCCCTCATAACTTTTTGTCCACATAAGCTACCCACGCCAAATTTGCGTCCTTTCTTTCCCCACATCCTAGGGATTCTAGAGGTACCCAGAGTTTGTGGGTTCCCCTGAAGGAGACCAATAAATTAGTCAAAATACAGCGAAAATGTCATTTTTTAAAAAAAAAGGGGAAAAAGGGCTGCAGAAGAAGGCTTGAACAGCATGTGTGGCACGGTGGCTGATTGGAGGACCAAACAGGGAGCTCCTTCCGATGGCACGAAAGGGGCGAAAGGCAGACTGTTGGGGTGAGGGGCAGCGGAAAGGCCAGAGGACCGAGCCGTAGCCCAGGAGTCCTTGAATTTCTCCAAGGCCGAGTTCACCTTGTCTCTAAAGAGACAGGAGCCATCAAAGGGCATGTCCATTAGAGGCTGTTGGACAGCCCCCGAAAAACCAGAAGCACGCAACCAGGCGTGGCGTCTCAAGGCCACCGTCGTAGCAACCAATCTGCCCACAGGCAGTCGTGGCCAGCCTACATCAGATCGTGAACTTCACCGCATCTCTCCAATCGTTGAAAGCTTGGGAGACGATAGCACAGGCCTCCTCCGGTATCTGCGGCAGAACTTGCACGACCGTAGCCCACACAGAGTGGGTACAGCAGCCCAAAAGGCATGCGGTGTTCACGGACCGCAAGGCAAGACTGGAGGAAGAAAACATCTTCTTCCCAAATTGTTTCAACTTTTTCGAGTCCCTATCTGGGGGGGTGCTGGCCTCACTGAATGGCAAAAGGGGCTCAGATGTGGATGCCCCTTGCTAAAGCACCTCCTTTAGGAGATTGGACCTGACCTCTACAGTAGGTAGCTCAACGCCAAGGACCTCAGCCGCCCTACTGACCACTACAGCGTAAGTCGCTCCCTCCGCAGTCACAACGGTAAGAGGAGACAGCATCTGGAGAAGTGCTGGGTCCACTAGCCTCCCCTAATTCCTGTGCCCAGTCCAAAGAAGGGCCATCCTGGTATTCATAAGGGTCCAGGGATCCCTCCAATCCTACCCCGAATTCGTACCCATAAGGAAAAGGGTCAAAATCTGACCTGGGGTGAGTAGGCCCAATCAAAGACAGAGGTGGCGTCGGCCAACGCCGCTCCAACTCCGAGTCGTTGGGGATAAGGATAGGGTCGACGTCTATGGGACACACTACAGACATCGGGAGCGTCGACAATCAAACTGGTGCTGTGGAAGGTCTCAGTGGTACGACCAGCGTCAGTGCAGATCCGCGAGTGAATCCGGAGGGGACCTCGGTGACTGGAGCCAAAGCCGCCTGCGAGGAACTTGAAGGCCCCTCGTTCAAACCCCTTGGGCTTGAAGGCGCTGTATCGGGGGTGGTCCGCCCAAAAATGAGGCGCATGGCCTCATAGAACTCTTAATTGGGCGGAGGTCGCTCTGGCGCCCGGAAATTCGGGGAAGCGCAGCTCGGACCCTTAAGAAGGCTCCGAAGACGTAGGCCTCGAGCATCGACACTCCTCCCGTGTCGCCTTCAGCCGAGCGACGGGGTGAAGTCGAACAGCGACGGGACCACTTTGATTTCTTCTTCTTCTTCTTACCTGTGCCCGAAGACTTGGAAGAAAAAGAATGGTGGTGGCTTCGCAAACAGTCTTGAGACCTTCCTCTCGAGCGAGATTGGTACCTACGTGGAGTCGAGCGCCAGGCAGCCATGAGCTTGAGGGACCGCTCCCTCAAGGCCTTCGGGTGCATGGCAAGGCACAGAGCACGACTTCGGATCGTGGTTACGCCCCAAGCACCACAAACAGACCCGTTGCGGATCCATCGCTGACATCATGCAGTGACAGTCCTTGACGGCTTGAAACCAGTTTTCGGGGACATCTCAACGCACCAAAAACTCACCAAAAAAAACCTCGACAAAACCGTCGAAGCCGGTCAAAAAGAGACCAGGGTAGCTCCCTCCAGATCAGCGAGTGGCGTGGAAAGAAAAGAACTGACGTCACTGTGCCGAAGCAGCATCTATGTACTGCTCCCGACGTCACACGGCGACTACAATGCCAACGACACCTGCGGAGTGGACCAACGCCACCTACTGACGCACAGGGGTATTGCTCAAAGAAAAAAATCTCTGAATCCAGTCTGACGCCTGGGGGGAAATTCTAAGGTAAGGAATCTCCAAGTAGAAGTTTCTATCAGATATGAGATTTAAAAGAGGAGCAACTGGTTCAGGGATTACAGGAGATATTCTTGGGACTATTATTCCAGCAGTGCAAGTGATCTTGAATGACAAAGATAAGCAAGTTATCAACAATTGGAGATAAGATGTCAACAGATTTCAGGTGCAATGCTCCTAATGGACACAGAAATGATTGCAGCAAGGTCAGTGATTCTTCAGAATCGCCTTGCGTTAGACATTCTTGTAGCAAAAGAGGGCAGAGTCTGCTGAGTTTTGAAATCACAACAATGTTGCACGTACATTCCTGATAACAGCAAGGAGATAAAGAAATATTTATCTAATCTGACAAGTTTGAGACATAACCTGAATGACATCAAACAGACAAATGTTTAGGAGACAATAGGTGAAGGGTTCTCTAAAGCAGGATCTTGTTTTGGAAACTTGGGAAATATTTTTGTGAAGATGATCCTGAAACCTTTATTGATTGTGACAGTGTGCATAGTATGTGTACTTGGATTTTACAAAGTTTACAGACCTTACACTTTCTAGAGAAAACAAAGATCAAAGAATAAACAAGAGGAGGGAAGAAATGGAAATGGAGAATATGAGAAACAGGTATTATCAGATGATAAAGGCAATTGACAATTATCGCAAACCTAGATCACTGTAAATCAGAAAAGTTATTTTGTGACGGCATGGACTGCTGTCAAAGCAGGGACTGAGAGGGATCAATTGTTATCAATTAATGAGAGGCATAGAAGTTAGCATATGGTGACAAATTAACCTCCATTTAAAGGCCTAACAGAGAAAATAACGTAGAAAATAAAATGTACACTTTGAATTGTGGTGGATATTTGCGTCTACCATTCGTATTTTGACATCAAGTTTAACATTAAGACATTATGCATTTGTATTGTGAGTGAATTATTAATGAATATTAACATGAAAGTATTATTTACAAGTAAGTAATAATAGTATAAATATAAATGTATTATGAGTATTAAATGAATATGAATTACACACACTTGTAATGAATTAAATTAATTCCATTAACATGCAAAGAGAAAAAAAATAACGTTTAAAATTAATTCTAACATGTTATAAATAATTTTTTTAATGAAACAATTTGCTTTGCACATATGATTTGAAAAGTAAAGTGCACAATAGGGTTATTAATGCGTTAGATGTATTAATGTGTATTAAGGCATCCTAAAGAGGAAAATTTATTTTGCAAACAGCAAAAAAAAAAATACTTGTTCATTCTGTTCCCACTGACCTGAATTATTTTCTTAGACTGCTAACATAATGTTGAAAGTTCTATTGTATTGCAGGAGAAGAGCATGTTTCAAATGTATTTAATGTATCAGTATTTGTTCCAGCTGTTGAATCAGACAGGAAATCACAGTGTTCATGTGAAAGAATATTATCTTAGTTTATTGTGGGTTGTGAGAAAGGAACTGTAACTAGCAAATTATTAGACCATGTAAAATTTTCGCAGAATTGTATTAAGCCATGCAGCAAACAATGCACTTTTGCTGAGACTATTCTTAAAAGTATCAAAAATTGGTGGTGTAATCGCTTACCATCGGATACAGAAACCAAAACCTAGAGTGTCCCCACCTGAAGGACTAATCAAATAGATTCTGGTTATTTTAATTAGTGAAAAACTTTTGAATGGAAGTCAGTTCCCTTCAGAACCTCCTTGAGGTCAGTCTTTTTCAGTCTTTTCCCCTGCTTGGTACTGTTTAGAACTATGTTGGAGTTTGTCTATTCTTGTTCGCGTCTACTATCATCTCTCCTTTGAGTTTTCTGATGAGTTTCCTCGTCATAGTTTTAACTGCCCTATTCTATATTATGATTCAGTACTAATAAGACCAAATACTTCGGAACTGCTAATCTGTCCTATGTGCAGCTCATGTTCTGCACCTCCCTGATGCTGTCAACTGATGCTGGAAGAAGGTGATCTTTCCTGTAGAATCATCCTGTATGCTGTCCAACGAGGAGAGGCTTAACTAAATGTGGTTTCTTGTTTCCTTTTTAGAGTAGTCACTTACACCAGCATATTTTACAGTGGGTTGCCTAGTTAGATGTTTTCCCAATTATTTTTGTCTTTCTTTTAATTTTGCTTTTGCCCACATGTCTTAGCCCATTCAAACACATGCAAGTCCCAATCTGGTCAATGTTAGGAATGGCCCAGCTTTTGGAGTGTCTAACAGTATTGATGTTTAGTAGATTGAATCTTTTCTGATGTTTCAGTCACCCTATGGTTTTCATGTATGTCTATAACTTAGTTTTTGCACACCACTTATGTAACATTGATTTTGGGATTGTAATAAAGCTTTGAAACTTTACTCAGTTTGGAGTTTGATTTAGTGTTTAAATTGTTATGGTGTTTAGAATTGTTTATGGTATAATGTCACTGATTTGTGATTAAATGATTTTGACAACTACACTCTTCACCAAATCAAAAGATTCAGTCAACCTCAGAGGGTGAGATTGGTGCTGGTGTCTCACTCACCTCGAGCGCTGGTGGTTGTTGAGCCTAGAGCTGAAGAGTAGGAATTTTCCGGGGGCCCAAAGAGCTCTAGCAACAGCCTCTGTTTTTAACCTAATTTTCCGACCATTTAAGCAAATATTGTTTATATCACATTGTGTAGCAAAACCAAAGTATTGAGATTTTTTTGTATTTTATGAACAATACATTGTCAACTGAATGCATTTTGTTTTTCCTCCGCTATTATGATCTTACCTATGTTCAGAATGCCTGTACTTTGTGATGCTATTTTATGATGCAATTCACTGAGCATTAAGAAGCAATCCTGTACAAAACTTGCACTATCCAAAACACTGTAAAAATAAATAACAATCAAAATGGCCAGTCTGCTCTGCCTCATGCTCTAGGTTTTGATTCATCTTTTCTTAGAGTCCCTGAGAGGAGTAATCTGCCATGATTAGATCCATGATTAGAGCCTTTGAAGAATATTCACATAGGCTGGAAACTATGTTGCAAAGAATGAACATGCTTAAGCAAATTCCACTTTTAAATGTACATAATAGCCACATTGCATATAACTCAGTTCCAGTGTCCACTGGATTCATTCTGTATGAATGAGAACCTGCTTTTACCTTTAATAATATGGATACCAGCTAAGCCGTTAAGCGCGCATACCAGCTGCCGATGGGCTTCTTCACACTCTGTTCGACATTTCTTCTGAAGTGATGTTAGTAGTTCCTCCATGGTCATGGTACTGCAAAAAATAATAAATATCAACTCAAATTCCATGAGAGTTATTAAATATGGAACTTCAAAATGTAGAAAAAATAGAAAATTAATAGACTACACGTGTCACCACTATTTAAAGAAATTAATGAAAAAGTTACTTACATTTGGTTACGGTTTTTCTGGTAGAGACTATCTGCAGATTCCCCAGGCATCAGACTGGGTCCGGAAAATCTTGAGCAGTACCTCTGCGGACCAGTAGGAGGTGGTGTTTGACTCCATGACAGCAGCATCAGAAATCACGTCTCTTTTGTGATTAGTTCTGTGCCAAAAACGAAGAGCCACATAAAAACCAATGTACTGTTATAGGAAAGTAGCCTCTTTTTAGCATGGTTACCCCAACTTTTTTGCCTGTTTGTAAGTGTGTTTGACTGTGTTCACTGGGATCCTCCTAACCAGGACATCAGTGATTATGCTCTCTCTCCCTTTAAACTTGGTTACTTGAACCACATACTCCCAAATTTGGCATATTGGTGCCCCAATGTAAGTCCCTAGTATATGGTACCCAAGGCAATGGGGTAATAGGGATCCCCCCATGGGCTGCAGCATGTATTAGCCCATCCACTGAGAGCCCGGGCAAAATGTATCTTCAGGCCTGCCATTGCAGCCTGTGTGAAAGGGTGCATGCACACTTTTCACTACAGGGCACTGTACCAGGTCACTGTAAGTCACCCCTATGGTAGGCCCTCCTAGCACGAACGGCAGGGTGCATGTACCTGTGTGTGAGGGCACCCCTGCATTAGCAGAGGTGTCCCCCACAAATTCCAGTTCCATTTTACTGGACTTCGTGAGCGCGGGGACGCCATTTTATACGTGCACTGGACATGGGTCACTATCTATGTCAAGCTACATAATGGTAACTCCGAACCTGGGCATGTTTGGTATCAAACATGTCGGAATCATACCCCCAATACTGCTACCAGTATTGGAAGTATGATTCCATGCAGTCTGGGGGCTCATTAGAGGACCCCCAGCATTGCTCCTACCAGCCTTCTGGGATTTTCTGGGCAGCCAAAGCTGCTGCCAACCCTCAGACAGGTTTCTGCCCTCCTGCTGCTTTAACAGCTCAAGCCCAGGGTGGCAGAACAAAGGATTTCCTTTGGGAGAAGGGGGTAACACCCTCTCCCTTTGGAAATAGGTGTTACATGGCTTGGGCGGGGTAGCCTCCCAAATCCACTGGTATGCTTTGAAGGGCACATTTGGTGCCCTCTGTGCATACACCAATCTACACAGGTTCAGGGACCCCCAGTCCCTGCTATGGCACGAAACTGGACAATGAAAAGGGGAGTGACTACTCCCCTGTCCATCATCATCCCCAGTGGTGGTTCCCAGAGCTCCTCCAGAGGGTCCCTGGGATTTGCCATCTTGAATCCAAGGTAAGCAGGGGCCTCTGGGAGCATCTGAGTGGCCAGGTCAGGCAGATGACGTCAGAGCTCCCTCCTGATGGGTGGTCACCTGGCTAGTTGACCAACCCCCCCCCCCCTCCCCCTCTCAGGGCTATTTAGGGTCTCCCTCTTGGGTGGGTCCTCAGATTTGGCTTGCAAGATTCCAGCAGGACTCCTCTGCAACCTCTACTTTGACTTCTAGCCACTGGAACTGCGACTGGACCCTCCAGGAACAGACAATCTCCATCCACGACGAAAACTCAGCTTGCAACATTATTTCCATGGCTGCTTCCAGCTCCTGCAACATTTCCCAGACTGTGCATCCTCTGAGGGCGGCAAGTCTTCAATCTGCACGAGAAGGAAGACGGAATCTCCCTTGGAGTGAAGGAGTCATTCCCCTGCATCCGCAGGCACCAACTGCAACAACGAGCAGCTGCGTGGATCTCCTCTTAACCTGAGCTGTGTGGATCCTGCATCACGGGTGGTGGTCCAGAGTAGTCCTCTTGGTCCTCTCTGCCAGCTGTCCAACTTTGGTGGAGGTAAGCCTGTGCCTTCCCACGCAGACCAGTACCCCCATGCACTGCATCTTTTGCAGCTACCAAGGCTTGTTAGCATCTCCTCCAAGGGACCTTCAGGCTCCGTGTAGCCCCAGCCCCCAGCATTCATTCCTGCGACGCACAGCCCTCTGCGTGCTTCTCCTGCGGCGTGGGACCATTCTCCAGTTGTGCTGCGTGGGCTCCTCTGAGACTAGTGGTTTCTCTTCCAGTGGGTCTCCTATGGAGGCTGCATTTTCCTCTGTGGACTCTCTGCCTTGCTGGTCCCTGGCAGCTCTACTTTTGCTTCACTGCGACTTCTGCCTTTGCCAAGGCTTGTTGGTGGCTCTACCACTAACGAACTGCACTCTTCCATCCGGTGTGGGATGAATGCATCCTCCAGGAACTCTTCTCTGGCTCCAGGGCTGCACTGCTGACGGTCTTCGTCCTACCATCGACCAAATCCTGCAACCACAGACGGGTGGGTAGTGGCTCCTGCCCCCACTGGACACTTCCGTGACTTCTGGATTTGGTCCCCTTCTTCCACAGGTCTTCCTCTTCAGGAATCCACTGCTGGTTTCTTGCAGTCTTTGTCTGGGTGTCACATTTTCTTCTTTTTCTTTCTCTCAGGTGGTTTAGGGAAAATCCAGAAACTTACTCCTTTCCTTCTGGTCGGTGGAGGGCACTGTGGTACTTATCTTTGGGGTTTTCTAGTTCCTGCAGCTCCCCTCAACACATCCCACTTACCTAGGTGGGGGTCCTGCATTCGCATTCCATTTGTTTTGTATATGGTTTGTGCTCCCCCTAGGGTCACTATAGTCTATTTGCTATTGCACTGTTTTCTATAACTTTTTATGCCTATTACTAGTGTACATATCTGGTGTGTTACGTACCTCCTATAGGAGGGTTGTCTCTCTGGTGCTTTTTGGTAATGGTGTCACTGAAATAAAGTACCTTTATTTTGTAACAGTGAGTGTTTTCTTTCATGTGTGTAAGTGTTGTTTGACTACAGTGTTATTGCATGAGCTTTGCATGTCTCCTAGCTTTGGCTGCTTATCCACAGCTACCTCTAGAGAGCCTGGCTTCTAGACACTGCCTACACCACACTAGTAGGGAATACCTGGGCCTGGTATAAGGTGTAATTACCTTAGGTACCCACCACACACGAGGCCAGCTTCCTACAACTGTTCTGACCAGTACGCAGTGTCTATGGGATCTTTTCGGTGAAGAGCACAGTTCACTGAGCAGGGAGGATGGGAGGGTCAGTGAGGAATATGCGGTTACACAGTTTCTACCAGAAAAAGCATTACAAAAGTAAGTCATTTGTTCTTCTAATAGATACCTCTAACTACAAACTCCTCACCTCACCTCAGAATAGATACCAAAGAAATACCGCCCTACAGGCGTGACTGAGACTGGCTTCCACCAAAAAGTCTTGGAGACCTGAACTGATGAAATGACAGTCATGAAAGACCTGACTGTCCAAGCAGTACTGCTTTGTGAACATGTAGAGGGATGACCACCTAGCAGCTTAGCAGATATTCAGGACAGGAACCCCCTCACACTGACACAGTAGTGGCAGCCTTCGCCCTGGTGGAGTGAGCCCGCAAGCCCTCAGGGTCAAGAGCTGCAGAGAACAGCTATGTTGGGGATCGAAGTTAGATTACATGAGGTACTTAAGGACCAAACTAAGGTCCCATCTGGGTATCACAAAGACAGTAAGTGGGAATGAATGCTGTAGAACTTTCAAAAAGTTCGCCACAACTGGTGACTTCAGCAGGGAGGGTTGATTCAGCAGCAGCAGAAAAGGTGAGATAAAGTAATTCTTAACAACATCCAGGGCAAAGCTTTGCTGGACTAAAAACAAAACAAAAAGAAAAACCTCAGGGCTCAGTCGGTCTTGATCTTTTTGGGAACACTGGGCAGGAGTGGTATTGACAGAAAGGAATACAGTAGTCCAGAGTTCCACTGGGGGCAGAACACATCTCTGAGCGAGAGAAACTTTGAAAATTCCAGCATAGAGAAGTGCTGACATTGTGCATCCTCTGTGGTAATCAAACACATTGAGGCAAGGTTCCCCCCAGTCTCAGAAGAGATCTTGCACCACTACAAGATGTAGAGACCATTTGTGATCCACGAGACATCAATGACTAAGTCTGTCTGCCCTAGCATACAGAAATCCTACCAGGTGCTGCACGACCAGGAAAAAGTCCTGGCACTCCAGTCAAATCCAAAGGCGCACAGTCTTCTGTCACAGGGTCCATGACCCCACCCTGCTGTGTTTGTGGCAATACCACAAGGCGATGGTGTTGTCCGTGAACACCCGAGTCCCTTGATAGACAGAAGAATGTTTTTCAGAGCCAAGCAGATATCCCTCAACCCTAACAGATTAATGTAAAGCTGAGATTCTGCCATAGACCAGAGTCCTTTGATTTCCACTTCTGCTAGGTGGCCACCCCAACCCAGTGATGATGCATCTGTCACCACTGTCAGCTATGGATGAGGAAATGAAAGGTAAGGAGTCTGCCACTGACCCAACCGCAGTCCATCTGCCACCACTGCAGATCTTTCACAGTTTCCTCCAATATCTGGACCAGGCCTGAAAGATTTCCCTGATGCTGCACCTACTGGAACTTTAGATCCCACTGCAGACCCAGCATATGCCATCAGACATGTTTTACCAGCAAGATACAGGAAGCAATGGGGCACAGCAGCTCCACAGTCAGTCTCACCACAATGCCCCAGCCTTGCCACTCCAGGGGATAGGCACAGAACTGCACTGTGTCTAAAATGGCTCTGATAAAAGGGAGTCAGGTGTGACTACAGCATATTGCTAGTGAACGCAGAGGGTTTGCAGTAGTCTGGGTGACAACTGCCTGGGGTGACCCCGCCAAACACAGCCAGTGGTTGAGTTAGGATATGACTGGAACCCCTTATCTCAGGAGATGTGCTGCCAATACCACCAAAAGAAGGGGCTCTGGTGATGCCATAGATGAATACAGCAAATTGGAATGCTCGTGAACCACTGTGAACTACAGGTAGTGCCGGAGGGCAGGGCTGTGGAAACCGAAGTCCTGCAGGTTCAGCACTACCATCCAGGATGTTAGAGTGAGCCCTGGAATCTGGCAGTAAGCCTGCATTTGCAAACGCATTTGAGCACCGTAGCAGCCTTGTCACCAAAAAGCAGAAGCCATTGAAGGGCATGTCGATCAGTGTTGAATGGACATCCCAAGAGAATCCAGTGGGCCATAACCAGGAGTGGCCATGCAGCACCACCGTAGAGGCCATAGCTCTACTCAGGGAGGCTGTTAATCCAGTCCTCACCGGAGGGCGAACTTTGCCACATCCCTGCCATTCACCAAAGTATGGTTGAGGATAGCACAGTCCTCCTCAGATAGCATGAGAAGCAGCTGTGCAACAGAGTTCCACAAAGCATGGGAGTATTGTCGACTGCAAAGCAAGGATAGTTGAAGAGAAGAAAATTAGTTACTCACCTGTAACTGTGGTTCTCCATTATTGTCATCTTTCCTAGACTGACATTGTTGAATATTCCCCACCGTCGAAGTGGGAGTCCCACGGTACGTTAATTAAGCAGTATATATATATATATATATATATATATATATATATATATATATATATATATATATATATATATATATATATATATATATATATATATGGAAAATGTCACTTACCCAGTGTACATCTGTTCGTGGCATGAGACGCTGCAGATTAACATGCTGTGCACTATCCTGCCATCTAGTGTTGGGCTCGGAGTGTTACAAGTTGTTTTTCTTCGAAGAAGTCTTTTCAAGTCACTAGACCGAGGGACTCCTCCCTTTCGGCTCCATTGCGCATGGGCGTCGACTCCATCTTAGATTGTTTTCCTGCAGAGGGTGAGGTAGGAGTTGTGTATATAGTAAAGGTGCCCATGCAATGGAGTAAGTATGTATGTACATAATGTGTATAAAAGTGATATATATTAAAAAATTTACAAATGTACAATTTTCATCAACTTATAACGGCTACAGGCTCCCGGGGAGGCGGGAGGGCGCATGTGAATCTGCAGCGTCTCATGCCACGAACAGATGTACACTGGGTAAGTGTCATTTTCCGTTTGATGGCATGTGTAGCTGCAGATACACATGCGTGCATAGACTAGTAAGCAGTTATCTCCCCAAAAGCGGTGGTTTAGCCTGTAGGAGTTGAAGTTGTCTGAAATAATGTTCGTAATACAGCCTGTCCTACTGTGGCTTGTTGTTTTGTTAACACATCTACACAGTAATGTTTTGTGAATGTATGAGGCGTAGACCATGTGGCTGCCTTACAGATTTCTGCCATAGGTATATTTCCTAGAAAGGCCATTGTGGCACCTTTCCTCCTAGTGGAGTGTGCCTTTGGTGTAATAGGTAGATCTCTTTTTGCTTTAATATAGCAGGTCTGAATATATTTCACTATCCATCTGGCAATGCCTTGTTTGGATATTTGATTTCCTGCATGAGGTTTTTGGAAGGCTACAAACAATTCTTTTGTTTTGCAAAATTGTTTTGTTCTATCAATATAGTACATTAGTGCTCTTTTAATGTCTAACGTATGTAAGGCTCTTTCAGCTACTGAGTCTGGTTGTGGAAAAAAGACTGGGAGTTCCACTGTTTGGTTTAGGTGGAACGGTGATATGACCTTTGGTAAGAATTTGGGATTTGTACGGAGAACCACTTTATGTTTATGTATTTGTATAAAGGGTTCTTGTATAGTAAATGCTTGTATTTCACTCACCCTTCTAAGAGATGTGATAGCTATTAGGAAGGCTACTTTCCAGTTAAGTATTGTATCTCATAAGAATGCATGGGTTCGAATGGTGGACCCATGAGTTGTGTTAATATAATATTGAGGTTCCACGAGGGAACTGGTGGTGTTCTCAGGGGTATGATTCTTTTTAAACCCTCCAAAAATGCTTTGATGACTGGGATTCTAAAGAGTGATGTTGAATGTGTAATCTGCAGATAGGCAGATATTGCTGTGAGATGTATTTTAATGGAAGAAAATGCTAGTTTAGATTTTTGTAAGTGTAATAAGTAGCTTACAATGTTTTTGGCGGAAGCATGTAGTGGTTGAATTTGAATATTATGGCAGTAATAAACAAATCTTTTCCATTTGTTTGCGTAACAATGTCTTGTAGTAGGTTTTCTAGCTTGTTTAATGACCTCCATACATTCTTGTGTAAGGTCTAAATGTCCAAATTCTAAGACTTCAGGAGCCAGATTGCTAGATTGAGCGATGCTGGATTTGGGTGTCTGATCTGTTGTTTGTGTTGAGTTAACAGATCTGGTCTGTTTGGTAGTTTGACATGAGGTACTACTGACAGGTCCAGTAGTGTTGTATACCATGGTTGGCGAGCCCAGGTTGGTGCTATTTGTATTAGTTTGAGTTTGTTTTGACTCAATTTGTTTACCAGATAAGGAAGGAGTGGGAGAGGGGGAAAAGCGTAAGCAAATATCCCTGACCAACTCATCCATAACGCATTGCCTTTGGACTGAGGGTGTGGATACCTGGACGCAAAGTTTTGGCATTTTGCGTTTTGTTTAGTTGCGAATAGGTCTATTTCTGGTGTTCCCCAGCGTAGAAAGTAAGTTTGTAGTATCTGGGGATGAATTTCCCATTCGTGTGTTTGTTGGTGATCTCAACTGAGATTGTCGGCCAACTGGTTTTGAATCCCTGGGATGTACTGTGCTATTAGGCGAATGTGATTGTGAATCGCCCAATGCCAAATCTTTTGTGCTAAGAGACACAGTTGTGATGAGTGTGTCCCTCCTTGTTTGTTTAGGTAATACATTGTTGTCATGTTGTCTGTTTTGACAAGAATGTGTTTGTGGACTATTAGCGGTTGAAATGCTTTCAATGCTAGAAACACTGCTAACAGTTCTAAATGATTTATATGCAGTTGCCTTTGTTGAACGTCCCATTGTCCCTGTATACTGTGGTGGTTGAGGTGTGCTCCCCACCCTATCATGGAAGCATCTGTTGTGATCATGTATTGAGGCACAGGGTCGTGGAATGGCCGCCCTTGGTTTAAATTTATAGGATTCCACCATTGAAGCGAGGAGTGTGTTTGGCGGTCTATAAACACTAGGGGGGTTATTACAACTTTGGAGGAGGTGTTAATCTGTCCCAAAAGTGACGGATATACCACCAGCCGTATTACGAGTTCCATAGGATATAATGGACTCGTAATACGGCTGGTGGTATATCCGTCACTTTACCGTCACTTTTGGGATGGATTAACACCTCCTCCAAAGTTGTAATAACTCCCTAGATCTTGAAGTTGACCCTGTGCGTGTGTCCATTGTGTTGCTAAGCACTGTTGTAAGGGCCGCATGTGTAGTCTTGCGTTTGGGACAATGGCTATGCATGAAGACATCATGCCTAGAAGTTTCATTACCAACCTCACTTGATAGTGTTGGTTTGGGTGCATGTTTAGAATTACATTTTGGAAGGCTTGTACCCTTTGTGGACTTGGAGTGGCAATCCCTTTTTGTGTGTTGATTGTTGCTCCTAAGTATTGTTGTATTTGACATGGTTGTAGATGTGATTTTTGGTAGTTTATGGAGAACCCTAGTTTGTGAAGGGTTTATATGACGTATTTGGTGTGTAGAAGACACTGTTGTTGAGTGCTGGTTTTTATTAACCAATCGTCTAAGTAAGGGAATACGTGCATGTGCTGTCTCCTGATATGAGGAGCTACTACTGCAAGGCATTTTGTGAATACTATTGGTGCTGTTGTTATCCCGAACGGTAACACTTTGAATTGATAATGCACGCCTTGGATTACAAACCTCAAGTATTTCCTGTGGGAAGGATGTATGGGTATGTGGCAGTAAGCATCCTTGAGATCTAATGTTGACATGTAGTCCTGTTGTTTGAGCAATGGAATCACGTCTTGAAGTGTTACCATGTGAAAATGATCAGATTTTATGTAAAGATTTAGTGTTCTAAGGTCTAATATGGGCACATTTGGTGTCAAATGTAGGAATTCTATGCAATAACCATGTTGGATAATGGCTAGGACCCACGCGTCCGTAGTTATGTGTTCCCAATTTTGGTAATAATCTGTGAGTCTCCCCCCCACTGGTGTTGTGTGGTGGGGGTTTGTGACGTTGGAGTTACTGTTTAGTTTGTGGGGTTTTTGGGCTTTGGAATTTCCCTCTTGTTTTAGGGAACTGTCCACCCCTATATTGTCCCCGAAAAACTCCTCTTTAATATTGTCCCTGGTATGTGGGTCTGGCTTGTGAGGTGGAAGGCTCTGTGGTCTGGGCCCGAAACCCCCCTCTAAAGTACGGCTTCCTAAAAGTGCCTCTGCTCTGTGGGGAGTAGAGTGCGCCCATGGCTTTGGCCGTGTCAGTATCTTTCTTTAGTTTGTCTATTGCTGTGTCCACCTCCGGCCCAAACAATTGTTGTCCGTTGAAAGGCAAATTCAGCACAGCCTGCTGGATTTCTGGCTTAAATCCGGAGGTACGTAGCCACGCGTGTCTCCGAATGGTTACCACTGTGTTTACTGTTCTGGCCGCCGTGTCTGCTGAGTCCATAGCCGACCTTATTTGGTTGTTGGAGATAGTTTGGCCCTCCTCGACAACCTGTTGAGCACGTTTCTGGAACTCTTTGGGAAGGTGTTGAATGAAATGTTGCATTTCATACCAATGTGCCGTGTCGTATCTTGTCAGCAGAACTTGCGAATTGGCAATTCGCCATTGATTGGCTGCTTATGCTGCCACCCTTTTGCCTGCTGCATCGAATTTCCGACTTTCTTTGTCGGGTGGTGGTGCGTCTCCAGAAGTTTGTGAGTTTGCCCTTTTCCAGGCAGCTCCTACTACCACCGAATCAGGAGCTAACTGTTGTGTAATGTACACAGGGTCAGTAGGGGAAGGCTTATATTTCTTCTCCACCCTAGGTGTGATGGCTCTGCTTTTGACTGGGTCTTGAAACACCTGTTTGGCGTGTTTTAACATGCCTGGTAACATTGGCAAACTTTGATATTGGCTGTGCGTAGATGACAGGGTATTGAACAAGAAGTCATCTTCTATGGGCTCTGCATGCAGTGCTACGTTATGAAAAGTAGCTGCCCTGGAAACCACCTGCATGTAAGCAGTACTGTCCTCTGGTGGTGATGGCCTTGTCGGGTAGCAATCCGGACTATTATCTGAGACTGGTGCGTCGTACAGATCCCATGCATCTGGGTCATCCTGGCTCATCCCTGTGTGCGTTGGTGACTGCATCATTGGGGGTGTTGCTACTGGTGACAGATGTGGCGAGTGTGGTGGCGATGGCTGTGGAGAACACTGTGGTGGTGTTTTTTCTTTAGCCACCTTAGCTTTTGGCTGCATTTCCGCCTCATGGAATGCGAGCTTCCGCTTCATCTTGATTGGAGGAAGAGTTCTGATTTTCCCCGTGTCTTTTTGTATATGGAGCCTTCTCTGGGTATGGTCTGGTTCTCCCATGCCCAGCTCTTGTTCAAACCTGTGGCCTTGTAATTGTGAGGAAAGGCCCTGTTCTTCTGTATAGGAGCTGTGTTTCGGCTCCGAGGCTGCGTGTTTCGGCACCAAAACCTTTTCTGCAGTCTTTTTTGGCTCCGAAGAAACCTTTTTGGTTTTCGGGGGGTGCCGACCTCTCGGTCCCGAATCTGGTCGAAGCCGGTATCTCGGTGCCGAGTCTGTTCGGAGCCGGTATCTCGACCGGAGTCAGATGTCTTCGGCTGCTGGGAGGCCTTTTTCGGTGCCGATGTTTGGTCACCGTGCTTCCGGGTAAAGCCATGGCCTGTTGGCGGTGGCGTCCCCTGGGCCTTCATGATTTTGGAGTGAGTTTTTGCCGGGGCTGGTTTACTCACGGTTTGTTGCCTCGTCGGCTGCTCACTCTCGGGCTCGTCTGAGTCCGAATCTGGAATGGAGAATGTCTCCTCTTCTTCGACGTCGAGATGTCCAGCCGGTGTCGACGCCATCTGAAGTCTTCGAGCTCTACGATCCCGCAGTGTCTTCTTGTATCGAAATGCCCGACAGGCCTCGCACGTATCCTCTTTGTGTTCGGGGTACAAACACAGATTACAGACCAAGTGTTGGTCTGTATAAGGATACTTAGCGTGGCATTTGGGGCAGAAGCGGAATGGGGTCCGTTCTATGAGCTTTGAGGATGCACGCGGTCGGGCCGACCAGGCCCCACCGAGGAGTGGAAGCCCCGAAGGGCTGCCAGAGCTCTTCTTTTCTTCGGTGTCGATGTGCTAGCACTAACCCGGTACCGAGCGCAAACAATACCGTAGAATTTTCCGATTAATATCTATCTTTTCCGAACCGAAACACGGAGCGAAGAGGAACACGTCCGAACCCGATGGCGGAAAAAAAACAATCTAAGATGGAGTCGACGCCCATGCGCAATGGAGCCGAAAGGGAGGAGTCCCTCGGTCTCGTGACTCGAAAAGACTTCTTCAAAGAAAAACAACTTGTAACACTCCGAGCCCAACACTAGATGGCAGGATAGTGCACAGCATGTGTATCTGCAGCTACACATGCCATCGAACATATATATATATATATATATATATATATATATAGATATAGATATAGATATATATATATATATATATATATATATATATGGAAAATGTCACTTACCCAGTATACATCTGTTCGTGGATTCACATGCTATGTACAGGTCCTGCCATCTAGTGTTGGGCTAGGAGTGTTACAAGTTGTTTTTCTTCGAAGAAGTCTTTTCGAGTCACAGGACCAAGTGACTCCTCCTTTTCGGCTCCATTGCGCATGGGCATCGACTCCATCTTAGATTGTTTTCCGGCAGAGGGTAAGGTAGGAGTGATAGAGTGTAAATAGAGAGATGTCCATGCAATGGAATAGAGATGTATGTACAAAGTTTAAATAAAGGAATGTTTATATACATATGTACAATTTTTTATTATAACTTAAACGGCTACAGGCTCCTGGGGAGGCGGGAGGGCGCGTGTGAATCTGCAGCGGAACATGCCACGAACAGATGTACACTGGGTAAGTGACATTTTCCGTTCGGTGGCATGTGTAGCTGCAGATACACATGCTATGTATAGACTACAAAGCAATAATCCTCCCCAAAGCGGTGGTCAGCCTGTAGGAGTTGAAGTTGTCTGAAATAATGCTCTTAGTACAGCCTGTCCTACTGTGGCTTGTTGTGTTGCTAACACATCTACACAGTAATGCTTGGTAAAAGTATGAGGTGTGGACCAAGTGGCTGCCTTACAAATCTCTGCCATTGGTATGTGTCCCAGAAAGGCCATTGTTGTGTACTTGTATAAAGGGTTCTTCAATAGTGAACGCCTGTATTTCACTAACTCTTCGTTATGAAGTGATTGCCACTAGAAATGCTACTTTCCAAGTTAAGAATTGGATCTGACAAGAGTGCATGGGTTCAAAAGGTGGACCCATGAGTCGTGTAAGTACAATATTAAGATTCCACAAGGGTACTGGTGGAGTTCTTGGAGGTATGATTCATTTTAGGCCTTCCATGAAGGCTTTGATGACTGGTATCCTAAAAAGGGATTTTGTCTGTTTCTTTTGCAAATAAGCAGAAATTGCAGTGAGATGTATTTTGATGGATGAAAAAGCTAGATTTGCTTTTTGTAGATGGAGTAAATAACCTACGATGTCATGTATGGACACATCCAAAGGTGTTATGTGTTTTGCTTGGCAATAGAAAACAAATATTTTCCATTTGTTAGCATAACACTGCCTGGTGGTAGGTTTTCTTGCTTGTTTAATGACTTCCGTACACTCAGTTAGAAGTTTCAGATAGCTAAACTCTAAGATTTCAGGAGCCAGATTGCTAGACTGAGCTTCGCTGGATTGGGGTGTCTGATCTGCTGTTTGTGTTGTGTCAACAGATCTGGCCTGTTTGGGAGCTTGACGTGTGGTACTATTGAGAGGTCAAACAGTGTGGTGTACCATGGTTGGCGTGCCCACGTTGGTGCTATAAGCATTAGTTTGAGTTTGTTTTGATGTAGTTTGTTGACTAGAAATGGAATGAGTGGGAGAGGGGGAAAAGCGTAAGCAAATATCCCTGACCAGTTGATCCATAGAGCATTGCCCTTGGACTGAGGGTCTGGGTACCTGGACGCGAAGTTTTGGCATTTTGCGTTTTGGTTTGTGGCGAACAGATCTTTGTCTGGTGTCTCCCACTGACGAAAGTGTTTGTGTAGTACCTGGGGATGTATTTCCCACTCGTGAGTTTGCTGGTGATCTCGACTGAGGTTGTCTGCTAACTGATTCTGAATCCCTGGAATGTATTGAGCTATCAGGTGAATGTTGTTGTGAATTGCCCAATGCCAAATCTTTTGTACTAGGAGGCAAAGTTGCAATGAGTGTGTTCCCCCCTGTTTGTTTAAGTAGTACATTGTTGTCATATTGTCTGTTCTGACAAAAATGTGTTTGTGAGCCAGAAGAGGTTGAAAGGCTTTTAGTGCTAGAGAGACTGCTAGCAGCTCTAAGTGATTTATGTGTAGCTGCTTTTGCTTGCTGTCCCACTGTCCCTGAATACTGTGATTGGTGAGGTGTGCTCCCCACCCAATAATTGATGCATCTGTTGTGAGAATGGCGTGAGGCACAGGGTCTTGAAAAGGCTGCCCTTTGTTTAAATTTGTGGGATTCCACCACTGAAGCGAATAGTGTGTTTGGCGGTCTATCAACACTAGATCTTAAAGATGACCCTGTGACCATTTTTTTGCAAGGCACTGTTGTAAGGGCCGCATGTGTAACCGTGCGTTTGGGACAATTGCGATGCATGATGCCATCATGCCTAGGAGTTTCATCACAAAACGGATAATGTAGTGCTGCTTTGGCTGTATTTTTGGCAACATGGTGTGGAATGATTGCACCCTTTGGGGGCTTGGACTTTCAAGCGCCTTTTGAGTGTAGCTCCCAAGTACTGCTGAATTTGGATAATTGATTGAACCCATGTGTCTGTTGTGATGTTAAACCATTGCTCGTGGAACATTTTCAGTCTTCCTCCCACAGGGGATGTGTGTTGGGGGAAGGTGATTGCAAAGTCACTGTTTGTTGTTAGTGGCTTGCTTTGCGGATTGGAATTTTCCCCTAGATTTGGGAAATTGCCCTCTGTAGGACCCTCAAAATCCCCCTCTTTGATATTGTGTTTGGTATGAGGGCTTTGATTGTGAGGTGGATGGCTCGGATGGCTGTGGCCTGAAGCCTCCCCTATACCGAGGCTTCCGAAATGTCCCTCTCTATTGGAATGAATAAAGCGCTCCCATCGCTTTAGCAGTGTCGGCATCTTATTCATTTTATCTATTGCTGTGTCCACCTGTGTGCAGAATAATTGCTGGTGGTTGAAGGGAATGTTGAGCACAGCCTGTTGGATTTCAGGTTTAAAACCTGATGACCTGAGCCATGCATGGCGCCTAATGGTGACTGCCATATTTATGTCCTTGCGGCTGTATCAGCTGATATTATCTGATTATTTGTTATCACCTGTCCCTCCTCTACTACCTGCTGAGCTCTCTTTTGGTGTTCCTTGGGGAGATGTTGATTAATGTCCTTCATCTCGTCCCAATGAGCCCTGTCGTATTCTAGCGAGGATGGCCTGTGAGTTCGCTATGCGCCACTGATTGGCTGCTTGTGACGCTACCCTTTTTCCTGCCGCATCAAACTTTTTTACTTTCCTTATCTGGAGGGGGTGCATCTCCAGAGGACTGAGAGTTAGCTCTTTTCCTCGCTGCGCTGACCACTACCGAATCTGCGGACAGCTGTTGCGCGATACACACTGGGTCTGAAGGTGGTGGTTTATACTTTTTTTCTACCCTTGGGGTTATAGCTCTTCCCTTCACCGGCTCCTGGAATATCTGTTGGGCATGTTTGAGCATACCAGGGAGCATGGGTAGGCTTTGGTATGTTGCGTGTGTTGAGGACAATGTATTGAATAGAAAGTCGTCCTCGAGTGGTTCCGTGTGCATGCTTACATTGTGGAAAGCTGCTGCCCTAGCCAAAACTTGTGTGTAGGAGATGTTATCCTCTGGTGGAGAGGGCTTAGATGGATAGCACTCTGGGCTGTTGTCAGACACAGGGTCATCAAAGATCCCATGGATCTGTGTCTTGGTGTGACTGCATAGTGTGTGTAGGAGACTGTGCAGTGGGTATAGCATGTGGAGAGACAGTTTGTTGAGGAGAATGAGGAGGAGACTGGGCAGGAGAAAACTGGCGAGGCGGAGATTTCTCTCTTGGCACTTTAGCCTTTGGCTGATCAGTGTCCATACGTCCATGGACTGCCAGTTTCCTTTTAATTTTGAGGGGAGGTGCTGTGAGGATCATGCCAGTATCCTTATGGATCTGTATCCTGGCTTGTCTGTCATCGAAATCCTACATTTGTTGTAGCTCTTCCTCAAATCTATGGCTTTCTTTAAGCGGTTTCGAAAGTCCATGCTCCTCTGTGTACGACTGTCTTTTCGGCTCCGAAGCCAGTTTCTTCGGCACCGAAAGGCCCGGGTTGGTTGTTGGCCTCGGTTCCGAAAGGGATTTTCGGGCTCTCGACTCGATGGCTGGGTGCTGTATGTTTTCAGAGCCTGTGTCACAACACGAGTCCGAAGACTTCGATGCAGCTGTGGCCTTTTTCGGTGCCGAAGGTGTTACTTGCTCACAGCTTGATTTTTCCGGGTTGAACCATGGCCTTCCGGCAGAGGCGTCCCCGAGGCCTTCTGTTTGGTCTTGGTCTGGGTCAGGGCAAGCGTACTCACATGCTGTCGGTGGTCGGTCGACGTCAGATTCGTCCGAATCGGAACCTTGAACGGAGATGGCAGTGTGGATCATCTCCTCTTCTTCGGCGTCGAGGCGTTTGGTACTCTTGGAAAACCATCTGTAGCCTTCTCGCCCTTCGGTCTCTCAAGGTCTTCTTGGAACGGAAGGATCTGCAGGCCTCACAAGTATCCTCTCGGTGACCTGGAGACAAACACAGATTACAGACCTGATGTTGATCGGTGTAGGGATACTTGGCGTGGCACCGAGGGCAGAATGGGAACGGGGTGCGGTCCATGAGGCTTCGACGCTTCTTGCGGTCGGGATGACCAGGCCCAAGTTGGGCGCGGGTGCCCCGAGGGGCAACCGAAGGTGTGTCCCCGCCGGTACCGAGGTGTCGATGCAAGATGGGGCGCCATCGAGAACAATACCGATGAATTTCGGGGAATTATAAGTTTTTCCGACTAAAACAACCAGAGTGAAGAGGAACACATCCGAACCCGATGGCGGAAAGAAAACAATCTAAGATGGAGTTGATGCCCATGCGCAATGGAGCCGAAAAGGAGGAGTCACTCGGTCCCATGACTCGAAAAGACTTCTTCGAAGAAAAACAACTTGTAACACTCCGAGCCCAACACTAGATGGCAGGACCTGTGCATAGCATGTGTATCTGCAGCTACACATGCCACCAAACATATATATATATTAGTAACATAGGCTACAATAGGAACAACAGGTTATATTACTAGCCTAACTACATCCTTTTCTTTAAAAAGAACCAAAGTTCACTTTAACCAATCAGGAGAGAGCACCCTCTAGAACACTCCCAACAGAGAAAGAAGCCCTCAGATTTTGTAGCACTGGTGTGGTTTAATTAACTTTTATGGGGGAGGGTTGCATGTGAATCTATAAAATATGCCGATACTGGAGAACCACAGTTACAGGTAAGTAACTAATTTTCTTCTTCAGTATTGGATCTTTCATAGATTCACAGGCTTGAACCAGATTAATAAGCAATGTACTAAGTAACCATATATTCATTATAACAAAGACAAATAGTGGATGGTGGGAAATAACAGAGGCTCACCTTATCTAAAGAGATGGCTTAACACTGCCTGTCCCACTGTTGCATCTGTTGTATGGTTCTCATCCAGGCAATAATGTTTTGTGAATGTATGCCGGTTTGCTCTGCAGATATGGTGAATAGGCACTCCAGCAAACAGAGCTGTCGATGTGGCTAAAGCTCTAGTATAGTGGACTTTAACTCTGCCGTACAAAGGTTTTCCAGCTTGTGTGAGGCACAACTGTGTAGTAAATTACAAAAAGGCCCAGCCCAAAAAAAGAGATTCAACAGGGTGGACAAGGGAAAGAAAAAATCAGTTTTTTTGTGTAGAAAAACCTTAACCCACCAGGGTTAACCTTTGGTGGCATGCTTCATCATTGGGTTTCCTTCCGTTAGGCTGCGGAACGGGGCGTGCTACGACCAACTGAGAGATATACGAGGGAGCACCGATGTAGGTTCATCAATGTGAATTTTGAGAGGGATAGGAGTGGTGGGGTCTTATTTGAGTTAAAAAAAATACCTGCCTCTGGGTACTATTACTAATTTAATATGTGTCACAGGGACGGTATGGTTAAAAAGGGGCATCGGAAGTGGGGGATACTATGTACCTTACCTCCTGGTCAGTCTACAAGTTTCGGAGTCTACCCCTAGACTCCTCTTCAAGACCGAGATGGACTCCCTAATATCACTCCTTGATTGACTATTACAAGTAGGAGCAATAACACTGAATGCTCTGTGGTATAGTGTGGTATGCTTAACTAAAGTTAAGTAATATAATATTCAATGGTACCGATGTCCTTCTGAGATACGTGTGGAAACGAAAGAGCAACAGTTATCATGGCCCTCTTATAAGTTGGGATGCTATTCGTATTGCTTATGGGTGTGGTGCCACTTATTTGCAAACTAGACCCAACTCGTGGGAAAAAGCACTTGTGAATATAATGTATGAAACAATAGACAAATACAGGGCGAATTACATTTAGAAAAACATGTAAACTCGTAAAGCACCTCTAAAAACGCACACGTGGTGCATGCGTGACCAACATTTTAGTGTCTACACTCTTGTATCATAGATCCTCTGGGAGGGGTTGGTGCTTGTAGTTACGCACTGAAAATATATGTATAATATTAGACTCACCCAAAAATATTTTGATCCTTTTGTTATATTTATTATCCACATCCACTGGCTATTTTTCACGCAATAAGTAGCCACCACTTCCCTGAAAGTGCAGCCCCCGCCCCACGCCTTCTCTTTCCGGTTCTGTATTAAGGTCGACACCAAAACAGGCACTGACACATGACTCCTAAATTTGGGGTCCTCGTAGTCCTACATTGGCCCACTGGAAGCCGCCGTTTTGAAATTCAAGCAGTCTAGTGCCACATGCTGCAGCAGGTCGAGACGGGTCAGCTGCAGTGAGTTTATAAACGTGACTCCCAAGTGAGTCACAGTGTTTCAGTGTTTATATAGACTATAAGGAAGACAGTCTCAGCCCTTCCAAAACCTCCTTCTCACTCTTTGTTGACTCTCAGTCTTTGGAGGTTTCTGAAGAAATTCCAAGGAATGTCCTTTTGAAATGATATCTAGGACCCACTTGTCTGAGGTCATCATGGACCTTTGTTGGAAATGATTTGACATTCTACCCCCTATTCGAGATGTTGGTGAAGCAGACGGTATTCTTATTTGGTCATTTTTTTCTACGGTCTCTGCCTCTTGCTGGCAACTCACCACTGGAACCGTGTCTATAGGAAGCTGCTGGAGGCTGTCTGGATTGTTGTTGCTGTGAATACTGAGACTGGTACTGTGGTTGTCCAGACTGGTACTGTCTATATGGCTGGTAACCTGCTCAAAAGGAATAATTTCCTATTCCCCTAGCTCCACGAAAGGGTTGTCTTCGGTACTGGAGCGTGCCAAGGGACTTTGCTGTTTTTGTGTCAGTCTTTATAGATTGCAATGCATCTTCTACATGCTTGCCAAACAAAGATTCACTGTCAAACGGCATGTCTAGAACTTGTGTCTGTATTTCTGGGAGGAAGGACGTGGATTTCAGCCATCCCTGCCTGCGAAGCACCGCAGCCCCCACTAGCTCTCTGAATCCTGTGGTAGACACGTCAAGTGCACAGTCAATCATCTCTGCCAAAACGCATTTCCCCCTCCTGCAAGATCTTGCATGCTTCTACTTTTTTGTCACCAGACAAAAGGTCCATGTATGGTGCATGTCCGACCATAATTGGTGGTCATAACGAGCTAAAATAGCCAGCGAGTTTGCTGCTCGTACCACAGTGGCTGCCATTGTCAAGAATCTTTTTCCAATGCGGCCATCTTTGTCAGGAGGCGATGAGATTGGTGCAGAGGGGTTCTTTGAGCACCACTGCTTGTGATACTACCGAATCAGGTTTTGTTTGTCCGTTAAGGCATGCTTGAGAATTGTATGGAGCTTTGTATTTTTTACCAAGACGTGGAATTACCGGAAATACAGTCGCTGGATTTTTCATGGTCTTGAGCCCTTCCGGCCAGATGAAGTCTATTATTGGAATCACTCTTACTGACTCCTTTGCGGGCTCTTTGAAGTCATACAGGAAACAGTCTGTCTCACTTGTTAATAGTGGCAGCTCAAACCTTTTCACTGCTCTTTCCATTAGGTTGTGGAATCCCCCAATACCTTTCTGGAAGAGAATCCAGAAGTTGCCAGAGGTGGAGAGGGATGGAAATGAGGCAGTCATCCCACTCATCTAGATCAATTACTGTGTCCTTCCTCTGCATCTTCCCCCAATGATATTACATCCTCTTCCACTGGTTGCGATACTCCTTGTGTCGGGATAATTGGTGTTGTAAGTAACAGAATGGGGTCTGGTAACAGCGTTGGGGACTGAAATAGGCTTATATAATGACTTATCGTGTGGCAGAAGTTGACGTGAGAATCTACAATAATAGTCCAGTAACATATATTGTAAATTTGCTACTAGGGAAGCAGGCATTGGAATAGATTGCTCCTGATGTTCTTGATGGAATGTTTCGTTTGTTTGCCTGCAGTGCAGTACCCCTGATATTCTTCATCGTCATCATCTCCATAATCCTGGCATTTCATCCGTAGCTGAGAAGGGTTACTAGTCTCACCAAAAGGACCTTCATCATCTGACTCATGATCCTCATCCAAGAGGTGTAACCGTGGGTAAGGCAGTATTTTACTTGGGGAAGTATGCTCTGGCAAAATTTTGGATTCTACTGCCATTGTTTTTATGGATATTAAGGATATAGGAGGAAACTTTTTTTCAGTCTAACTGGATGTTTCCAAACCTTCTTTAATTATATCCTGTGATGGATATGTCTTAATTCCTTGTTCCGCAGGCTGAAAGTCTGCGGTTGTTTGTGATAACAATGTTATTGTCTTTTGTTTTTCTTCCGTTGTCGATGGGATGGACAATGGTGGTGTCGTCAATAAGGTCTTCTTCTTCGTCAACGGTGTCTCCATCGACAGTGCCTTTTGTCGACGATGCCAACGATGCCTTCGTCGACGGTGTCTTTTCCATCTTCGTCGATGCTGTCTTTGTCAGCCGTGTCGTAGACAATGATGCCTTATGTGAGGTTTTTGGAGGCGAGTCCCCCCTTGTCATCAATGTCTTTACCAACTATGGGAAATTCAAGAAACCTGTTGTCGACTGAGCTGTTTAAGTGGAGGGAATAGGCTCATGTTCAGTACATCAGAATACTAGACTCCGTACGCAGGGTCCGGGGTTAGCAGAATGAGTTGTATTCAGTCCATCTTGAACTCCATCCTGACCTGCAGCAGTGGTAGGAATGTGTTCAGGAGATAAGATTCCTCCCAAAGGTGGAATGTGTCACCTAAGGAATTCAAAGTGGAAACTTAAACACACAGAAAGCCCAACAATGCACATATTGTGAGGTAGAGAAAAGATGCATCAAGGGTACACTCCACTAAGCAAAGGTGCCCTGTGCCACCCTTGGATGCAGATGCCACTCATGGTTAACAAGATGATGCTTGCTGTGTTTGTCAACTCTAATGATGAGACTGCATAAGTTGAAGGTGGGCTCTGGTTCACTGATGTAAAAGCCAGGAGCAGAAGGCAGACAATAACTAAACAGTCATGTGTTGGTGGTCCAAGACTACCTCAGAGACAGTGCCTTCAAGAGCCAGTTGTTGTGGTACAGGAAGACCTATAACCCCAAAGAGTGAAGCTGAGCCTTGACCACCAACAGCACCTTAGGAAAAACCCAAGGGGGTGGGGGAGGAAGGTGAGGCTGACTGTAAGAACTGTGAAATTATAACCATCCAGTATCTTGGGTCAAAGCTCAACAGAACCTTGAATCACTTCTTCCTCAGGAAGGTATTCAGAAGCTTAAAGTTCAAGATAAGTCTCAATCCACCAACCTTCATGGGATTGGAAAAAAAACAGTAGTATCTTGTGGCCCTCTCTGCCTCGAGTACCACAGCAATCACACCCGTCTTGAGCAAGGACTGAACATCTGTGGACAGGTTAGCATCATGTCCTGACTCCAATTGAAACAGACTTGGGGGAAAGGTTTGGGAGGGTTGGGGAAATGGACAACAGAAGAAGGGCATAGATAACTGGAAGGATAGATCACTCTTAAGTAATGGTCCACCAGACAAGCAAACAAAAACAAATCCTGCCCTTTACCAGGCTCAGGTGACTGGACAAGTGGGAACTTTGTCAACACCTGCAGCAGATAAAGTGGTATACTGACCTTGTGGTTGACAATAAGCAAGGTTCTTTGAGAAGTCCTGCAATTCCCTGTATTGGTAGGGGTGTTGATGAGTGAGTACAAATCAGCCCTGAAGAGCAAGCCACTGCTTTGCTGTCTTTGTAACACTCCAATACTGAATCCACCTTATCCCCGAACAACTTGGCTCTATCAAATGGCATGTCCATTATAGAGACCTGGGCATTTGCAGAACATCAGGCCATTCTTACCCAGGTATGCTGCTGGAAAATCACATTGGCGTCCATAGCACAGGCAACATTGTCTGTTTTATCCAGGCAGACCCTCAAAACACACTTGGCTGCATCCTGGCCTTCATGTACAGTCTGTGCAAAAAATAAATTATTGAGTTTTTCCAGGAAAGCGGACAAAATCTGTGAACAATGTAAAAGGCCAATTCTCTATTAGGGTCAACAGAATGAGATCTCCTGTTCTTTAGAAGGTTGTGGCAAAGTGAAAAAGGCAGGTAGGGCGACTGTCCGACATGAACGGTCATTACTACATTTACCAGACTGGCTGTCAGTGTCTTCAGCAATAATTTCTCTGTAAAGAAAGTGGTTTAGAGAAGCTGCACCAACAGCATTTGCAGTTCACTTACACTAAAAATGATCATAAAGAAAAAGACTGCTTTGATTGTTAGAAAACGTAAGGAGCGATTACCACAGTCTCAAATGGTGTACAGATAGGGAATGGGAGGACCAAACTGAGGTTCCATTGTGTTAACTGTGAAGGGTTTCAGAGGAAATGGGTGTTAAGCCTCTCAGGAAGCAAATAACAGGCAATTTGAAAAGAGACGTTGATCTGGCAAGCACAAGAAGACCAAAATGGCCACTGTGTAACCTTTAACTGTGACCACAGAAATGTCTTGCTGGGCCAAAGACAAAACAAACAACAATGTATCAGAAAGCTTGGTCTGTAGAGGATCAAGTTGACTTATCCCGCACCAGGCCATGCTCATTATCTCTGTGTACTTCACTGCCCTGGCCCTGCTTGATGTAGTACCACATAGTGGTTGTGTTGTCTGTGAGGACCCGCACCAGCCTACCCCTGATGGTCTGCAGTAAGGCTTTCAGGACCAAAAGGTTTACATGAAGCTCCAAAAGACTGAAAGAAAGGTGACATGCTACCAAAGAACAGAGGCCACTGATCTCTATCTGTCCATTCCGAAGATGTTTTCGTACTCTAATACCTACCAGTTCAGTTCAAGATCCAATGTGTTCTTAACATACATCAGTACTTTAGGCTTTCATCAATACTGCATTATACTAGTCTTTGAAGCATTACACAACATACACAAATTACCTCATCACTGATAATAAACAAGTGCTGAGCTTGCCTTTTCTGCAGTGGCAAGAATTCTCCACGGACAGCCTGAGGATGGCAGCAGGCTTGCCTCAGCCTCAGCAGTGGATACAAGATAGAGGTGACTGTTCTTCTATCCAGACTGCCTAGCTTGAGCGTCCAATCGGAAATCTTCCTGAGTTTCAGAAGAGCATCCTGGCAGCAGACCTCATGCTGACGATGATAGAAATGCCGTTCAACTGGCGAGAAGTGAAGCCAATGAACATCCTCTGTTTGAGGAGGGATTTGGATCTAAGAAATGAAACACAATTCAAAACCAAAAGGCAAGTAGCAAATAAGACACCACAGAGATATTCACATTTTTTTCTTCCTGCTCTGTGTTGGCAATAACATTTAGAACTGATGTATTCAATTCACCAAATAAATATAAATTGCCAGAAACAATTCATTCAATTCACCAGGATGCGAAATCACAGACTACACAACTGTCTATGTACTGAAAAGGACACGTATGAACTTCGCCTTCAAAGCATTTCTCCACTGGCTTTGGCCCTTCACAATTTTCCTTACACATTCACAGAATACGTTCCACAGCTGAACCTCCAGTGAATCAGTCTTTGTCATTCTCTACAGTGTAGTAAGACTTATGCAAAAGCCTGTGGTTTGTTCCAATATAAAACACATCAATCATGTTTTAAGGGGAGTGGTGTCACATTCAGTGAAGAGCTGTTCCACGACTCATTCTGCTTCAGAACAATTGGCCAAACTTTTAAGCTCTAAAATGAAGTAGTTCATATGAAATAAAGTAGTTCATAGCAGGAGCACAAATTTCATTTTTGTTAAAACTAGTAATCCCAATCTGCCTCGTCGGTAAGTGTTATGTTTCACACACATCATTAGACTGTAACATGAGACAGAACCATCCTACACGAAATTCTGTCCAGGAGAAAGAACAAATTATCAACCTGTGCCTACAGTTGTGATGCCTTTCATGGCTTCAATTTCCTAGCAAAATCTTATATACAGCGGTGTCCATCCCGCCAGAGTTCATCATGCCTTTTCACAGCAATGCAGAGGGAAAGCAAACATATAGCCTCAAGGGAAGTGGGAGGGTTGCATGTTCACCTATGAAACATACCAAAGCTGGAGAATTTTAGGGACTCACATACATTTTCATCTTTATCCTTTCCCATGGAGTCAAACCTTTTGTCTACAAACTTGCAAGCAGTAAAATAAAAAACTAGGAAGAAGCATACTTTAATGTAGGAATCTCCTGAGCACTGCCTGTCTAGATTCTGCTACGGAATAAAACGGAAAGCCATACTGTTTAGTGAAAGTGTTGTATGACCAATATATTGCAGCTCTGCCAATGTCTGGAAGAGACACTCATACGAAGAGTGTTGCCCGGAGTGTCGTCCATATTATAGTGCATTGTGAGGAGCAGTTATTTAATCACAGTGAGAGATAAAGAGGAACGGGTAGCATACAGTACATCCTCCAATAGTTAACACAGCTAAATACAAAAGTACGTGGCACACTGACATTACAGAACTATACATTTTATTCAGTTTTGGCTACACTAAGCTATGAAACCAGATCCAGTTGTTCTGGATAAAGAAACCTCACCCACGTAATGTGGCATGTTTCATCATCGAGTTCCTACACATCATGGCAAGATGATTGTACTAGGGCGGACTCGACCTCCATTTTGTGAGAGAGTTTATGTGATATGATTCTCTACACCTACGCTACTACTTTTGCATGGTAAAGGTAAGTAACCCTTCTTTCACCTCCATGCAGATATGCTCACCAATTGAATAGGGATCCAATATCTTAATCGCTCTGATGAATACCCGGGACTTTTCATAGGCCGTTGTTCCTTATCCTCACTGTGCCCAGTACTTTCTGATTGTATTCAGATGGAACTCGAGGCATCTTTTCATGATGTCCACTAAATGAAGTGTCTTTCCTAACAGAAGTTATAGATCTGGAGATAACAAAGGAATGTCCACAGACAAAGGTGGAAACTGTCTTAATTTAGGTTAAATAAAGGATTGGCATTTTGTACATCCCTGTATTTGAAGATTTCTACAATGGACAAAACCTGTATTTTGACAGAAGCTTTAGTAATGTGTGGCTTGCTGTTTTTCTTTTTTTATTTTAAATGCTTTTCTTGATACTTTCCGAATACATCACAAACAGATATATACATAGAGATTAAATATTTGATATAAGGGGATACAAAGGACCACACACAAAAAAGTCAGTCATGATGACATCCTAATATATTTAAAATATCATTACATTGTCAAGTTATTTTCCAATCCACTTCTAACAATTTACCCGGTATGATCAAATGAGTAATTCATTATTGCATGGCGCTGGGTGTAGAATATCGATTACATAGCTCCCAATTTGAGATTTAAAGTGCATATGATGGTGAAAGTGACGGACCTGCATTAAAGTGCTAGGTAGGAAGGCTGGCAACCTATAGTCTGATAAAAAAAAAAGGACTGAGAGTCCTTAGAAACCTAGATAGGGACCTAAAAAAAGGCTGGCATTGCACCCAGTCTAAGAGGAGTCCCCAGATCAACTTCCCCTTCCGCTGAGCCTTCTTCCCCTTGTGTTCATAAAGTGCAATCTCCAAATTAAATACTGAAAGAAACCAGCCTTGCCATTGATGCAAAGGCAGGGGTTGAGAGCGAAGCCGGGAGACAGTCACACAAATACATACCTCCGCCATAGCAATGAATAATAATAATTCACCACCAATGGCACTTGTTGCCTCCAATACTCCCGAGAGCATAATTTGAGGCATCAGAATCAAAGCAGTATTTAAGACATCCCCCTTAAATTTAGCTACATTCACTTTGAGAATGTCCAGCTTGGGGCAATTAGAAAATCTGTATTGAATCTGCTTCTTTAGCTAAACACCATTTCCAAATACGTCCCCCCGGTACCACCCAAAAATACAGGGCAAAGATTGTTTTATAATGCAGTGTCAGCAATACCGAGGAGCAAAGTATAGTGTGGCTCAGCTTCAAGGATTCAAAAAATAGAGATCCTCAGAGTCATACCTTTGTTGCCATTTGCCACTATGCTTCTCAGGGTCATCAGGCATTTTGGAGTTGTATATTTGTTGTACCTGGCTAACAGAGCATTCCCCTGGACCCTGCAACAATTCCAGGAGCACTTATTTTGAGAACCCAGCTGTCCCACCAATTTTCCATTGTAAAAAATCTCAGATTTGTAGGTATTTAAAAACATCTCTGTGACTCAAATTAAACCTCTCACGTAGCTCATCAAATGATGCCAAGCTAAAACCTTGATAGAAATCTTCTAATTTTAAAATTCCCTGTTTCTGCTACCTTGCCAAGCAAGCATCGTGAAAGATACTGGGTAGCAGTGGGTTCATATAAACTGGAGTATACAAATTATACTACCAAGGCCGCTTTCTTCCACTAAGCAAACCAGTTCTTGAAGGCAGCACCGAACACTTTAAAATGGACCTTCTTGTAGTAGCTGGCTCCGTGAGCCTTAAGAGGCAGCCTGTAGCTTCTGCCCCATTAATAGATGATAGATATCAGGTGTATGCTCATAGAGTCCTTGCCCTTTATATCTGCTACCAACGAGCTGTCTCATATATTGGAGGGCAGCAGCAAGCAGATATAACTCCAAATTTGGAAGTGCCAAGTCACCCTGCTCCTTGGGTAATGACATATATTTAATTGCCCTCCTTGTACTGCTTTATGCCCAGATAAATCTGGAAATCATGGCATCCATCGTTTTAAACCAAGAATTGCTAAATTCTAATGGAATAGCTGAGAAGATATACAAGACCTTTGGCAAAAATAACATTTTGATCAAATTACAGTCGACCCATAATAGACCACTGTAAATTATTCAATCTCCCAAGATCTTGTTTAGTCTTTCCAACTACTGGAGTAAGATTCAGCTTGACTATCTGATCTACATTACCACTCACACAGATCCCTAAATATATGCTCAACCATCCGAACCTCCTGAGTGTTTACTAGTCAGTTCACTATGATCTGTGTCTTGCTGCTGTTTAACAAATACACTGAAAACTCCCCGAATTCAGCAGCTGCCCTCTCTGTTACCTGTATAACTATATCTGGGCCAGTGGTCATAACTGTCACATCGTCCGGATATGCTAGAATTTTCATGTCCCACCGATGTACCGGAAATATTGCTTGACTGGCCTCCAGTTTTCGAATAAAGGGATCGATTTACAGTTCAAACAGCAGGGGGAACAGGGGCACCCCTCCTGTGTACCCCTTCCTATCTGCGTAAGCCCAGACTGCCCATCTGTAACTGAGCCACCGGCTTAAGATAAATAGCCTGAACTGCCTTAATATAACATGTCCCCCAAACGAGCCCATTACCTTCCAAAGATATTGCTAATTGGCCCTGTTGAATGCCTTTTCAGCATCCAACAGGGCCATAGCCATTACCTAATTTGCAACTTTAGCTGCGTCGAAGAGCATGATAGCCTGGCAAATGTGAACAGTAGTATCCCTTCCGAGGATAAATCCGTGCTGATTAACAGACACTAACTTGGCAATAATATGACCTAGCCTAGCAGCCAGAACTTCGGAATACATTTTTGAACCACTGTTTGTTAAAGTGATGGGACAATAAGATCGAGGATCGGTGGGGTGGCTTCCCCTTTCTTCAAGAAAATCACAATATTGGCTACCAACCAAGACTCCAAAGGCCTTTGTCCCTGCTGTACTAGCAAGAACAACTCAAGCATATATGAAAGAAGCAACATACCAAAGGCCTTGTAGAATGCAAGCAGAATTTGATCTGTGCCTGCAGCCTTTCCACAAGGCAATTCCGAAATCCTGTCCCTCCTGCGTAATCCTAGCTGTTGCCACACTACCCAGAAATTCATCCATACAGTAGTCTGTTCGCCCCCTAGAGATGGCGCCTGTTAAAGCCCCTCATAGTAACACCAAAAAACTTCCCTAATACCTTTGGAATTCAAGGCCATGTGACCAGAGATGTTTTTTAACTTTGTTGATGTAACCTGCAGCTACCTTCTGACCCGTACAAACTGCTAATAGGTGCCCCACCAGTTTGCTGAACTCATAGGATTCCTGGTGTCTAGCTAAATACTTTTCTGCAGTTTTTTAGCTATTTTTCCGCTAACCAAGGCCTTAGCTAGCGCTATTTGTTGCTGTGCTACGGCAGGATCTGACCCTTCCGTTAAAGCTTTAACAAGGAGGGCTTCTGACTTGCTAGGAGCCTGATATAGCTCCATATTGCATAATTAATCTTGCTTCTGGCGGTTTAAGCTAAACCTGAGGGTTTGCCCCAGCACCCCTGCCTTAGAAGTGTCCCAGACCACCGATAAGGGGGAACTCCTTATGTTTAGTTTAAAAAAATTCTGGGATTCACAAATTCATCCATTGAATATTAGTAGGATCAGCAAGAAAACCCCTCTCAAAGGTCCAACACTAGCCCTTTCTTGTGTACCCTTCTAAAGATAGCTCTAAAACCAGGGGGTTGTGGTCTGAAATAAGCCGAGGAAACAGCTCTATTCAAGCATCTTTTTATTAGTTTAGCAGTTAAAAAGAAATAGTCCACCTGCAAAAGAGCCATGAGAGGCAGAATAATAGGTGAAACTGGGATCAAGTGCTTTCAGCTTGAGCCAAGCATCTGCGAGGTCAATCTCCTTTTGTAAACTACAAAATGCCCTAAATACTTGTGGCTTGCGGCCAACTTTAGGGCCCATTACAACACTATGATTATACCTAGATCCATTTAAGCTGACATCCACATAACATATATGGGGCAGGCCACAACACTAGCTCTGCAGAGAGATAGTCTAAAACATCAGGCTCATCCAACACTGACCCATATAATGTGTATAACAAGAAAGACCCTCCACCATATGAACATTCTGCAATAGCCCATCTCCCAAATTAACTGGCAGAGCAATGCATACCAATGTTTAAAATCACATGGCCTACTGCAAGCAAGAATGGCTACCCCTCAGGTTTTGTTGCCGTGAGCTGAGCATGTGACCAGTGACAAGCCCAGCGTTTCCAGCAGATCCTTGTTGGATCTATCTATACGAGTTTCCTGGAGGCAGTAGAGATCTGCCTTAAGGGCCTTCAGAGACTCTGCCATCCTTCTCATTTTTGCCCAGTCATTATGACCACAAATATTTACAGTAGGTATACATAATTTCGCCATATTAACAACATGTCATATTTGTCCACCCGCACAAAACAACATTGATCAAGTAGACTGCTTGCATGTCCGGTGCAACCCCATCCCTTAATTTTACTTTTCCATTCCCATTCTCTGTCACACTGCACCCCACTCCCTACCATTGCTGCTTTGACAATATCGTCATCTCTGACCCCTTGTATCTTTTTCCTTTTGGAACCCACCTCCCAGTGTGAACCCTCCCCTCTCCCACACCCTACGCCCCCTCCGAACCTGACCCAGAGAACCATTCCCATACCTGACCCCAAACCCGGTGTAATCCCCTTTAATGTGAGGAAGTCAAACTATCCAAGGACTTCTTGGCCAAGACTTCAGACATAAAGGTTCTGGTTTTGCCCTTAAAGTTGGTTTTGATACTGGCAGGGGCCAACAGGAATGCCTCTGCCCCGGGCAGCTTGGAAAGGCACAATCAGCTGTCTGAGTCTCCACCCACACCCCCCTGTAGTATGACAAAAGTAAAGGCGTACGAGGAAAGTGAGACCATTATAGCAGCGCTGCGCATCAGGCATGCCTTCAGATATATAGTCTGTCTGAGGATGGAATTTCCAAAATAAATGAGTATGGCTCTAGGTCTTTCATCTGCAGTAGTCCCATTTCAAGGCAACTGTCTCAAATCTTTGCCTTCCTTATCATCCTTATCCTTCGCTGTTAAGAGGGCTGCGGGCTTCCCTTCAGTCTTGTTATATGGCTGTCTCCGCTGTTTAACTGTGGCCCCAAGTGCTGCGGAGAGGCTACTTTCACTAGCCACAGTTTGACAAGAACTTGCTCTGCCATTGCTGGGGCGAGGGCTGAGGCTGTTATAATCTGAGCCCTATAAAGTTTATCCCCTCCTTCTCGGGATAGATCTGAGGTTTTGCTATTAATTGCAGGACCAACTTTATGGGCAGGTACTTTTGACTTCTTCACCCTGAGAGCACGTCTTCCACATCCAAACCAATATTCAAACTCTGGTGAGTGATTTAACTTGTCTCCATACATTAATTCTGTGCACACTCCTGGGAGCTTATCAGAACCCCCCCTTCCATGAGGGTCATCCGGGCATGTCATACAGTCAGTCTGCTTTGGCTGTTCTGGTCCCAGTAAGCTACTGGTTCCAAGCTGTCCACTATTAACATCTAACTTGCCCGCAGACACTGGAAGGCAAAGTCCACCCACACTAAGTTTTGTCCCAGCCCCAGAGACCTCAACACTCAAACAACATTGAGTAGCTTCAGAGGCTAAAAGCCTTTCTTCCCTCATCAATGCCTTGCCATTGCTGCCCTTATCCATAGAAAACAGGTTGCAGGCTTTCTCATTTACTTGCGGCTCAGGCTGTGTGAGAGGTACCAGAGTGAAAAAATTCTGTGATGAGCAGCTGCAGCACATCACGTGGGGTAACAGAGCTGCCTCTGGATTACCAGAGTCAGTACACGCAGCCGGAATGGGAGCGCTTACCTTCTTGGCAGCACTTGTAGTTGCACTTGTATCTTGTCTCCTGCCAGTGGGGCCACCACTTGCTCATTCCTGTTTGGGCAACCAAACCCCCGGAGTGGAGCGCAAGCCTGCTATGCGACCTTTAGTCTGTCATGAGCGGCTTGGTCTATGTCCCCTCTTCCTTACGTATCTCCTAGCATTCTGGACACATAGATGAGGGGTTAATTGAGCCTCTATGTTGTTGTTTTTATCATACAAAGTCTGGAACAATTTCAGAAGTGACCTCTTGGCCCTGTTTGTCTGGAGGACGTTTCAGTTACCCACTCTGGTTTGCTAGTTGCCTACATGTTTTAATGGGGGAGTTCTGTTGATCAATTTTTTCTAGGGAACCTAATTCTAAAACCAGATCATCTTCCACCTGATTGGCCTCCTTTTGCTTAGCAGTCATCACCGCCATTGACTCGCTCTTGTCGTTGCCTTAGATGCATCCTAGCTAGTTGCTATTGGGGTATCTCCTTTTTATTTTGAAAACGTTTGCAATCAACTGGGCCACTTCGTGTTTCATCCCACTGTCTCTAAATATGTTCGTCGAGATTTGAAAGTGGGTTTCAGTGGCCGTAAGAGGGCCTTCACACCAGTTGACTTCAACAAGGCCATGGTCTGATATTGAGATATCCGCAACAGCTGCAAATAGTAATCTGCATCTTTAAGGGTAGAACATAACAACATAATATATTCGTTAATGGGACTTATGCACCTGGCAAAAAAGGAAAGTTCCTGTCATCCGTTTGTAAAGTAAAGCGGTCGTCCTTCAGGCCCCAATGTGCCAAGTGACATCTCGAGCCCTTGGGTAAGTTCTCTGTGCCCTCCTGAGCTTCCCCTACCCAACCAGGGTCCCACACTAGATTCAAATCTCCCTCCACTATCACCTCTTCCACAGCTCCTTCCATGGACTTTCCAATAGTGGCTTTGAGGGAGTCATCCTTTCTGACAATTGGGACATATAGGTTTATATATGTAGTGGAGGTTCTGTGCCCCTTTTCTGTATTTTCAAGAGCCCCCTCACAGGGTACCTTACCACACATACCTCCTTCACTGCCAGTCTGTTGTTTACTAGGATTGCCACCCACTGCTTTCTACATACGTGCTGAGGCCCAAAACTGAATGGAGTATTTCCTGTTCCTCATTTTAAAGAGGTCTTTGCAGAACAATGATGCTCCTGAAGTAAAATTAAATCAAGGTTGTATGTCTCTGGGTATATTGCCAGTGTTAGCATCTTTTGTTCGGAGGATTTAGCCCCTGTATGTTACGTGGGACCAACCTGAAAGTACTGGCAAATACAAGGTGTATTTTCTAAAAGTGGCATTCCACAACTGTTCAAGTCAAAATCAAGGGCATAATTAGGGACCTCAGTGTAACCCTAAAAGCCCCAAAGAAAGATAATACAATGATGAAACCATGGAACCATTTCAGCCTATGCTGCCCAGATATCATTATTCAATAAAGTTTTCCAAAGGTCTGTCATTTCTTCCTCCCCTACCACATCCCTATCTTCTAAAGTGTGCCCCATCTACTAGGTCAACTCAAGCCCGACTTGGGTCCAGGCCACTCACTGAGCGGTCCTACACCCCAACAGAATGCTTACTAGCTAATCTGAAGCTACTGATCAAGCCTCTCCTCTTGTTTTCTGCGTCTTTCGGGAAGGGTCTCAGCTTGTAGCTAACCCAGTGCAAGCGATATCTTTGTAGATTGTTAGTCGGGTTGGCGGGATGTCCCCGGGTTGTGTCCGCTCCTTGGCACAGGGATCTGGCTGCAGCATCTCTTTAGATTAAGATCAGGAGCAAATTCATCTAATTTTGCATTCCCATGTAAACATGAGGCAGAAAGGATTCCTGAGCGATATTTCCTTTCGTAGGTGATCTATCAGTGCCTTAAAGTCTTGTCTCTTCTAAATTGTTACTACTGAATTTATTTCATTTTGGATTTTGACACCATGTGAGCCGAGATCTTCCTTCTATCAAGCTGCAGGGACAATCTGTTTCTCTAGAATACAGCTGTGAATTCTTGTGATATCATCAGATGTGTGTTCCGTCAAGTCCAATACATTTGGGAGCATCAGAGCCTAGTAGGTTCCTGAAGAGCTAAAGGAGAAATTCTTTCAGGTGGTCTTCAGATGTGAATGAAGGGACCCCAAACATTCTAATGTTGTTTCGGCTGAACCTATTTTCTAAGGTTTGTAACCATCCCTGGAGCTATAAGTTTTGTTCCTGTAGTAGTAGTATCTCCTGTTTGACACATTTGTGTTCTACTTCCCACACATACTTGTTCTCTTCTGAAGAGAAAACACGTACCCCCAGTTCAATGACATATTTTTTAAGGTTTGGGAGATACCTGCTGATTGATGTATGCGTAAAGCCCTCCCAGGTCCTCTCTGAGACCCAGGAACAGTAAATCTAAGTACTAGTGAATAACCGGTGCCTCCTCCAGTTCAGTATCATTCATTTTAGTTGTGTTGGCTTGGGCAGGACACGGTTTGGCTTTCTGGCTTCTCTTGTCACCTGATGAAAATGTATTTGCCCATATGTCCTTGAGACAGTTCTCTTTCTTACCTTTGACTCATTTTAAGAGTTTAGGCTGTAGCTTGCCAAGAAGAGGGACTGACTCAGCAAGGGGGCGCAGACACCCAGCGCAGGTATGTGCTCAGAAAACACTCTTCTAAGAGGAGAAGGGGCACTTAAGGTCTCTGGGGCTTCCTGCCTTCACTCAGGTCACGGCTTGCTCTTAGACAGAATGTATGTAGAGTTCAGATCTGTGGAGGCAAGGCCCACTCTGATTCGGTGTTCTGCCCAAGTAGGCCACTTTGGTGCGGGTCAGCACATCGCAAGCCACCAAGGCAGGCACTCAAACTATGGCACACTAGATATCACTGTTTCAGGAGGGGAAGGTGGTGTCTGGGCACTACCTACAACTCCTGAAGCTTTTTACATGCTGCGAGTCATCGATCTAGATTTAGGAGATGCACATTTCTCTGGGTGGAGTTGGGGGGAGGGAAGTGTGGGGCATGGGCACATCCAGTCTCAGTTAATTTTGTTGTACTGGGTCTGCACTGGCACGCCCCATTGTCACCTCCCTTCCTCCTTAGTGAGAGGGGCCTCCACATCAAAGTGTAAATTAATTTTAGAGACCAGGGGCACTCTTTTCTCTTTAACTCTTCACTGCTTCTGTGGCACCTGTTGAGCCTAGGTTCCCCAAACCTCAAATCTTCACCCCTGGGATGCCTGCCTCTTATCACTGGGCCCAGTCTATCTAAAGCTCTCTTGGTGGGGCATCCACAACCACCAACAGCAGCCCTTCAATCACCATAGTGTGGGGGTATGGAGGCTGTAAAGACTCATCTCCGTGCCCACCCTCAGTCCATATTACTTCTAGTAGGCTCTAGTGTTGTTGTTTTAGACCCAGTTCACCATTTTGAATCACTCCCTTGTGGTCGGAGACAGAGTCCCCTGTCACAAGAGGTGATGTGAGGTATCAGAATCTCAGCAGCTTCCCGACCCTCTCCATCCCTAGGAGGGTGAGGTTTCCGCACAAGGTCCGATCGCCAGAGGGAATCACACCACCCGGACTGTGGAGTAGAGTGACGTAGCTCTGAGTCTGTTTACACAGCCTCCTCCGCAGTGTTCTTAGACAATTTTGCATTTAACCTTCCCATCCCCTTATGCGATCCTACCTCCCTCGATATTAAGGCAGAGGAAGGACAACTACTGGTTCACAATACCTTCAAAGTCTGAAAAGCTTGCCTATTTTGGAGGTCTATGTTAAGGCAGGTACCATATTGCAGATACTCAAAGATTTGGCTGCGACTGTGTCAGTGTTGTAAAACTATAGCACCTTAGCAATTAAAGCACTGAGCAGGCCCTTCCCATCACCCTACTTATCACCCGGGAAGTCTTCTGCTAGGTATAAATGTATATTCTTCTTGGATATGACAGTAGAGCAAGTTAGAGCAGTGTTCAAATTCCCATGAGAGGTAGAAAACTCTTCCTCACACTGAATGTTAGTCTCTAACTGACCTTGTAATCTTGGAGCCACATATCCAACACACTGACACTAGCCTGTCTCTGAGAGAGACAACTAGACTGATATTTTTACCTGCAGTTTTTAGCATTAGGCCACCTTATTCATTAAGAAGAACAATTATTTTATCTTCAGGCAAACAGCAATCAGATGGAGCTGGTTGATTCATGGTATTAAATAAAAAATTTCCTTGTAGCACTATATTTTATTTTGAGCTAGATGGCTAATGAAAATGTCACTTACCCAGTGTACATCTGTTCGTGGCATCAGTCGCAGTAGATTCGCATGTTCTGCAATAGCTCGCCATCTGGTGTTGGGCCGGAGTGTTACAAGTTGTTTTTCTTCGAAGAAGTCTTTCGAGTCACGGGACCGAGTGACTCCTCCTTTTGTCTCCATTGCGCATGGGCGTCGACTCCATCTTCGATTGTTTTTCCCCGCAGAGGGTGAGGTAGGAGTTGAATTGTAGTAATAGTGCCCATGCAATGGAGTGACTAAGTATGCACCTATTTAAGGTTGAGATGATACATATATAAATAATTGAAGGTAACTTCCAAACTGCTACAGGCTCCCGGGGAGGCGGGTGGGCACATGCGAATCTACTGCGACTGATGCCACGAACAGATGTACACTGGGTAAGTGACATTTTCAGTTCGATGGCATCTGTCGCTGTAGATACGCATGTTCTGCATAGACTAGTAAGCAGTTATTTCCCCAAAAGCGGTGGATCAGCCTGTAGGAGTGGAAGTAGTCTGAAATAATGTCCTTAATACAGCTTGACCTACTGTGGCTTGTTGTGCGGATAACACGTCTACACAGTAGTGCTTGGTGAATGTGTGAGGCGTAGACCATGTGGCTGCCTTACATATTTCTTGCATTGGGATGTTTCCTAGAAAGGCCATGGTAGCACCTTTCTTTCTGGTTGAGTGTGCCCTTGGTGTAATGGGCAGCTGTCGTTTAGCTTTAAGGTAGCAGATTTGGATGCATTTAACTATCCATCTGGCTATACCTTGTTTTGAAATTGGGTTTCCTGCATGAGGTTTTTGAAATGCAATAAAGAGTTGTTTAGTCTTTCTGATGTTTTTTGTTCTGTCAATGTAATACATCAATGCTCTTTTGACATCTAATGTATGTAGCGCCCTTTCAGCTACGGTATCTGGCTGTGGAAAGAACACTGGAAGTTCCACTGTTTGATTTAGATGGAACGGTGAAATAACCTTTGGCAAAAATGTAGGATTGGTCCTTAAGACGACTTTATTTTTGTGTAGTTGTATAAAAGGTTCCTGTATTGTAAACGCCTGAATCTCGCTTACTCTTCTTAGGGAAGTAATGGCGATGAGAAATGCCACCTTCCAGGTTAGGAACTGTATGTTGCAGGAGTGCATGGGTTCAAAAGGTGGACCCATAAGTCTAGTTAGGACAACATTTAGGTTCCATGAAGGAACAGGTAGTGTTCTTGGTGGTATAATTCTCCTAAGGCCCTCCATGAATGCTTTAATGACTGGTATCTTATATAGGGAAGTTGAATAGGTAGTCTGCAGGTATGCAGAAATTGCTGCAAGGTGTATTTTAATGGAAGAGAAAGCTAGGTTAGATTTTTGTAAGTGAAGCAAGTAACCCACTACATGTTCTGGAGTTGTGTGTAATGGTTGTATTTGATTAATATGGCAGTAGCAAACAAACCTCTTCCATTTACTTGCATAACAGTGCCTGGTGGATGGCCTTCTGGCCTGTTTTATGACTTCCATACATTCTTGGGTAAGTTGTAAGTGCCCGAATTCTAGGATTTCAGGAGCCAGATTGCTAGATTCAGCGATGCTGGATCTGGGTGTCTGATCTTTTGGTTGTGCTGTGTCAACAGATCTGGCCTGTTGGGCAATTTGATGCAGGGTACCACTGATAGGTCTAGCAGCGTTGTGTACCAGGGTTGCCTTGCCCAAGTTGGTGCTATCAATATGAGTTTGAGTTTGCTTTGACTGAGTTTGTTTACCAGGTAAGGAAGGAGAGGGAGAGGAGGAAAAGCGTAAGCAAATATCCCTGACCAGTTCATCCATAGGGCATTGCCTTGGGATTGTTTGTGTGGGTATCTGGATGCGAAGTTTTGGCATTTTGCGTTCTCCCTTGTCGCAAACAAGTCTATCTGAGGTGTTCCCCAGAGTTTGAAATAAGTGTTCAGAATTTGGGGGTGAATTTCCCATTCGTGGACCTGTTGATGATCTCGAGAGAGATTGTCTGCGAGTTGATTTTGGATCCCTGGTATAAACTGTGCTATTAGGCGAATTTGGTTGTGAATTGCCCAATGCCAAATATTTTGTGCTAGCAGGCTTAACTGCGTGGAGTGCGTCCCCCCCCTGCTTGTTTAGATAATACATTGTTGTCATGTTGTCTGTTTTGACGAGAATGTATTTGTGAACTATTATTGGTTGGAAGGCTTTTAGTGCTTGAAAAACTGCTAGAAGTTCTAGGTGATTGATATGCAGTTTTGTTTGATGTACGTTCCATTGTCCTTGTATGCTGTGTTGATCGAGGTGTGCTCCCCACCCTGTCATGGAAGCATCTGTTGTTATTACGTATTGTGGCACTGGGTCTTGGAAAGGCCGCCCCTTGTTTAAATTTATGTTGTTCCACCACAGAAGCGAGAGGTAAGTTTGGCGGTCTATTAACACCAGATCTAGAAGGTGACCCTGTGCTTGAGACCACTGTGATGCTAGGCATTGTTGTAAGGGCCTCATGTGCAGTCTTGCGTTTGGGACAATGGCCATGCATGAAGACATCATGCCTAGGAGTTGTAATACCATCTTTGCTTGTATCTTTTGTGTTGGATACATGCGTTGTATGATGGTGTTGAAATTTAGAATTCTTTGTGGACTTGGAGTGGCTACTCCCTTTGATGTGTCTATTATGGCTCCTAGGTATTGTTGTACCTTGCGCGGTAGAATGTTGGATTTTGTAAAGTTGACGGTGAACCCGAGTTTGAAGAGGGTTTGTATGATCTGATTTGTGTGATTTGAGCACTGTATGAACGAATGGGCCTTGATTAGCCAGTCGTCCAAATATGGGAACACATGTATTTGCTGCCTTCTTATGTGTGCAGCGACTACCGCTAAACATTTGGTAAAGACTCTTGGTGCGGTTGTTAATCCGAAAGGCAGTACCTTGAATTGGTAATGTATTCCTTTGAATACAAACCTTAGGTATTTCCTGTGCGATGGGTGTATTGGTATATGGAAATAAGCATCCTTGAGGTCTAAAGTTGCCATGTAGTCGTGTAGTTTTAGCAATGGCAATACTTCTTGTAGTGTGACCATGTGGAAGTGGTCTGATTTGACGAAAGTGTTCACTACTCTGAGGTCTAGGATTGGTCTCAGTGTTTTGTCCTTCTTTGGTATCAGAAAGTACAGTGAGTAAACTCCTGTGTTTATTTGTGTGTTTGGCACTAATTCGATTGCATTCTTTTGCAATAGTGCCTGCACTTCTATCTCCAGGAGATTGGAATGGTGTGTTGTTAGATGTTGTGCTTTTGGTGGTATGTTTGGAGGGAATCGTAGAAATTTTATGCAATAACCATGTCGGATAATTGCTAGAACCCAAGTGTCTGTAGTGATTTTCTCCCATGCTTTGTAATAATGACCTATTCTTCCCCCCACTGGTGTTGTGTGGAGGGGGTGAGTGACATGTGAGTCACTGTTTAGTAGTAGGGGTTTTGGGGCTTTGAAATCTCCCTCTATTTCTAGGGAATTGCCCTCCTCTGTATTGTCCCCGAAAACCTCCTCTATACTGTCCCTGGTAACTGGACGGTGTGGCTTGTGAGGTGCTGGCTTGTGTGCTTTGACCCCGAAACCCCCCTCGAAAGGGCGTTTTACGGAATGTGCTGTAATTTCCTCTGCTCTGCGGGGAGTAGAGTGCGCCCATGGCTTTGGCAGTGTCTGTATCTTTTTTCAGTTTCTCAATCGCTGTGTCCACTTCTGGACCGAACAGTTCTTTTTCATTAAAAGGCATATTGAGAACTGCTTGTTGAATCTCTGGTTTAAATCCAGACGTTCGGAGCCATGCATGCCTTCTGATAGTTACAGATGTATTAATTGTCCGTGCAGCTGTATCTGCAGCGTCCATGGAGGAGCGTATCTGGTTGTTGGAGATGGTCTGTCCCTCTTCAACCACTTGTTTTGCCCTATTTTGTAAGTCCTTGGGCAGATGTTCAATGAGATGTTGCATCTCGTCCCAGTGGGCTCTGTCATAGCGCGCAAGTAGTGCCTGGGAGTTCGCGATGCGCCACTGGTTTGCAGCTTGTGCTGCGACTCTTTTACCAGCTGCATCGAACTTGCGGCTTTCTTTATCTGGGGGTGGTGCATCTCCAGATGTGTGAGAGTTGGCCCTTTTCCTAGCTGCTCCTACAACGACAGAGTCTGGTGGCAGCTGTGTAGTGATGAAAACCGGGTCCGTAGGAGGCGGCTTATACTTTTTTTCCACCCTTGGTGTGATTGCCCTACTTTTGACCGGCTCCTTAAAGATGTCTTTTGCGTGCCGGAGCATACCAGGGAGCATAGGCAGGCTTTGGTATGAGCTGTGGGTGGAGGAGAGTGTGTTGAATAAGAAATCATCCTCGACCTGTTCTGAGTGGAGGCTTACGTGGTGAAATTGTGCTGCTCTAGCCACCACTTGAGAGTACGCGGTGCTGTCTTCTGGTGGAGATGGCTTTGTAGGGTATGCCTCCGGACTGTTATCTGACACTGGGGCGTCATATAGGTCCCATGCGTCCTGATCTTGGTCACCCTGGCTCATGGTGGTGTGAGCTGGGGAGTGTGATGGAGTTTGTGCTGGTGAAACGTTAATCACGGGCGGAGGAGAGGGTGGTGGTGTAAGTCTTTTCACCACTTTTGGTTGTGGTGTTTGTTCCGTCTGGAACTCCAACCTTCTCTTTCTCCTAATGGGGGGAAGGGTGCTTATTTTTCCTGTCCCCTGCTGAATGAAGATACGCTTTTGCGTATGGTCCACATCAGTTGCTTGTAGCTCTTCCTCAAACCTATGCTTCTGCATTTGGGAGGTTAGCAAGTGCTCTTCTGTATAAGAGCCTGAAGCTGGGTCGCTTGCAGTCTGTTTCGGCATTGAAACTTTGTCTGCGTGTTTTTTCGGCTCCGAGGTGACTTTTTTCCTTTTCGGGGCCGAAACCTCTCGGCGTCGATCTGTTTCGGTGCCGCTGTCTCGGCGTCGAGCCGTGTCCACACCGGCATCTCGGTGTCGAGGCTTGTCTCCAGCACTTTCTCGGTCCCGAGAAGGCTGCGTGCCGGTGTCTCGACCGGAGTCGGACGATCTCGGCACTGTTTGGGCCTTTTTCGGTGCCGATGGTCGGTCACCGATTTTATGGGTCGAGCCATGGCCTGGTGGCAGTGGCGTCCCCTGGGCCTTATAAATGTTCCTTTGAGTGGATTTCGACGTCTTACTCACGGTTTGTGTATCGTCGAATCCTTCGGAGTCTGAGTCTTGGATCGAGAAGGTACCTTCCTCTTCTTGTTCCTCGAACTCTCGTTGGGCTGTCGGTGCGGACGCCATTTGAAGTCTTCTGGCTCGACGGTCTCGGAGTGTCTTTCGGGACCGGAACGCACGACAGGCCTCGCAGGTGTCTTCGCTGTGCTCAGGTGACAGGCACAGGTTGCAGACCAAGTGTTGGTCTGTGTAGGGGTATTTATTGTGGCATTTGGGGCAGAAACGGAACGGGGTCCGTTCCATCGGCGTTCTTCAGCACGCGGTCAGGCCGACCAGGCCCCGACGGAGGATCGAAAAAACTACCCCGAAGGGCACCGGAGCTCTCCGATCTTCGATGCGGTGTGGAATCTAAGTACGCCGATCCCGAACGCAACAATACCGACGAAAATCTTCCGAAATTAGCTAATTTTCCGTTCCGAAACTCGGAGCGACAGGAACACGTCCGAACTCGATGGCGGAAAAAAAACAATCGAAGATGGAGTCGACGCCCATGCGCAATGGAGACAAAAGGAGGAGTCACTTGGTCCCGTGACTCGAAAGACTTCTTCGAAGAAAAACAACTTGTAACACTCCGGCCCAACACCAGATGGCGAGCTATTGCAGAACATGCGTATCTACAGCGACAGATGCCATCGAACATTAGGTTTCGTCCAGAGCTCCTGCATCAGCTTGAGAACATGGGATTCTACAGGTTACATATTGGCGACGTTCGCAGTGCCTGCGTCCGTTTGCGTGAGTGTGCTGATATTTGAGTTAAGTTAGTAGCTTGGTGGGCTGGATGGCTCCAAGTTTACAAAGCCCTGACAGGAAGCAAAAGGAAACTTCAGCACAAAGAGGGCTGGTATCAGGATAAGAATCACTGGCAGTGAGACTGGTAGCCAGCCAGATGGACTTGAGCCATGTATAATTGTACAAACATTGAGCTGGAAGTATCTGTGGTTGAACGCCTCTATTGTAGAAGGCATAAATGCTGAATTATTTACTCCTAACTTTGAACTCAAGGTATCTATGATGAAATCAGACACCAAAAGATATGGCAATTGCTGAATCCACTTTGTTGTGCATATAGAACAAAGAAAACTGGATCAGCCTCAACACAAATAGCTTTGTTTTAGCAATCCAGATAATGAAAAAGGAAATCTCTGTGCAGAGGGTATGGTGAATAAGAACTACAATACTGCTGCATACCTCATTCCGCACGGTATGGGGAAAAGCACAATAGCCACCCTGCAATATGTGGTAAGGTAAAGAGGGTGAAGGGATCAAGTTAGAGAAAGTCCTATGAGCTATGTTACAGCCAACATTTTTGTCTTTTGACACCTGTGTACTGGAACATTCGGCGGAAGCAGCAGAACATCGGAAAAATGCAATTTCTTTCACTCCTTTTTATGAGCACAAAGAGAACATACATGCACAGAATGTCTGTAGAGAATGCAGGTCAGCTGCTGTACACTGCTGGTGGCACTTTGTGGATGGGGTGAACTGCAAAAGTTGTGTCAACGTATCAAGTTAAACACGAAAAGTGGAGAACTAAACAAAAAAATCCACTAAAAAAGTATGTCAATGTGGAAATATACCACTTGCAGCAAGAACATCATGCCTGCCCCTCTGCCGCTGGTGAAATACCTGATAACAGCAGACTTACTGTTTCTATTTTTTGACAGCATGAACCTGCAAGGGTGTACATCTGTTAAGTGGAAAGGGTCATCATGGAATGCACATATTTGATCAGTACAGCAGAACTATATGTTTTAATATTTTTGAAAAATAGTTTCTGGACTTAAATAAAAAGGAACTCATATATTGATTGGGATTGTAGAAATATTTCAAAAACTGAGCTTTTTAGCACAAAAGTACTTACTTGGTCCAGCACATCTTTCTTTGCTGACCTCCACATAATCTGAGCAATTAGTTGGTACAAGGGTTGAGGATTTTTCCTGCAGTAAGGTCGATATAAGAGCTGCTCCCACCAGTGCCTGACCCAAAATGGATCAATTCCAAGAAACAGTACAAGTCCATACAAATCTAGAAACAAACAGAAAAGCAATAGGGTATCCTGACAATCTGGAAACAGTAAAACAGCATTCTTAAAAATAAAACATAGCATCTTATACATAACGTTGCACACAGGCAAAACCTTTCCACATTCCAAAGCAACAGACAATCTCAGAACTCTTTCATTTACAGACTCTGTCTAGTGAGCTGCTCCATAAGCAGCAGAGCTAGCCAAACAAGTTAAGCAACAAGACAGTCAGGACTATATGATGTCTGAAAACTAGGACCACATAGGAAGAGATAAAGCACCCAATCAAACATCCAAGTGAACATTTATTATGATGCTACATGTCATATACTGAGAGGTGGCCTGGGGTATGAAGACTTACATCACTATTACTATGCCCTGTATTGTTCCTCCCATTAGTCTTTTTTTTCTGCCACACTCTGGGGGCTCTGCCTTCTCCTATTACTTTCAGACATCCAGATCCGAGGTCTCACATTTCTAGAAATGCCTTTTTCCCCCTGACATTGTGTTTTGGCTCTCCTAACCCACATAAGGCCAAAGAGCAGGTTGGGGGGAGGGGGCACTCTCACACCCTTAGATCACTAACTACATGGGGGTCCGTCACTCCCTTATACTCCTCTCCTTGAACATCCGGGGACTCAACTCCTCCAACAAACGCACCCAAATCTGGCGTTACATCCCCTAACACAACCCTGACATAATCTTCTTGCATGACACACATCTCCTCCTGAAGGACCAGCACCGCATGCATCATCCGCAATACGATCGCCAATATTGGGAACTCACCCACAGGGAAAACAGCAAGAGTCACCATACTATGTAAAGCCCATGTGGGACTCTGTGTCCAAAGATAAGGAGAGTTGCTACATCAAACTCCAAAAAAGGCGCACAGCTCCTTACTATATATTCTCCCAACTTGACACAAAACAAGGACGCCAAGGGCGACATAGTTTGAGACGACCATGCTAAAAAAAGAAATCACTGAACTCGGCCTGGCTGATGCCTGGCGCTATCTCCATCCAGGCATCAGGGACTACTCTTTTCATTCCCATTTTCATAACTCATACTCAAAGATTGACCACATACTTGTAACCCCATCAACTCTAAGCCATGTAGGCTCGGCTGAGATGTCTGATATTTCCATATTGGACCACGCATGTGTGGAGCTGACCTGGTCGAGTGGTTGTGGACCCCAACCAGGTCAAACACACTGGCGCCTAAAATCCAACATCCTGAGAGATCTGGTAAACAAGGTGACCAAAGCAACATCCATTACAGACTTTTTCTCAAATAACCCACACACTCTGATGCTTCCATAGCAACAATAGGAGGTGCCCTCATTACACTCAAGATTGAAAGAGAGCTAGAGAACTCTTCCTGCTAGAAAGCAACCTGACCGCAGAAATAAAGGCGATCAAACAACTAGTCAGCCTAAAACACTGCTTTTACAACGAGGAAAAAAAAAGGTGACGACATTCCTTATGCGCAGACTACGTCTCCAACAGGCTAACCCTACACTGCATGCATCGAAGGGCAAGACAGCACACTCGCAACTAGAGAATCGACAAACCAAGATGTCTCAGGACTTCTGCCAATGCCTTTACAAACAGGCTACTGAACACCCCCAAGACATTAAGGCTAAATTACAAGCATGCAACTAGGTTCCCAAACACCAGGACCTCTTTGAACCCCCACCAGACCCTGAAGAAATCCTAGAGGTCCTTCTGGTACCCCCAACCAAAAAGTCCCTGGGACTGGATAGGCTTCCTGCATCTTTCTACAAACTCTTTCTGCAGCTGGTCCTGCACCACCTCAACCCCCTCTTCAACTCTTTCACACCTGCCATAAGTTTAACCCCCACCATGTGGGAAGGAGAACTGGTGCAGATCCCGAAACCCAGAAAGCGCCTCATACCACCCGATAGCACTACTTCATTCTGACAATAAACTATATAGAAAAAGTATTGCCTGACATTGGGATCCACTACTTACCAGCCTTATTAACCCTAACCAAGTGGGATTTATTTGCAACCGCCAGCATGCTAACAATATTAGATACACTGCACACCTAACATATAGGCACACAAAGGTAATATTCCTTCCCTGCATAAGATTGCACTAGGCTCGAAGTCTCTAAGATGATCAATAGGATCATAGCAGCCTATGCAACACATTCTGCTTACATATGTCTTAGTTGCCAGTGCTCCCTTCCATTTCAGGTAGAATGAGCCATGAGACAGGGATGACCCCTGTCTCCTCTCCTCTTCGCTCTCGTGGTCGAGCCACTGGCCATTCAGTTGAGTGCTTTGCCTGGAATCGCAAGGATTCCCTTCAGTGAAACCCACACAATACATCAGTTTGGAGATAACCACCTCCTCACATTGGCCAACCCCCTTGGCTCATTACTGGCAGTGGTCCGGGTGCTTGATGGGCTCAAATCTGTCTCAGGCTTTAAATTATACAAAGAGAAATCCCACGCCCTCAATCTCACCATCCTGGTGGACATATACCCCTATCTCAATATTCTGGACCCATTCCACGGGGCGTTCAAGTCCATTTGATATTTGGGCCTAACCATAACACCCCATCTCGAAAACTGGACAATAGCCAACTGGCCTGTTCTCTAAGGCAATATCCTGGGGGACCTCCCCCACCACTGAGTCATTACTTAAAGCTGGGGACCTAATCTGTTAATATTGTTTAATTTTCTTGGCAGTCGTGGACCCCCTGAGGAGGCTTTACGGACCCCCAAGGGGTCCCCAGACCACAGTTTGGGAACCACTGACCTACAGGGACAAGGAAACGCCAGTTGCACGTCAAACATGCATGATGCAGTCATTCATTCTTCTGATGACCAATTAATTGGGAGAGTTTATTAAAAGTCAGCATCTATGTACCTTTGAAAGGTCCCTATGTACACATCTCTTTAGGGAGTGCTGTTTAATGGATTCATATTTATCAATTTATTTTTATTTTCATTCAAAACTGCCACAATGGTGTGACAACTTCACCCCATTGTTTACTGAAAAGTACAACATGGTGCAACTGGTGAGACAGTTCTGCTTACATTACATGCTTATTTTGACACTGGAATCAAGCTTTACCTAATGAGCCCTTGTCAGGGCGAAAATGGTCCTAGGTTGCTTGTATTCCAGTTCAGAGATGCTGGGGCTTGTAGTTCATCCTTGACTGTTCCCATGAGGGTCAGGGCAAGGCTGATTTGCATATGGTTGGGTCCAATCTGAGGTGGACAAAAAATGGTGGATTGTGATGCAGCACACAGCAAGTGCCAATGGCTGAAATTAATTCCAGCATTCCATCCATTACTTAGTTGTTGTTGTAGCCGACACCCTAAGTGCAACAGGTATGCACAAGCATGGGTCTTGTGCTCACTGTGCCACAGGAATAAAGCTATACCTGGTTGATGAGTCCTTATCAGGGGAAAAACCTGTCCAAGGTTGCTTGTGTTGTGGTTCAGGGAGGATCTGGTTATTACTTTGAACTGTTCCCTTGAGGAGCAGGGTCAAGGCTGATTTGCATAAGACTGTGTCTGAACTGAGGTGGCATAGTGGGCGAAAAACGATGGATTGGGGTGCAGCCAGAGCAAGCAGCAGTGGCTGAGATTAATTTGAGCATTCTGTCCATCATTTTGTTGTAAATCACCGAAAGGCACAGATGAGGCCATTAACTCAGAATGTCACTGAAGCTTGTAAGGTTTGCATCTGATTTAGCCCAGCCCAATGTATTTGTGAAAATTGGACTGAGCCCAACCTAGTTCCCAGGTCATTTCTGAACTAAACTGGAAGAAAGGTGATGACCCACTAGAATGAGGATATGAAGCAGGTGTGTAGAAGGAAAATGCTACTTACCCTATAAGTGTCTGTTTGTGGTATGTAGTTCTCCAGAATAACGTGCTGTCCATACTCCTGCCATCTAGTATTGGGCTCAGATATGTACAACTATTTTTATTCGAAGATGCTCTTTCAAGTTACAAAATATAAGGATGCTATTTATCTCGGGGAATGTGCTTCTGCTTAATTTGTTAGACTGTTTTTTACGCATGGAGGGCAATGATGTACAAAGATACAGAAGAGATGACTATGGAAAGTAGAGGTAAAACAACATAACACCATTTGCAACAACCAGAGGCTACCTGAGAAGGGGTAGGGTGCACATGAATCCGCAGCAATACATGCCATTAACAGATGCTTACTAGGAAAACAATATTTTCAGTTTGTGGCATGTGTAGCTGTAGATACACATGCTGTGCATAGATTGGAAAGCTGTCCTTCCAAAAGCGGTGGCTTAGCCTGAGGGTGTCGCAGAATATTGGAAAAGTGTACGCAGGACAGCCTTGTCAAATTAGATTGCTGGCAGGCCAAGATATCTACACAGTAATGTTTGATAAATGTGTGAGGGGTAGACAATTTAGCTGCTTTGCAGTTTCAGCCAAAGGACTGAGGCCCCTTTCTTACGAGTGGAGTGTGGTCTAGGAGGAATGTGCAGGAGTCTTTTGGCTTTTTCATAACAGGTCTGTATGCACCTAACGAGCCAGCATGCAACATATGCTTTAGAAAGAGCATGCCCCTTGTGTGGTTTAGAGAAAGACACAAAGAGCTATTGTGTCTCACAGAAAGGTTCTGTTCTGTCAATGTAGTAGATGAGCGCATTTTGTCATCCAAAATATGCAAGGTGCATTCTGCTACGAATTTAGGATTTCTATTGTTTTGTTGAGATGAAAACTAAAGAGTACCTTAGGCAGGAAGTTGGGGTTAGTACTTAGGACTACCCTATCCTGATGCACCTGGAAGAAAGGTTCTCCCAAGGTAAAGAGTGAATTTCACTGACACTCCTAAGGAAAGGTATAGCTAAATGGAAAGCCACCTTCCAGGAAAGGAACTGCAATGATCAAGAGTGAAACGGTTTGAAAGGACGGCCCAATAATCTAGTGAGTACTATGTTAAGAGTACACACAGGAGTGGGAGGCGTCTGTGGTGGAATAACCTGTTAGAGGCCTTCCATGAAAGCCTTATTGACTGGGATTCTGAAAAGTGAAGTGTGTTGTCTATTTTGTAGGTAAGTGGCCACTGCAGCTAAATGGAGTCTGATACATATAGAGGCAAGGCCTGAATTCTCTAAGTGAATAAAGTAAGAGAATTTCCTGCACAGAGGCTGTGAGAGGGTCAATATGCTTAGGGAGACAATAGTGTACTAATCATTTCCACTTGTCTGCAATGCAGGCCCTGGTTGTGGGCCTTTGTGTTTCCTTCAGAATGATTGCACACTCTGCAGGAAGGTTAAGATAGCTAAATTCTAAGACCACAGGAGCAAAATTGCATAAGTGTGCTGTTGAGGGTGGGGATGCCTGAGAGTGCCTTTGTTTTGAGAAAGGTGGTCTGACCTCATGAGGGCTTCTTGCGTGGGGAAAAGGTTAATTCAAGCAGAGTCATGAACCAGGCCTGGTGTGCCCAAGTTGGAGCTACGAGGATGAGAGTAAAGGATGTCATCCTCAATTTCTGAACCGCCAATGGGAGAAGTGGGAGAGGCAGAAAACCATAAGCAAATATCCCTGACCAATTCCTCCACAGTGCATTGCCTGTGGTCTGTGGGTGTGAAAGCCCCATGGCTAAGCTTTGGTATTTTGCATTTTCACAGTGGTGAACAGGTCTATCTGCGGGAACTCCCAATGATGGAAGTTCAGTAGTGGGGTTTGGGGGTGGAGTACCAATTTGTGGACTTGCAGGTCTGCCAAATCATTGTACATTCTGGGAATGTCCCGAATGAGCAGATACACCCTGTGATGTATCTCCCAGCACCACAAGCTCTGGGCTAAAGCAGACAACCGGAGTGAGTGCGTGCCACCCTGCTTTTGCAGGTAAAACATAGCAGTTGTGTTATCCATGTAGAACAAGACTAACCCCTGCTGGATGAGGGGAAATTACACCGTAAGAGGCATTTGGAGAGCTAACCGCTCTACGTGGCTGATGTCAAGACCCTGCTGTGCAGGTATCCACACCCCTTGGATGGTGAGGTCCTGTGGGTGAGCCCCCCAGCCAATGAGCAAGGCTTCTGTGGTGATTGTCTTCTGTGGAATTTTTTTCAAAAAAGGCGATTCTTGCAACAGGTTGTCTGCATTCCACCACTACAGAAAGGGATTAGTACAGCCCCAGATCAATGCCAGACCCTCAGAATGACCCTTCATTTGAGACCACTGTGCTGCCAGACACAGCTGTAACGGACGCATGTGTAATTTGGAGAAAGGAACTGTGGGGATGCAGGACACCATCATGCCAAGTAAGCGCATAACGGACCTGACTGTTACCTGACAATCTGGCTGGAAAAGAGGCAGCAGTGTTTGGAATGCTTATACCTTTGCTGAGCTTAAATAAGCTTTTCCTTCTTGGGAGCCGAGAATGACCCAGAGAAGGGTTGCACCTCGGGGGCTGTAGGTGGGATTTGGATACATTGATTGTGAAGCCTAGGCTGTGAAGGAAATGTAAGGTGGTCTGCATTTACACTAAGCATTGATGTTGTGTGGCACTCTTGATCAACAAATTGTTTAGGGAAGGGAAGACATGGATGATGCTTCTTATGAGGTGAGCGGTTACCATGGTCAGACACTTGGCAAACACCTTTGGGGCTGTGGTCACACCAAAGAGGACCATTTTGAACTGATAGTGCTGACCACTCCCCACAAACCATATCTTCAATGTGCAGGGTGGATGGGTATGTGGAAGTAGGCATCCTTCAGATTGAGGGCAGTAATGAAGTTGCCTTGATGTAGAAGAGGGATGCCATCGTGAAGTGTCTCTATGTGAAAGTGCTCTGAAAGAATGTTCCTTTTGAGGGGCCTGAGGGAATCAGCATGAATAAGGAATACACGCCCCCCCCTTGTGATCAGTGTTGCGGTAGTATTGATTCTCTGGCCCCTTGGCGAGTAGTGTGTGCATATCATTTGGGAGCAGACACTGATGTTCCTGGGACAGTCTGTGTTTGTGGTGGAGAGAATTTGTGGTGGTGCTTGTGTGAGTTCTAAGCAATACCCCTTCTGTATGATGTCTAGAACCCACCAGTCTGAGATGATTTCTGTCCAGCGGGGTAGGAATCCCTGCATCCTTTCCCTGGCAGGTGTTATATGGTCAGATGGAAGGGCAAGAGCATCACTGTTTTGGTGCAGCGGCTGCATTGTTGGCTGTGCCATTTTCCCTACCCCTGCTGTTATTTCACTGAAAGCCTCTCCTGTAGTAGAGGGTGCCTGCTGCTGCTGTTTGGAGAAAGTTGTGAAAATCTGACGGTTTGGAGTTTTGGAAGTGCTGTAGTACTAGGAGCATCAAAAGGAGCCATGGGCAGTTGATGTTTGAAGGGTGCCCATGGCTTTAGCTTAATCAGTCTTCCAATTTTTTTTCCAGCATCTCATCGACTTGGGGGCCAAACAGATGCTCTGTATTAAACGGCATGTTAAAGAGGTGCTGTTGCACCTCCGGCACAAAGCTGGACATGCGCAGCCACACATGGTAGCTGTTAGAAATGGGGTCTTTGGTTGGCAGTCAAGCCGTCCAAGCAAGGACCCTCACTCTAGTCGGGGGTAAAGGAGAATCACCCTCAGTTAACCCATGTTCACCCCCCTTGGTAGCTTGGCACAAGCAGGCAGGCTTAACGTTCGAGTCTAGGTGTGAAGTATTTGTACCAACACACACAGTAACTCAGTGAAAACACTACAAAATGACACAACACAGGTTTAGAAAAATAGGTAACATTTTTCTAAACAAAACACGACCAAAACAACAAAAATCCACCATACACAAGTCAAGTTATGAATTAAAAAGCAAAAAGAGTCCTAAATCCTTAGAAAACAGTGCTAACACTGTTTGCGTAAAAAAGTACCTGGGTTGCGTCAAAATAACACCGCATGGGCGAGTGTGCGTCAGAAAAGGCCAGCAATGCGTCGATTTCTCACTCGCAAGCGAGACCATGCGTTGTTCCTCCTCTGGTCGGGTCAGCGTGTGTAATTTTTCCTCTCCGCAGGAGAGCGATGCGTCGATCTGGACAGGCACCCTCGGGTCCAGGCAGGCTTTGTGTTTTTCCACGCCCAGCGATGTTGTGCCGAAAATCCAGTCGCACGGTGTCACAAAACCACGTTGCGTGGGGTTTGCATCGTTATCAGCTTCCATTAGCTGGTGTTGTATGTCGTTTCTCCAGCCGCGTTGTGTCGATCTTCCAGCCGCGATGCAGATGGAGCGTAGGGTTCAGCCGTGAAGCTGGCAGCACATCGTTTCTCAGCCGCGTCTCAAAAGGTGCGTTGACAATTTCCCCACATGGCGGACTGTGTGTGGATTTTCAGTCTTTGTCTGCCAGCTTCACCTCTCAAGGGCCCAGGAACTGAATAGGGCACCACTTGGCAGGGCAGGAGTCTCAGCAGAGAGTCCAGGTGCTGGCAGGGGAAGTCTTTGATGGCCCTGAGACTTCCACAACAGGAGGCAAGCTCGGTCAAGCCCTTGGAGATTTCTTCACAAGCAGGAATGCACAACAAAGTCCAGTCTTTGTCCTCTTTCACAGGCAGAAGCAGCAACTGCAGGATAGCTCCACAAAGCACAGTCACACGGCAGCACTTCTCCTCAGCTCTTGTCCTTGGCAGAGGTTCCTCTTGATGTCCAGAAGTGATTTAATTTTTTAGGGGTTTGGGTGTTCTTCCTATATCCATTTTGGCCACTGAAGTAGGCCTACTTCAAAGGAAAGTCCCCCTTGTTTTTGAGGTCCTGCCTTGTCCAGGCCAGGCCCCAGACACACACCAGGGGGTTGGGGACTGCATTGTGTGAGGGCTGGCAGAGCACTTTCAGGTGTAAGTGACCACTCCTTCCCTCCCTCCCTCCCTCCTAGCACAGATGGCTCATCAGGATATGCGGGCTACACCCCAGCTCCCTTTGTGTCACTGTCTAGATAGAGGTGCAAACAGCCCAACTGTCAAACTGACCCAGACAGGGAATCCACAAACAGGCAGAGTCACAGAATGGTTTAAGCAAGAAAATGCCTACTTTCTAAAAGTGCCATTTTCAAATACACAATCTCAAAACCAACTTTACTAAAATATGTATTTTTAAATTGTGAGTTCAGAGACCCCGAAATCCACATTTCCATCTGTTCCCAAAGTGAATCTGCACTTTAATCATATTTAAAGGTAGCCCCCGTGTTAACCTATGAGAGATCTAGGTCTTGCAACAGTGAAAAACAAATTTGGCAGTATTTCACTGTCAGGACATATAAACCACATTAGTATATGTCCTACCTTAAACATACACTGCACCCTGCCCATGGGGCTACCTAGGGCCTACCTTAGGGGTGTCTTACATGCAAGAAAAGGGAAGGTTTAGGCCTGGCAAGTGGGTACACTTGCCAAGTCGAATTGGCAATTTAAAAATGCACACATGGGGACTGCAGTGGCAGGTCTGAGCCAAGTTTACAGGGCAACTAATTTAAGTGGCACAACCAGTGCTGCAGGCCCACTAGTAGCATTTGATTTACAGGCCCTGGGCACCTCTAGTGCACTGTTCTAGGGACTTACCAGTAAATCAAATATGCTAATCATGGAAATCCAATTACACATACATTTTACATAGGAGCACTTGCACTTTAGCACTGGATAGCAGTGGTAAAGTGCCCAGAGTAACACAAAAAGCAAAAAACTGAGTCCAGCACACAACAACCTGGGAAACAAAGGCAAAATGTAAGGGGAGAGCATGCCAAGGATGCCAAGTTTAACAGCAGTGGAGAATGAAGCCGGCGTTTAGGCCTTGAGAAGCTGTGTCCGCGAAATCTAAAGTGCAGTGGATGATGGAAATGGTCTTCCTTTCCGCCAACAACTCTGCCCCTCATTTTATATATTAGTCTGGGAGATATTGTATGAGATTCTCCATCTGATCCCAGAGGGCCTGGTCATATCAAGAGAGCAGGCCTACAGAATTGGCATATGCCAATCAGTGGCAGACTGTGCCTCAACATGTCTGCTACCAGCATCAATCTTTTTACTCTCCTGGTCTGGAGGGGTGCATTTCCTGTATACTGGGGCTTAGCATGCTTTCTTGCTATGTGGACGACTAAGGTATCAGAGGAGAGCTTGATGGCCCCTGAAGTAGGGTGGGGAGTAAGAACGAGAGGCTTTGTACTTTTAGTCCACTCAAGGAGGGACAACTCGCACCTCCATGGGTCCCTTAAAGATGTCCACAGTGGGCCTCCTCGAAAGTCAATTTTCTCTTGTAAAGATAAAACAAGTTACTTACCTGTACACTGTGATTATCCAGCATTGATTTCTTTCATACAGTCACTTGCTTGAACCTTCCCCGTCGCCATGGTGGGAGTCCCCCGGTAACAGTAATATAAGCAGTGAAAGCATTAACATTAAAACCCCATAGAAAACAATAGACATTAGTAGCCAATTCACTTTGTTTTAAAATATTCAAACTAAAACCAATCAGAGCAGAGACCCTGGAACACTCATCCCCTGCAGAGCCACCCTACCTCAGATTTCGAGTACATGTGTATGAAAAGAAAAAATAAGAGGTATAATAATGGTGAGCCCTAAAGGGGAGGAGAGAGGGGTGCATGTGAATCTACGAAAAATATAAATACGGTAGAACCTCAGTGTACAGGTAAGTAACTTGTTTTTTCTTCAGTATTGTATCTTTCTTAGATTCACATGCTTGAATCAGACCAGCAAACAGTACCCAATGAAGAGTTGAGGCGGGTAAGCCAAACAATCCCACAGTGATAAAATTATATAGGCAGTAAATGTGAAAGCATAATAGGTAACATTAAGCCATGATCTGATAACCATTACCTTACAGGCTCATTATAAAAGGTAAAGCAAATAATCATAGAGAAAGAGAGAGAAACAAATGATTCAATATCACAATGTAATGATCCTGCAAAATCCAAATGCTGCGTACCTTATGAAAACGGACGTCTAAGCGCAACTTGCCTGACCGCTAGATCTACCTTTCTCCATGCATCCAGGCAGTAGTGCTTCGTGATGGTGTGAGCCATGATGGGCTTATGAGTATGAGATGCCAAGTTTCCCCTCTTCATTTTGTGAATGACCTCGGGAATGAGTAAAAATGGGAGAATTGCTTAAAAGGACATCCCTGTCCATTCAAAGTGGAATGTGTGTCCCCAAGACCCCGGGTGAAGGTACCTGTTAGCGTACAGGTTGCACTTCTTGTTGCGACAAGCCAATAGCACCTGTGACCGTGTCCCTCCTTGCTTGGTGTGATATAGCATGGTTGTAGTGCTGTCTGTTCTCAACAACACCAACGAGTTGCGAGTCTTGGAAAAAAGTCAAAAGACTTAGAAACATCGCTTTAAGCTCCAGAAGGTTAATGTAAAGCAGAGTTTCCTCACTGGACCATTTTCTCTGAACCACCAAGTCCTGTAAATGAGCTCCCCATCCTTATGGGCAGACGTCCATTGTCATCAACACCTGGGGTATCAAAGGAAGGAACCTGTGAGATATTCTCTGTGTTTACCAGGACTTAGACGACTTCATCTCTGGCGTGAATACAACAGTGTCCTCGAGGGAACCTTGGCACTGGGTCCACTGTGCATCGAGCTGTTCTTGTAAACGTTGTGTGTGAAGACAACAGTTCGGAATTAATGGGATGCAGGATGACATCATCCCCAACATGGTATTGGAATTTCAGAGAGAAGAAGATAATTTTCTTGCTGACAGATCCTCCGTGATTGATCTTAGTCAGAAAATCCTCTCCCCCATGGGAAAAGCCTTTGACACTTTTGTGTCAAGATTTGCTCCCAGAAACACTGCCGATCTGGACAGTATGACAGATGACTTTTCCTGGTTTAGATTGAGATCCAGAGATCTGAAAATCGGTAGGACGGCCTGTGTCGACTGTTTTGCCAAGTGAAAATTGGAGCCCTTGATTAACCAGTCATCTAGGTACAGAACCAACTGGTGTCCTGAACGTCTGAGAAAAGCAGCCACTGGTTTCATGCACTTGGTAAAGAACCAGGGAGCAGACCTTAACCCAAAGGGGAGCACTTTGAAATGATAATGGCACCCTGCCACTTCAAATCTCAGATATTTTCTGTGCCTCAGACGTACTGGGATAAGGAAATATGCATCCAACAGATCCAGGGAGGTCATGTAGTCTCCTTTCTCCACTAGTTGTAGGATCTCCTGTAGGTAGAAAATCCTGGAGACCGTTTTTTTTTTTTTTTTTTTTTTTTTTTAATTAATAGCCTCGGATCCATCACCTGTCTCCACTTTCCTGACTTTCTTCTGATGAGGAAAGAACTGGAATAAAATCCAAAGTTGTGTAGACTTGTTAGTACTTAATTTATCTCATTCTTGGCTAGAAGCTACCAAATCTTCTCCTTAACAATGGAAAGATGGAGATGTGAGGATTTGGGTGGAAGGAGAGGGTGAGGCTTTTGAACAAATTCCAGGGTGTGTCCATGCTAGAATACATCTAACACCCATCTGTCGGAAGAGATGAGTTTCAAGTGAATGAAGAATACGGAAAAAGGTTTGCCAAACTGAAGTGGGTCTGAGGCGACTGGTGCCGGCATCACATCACTGCCTCTTGGAACTACCCTGTGACTTTACTCC